>NC_079206.1:551799-2951799 GCF_026745355.1 Beta vulgaris subsp. vulgaris | reverse complement strand
AATATATTAAAACTGAACAAAAATTAGGTACAACTCAAACAACCTGCAGGACAACACCCAATAAGAGCTCAAAATAATAGTACTAACAAGTAACAACACCACATGAGCAACAGACTCCAAGCCATTACAGACTCAAAAACCATTCCTTGTAACATCTAACAATCTTCTTAGGGACAATAGCTAAGATTCTCATTCTAATGATATTTTCAAGACTTCAACAGAATAATTAAACAACAATAGGAAACTTTTGATTTCAATAGGCAAGGTTGCATTATTCAGGAAGAATTAAAAAGTTAGTTTATTAAAAATTAATCGGTGAAAGATTTTATTATTAGAATCAATTATTCATTTTTCTTCCTCTCTTGAATAAAAATAAAAACGCCCCTAATATCAAGGGAAATAGAGGATGAGACTACCTCATACAAAAACTTTAGGCTTCTTCAGTTTTGTTAATTGTTTTAATTCTTGTTTTAACGCATTCCAATAATACATTACTTCGAGCCTTAGGCATAACTAGAAATTACAAAAATTTGATATTTGAGAACTACACGTTTAGACGAATATAACAAGTTTCCACCTGACAATATTTTCCTTGTATATAAGGAAGGACAAATCGAATAAGTTAAGTTGGTGAATAATAATTACTATTAAAGTGTAGCCACTAAAAAAGACACAAAAAAATATATATTTTAGACATTGTATGTTGAAATTATCTAAAATAAACATGTTTTCATTGATAAGTTGCAAAGGTTATTCCCTTTATTCAAAATAGAATATTTTTATATGCATCTTTTTTGTGGTCAACTTTTTTGACCATATATTCTTATAAAGATTATGTAGATTATTAATAACAGAAAATAATAATAAACTTAGTTCGAGCGTTGATAAGAAAAGCACATAGGAAAACAATTTTGAGACTAATTAAGAATGTAAGAAATGGAATTTTAGTTAATAATTAAGGAAGTTAAAAAAAACACATTGAAAGTTTTTTCTTTGCGATTTGATGAAAAGGAAGGTAATACATTACGAATAGGAGGTAACTTCTTAAAATTATGAAATTAGACCATTGTTTAAGGTGAAAGAAACAAAGCATATCTATATTGAAGTAGCAGTTGATTAAGGACATGTTCTCTTCGACATAAAACAATCTGAATTGAACTGAAATTATTGAATAGTGATATGTGAGCAGAGTAAAAATCTTGTCCAGAACTGAATTAAACTGAAAATAAGTTGGGGAGAATAGATATAGATTTTTCAGGTCTTCTCAGAAAGCCATGACACATGAGGGCCATGAGCCATGAAGGTAAGAAATAAAGAATGCATGAGATGATGCGAAAAAACCAAAAGTAAGCAGAGAGCCCAACAAAAATGTACTCTCATGTGTTTACAAACCAGTGTTTTTATATGAATTAAGTAAACTAGTGATCTTTATAGCATAATATTTCTTGAAAGATGCACATAAATGTATAATAATATCAGCTTAACCAATGAGCCGCCACTTTCATTAGAATAATTATAATACACTAATTAAGTATTAATTAATATACTTACAAAAGCTGTCATCAGAATATCTAGGTTGTACTTTGAAGTTCAATTTTCAAGAAAAACATGCCATGTTAGGGTGCTCAGCACCAAGCCACCATTCACACAACTCATGATCTAGTCATCTTTCCTAAAAAAGAATAAGGTTAAGCAGAGTTTATTTAGTGAACCACCTAAATTAAACCAGTCAAGTTAATTAAGAAGAAAACATATATTTAGTGAACCACCTAGTCATATATATGTTACATTGTTACTAGTTGTTTATTTATAGTCGTATATTGGGGCATGCACCATAAGCACCATATATATATATATGAATTGTCTAAAAGATTACTCCTAAAACTATATTCAACTCAATTTTCAAGTTCATAACAATAAATTGCGAAATTTTGACGTAAATGACTTCACACTTACAGCTTGTTTGGTAGAAAGAATTTGGAAGGAAAATAAATGAAGTGGAAGGAACTTTGTTTCTTTACAATGTTTGGTTCATTAAAAAAAAATTAAGTGAAAGAAAATACTCTTTAATAAAATTTCAACTTTTTTTCCTTTCAAAAGTGAGAGAATTGGGAAATAAAGAGAAAATTTATGCCGAAAATAGGAAGTTAAGTTTTTTTTTTCTTTTTTCTTCCATTCCTTTCCTTTCTCTTCTTTTTTTTTTTTTGAAAAGAGAAATTTCATTAATTGAAGGTCAAACGGCATCTACAATAGGTATTAAAGTAAAACAAGATACAATCAAACAAGACTAAATCAAATTCGTCTTCGAAGAAACTACAATGAACCAGATCGAACAATACAGCACATCCCTCTTGTATTTGCTGAATCAAGTAGCTATTGATGAGGAAGTCTATCATTCTGATATAGTTTGGGAAGAGCATTCTTGATCGAGTCGGGTTGACCGCATCTGAGATTCCAATACCTTCATGTTGAGTCTCGAACTTCAACCAATGAGAATAATTTCTCATACATAAAAACAAAAGAACCATACTCACAACTCCCATATGGGAGAAGGAGATTTTCAAAACATAAACTAAAAACCCCATAACAGGGTTTGAGAAAATCTCATAAAGAGATACTAATTTATTGAACAAAACAAGAAAATAAATTAAAAACTGGAAATAAAAGGGGAAAAGGGGCTTACCATGGATGAAAACATCCATGGCAGCCCCTAATTGATGAAGAATGGGTAGGAGAGGCTAGGGTTTGAGAGAGAGAAAAAGAAAGGGGAGACTAGGTTTTTTTATTTTATCTTCCTTTCCTTTCTCTTCTCTTCCTTTCTTTTACTAACCAAACATTATGTTTCTCTTGGAAATATGGTAAATATAACGAAGATAATTACTTATGTTGGAGTTAAGGCTTGAAAAGCCTTAGCTTCTTTTATTCTATTATCCTACATTGCTTGTGGGAGGGAATGCCTTCTTGTTTTTATATTCCCTCCATCCTTCCTATTATTGAGTTGGTACTTGAGATGTTTTTGTGGTTGGATGTCATGTTTGGTTTGGGCTTGCATATCACACACGCGCGCCGCCTGCTGGGATCGGGCCAAGGCTTTGGGCTATAAACTTAACTTAACTAACTTTTTGGACTCGGGCTGAGCGCGTGTGTGGCCGTTGGAGATTTGTAACGTTTTACCCGTTACAGAATTGATGACAATCCCTTAATATCCTCCCATTTACTGCCCTCCGTTTTTTTGGCCTGATTCTCTCCTATAAAATCAGTGCTTCTGATCAGTTCAAGACATGCAAAAAAAAAACACTCTAAGCTGTTGTATTAACCTTGGGGAGCGTTCCGCCATATCGATTACCACCTTTGCCAGGCCGTAATTGCTTTCAAGTCAGTGGTCTTCTACCACGGCACAACCTTTATATCTTTCTCTTCTGCCATTGCGTATTGTTAGTTTAATTTCTAACAACTTATCAAAAGGCTAATGATGGGCTACAAATCAACTTAAGAGAGGCAGCTATACTTCTTATGACGAATAGTTGGCTAGAAGATAAAAAGAAGATAATTGTTTAATTTGGTTGGGTCTTTGTTTTATCGCATAACCTTATTTTTTTTATAAGTAAATTTCCAATTTACATACCTCTATTTTAGTAAGATAAATCTTTTTTTAACTAACTATTCGAATTTTCCAAAAAATTATTTGTTTGGTAATTGTTGGTTGATTCACTTGACTTGTACTTAATCGATAGTACCTAATATATGTGTAACAGTCTGAATTTTCAGATCAACTCAACACAAATAATCTAAAAGTGGATAATAATTATACATAGTCAAGCAAACTCACACAATTATAATAACACTCATTGAGGTAATGTTCGATATGATATATCCAAATCAAAACCTAATTCTAACTTTAAATGACTAAATTATTACGACTGAAATATAACTTTTTAAAAGTTAACTATTTTAAGCACGGTTAGAAATCCAATTTAACGAAAGTCTACGTCGGACAACAAACTTAAACCAAAGGTTTCTTACTCTAGCGCGATCTTTAAACTTTCATCAATATAAAAACATCTGAATACTCCCTTTTGTCACAAGACAAGTACCATGAAAAAGAACCGGCCAACAAGTTAAGTAATAGTAATTTTTACCAACGAAGAATTGTTTGAATTATACAAAAACTTCTTCACATTAAGTTGGATGAAATCTTATTAGCCGAAACTAATTAATCTAATATTTTCACATTTGCAAAATAAATCCAGCAAAAATCTTAAATAGAATCCTTTAATTTTAATCAATCATCTTTGACACATACTTAACTTTAAGTTCTAAAATACAAACCTAATTAAAACGAGGCTATCTAAGCATCGATCCATAATTCCATATCTCAAATAATAGGGAGTTTTATGTGGATGTTGGGTTTAATGGCCCAATTCTACTATGGCTCAAGTCGGAAAATAAGTAACAAGTATATGTTGGTGATTGTCGCCTTAAATTAAGGAAATCATCTCATGATTATTCTAGAAATCTCAAGCAAGATGATCATGAAAAGAATTCAATGTCAGCAAAATGAGGATGTAGAATTCTCTTGAGAATTTTTTAACTGACCGACTTAATGCATGGCTCAAGTATTAATCGACATACTTACTCCTATGATCTCATTAAAAATAAAAATAAGCAGCGATTAGGAATCAACATATGACATTTGAAATGAAATATAAGAGTTTAACCACCAGTCCACTATATCGTATGTTCCATGAACTCATTAGTTTTTTTGAAACAATTTATCATACTATTAGCTATAACGTCTATTTTTCAATATTTGCACTAGATAGAAAATTACGAAATATTAATAAAGTGAATTATAAAATTTATGAATACTAATCTTTTTGATAATTGTAACTGACATAAGATATTGCTCGGATTAAAATACTAGATTTTATCTATTTTGGGCTAATTGTATTGTATTTCTTACATAGAGTATAGTTTTTGGGCTCTTTGCTTATTCCATCACCAGGGAAATCCATGGCTAGTTAGAAAGGAAAGTTATTAGGGGTTTTGGGCTTCACGGGTTTCGGACACTTTTGTGTTATAAAGCACAGAATTGTCTTACAGCCAAGCCTTTTTGGACAAATTGGATACCCACGAGGCTACCCCTACCGTCCGTATTGATAGCATCATTATCAAACTAGGGCCGGCTTTTACCATGTTCAACATGTTCAATATTTCAATGGAATATGGCCCCTTAATTGTGAGGGTCTCAAAGTAAAGGAAGTCCAGATAGTGAAAAAGAAAAGGTTTATCTACTTATTTGGGCTATTCTTTTTTCCTAATATGATTATATGAAGGCTCCATTTGGTAGGGCGTAAAATATTTTCAGTGTAAAATGATTTTCATGGAAAACAATTTACAATGGAAAACACAATTCCAAATTTAGTTTTCCGTTGTTTGGTTTGATGTAAAAAAAATGATGAAATGAAAGGGAAAGTAAGGAGGTAGTGAGAGGAGTGTACAAGAGAGAGAAGGAAAATAGTTTTCCCTTCATTTTGAAAGGAAAATGGTTTTCCATCCTTGGGAGAGTAATTTTACCCCAAGGGAAAATGATTTTACACTATTTTGCCAACCAAACAATGTAAAACTGAAAATAGAGGAAAACAGTTTTCCGGAAAAACGTTTTACGCCCTACCAAACGGAACCGAAGTGGAGAATCATGAATGAATGAACTATTACATTATTGAATTTTTTAAATATGAGTTTGCAAAGATGTTGTATATCATTTGAGACGGGCCTGTATCAAACCAAGTCCTAATGGAGCAGGATTAAATGAATCACCATTGTGACCAAGTATGCCTTTGCAAATTATAAACATGCACAGTGCACCCAAGTACGTGTAAAGAATTGTGCATTCTTTGTGAAACGACATAGTCTAACATTATACGAGTATAAGATTTAATGTTGTTATCTATACAAATATATTAAAAGGCGTGTGTGTTAAATTAGTTTACAACAAGATTTGAACATGTGACCTCTTGCTATTACTATACATGACACAATTACCATCTTAATCAACTTTTAATCATGCTTAAGTGTTCACATTATTATATTTGCACCTTTCAAAGGTTGAGATTTCCTTAATATATTTTAATGGGAATGGAAAAAAATGCATATCAAATTTGAAAAACAGCACCAAACCGGGGTAACGCTCGGGCCCAAATACTAGTTAAAAAATTAAAAGGCGTTTCTAAACAAGAACATGATGCTCCCAAGTCCCAAGGAGTTTTAGTTCATATAATCCATGTACAATAAAAAAATTAAAAAGTACATAACATATGTTTCGATCTTGTCACTTCAAGTTGATACTCCCTCCGTTTCATTTTAATTCTTACACTTTGATATTTTACACTATTCACAAATTTCACTTTGACCATCGTTTGTGATTTATACGCGGATGAAAATATAGTCATGTAGGATCCTATTAGATTCATCATAATATGTATTTTATTAATACGTACTTTTTATAATTTTTACAAATAAAAAAACTAAAGATATATGTCCTCAAAATTTTGCAGTGACATGCGTGAAAAATATAAGTGTGTAGATTGAAATGAAGCGGATGGAGTATATATGTTTTAGGAACAAAACATCGCCAATCCGTAGAGGTGGGCATGGGCCGGCCCGGCACGAGCCCGCCCGAGGCCCGACCCGTTGTCCGCTACGTGGGCCGCGGGCCTATCACGGCCAAGAAATTTTATTTCCGTCCCGCACCGGCACGAGCCCGCGGGCCGAACGCTCCTTTCCTTTGTTTTTAGCCTAAAACTGTTAAAAATAAAAAAAAACAACATAAAACATAGGCCAGGGCCGCAGGAAGCACGAGCCTGGCCCGCGGACCGTGGGCTTGGGCCGGGGACAGCTTTTAAAATTTCAAACCCGCCCCGCCACTCATGAGCCCGAGCCCGGCCCGCCATTCACCCAATCCGCAACAAAATTGACACTCTAGCATGTAAAACCAAATTCCTAGCAGAGTAAAGTCTATAACAGTACTTACTATCGAGAATCGGCATTTGTGCTAAAGTTTTACTGTAACCGTAAGCGGTGTCACTTGTATAGTTGTATGTAGTATAATTCCGATGTGAACTCGGAAAGAAAACCATAAATTGGGGGTTAGGGTTTGCGTCAATTTCATCTCAGACTTAGATTAAACAGTCGAATATGGAGTTAACCAAGTCCAAAATTCCGATTAATCCAGCTTCAACTAGTAACGATGATCTTCGACCTTCAAGCTCTGAATCCGACTTTGGATTTGCCTTCAATGACAGCAATTTCTCCGACCGAATTTTGAAGGTTGAGATTGTTCCTGATTTGCCAGACATCAAATCTGACGCTGATGGTTGCACCACCATAGCTGATTGGGCGAAGAATCGTAAGCGTAGAAGAGAGGATATCAAGAAGGATCATGGTTTGTTTTCTTTAATCATTCTTGAATTTCGTACTGTTTGAATTGTGGAATTTGAAATCTAGGGTTTTTTGCGCATTGAATTAGTGATAATATCAGACATATGTTGCCAAATATCGTGTATTTGTTTCATGTGATTTTTTTTGAGATCATATTTTGTGTTTTTGCTTATGCAACACTGTCCTAGTTTACATGAGTATCGATTTAACTAGTAAAAATTCTATTCAGTATAATCTGTTACTTATAGTCTTATAATATCAATGTACTATTATAACTAGTGGTATTTATATGGCTGATAGTGCTTAAATAAGTGTTTTGAGTTGCACACCTCAAAACACTCATTAGTTTTACTAAAGGAATGTTTGTTATTTGGTTCATGACTATCCCTTTGTCCGTACTTACGGCCCGTTTGGTAGTCGTTAATACATTGTGGTAATGGGAATGAATTTTAAGTGTAATTTTATAAGGGAAGCACCCTTAAAATCTCCATGGGGAGGCATTTTTTCTTCATGGACAAGCAATCTCACCCCTAAACTTGTGTTTTTGTCTCCAAGGGGAAGCAATTTTCATTACCACTCATTACCACTCTACAAGGTGGTATTGGATGGGAATGAAAATTAAAGAAGGAAAGTGGACACTTTAGGATAAATTAGCATTACCATGGTAATGGACAATGATATTTTTCACAAATTTACACACAAATTCATTCCCATTACCACCATTTATTACCAACTACCAAACGGGCCGTTAGTAGTCAAGTTGATCAAGTGCTTGGCTTCGAGTAGATGATCAGCTTCGAACTTCAAAATATAATCATAGCTTGAATGATTATGATTTACGAATGTTTAGCTATCTCGTTTATATTGAACGAGAATTTATCCTTGTCAACCAACAACTGGTTGGTATTCCATATTTGGTTTGTAGTGCTGTCGGAGACACACGCCGGGCACTTAGTCGTCTGTTTGGGACTTAGCTGATTTTTTTTAGTAAATTAGGTGCAAAATTACTGAAATTTTGACTCTATGTGAATGGCCATAGGAAATATGTCTTGAAACTAAAATTTGTACTTGTTAGATTGATAGGAAGGGTTTTGGTATAACACCAAGTTTAAAGTGTGAACTCAAGTTCTGGATGCTTTCGTCCTTTTGATCTTCTAGATGGAAGAATTAATGCCTCAGCTCCAGCCTTATTGATTGTGCTGGTTTTACTCCTTCCTTCACTATTATGGTTTTCCTATGGAAAGAATGTCTTTATCTTGTCTAAATTGACATGCGAGAACAGGTCACGCTTCTCGTGATATGGTTAATTTTAGTTGTGTAAATTACATAGTATCAACTATAGGTACTGTAGGTCCCAATAGACATTTATCAGGTTAGATGATGAATCAATTTATGGATGAGGAGATTCAACTCGTTCATAGCCACTTTCAGTAGTACCTGTGATTAGTTGTCATTATATCATCCTCAAAGATCTTGGTCGCAACAGACATATACCAAACGTGAATATTTATGGATTCAAGGGCGTAACACCTGGTGGGAAACCCAAGATAGAGTGATATGAATACTGTGACATCAGTCTCTTTTTAGTATAATTCCACTTTGAAAATAAAATAAGCAGGGTTGAAAATTTACTATATGAGTAAGTAACTAGAACTTGGAATAATTAATATTGCCTTACCTAGAAAGGATTAATGGTATAAAATAACGGAAAACCACATAGTTTGAATGATTCTTTCCTTAAATAGTTAAATGAGACTTTCAAGGAAGTTAATGCCTCAAGTGGGAAAGGATTCCTGGTTTTTGCTGAAGTGGACACTTCGATTTTATCGTTGAATCCTATATGTTGAATTTTTGTTCTCCCTTTGTGATTTTGTGATGATTGCAGATTAGATCCTAAGAGTCCTATATTAAGTCTAGTTATCTCTAAGGAATTTTAGTGGAAGGAGGCTGCATCTTATACATGTGGTGAGAACAATCCTTATATGAGAACATGAGAATACTTTGTTATAATCCTGGATTTTCACTAATCTCATGCTCTCTTAGAACAAGTGTTCTATATATATAGAGTTTCTCCCTAGTTATCTTGTTTCTTTTTTAGGTACTCTTTGATGCTTATCTATTCTTTATTGTAATCTTGGGTCTATGTGAAAGTGCACTCCTGCAGTTTTTGGTTTTCATGGCTTTTTGATGACGGGTAAAGAGTTTACTGCAGGCGCGGATGTTATTCTTCAGCCTGATGACCAGATTCTGAACGGCAGTATGCCGGACTCTGATGGTGTTGCCTATGAAAGTCTAGATGGGGAAGCTGTTGCTATGATTGAAGAGTCACCGTCTATTGATGGTATGAGATTGAATTCTTCTTCCCAAGAGCCTAAGATTATTTGGGGATACCCGTCTTTCGATCTGTGTGCTTATCTCGATATTTTAGATTTGCTCAATGTTTTGCTAATTGGGGCCACATAGAAGTCTTCCTTGCCCAAGTAGATTTTTCAGTCTCTTAGTTACAGGTTTCATAACTATTGACTAAATTTCATTATTTTATGACTTGGTCCATCTTCTTAATATCACAGATTCATTGTACATTACTAGAAAATCGAGGTCAAATATATGAGTTTGAGTCAAATTTTAAGTTGAGAAGACAGTGGGGTGGTGCACTGGTTAGAGTGATGGAAAGTTTATTGATCTCTTCCAAACTAATTAATAATTTCTTTTTTGTTTTTGTTGTAGTCTTTACTTTTTTTTAATAATCTTGCTTACTGCTCAAGCTCTGTATACTTAATATTGGTCTGTTTTAGACTTTGTAGGTGATGAAACTCTCCAGAATATCGATATTTCATTAAGAATGGATTGTTCTGCTGTTCTCCAAGTGAAGACTATTCACATTAGTTCTCCAATATTAGCTGCTAAGAGTCCCTTTTTTTACAAGGTGGGGATCTCATTTTTTGCATCACCGTATCATGTATTGTTTTGATCATGTTTCTGATTTTTAGATCTTCATCTGTAGTTATTTTCAAATGGGATGAGGGAATCTGAACAGCGACATGTGACTTTGCGAATCCATGCCTCTGGTAAGTGCAAATGAAATGATGTGTTTGGATTTTGTTTATAATCCCTCACAAGAAATAGGAGGAAATAGATGGTCACTTACACGGGGAGTGACTGGTCTAAGCTGACTAGATGCTTTGCACAGTCAGGAAGTGGCTATTTTAGCTATTATCTATCTAGGTTTGGACATTGTTGTTCTATCTATTATCTCCGTTAATATTATGTTATAATTCCATTTCTGCAGGAGTTCAGTTTTCATTTTCATTATTCTCACCAAATAATTTGTATTATAAATTGTTACTTCTTTGAAGTATCTTCAATTAACTCTGCAAAGTTTCTTCTTGGAATGTGCTTTGAAGCATATACTTATAATGTTCTCATATTTTCCATGGAGCAGAAGAAGCTGCGCTCATGGATCTCCTGAATTTTATGTACAGCAATACATTGCAAACGAACACGCCTGCTGGTTTACTTGATGTGCTGATGGCTGCCGACAAATTTGAAGTTGCTTCATGCATGAGATACTGCAGTCGCATGTTGCGGAATTTTACTATGACTTCTGAATCAGCTTTGCTATACTTGGATCTTCCCTCGAGTGTCTTGATGGCTGATGCTGTAAAATCATTGACAGATGCAGCCAAGGAGTTCCTTGCTTTAAAGTTCAAGGACATGTCTAAGTAAGTTCACCTGAAATTATCTATAAAAGATGGAGAGAAAAGAAACTTTCTGCGAATTTTCTAAATAACAGGCCCCATTTCTTCTAATTTTGGACTTCCCCATGTGAGAGTAATAGCTGACAGGCCATTTCTTTACCAGATTTCATGATGAGGTGATGAAACTTCCTCTTGCTGGAGTTGAGGCAGTGTTGTCTAGTGATGATCTCCAAATTGCTTCAGAAGATGCAGTTTATGATTTTGCTGTGAAGTGGACTAGGAATCATTACTCGAAGTTGGAGGAGCGACGAAACGTACTTGGCACTCGACTGTGCCGACTGATTCGTTTTCCGCACATGACTTGTAGGAAGCTAAGGAAGGTGATGACTTGCAATGATCTAGACCCAGAACTCTCTTTAAAGCTGGTATCAGAAGCACTTTTCTTCAAGGCCGAGCCGCCTTATCGTCAGCGAGCCCTGCTTGGAGATGAGACTAATACCATGGGTCATCGTTATATGGAACGGGCTTACAAATACCGCCCCGTTAAGGTGATAGAGTTCGAATTACCAAGACCGCAGTGTATCGTTTACTTGGATCTGAAAAAAGAGGAATGCCAAAATTTGTTCCCATCAGGCCGGGTTTATTCCCAGGCTTTCCATCTGGGTGGGCAGGGCTTTTTCCTTTCAGCCCACTGTAATATGGATCAACAGAGCTCCTTCCATTGCTTTGGGCTGTTCTTGGGAATGCAGGAAAAGGGTTCTGTATCATTTGCTGTGGATTATGAATTTTCTGCAAGGCAAAGCCCAGCTGATGAGTTTATTACCAAATATAGAGGTAACTACACTTTTATGGGAGGGAAGGCAGTTGGGTACAGAAACTTGTTTGGCACACCATGGACTTCATTTATGGCGGACGATAGCCTATTCTTTATCAATGGTGTATTGCATCTCAAAGCCGAGCTGACGATTAAGTAATAGTCTTTGGATGTAAGTTTCTTTTTTTTCGTTTTTTTTTTTAGGTTCTGAATTTTTTCAGTAGCTGATAGCCTGATACCCTTATTAAGTGGTAAAATGTCTCTCATCTGATGTTACCTGAAAAGCCAAGAACCCTAAGTTAGTGTAAATAAGAGTGCAGTCCGTACTTGTTTATCATCCACATATCGTGAATCTAAAGTCTAGTAAGTAGATTTTTTAAAAAAAGTCCTGGCACGTCTTCATATGCTGTCTTTTTTTCCCAACAAGTACGCGATTTTTGGCATTAAAACTAGTAGTTATTAGGCCCGGGCTATACCCCGAGTAAGAAAAAATTCATTTATTAATATTGTACTTTGATATGTTAGCACTAAATACAACTATTTCATAAACTTGAGGTCACGGGATCAAAATCTATACTACGTAATTTCTAATTTTTTTTTATTGTACGTGGATTACATGAACTAAAACTCCCTAGGGAGAGCGCCACGTGGCACCGTTCCTCCTTTATGCACGCCTTTTAATATATTAGTATAGATTGACAAGCCACCGGCGCACCAACAATTTTCATTTACTGATCTCCCCTTCCTTACCGTCGGTGAATTATTAAGACAATTCAACGGAATATTTTTTGCAATATATAGTTTTATCTACAACGCGCAACCCACTGGCATAATTGCTATTGTTAAGCTTTGGTGTCTCCTAACTCCCAGCTACAATCTGATGATATGATAACAAACTAAACATTTCAATTTGATTTTTACATATGAGGTTTATACAAAGATCAAGTCAATTTGATATTTTTCTATTGGCTAAAACGTGCCAAGAAGGTGGTACTCAATTCATCAATGAAGATGTGCTCTCCAATACTATATCTTCGTTGATTTTATAGTAAGGAATGAGACCAAGGACAAGCTTATATAAACCTCATTTACAAACCAAATATTTCACAAACTCATCTTTTCATCTTCATCTTCCTTCAAAATGGCTTTCAATCGTGCTTCTTTCATGTCTTTCCTTCTCATCACTTTGGTGGCAGTTTCATCTGCTAGTGATTACTATACTTACAGTCCTACTCCAGAATACAAGACACCATCTTATTCTCCAGTCTACGCGTCTCCAACTTACAGCCCATCACCAGTATACACCCCATCTCCAATATACACTTCACCAGAATACACTCCATCTCCGGTATACAAGTCACCAGAGTATACCCCATCTCCAGTGTACAAGTCACCAAAATACAGCCCATCCCCCGTGTACAAGTCACCGGAATACACTCCATCTCCAATATACAAGTCACCAGAATACACCCCATCTCCAATATACAAATCACCAAAATACAGTCCATCTCCCGTGTACAAGTCTCCAGAATACACCCCATCTCCAGTATACAAGTCACCAGAATACACCCCATCTCCAGTATACAAGTCACCAAAATACAGTCCATCTCCCGTGTACAAGTCACCTGAATACACCCCATCTCCAGTATACAAGTCACCAGAATACACCCCATCTCCAATATATAAGTCACCAAAATACAGTCCATCTCCCGTGTACAAGTCACCAGAATACACCCCATCTCCAATATACAAGTCACCAGAATACACCCCATCCCCAGTGTACAAGTCACCAGAGTACACCCCTTCTCCAGTATACAAGTCACCAAAATACAGCCCATCTCCCGTGTACAAGTCACCAGAATACACCCCATCTCCAGTATACAAATCACCAGAATACACCCCATCTCCAGTATACAAGTCACCAGAATACACCCCATCTCCAGTATACAAGTCACCAGAATACACCCCATCTCCAGTATACAAGTCACCAGAATACACCCCATCTCCAGTATACAAGTCACCAGAATACACCCCATCTCCAGTATACAAGTCACCTGAATACACCCCATCTCCAGTATACAAGTCACCAGAATACACTCCATCTCCAGTATACAAGTCACCAAAATACAGTCCATCTCCCGTGTACAAGTCACCTGAATACACCCCATCTCCAGTATACAAGTCACCAGAATACACTCCATCTCCAATATATAAGTCACCAAAATACAGTCCATCTCCCGTGTACAAGTCACCAGAATACACCCCATCTCCAATATACAAGTCACCAGAATATACTCCATCCCCAGTGTACAAGTCACCAGAGTACACCCCATCTCCAATATACAAGTCACCAGAATACACTCCATCCCCAGTGTACAAGTCACCAGAGTACACCCCTTCTCCAGTATACAAGTCACCAAAATACAGCCCATCTCCCGTGTACAAGTCACCAGAATACAACCCATCTCCAGTGTATAAATCACCAGAATACACCCCATCTCCAGTGTACAAGTCACCCGAATACACCTCATCTCCAGTATACAAATCACCAGAATACACCCCATCTCCAGTATACAAGTCACCAGAATACACCCCATCTCCAGTGTACAAGTCACCAGAATACACCCCATCTCCAGTATACAAGTCACCAGAATACACCCCATCTTCAGTATACAAGTCACCAGAATACACCCCATCTCCAGTATACAAGTCAACAGAATATACTTCATCTCCAGTGTACAACTCACCAGTTTACACACAATCTCCATCATACGAGTCACCAGAATACACCCCATCACCAGTGTACAAGTCACCAGAGTACACCAAATCTCCAGTTTACTCACCATCTCCAGTGTACGAGTCTCCAGAATACACTGCATCACCAATCTACTCCCCAACTTACACTACTCCTACATATTCTCCAAGTCCCTCATACGGCTATTAAGAGAAATCCAATACTAAATGATTGCTTGATTTTGCAATATTTTAAATTATCTCGCAATGAGTGTTTAAATTGCGTGAAATTCATATTATTATTAATCGTTTTGTATTATTCAAAATATTAAATAATAATTTATAAAATTATTTTTAGTTATGTTCCAGTGTCGGCTTTCATTTTCCATGATGAAGATACTCGTTACACATTATCAATTTCCAACATTTTTTTGCCCATATTGAATCAAACAAGAATAGGGTGGTGCAAATGAACGAATCAAATTTCTAGTAGAAATACTTCTTCTTAAAGACTTCACAACTGAGGTGAATCTATCAATTTTGAGATATCCTAATAGTTTTTCTAAAGGTTTTGCTCTGTACCTATTGAGACAGTGGGGTGGGGTCACTGGTTGTTGGGTCTCTCTCACAATCCTTATACCAAACACTATCAGATAGATCCCTAAGTGTTCGAATAGTTATGATTTTATACTCCTATAATCCTATATATTTTGTTTAAGACATGATGAAGGGTAGTTGTTGAAAGCAGTGATGGTAACGCTACGTATGACGATGTACAAATTAGGTTTTCCTGTGCTATCATGTTTTAAGAGATTGCTCTTTCATTTGAAGAGAGTCCTACTAACCAAAATCTCCCTATAGTTAAATTTAGATTAGTTTTCTAGGTCAAAGTTGCACGTTGACGAAAAAACTATCACCTTTCAAGGACCCTAGTGGCAAGATTCAAACTTAAGATATCATAGTCACAACGTGCGAATCCTACCAATAGACCAAGCAACCTTGGCCCTTGGGTAGTATTAGTATAACTTTGGAATTCTACGTAACTAGCTGTAATTGATTTGAGTTATATTAACTAGCTAGCTTAAAAGAACAATAAAACGGGATACAATCATCATTGTAAGAGCGAGATTCAAAGATATAACCTATCAAAATACATTGAAGGAGCAATAGATGCATATGTACACATAATCAACCCCTATAAATTTGACATGGAGTAACCCCAATTAAATTAGGCAAAGGCAAAGAAGAAGAGGGGATCAGTCATAAACTTTAGTAAATTCAAAATAATCAACATTAATTAATCAAGATATGATGATGAATATAAGCGCAATTGAAATTTCTAACCCCTTTTTCGTCCTTTAATCTTTATATATCTCTAAAAATGTTAAGTGTTGACGTGTTCTGGTAATACCTCTACCTCCTCCTACGTAGATGGTAGAGTTTGAAGGTCATACATGTACAGGTATAGAGGAGGAGGAATTGAAGGAAATGCAGCCTTTGAAACGATGAACCATTGCATTTGCATTACGCCTTACTAATTGGCCTCGGTGTGATGTGAGTGGAAGGCCTTCTTTCACACACTCGTCATATTCTTCAAGAGCAGAAACAATGTAGCTAAAATCAGGCCTTTTGTTTGGGTTTGCTGCCCAACATCTCTTGATTAGATGAGCCAACGCTGGTTGGCAACTTGCTGGTAAGGGTGGCCGAGCATTCTGCGATACAAACACATACATTTTAGTTTGAGATTGTACAAGTGTGGAGACTATTCTACCCTGACATTCAATATAGATAGTGTTTACATTACAGATCTATGACTAGTAAAAGACCATTATACTCTTTACCTATAATGTTACTCTAATAGAGATCGTCAAAAAGTTTATTCGTCTACTATAATTTATAACACTTCTTTTTCAACATCATAATTGGTACCCGATGTACTTAAAATGAACGTTTTTTTTTAACCAAACTTATATTAAAAAAAGGAAAAGCTATATGCAGCCTTAAAGGCTATATATAAGAAGCTAAAAATGGAAATAAGTTGCATTAATTGATCATTTATTATATCACTTGATGCAAAAATTTTCCATAAATTCACAATTTATTTCCATTTTAAATAGTGTATTTATGTCTTATATACAACCCTAAGGGCTGCATATAGCATAATCCTTAAGAAAATATCATCCTACAAGATCGAGTAAGATTAGTTATTTAGTTTCAATATATATACTTAGCGTATTAAATTTGGAGTTTTTTGCGGGGATATACCAGGATAATAGAACATTTTGTGAGGATATACGACATATACCTCAGTAAAATTTTTTGTGGGGATATACAACCTAAATTTAAGTTTTGTTAAAAGGTACTAAAAACACTATTTTCGGCAAAAAAGTCAAATTTTCGGCCTTTGACTTGGTAGGAACTCGCGAGTAAGCCACAAAGTGACAGTGAGGAGGTTGGAGGAAAATGAATGTAATAGAAGCAATTGAATGTCACACACTATACAAAGAGTAATTAAGCAAGTTTGGTTGATATTGTTCATCCCATTATATCATTTAAGTTATTTTTTCCATGTATTTGAAAATCCTAGGAAGTGTAAAATTGTGTTTGTTTGATAATGGAAGTAGACTTCCTATGGGAAGCTCTACTTACCTAGGGGACCTAGGTAAGTAACTTCCTCCATTCTGGAGGAAGTAGAACTTCGTAGGAAGTGCAAATTCCTATGATTTTGCCAACCAAACAACTCCATATACTTCTACTTCCTAAGAATTTTATCGGCATATACCTCAGTAGAATACATGATGCTATCAGCATTAGATTATACTTAGCGCAAGAATGAGCATTTGATCTTATATATTTTTTTTTTTTTTTTTTTTTTGCATTGAATTTGAGTTCATTGGTATAATACAAGAGAAGTGTCCTATGCAGTTCGAGCCAATATTAATTGGTTTTATCAACTTATGAAATATGTGTGAGTCTTATAGACAAGGTTTGATGCAGAATTTATTAACATGTTTGTGAAACCCTACCGAAATTTAATAACATGTGAAACCTTGCCGGTTTGCAGAAAATCTCAAGAACCTTGTGAATTTGTCCTTTGAGCTCAAAATCAGATTCTAAGTTACTTTTGCTACTTATCGTGTTCATCTCTTGTCCAAAAGCAGTTCAATGGTTTTACCCGGTGGCGAAAGTCGGGGGTTCGAGTCCGCTTGTGTTTTTATATTATAGATAAACAAACGGGTTCTTTAAAGGTCGCCAGTGGACTGGGTTAGCCCAACCTCAAGCTCAACGGAGCATGAGCTGATCAGACTAGGATAGGCTCGAACAAGTCAAAATAACTACTTTCTCCGTTTCAATTTAGTTGTGATACTTTCTATTTTAGAGAACTTCAATTTAGTTGTGACACTTTCATTTTGGATATTATTTTATCTCTATCTCTCTCCTATTACATGGACATGGGACCCTCTTACTTTATTTCTCTATCTCTCTCCTCTCCAAAAATTACCTAAAAGTTTGTGATTTTAAAAATGTCACAATTAATTTGAAACGGGGAAGTAATAACTAGGCCAAGTCTTGGCAATCCAACTCATGCCATTTTATTGCCAATTTGACATACCTTATAGCAGTCCATGTTAGGACCTATTTCAAGGCTCACCTGATGACTACCTTCAGGTTCTTGGATGACACTTGAAATGGATTATTTTCCACACATTGACACATGTTGTACCACGTGTGAGGATCCCCAATTTTCTTCAAAAAGTAGATATTAACTAGTTTAGTTTAGTTGATTAAAGTATTAGGAGGTGTGCTCAAACTTTGCGATCGAAACTCTTTTGTGCCTCTCTACAAATAACAAAACGATTTTTTTTTCAAAAAGGAACTATTATCAATTGAGAGGAATTTCTTTGCATCACACTAGTACTTCCTATGCTTTTAAGTAGATGCTTCATTTTAACTTGCACGATTGTGAATGTAAAACTCTGATTATTATTATCTCTTATTATCAATCATCAAAAAAAATTAAAAAATTATTTTTTTTTGAAAATATGTGTCGAGACAATTTATACATCTTATACGCTAATATTGAATTTTCTATTATGTAGAAAAAATATGGCCAAAGTAGAGTCTGTGAATAGTCAAAAATCAAAACAGAACATCGTTTTGTAAACAGAGGGAGTAAGACCTTAGAATTTCATCTTTCATGGCAAGATTAACTTTCCGTGGAGAAGTTGAAGGCCTATAGAAAGTGAATTGAAATATCAAGTTGTTCAGTCAATAGTACTATAGACGACACATGATGTAGTTCCCATGATTGATTACCCCTAACAGCCAATAAGTATCAAGAATTGTCCTTGGGCAACCTCTTTCAAAATGTGTAAAATTTAGAAGGAAAAAATGAAAGAAATTTGTGGGGAAGTATCATTTGTGGTCTAATTGTAACAAATATAGAGATATATGATAGTACCTCATTAAACCCTTTCTTGCTAATCTTGAGAGAAATGTTGTCTTGAGGCTTATTGTTTCTCTCTTTATTTCATTAAATTGCTTTTATAGGAAATTTTTTGTACACCTACTGACTACTGTGTAACTACTTCCTCCGTTTTGTATTACTCGCTAGTCGCTACGCTTCTCAATTCACGGACTCTTAGACAATTTTTGGAGAAGAAAGAGGTAGAGAGTAAAAAGAAAAGGGATCCATGTGAGAGGAGAAAGATAAAGAGAGTTTATTACCCAAAAAGAAAGTGTAGCAAGTAATGTGAAACTTCCCACAATGGAAAGTGTATAGCGAGTATTATGAAACGGAGGAATAGCGAGTATTATGAAACGGAGGAAGTAGTTTACTTGTGCTGTATGGGTTTCATAAGAGCTGATCATTATACACATTTGAATTTTCATCATATGACCAATACTCCTTAACCAGTTTCCCAAACAATGATTCCTTCTTCATGAGATTCGCTGGCTCATCAAACTCTGCCACTTTCCCTGTGAATAAAATCACATTTAATTAGTTCTAAATTGCTCTTCTGTCCATAAATTACTGTTGTTCTACTAGTGCAGTTTGAACAATTAACTTGGCAACTTAGAGCGGATGGAGAAATTAATCATTATAGTAGGATTACAGAGTTGATCCTTGATAGTTCTCATATCCTATGTTACTTGGACTTTAGTTTTGCATTAAGTACCGTGTTAAATCCTCGATACTCCGAGAAAAGATGACACTTTTTTTGTACAATAGCCGAATCAAACACTTAGATATACTATAGCTATGTTTGACACGAGTATTTGTGTCTAAGTCACATAACTCTTAACTAGAAATGGAATTCGAAGAAACTTACCGTCACTAACAGCCAGAACTCTTGTGCAATCCATGACAGTTGGTATCCTGTGTGCCACTGTTACAACTGTACAGTCTGCAAATTCTGTTCTTATGGTTTTCTGGAGGATTGCATCTGTGGTGTTATCAATGGATGCTGTAGCTTCATCTAAAACTAGTATCTTCCTCTTCTTCAGTAATGCTCGTCCTAAACAAAATAATTGTCGCTGTCCCATGCTCCAATTTAAGCCATCTTGTAAAACTGCAAACCAAATTACCTTATTTATTAGTTGATATTGAAAAATGGTTTATCCTTGTTTTCCATCTTTTGCAATACCTAAGGAGTCTAGGCCACCTTCTTTCTCATTAACAACATCTCGGAGCTCGCTTTTCCGCAGAACCTTGAACAACATGTTTAAAACAATCACTTTTAAGTCAGATAAAAGCAAGCATAAGGAGTACTATTGGTAATATTCCATCTCTTGAAGAATGCCCATCTGTTATAGTCAAAGCTTATCAAATTTAGTCATATTTTTTTCACTTATATGTAAAGACAAAACATTATGTTGGATCTTGTTAGATTCGTTTCAGTGTCAATTTTTCAATTTGTTATAACATTCAGTAACTGAAGATAGTAATAGTCAAATATATGTCAAGGAGACAATAAACATGAAGCAAATGGGCAATCTTTCAGGGGACGCGAGAAGAATGTGAAAAGATGTTTCAGATTGTGCATCACCTGCCAGATCTCCTGATCTGTATGCTGTGACAAGGGGTCTAGATTATGACGAACTGAACCACTAAAAAGCGTGGGTTCTTGAGGTATGATGCTAAGGTGTGACCTAAGATCATGTAGCCCAATACTGCAAATGTCTATGCCATCTATGATGATTTTTCCTTCTGAAGGCTCCACCAAGCGGAATAAAGTGCTAATAAGGGTTGTTTTCCCACTTCCGGTCCTCCCCACAATGCCAATCTTGCTTCCACCTTCAAAGATGCAACTGATCCCTTGAAGAACCAATGGACCATTTGGTCTATATTTGACCTGTTGACAGTCACCGTTTATTTTCTTGACACAATGTTCTGACAGTAGCCTCATGAGCTCTTCCTAATTTATAAGTCTGATATACAAATAGTTGCATATCATACTAGCATTTCAGGTAATTTCGAGTAAATTGACAGGTATTTGGGATGAACTGGGAGGTATTTTGGGAAGTTCATAAAAAACTTCACCCTCCAACTTTCTCCTTAATTATCCAAAATGCTGTTGTAATATGCACTATTTGCATATATCATATCAGAGTTGAAAATTAGGAATTTCTCATAACGAGGCTGAAAATAAGTGTAGTTTATGGGTGCGTTTGCTTCACCTGATCTTATTGAAGTTCATTTATAAGGTGTTAAAACTAATCTGAACTTATTACACCTGAAGTTCATCTTACAGGTGAAGCGAACGCACCCTAAGTTTACCTTTAAATCATTGATCTCGATTCTCCCTGCATCCGGCCAATTAGGTGGAGGTCTGTTTTCTTGGATAATTTCACAGGCTTCTTCAGGAATGTGCATGTACTGCTCCAGCCTTTCGGCTGAAACTATCATGTTGGCTAGCATGCACTGGTTTTGGACAGAACTGACAAGATAGATATTCAAGGAGAGGCCATAGGAAAGTGCCATCCCAACAAATCCTGCTACCCAGAGCATCATTAGAGAAGAAATTAAAAAGTAAATCAAAAGATAGACAATCGAACCAATCAGTCATTGTGTGTGGGTTTCGGGAGGTGGAAACTGACCAGAGTTGGCTTCACTGAATGGAAGCAAAGTCAGGGCAAGGGCCGAGCATGAGAGGATAACTGCACATAGCATCTCTAAGCGTTGGATCAACCATTCATTTGAAGAAAAACTATGAAAAAATGGGCTGGCACTCTTGTCTATAAGCGCCACTGCCTTTGAGAAGTACTGGTCTTCCTTGCCAAAAGCTCGAATGGTGGTGGCTCCTGAAATTGCCTCAGCAAGATTGCTTGCCACTGTGGACTTTGTAGTTCCATTAATTCGCATCAACTCCTTTGCTGATACAAAATAGTATTGCTGTATATATGGAAAATATAGAAGTCTTAGGGTGTGTCTCTTCACCTGATTATTACTTATTTGAACTTCTCCGAACTTATTGTAGTTGTAAATTGAATTTGGATAGCCCTTATTGGCCTTGAACTTAACTTACTTATATTTACATGAACTTTAAGGTCTTGAACTTAACTTGTCTGAACTTATTAGCCTTGAACTTAACTTATCAGTACATATATTTCCTGAAATAAGTGAAAATAAGGGAAGGAGAACTGAGCCTTAGTATCTTGTGAAGAACATGCATGCCATAAACCATATTCATTATTCTGTCATACTACTTGAAGTTTAAGAAATAAGACTAGACTGGCAAACAATTTCAAACTTGGAGTGTAAGATTAGGTTGCACCTGTAAGACTATAGTCAGATAAACCATAGGCACAATGACCAGCAAGACTTGCCATGTCACGATAGCCAGGATCCCAAAGCTGAAGAAGGCAGTTAGTGTAGAAGCGAGGGCCATGCTTATCATCATGGCTACATCAAGGTCCATGATACTTAGATCTGAAGACACCTATAAGAAAATATGTTATTAGTCATTGACAATGGGCAAGTAAAGCTCACTTTCTACTTAGAGATAATCTTTTACCCGACTGAGTATCCTTCCCAGAGGAGTGGCATCAAAGAAGGACATAGGTGCACGAAAGAGGGAGTTCAGTAATGTAGAAAATATTGATCGTGAGGCACTAAGGCTAAGGGATACTATAGAAAACGATCTTAAGAACAAGAAGAGCGCCACGCTGCATCCTATAACTGAGTACACTGTGACCAACCTCAGTTCACTAACACCAGAAAACTGAACATTAGTAGCTAGCCAATAACTTTGTATAGATTGCCCGAGTAGGAATAAGATATGGGCTGAGACTGCCAAGGATGAGTATAAGAAACCTCGTCCATGACTTAAGTATTGGATATAAGGCTTAAAACCACTGTCTCCTATTTCTCTTTCTTCTTTCTGAATCAATTGATCACCTAAAAATAAATGTTCTTTCTCCTTGTTGAAAAACTCTGTTTTGTCACTTTTGGCGGGACATTTATTTAGTGAAGATATTTTCTCTTTGCATTTTCCAGACTGAATCGCAGTGGTATGAGCATTGACAAGATTCTGAAATTCAAGGCTTGATGTCATCAACTGGTCATAAGTTCCCGACTTTATAATCTGACCTTCGACCATCAACTGTGAACAAAGTGAAACATATATGTAAGATCATTAGTTAGACACATTCTTGTATGAGAATGTTTAACCCAATCAAACCACTATTAGTTCACAATTAACCATATAACTAAATTTGAAAATAAATGAATTTAGTCTACATCATTTTTAAAAAAGTCGTACAAACTCACTTAAGAGTCAAGCATAATACATAAAAACATTAGTGGTCTGACTGGGTCCGACAGTCTTAACTTTAGAGCATACTCTAATTAAGATTGAAAAACATGAAATAATCATTTATGTTTCCCTATGTTGGTTATTCCCATGTCTCCTTTCAGCATTGCAGAAAGGAAGTAAAGGTAGCAGGATAATCAGTATTATTGAAACTGACCAAGACACAATCAAAGGTAGGGAGGAAGTCAACTTGATGAGTGACTAGCAGGACAGTCTTTCCTGTCAGAGCTTCCATCACATATTGCTGCAAAAATAGTTCATGCAGTTATTTAAGGAATATGAATTTTCACTTGAATTATAAAAAAGGAACGAGAGTGTAGATCACATTGAATAGACTAGTTGCGGTGTGAGCATCAACAGCACTAAATGGGTCATCCAAGAGGTATAGATCAGCATCCTGATATAAGGCGCGTGCTAGCTGAACTCGCTGCTTCTGTCCACCACTGAGGTTGACTCCTCTTTCCCCAATGACAGTGTGATCACCAAATGGAAGCATGTCAATATCTTTTACCAATGAGCACCTTTCAAGTGTGTCCTGATACTTCTCATGATCCATGGAAGAACCAAACAGAATATTATCTTGGATAGTTCCAGTTTGAATCCATGACGTCTGAGAGACATACGCAAGCTTTCCGTAAACCTGCACCTGAAATACCAGAAGCATATCAGTACCCAAATTCACACTTAGCTGAGAATGCAGTAGCTTACAGCATATATGGATGGAAGGTTAATTAGTTAATCCTGATTTCCACCCTTTTCAGTTAAAAATCACGGAGAACATCCAGTTTACCAGAAAAACTTAGATCGCATCACAGCAGACCACATATTAAGAAATTCACACACTTTTTTCAGGTGAAGATATTAGAGCCTTACATTGCCATTGATGTTCGGAACTTCTCCCAGAATGGCTGCCAAAAGTGTGGATTTACCAGCTCCAACCGCACCACAAATGGCTACGTTCTCTCCGGGTTTAATAAGTAAATTCACATTAATCAGGGTCGGTTTGAGAGAGTAATCCCATGAGATCGCCGTGCTTCTGATATCTATACACTTCTCTAGTTCCTTCCCTTCCTTCTTTTCCTGGATATGTTGATTCTGCATCTCGTTTGCATTAAGGAACCTTACTATTCTATCTAATGATACACGTGCTTGTATATATGCTCCAGCGACATCCGGGATCAATCTCACAGGCTCCTGAACTATTCTCAAAGTAGCTAGAAATGTAAAAACATTACCAGCATCCAAAGGAATGCCAAAGAAACAGCATGCTCCAAAGGTAGTAATAGACATCAATATTGGAAATGACCAAAAAAGAATCATATAATACCCTTTCTGCAAAATCACAGCGGATAGCCACCTGAATTCTATTTCTCTCATATGTTCATTGACTTTTTTAAAATGATTTTCCCAAGCATATACTTTTAGCACCTTCATAGTCATCAAAGCTTCAGTTATGGCTCCTAGTCTTTTATCCTGTTCTAACATGAGCTTTGTTTGATATTTATGCTGCAATTTTCCTAGCGGAGAGTTTCCAAGTACTGCTATCCCAACTATCACTAATGCTGCAATTGTTGCGATGCCAACACAATAGTAAATAATCACTAAAGCAATGCACATTTGAAGAACCACAGCCCATATTTGATGGAACCAGAAAGGAAATTCACCTATTCTGTAAGCATCAACTGTGACATAGTTGATTATCTCACCGGGTGTGTGACTAGTTTTAGCATCATTTGAGAGTCTGAATTGCTTCGCATAAACAGCTGCAGATAACATCGATCTTATCTTAAGTCCGATCAATCTAGTCCTAAAGCACCATTGCCTCTCTGACAATGATTCTAAGCTTTTTGTAAGGAAGAGCAGAAAAGTCATTGCATAACTTTCATACTTGAAGTTGAAGGCTTTTTTCCCTTCAGCTATGTCAATGAATGCTTTAAGAAAAAGAGGCCCAGTTGAGAGTGTGAGTACCTTAACCAATGCAAAGGCCCCAGAAGTCATGATTTCTTTCCATTGCCAATAAAATAAGGTAGGAACAAAGGAATTTAATCCTCTCTCTTTCCTTACACTAAATTTCTCCATAAAATCCTGGTAACATATTTCTGCCTGATCAGAAGATCTTAACTTTGGGATATCTTCATCTTCAAGAATCTTCTCCTTACCCTTCTTCATCAATTGATTCAGCCACCAAAATGACATTCTACTAAAAAACCCGGCTTTCGAAAATGGGGTTATGTTTTCATTTTCATCAGTGATATGAACATCTTCATTATCATGCAAAGGTATATAAGACTCGTGGAAAGAAAATTTTGATTCTGATTCTAGTTCATCTATATTTTCTCTGAAAACACACAAAAGAAGCAAAACTGCTCCAGGAAGCAACAGAACATCAAATATAACCTTAACAGATTTCATTCTCCTGAAAACAATCAGTTCATATACAGATATAATAAACATAAATCCAGCATATAAGCTAGAAACAATGGCACATGACTTCATCATAGTAAAGTGAGGAGTAAATGACCTTTTGAAGCTTAGAATCAGACCCAAAAACAGCCATGTAAACCCTTGAAAGAGCATAATCAGCCAACCATGCAAGGGTAAAACAGTATTTTCACTCCTTATTTTATCCTCAAAAACCCATATTCCCAAAACCAAGTATGCTAAACTCAGAGCAGTATAAGCAACAGCAGAACAAAATCTGAGTGCAGAAACAATATAGTTGATTCTGGGACTTTTAGAAGTGGATATAATGATAAGTAAAGATGTAAAAATGAGCAGTATATCTATGAAGATTACTAAGATGTGATTCATACATGAATTTGAATTTATTATTGCTGAGAAAATTGCACCAATTTCTTCATATGGGTAGGATGAATTCCCACAAAATATGACCCAGAAATTATTTCCCATATCACTAAATTTTTGTGTTGGAAGTAAAATGAGAAACATTTGAGAATAATAACAAGATTTATGTGGTTATCTTTGCCATGAAAATGGTTTAAGCTTCTAAAAAACAGGGTGAGGAATTAGAATAGGATGCTGAAAGTGTGGATATGTGAAATCCTAGTACACTTGTTCACATTTTTTGGTATGACAATAACATGGGAAAAAAAAAATGCTGATTTGGTGTTTTCTTTCTGTTTTTTTTACTTTGTCAGGGAAAAAAAAGGATCTTTTTTTTTTAATTTTTTGAAATGTAAGGTAATTTCTTTTCTATGAAAAAGAAACATATGTTCTAGAGTAGTTAGACAATAAGTTAAAGAAGTAGTGTTATTAATTGACAGATCACAGATGGCCACTAAGGCTATGTTAAGTTCACTTTATTTTTGCTTATTTCAGATCTAATCAGATCAGATTAGAAAAAATAAGTTCAGATCAGATCAGTTCAGATCATGCTTATATTTAAAAATCATTATATCTTTCATTACATATTAGTAAAATTATAATAATTGAATATTAATAAAGTACTCATTGAGACGAATCAAACAAGACCCCACATGACTATATTTTTTCTTATATATTGAGAGAAATCTAAAAGATAAGATCTTGTAATCATATCAGATCAGAAAAAATAAGTTCAGATCAGATAAGTTCAGATCAGAAAATTTCAGGTGAACTAAACATAGCCTAAATAAAATAATTGTAATTTGTGTATTGGTGCCAAATGTTTGACTCTTTACTAGATTTAGGGTGGAAACTTTTTCATCATTTATGATGTAGCTTTAATACCATTTGAATGTGTGAAAGCAACTATCCACCCCCAATTCACATGATTTATTTTCCACCCCTAAGGCTCTGATATTATGAGCATCAAGATAGTTGATTTTTATATGATAGATTAAGGTTTAAATTTTGATGAAAACAAAAAATTTAATATTGTTTGAGAAAGGGTTAGAATTTGTCGAGCTTTTGTGTAAGTGATCTTGTGCGACGACAATCTAGAGAAAATTTTTTCCTTATCAAGAGGTTCCCAAAAGGGGGCCCCAAAAAAATAACACCCCATCGTTGATATAGTACCACTTTGTCTCCACATGACATTCCTTTTATAAATAAATCAATTTTTTTGCATAAGAGGTCTTGTACACATAGCCTTTTACTCACCCAGAGGTCCAATAATATTGAAATTTTACTTCTACTAAGATTTTAACTTTATTCTTCCATGTGGGAGATAGAAAGTCATACCATTGACCGCAAGAATCTTCGGTGATTTTACCATTAAACTATGACTTGTACTTGTGAAAGAATACTAACTCCAAATATACATTCCCAGGTCCAACAACTAGTTACTTGTCACATTATATCGATTGAAAATGTAAAGAATATGGCATAGTTTTAACGAAAAGTAATCTCTCATATTGTTTATATCAGTTCGAAATAAGTCAAATTTTCTATGATTATCAGATTATGTAATGAAAACTAATACAGTATCTGATATGATTGTGTGTACTATTTTCTTTGTGCAAAATAGACTATCAATATCAAATAGTGATATAAAAACGATAGCGTTTAAGACATATATTCACATTTGTCCTTAATCATCATTGGTAAAGATGCTTTTTTAAAGTAATTCCATGACAATTGATCCACATTTTACTGAATTTCGCACACCACATCTTCCAATAACATGTGTTTTTCACTTTTTCTAACCTTTAGCAGAAACATTCATATGTCTACCTGTCAGGCTGGCAGATAGTCACTACTCACTACTGTGTCTATGAGCATCAAATCCAAAAGCTCTGAAATGAAGTACTAAATAGTGTATATTATTTAAAAACTATAGTAGAACAATTTTGTGAGTGCTTGATAGATCCCAATTTGTGATCGGTAAATATCTATAACTAAAAATTATAGAAAGTTAATATCGAAAAAAGATGCATTGAAACCAATCTAACAAGATTTAATGAGTATGTTTTTCCTAAAATATAAATCATCAAATACAATCGAAGCGTAAGGTGTTAATAATAAACACTTCTACGCAAATACAACCAGAATGTTAGCTGCTTCCACACTGTCATCTGTTGAAGCTCGAGAAAACTTACCTTCATGGCCCGTTTGGTAGTTGGTCATAAATGGTGGTAATGAGAATGAATGT
Organism: Beta vulgaris subsp. vulgaris; assembly: GCF_026745355.1. Lineage (NCBI taxonomy): Eukaryota > Viridiplantae > Streptophyta > Magnoliopsida > Caryophyllales > Amaranthaceae > Beta > Beta vulgaris. The sequence goes on along the minus strand of NC_079206.1, from coordinate 2,923,206 downwards.
GTGTGTAAATTTGTGAAAAATATCATTGTCCATTCCCATGGTAATGCTAATTTATCCTAAAGTGTCTATTTTCCTTCTTGAATTTCCATTCCCATCCTACAAGGTGGTAATGAGTGGTAATGAAAATTGCTTCCCCTTTGAGACAAAAACACGAGTTTATGGGTGAGATTGCTTGCTCATGGAGAAAAAATACCTTCCCATGGAGATTTTAAGGGTGCTTCCCTAATAAAATTACACTTAAAATTCATTACCATTACCGCAATTTATTGACGAATATCAAACGGGCCGTCAGTACCATGTAAACTAAGAGGTGGGATATTCGCACCCTTGCACAGTTGAAAAGGGTAATAGAACAGTGCCAGAAAAAACTAGGACATCCAATCGTGTTCCTAGCAACTGTTTTCCCATAAAGAAGGTATGCAGAAAAATGCAGAAAGCAAAACAGCCAAAGCTAAATAAAGTTTCAATTTCAACACCATGGTGCATTGAAATGCTCTCTTCAGGCACAAAGTAACAGTCAGTAGCAACCATGCTAAACCCTGAAGCAAAACAAGTAGCCAATCGTCTAAGGGCGAGATAGTTTCGTCTCCGATCAGCTTCGCACACAGGATACTAAATCCAGAACCCAGATAGACAAGACACAAACCACAATTTAAAATAGCAGATGTTATGGCCACACTTGAAGGAAATCAAGGCTTTGGGAAAGCTGGAGCATCTAGTATTGATGACTAGTTGACCATGATACAAGTAGGAATACGGAAATGAAGATCACCAGTACATCAGCCAAGATTAACAAGACGTGATTGACAGGCGAATGCACATTGAAAACTGGAAGAACCAGCAGTCTCCATCCGAACACTAATCTAGAAACTACTCGAGACATTACAACCCGCCCCAATCACCCTTTTTCTGGAATGAGCAGGTGATCCTCCTATAGAACGAAGAAGGAAGACGCAAAAACAATAGCGCAGGAGGGTTGAAGAAGCCGTAATAAAGAAGTGGTGGGCATGGCCCTGAAAACTACCTCCCTTATGATTACTAACTATAAGCAAGATGTGAAGGATAACTAACTATAAAATCATTGCAGAGTAACACATTTAAGCCATTAGATGAGGTCAAGACATCCAGTCTGTCATATAAACAAACATATGATGTATTTTCGTTTTTCAAGAAAACAATAGAAAGATGGGAAGAAGTACAAATGAGCAACGGGAATCAAGGGGAAGATCGTCATCAAACAGTCGAAGCTAATAATGTAGGTTATAGGAATTATGCTTCACCATCAACCCATTCCCAAGAAGTCATGATCCATAACTCACATTATGCACGAGATCATGGTAATGACTAAATTACATGGGTCTAAGAATTTAAGTACCAAAAAATGCACCTAATACATTAATAACAAGATCTCAGAAAATTCAATCTGCAACCAAATCAGATACATACAGCCTAGGTCAGTTTCATACTTATATTTCTGCAAACTAAACGAGTACCGGCTTTAAGGGCTGAAGCCAGATAAACATTTCTTCTTCCTTATTTCTTTTGTTTATGTTTTTATCTTCTTCGTTTCCTCTTCCCTGTTGTCAACACAGTTTACTATATTTAAACCCGTTTGGAACCAGTAATGTTATCAGCTCACAAGATTGAGCAAATGGCCAGATAAGCTGGCCCAACAGTGCTATTTAGGTAAATCCCAGCAGCAATAGCCATTGCTAAAGAATAGCCAACGAGTAGGAGAAAAGAGTGTAAGCCATATAATCCATTATAGAAGTATATTTTTCGCTCATAGAAGTATAATCTAACTTAGGCATCGGAGTGGATTTTCTCGGACACGGCCGAGGTCAACTTACATGTGTGTCAGTGCAATATCCACATAACAAAAGCCGACTATCTTCCTACTAAAATTTCAAAAAAAAGCATTCAACCGCAACCTCATAGACTAAGATATAGAAGTATCATCCAATACCGAGAATATCTATATATATCTAGCATACACAGCGACCAAGGTCATCTAAAGTTATTTGATTATGAATTGCAACAACTCAAGTGCACTTAGCGTCATTTTTAGTTGACTACAATATGGAAGTTTATACAGTATAAGCAACAAAGTAAACTGAAGATGAACTTTCAGCATGTGAGAATGTCTTGTTATGGACAAACTTGTGTCTAAGCCATAGCCAAGTGATTGATAACATTAGAAACTATAGAAGACAATGTTTTCTACAAAGGGAATGTACAAGCATTTCAGGACATTTAAATTAACATAATGAAAGAGTCTACAATATGGAGTCATTATCACACCAATACCACGAATCTATGTTACCTAAAGGCTAAAACTCTTTATTCTATCTTATGTACCTGTGTCGGATTTTGAACTCCAATATTGGTATGGACACTTAGCTTTTGGACTAAAATCAAAGAAATTTTTCACAAAACAGTCGACTAAGACACTTGCATATGCACCTACATGAGTACCTGAGTCCGAGTAACATAGACCATCATCATGAAGACTCCCAAATAAAAGACTAGGACTCAACCTAGAGCACCAGCAGAAGATTGGAACACAGCACCGCCAACTGATTTCTTACCTTCCTCTACTGCAGTTTCCTTTAAGATGAGAGGTAAACCAGTTCTCAAAAGTCTCATGGTGCTAAGTATACTAACCTCCTTACTTGTTCATCCAAAAACACAGCAAACAAAGATCTTCAGATCATCTGCTCACATTAGCCCCTTCTGGTCATCACTGAGTTCTCCATCCCACTTCTAACTGCTTTTTCCTGTATTTTATCGACACCTCTGAATTCTGATTTTCATTTACTTCATATCAATATTTTCAAAGACAAAGCAAATAAGCAATGAAGCATAATGATAACACAGAATCACATTTTTGGCTTCATGACCTGCACTGACCAACATAAATGTACTAATGTGAGCACTAGTAATCATGGTTGAAACTCACTGGTACCGTCCAATGAGGAAACCATTTAGAATTCAATTGCATCATTCACAATATTTGAACTGCCGCAAAAGCTAGCTTTACGAACAGCTCTTATGCCCAATACTTTTTGGAGTCAGTGCAGAGAACTTATCAAGATAACATATACAGGTCGGAGTGACCAATAAAATTATGGACATGTTTTTCCCAGTAAAGAAGAGAGAAACTCAATTTAGTTTGACAGCACCTGTGAGTGCTTGTATTGATTTCAAAAGACATGCTCTTATTAACATCAGTTCCCACTATCATTTCTACTGAGCTAAAACAATACTGTAACAATTCCTATGCCTAACAAGGGATCACCGTTGGAGGCACAAAATCCCAACTTCAATTTGAAACAACAGAAATACATGATAAGAGAACACAGGGCAAGGAAAAAAAAGCATAGCTCAGTGAAGCGCAGCAGCAACACCAGGGTTACTCTTACGAGCAAGCTTCGACCACTCTGTGTGGTAGGAACCAGGGCGATCAACCCTCTCATAGGTATGAGCGCCAAAGTAGTCCCTCTGAGCTTGAACAAGGTTGGCAGGAAGCCGGGCACGCCTGTAAGTATCAAAATAAGCAAGACTAGCACACATTCCCGGCGTACTTATCCCAGCAGAAACCGCCAAACCCACAACCCTCCTCCAAGCTGCTTGCCTCTGTACCATCTCTTTAGCAAACTCAGGGTCAACAATCAAACTAGCTAAGTTGGGGTTCCTTTGATACGCCTTCTTAATCGTGTCCAAGAAAACTGCCCTAATAATACACCCACCTTTCCAAATCCTCGCCAACTCCCCTAAATTCAAATCCCAACCTTTTTCAGAACTCTTTGCCCTCAACAAATTCATCCCTTGAGCATAACTACATATCTTTGAAGCATACAAAGCTTGCCTCACATCATCAATCAACCTCTTCTTATCAACTCCTCCTCTAACCGCATTGACCTCCTCCTTCATTCCCGCGGCCTCCAACACCTTAGCCGCATTTTCTCTCTCCTCCTTCAACCCACTTAAGTACCTGCAAAGCAATGTTATACCATGTCAATAAGCATACATACAATATATCCTCCAATAATCATCAAGCATACAAAACCCCACTTTCATCCATAATAATAATCAGATACAATTTACATCCTATAACCCAGACATAAACATTTCATCAAATTTAACCTGCAAGCACACATCCTAAGACACCCAAATCCAATTTGATCAATCACATTCTCCTTCATGATTCAATAAGACAATAACCATACTTAAAGTAACATACTTTTCCATCACTCAATTCACTAAATCCTCAGACAAGTAACATTGTAACAACATCTTTAAAAAAAATCGAAAAATCGAGGTTTAAGTTATTATACCTGCAATCCAAAGAAGCAGCAATAGTAGGAGCAGCAACAGAGAGTTCAGCAGCTTGTTGAACAGTCCATTTACCAGTACCTTTCATCCCAGTCTTATCCAAAATCTTATCAACCAATCCACCATCAGCCAATTCATCTTTAACCTTAAAAATATCAGCAGTAATCTCAATCAAAAAACTCTCAAGCTCACTCTTATTCCACTCATCAAAAATCTCAGCTAATTCCTCATTACTCAATCCACCAACATTCTTCAACACATCATACGCCTCCGAAATCAATTGCATATCTCCATACTCAATCCCATTATGCACCATCTTAACAAAATTACCCGCACCACCTTCACCAATGTAAGTAACACAAGGTCCATCATCAACTTGAGCTGCAACTTTCTTCAAAATCTTCTCTACATTATCATAAGCCTTAAAATCACCACCCGGCATAAGTGAAGGGCCATAACGAGCTCCATCTTCTCCACCAGAAACACCCATACCAAGGTAGAGTAATCCATTAGAGTGTGCATCATTGAGACGTCGTTCAGTGTTTTGGTACCATTCATTTCCACCATCGATGATTGTGTCACCAGGTTCCATGAAAGAGGAGAGAGAATTGATGGTTTGATCAACAGGTGAACCAGCTTTCACGAGGATGATGATGGATCTAGGGCGTTGGATTGAGAGGACGAAATCACGAGGAGTGTAGTGACCAATTAGAGGAAGATCACCTTCGATTTTTGCGCGATTTAGGGTTTCGTCGACTTTTGAAGAAGTGCGATTGTAGACGGAGATTGGGAAACCTTTTTCGGCGATGTTTAAAGCGAGGTTTTGACCCATTACTGCTAGACCTGCTAGACCGATTTGAGCTGGAGATATTGTGGCCGCCATTGTTGTTGTTGTTGTTGTTGAGGAGAGAGAATGGAGTGAGAAGGGAGTTGGTGAGGAGAGAGAAAGTGAGGTTGGGGAAAGATATAGAAAGTGGACGGACTCGTCGAGGGAGTGAAAGGACAGTGACCCTCCAAGAGTTACGTCTACGTGAGAGAGTCTCAGAGATGGGGGAGGTTTGAGTTTTGAAGGCAGGAGAGAAAAATAATATTTCCGATCTTTATTAGTTTTCCCGTATTTTTTATCGGATATGTCTTATTAGTTTAATTATTTATTTTGTTTTTATTTTCGGAATGGGATCAATGACTTTTCATCACATATATTTAATTTATATATAAAATAATAGTTTATCTTTCCTTTTATGTGTCAAAACATTATTTCTCTACAAACTTAGTGCAAAAGAAACGGGTAAACTAATAAAGACAGGAGGGGGTAATAGTTTATTTTTAGTCCACCTTTTTATTTTGTTGATATGCATTATTCGTAATTACATATCTTGAAGTATGATTTAGGAAGCATTGGAAGAAATATTACTTGGGTTATTATTAGTTTACTCATTTCTTTGGAGTATATCTGTCGAGGTATTAATTTAAACTTTAATATCTCATATTCAAATAGTACACATTGAGAAGAATCTAACAAAATCTCAAATGACTATATTTTCCTCAAGTACAGATCACAAAAGGTAGTCAAAGTCATGTATATAAATAATATTAAAAGTCAAAATAGGTAAATTAATAAAAATCGGACGAAGTATTTGAGAAGATAAGAGTGTAAAAATTAATTTGAAACAACTAATAAAACACAAGCATCTAAATTTACATTAATTGGGACGTGGCCTAAGAAATGCCTAATGTTTTTTTTAAAGATCAATTATTATATTTATGGGGCTTAAGGACTGACCAATGAATTTCTAACAATTGTAATATTGTATTCACAACTTGCATTTTGGGCTCTCGGCACTCCATCTTAGGAAACAGCCAAAAGTATGCAAGAGAAAGGCAAGGGGGGAGAGGGGGGATGCATAATTATTAATCTTTGAAATAGTAGTAGTTCGTAAAATTGCAAATCATGGATCTCATACACATGCACTTGTATTTTGTTATTTTCCCTTTCATTTTCAAATCGCTTTTCGACTTTTGGTACACTCTTGCCGCTGCTGTATGCTGACGACCGAAAAATATCTATATACTATACACGTCTTATACACCTTTAGCTATTTGGAAGTCGGAATCATCAATGAAAACAATAATGTTCTTTTTTTTCTTCTTTAGGGTGAACGAAGAGAATAGTATACAAATTAGAAGTGAAGTCTTTCTACACATTGGTTGGTAAGACATGTATGACATATAAAGGAAATACCCCAGCATAGGTAAGGATCGAACTCCTGACCTCAAGGGTCAAGGGAGAACGCTCTACCCACTTGAGCTAACTCCTATCCTTAACTTACAAGTTGGTGAAGTTGCATAAAGCAGTTCACATCAGGAAAAAAGAGTCCAGTTCTAATTAGAATATTTCACTTCATTCCAAACAAAGGGAAAGCAAAATATTTACGCCATAGCTCATTCAACTCATTCTCTAATCATTGAAGTCAGAGGAAAACTGCAAATGGAGTCCCATAAAAGTATAGTAAACCACAAAAATACTCAATTCTTATTGCCAATCCGGAAATACAGAAAACCAAGCGAGGTTGGGATAGGTGGTGCCGTGATGGGATTTTTACCTTCTGAGTTTTGACAAGGAGGTTTGGGTTCAAATCCTGCCACCTGCAAGTGCTTGCAGGTTTAGAGGTTCGAATTCCCATCCCCAACTTCAAGTGAACCATTAGATTGAAATAAGAAACCGTGAGGGTTAAAACACTTGGTTGGGTTACATTTCCGAAAAAAGCCATATCTAGAAATGAACCCGAAAGAGAAAATAAATGCTCAAAGCGAAACATGAAAGATGGGTTTTAATAACATTCAGCAATTCAATATTCGATATTTCCATACATTGCTGAAGACTATCCGAACTTACAGAAGCTAATGAAGGTAAGCAGCTTTTCATCTGGAGCTGTCATTTATTTGATTGACTGACCATAAACAGGAAAAATAAACATTTCAATACGTCTGATTGAATAAATCAATACATCAAACACTCATGTACTTACTAATCAACATACTGTCTCTCAAATGGATAAATAGAATTTGTACTACTCGTAAACAGAAGTGAACAAATTGTTGACTGGTCCGTGACCATATCCAAAATCTTAACAGCCTCAGTGACAAGAAACGTACGAGTTTCTCCTGGTCACAACTCATTATGCAGCAGCAATACCAAAGAGCTCCTTGCGGATCTGCAATAATGATAACATATAGATGAACAGAGAAATATCCATCAAAAGCTGAAGATTATATAGTTAATTTCTGATTGTGCTATTGTGCAAATAGATATGCATTACTATAGGCCTGTCAAGAACTCAAAATCAAAACTCAGCTATCAAGAATGAGGAAAATAAACCGGGTAGGAGGAATATATTGTAGCAGTCAGTATCAGTATCAAATACTCTGGTATACCCAGGACCTCCCCCCACCCACTCACTCGCCTGAGGCCTACCCTGAAAGAAACTATGCTACTCAAAGTCAGGTACTCGTGTGGACACAGGGGTACGTGTCCAACTAGGCAATTTAATAAAAAAAATTCCATAATTTTGGTCCATAATGAATATGGAAGGATCCATACTCATATTGGAGTGTCAAGGATCCAACACGTGTACTTGAGGTCAAATGACGAGTCCCGGCAACAAAAATAGTGGTGGATCCATAAATTTTCTATGCTGGTGCACTATTTTATTTGAAGTGATAGTGAAAAGAGGACCACAACCTTCTTCTTCTATATGCATACACAAATCAGTAGACCACAATACCACATACAATCAATGTATTATGGCACTATGCATTGAGTTGTTTAACTTATGATGCACATGCGCACCCACAAGGACGCAACCCTCGACGTGGATCCACCACTGAACAAAAACATAATAAACACAAAGCATTAAGTATGAGAGTGAAAGCTTAAATCACCTGAGGAAGCTTCTTCCTGAATGCAACCTCCAATCTTGCATCAAGCGTGTTCTCACACACAATTTTGCCATCTCGAGAAGCCAAGACAACACCTCCCGCACTGGAAATAACATGCAATAAAATTACATCACTTGCACAACACTTAAACAAAAAGTGATTCAATAGATTGACTTCTACAACAGATTTCAAAAATTAAGGTAACGGAACAAGCCTCCTAAAGGCTGCCTGCAACTTTCAAAAATAAGATAAACCTGTTCAAGAGCGATACCAATTAATCCACCGAAAAGACTGAATCCTGAAAATGTAACTTACCAAGAGAGACCATGGGTGTGGTGATGACTAGGACCTGGTGGAAGATGGATATCGTCAACAACAATCTCAGGAGAATGAACACTGGCTTTCTCAGCATATTCTTCTTTAGCTGAATGGAGAACATGCTCCACAAGGTGCACATCATCTTTCCGGCAGCGCAACAACACAGCAGGTTCTTTCAATCTAAGCAAACTCTGTTAACAGGCAAGTGAATATTATTACAGGGGCACAACAACGACAAATCTCAATTTCACATAATTTCAATCAAATGAAGAATTAAAACAATATAAAAAAAAAGTTAAAAAGAATGAGACGGTCTCTCTGCTACTGCCAGCTATCACCCAGCTGAAGAAAAAAGTATTCTATAATCATGCCACCAGGACATTCAAGTGAAGATATCTCAGCCCCAGCTCAAGCTAACCCACTTTATTCACACAAGAAGGTCTATATATGTACTAGCAAATGAAAAGTAGACTCCATCTTGTGGCATCAGATAAGATATTATATGTAAGACTAGACAGATAGTATCAAACTTGATTGTACTAACCTGAACAACAAGCTCTTTCAAGAGCTTTTTGTAGTGATGGTGGTCGCCACTGACACGAAGCAATTCTTTGGATGCTTCCTCTTTCATGGAATTAACTAGATCATCCTGAGCTTGAAGGACCTTGATCCTAGATGCATTGAGCTGCATAGAGTACTCACTGCCAAAAGAAGCAAATCAATGAGTCTTCATTAGGCTAAATGTTTCCACAGAGGCCCAGATTACAACACTTCCATTTATCTTATACTGGGAATACAAGCGGCAGTTATCCTGAATTTACCTCTATCTTCGAGATTAGGGTTATTTTAATATATATCCCCTCACAAGGTGCATGAAGTAATAAATGGAGGAAAGATTTAAGAAAAATGACATTTAGACTACAGCGTCTGCGTTTATACAATAGTGTCTAATTAATGCAATACATTGTCTTAAAGGGTGACAGTAATATATTACTAGACACAAACCAGATTGCATAGCACATACACCTATTCACTAGTTGAATAAATGCATAAAATAAGTTTTCTTTCACACTAATCTGTATCCTGGAGAAGAGAAAACCACTAATCGTAACAGAAATGACAATGTCAACTAGGTGTCCTCAAACATTTGAAAGAGGACATGGACCACTAAAATGTCCTATGACCAGTTTCTCGATCTACCAATCTCTATTGATCTATAAGATATTAAACATTACTTTGAATGATGACAACAAATTGGAAAGAGGTTTGCATCACAAATTTATCCAATAATACAAATTTTGGTTTCAAACATCCGGAAGGTGTTCAACTCTTATTAAACAAGGAATCCTAGAGGTTCATCAATGGAAATCTTGAATAAAGAATTCTAGCGCGGAAAGAGATTCTTGCATCATTATAGTAAAACAACGCAAAACAAACGTAATTACATTAAGAAGGCAATGAGTTTGCAACATGGAAGAATAAATAAATCAGGCAAGTAACCATTTCAGATGCATATTATAGAGAAAAACTGTGACCTTCTACAGCAGCCGATTTACCGCATCAATATTCCTAGATTCTCGCAGCTTTTAAGCTACATAAAGCATCAATCTAGGCAGATATCTGATTCAACAAGATTATCATTATTATTTGAATGGAGGTCAACCCTAAGCAATAGCCTAATTATGCACTTATCATGATTACATTAACCTTCACAATAAATCTAGTATCAATCACAGTCAATCTTCCGATCAAATCGTATAAATCTAAGTCCTCTAATAGCAAAATCGCAGTAGCGCAACATGAAATTCAGCAAGTAACTAAACAATTAACAAGATAAACAGCAGAAAATTTACATTTTCCTGCGAATATCAACTTGCTTCTCTTTCCGCTCATACTCCTGCCTGATCTTCTTCTTCTCCGCTTCAACTAACTGCAACTTCTCAATGTTAAACTCCTGCAAAACAAATCAATCAAAATTCAACAAATTAGTTCCTCGAATCGAAAATCCGAACCAAAATCAAACTAAAAACAAACAAAATCAATCAAAAAAATTCAAATAAAACGAATTCAACACTCGATCAAAGAAAAAATCGAGAGATTAACCTCTTCAGCAGCAACAGAGATCTCATTAGCTTTCTCCTCCGCTTCTTGGCGGATGAATCTAACCATCTGCTGGATCTGCTTTTGAACATCGGTGTCATTCATCTTTGGATCTGTTGAATAAAATTTGAATTTTCTCTCTCCTGTGGTTTGTTTGTGGATGATTGGGTGAGAGAAAACTGGAGATGAGTTTTTTTTCTCGACTTCAAGTGTCGATGAATGAATGATGAGAAAGAGACCAAAAAAACTAACCTTCCTTTTTCCTTTTCTCTGGTATTAGTAGTAGTAAATTATTGGGAGAGAGTTTTAGAGTCAGACAAATAATGGTGATAAGAAATTTTGGAGAGGGTTAACAAAAGAAAAGAAAAAGAGTGAGCTGGCAAAGGAAGGATTGTTCACGAGGTGGTTTAGCGTTTACTGTTGTTGGTGACTGGGTCAGTCGTGAAACATATGAGGAAAAAAATCTCGTGAAGTTTCGGCTATTGGGCCTTTATAATGTGGAGATGTCTTGCGGATGTGGGCTGGAAAATAGAGATAACCAACAGCGTGGGACGGATTCAGCCCATCCACTCTAGCATGTCTCTTGGACCGTGAGGATTGAGCTCGTAAAAGTCCGATTCGGATTCATTCTAGCTCGAATTGTGAAATTGGTAGGTGGATCATGGGCCAGATTTTTTGAGTCTAGCCTATGAAAGTGGTCCAGTGCAGTCCAGTCCAAGTAATTATTCAATCAAATTGAATATGTTATAATTCAATCAAATTCAAAAATAATAAACTATTCATTAATATTAATAATTGTATATATTTTAATTAATTTTAAAGGTTTTATGTAACAATAATAAATATAACTTTGAAAAAAAAATCATGCCAGCCCGCTAGGCCCACGAACCGTTAGAACTGCTTCTCGATATGTGAAAATCCGTAATCGGTGTAAGCTAAGATTTTTCAGCCCGTGGACCAGCCCACCCAAACCATGAATTTCACGGTCCGGTCCTAGGCCATGAAATTTCAGCCCGGCCCACTAGGGCCCACAAACCAACCCGCACAAGAGGCCATCTCTATTTGGAAATGTGTTGCACTCACGGTCTATATACTTCAACCATATTTTTACTCGCAACAATTATTTTTTCATCAACTTTAATACAATTTTTGGATACGAGAGAAGTAGAGAGGAAAAAAAAGAGGGTCCATGTGATTGGAGAGAAATAGAGATAAAAGAAAAACAAAAATAGAAAGTGTTGCAAGTAATTAATAAAATTTTCTTTTAGAAAAGTGTTGCAAGTAATTAATAAATTTTCCTTTTAGGAAAGTGTTGCGAGTAAAAAAACGGAGGAAGTATTACTAGATTCAAATGCACACAATATCATATATGTTTCAAATTATAAAAAGATGTACCTTAATATTAAATAGTTAAATACTTTTTTTTTTAAAAAAAATATTTAAAATATTTTAAGTGGAAATCAAACTTATCAAGAGTTATAATAGAGATATAATTGAATCCTCTTTGCTCGGAATTAATAGTTAGGATGGTGTATAAAAATTAAAAAATTGAAAAGTAAAGTAAGCAAGATGAGAATTTACAATTATATAACCCTTCTTTTAAGGGATACACCTAATTATTACTTCGAAAAATCGAGATAAATTACAAGCTACGACAAATATTGATGTATAGCCAAACTTGCTTGGTGGGAGAGGTGGGGAACTCACCTCGTGATTTTGAATCTTTGATGTCACAAGTTCGAACTCCACTACCTACTTATGCTTGGGAGTAGAGATTCTCTTATATCTCCCTACTCTTAAGCGTTGACCTGTGTAGTTGGGTTGTTTGTTTTGTGAAGTTTTTAGTTTTATGTTGTCGATTTTCAAAACAGTTACTTAATCCATTTTTAAATTCATGTACTATTTTCACGCTTGCTAACACACGATATTGAACATTAATTTCACCAAATTTATTTTTGTAAATATTATTATAAAGTTGATATTATGAAAATATACATTGAAATGCATCCAACAACATAGGTTATTTTTTCTTATATATTAGAAAAAATTACCGATCAACGGTGCCATATGAATATTGCAAAAGTCAAAATATCGCGATTTAAAAAAAAAATAGTTGAAGAACTAATTTTGAATGTCCCCTTAATAGTTTTCCATATTTCTAATTCTAGATTTCCAAGGTTACAAACAAAATTTGAACGAATATGCCTTAGTTCAACGTTTTTTCTTTTTTCTTTTTAGGGTCCGTTTGGTTGGAAATATTTTAGGCTTGGAAACGGATTGAGGTAACACACTCCCTTATTTTATGTTTGGTTGAGTTATTCATTTTTTTCCCTCCCTTACTAGCCCAATTTTGATTCCCCCATCTTGAAACCCTCATCACACCATAGGAAACAAAAAGTAATGGAGTCATTAGGCCAATGATTCCATTCCTACATCAAAACAAACAAGTGTCTAAAGTAACACATTCCATTTCCATTCCATCCTTTCATCCCATTCCATTCCCTTTCCATTCCTTATTTTGAACCAAACGAAACCTTAATCCTGTTAGAGAGCAATTAAGCACAATTGTCTAGACAAAATTTAATCTCATGCCTTGATTATTACTCGCACAAGACTTTACCAACTAAGATAAAAAATTAAAGATTATTTTAACACATATTAAGATTATCTTGAAACACAATACACTATAATAAGGGTTAGAAAAGAAAAATATACTATAATTTGACTTTGGATTACTTATTCCTCAAATATCTCAAATTGAGCTACAAAGTCTACAATAGGAACAAATATCATAGTTTAGAACTTAAATTTCGTAACAGCAAAGAATGGAAACATCAATAATACATGGTTTTTGGCAACTAGATTACATCTCAAGAAAAATAACATCTACTTTCAATTTCTTCCCTCCTCTTTAAATAAGACGTGTTTGAATATTGATGCAAATCTCAGCTCATTTCTTGTGTGCATCCGAGTTCCCTTAAGAATTTAAAGAATACAAAACTATAGAAAATTTGTTAAAGCTTATTAACTTATTAACACTTAGGAAAATCATTTGGAGGTGGTAATAAAGATTCACTTGGTCCTTTGCCATCATCTACTAAGAATGCCATTTTCAACCCCCATGTTGTATGAATCTCCAAATGGCAATGAAAGAACCAAACACCTGTACATAACAACAAAGAGAACTATTACAAATCTTACCAATTAGCTACAAACTAAATGAGTGATCATCATACACCCGAGTGTACAGTAGACTATTTTTAGCTCATTTGGAGTTCGGCCATTTCATTATATTTTTGATAAATTTGATATGACTGAAAATGGATCCGAGTAACCCAGTATGGAGGAGGAGAGTTCGGTCCACATACAAGCACAAACGAGGTTTCATACTAAAATTATTGGCAATAGTAGGAGTAGCTCCTCTAGCTTATATTGTGGTACTTTCTCTTTTCTTTCTCCAATGTGGTACAACTCACATGTGCACAACATATATGGGGTTCAACAACTTTCCTCATTTGCTGATTTAGAGTTCTCCCTCTTAACTGCTCCCTCCGTTTTCTTTTGTTGTTCCTATTTGAAATCTTTTTGTGAGAGAAAATTGAAAAAAGTAGGAAGAACTTTTGAAAACGGACGGAGTATATATTTTGCTTATTTGGAGAATTTCAAATAATCAATGATCAAAAAGTAGTCTTGGACGTATCATATTTATGGTACGTTGTGGTATATGATAAAAATTATATAGGTGAATAAGTTGAGTAAATGTTCAAAGCTACTATATACATTACCTGGATTATCAGCTCTAAATCTGATAGCAGCCCATCCACCAGATGGTACTCCGATCGTATTCCGTTCAACAGGATCGACGAGATTGAACTTTTTCGGATCATTTTTCGGGTTAAAATTTCCTACACCTTTCCCAACTACAAAGAAATTAAATCCATGAAGATGAAATGGGTGATTCTCTGGTGCTATTATTGCAGTATCTTGCAACACTAATTGAACTGTTGCATTATAAGGAAGTCTATACACTTTAGTCCCTTTTGTAGTACCAACATTTGTAACTTGATTATTGCCTGTGAAATTAAATGGTGTAGGTGGTTTTGCAGGGAAATCATCAGTAAATACTCCACTTATGTTATAGTAATGTGCTTGAAGAATAGAAATATCTGGCATAACAAATGTAATATTGTTAATATCCGCCACAATTCTAGACCCATTAACACATGTTTTGCAAGGATTTACCCCTAACCCAACAGTAAAAAATAAGGAATGATCAACTTTTTGTGGGACTTTAGCTGGGAACTCTTTTGTGTTAAGTGATCTAAGTGCATTGGTGAAGTTATCAGCTACCGCGGTGGCATTGATTGGTGGTGGTGCGGTGAGGGTGGCGGATAGAGTTTTGTGTCGAAAGGCGGGGTAACGAAGTGTGGCAAAGCCCGTTGCATTATCCACCGGGACAGGTGCATCCATAAAAGGTGAAACTACTACTAAGTACTTGCCCATTGCCTTATTATTAGCTTCTAGGATCACATTGGTAGTTTGGCCTGGTGATATCACAATTGTGTCTGTTTTAAAGGGTTTAACATAGGTAGCATCAACTTCTACTACAGTGAGTTTGTGGTCAGCAATCTTGAAGAAAAGCTCTTCATTAAGTGCAGCATTGATGATGCGTAGCATGTATCTCTTCCCCGGTTTCACATGTATGTTGAACATTTCTGCAATGTTATATTAGATATGAATATGTGTGTATATGCATAATATATGAAATACAACAGGTAAATTATACTTCCTATGTTTCATATTACTCGCTATACTTCTCAAGTCACAGACTCTTAGGTAATTTTTGGAAAAGAGAGAGGTAGAGAGTAAAAAGAAAAGGGACTCATGTGAGAGGAGAGTTTATTCTCCAAAAAGGAAGTGTAGCAAGTAATGTGAAACTTCCTACAATGGAAAGTGTAGCGAGTATTATTAAACGGAGAAAGTACTATGATTGTATTTTGGGATTTTATGTAGTTACCTTTTGAATTACAATTCTTAACGGGCCTTGTATATCCATTGATCGTATGAGCATCAGAAACATTTGGTGCCAAGCCAGACTTTAGAGCTTCGTTTATCACAGCTTCGACGTCTGATTTCCACCATTCACCTATGCAAATTTTCAGTCAAGTTAGAAGAAGCACAATGTGATGCGTAAGATATTACGTGACTGGCACAAAATTCATATAGAATTGCAATTGTTATACCACCACAAACAATAAAAATCCACAAGGAGGTTTAAGGAAAGTGCGCACCAAGACTCCTCATCTCTAGGTTAGTTTATTAAAATCTCAAAATTATACTTCTTTCATTCTAAAATAAGTGAAACATTTCTATTAAAAAGCTCCCACATAGAAGAAATGTGATTCTGATAGAGTATAGATCTATTTCTGGGTCCTCAACCGTCAGCTTAAACTTTTGGTTGAGTTGATCATCTGACATGGTATCAAGAGCCAGCATGACAAAAAAATCACAAATTTGAATCTCATCCACCCCTCTGTTCTCAGTGGAATATTTAGCGCTGGATATGACTTTTGGTTGAGTTGATCCTTTGACAGTTTCATTCTTTTCAAAGCGTATAGGAAGCATTAATACGGAGAATATGACTATAGAATGTAAGAATGGTAAGCAACGTTTTTTTTTTTAACCTAAGACAATGATGTTTTCCTTGTCGGGCTTAGGAAAAGGATATGGAACACCAAGTTTGGGCAATATAACAATGGCACCATGGACAGTGGCTCTAAGCCAAAGTATATGGGCATGATAAAATAGAGTTCCTCTTTGGCCCGTCACAGTGAAATTGTAAGTGTAAGTTTGTCCTGGTTGTATTGGGCATTGTGCTATGTATGCAGGTCCATCTGACCACCCTGTTCTTATTTGTCTGATTCCATGCCTGCACATTACAGAATCATAAAACAACAAAAATCAAAATCAAAATAATAAGATGAAAATCATAGAGTACATGGTTTAAGACTTAAGTGTGTTGTTCTCCCATTAATTATAGCTTAGTCTAATGTTTAATAATGCCTACAATGAAGTTGCAAGATTGAGTTGCCAATACACTATTCCTAACAATCTGAACTATTCATAGGTAATATCTCATCAACAATTATGATCAGTTCCAAGAAGGTATGATTATTTACATGTAAATGGAACAATATGGCATCCATAAATAGAAAACAGCTTATAATATTTTTTGTATAGGAAAGGTGAAAATTGTTGGAGCATTATAGGTTGTTTAGCCTTGTATCCACACTCTGAGCTAGTGTGCCCGGTAAATTAGTAGTCTAGCAAGAGTTGATCTTTGTACCAGTTATCTTTCCTAATAAAAAAGATATACTCTCTCAGTTCCTTGAAACTACCCTATATTTGCCATTTACGTGAAACATTCAAACAAAATCATGATCATAAGAGTCCAAACTAGTAATGATAAAACACTAACAGTGGGTAGCCTGCGCCACTAACAAGACACATGAACAGTATAACCGCTATTAGAGTAGCTATTAGAAGTCCATAACAGTTAGTATTTTATTATTCTTTTATAGTCTATCACTTTTCTCTCACATCAAATACATTAGATCATTAATTTTATCCTTTTTTTTATGAAAATTTAATTTTATCTCTCATCAATTTATTTAGGCCAAAAATTATAAGAGGGAGTACTAACCAATGAATGGTAAGATTGTACTTAACATGATTGACCACCTTCACAAGCACTGTATCATCCTCTCTAGCCACAATAGTGGGGCCCGGAAATTTACCATTAACAGTCACAATTGATTTTGTTGAACATTGTCTTGTATGATTTTTCATCACCACCTAATAATTCAAAGATATATACATGCAAATTAGAATGTAGACAAAATTACAATAAGATGGGCAAAGTTTGTCTGTTTTTACATCATTGTGATATTTCTAAATAACAAGTAAAACAACAACATATGACTTTCTAAACTTAATATAATCGTGCATCAAATTGAAAGGAAATATAGCAATAGCAACAACCTACCCTGATATCTATACTCCACCAAATCAAAGACATCGACGAAAGACCATCTTATACTACCAACCAAACACTTTTAGTGACTTTCTTTCTACTTTTGCTAAATTAACTTCTTTTTTTTCATTTCAATTGATTCATAGGCATGCACCCTACGTGTTTACGTGGTAATTCGTTACATTAAGTTAGTAACCGCCTAATTGGTTAAGAATGTTTGTGGTTAGACGACTATTATTGTTTATTTATTTTAAGAAACATAAGGAGAAAGAAACATTAGGAGATCTAAAATCTCCTTTCAAAAGAAACTCTTAACACATCAGTTATAAGAATATATATAGACTATATACTAATATATAGAATTACTATGTAATTTAAAAACAAAGGATGAGTTACTAGAGCCTTAGAAGTTTCATATACTATGTATGTACTCCTATTAGAAAATGCTTATTAGTGGGTGAAGATTCTACAAATACATGGAATGCTTTAAAAGATGTAATAAAATTTCATACTAAGTCAACATGTGATCGAACAACATATATATAAGTTTATTCAAATAAGTTCCATCGGTACCTTAGTTGAGTCTTTAGAACTATATCTCATTCCTCATGATCTAAGACTCTAGGTCATGGAATCAAACCTCATCAAGATTCGGGAGGGGGGGGGACTTTGTAGTAGGATGTAGGCCCTTAGATAGAGCATTAATTAAGCATATTTTACCAGTTTTTAAAACTAAACCATTATCCAAATAATTTTAGAAGTTCAATAAATAAAAAATGACCTTTACGTCAAAAGATATTTATAATTGCTGATTAACCTCGTTACTTAATCGAAAGCATTTAGTAAGACTTTTAACAGAAGTTTGCTAATGTCTAGTGACACCATCGATGTGGATATAATTTTTTTTGAAAAAGTATAAGTACATTTTTGTTGGGTCTTTAATAGAAAACATGACAACTAAAATATTCATTGAATTATGTAACTCTGAAATTTACAATATGTATGATGACTGATTCAATATGATCTAATTATGATTAATGATGCGACTTCAAAATTTACTAATGAGTCAACGACCTATGTAATACGATGAACATTATAATTTATAATCAATGATATAATAAACTTCAAATTTTGTAATATTATATGTCTAAGATGTAAAATGATGTACATTATAATTGATTATATATTCGGATTTACATGTGATTTGAAGTCTTTTTGTCCTTTCTATATGAATTTTTTTTAATAGACAATAAGATTCAATTAAAAAATTAATAGAGAACGAAAGGGAACATTATATTATTACGATAATTTTAATCAAACTAAAACCCTAAATTCACACCTAAATTCTTAATAACATGCATGCATGCGTGCAATAAGTTTTATGAGGATAGCACTTACATTGAACTTGTAGTGACGAACTCGACACTCAACCAATATGGCTGGCAATATGCAAGCCACAAGCACTAGTAACACCCCCCTCTCCATCAAATTTACCATCTCCTTAAATCTCTTTTACTCACTTTCTTTGAGAAAAGTTCACTACTTCTCCTAGGACTTTAAGCTGTAAAAATGCTCATGCAAATGAATGATACATGATTTGGCAAAGGAAACACAAGCTTATATATAGCTAATTTTGTAGATAAATGTTATGGGCGATTCAGGTGGTATAGTGTAGGAGTCGTTGCCACCGATTGCTAAGATGTCATTGTTTCTTAATAGGCCAGGTAAAGAGTACTTCGGAAAGTAGCCAGAATTTGTAAATTAACTTGGCTAGCAACAACCCAACGATGTTTTCTTGTAGGCTACACCAAATTAGTTGCTAACTTGCTACGTAGACATATCCCAAACTCCTAAGTATCCATTTTTTTAAATTAAGCTACAACTTTTAGCTAATTTGTACAATATTTATTATACAAGTGAATTTAATGTGTGCATATGACACCCAAAACTATATGATCTACTTTTTCTTTGTTGAATTAGAGGATCCTTAATGACTATTTAAGTAATATAGAAGAGTTCCAAATGAATAAAAATAATCTTGGACGTACGATGCGCACATCTCTATCGAGTATATAATTAATGCATTGTTTATATGATAGGTTTAATCATGAATATATGTATTGTTTATCATCAAATGACCGAATTGCCAAAAGGGGTTATCGAAATATTGTAAGATCATAAGTACTATAAGCGGAATTTGATGAGTCATATTCATAAGCACTTAAAACATGATCTCATCCATTATAATTATTTTAATAAGTTTTTCTTAAATCAATGTTTCGTTTTGTTTTTTTAGTTATTTGTTCATCATTATTCAGATATAACATTAAGAGAAAGAGATATAAAGTAGAAGAAAGCTTGTGCTTATACAAAACGAAAGAATTTATGTACCAGGTTCAATCATTGAATAATATTAATAAAGTAAAAGTGTTTGATTAAATATAGATTACTGAATAATGGTCAATATTTAGGTTTTAATTAATATGAAATTCAAGTCTGTATTTTTTATTCTGATTGTGTAATTCAAGTTATATTGTAAATTTAATTTTTTATTAGAGTTTTTAACACATATATAAGAAGAATAAGAAATTATTTTTCTTAATTTAATATTTAATTGAAATTTCGAATTCAATTTTATTGTTAACTTGTTCAATGTATATGACAAGTAGGAATCAGAAAAGATTATTTAATGTATATGATAATTTAAATTTATTAAGGGTATTAACAGATTTTTTGTAGGGGGACACCATCTTCCTCCCCCTTCACTTATAGAAGTACTTCATGATAGAGATAATAGATACAACTTTTAAAAATATAAAAAAATGTAGGAATAATTGCTTCTAATAATGCAACCTTTTGGCCTTTTGCAAATAATAATACAACTTATTGATTATTTATGAATAATGCAACCTTTATACCCAATTTTCTTTGAGTAGGATAAAATAAAATTTTACTTAAAAAATTGGTAGTTTCTTTTCTTTTTATAGGTTCTAAGCAACCTTTATATGCAACTTTCTCACCAATTGTTCACCATCAAGTGTTCTAGTTCACCTGTTTTATATGTTTATCCAGTTTTATCCTACTCAAGGAAAATGAGGTATAAAGGTTGCATTATTCAGGATTAATCCAAAGGTTGTATTGCAAATGGCCAAAAAGTTGCATTATTAGAAGCAAATATTCCAAAAATGTATAGTTGGTTTTATTTTTATATTTATTTTTATTTTTGTGAGAGGAAAAACGGAGGTGCATATATTACTCAATGGAAAGAACATCCATTAAATACATATGGAGCAACCGCTGCTGGACAATGACATTTCCAGGGTTGTTCAACACCAAACAGAAATCCCTTAATTAGCACATGTGACCATTTAACAAAAGAAAAATCCTTACTAAAAACTAAAGCATCTTCGAACAACATCTAAATAAGAAAAAAAAAAAGCACCTCTAGAACCTATTCGCAATAGTGACACAATCGGTTTCAAAGATCACATTTTGTAGCTCATGACTTCAGGCCAACTTGATTGCAAAACAACGAGCCTTCCCTTCCGCCACTTCTATCGACCACCATGCTTTCACTCTACAAGTAGCCGCAAACAACACATCCCCCTTTTCTTTTCGAGCCACCACTCCCATGCCCACCCACCTATCCTCACTGATTGAAGCATCCGCATTTAGTTTTACACAGCCTATAGGTGGCAATAGTGACTTCTTCGACAACTTTGGTGGCTTGGCCACAGTGCCTCAATAAATCTAGACTATTCGTGTAATAGCCTATATTTTTAAGCAGCTATCATTACCTTATTGAATTTTAATATTTTCTTTGCTTAATTGCGTTTTGAAATTACTTTATTGAACATGGGTTAGTAGTCGATTATATTTGAGTAGTTTATCTGTTGGCTTTTGGAAAGAAAAAGAAAACAAAAGCAAATTTATCCCATCAGCTCCATTATTTCCTTTCTCTTCCTTCGTGTCACTTGGAGGGAATGACACCCATTTGCTTTCTTGTCAAAATTTTAGGGTTTACCACACAAATTAAGCTCTAATAATTACTGGAGATTACGATCCTGAAGATTTTGTTATCAATTTTACCAAAAAGAAAACAAAGCACAAAATGATGAACCAAGGAAGAACCCTTAGCTTAAGTTTTCTCTCTCTTCTGTTTTTGTCAATCTGTTGCTTGGAATTTTCTCTAACATGCAACCCAATTTTTCTCTTTGTTTATGCATCAAAGTTGTAGATTTCTTCGAGTTGTTGTAGCCACAAAAATCGCCCAATTTAGAGTTCGGAGCTATGAGTTATACACTTCGCAAGTTCAACACTATTGTTGTACACTTTGTGTTGCGTTGTTTGTCGTGTTTGT
Organism: Beta vulgaris subsp. vulgaris; assembly: GCF_026745355.1. Classification (NCBI taxonomy): domain Eukaryota; kingdom Viridiplantae; phylum Streptophyta; class Magnoliopsida; order Caryophyllales; family Amaranthaceae; genus Beta; species Beta vulgaris. Next base: position 2,901,121 of record NC_079206.1, on the reverse strand, counting down.
CTGGTGCTCCTTTATTGCTCTGTCTCGTTCCCTCCGCTATGAGTGCACCTGATTTCTCATCGCTTTCAACTTCGATACTTTTGTTTTAGTAAAGGGTAAAGCTTTTCTTTTATTCTAAAATACCTCAAGAACGTTGTTAACTTGTTATTTTGCTTTGGTTTCCAAATGGGTCAATTATGTAATTTCAAAAGTGTTGATTTCGAACCATCGCTTTGATTTCTCGTACTAGTGATAAAAGCGACTCTCACCATTCAGGACCCAAAGATCATCCCAAATCTTAATGTTTGTTCCATTCCCCACACGCCACAAAACACCTTCTCTCACCAACGATTTCGAACCCCAACTGTTACGCCATGAGTAGCTCCCAACCGAGCCTAAGGAAGCTTCGAGAAAGCTGGAGCGAAGGTAATATTTAGCCTTTAGAACCTTGCTTAAGAGGGAGTCTTCACATTGAATTATACGCCACACTTGCCTTCCAAGAAGAGCATCATTAAACACAAAAGGTCCTTAAAAATCAGACTACCTAAGCACTTTGGGTTGTACATAGTCTCCCAACTTCTCCAGTGCATCGAACGCCGGTCTCCTCTATATCCCCACCAGAATCGAGCCATGGCCGAGGGTATGGAGGTAATGATAGCAACAGGGAATCTATAAGCACCCATCACATAAACGAGATGACCTGAATGACAGATTTCAAGAGAACTTCCTTACCAGTCCGTGAAAAAAGCTTCTCCTTTCATCCTTGTAATTTCTTTCTTTTTCCATCATTGATTTTATTTTTAGAGCTCTACAATTAGATATTTATTTTGCTACATTTAAAGAAATAATTATTTTTTTCCATATTCTAATATGATCTTTGACTTCTAGTCATTTTTATTAAGGAAACATATTAAAAAAAGATTTTGAAAAGGAGAGAGAGAGAAAGAGAAAGAGGAGAATCATGGATGATCTCTATTTTAAAATCAACATAAATGGTGCTCTCTACATATAACATAGCTATAGAGTACAAGGAACTCCAAGTCTCAACTGTCAGTTTGAGTTGTAGCTGACAACAGAAACGCGAAAGTAACCCCCCTTTCGTCATCAATCACTTTATTGCACAATTCTCAAATTCCGCCATACATTAATTATCAATTCAACAATTTCAATCTCAAATTCAATTTCAATTCGATTGATCTCTCATATAAACCCTAAAAAGCCGCAATTCAAAGAATTCAGCAAACCTAATCAATACAGAGAAAGTGTGAACGAAACAATGCAGAGTCGGGGATCGAGTCACCGACTCTCTGGTTCGCCAATTAGGTCTCGAATTTCTGCTCTTATGCTTGCTATGTTCGCTACTATGGCTTCCGTTTACGTTGCTGGAAGGTAATTTTTCATTCTATCTTGTCGTAACGATTTATTTTTTACTGTAAACTTAAGTTTGTTTGTTGTTAATTGTAATATGAGATTTTCAGTGATCATAATGTTGCTGAATTTTTGTTCGAATACTGGAAGTTTATAGTTTGGTTGAATTTTGATTGTTTTTATTGGAAGGTTATGGCAAGATGCAGAGAATAGAGTTTATCTTATCAAGGAACTTGATAAGAGGACTAGTCAGGTATATTCAAAATTTGATGCTATACTTTCTGTACCATTTACTTTGGCACATTCGCAAAATTAATATGTTATGTGAAGATGTTATTTATGAGGAGGAGTTTAATGAGTAAGCTGATAATGGCGAATAGCGGAGTAAGAGGATAGGAGTGTGAGCTATGTAATGGTTATGATAGATAGGATAGAGTAAGGCCCTGTTCTTTTGGACTTATTTTCAGTTCATTTCTGTTCAGTTCAGCTAATTTCAGTTAAGTTGAGTTTAGTTCAGTTTCTCTCGGTCCAAAAGAATAGGGCCTAGGAATGGTGTGTCTGAAATGTTTACTTGATGTAGTTTAAGAGATTTTAAGAAGTTTTGTGGTGCACTTAAAATATGTACTTGTAAGTGTACTTTGGAAAGAAATGGGTAAATTATAATGCACTGTGAAAGAAAATTGACTACGAATTCTTATTTTTAGGGGCACACAACTATATCTGTTGATGACACATTAAAAGTTATAGCTTGTCGGTAAGTTGTCTACTTTCAGTTTTAGTGTTTGATTTTTTTGGTTTCATTAGTATCCATATACGGATTTTTGGACAGTCCAATTTTGAGGATTTATAATTGTTTCCAGCGAACAGCAAAAGAAGTTGTCAGCCCTTGAGATGGAGGTGGCTGCTGCTAGAAAAGAAGGATTTGTTACAAAATACTCTAAGGGGAATGATGTTACTGGTAAGAAGAAACTTTTAGCTGTTATGGGAATTACTACACAGTTCGGGAGGAGGAGGAATAGAGATGCCATTCGAAAGGCATGGATGCCAACTGGTAATTGATTTCATTTGTCTATAGTCCTCGTCATATAAGTTAGGCATAACCTTCATAGTTGCATCTGTGTAGGAGCTGCATTAAAGAAGCTAGAGAATGAGAAGGGCATTGTTTCAAGATTTGTAATTGGAAGAAGGTTTGTGTTAGATGGTGTGGAATGCTGTTAACAAGCCATGTTCTTTATATTTAAACTTCAACTAAAAATAAGCTATCTTGCAGTGCAAACCGTGGAGACAGTTTAGACAGAGAGGTTGATGTTGAAAACCGGCAGACCAATGACTTCATGATCCTTGTATGTTCACATCCATGATCTCTTTTCATCTAGAATTTGTCCGAGGGCTTAGCTTGTTCAACCATGAGCTGGGTCCTATAGGAGTTTGTTTGCACTAAAGAGCTTCAGACACAGTTCCTTACACTTTATAATAGAGGGGTAGAGTGTGAACTTCAGCTATGCTCTTATCACGTGTTGATTCAAACAACTGCACATATGAAATCAAAAGCTATTGTTGACATTTATGCTTGGTGTATAGATATTAATCAACATGTCCTTATTTTTTGTTTTCTTTTCCGTCTTTAGGATGATCATATAGAGGCACCAGAGGAGAATCCTAAAAAGACAAAATTGTTTTTGGCTCATGCCGCTGAAACATGGGAGGCTGAGTTTTATGTCAAAATCAATGACGATGTTTATGTTAAGATAGGTATGTGTATTCTCGTTGATTTTGACTGGCATGTGAATGTGCTTTGATCTACTGACATGCACACAGACTTTTTTTTTCATGAAGAGATATTAAGCCTCTGAGCTGTGCTTTGTCTTGCAGATGGCCTTGCAGCTGTTCTTTCTGCAAATTTGGATAAGCCTCGTATATACATTGGGTGCATGAAGTCGGGGGAGGTTTTTTCTGAGCCGTATGTCTTGTCTTAACTTTGAAATGTAAGAAATTGATCTTATACTGTCATTATACCAAATCTTATTAACTTGATAAATTTGCAGGGGTCACAAATGGTATGAACCAGATTGGTGGAAGTTTGGTGATGGAAAATCGTATGTAAATTTCCCTTATCTTCTTTTATCTCTCCCCCCCCCCTCCCCTCTAAATCCTTATCCATTAGCTGAGCAATGAATTAAAAAGGGATCTCAAGCAATGCTTCAAGGTTCAGTCCATCATGATATCATGCAATGCATTTGTTGATATGTAACTAAACATATTGGATGCACATACAAAAGGCTCAATTCACTTTAACTCAAAAAAGTGGAGGGCTGAGGAATATTATATTCGGTATTTATTTGCACATGTCAATATACTCATGAATATTTACAGCTAGATCAAGAAGTGAGTCAGAAGATTTACCTAAGGACCCAATAAGACTTTCAGTTTACCGTAGACCGAATAGTAGACACATGACTTACATGAGCCTTTTTCTTCTTCTTCTTCCCGTCCTTGCTTTCCCTCCACCTTTTTCATCCGAGATGTTTAATTCAAATGTTGAAAGTGAAGGAAATTAAAATATCAGTACAATGAACCCAAATAAATGTCCATGTTGCTATTCCCATATGTGGCCATATTCATTTTCATGTGGCGAGTATGTGTTTTGTGTCGGAAGATCAGCGGGTCTCATTGCTATAGCCTATAGCAGTACAACCCCCAAATTCATGTCCTTATTTCAAATCAAAGCAAAAGAATAAAATAAATCCTTATAAAGGAGACATCAACACATGTTCTATTTCAAGGAGTGTGAGTTGAGACTATTTATGAGCAAGATCATATCTTCACCGATATTTGGACCTAAAGCAACCCAACTGCAGTACCAAACAAACAAAACAAAAACCTTCTCAAACTACCAACTTTAAGATGAATTCAAAGTTGCCGGAAAATAAAATTAAGCACTATTTTTCTTGATTGATTGTCTTATAAGACCTCCACTGCATGCATAGTCCTGCACTTTGGTAGTTTATAGAATCTTCTGTTAGAAAGCACCTTATAAAAGTCAATTTTGTGACAAAGTATCTTTTTAATTTTTTTTCCTAGGAAACCCTTTAGAATGCAAAGAGTTTGTCAAGTTGCAGCTAAAACCAATGTTTTGGCAAAAGAGTTCGATATTCCAGCAAGTTGACTTGCCTTTCCTTTCCCTTTTTTTCTCCCCTTTTTTGTCTTTTGTTGCATGCTTCCCATTCAGTCTCTAATCTCTTTTTGTTTCTATTGGTTTGTCTATTATTAGATGCTGACAAAACCCCTAAACCAACCATATATAGCTGCATGATTTGGACTACCTGTGGCCATGTCAATTATTGTCACATTTATTTTGAGGTCTTCATTGTAGAGTTATAGTTAGTGAGTGGTCCTAATGATGCCCCAACTTGCTTGTCTTACATTTTGCGAGTAGTGAACATAATTACGTTCAATCAAGGTGTGTTGTTGATTTGAAATGGAAGTATATTACTAAAAAGAAGGGAATAAGTCAAGTATATCATGCATTTCAATTATTATATTGAACTCTTAATCACCACTAAAGGCCAACAATTTCATTCTTATTTGTGATAAGAGCATGAGTTTGATTGTACTAGATTGGTTGATCAGTATCTTTCATCCATACTCAGAGTTTAGAGGCTCGAGCCTTTACATAGATATTGTTTTGTAAGTTTATGAGGTTGAGATAGAGTGAGGTCCTTTGCAAGAGGGATGATGCCACATGTTTGATAGATTGTGTTGTCCACACTTTTAAATAATTATATAGATGAGTGTATCTAATGGTTCTCTTAGTGCTGTCATCAATTCTTCCAGATTTCTGTAATGGGGTTTGGTTTTCAGTGCCATCTTCTCCTAGACCAGTGTTGTAAGAGCATGAAGAAGAAATATCATAGATGTTTGGATTATGCAGCGGAGAGGGGATTGAATATAGTTACCTGCAAAGTACTGAAGAATAAAGAATAATGGAGGTAATGAAAGAAGTGAGTGTGAGAAAGTGAGTCACTTGATAGAAAAGAAGAAATAAAAGGGAAGGATGGTCAACTCGATGAATATTGAGTTTTGCTGGGAAATAGGTTTTAAGTTTATCTTGGCAAAGTTGTTTCTCTTTTGAGGCGCTTCCCCTTATAAATAATATTGGACGGTGATTTTTTACAAACTGAGGTCTTATATTCATAATTGGATTAAATCGCCTTGTTGGTTGCCACTATAACAGGAAAAGTACTATTGTTAGTAGGCACCAGTTTAACAATAATAATCAGGTTAACATTATAAAAAGGAATTATAAAGTGTAAATATTGGTTCTTGCCACCCATAGTCTGAACACTTATCATGCCACAATCAAATCAACTGAAGCAGTAGGAAGATTTTGGAAATTTGTGACTCGAAATTGGAATCTGAATGTTAGCTTGCACTCACGTATACTTTATATGCCTGGTGGGTTATAACTTATAATACATCATCACATCAATTTTTAATTATAAAGAGGAAGATAATCGGAGGGAGAGGGTGATGAGTCCACTGAGTCATTGACTAGTAGCATCGTGTTAATATACTTTGAAAGTGGCATGTTTTATATTGCTTGCAAAAAATTTTGAGGCATGGGAAAGCGACATATGGAATTGAATTTTAATTTTGGTATTAAGAACTTCCTTAATTTTGAAATACTTTCCGGTTGCAACCAAGTTCCTTGGTACACAGTTTTGCTAGGATGAGAGACAAATTAATTTAGATGTTAAAGCACAGTTAAGAGTAGTGATTGGGTTATTAATTGTTTAAATAGTCTTAGTTTGTCTATTTACATTGTCTATCATCCTCTTTAAACTGCATGTCAAGGAGCTTGGTTGCAAGTGTTTTGAATGGAGGGAGTATCTGTATCTCATAGAAATATGGATTACTGTTTGGCAGTTCAATTGTGGATAACATGTGTTTTTAATGGACGCAAGTTTTCCAAGTTGCAGAATATCATGATTGTGAAATTAAATAGGAAAAATTATATGCAATGAGGTATTCACCTCTCGAATTATACTCAAGCGAAAGTCCAATTTGTGTATTGGATGGATGATAACCCATTGAATTTTGCTTCGAAAACAGAAATTCTTCATTCTTGTTTGAATTTTTCTTTGTTTTCTAATTGCTTCATTATGATTTTATCTTTTGCTCACTCGTGGAGGATATATCCGAGTTTAAAATTATTCACTTATATCTGGTGTAATTTGCCTAAAAGACTATATGTTTGTGGCAGGTACTTTCGACATGCTTCTGGTGAGGTTTTTGTCATATCGCAGGAATTGGCTCAGTTTGTATCAATAAACAGGTTGAATATCTCTGCTTGTTCCTGTCTTATTCACACATGCAGACATGTGCAGCACACACATATACATTCAAGCTTTTATTTGTGTGCTAATGACTGGGTCAGCTGGGATGAAAAAATCATGAAAGCCTGTAATGTATTTTGCAGATCTATTCTTAGAACCTTTGCCCACGATGACATCAGTGCTGGGTCTTGGTTTATTGGACTTGATGTGAAGCACATTGATGAAGCAAAGCTTTGCTGTTCTTCTTCATCATCAGGTAACTCTTGTGAATTTTGACCAACCCAAGGAGAGATAGGGATTGCAGGAGTGGGGATTCACTTCCCTTCTGTTAAATCTATCATGAAACAACCCATGTACCTTGTCATGCCCAAGTCGTTTCAACCAAATGTTTAATACTATCCATGTCGTTTTGAAGCTTGCAAATCAATACAAGTTTTTTTGGAGATACTATCAGATGGCAGCCATCATTGGCATATGCTTTCTGAATAATGTGGGAGCTAGCATGTTACATGCTTGTTTTAAAATTAAACGATATGTACTCCCACGCTTCTTTCTTTTCTTTCTTATTTTCCTAATAAAATAAAAAGAGAAAATGTAGATTTAACTAGTGCAAGTTTGGATAGTTTTAAGTTCGTTATACAACTTATATTATATTACTTGAAATTTTAAAACTGAAACTGACAACTGATAAATGTAGTTTTGACTAATGAAAAATTGAATAGTTTTAATGAATTATTTTGTCATATTTGATTCTCGTTCCTTGTATATTGCAATCGATGAGCATGTGGATAATCACAAAGGTGTCACATTTTCCGAACTGGAAAAGACGTAAATTTCCATTGTTTACTGAAAGAGTCCATATAAAGTGAAGGACTTGTCTGAGCATAATCTTTGAATTGTTTCAGGGGCTGTATGTGCAGCTGTTTGACTTTGCATGTGGGAATTTTTGTATCTACACTCAATATAGACCTTAATGAAGACCACTCTTGGCCCTCAACACACGGACCGTGATTGACTGTGAATGACAAATCGCTGCTACTGTAAGTTCATTTGTCTATAACTAGAGGAAAGGACATCAGCAACGACCAGCTCATCTTCTGTGATCATTTATCTAACAATTGGATATCTGACAATAGAGAGGATATTTTTCAGTCATTTTGGGACTCATAAACGTTCGCTTCTCTTGATAGATATCTAACTCTTGGATAAAAAGCGTATTTCTTCTTAAAATAGGTCATCTCGGACCCGGTAAAACTATTGATCAGAGCTTGTTTCACAGACCCTCAACATTGCACACATGAAGGGAAATAGTCTTTTCCCCATTACTGTAAATCATATACCCAAAACACACACATACAACTTGAAGGAAAATGTTTTTCCCTCTGCAGATTCTATTAGGGCTTAGGTAGAGTTGAAGAACTTGTATTTCATTTGAGATTCTTGAAATTAAAAAACCAGAAATAATACTTTTTCTTTTTTCTGACGAGCATAGCAAATTATAAAGTAGCTATACAGAGCTTCATTTCCTACAAGTTACAGCTACATTACGAGCATTCTGTACACCATATTCTACTCTCTTTTTTTCGGGAAATGACACTAGGTGAAGGTCATGGCAAGAGTGCAAACTCCTTGTATAGTCCACTTAGTATGAATTTCCGTTTCGTATGGTTTCGCAGAGAGCTAACTAAAGAGGAAGAGCCTGTGGATTTGGATCCTAGTAGACCCTTATTGCTGTACCCGTTTTTAAAGCTCGGAAACAGGCTCGAGCTGCCATGTAAAGAGCAGAATTACTATGACAAAACCAACCATCCTTTTATAAACCACCAGGGCACCAGCTGCCCAAGAACAAACCCAAGCAATTGCTCCTTGTTTTAGAATATAGGGTTCTAAATTTCCAATATCCATCCGTCTGAATAATTACTTGGGGAGGTAATTGTTTTGTTGACCAAATATACTATTAAGAGTCCAGGAGAAAACTCCTCCCCTTCCCCATCAATGACTCCTCATAATACTTGGTAAATAAATTTGGAATGCTGGACCGGGTTGAGGATAATTGAGGACATAATCTGCATATTTGAGACGAGACTCCCCTTAAAGAAAACGTTATTGTCCGCGACCCAGATCGACCATAAGATAGCAATGAAAATAGGGATCGAATCTATTCCTTCCATCTGCCTTTCTGAAAATCAGAACACAATCCTGTACCTAGTCTTGTACTCTTGTATCAAGGTTTTTCTGGATTTTCCATAGCTCGAGTACCTAATGACTATCAAATGAAATATTTAGCGTATTTTTACTCTATTAGATACGTGATCTTTAATCCATTATATTACTAGGTTCTGCTAACTGCCATGTAATTTATCTTCTTTCTTGCTCAAATCTCCTATATTATGACCAAATGAGAAGATGTTACCAATTGACGAGACCGTAAAACTTGTCCATATGCTGAAGCTTTAGTTTCAATTAGGTTTTGAAATGCTGATATTAGTCTAGGTCAGATCAATAATCTTTGTGCTGATAGTATCATACTTTCCCAGTTATGTAATAGAAGTATTTTTTTTTATCCATATGAGCCACGAAGACAGTACAAAGAAGCGGAAGGGGGATTCGAACCTGTGACCTATCGTTCACAACACTTCAATCTTAACCACTAGGCCAAGACATCCTTGGCTATGTAATAGAAGTATATAATAGCAGAAAATTAGAATACAAATGACTCCACCGACCTGATTGCTTATTGTACCTGATTTATTGTTACTGTGAGGTCAATATAGAAAAAGACTCCTGCTTAAGGCTTTAGCGCGCAATTAACTGCTCTTATGTCTTATGTCTTATGTCTTATGTCTTATGTCTTATTTGGTTGGTATGGTCGTTTTCAGTGTTTCAAGTTAGGTGCATTTCCATAATCTGTGGTAGCCATTTGCCCAAAAACAATATCCTAGGACATGGTCTACTTGTTTTACTATTAAATTTTCTTTTGTTTTAAGACAACTTTTTTTTTCTTCCTTTTGCTCCCTTTATGGAAGTAAGGCCTTCCATATGATTAATTTCACATCTATACTAATATATTAAAAGCCGTTCCTAAACAATAAACTGTTCCATGTGGCGCTATTCCTTGGAGTATTCACTTTATGTTTGTTCTGAACAACTGTTTTTCGCAAAATTTTAGAAAGAAAGAATCTTATTGAAGAAAGAGAAAATTGCGGATTTTGGAAAGTGGGAGTGATTAGTTTACAGTGGGGTACGTGCTTGGGTTTGGTCCACAGTATTTTTGATGTGAACCGAGTCCACGCAAGATGAATTGATGTTTTGGACCAACTAATTAGACCCTGTTTAGATTTTAGACTCCGTGAAACAAGGGGTTGTTGATGAAGTGGAAGAGTTTGTGGAAATGGTGATTGCCTTTTTGCTGGAACATGCGGGTGTGCAACTGATGTGTGAATGTGTGTAATTTAAATTTGTTCGTTCTTTTTTTTGGGCTGGCTGGTGATGGAGGAAACCATTTCAGCAATCAAGCTGAACGCGACATCTACTTCGGGAATAATCAAAACTGAATGTGACATTTTATTGCTAGGAGAATTATCTTAAAGAATAACATGTTTACGTTAAAATCTAGTTTAGCATACTTTTAATTTGATCATATCTCTTCTTATCTATACAAATATATTAAAAGACGTGCATAAACAAAAAAACTATCCCATGTGACGCTCTTCCTAGAGAGTTTTAGTTCATGTAATTTATGTACAATAAAAAAAATAGATATTATGTAGTATAGGGTTTGATCCCGAAACCTCAAATGTATATATTAAAGTCTTAAAAACTTAATTATCAGAAACGTGAATTTAAAAACCAAGTCGAGAAAGTAGCTAAAAATTGGTGATTGTTTACGTTCCAGATGCTCTTTGTTTTTAGAGTCGACCAAAACGTTAATTCAAACGTTTGCCAAATGCAAATTCAAATAGAATTTGAGTTTCTTTGTACAAATACAACTTCAATCTATGTGGACTCACTAGTGTTTTCCAAACAGCTTTCCACATGAGTTTTGATAAATATCTAACCGGTAGATATAAGTTTTTGTGCAATAAATATTGTTTGTGTATATAACAAATGTTGTTTGTGTATGTAAAAATGTTGTTTCTTTTTCGTATAACAAATAAGAGGAGAAAAACACAAACAATACATGTCATATACACAAACAACATTTGTTACACGAAAATTTGTATCTAACACATCTACCTATTAGATGTTTATCATTCCTCTTTCCACGTATAAATTGTTATAATTGATGCCTATTTTATAAGGCTACATAACTAATATGAATATATAATAATGAGAGATCAGGATTTCCCTCTCCACTAACCTTGTACTAAGCTTTACAGGTACTTTCTCTTCGTTAGTTTTCTTTATGCCTACACTTTTCATGTATGTCACTGCAAAACTTTGACGGCTAATATCTCTAGTTTTGTGTTTGTAACAATTATAAAAAGTATATTAATGAAATACTTCCTCCGTGTTTTTATTCTTGCTACATAGAGAAAGTGGGGATTTTTTAAGAAAGGTAGAGAGAGAAAGTAGGGGACCACCACTTTTTGAATAAAAAAACATTTGTTAAGGAAAAAGTATGAGTATTTTAAAAGAGAAGGTGGGGACCACTAACTTTTTAATAGTATTTTAAGATTTTTATGGTGAAAAGATATCCATTTATGGTATGTAGCATCTATTATGACATTTCCATTTAAGGGAAATGTAACATCTATAAAAAAACGGAGGAAGTACATATTATGAGGAATCTAACAAGATATCACATGACTATGTTATTATGCACGCCTAAATTACAAACGATGATCAAAGTAAAATTTATGAATATTGTAAAATGTCAAAGTGTAACAATTGAAAAAATTTGAGTCGAAAGCCTACAAGGCATAAAGGATCCGAGTTGAGCGAAGCCCAAATGAGGGAAGCAAAGTAGAGGTAGTATATTTTTAAAGAGAAATTTGTGTGATAATGAGTTTGTTGTATAAAGTTTTTTCATTAAAGAAAAGTTATACTAAATGGGTAAAGGGTCGTCTTAAAGATTTTGGGACATCTATTCTAACATGAATATGACGCTCCCAAATTTATAAAAAATAAAGATGGAAGGTTGGGGTATTAAAGATGGAAAATTGAAAAGTTAAACGATTGATCATTGAGAACTTTATTAAGGGTGAAGGAGTTGATGATTTCCTCAAATATGAAGAAATTTTTTTAAAGATAATATATTTTAGGACTCTTATAATTTTGGTGCCATGTGTTGTTGGGCTCCTTGCACACGCTCATCTACCCCTGAATGTGGTAACACAAACTATTAGAATAAATGATCTAATTTTATGTACTCAAGCCTATATTTTGCTAACAAACTCATTTCATCTCACTCTAACTCAATACTATCCTTAGACATCTCACACCAACTGTTCGTCTTCTCTTTTCTTCTTCCTTTGTTTCCCTTTGAATCTTGAACTACAACATACAATTCTAATAAATAACCTAGTTGTTTTACCGAATGGTTGAATATTATCACTTAATGAATTAAATTAGTCACTAGATGGATTAAAGAATGTAATTACTGAATAAATTAGATTAGTCACTACATAAATTGAATTAGTCTGTGTATTCAGAATGGTGGTTTGACGTTGCCTACTTTTGATATAAAAGTAGATGGTCTCTTACAAGACCAACTGATGTGTTAATACTTGCATATCTTGTGTGAATTATCTTCCACGGTTTGGTTGCTAAAGTAATTAATGTCATGCATAGGGTTGCTAATAAGAGTCAATCACGAGCAGAGGCTTGCTCGACTCGTTCTCGTGAAGTTTCGAGTCGAGCTGCTCACGAGTAGCTCGTTTAGAGTTTCAGTTCACCTAATTCTAGGCATTTGGTTATTATATCTTCTTTTTTCTTACAACTTTTTTCCGTTTATACTAGATCAATATATTTTTATTGAGTGTTAACGTATTTCTTTATTTCAAATAGAAATTAATTGAAAACAATTGAGTTGCGTGCAAGGTTATCGAGTTCCGAGCTCAATTGAGCGAGCTCCAGCTAACTCGAGTCGAGCTTTGACCGAGTCGAGTTCGAGCTACTTGGAGCTCCTTGCGAGTTGCTCAACTCGATTTGCACCCCTAGTCATGCACATTTATTAATTGTTTGATTCAACCTATTTTGAATTATTTGAATGTATCTTATCTTATCAGAACTTATATTCTAGCTTATTGTGTTGCCTAACATAGTTAGTTCATTCTATTCAACTTATTTCATCTCATCTTATCTTAGAACCTATCTTATGTTATCTAAACTTATAGTATTATCATATCGAAACTTTTATTTTCTAAAATATGTTAAGATAAGTTGAACAGAACATAGCCTAGTGATATATGTATTAACTCAATCCAGAAATTGGCTAACTTTATTTTTGAAAAAAACAAGTGACTTGATTTTAATATAAATAAATATAGAAATGTTGACTTAGATAATTGAAAATTATAAACCGATTATATGTATTACTTATCTTAACTATTAACTAATTCCATGTAACTATTACTAGGTGAAGATGTTAACTAAGGATTAACAAATGTTTTTGTAATAAAATAATTTTGTGCCCATTCCCATGGCGTTCATTTCACCTGTTTGAGTTTTTGTAGCTATTCCCAAACCCCCGGCGAAGGAGGTGCAAATTGTAGATATATGTGCCAATTTCCATGGCTTTCATTTCACCTGGTCGCAAAAGTAATTTTAATATCAGTGTTAAGTCATTGCATACGTGTTTATAGCCTAATAAGTAATAAAGCATGAGTTAGACTTGTCGAATATAGTACTTCTATGGAGTAACAATATTAGACTATAAAGTAATCAAAGATGTCTTGGTCTAGTATTTAAAATTGAGGTGCTATAAACGATAGATTACAAGTTTGAATCTTCCTCTTCTTCTTTATACTTTGTACTGCCTTTGTGGCTCATATGAATAAAAAATTATAGACGATAGAGTAAGTGAGTAACAATGTACCTGTCATTTTTCTTGCACCTAATTCTTCTGGAAACTTAACCTCTTTTTAGAATTTTAGTTAATAACTTTATATTTCTAAATATACCCACCAAATTTAAATTCGTTGCACTTGAATTTTTGTAAGTTGCAATGGCGTTTTCAATTGAGGGTTAGGTGCATTTGGAATGTGGAAGATGTGGTGCATTAGTCTCCAAAGGAGTTCTTTAGCTTACTGCATGGTCTATGATATAAGTTTCATTATATTATTATTGGCTTATTATTACTTTATTTTTCTTCTTTCCTCTTTTTTTTCCTTCCTTTGCATTTTTTAATTAAAATAAATTATTCTCTTTATCCCTTTCTGACATTTTTTGGATTCTTTTTCTAGTTTCACCATAATAACCTAAAATTTTAATGGTTTTAGTCCGTTTTTCTTCTATTGTAACAATTGAGTTTAAACGCTTGTTAATGCACAACTTTAACTACTGAAATATTTAAATACTTTTTAGTAAAAATTATATAAATTTGATCAAAAGTATATATATTGAGACGAATCTAACAAGACCTCACATGACTATACTTTTTCTTACGTAAAAATCAAAATAGATAGTGAAACGGTGATAAGTGAATATTGAATAGTATAAAAATCTCATTGTTCCAATATAAAAAGGACGGAGAAAATATATTTATTTCTAAAACAATTTCAATGATGTGTAACATGCTTCCAATCCCGTATGAAATAAGTCGCAAAGTGCTCCAAAAGCTAATTGTTACTAAAACCCAATTTACTCATTCTTTTCATATCTACTTGCACCATTTTCAATCTACTCCCTTGCATAATTTTATATTCTCTCACATTCTATACCTACGTGCTTATATGAAAATCACATGAGGAAATAAACGTTTAAGCGTTGTAGATAAATCATCGTGGTTTCTATTAAGATTTAGAATATAGGAGAATTCTTTGATTTTCTCATTAAGCTTTAGAAGAATATAATACAAGACTCCTAAGAAACCTAATACTCCAATAGTTTCTCTCCATCATTACCTTCCACCCAATTTCCCTCCTACCAAACTTGCTCCATGCACATATCCTCACGTTTGGATTCTTAAGTGTTAAGGGTATAAGGGAAAAAGTATACTCCCATATTTGGTATGGGGTAATTTTTCCCATACCATTTACTTGATATGATTAGATGTAGCCCTGATATGATTTAATAGCTAACTGATATGATAAGATATTGTTAAGATATGATATAAGATTTCAACTAACAAGCCCAAAAAAAATATGAAAAACAAAAAATTTATAATTTTTTAATATTACTTTTGTCTTAAAAATTACATAAATGTCTTAATATTGGCCCATACCGGATATGGGAATATCTGCTCGGGTATAAGGTCGGCAAATTTAAGTACTTCTTCGTTTTGCTTTATTTGTTGTCAGTTATTTTTTCACCAGTTTCCTTGTTTTGTTATGAATGAGTGTATTATGTCCTTTTTTATTGGTCCCATTTTGTTCTAGGCTCATTGATGGAGGTGCTGTAATTACTGATAAATCTTCTGCAATTATGTAGCACTGGTGTAGACACGATTTTGTCTTCCCAAAAAAAAAATCCTACTAAAGATATATATAATATAACAAAAAATAAACGTCAAAAAAGAGATGAGATAAGAAATAAATCAATGTTTGACATTTTAATTGAACATGTTACATGTACGCCTGTAATAGTCTAACTGTACTGTGGATGGGGACTAGGAGTACTAATTTGTTCTCTTTTTAATTAATCTCTAACAAGTAACAACAAAGCTTTTAGACCACTTGAATGGCCAAAATATTATTTTTGATGGTGTAGATGCAAGATATATTGGTTAGGGAAGTTATTTGTTTTATTATGTAGTCTAGACTAATACACAATAAATGCAAGAGAAAAACCATATTAAAGGACAATCCAAGCCCTATTATATTATTATTTTACTATGTGCATTCTAGAATTAGATCCCCCCCCATTGTGTGCAAGTATACACTTTATTTTAAACAAATTAACTAGTTATTTGGGCTATATTTCGAGTAAAGAAAATTTTCATTTGTTAGTATTATACTTCAAAATAATAATTAAAATTTTTTTTTTGAAAGAGAAATTTCATTAATTGAAGGCCAAACGACATCTACAATAGGTATTAAAGTAAAATAAGATACAATTAAACAGGACTAAATCAAATTCGTCTTCGAAGAAACTACAATGAACCAGATCGAACAATACAGCACAACCCTCTTGTATTTGCTGAATCAAGCAGCTATTGATAAGGAAGTCTATCATTCTGATATAGTTTGAGAAGAACATTCTTGATCGAGTCAGGTTGACCGCATCTGAGATTCCAATACCTTCATGTTGAGTCTCGAACTTCAACCAATGAGAATAATTTCTCATACATAAAAACAAAAGAACCATACTCACAACTCCCATAGGGGAGAAGGAGATTTCCAAAAAAAAGAAACTAAAAACCCCATAACAGGGTTTGAGAAAATCTCATAAAGTGATACTAATTTATTGAACAAAACAAGAAAATAAATTAAGAACTGGAAATAAAAGGGGAAAAGGGGCTTACCATGGATGAAAACATCCATGGCAGCCCCTAATTGATGAAGAAGGGGTAGGAGAGGCTAGGGTTTGAGAGAGAGAAAAAGAGAGGGGAGGCTAGGGTTTTTTTACCACAAATAATAATTTAAATAATATCACTTGGTTTAGTGGTTAAAAGTTTAGTATATCAACTTGAATTCACGGGATTGAACCCTATACTATGCAACTTTTAAAGTTTTTTTATTGTATGTGGATTATGTGGAGTATAATACGTTTAAGGAGAGCGTCAATGACACCATCCCTTGTTTAGTATAGACTATGTAGAAGGAAAATAAGGAAATAAGAAAAAGGGATAGATGAATTTATTGAAATGAGGCAGTTGTCACGTTGCTCACGTACTCAAGTCGTCAAATGAAGAGGAATATAAACAACTTCAGATGTGAAATAGCGCAAATCTCAAAACCAAAAATTACACGAGAATTAACGAGAGCATAAAATAAAAAACAATAAGAAATGTTAAACCGGGCATGGGCATCATCCGCCACGGAGGAGTGTGAATCTACTTTACAAGACAAAGGAGGTTTCATTATAAAACCATATGGCAATAAGAGTAGTAGCCCCTTAACGTTATAAAGTGAACACAACACATAAATTTTTCGTTTTTTTTTCACCACATACCCCTGACAAAATTTTTTTATTCACCGAATTCTCCAACTTTTTTCCGAATTTACCATATAACCTCGACTTTCTAAAAAATATATCGTGATGCCTTTAATGACTAACGACAGAGTTTGGTTAACTCTATTAGCCATTAACGTTAATTAATCCTAAAAACCCTAATTAATCCTAAGTCAACCTTATTAGCTCTAAAAACCTTAATTAACCCTAACCCACCCAAATCCCACAGGCCCCCTTTCCCCCCTCCCCCACCCCAACCCCACAAGCCTCCTCCCCCTCCCCAACAGCCCCCATGCACGCCCTCCCCCTTGATCTCCCTCGCGCCTCCCCCTCCCTTATTCTCGTCGGCACGCTCGTCCTTCTCACTCTAATCAGCGTATCCCATATCTCTCTTAATAAAACCGTCGAGCTAGAGATTCACAATTTTTCGGGGGGGGAGGGGGGACAACGACTAAGTTCGAAGGGGTGGGAGACTCGCGATTTTGCGGCGGGGGAGAGGGTGGGGGAGGGGAGTTCGAATGGGTTGTGGAAAGAGAGAGAGAGTTAGGCCTGTGCGGTGGGTGGGGAGGGGAAGGGGCTGGTGAGGGGGTAGGGGTGCTGGTGGGGCTAGTGGGTTAGGGAGAGAAAGAGTTAGGTTCACTTAGGATTAGTTGGACTGACTTAGGGTTTTTTTAGGGTTGACTTAGGATTTTTTAGGGTTAATTGACGTTAATAACTATCAGAGTTAACTGTTGTTAGTTATTAAGGGCATCCGTATGTATTTTTAGAAAGTACAGGATGTATTGTGAATTTGAAAATGTCGGGATATCTGGTGAATAAAAAATATGTCAAGGGTATTTGATGAAAAAACCGTATATTTTTTCAATGGGGGATATACTTCTCAATACTCTCCCTTAGTTTCAAATTTATTAATTATGGGATAATACTTCTACTTACATGTGGCTTGTTCATGAACTCAACAAGAAAAGACAAGATATCTACCCTTGGATTCTTAGGCGGATTTTATTTGGGTGGTTTGTAGAAGAATTTTGGGGTATCACTTTATGATGTTACCATATGTCCATATTCATATAGTATGAGGATATTCACATTCTCTATTTCTCTCTCCTGAAATCCCAATGTTCACGGTTTTGGACCTTTGAGTGGTAGCTTTTCTAGTGGGTAGAGACATAAACACAATACACAAGATGACCTTTATCTTTGTTAGTAGACCACACATGTTTTTCCAAAAATCCATGAATTTAGAAGAAAAGAAAATCAGGAAATCAAAAAGAGCTCCACCACGTAGTCCCTCTATTTCTACCCCTAGGTAAGTGGTAATATTCTTAATGGTGGCCGACCTGATTGCTAGTTTGCTACTAGTAATTCACAAATTATTAGAATAAACATTTTAACTTTAATATAAAATTAGAAAAAATCAAAATCTACTTTCGATTAAAAAGCTCATATCATTTTACTCTAATTCAATAATCAACGTTATTCTTAGACATGTCGTACCAACTTAGTCATTTCCTACCTTTGTTTCTCTTTGAATCTCGAACTATATCAGATAATTTTAAAAAATCACCCGCCGATCTTACCGAATAAATTAAACTAGTAATAAATAAATTAAAAATAGTTTAATTGGCTCGTAATCTACTTGAACTCAAAGTGTCATTTTCATGAGTCGAGCACCTCTAAATTCGACTCGAAAGACTAGCAGGGGAACAATTTTGGGTTTTATTGTAATGTGAAGGTCTTATGGGAAGAAAGATGTGAAGGTAAGTCTTAAATTGAAATGACAAGAGAGTATTTCCTATATTATATATAGCAATCTTACTATTGTTACTTGAAATGCTTGCACAATGTGGTTTAGGATATATATATATATATATCATTTTTTTTTTCGACCGAGTTGGTGATAGTGTAAACTTTAGTTGCGTTTTGTTGATACGAACTTATCTAAATTAAACAACTAGACATGCAATTGGACCTAATCTTCGTGTTTGCACTTGATGTCTTGATCAACCCTAAATTTTTTTTCTTTTGGGTAAACAGTACACGCTTGAATAGACTTTTCAACTACATAACCTTCTATACATTTTTTAAACCTTTGTTTAATAGTCCCAATATTTCCACCCTATTTTCATATTTTCCTCCCCTGATTACCTTTTTGTGGTGTGGTGTGGTGAGATCAAGCTAAGCCTTCTTAATGTTTATTTAATGGCTCTATTTAGCAATACTAAGATGAAAATAACCTGAAACTGATAAGGTGTTGGAACTGTTAGAGTAGCTGATGGGCTTAACTGTTTGGCAAAATTAGTTGCTTAAGTTGATAAATTATTTTTTGCAAAATTAGTTTTTATCAAAAAAATTTAAAAAGACTTTTCAAAATTATTACAATCACCTGATTTTGAAGAAGTAAAAATATTAACTTATCATTTAAGTCTTTTAACTACCTGAAAGTTTAGTTTATGTACTCTTCAAACACTGCTAATCATTTTATAAACGAAAATATGTTAAAACCTTATCATTCAAGGTAACTAAAATGCTTCCTCAAACAAAGTCATTTTATTATATTCCATTATTATGTTATAGTATACTTTTAATTATGGGTTTAGCAATGAATTTTTGTGATTATAATTAAATTCATGTATGAGTTAATAGCTAAATTATTCATGTTTTATCAGTAATTGTTAGGTCCGGGTGATGATGTCCCATGTAATTTAACTAGATGAAAAGGATGCTTGTATAGGTTGACATATTAATAGAAGCACAAGTTGCAGTTTACTTTAGTTGTAAAATCATGATATTACAAAGTTGTTTCGGTATGGAATATCAGGTTGGGTGAACCGGTATCTGGGTTGCCTTCTAACAAGTCGTTTCGGATCCTACAAGCTAAGAAGGAACACGTAAGCTAATCTTGGGCAGATCCGAGGAACGCTTCTCCGATGCCTAAGTTAGTAAAAAGAAAGCCGGTAGCTCTCAAGTACTGCTTAATTATGGTGGAGACATACCTAAATGACTCGGATCATAAGGTAGCTTATTGTGGCCGGCAACACTGATAGGACGGACACTTCTCCTGTTGGCTCAATTAATACTTATCAGTTACTTACTAATACTTATCTCTATGCCCATAGTCCATGTGTAGTGTAAATGGATCAGGCCAAGGCCCAATTGGCATGGCATGTATGAAAATCGCTGATAACATGCATGGAAAGGACCGATATATGTAACAAGATATCGGTATCGTGAAGATTCATTTTCTAGATATACGTCTGATATCTTGGCAGATTATTCATGGCAATTTTAGGCGGTCTAACGGACCAATATGGTACTTGGACAACCCGCATACAAAAGTAAAAAGGGGTTTGAGACCTCATATTCAATAAAAATTCCTAAGAAAACGTCATGTTAGCGTAAAAATGTTATGTTGGAGACAAAGCGACGCCAAATCAACACATGATGTGGGATGATATAACATGGCGGTGTACAATACTTGTCGACAAATTTTAATAGTATACACATATAGATAATTAGATATAGTCATATAAATATAGATTTCAAAACATAGGACTGTAATAACAATGCATGATGATCATGTATTACATACATGTACAAGAAGTCTAACATCACACAAGCATGCAGAGATTGATTAGAGAGGGCCTCGTGGGGTCAGAGAACAAATTAATTTTCTGCTATTATCCATCTAATCTTTGACTAGCTGCTTTGAAAGGAATTATGTTTCATCGTCGCATTCATTTTCTTCAACATGTTTTCATACATGCATACAACAACGTTCAAGAATTCTTTTGATCAAGTCCAACGAAGGTAAAAGTCAAACACCTTTTTCTTTGTTCATAGTAATTCAATTATGACTACAAGTATCAGTCGTAAAACCTCATTTTAACTTTGAAAAGACATTTTCTTGCCTAGTCGTCTCACTTCGGCTAGCATGACGAGTTAATGAATAATTAGCAATCTAAACTAAATTCTCCGTCGCAAAATTCTTGTCGTTTTGTATCAAAATCCTTAATATGAAGAACTTTTTCTTCAAAATAAGTAATTCACACACTTCTGCCATAACATTTAGACAAATCTAAATAATAACTGAAAGAGTATAAATCTATTCATAAGGCCTCAACCATCAGTTTAAACTTTTGGTTGAGTTGGTCCTTTGACATGGTATCAGAGCCAGCGTGAAAAAAAGGTTACGGATTCGAATCTCATCCACCCCTCCTTTCTCAGTAGAATATTTAACGTCAGGTATGAGGGAAACATGCATGTGTTGTATCCACACTTCAAGCCCAAAGGGTTCTTGCATGAGGGGGCGTGATATTAGAGTATAAATCTATTTCTGGAGCCTCAACTATCAGCTTAAACTTTTGATTGAATTGGTCCTTTGACATAACTATCTTAATGAATAAATTGGAAAAAAAAAAATCGAACCTCTCTAAATAGTATATATATACTATTAGTATTTATGAATGGAGGGATATATAGATATATAAGAGGTTATTACATAAAAGGATTAGAGATAAAATAAGTGGAAACAATATCCAACAGGCCCATACTTAGCCATTAAAGCAAGAAAAGGCTACCTATGTTAATTATTGTGACCTTGTTGCCAAAAAAAAAAAAAAAACTAAAGCGCTAAAGTTGAGATGGATAGAGGTATAGAATTTTTCATTGTTCATAAGTGAGAAGACATTCAATTCAAGGAGAATGGAGAATGTGTACTCTTATGATGCTTGTTATTTCTGGCAATTATTGGCCAAGGAATAAGAAAAGCAACACTTATTGGCATTTCTTGTTTGGATGATGACATTATCCAAGCATGTTACATAGCTTATTAGTAGCAATCTTATGGTAACGTGTCCTTTTATACATTTGTGTTTGCATATGCATGGAGTTATAGAAGAATTTAGAAGGAACTTACCCCTTTTGGTGTATTCAAACATACATGGGAATTTCATGAAGATCATCTTATTTTATAATAAATCAATGACGTGGCACTATCTTATTGTGACATGTGTCACTTACTTAGGTATCAGAGTGGACACCAAGGGATTGATCCATGTGACACATGGTCGTAGCATTTTTTTGACAAATGTCATGTGATCCCACGTGACATTATTCCGTCACAATTTGAAATCAATAATAGAATAAATAGTAATTGCGGCGGTTGTAGCAATACATAGCAATAAACATAGTCAAAAAAAAGAAAAAAAATTGAAAATCAAACTATATATTGCTACGCATCTAAGTGGAAATAGCAGCAATGTCAACAAAAAACTTCAAAATTCGTTGACTTATTTGACCATATCTATTGTTGCGGTTTTTGCTCATAACCGCATTGATATATTGTAGTATAATTTTTTTAATAATATTTTACTCTATTGCTGCGATTTCTAGAAGAAACCGCAGCAATAAGGTCATTAGGGTCTTTTTATATTAGGCGCGTTCCCTCACACTTCATCTCGATCTCTCACTCCTCTCACATTATCACGCTCCCTCCCTCAACAAGTCTCTCTCCTCCTTCAAATCACTTCACCTCGTCATCTTTTTTCTCCTCTCGTCATCTCACCAGCCGAAACCTCTCCTCTCGTCGTCTTTAAGTTGCCAATCAACGTCGTCTTCTCTCGTTCGTCGTCTTCAAGCCCGACAAGTCTTGAGCTTCCTCTGCTTGTCGCGAAGTCCTCTCGTCGTTTCTCCATCTCTGTCGCCTCTCTCGTTCGTCGTCTTCAAATCTCGAGCTTCCTCTGCTTGTCGCGCAATCTTCTCGCCGTCTCTCCATCACCATCGTCTCTCTCGTCGCCGCCCTCGCCTCATTCTCCCTCCCTCCCAGCCGCCTTTCTCGCCGTCGGGTTCTTCACTTTAATTTCCCATTCACTCCTCCTCAAAATCTTGGCTTTACCGGCAAAGGATGCGAATCCTTTCAGGTTTGGCGAACGATAGTATAGTTTTTAGGATCTCTTTTTTGTTTTCATTTTCTTATTTTTAATTTATTTTTTGTTATTTGTTGCTGTAACTGTTGTTTTTATATTTTTGCTATTTTATTTTAATTTTTGATCTTTTGCATCATCTATATAACTAGCTTTGTAATCTTTGTATATTAATGAGATTTTTTGTGATTTGTTTTGATTTATGTTATGTTTTACTATTTTTGGTGTTGATTCTTTAGTTTCATTTCTGTTTTTTGCAAAATGCTTTGCATACAAAATTTTCTTGTCACAACTAAAGGTAAGAAAAAAAAAATTGTTTACTAGGTTACCTATTGCTGTGGTTTTGGAAAGAAATCGCAGCAATAGACCTATATTTTTAATATTATAAAATACATGTTGCTGCAATTTTGGGTAGGAACCGCAGCAATATGTTACCTTATTGCTGCAGTCAAAAACCGCAACAATAGGTAATTGCAGCACCCTTAATTGTTGCGCGGCCAAAACCGCCGAATAGGCCACTTAATGACCGTCGTTAGCATTTATTCTACTAGTGTATGATGACAAATGACATTTATAATAACAATTACTTTAATCAAAGTAGATCTAATATTAACAAAAAGCAAACCAAAGAAGATCCATTCAACTGGTACAACTATCAGTTACGTATGAGTAAGAATATGAGTGGTTTTTCAAAATCTTTGTTTTTCCGCAACTAGAGTCTTAAACTTTCATGATAGGAGAGACAATGATTTACATCAAACAAATATATGCATGCCACTATCCAAAAGAAAATCTACTATTAGAGTAGCGAGGATCAAAAACCACATATTAGATTTTGAAACTTAGGTTTAGAGAGGAAATATGAGAACTAAGAAAAGCATCCGAAAAAATAAAGTTTGCAAATGCAAGTTTCCGAAATCATACATACATCATAACAACAAATTTGTTGCTAGGAGCAATAAAAGTTTTTACACTATTACATCATAAATTACTCCAAAAATTCAAAGCGGAATCAAGTGAGAGCTAGTTCTATTGTATCTCTTCTCTTTCTCTATAGTTTTAAATATATATTAAAGTTCTAAAGTTTAAAAAAACATTCGTTATACTCCTTATAGTTGATTTGGTATTAGATGGTTGAAATTGTTCAAATCTATATATTTTCTGGTTATTTGTTAATTTTTCACTACTTCTACCTCATGATCTCACCCATTTTAAACATTTTCCAGTATTCACATAATTACTATACTATAAGCTTAATCCATCATTAATATAAAAATCTTGACTTTGCCACTAACAATCCTAACTAATATCTCATACGGTGACGAAATTGCATGCATCCCTCCTATCAATTATTAAGATTCCCATCTATCTTAAAACCAAACAAATGATTCATATCCACCTCATAACTATTAATATAACAAAAATGATGGAAATGTTTATGTCCCATGCTTTTCTTTTATTCCCTTTTTTGTCTTTTTTCCCAAATCATTATAATAATCCACCATTAGAATTAGAGTTGTTCCATCAAATGAAAATATAAACTCTAGTTATTACTAATATAAAAGAATAAAACTCATTTTCAATTTCTCATCATTAAGATATTAAACTTATAAAACAGTTTCTCGCGTTTCCTATCAGAACAAAAAAAATAAAAATATTAAGCCGATAATTGTATATCCAATTTCTTATGTCGACCCTTCAAGCTCTCATTTTCTAATTTACTATTCATTTATATCTATTATGTAATAGAAAAAGTCATTTTAACACAAAAATCCAACAAATACAACAAAATGGGCCAATTCTTTGCGCAATGATAGGATTTCTTGACCCTTCTTAGCCTTCCTTAAATCTCTTTCACCACACCAAACTTTCTCTCTCTCTCCTCTCATTTTTATTTGTGTGGACATTACTTTGCGTAAGAGTCTTGCTTCCATCAAGCTCTCAAGAATTTGTGATCCTTGAAAATCAAATTCTCTCAAATCAATTTTTACAAAATCAATTTTGTACACAATATCCTATCTTTTTGCCATCTGGGTATATACTATACCAATTATTTTGCTCAAATTTGAGATTCTTTTACATAAATTTCTCATCTTTTTTTCCTGGGTTTTTTTTAAAAACTATTTTTGTGTAGTATTTAAGGCATTTAAGTAACCTTGTATTTTTTTTGGTCAGGGTGAAAATTTGTCTAGTTTGAGTAAAAGTTAGTTAAAGTGGTAGTTGAAAGTCTTTGTATTCCTTAAAAATTTAATATCTAAAGTCCAAAATTCTCAACTGTTTACTTGTAATTTTTTTATAAAATTGGCGGCTTAATTTCTCCTTTTTATTCAAACCCTTTGGGTTATTTTGTAACAAGTCTTTGGTCTTTCTTTCTTCTATCTCATTTCCTCTTCTTCTGTGGAAATCTCCTCATATCTTCTCTTATTATTCATAGTCTTTATTTTGGGCTGATTAAATACAGAAGTACAAAGAAGATAAAGTACCAAAGAAAAAAGTCTATATATACTATAAACTTTGCATGGTTTTATCTCTCTCGTTTGTTAAGAAAGAAATGACTAATTTTGAGGCAACTCCTTTGGATTCAAGAGCTGGGTCATTTGAAGAAATCAAGGATAAAAATGGAAATACTCAAGTCCTTCTTCGTAATCATCGAGGCGCTACTGTTCGGGTAAATTAACCATTTCCCTTGAGAGAAAGGTGTCCTATATATTAAAAAAAAAAGTACCCCAAACCCTGTCGAGTTTACTGGGTCTGGTGTACTTTTCAGGACCTAGTCTGGTTCATTGAACATATGTTTACTAGGTCTGGTGTACTTTTAAGAACCCAGTTTGGTACACCAAACATAGAATTGGTGAACCAAACTGGGTTCGATGTACTTATATTATTATTATATACTCCCTCCGTTTTCTTTTGTTGTTCGTTTGAAATTTTTCGAAAATGAAGGGAGTACTTGGTTGTTTGCTATTGATGTTTATAGTAGTAATATAAAAGATTTACAAAAAGTTTTTCTGATTTTATGGTTTTGTCCATTTTGTCATTATAACATATAGATAAGCTTGTATGGGGGACAAGTTCTTTCATGGAAGAATGAACAAGGAGATGAATTATTGTTCATGAGCAGCAAGGTATGACACCCCATTTCTCTTCAATTATTTAGTTTTATTAATTATATAATTTGATTTTTATAAACAAATTATGAGGAAGTTTCCTGGAAACATCTTTGGATATTTCTTTAGTCAAAGATATAATTAGTATTAGTATGAATACTAGTAGTTTTTTAGACTTTTATTCATAATTTTAGAGGTGTGATGTTGCTGTCAATATTGGTGTTTAGAGATGCTTTAATATTTTCTTTTTGACACAAAGAAATGGTCTAAATATCTTTTTATTGTTGTTTAAGTAATTAAATTATAATTAATCTTCCTTAAACTTGTAATGATACAGGCCATGTTTAAGCCACCAAAGGCAGTCCGAGGAGGAATTCCCATATGTTTTCCTCAGGTAAATTTCACCTGTTCTTTAATGAAATTTCAAACAAAAATCTAAAAAATGTTCATTGTTAGCTAATTACTAATTTATAATCTGTTTTCGCTCTCAAAATAATCTCAAGTTTGGAAGTCGCGGCACCTTAGAAACTCATGGATTTGCAAGGAATAGAATGTGGTTGATTGACAATCAGCCTTCTTCACCTCGTACTAATGGATCAAAAGGTCATGCCTCAGTCAATCTGTTGTTAAGTACTGAAGAAGATCCTAAATCATGGCCTTACAAGTATGTACACTTATCACTTAGATACTAATATGTTAAATTGTTTAAGCGCCATTTTTATTCACCTGATTCTTTTAGATTGGTACTATTGTGAAATTGTACAAGTGTGGAGAATAATTGTGTTAACCTGAGTAGGTTAACCCTGACATTCAATATATATAATGTTTACACTACAGACTTATGACTAATAACTACCATTCTACCCTTCACATATAATATTATCCCCTTTACATATAATAGTATCCAATAGAAAGGTCTATGTTGATTGAAATCGATTTTTGCTGATGAAAACTGTTTTTCTCAAAGTCCTGACTTTAGCAGTTTAGCTCTTGTGCAATTTATAGGATTTTCACTGAATATTAGTTTGTTAACTTGGAGTTGAAAGGGTCTTACTTTTTTGTGTAATTATATGGCAAATCTACACAAGTTGAATTTAGGTGTAATGAATAACTAATGACAATAAACTCTTTGCTTCCAGATTTGAAATTCGTCTGAGAGTTACACTAACAGAAGAAGGCAATCTCATTCTGAGATCGCGTGTTAGGAATGCTAATGGCAAGCCCTTCAGTTTCTCTTTTGCATTTCGCACATACTTTGCAATCTCAGATATCAGGTATAATTGTTTGGAAGAAATGAAATGAAAGTTTTTGTTTCATCTTTTTTGATGTTTACTCCTTCCATCTCAATTAGTTTACACAGTTTGACTTCTTTGTGCGAAACATAGTCCTGCAAGATGCATGTGAATCGAGTAGTCGTTTACATGAAAGTCATTTTCGCTATTATACTATTCTTGGACCGGGTGTATATAACTTGTATATTGACATTTAGGAGCTACTAGGAGGATCATGTTATGCATCTACCTAAAAAACTTGGTGATTTTGGATTCTGATGATCATTGAACTGGCTAATCATACAGTGAAGTTCGACTAGAGGGGCTGGAAACTCTGGATTATCTCGACTGTTTGCAGGACAGACAGCGCTTTACAGAACAAGGAGATGCCTTAACATTTGAATCCGAGGTGCATAACATATACCTGAATAACATAATCATTTACATTATACTACCACTAATTAAATAGAAACTCATAGCACAAATGAAATTAAACCATATTTGCTCTTTATATGTGTAGTATGTATTAAAGATATATATATACATATCAGGTTGATCGAATTTACGTTAGCTCGTCAGATGTAGTCGAACTCTTTGATCATGGAAGCAAAAGAACATTTCAGATAAGAAAGCAAGGACTTCCTGATGTTGGTAAGTGTATATATGTTTGAGTTTCACTTTAGCAATATAGCTCCTTATATTGCTGATATTTCTGTACTCTTTCCAGCTAATTTTATTCAAACTAACTTTTTGTACCGAATAAAACTGAAATCTTCTGAATCAGAAGTATCTTTTGCACATAAAAACTAATTATTACTAAAACCATCCATACTGCCATACAAGTTGAAGGGAACACTTGCAATGCATATATATGTGGTTGAAAATTCAATAACTTGAACCTGCAAGTCCTGAATTTTCTCACACTAAACAATCGCGCATCATAAATGTCTTAACGTACAACTTCGAGTCTTTGCCTACTTATCTCTCAAATAATGTACCAATAAATTATATTATGAAATGTTGGTATTTCAAAATTACAAATGAAACTATTCACTATAAACCATGACTCAACGAGGACTCAGTACTCCAGACGTTTGTAACTCCTTAATCTAATCATTTCACCCCTTCTCAAAAAAAATTACAAATTAAAGCGAATCTAAACAAACCTCACATGATAGTGTTTTTTCTTCGTTGTACATAATCAATCAAACACAGTAAAAGTTTTTCGCGTAACTAATTAACCTATAAAATTCTTTGCAGCGGTGTGGAATCCATGGGAGAAAAAGGCAAAGGCATTAACAGATCTTGCAGATGATGAATACAAAGGAATGTTATGTGTTGATGGTGCAGCAATTGAAAAACCAATAAACCTTAAGCCTAATGAAGAATGGATGGGACAGTTGGAGTTATCAGTACTCTCTTCATGTTAATTAAGGAGGAAAAAAACCAACTTTAGATGATCAAATTTAGAAAATAATCATGAATATTGCTCATATTTTCGTGGCAATATTCAGCTTCTATACTACTACTTCCTTCGTTTCATAATAAGTGAAACATTTCTCTCTTTTATGTGAGAGCTTTTTTAGAAAAGTGTTTCACTTATATATTATGAAACGGAGGAAATATATAATTACTGATCACTGCTAAGTATTATCTGCAGGTCCAGCTACCATTAGAAGAGTTGTTATTTGTCCTTTTTTTTTTAAGGGGGGAGGGATATTATTAATTTTTTGAATTAAGTTTTTTGTTTCTTGGGTTAGGTGGGTACAAATTAATTTATTTGCAACTTGCAAGTGTATTATATCAATTATGCTCTTTGTCCCCAAAATTATTTACTGCATGGGTCAATGAGATTGTAAACATATACTACTACTGAGTAGTAAATAACTAAATATGTATTTGTACTGACCAAAATACTCCTTTCTTTGCAAGTTTTTTCGTCTTCGAATTTATTATTTACTCCCTCTGTTGCTATATATTTCAATTACTTTGACTTAGCAAGTTTGTCAAAGTACTTTGAAGTTAAATTTCTTTTCATTATATATTAATAAAAATTATGACGGTTGAATATTAATAAAATACTAATTGAAAGGAATTTAATAATAGCTTATGATTGTATTTTCTTATAAATTGAGAATAATTTAGAAGCAAGATTTTATCTAGGTGTAAATAGTGTAAGATCTTAATTCTTAAGCAGATAAAATATAAAACTACAGAGGAAGTATGTGACAATAGTTATACATACTTCAACTAAAATATATCAATCCGACTTGCGTGGACCCGGTTCACACTAAAAATAGTGTGGACCAGGTCCAGGCACGTGACCCGTTATATCACTTTAACATACAC
The DNA here is from genome assembly GCF_026745355.1 of Beta vulgaris subsp. vulgaris. Classification (NCBI taxonomy): domain Eukaryota; kingdom Viridiplantae; phylum Streptophyta; class Magnoliopsida; order Caryophyllales; family Amaranthaceae; genus Beta; species Beta vulgaris. The sequence continues at coordinate 2,871,512 of NC_079206.1, read as the reverse complement.
TATATCATTTTAACGTACACTATATCATTTTAACACACCCTATATCACTTTAACATACATTATATCACTTTAACATACACTATATCATTGTAACATACACTATATCACTTTAACACACCCTATATCACTTTAACATACCCTATATCACTTTAACATACACTATATCATTGTAACATACATTATATCATTGTAACACACACTATATCACTTTAACATACACTATATCACTTTAACATACACTATATCATTTTAACATACACTATATCACTTTAACACACATTATATCACTTTAACATACACTATATAACTGTAACACACACTATATCACTTTTATATACACTATATCATTTTAACATACACTATATCACTGTAACATACACTATATCATTTTAATATACACTATATCTTTTTAACATACACTATATCATTTTAACATACATTATATCATATCAATATACACTATCATAAACTCACGTGATATGGATCGGGTGCACACTAATTAGTGTGCACCGGGTTCATATTAGTTTTTTTAAAAATATATAGGCTTTCTTGGCACTTCTCGTACTAAGAAAGGCAACAACAAAAAATAATGCGTATAATTAGGAACATGATCAATTCACCATAGAAGATGTCCCTAGTTGAGCTCTTCATTCCATCCTTGTTTATGATATTTTAGGAACTTCCTCGTGCGGAGGGTCTGATTAAATCTTTTTTTCTTATCTTTTAAAAAAAATTATATATATATATATATATATATATATATATATATATATATATATAATTAGGAACATAAATTTGTGAAATATCAAAAGAAGTATATGATAACCAATCTTATCAGGATTGGGATCCTACTTTGGATCGTAGGGGTTGGTAAGATCGAGTCGGTGGGATCGAATCGTAGGATCTTAAGATCCTACAATTTGGTAAAATAGATATAATTATGTTACAATATAGTGAGAACCTCATGTTAAAAATTTACAAATATTAATAGTGACTTATTTCATAAGCGAATGGTGATAGTTTCTCAATACTATAAGATTGAAGTAACATGCAACCAAAATATTATAGGAGGAATATAGTATGTGAAATTACTTTGTGATTTATTTACGATAGGATCCAATCATAGAATCGTAGGATCGTTACTCGTATTAAGATTTTACCATGTATTTTTTTGTGGTTGGGTAGATCCTACGTAGAATCGGGATCCGTAAAGTCCTTTCGGATCATAGAATCATAAAATTCGGATCGAAATTTTAACAACAATGACGTTAACTACCTAATTGTCCTCAATCTTCCCTTCCTTGTTCTTTTTGTGGAAAATTTATTAGTAAGCAACCAAATGAAGGAAATGATTTAATTTAAGCCTGATTACATTAAAAGGTATTGTACTTTCTATTGAAAATAAACTCAATTTGTAAACATATTGATTGAAAATGAACTCAATCATCTATTTTTTTAGGAAATAGATGTGGCAATGTAAATCTCTATTTTATATGCAACAATGGTGGAACACGAAAAAATGAAAGAAGAGAAAAAAAAAAGTATGCCTATCTAATTCATTCAAAAGGTAAGATAAATTAAAAAAGGCACTACTAAAAGAATTTAATGAAAATTTACAACATAATCAATTGCTTCCTTCTCAAATAAATTTTTGAAAAAAAATTAAAATTCTCTAATTTAGTGCGTTAAACGGATTTTTTGTTCAAAACCACCTAAACTTTCACGTTTTTAGAAACTCCCACTTTAATGAATTTTTTTTATAAATTTCCACCTACCATTTCCAATTTTATTAAAAACTCCCACCACTTAACGAATTTTGTTAAATTTCGTTAACAAAACCGTTAAGTAGACCTCACATATGCATTTTATCATTAATTTACGTTGAAATCGAAGTCAATTTCATCAATTTAAGGGCAAAATCTCAACAATTTTGGAACAAGTTTGGAACGAATTATAACTATTTGTAGAGACTTGCAACTATTTCAAGTTCGATTTTGTTAAAAAAATGTATATGAGGAACCCATTAACGGTTTTATTAATGAAATTTAACAAAAATCGTTAAGTGGTGTGAGTTTTTAATAAAGTTGAAAATGGTAGGTGGAAATTTATAAAAAAAAAATCATTAAGGTGGGAGTTTCTAAAAACGTGAAAAGTCTAGGTGGTAAGATGCGATTTATCCGCGATAAACTGATTAATTTTTTAAAAATCTCTAATTTATAAGATGTAATTAAAAATTAATTTAATTTTCTACATGTTTCGCACGCATTGATAATTTAGTGTCTTCTTGCATATATATGAAGCCAGTAGTACAGAAATGTATGGCCAGTGAAGATCACATTGTGGGCCGTTTTCCACTACCCGATTCCTTAACCAAACCTTTTCGGTTATGATTTACTACAAAAGAATAGGAAATACTATAATAACAACAAAATCAGAGTGGCGCAGCGGAAGCGTGGTGGGCCCATAACCCACAGGTCCCAGGATCGAAACCTGGCTCTGATAGAATGAGTAGCTTCCCGTTGCCATTTTTTTTTTGGTTCCTTTTGCTATAGAATTGGGTACTCCATGATTTCGTTACTAGTGTTTAAGCCAGGTTACTTGGAATAAATCATCTTTAAAGAACATGTCTTTTTCTTTTGTTTCTTTAATTAAATTTGAACTTCTAAATCTTCATACTCATCCAAAATTTAGACAATATTAATTTTTCCTTTGAAAAAATATAATATAAGATATTTAGGATAAGATAAATAATTTTAGAATATATTATTTCTATAAAGACTATTTTACAAATTATTTACACAATAGTAATTGACATACACTATCCTTGATTAGTCACTAACTACTTATCATAAATATATACAACAATTTTCTTCCCTTTCAAGTTAATTAACTTGGAGGGACATGGACTTTACAACTTCGTTTCGTTAAGGACTTGTACTCTTTTCAAAAATTATTAAAAGAGACAGTCTAGTTTTAATATGAAAGTAGACTTAAAAATTAAATGGATTAAACTAGTCACTGAAAGAAACTAATTTTGTTATTATTGGTGTAATTCTCTTTTTAATATTGGATTAAATGCAATGTACTCTTTTTCTTGATTCATTAAGGATTTCAAGTCTAACACCTTAACCTTTTTTGTTCATTTTAACAGCAAAATGAGTAAATGATTAAAAAATGGAATTTTTATTTCCATATGTATGATTAAATTAAGGCATAAAAGATTTTTATTTCCACTTTTCACATTCCTCACAACATTTATCTCAATGTTTATAATAGACAATTTCCCTCATAGTATCTCAAAAACTGTAATACCTCCGTGATTTATTGCTTTAAAGGGAATTAATATGATACTCATCCTGACAAGATGCATCTTTCTTTTATAGAGTTCATTTCCTTAATTACTCTACCGTTAAGCATTATCATTCCTATGACTTTTTTTTTCGCAGTTCTATGATTTATCTTTTTTTAAGAAAAATTGGCATAAATACCAATTTTCACTAGTTGTTTAAAAGAAAATTGCAACTTTGAATTATTTTAGAATATTTCGAATTTTAAGAGGTACATTCTCAAAATAATCCGAACTTTTAATTTTCAATATATTATAGACCTAAAATGAATTAGTGTAAGTAAGAAAAATATAATTTATCTTATTTTGAGAAAGTTTCTTCAAAAGTTGAAATTATTCTATAATAATTCAAATTTGAGATTATTTTAAAATATGAGTGAAAGTTGAGATTATTCATGCGGATTTTTCAAAAGGAGTTCTATAATTTATCTTGCTAGAGAGCGAGTTAGAGACTATATGAATATAAAACCCTAAAATGGTACCCCTATGACTCTATGAGGCTAAAAAGACTTGAAGATAACCTCAAACCGCCCTATAAAATAAAGGTCCACATGCATTGTTGATTGTTATAATGCATGGCTTGTAGCAAGCTACAAGCAACACCAAAGGTCAATAATTGGATCTTATTTTTGCTGGCTTTGTCTAAAAAAAGAAAATTTGCAAATAATTACAAGCTGCCAAAGAAGAGAGTTTTGGATCATATATTATCGTCACTTCTAGTTGACACACGAATGGAATTCGATGGAACAACTCAATATTTAAAGCTACATATGGCTTTTCAATGTGATGTTAATCCACCAAGTAGTATTTATTATTGCAAAAATGATGTCAAATACTTATCAACATCGTAACAATGACATGAGTGGTTTTTATTCCTACAATATTGTGATGTTATGAAACAATATGAATATGATGATATGCTGCTTCTTTTTTTTAGTTTCTCTATTTATTTTTTTTATTAAGAAAGATAATCAATCCGAAAACCAATCTCTGTCAGGCTACTAGCCTGCAGCTTGCAGGACACAAGTAAATTCCCTAACATATTGTTGAGATGAGAATTCGAACCCTGGACAATGTCTTGGAATTCGAGATAGTACTCTACTGTGCTACTACCTCTCCCTCCGTTTTTAGTTTTTCTATGATTACATCTAATGCAGATTATTGATTTCCAAATATCTTTTACGATTATATAGGAATGGTACACAAATATGTTGCAAAAAAAAAAAGGAGACAGAAATTTTCTACATGCCTTATAGGTTGAAGGTGGTGATAGGGGTAAGTAGAGTACCCATGTACTCTTATTGATTATGGATCGCAGATTTTAGATATGGAATTGAACGCACTGGTGTCTGATTCGTGTTGTGATTTGGTAATGATATCCATACACAAGCATGATTCACCATAATGCCTCTCGTGTCATTTAGGCTATATTAGTAGGCTCATATTGAGCTAGGCCAAACTCGTGTTGGTCGAGCATGCGGGACGCACCAATTCATATATATATATTGAACTTTATTATTGTGCACATGTGAATTGTCTCACATTAGAGAAAGAGAGGAAAAAACACTATTATATGAGCTAGATGAGTTACTCTTACTGTTGTCAATTGATTTTAGTACGAAACTTCCTTTGGTCTTGTATGTGGATCTAACCCACAAAAGTTACAAAAAAGATGTAGGGTTAACTTGAGAATTTTGCAAAACCATATGATTGTTTTGAATAACTTGTCCATAGGATAAAACTTTGGGTTTAGTATCTCAACAGACTCCCTCTCATTATATGAGATCCTTCTCTTCGAGACATATAACGCAAACCCACCAAAAACCATCCAAGAAAAAGCTAATTTGGATTGGAAGAAGAACAAGTTGGATTTTCTACTCAGGATATGTAAGAGCTAGTGAAATTCACCTTAGTGTTAGTTTGCTTTCTATTTCATGTTTGGTCATAATATCTTTATTCTTTAGGTCGTAACTCTGTTTTTAAATTAATGCAAATTTCGCGATGTCAAAAAAAAAATCTTTGCTACTGAAAATGGAATAGAGCGACTGAATGGCTAATAAGAGAATTTCTCCATTACATATCTTCTGCCAAGCTTTAGCAAAGATACTTGAATGATTTGTTGGCCTAGCCTCTCTTTTGCACCCAGATTTAAATTATCAAATCATATACTTGATCTCTTAGTAAATCCAATCAAACAAATACATAAATTAAAATAAAGTTGTCTTCACTTCAACTTCATCCATTGAATAAGGATGCAAATTGAAGGCCCAACAACAATCTTGACATTATGTCAAACAGGTAAAGATGTTTGTTTCAAGATGCCTCTATATTACAACAGCCAACAGATATCTAATAAACATGCATGGTGCACCTTGTTTGCTTGATCATAAGCGTTCTTATCACTCAAAGTTTAGATTTCTCCCTTTTTCTAGACAATTAACTGTGTACTACTTTGTATCCATGTTGTTTGTAACTTCTCTAAGAAAGAATAGGTGTTGTGCAAAATTTTTACTATTTGTGTGATGTGCTTCTCTATGTAGGGGCGACTAATCTATAAGGCGATATACAGGTGAGCGACTGCATAGGGCCTCCAAAATATAAAAGCTTAATTTTATTAGTTAGCTGCCCAAACTAAAAAAGAAAAATAAATAGATCTAATTACAAGTGTTCATTTTCAGTTTATCGAGTGTAATATTGGATGCAGATTCAAAGAGATTAGTTTTTATATGGTGTTTTGCTTCGTTCGTTCGTCTTTTCTTATTCACCAATATATTTCATCCTTATAATTTAATTTAGCATAGGATTCCTAAATTGTACGAGACGACCTTGTCTCCATGTCACACTTATTGTTGATGCTCTTATAGAGTTGAAAGAATACTGACAATACTAACTTGTTAGACTATCGTTTTAGGGTAACATTGCGATAAAACTAAGTCTCTTGACAATACTGACTTGCATATATATGATTTGTCAATTGCAAATTGTTGAAACCCATTGAAAGTCCACTTGTGAGTGTCCCACATTGGAAAAAGATGAGAGAATAAACCACTTTATAAGACGAGGAGTTACTCCTCCTATCACCAAATGATTTTAGGATGGAACCTCCTAGCTTGTAAGTGGGCTAAACTTTATTTATGAGTTGGAGTCAATTTCCATCATACCAATTCTAATTTAAATATATCATTTTTTTTAATTATATCAATTGTTTTTCATGTATTTCAATTTCATATGATAAAAGAATTATAAAAAGTTGATATTTGAAGTCCTTATAGTGAGACAAATTTTACAGGATACAATTTGACTATGTTTTTTCGTATATAATGGTGAGAAAAAGCTTATCAAAGTTGGATATCAAATGGTGCGACTAAAAAAGCGAAATAGTAGATTATTGAAACAGTGTGCTATTTGTATCAAGACATTTTAGAAACCGCGGTCAAGGACATAGATTTGAGATACATCTATCTCATTCAACGTGGTAAGTTTTTACTATTAATATGATTTTGTATACTTGTGTATGTCAGCTACTTAGTTTCGACCAACACTTATTGGTGAATTTTATCGAAAGAGGAACACATTAATTGAGGAGAAGTAATAAGAGAATATTATGCGGTTATGCTCCTTAATTAGAAATTATATTGTTACGTAATCTTGGTCTACATGATGGCTATTATCTCTTTGCATCTAGCCCATGAATTAAGTTATAATGGGTCCTCAAAAAATCTGATCACAAGGTGTAAAAGTGCTCTCGGGCCCATTACATCTTTTTAAAGGTTAAAAACAAAATTAATTAACATTCTTTGTTCTATAGTTGATGAATTAATGATCAATAAAAACAAACAAACAATGCCACATAGTTGGAATATACATAGCCCCATATGTGGATTCAACGTTTTTGTTGTTATCCAGAGTCGTCTAGTACAATTGAGGGTCCTATGTTAATTAATTTACTAGTCTTACATGCACGCAATGCGTGCGATAACGGCGACGTCTCCGGCATAAATGCAAGGAGGATGTATAGCTGATATAGGATCTTGTGGAACAGGATTTGATTCTGCAAGCAGCAAATGAAGTAGAAAATAAAATTAAGTGGGTAGAAAAACTGTTTTTACATTTTGTTTTCTCAAAAAACTGATGTTTAGTTTAAATGTCTTATTTTCCCTCTTTTTTTTCATTCAAATGAAACGGTTAGTTATCCTCTTTCTTTTAGTCATTTTTCTATTTTTTGGTGTCCCCAATGTGTTATTGCCTTATATAATAGAGATAAAGATTGAAATTTTTTGATGCATAAAGTGGATTTTTTTGGAGAAGAGGAAGAGATGAAGCAGAATATCATTTAAAATTATCTTTTTTGAATTTGCATCCAACATTATACTTGATAAATTGAAAAGAAATAAACTTTAATTAGATTTATTTATTTATAGTTTTTTTCACTTTGAATGGACAACTAATAAAATTGAACGCTTATATTAAAGACCCTATAAGGATAGGAGTTAGCTCAAGTGGGTAGAGCGCTCCCCCTTGGCCCTTAAGGTCAGGGGCTCGATCCTTACCCTCAACATTATGCTGGGCTATTTCCTTAGCATGATATGCATGCCTTACCAACCAATGTGTTGGTGTTTCCTACAAATTAGTAACCTTGTAGGGGTTAACCCTTGGACTGACTTAATTTCCTAATAAAAAAAAATTATGTAATTGATCACCTTACCTATAACCTTAGCAGTCCCTGTTGTTATCATTGACTTTACGTAAATGTAAATCCAAACGTTAGTGACCATTTCTACTGGGCATGTTGATTATTGGACCTACTTTAGAGTCCCTCCCCACATGGAAACTTGGATGCATGTTACAAACTACATAACATGAAAATATATACTCCATTAGTAATCTAGTATCAATGAATCATCATATTATGCGACTATTTAAGTTATTCTTATTGGTTTATTATTGTTGTCATATAGACTATTGATGCACTCTCATATGTTTAAGAGATGTCAATGTATCATTGCATGTCACCTTGATATAAATGTATATAACTTTTGCATAATTTAGAAAGACGTACAGTTGATAGGAAGGGAATAATATTTATGATGATCCTAATTACTTATCTTCCGTCATAAAGCCTAGCTAGAATATGGTTCTTTTTCTAACAAGATTGATGTTTAATGTTTAATTAATTCTTACACAAGTCAAAAAATGATTAGATCTCAAACATATCTGTGTATTGTTTGCTAAAAAAATCACCCTATTATTGTGATTTTGGGATAAAACCGTTGCAATGGTTGACTTCGTAAAGACTCATGTGTCACTATCGATTATTCAAAACCATAACCACAAAATCCGAATCCGTTTGCGAAAGCTACCGTCGCAACCTTCGAGAATTCGGTTTGGATCTGAAAATGGAAGCCTAGGTGTTCAAAGAAGTTGCGAGTTCGACGAAAAGTACGAACACAAAGAGGAGAGAGAAGAAATTGTAAAGCCGCATTCGGTGCGGTTAGGGCCGGGTTCTTCGATTTTCAAATTTGTCTTTGCAGATGATGCATATGCCCAAACCATTCAAGAATTTGGTGCGGTTAGGGTTCGTCGATTTTCAGAAGTTCTCGATTTCCATGTACCATTTTATTTTGAATTTCTTTGTTTTTCCATATATATGTTTATTTTTGGAAGAAAAAAAAAATAAACCTGGCTTGAATTTGGTACTATAAACGACCCAGTAATTTATGTCAATTTGTTTGGGTAGTCCATTTATGTATTTTCAATTTTAGGGCTACCATATAATTAATTCCTTGATATATATTATCTTCCTTCTATTTTTTCAGTTTCTTATTAACTCATTTAAAATAAAACTTATTGAATTTTCAAATCTGGTAGAGGAAGAGAAGAAATTGTTGGCCAAGCTTTCTATTTCGATTCTTGTAGATATGAAAGTTTTAGTTTTAACAAGATTTAGGATGTTTCTCTAATACAAGCGATTGTAGATTTTTGCTGTTTTAGGTTGGTTAATTCCATTTTATTTTGTACAATTTGTTGAGTTTATCATTTTAGATTTTCGTTGTTCATGATTTGTGATTACAGAACTATTGTAGAGAATTAGTAAAGAATCATGTTTTGGCTATGCGTAATTTCGTGCTTGTTGATAGGTTGGTTAGCTTTATTTACTACATAAACCTGCCATTTGCATTTGATGTAAAGCCTTATTTGACGCAAATTCACATTATTTGCATGCAGTCATTTTGGGCTATTTGTGTCGGATGTAAAGCCTTATCCGACGCAAATCCACATTATTTGCATGCAGTCATTTTGGGCTATTTGTGTCGGATGTAAAGCCCCATCCGACGCAAATGGCTCTACAATTGCGTCAGATGCACATCCGACACATATTCCATTTGGGCAATTTGCGTTGAGACCTCTAGAGTCAAACCCCAGTCCGACGCAAATGAGGGTCCTGGATCCAACGCAAATCTCCATTTCTATACTAGTGTAATGAGGAGAGGTAAAGTGAATGAAATTGGGGGTATTGGGAGTGGATGATGAAAGAGAAATAACAAACGGGAATATTTACTTTGGAGGGTCAAGGTAATCAATATTATATTAGGAAAAATTTTAAAAAACTATTTTTTATAACTTTTTTTTTTTTCAAAAAACTACCTTTACAAATTTTCTTTTAAAAAACTACCTTATATAACAAATTTCTTTCAATATACAACCGTTTTACATTTATATTTAATACTAATCAATAAATGAAAGTTGTCGTATGTGTTGTTGCCGATGGGATAGCGAGAAAAGAAGAGAGAAACGAAAAAGGATGAGAGAAAAACAACATACGGTAACTCAATTATTAGTGATTAAATCCCATTTATGATAAAATGGTAGTATATTGAAACAAAATTGTTATATAAGGTAGTTTTTTGAAAGAAAATTTTTAATATGTAGTTTTTAAAATTTTGTTTATTATAAAAGGTAGTTTTATGAAATTTTTCCATTGTATTATCCCCTATATAAGTGTAATTATTCGCAAAGTCTTATAAAAGACTGTCTCATGTTAACACTAACTTGAGACGAGTCTGATTTTCCTCCAATTCTCAACCTCGCCCTTTAATTATGATTTTATGATTTTATGGTTGATAGTTGTGATTTTGGCTATTAGTTATTGTTTTCTGATAAATAATTATGATATTTTGGTATTTAGTTATTATTATTTTTTACATTAGTTATGATTTTTTTTTTTTGTTCCGGTTTTACGCCTAATAGTTTTAGTCTAGAGAATAACTGAAAGACTATAATATAGCTTATGAATAATTATTTATTAGTTTCAAGAGCAACAATGATGCATGGTTTTATGGTTTGATATTTGGTTAACAATTATACTTTGAGGGTTGATAGTATGGGAGGTCAATAGTTATGATTTTAAGCTCATTACTTTTATTTATTGTATGCATTAATAAACATTGTTTTTGCATTGATTATTTGCGGTCGGCATAACTAATGCAAAAATGTGATAGTCATTTAAGAAAGAGAGAATTAGTGCATTAGTTTTTTTTGAGAAAAACAAAATTATTTATGCGTGATATTGAAGTTATGGCCAATAAAATGCATTATAAGTTAATTTTTATGATATAACTAATATATAATTTAGCGCTTAACTACTATACTTCAGCGTTTAACTAATATACTCCAACGCTTAACAAATATACTCCAGCGCTTCACTAACCTACTCTAGCGCTTAACTAATATAGTTCAGCGGTTAACTAATTCATCCAGAAGCGATTTAAGGCTAGCATAACTAATAAATGCAAGCGCTTAACTAATTCTACTGCTGGTTTGATGCACGTGCGTGATGTTAGCATGACATCAGTGGTATCATGTTAACACTAACGTGAGACCGTCTCTCAAAAAACGGACTCGTAATTATTACCTTTGTATCTTTTGCCTTTTATGTGGGAGTATTTCTTCCCCATGATTTACCTCCATATCAGACGAGCCTCTAATGCTAAAGTATAGCATGTGAAGGTGTCTCAAGCTTATAGGAGGTCACAACTCCTCCGTCCACCGATTTACAAATCTTATTAACCACAGAATTTAGTGAGCGGCGCCAAATCTTTTTATGGATTGCTTTTTTCGCGCTTTTGATAGACAAATAAAAAAGAGAATTACTTGCTTAACCGCTTTTGCTGCTTGAGCTTCACGTAAGATGACTCGAACAATCAATGAAAAACCTTTGATTCCACTAAATCTACTAAGTTAACTAAATCCGACCATAAATCTAACACAAATTGCCAACACACGATGTATTATTAGTAAGAATAACATTTATGGAAAGTTTGTTTTTACTAACATCATTCTCCCTCATTTGATTCTAATTAATGCCATGGCATATGTAGCATATAGGGGTGAATGTTATTCGAATAAAATTCAAAATCTAATCCAATCCAATTCGAATTATTAATTCAGATCTGATTCGAATTGCAATTTTTGAACAAATTGGATTATCGTATCAGATTGGATTGAGGGTAAGTGGATCCAAAAATCTGATACAACCGAATAGTAATATGCTTAATATTATGTATGTGGATTGTGCTTAAGTGCTTAACTGTTTCTTTTTTTTAATAAAAAAAGCCTAGTCCATAGCCAAGTTGGCGTAGCACTTCAACCTTTCCCCTAAAACTCTTGACACCACTTAATTCCTTATTTCCTATATCTACTACTACTAGGTTGTTGTTGTGCTTAATTTATTTCATCGAAAAAACTAGAGTTTCAATTGGATTTTCGAATCAGATCCAATCTAGAGTATGTATCGATCAAACTCTAATTGGTGTTGATGGAAATCGAAAAATTAAAATCCAATCTTATTCAAATCGTATTGAATTATGCACTGATCTAAATTGTACACCGAACTTTTACTCCTAAACGCATATGAATCTTGTAGTATATTTTTCCTTTCCTTTAGTAGATCTTCCAACATCTGAATTTTTTTTTGCTTTGCTCAAAAATAGTCACATTTTGTCATTTTGACTTCCTCTTATAGTCGTCGGTGGACTATTTTTTATCCGACCGTTTTCAGTTGTCTCTGTTCAAGTCCACACACTCTCACTCACTCACTCCCACTTTCTCTCTCTTCCCCCACAAAACCCTCAATCTCTCTCTCTAAGCTAAAAATTCTTCCAACAAAATCATTCCCTTTTCATCTTTAATCATCATAATCATTAATTCTTACCAAATATAACCCACTTTAATTACCTCATTTAGTCACATTTATTAATCATTAAACTTATCACTTCACTGTTCTTTTAATTTTCCTCACATTTATCTCTGCATTTGCCATTTTATTCTAGTTCGAGTTGTCCGACTTGACTCGTTTTTAACTCAGATCTGAGATAATAATAGAGGAATAACAAGGTAAATCTATACATTATACTACATCATAGGACTATAGGAGTACTAGTAAAATTAGCTTAATAAGAGTTGGAATCTCTAAAAAGTAAGAATTTTGAGATTCGTTTTTTTTTTTTTACTTTTACTTTTTCCTTCTTCTTTGAGAACTTTTCTCGATTTCTGCATTTTTTTTAGAAGTTATGTTGATTTTACTCTTGCAATTTTAAAAAATTTGAACAAAAAAATGAAGTTCAAACACACTGTAACTTTCTGTATTGTTCAATATCAGTAAAAAAGTGCACTACTTTTGACGACAACTGCTTTATTTGTTGCTTTTATTTGGAATTTTGTTTTGTCTCTTTTTTTGCACTGTTTTTTTCTGCTTAGAAATTAGCGCGAAGTTGTTTAAATTCCTTGAATATATCAGTGTTTAACGGCGCACATTTGTTTAAAATTTGTTAGGTTTTTTGAGGTGAAGAAATAAGCAACCCCAGAAAAAGAAGAGAGAAATATGAGGGTTTTCTCAATTTATTCTGTAGTTTTAGTGGTGTTGTTTTCTGGGTTGTTTAGTTATGGAGCAAATGGTAGTTTACTTGATGATGATAAGAAAGCTTTGCTTGATTTTGTGAACAATGTTCCTCATTTACATGCTCTTAATTGGAGTAAGAGTTCTTCAATTTGTAGTAATTGGACTGGGATTACTTGTAATGCTGATTTGAGTCGAGTAATCGCGGTCCGATTGCCGGCAGTTGGGTTTAATGGTGAGATTCCGGCGAGGACTATTAGCCGGCTTTCGGCCTTGCAGATATTAAGCCTTAGATCAAATGATATTAGTGGCACATTTCCTTCAGATTTTACCAATCTGAAGAATTTGTCTATGTTATATCTTCAGTTTAATAACTTTTCTGGTCCATTACCTACTGATTTTTCTGCTTGGGAGAATCTTAGTGTACTGAATTTGTCGAATAACCGGTTTGATGGGAGTATACCCAAGTCGATTTCGAGCTTGACCCAGCTTTCAGATTTGGATCTTGCTAACAATTCTATCTCTGGTGAGATTCCTGATTTGGGTTTACCAAATTTACAAGTGTTGAACTTGTCAAATAACAATCTTACTGGCCTTGTCCCGAGCTCGTTTCAAAGGTTTCCGAGGTCAGCATTTGTTGGGAATGATGTCGGGTTGGTGAATTCCTCAGTTGAGCAATCGGATATATCGCCTGAGCCTGGATCAAGGTCCAAGCCCAAGAACTGGTGGAGGCAACCTTGGTTCTTAGCCATTGTAATTGGGTGTGGTTTTCTTGGTGTTGTAGCTTTTGGGTTTATAATCTTCGCTTGTTGTTTAAGAAGAAAAGATGATGATGGATTCACTGGGAAGTTCCCTAAGGGAAGTATGTCCCCCGAGAAAGCAACCTCAGGTAGTCAAGATTCTAAGAACAGGCTCGTGTTTTTCGAGGGTTGCAATTATGCATTTGATTTAGAAGATCTTTTGAGGGCTTCTGCAGAAGTTTTAGGGAAGGGGACGTTTGGTATGTCTTACAAGGCAATTCTGGAGGATGCAAATGTTGTGGTAGTTAAGAGGTTAAAAGAAGTCAGCGCTGGGAAGCGCGAGTTTGAGCAGCAGATGGATTTGATTGGTAGCATTAGACATGAGAATGCTGTTGCACTTCGAGCTTATTACTACTCAAGGGATGAAAAGCTAATGGTAAATGACCATTGCAGCCAGGGGAGTGTCTCTGCCATGCTACACAGTATGTTGCTACCTCATTTCTTTATTTCTAGTATAAATTTTAACTTGTTTTCTCTGACTTATATATATATATATATATATATGTGATTTTTGGATTATAATTTATATAATATTTGGGTCTTTGCAAAATTTCAAATTATCTTAGGATCTGCTTGGTTCTTCTTTAAAAAGTACTCCTTTAGACTTGGTTGAAATTAGAGATTGCTTTAAAATTTCAAATCTGATGTGATAAATTCTGTCTGTTCTAACATCATCCAAGTTATATCATAAATTCTCGGTAGGATGAGTCACACAAACAAACAGTGGACCAAGGTACAACGGGAAGTATTGCTTTCTCTTTGAACAACTGATATGATTTGGGTGCATTCTCTTGACCTGAACTTACTTTACATGACTGAACTTGATCAGACGTGATACACCTTAGCAGCCATGATTGGACCTGGTGAGTCCTTTATTTCACCTTATGTTCACACCTAACTGACCTGATTAAACTTGATCGGCCCTAGAACATTTCTTCAAGGTTGAAAAGAACCCAGTCTTCATGTAATGCAGTTCAAAACTTTTTGTCACTTGAGTTATATGAAATAGCATCATCATTAAGGCTTGTTACTAATGGGAGTCATGAAACTGATGGTTTTAGCTTGATTGGGGTCAGTGTCATAATCTTTTTCCTTCTATTTTCCCGGAGGTAGATCATTTGTTGGCTAATCGAGGGTAATCAAAATTCTCCAAAGAATCTTCATCTTTTTTTGCTGATACCCTCACTTCTAATATCACACTAGTTAACTGCTTGACTTGTGTGCTTAAATTTTAACGGCCCTTGCCCATGTCTCTTCAGTGAGATGAGCCATATTGTCCGGAAATGTGTATTTCTCTGGCCGACTTCACCGCATCTTGATGTTTACTTGCCTCAATTTCATGTTCCCAGATTCCTGCTCTTGGATTTAGATTCTGGTGATCATGATACATCTATTTTCCTCCTCTAACATTCTATGACATTACCAATTAGAACTAATATTTACTAAACATTATAATTAATTTTTAATTGAAGAGAAGAGCGCATTAGTCTTTAATGGCCCCTCTCCATGTCATCTTCAGAGAAATAAGACAGAAACTGAAAGAGTGAAAGTCATTCAATGTGTACATCTCTGCCTTACTTCGCTGCACCTTGGTTTTTTTTTTTTTTTGAAAGGACTGCACCTTGGTTTTTGATGTTTACATATCTCTGATCCTCTTCCTGAACTTCCTGTATTTGAGTTCAGATTCTGGTGAATAGGATACATGTTTTTTCCTCTCACATTCTATGTTCTTACAGGTCAAAGAGGAGAAGATAGGACCCCTTTAGACTGGGAAACACGGTTAAGGATAGCCTTAGGTGCAGCAAGAGGAATCGCTCACCTCCACACCATCAACGGAGGGAAATTTGTGCACGGTAACATACGATCCTCAAACATCTTCCTCAACTCCTTAAAATATGGCTGTGTTTCAGATTTTGGGTTAGCATCCGTAATGAGTCCATTGGCCCCTCCGATTTCTCGAGCTGCTGGTTATAGAGCACCCGAAGTGACAGACACCCGGAAGGCAACCCAAGCATCTGATGTCTACAGTTTTGGAGTATTCTTGCTTGAGCTTCTTACTGGAAAATCACCAGTCCACACAACCGGAGGTGATGAACTCGTTCATCTGGTGAGGTGGGTTCATTCTGTAGTCCGAGAAGAGTGGACTGCCGAAGTTTTTGATCTTGAGATCCTGAGATTTCCTCATGTTGAAGAAGAGATGGTAGAGATGTTACAGATAGCTTTGACTTGTGTGGCTAGGGTCGCAGATCAAAGACCCAGAATGCCAGATCTCTTAAAGATGATTGAGGAGGTGCGGCATTGTCTTGCTGAGGTTCAACCTGAAACTGCCTCTGTGCCAGTTCCACCACAATAGCTGGTTCTGTGTGCTCAGACACTATTATACCTGAAATACCCATTCCTAATCCACGACACTTTGTCATGGGTATGCGTAGAACACTTCAACACTTCATTCTGGGCCAAAATCATGGAATTTGTTCATAGATTAGCATAGTCAAACACGTATCGCATCTGATATGAGTACACGAGTGATGAGTTGAAATAACATAGAGCTGGTTAGTTGTGTTATTTTGATTCTTCTTTCCAAACTTAAAGTTCTTTCATCAAGAAATCTGAATGACCGAATTGCTGGTTTTATATAATTCCTGGCTAAGTATGAAAAATCAGATGGAATTTCTCAAAAATAGTGGGGTTTGATCCTTGTAGGGTAGCTGCTTAGCTGTAGAAGATGTCATAGTGGAAGACTTTCTTTTTTGGGTTTGTTTTTCGCCCATTCTGTTTGTTTTTTGATGTTTGTTGTAATTCTCATTTCAAGCTGTATTGAAAGGAATGTTTTTATCATTAAATTACTGAGAATGTCTTAGTATTATTACTTTATTACTGGAATAGGCTACTGTAAGTACAGGATGAAGCTTCTCACTTCCTTAGTTCCTTACATCAAGCTCAACTTCACTCCTTCACCCTGATTTTCCTAGGGCAATCCCTGACACAAACTGATAACACGACACGAACCCGATATGAAGTTACTGAGATTTTTCCATGTGCATGCTCTTGGCTGAATGATGGAACTATTTTCCATATAAACTTCAACAGTTCCATGAGCCAGTTTAGTCCACAGATGATCAAAGGCTCAAAGCCACTAGTGACCATAGTTCTTATTCCTGAATGGCCCGTTGGCCTTTCAAAGAGTGATAAATCTATCTCCAACTTTTGGATAATTTTCACAATCTTAGTGGGCATTTTAAGGAGGCCTTTTGAGGTTTTCTTGACGTAGAAGGTAAGTTTTTCGAAATAAAAAGTAAAAACACATAAGTTTGGACATTTATCCGATATTTGAGAGTGGACAATACTTGCTTTTTGCAACATCTAATAAGAAGGGGGGAAAACAAATTGATTGGCTTGAAATATAAGTGTATTTGATGCGTAACTATATATTTTTTTTGTTTGCACATGTTATTAAAAAAACTAAATAAACACATCTCCATTTAACCAAACATCTTTTCCAAGCGTAAAATTTAGCTAACTTTATATTTTCAGGAACATATCTTCACTAACAAAAAGTACATTCTCCATTTACAATTCATGATGATTTGCATTGAGTTTGAATTCGAGTTACTTGGCATGATGCGATGTTCTTATACACAATTCGAGCGAGTCTCAACCTTTTTGAGCTCAACATTTTCAATTCAACTTATTTTATGACAAAACTTGAGTTCAAAAATTGCAACCAAGTAACTTTACTTTTAATATAATAAAATTCTCTATATACAGACTTATTGGTTGTATAAGAAAATCCTCATAAGTAGTAATTTTTTTATTATCACGCACAAAAAAATCTTTAGACAGAAAAGGGAATGCGGCAAATAATTTTTATTGAATTTGATTGGGGTTAGAACTTCCTAGAATTTCGTAATTTCATTATTTTGCGGATAATTGGCCTACAATTTGGTAGTAGGACGAAGATTGGGCCGTTAACGTTTCTGTCTTATTCCATCGAAATTCTTCGAACCATTGGAGGAGGGATTTAATTTATAGATATATAATGGCTTGGAGGATAAGATAAATAGATTGAACTTAGATCTAAAATATTATCCTTTATCTTTTTAATTTGATAATATTTCAACCAATTTAAGGATATTCCACCGCACATTTTCTAATAAATATCAAAAAAATTCTATGAGCTGCTCTCGCACAGGACCCTCACCCAAAACCCAAAGGCCCATTACTAGTAATAATCATTTAACAATATTGAAATCTTACAGCTTTAGGGCACAATACAACCAAGTACGCTAAATTTTGCTTGATAATTGACCTACTGAAGCAAACGACTTAATTGCTCCAGCCACCCCTGAGGAAATTAAAGATGTTTTTTTTTTTATATCAACCCACTTAAATCCCCTTGGATTTAGATTTGTAGGGGAATTCTATCAAGCTTATTGGTCCATCATTGAAAAAGAATTAATAACTGTCATCCAAAGTTTTTTCTACCATGGTAAATTACCGCACTCTTTGAATCATACTTTGATAACTTTCATTCCCAAAAAAAAGGCTACTGAAACTCAAGACCACTTTAGACCAATCAGTTTATTAACAATATTTATAAAGTAATTAATTTCGAAGATTCTAGTTAACAATGTTCGCGCAATTTAACAATGAGAAATAAGTCCCCTTCAAAATGTTTTTACTCAAGACCGCTCTATTCATGAGTATCATAACAATCTTTTGATTGCACAAGAAGCACCTAGTACCTTTCGCAAATATCAAAAGAAAGCAGGTTGGTGTTCCCTAAAACTAGACGTGGAAAAAGCTTACGATCGGATTGAGTGGGATTTCCGTTGGCAATCTTGTCAGGCTTTTGGTTTTTCATCTCCTTGGATCCTATGGATCAAATAATGAGTTATGAATGTCTCCTATTCAATCAAAGTAAAATGGTCAACCTTCTCTTGATTTCACCCCTCGAGGGGACTTAGACAACTTGACCCCCTATCATCGTATCTTTTTATTATTTGCATGGAAGTCTTTATCCTTAATTTAACTCTTCAAAGCCAATCTCAAGACTCAAGTATATCTTTAAGTTGCACCCCAAAATTGCTAATATCCCTTGTCTCTTATTCGCTAACAACAACCTTCTCTTTTGCAAAGTAACTAGCACAACTTGTAGAAACCTAAAAAATATCCTCGACGACTTATGCCCTTAGCTTGTGACAACTTAAAGACCTCAAGGATTGCAGTCATCTCCTAACCCAGTGGCAACTTAAAGACCACAAGGATTGGATACCACACCACCATAAATAGAAATACTCTATTAAATGTTTTTTCTAAAATCAGACACGATAGATCCTCCATCAAATATGTTTTCCTTAATTGAAGTATCAGGAAAGAAAGAAATATACAATATTCCATAATACTTCTTTTAGTGTCCCCACGATTATTCATAAAGCAAAACTTTTATTTTCAGAATGGAGCCTTAGGTTTACAACTGATATTTGCATCTCGTCTGGCTCCTCCTTTTCTCACTCCTCTCTTCCTCCTTCCACTTCGTAGTATCCATTTTCCATAATTGTTGCTTGGGAGCTGCCTCACAACCTCTTCTTCAAACTCAATTTCGCCGGCTCGGTTCGTGGTACCTATTATGTTTCAACAAGTATTATCATCAAATTAGGTTCTGCTGAGCATCTTCACAAGTTCGCAACTCTCAACGTTGGTTCTTCTTTAGTCTTTATTGCCGAAGACACCGCCCCTTCAACAAGGTATTCACATACCTATCCAAAAACAATATTCGCCACCTCCACGTAAAAGGCGATATTCTCATAGTCATCATCAATTCAGTAAAAGGTATATGGTCTCTTCCTTGGCATATTGCTCATATCATTCAGAATATTCAGTCTTCACTTCGTGGACTATTCGTCATATTTACCGGGAAGCAAATAAAGCAACAGAAATATGAAACACCTAATTGATTCTCAATTTAATATAAAGAATAATAATCAATCTACTCTTCATTTTATACTTATTAACGATAAGTTTAGAACTCACCCCTATCTTTATAAAGATTTTTTTGACCTACTACAGATATACTCGGGTGTACAATGAACTTGATCCGAGGGCCCACAATGAGTAGATGAAACGACCGGGTATGAAACATCGAGAATACCTGAAGTGAACCTCACTCCTCCGCAATATAAACCCCTTCATCGAAACTCCTTTTGGCATTTCCCGGTATTTCAACTTACGCCAGGAGAATCGCAGGTATACATACTCACCTCTTTTACCTCTCTTTTCATCTCTTCACCTTCCTTCGCTATCTTTCTCTCTCTATCGTCTTTTACGTAAGTGAATTTTTCGTTTTGACGAATTCTAGGGTTTTGCAAAGCTTCGAAGATTCTTTCATGGCGTCAAAGCGTATCCTCAAGGAACTGAAGGATCTTCAGAAAGATCCTCCTACTTCATGCAGTGCTGGTAATTTCTCTACTTCTCCTCCATTTTTCGTCTCTCCTTTATCTTCGAGTTTTTTCGCTTTTGTAAATTCTGTCTCGAATTCGATGAAATTCGTTCTCAATTTGAGGGGAATCTAGTTGAATTGATTATTTCTGTTTGATCGCGTCGTTTTTTTTTGAAATTTCGTCGCATTAAACTCTGTTGTTGCTGCATTGATGAGTGAAAGTGATAATCTTTTCACAGTTTGTCGGATTTTTCGTACGAATTTCGTTTTGACATTTTTATGTGACATTTTGAGGGGATTGCATGAATTTCTAACGTTCATTGGTTGCTTAGTAGAGTATCGACCTTGTCTGATCATGAATTCGTGATCTTTTACCTGTTTCCCCGTTTGTGAAACTTAGGAATCAATTATTTTGGCTATCATATTTGAGAAAGGGGAGGGATAAGCGTGTATATTCTGAACAAGGTAATGGTATGAACAACTACGCGTTGTTTATTAAGTTTTTTGATGTCTTCGTTCTCTGTATAATAAACGCTACATACTCCAATGAAATTTGAAAGCTCTATCACTCAAAATCCAACATCTTATAACATTGAAGCAACGAATTGAAAGGCCTTGGGTGCTTTATATAACATACTATTTTTTAGTCATTGCTCCCCAATCTTCGGGGGTAGGTATTTGGGGGTAAATATTAGCTCTTTAGATTCAGTTTTCCTACTAGATAGGTTTTTTAGTTCTTCAAATTAAGGCTCTCCATTTGGAAAAATCTTTTAACTACACAGAATGAGGTTTTCGAAGTTGGTGATGTTAGTTCATTAGAGTCTTGTATAATTGATAAAAGGATTAATCTTTTGCTTTTACCTCCAATGTAAGTGCTTAATTCTTCGTATTATAATCTTGAAGCATGTGTATGGCTTATTTCAAAATAATCTGGAAAAATATTTTTACAGAACAATCTAATACTTCCCCATCCTCAAATGATTGCATAGAAAGGTCAAACCTTTTAAACTTTAACCTTATATTTTCTGAATATACAAGAAAAAGAAATTAGATTTATTTCATAGTGTATGTCCAATATTATCTTACTAATATCCAATCAAAAAAAAAGCAAGTGCCGTTATCATTCGTAAAAGGAAGAAGTAATTTTTTCACCCAAAGAAGTATAGCAAGTTTTTGTTCAAGTCACATTAGGATTTCTTAACATGTGGCGTTAGTTGGTAGTGCTAGTCAAATACAAAATTATCATTGGGTACTCCCTCCGTTCCTTTAAGATTTGCCTTAATTTCCTTTTGTATTTGTCCCTTTGACTTTTCCCCATATCGTAAATGGTAATGAGGTACTACTACTTTACTCTCACGACTCACGTACACCACTTTTGGTCCTACCAATTTTTTTTTTCCTCATCAACTCCATCCAACCAAAACTAAATATTACCCCATGGAGAAATCTTAAAGGGATGAAGGGAGTGATTGTTTTCGAAATTTGGGAACTAATAGGTAGTTTTGAAATTCTTAATCTAAGAATGCATGGAATTTGGTCCATTCAACTCATCAAACCACATTTATTGTCCCCCATCTTGGGTTGTAGTCTTTGCAAGGTCAAGATGGTCCAAATGTATGCATCCTTGCTCCTAATCATTTAAGACCAGTAGAGAGGCTGTCAATAACTCATCAAATTCGGGTCTTGGTGTTTTGGTTGTTTAACTAATTGAGATCCTATCAGCGAAACTTGGACTGGTTTTTGGATAGATATATGTCAATATCCAGTGCTTGTTCAACCACGTCTGGAGGCTATACTCAAGTAGGGAAACTTACACTTATGGTTCTAACCTTTGATGTCTATGGTATATGCTCTACTAATATGTGGATTCCAATATCCAAAGTAGCGAACACTAAAGCATTAGGTATTCTTTTGTTGTCCTCTCTTGCTCTCCGTCCCTCCCTTCAATCTGCGTCACAATGGAATTCCACTGATGTATGTGAAGGTTTGTGCAGCTGGATGAGCATTACAGCTGCAATCTTTTTATTAATTTTTTTTTCGTTCCCTTGACTCGTTGATGCACTTATTGTCATCTGTTGGTTTGTTAAAGTTTACTTCTTTTTTTTGTTCCCCGAACTCAATGCCTTTCAGTTGTCAGTGGATTCACTAGAACTTGAAGCTCATTTGTCTTCTTGATCTTGTGCTATAGTTGATAGTATACTTTTAACCTCATTTTTTGCCTCCTTGTAGGCCCAGTTGGTGAAGACATGTTCCATTGGCAGGCAACAATTATGGGCCCTGCTGACAGTCCTTATGCTGGAGGGGTCTTCCTCGTGAACATTCATTTTCCTCCAGATTATCCATTCAAACCACCAAAGGTGTGATTCTTTCTCATCTTTGGATAATATTTTATGTGAGGCAACTTATTATAAAGGGTGATAATGTATGATAAAAGGGACAAACTATGTGTTGTTACTATATTGTCGTTGTGGCGTTTTCGGTTATCCAAGGAAGAATAGGTAGATGTGGGAAGTTTCAGAAGAATATTTATCCAAGCACATGCACAAGGCATTGGTTCCGGTTGCTGCTAGTCTTTGCAAAAATCTATGCTAACTTCTATACATTCTGTTGCAAGCTTTACTCACAATGGGTCGTTTTTGGTTTATAAACTTGTCTTTATTGCTCATAAAAATATTGATTTGTGTCTCAAGTACTTCTTGTTGCGACTAAGATCAATTGTCATTTTTGTCAAACCTAAGATCCTGTAGTCTTTGATCGAAAACCTTTAAGTGTCTTCCCATCATTCTTATTGTAGCCTGTTTTATGTAACTTACGAAAGTCAATTTTTTGTTTGTTTTGTGTATACATTTAGATACAAAGTAGTAATTGTAAAAGGCTGGGATTTATCATTTTGAGAAATGTTTTCAAAAGGGTCAACACTAGCAACAATTTGCGTATTTGGCAGCATAAGAAGTTCATTGCTCAGGATACCAGTCCTTGCATTTAGTTATCTATGACACTTTTATGTAGATTGTTTGAGATTGTGCTTCACAGTTGGCGATGATCCTTCTATGTAGATTGTTTGATATTATGCTTTGGGGTGGGTTTTGGTTTCCATTTTGATGCATTTGAATGTTAGTTGTGTGTTGTGTCAGATTTGGAAGGAATAGTGGGCAGGATTTTCTCCTGAAATATACGTTATCCACACTTGAGGATTTCTGTGGCTTTGGTACTTGGAGAGGAATACTATGTTATTTAGGATCTGGCCATAATTTGACTTACCCCTTGTTGGCAATGTTTTAACAAGTAGTTTTCAGGTTACTGTTGAAAGATATATGAATTATAATCTAGTCAGTAAGTTTTTTTTCCCTAGTTATTTCTCTAGAAGTCCTCTTGTATCTACTTTTTTCCCCCCTTATCGCAATTTCCTTGAAATCTTTTACCTGTCCTATTTATGTGACCTCTTTATTTCATGATCACATTGTGGCTTCTGATGTGAAGTTTAAATTTCCATGTTTTATGTCATCTTGTATGTGGTTGAAGCATTTATTGGGACTGCAATTATCGTCTCGGATTGGTTCTCTCTTCTACCTTTATCCGTCTGGGGAACAACTCTCTTTAGTGTTGTTTCACATTTGGTGGTCATCATTCACAATTTTTCCATTCCATATATTGACCTTGATTAGGGTTTGAGGGACTCTTTGGGTTGGGAAACTAAATACTTTTTAAGTTCCTTTTGTCCTTGATGATTAATTTGAATGGGACAAGCTGTCTTTGGTGGTTAGGAAATCCCTTTTTTGGTGAAAGGTATTAATCTGATTCATGCCTCCAGCTAAAATGTAGATCAATTATCATGTTTAGAAAATCAGTGGTCCGATGATGGGTGATCTAGGTTTCATTAAGGTTTTGGTATGTGATTTAGTATTGGGAATAATCGGTACGTTTCCCAATACTGTAGAGATGAAAAATTTCTTCATGAACTCAGTAGCCTATGCTTGTAGATTATAATGTTTGAAGTGCGGAGGATAATAGTGAACCTTTCTACCCTCAATGATGGTGCAAATATATGGAAGACAGGTAGAGGCCATGTAACCTTCCATTTTCAACATTTGGGGACCATTTTTTGGGGGGGGGGGGGTGATATTATGTAGATTCTTTATGCAAGAAGCTCCAAGCTTAGCAGGATAATTTTGCTCATAAATTTAGTGAGATTGCTTAATTACTGTACATCAAGAACTCTCTCCCCAATGTCCTTTCAAGAAGAAGGTATTTTGAGGAACTGTAAGTGATGCAATTTTCAGCATATCCTGATGGAGAGTTGCAGGCCATCCACAATCTTCGGTATTCTACTAGTATGATAACTTGAATAAGTTAACTGCTACTCTTGATGACCAGAATTGTTTAGATGATTAGGAATAGCCGAATAGGTGTTCATGTGAAGGTTCATTGCGTGGTGGCGGACCATTTTTATATTGGGCCATATAGGTTGACCATGCTGTTTGAGTGGACCTTCATTTTCAATTTCTTGCTTGGACACCTAAATCTTGATTGAGTGGACCTGAGTAGAAGTACTTTGCTGATGAGCAAAACTAACCTAACGATCAGTTTCATCTGTAATTCGCTTGTTGAAACCCAGTTACATACAAATTTTATCATAATCCGAAAAATGATCAGTGTTATATGTAGGCAAGTACTAAACACTCTCCAAGCACACTCCTAAGCCAAATAAGTAGAGAAGTAACAGGTGAAAGTAACTAATAAGACGTTTTATAAACCAAAGCAAAGAAGCAAATACTGTAAACTGATAAGTTCCTTAACCTTCCTATTTTATCGTAAAGAAACTCTTCTGTTTTGATTTCCATTTCCCATACCGTCTTAGAGATTTTCTTTTATGCATATTCACACTATAGCAAAGATTTTGTGTAATGAGAAAGTTTTCTGGGCATCATGATATGTGTTATAATATTTACATATGAACTGAATTAAAATTTCAGTGCACAAATCTATTTAGTTGAAAAGCTAACTCAATAATACATAAAGAAAAGAAGAAAAAAGATGGAAATCGACCATATAATTGACACAAGTCCTGGAGAGAAAAAATATCATTCACCGAAAGCTAATTAGTCTTTCTCTTGGTTACTTTTGTATATGATGGTTTTAGATATTGATGAGTAACCCTGATCTTTTATCAGTATCCTAAATGCATTTGGAACGGCCAAGATTAATTAGAAAATGGTTGTATGGTAAATATGGCATTCTGTTAGTTGAGCAAGTTGAGCAAGGTGCTGCAACTACAAAAGTTTTACATGGTTGCAGGATTGCATGTCCGTTTGGTCATTGGTGGCATATTGCTTAGGTCATTTAGCCATTGTTTGGCTCCTATGCGGGCTATGCCTCATTTGGAAGCAACTGTACACTCATTTAAGAGCCAAGGATATCAATTTACAATTTTCTAAATGATAGACAAGCAAAATCAGTTCTGCATTTTATCGGCTTACTGCCACATCCAAATTGAACTTTCTCTGATTAACTCCTACATTTGGATACCGATGCTACCACATCATTATATATTGTTTTTAAAATTTTTGGCGACAATAGCTATGCGGTTTTCCCTGCCCATATTTCTACTAGTTTTACATCATGTTCAACCTTTTCTATTTCAATTTACTTTCAAATTTATAGAATGATAAGTTATCGACCTGTCTTTGTGATCACTTCTATCTTCCCAGCAGTTTGCTAATGGCTCTTATTGTATGATAAGTGAGCATGCTTTTATTTTTATACCTTGCTTTACGGGTACTGAGTGTAATAGCTCTGGTAGGTTATGCCAGGCTTTACTATACACATGGTATTGTTTGGTTATGTGGGTGAAGATATGCATTTCTGCGTCTATTGATGGCTTTTCTGTTTATTGCAAGACCTGTTGTAGGTGCCATATACCAAACTTTTTGCTTCATAAAGATCCAATATACTCGATGCTTGCTTCAAGACTTCAACAATACACAATATCCTAACTTTGCATGCTCCACATCTCTTTCCATCAACCATTAATTTAAGTGCTTCCTGTTACTACTTGAAGTTGTCTTGCCACCAGCTATGGGATTTTGACGTTGTAATGCCTTCCTTGAGTTGGGCCTCTATCAAATAAGTGTTATCATTCATATGTTGCCATTTACCCATAAATATCATCTGATATGCTTTTTTATATTCTCATTTGTTTCTCATGCATGTAAAATGCCTTCTGCATTCAAATATAAATAGCACTTGGTTGTAATGTGTCTTCTTTTTCGTCTCTTCAGCTCACAAATGTTTTTTCAACACTGAATATTTTCTATAAATTACATTGAACAGGTAGCATTCAAGACCAAGGTATATCATCCTAATATAAACAGCAATGGCAGTATTTGTCTTGATATATTGAAGGAGCAATGGAGCCCTGCTCTAACCATTTCCAAGGTTATTTTAAGACACTTATTACTGTCTGGTTTCAGTCTCTTTACGTCATGCCTATAAATGTAGATGAGATGATGTTATGAGTTACATGTCTTAAAACGATCTCATTTACTTCTGGGTTTCTGATCTCTTACTTTTAAAAACTGAATAGTGATCTAGGATCTTTTTACCTTGAGTTATGGGGGTTTACTTATTTACAGAGCTGGGCGTGTACTGTTTATTGTAATGAGCACCTTGGTTTTTCTGTGTGCCATATTAACCTTTTTCTTTCCCACCAAGTTGACAAATAATGGCAATGATTTTCTCTTTTTTAAAATATTAACGGGGCAATAATGTTCAAGTTACTTTTCTGTTCTTTTTAATGTTTCTTTTTCGGTTGGAAAGTGTAAGTGTGCTCGTGTAAAAGTTACCTAGAAGACAACAGTTTTTCAAGTGCAAATCCGTAGTTAATCTGCAAAGATGAAATTTGTGCAAGTCTGGAATTTGAGTCCAGTATTTTCAATTGATTGAAATACCATTGTTTTCTTGACTGGGTTCAGGTAATTTCGTTGGGTTATGAAGGGCACTTATCCTTTGTTTGGTTGAACAGATTATATTTTTTATCGCAAACATAATCTTAAATTAGGTTCTTTTTGTTTGGTTCCTTACAAGACAAGTTTTAGAGATTAGGACAGATAAATATTGAGATGTATGGAAGAAGAGAACTAGGAAGGGAAGGAATATGGAGGAAAATGTGGCATTCCTTCTATTATTGATGAAAATGTTTTCATTCTTCAGAGAACCATTTTTCACCCTTGGCAAAACTGTTTTTCCTCCCAGCCAAACAACAGATTTTTTTTTGGGGGGATTCTAGGATTTATTTTTCCTCCCAACCAAACACTCTCTAACTACACGTTAAATATTAGCTAGCCGCTATTATTTGATAACATTTAGCTAATTCTTCATGAGGTGTACTCTGCAGGTACTGCTCTCAATTTGCTCTCTGTTGACTGACCCAAACCCCGATGATCCTTTGGTGCCCGAGATTGCTCATATGTACAAGGCGGACAAAGCCAAGTATGAGACTACTGCCAGGAGCTGGACACAGAAGTATGCAATGGGTTAGTACTGCATAAGAGTGACGACGTGGAACTTTTTAATGTATGAATATATTTAAAAAAGAATGATTCTGGAGACTCTTTGGATGTTCGAAACTGTGGACGGTTATGGCTGTAGCATCAATCTATCTATTATTATCAGTATTATATGTGTTTTCAAGATTTAGTATTCAGTGCCTCTGATCAAATAACATGCTTCCTTCCTCCAACACTTTGTGGGTTTGGTCCAATTAGGTAAAGCATTTCCTAGTTTTTCATGTGCAAGAAGTTCTACTTCTGCAGGGTTCGTGCAAAGTGATGCCTGTATCTGTGGAGGTAAGAGCATCTTTCCCCTTGTGCTATATTTTTAGAGTATTAATTGTTGCCCATGATATCTGCAGCTGAGTTGGATAAATTTCATTTACATCAACTTGCATTGCATTGCATTTTTTTCCCTTCTTTTTCTGGGTTTTTTGTTAGTGTGTAAAAGTTGAATTTTTCTTATCTGCACCTGAAGTTGCTGTACTAGTGGGAAGCATACGACGTGCGTCCCATGGTGATATTCTATCGCTCCATCTCTCTCATCAGGTTGAATGAAAATTAAAACGAAATGAAAAGTAGTATTTGATAAGAGAAGTACACATTTGAATTAAGCAGAATCTCAAGAGTATTGCTAATTATGTGTTCTCTATCGATTTTAAGTTATTTTATAATAATCTCAACTATCGGGAAACTGATCAGATGATTGATAACTTGCTTAGTAGGTTGGTCTTCTCTTCTGTTTATACAATGGTTTTAGAGAGGACAAGTTATCAGTCATTTGATCAATGTGAACATAGAGGTAGAAGTCTTTCTTTTATTTCTTGGCGGTGAAGTAAGACAAGTTCATGGGCTTATTATCCTAGCTCGAAACAATAAGATTCCCTTTTTTTGCCTCCAGACGGGGGAGTCCCCCATCGTCTAGCGACATGGGGACATAAAAAGGAAAGAGAAGGGTGCGGTTTCCCTTGCTTTTGGCATAGTGGGATCCCGTGGGGGGGGGGGGGTCGTACAATTTCATCCATAACATCTATGTTAGCTTTCAACATGAATGCATTCGATTCAAAACAACTTACTTTCTAGATGATTCCAATTTTTACAATTTTTTAGTTATTTCGTTCTCTATTTCTATTTGAGAGAATCCTAAGCTTACTTTTGAAATCAGTTTTTTTCTTCTTCTAGTTACTGAATCATCTTGAAAGGACATCCCATATTTAAGATGATACCTCAATAATTATGTGAAAAATTTGATCATAGTTGCTATTATCTGTGTCTCATTTTTTCAATAAAATAATGTGGCATAAAATAGTGATAATTTAAGGTTTGGTCCACTGCACAAAAATATACAATACATTAAAAATGTCAAGTTATTAGTAGTCAACTATGTCTATTGCTTCCACGACCGAGGCAGTTTCTTCTGGTGCATGTGACACGTAGTAGTTGTTACAGTTACTGGCCTGTTGCTGCTTGGAAAGTGACCAAATTCTTGGGAACAAGGGAAATTTCTTCAGGATTTATATACTATATTAGTTTAGACACATAAAGATACCAAAGAAATCTGGAGGTGAATTACTACTATTCTGTAGACATCTTTATTGTCTTGTGAAGTGAGGTATGGCGAATAGTTATGGGGATAATTTGGAAAATGGCTAATGAAGATGAAGTGTTTGTAGATCTGAAACAGGATAAACATTATGGAATTTCTACTGTCAGTCAATGATTTGCAATTTTTTGATACTATGATACTGGGATGGTAGAGTGAGGTGAAATGGAGAATAATTCTCTAGTGAACAAATGAGGGATATTACTGGTTTTCAACTTTGAATCTCACATCAATTATTTTTCATATAGCCTTTTTCATAGTATAACCTTCTAGAAACGGAAAATCAAGGATGTATTGGCCTAGTGATTAAGATTGAGGTGTTGTGAACGATAGGTCATAGGTTCGAACCTTCTTCCCCTTCTTTGTACTTTGTACTTTGTACTGTCTTCGTGGTTTCATATATATTAAAAAAAAACTTCTAGAAACGGAAAAGTTTAAGTAAGTATCATGCTTAAAATGAAGTTTAAGTAAGTATGACCGTGTAACTTTCACATGAAATAAAGAACATTTTTCTGAATTACCTCTATGCCCTATAGTACGAATTGACTTATGCTTTGTTAAAAAATATTTTGGTGCTTTTTATTGAAAGCATTACAGTAATTAGCCCACTTTTAACTTTTGAGAAGGTTAATATTAACTTTATATTTATTATTGAGAATTCTCTTTTGATGAGAATATTGTATAATTACTGTTGAAAGATATTTATTAGAAAAGTTAGATTTAAGAAACATCGAAAAGCATTTAAAGGCTTTTGTCCTTGCTAAAACTCACTATTGAATAAAGTTGAATTGAGCTTGAGGTGAAGAACACTTTAAACGAAAGTGAAATAGAATAAATTTGGCGTAAGTCAATGGAACTTTTACCTTGTCTTCACTTGGAAGACAGTTAAAAAGGATTTACTTTACTGTCCTGGTCTCTCCCATGGTTGATATTTTTACATCTTCATTAGGAAGTATACAAAGGCTTGACTTCATCCAATTTTTTTTCCAACCGAATTTAACTTGAAATATCAATAGTACATATTGTAGTTAAATAATGTATTATATAACCAATTGGTTGTTGGTTCAGTGGTGATTGGGGTTGAACTTGGTAGGGAGGACCACGTGTTCGATCCTCTACAACAACAGTTGGGAGGGACTGGAACCTAACCATCCAGAATTTGCTCTGAAGTCGGATTAGTCCTAAGGATGAAGCGGGTGGTAACAACAAAAAAAAAATATTAATGTACTATAATAATGAAATTGAGATTAATCGATCTATATGATAATATGTAATGTAAACCGACCTAACGATATCGTCCAATATCAATCAAAGGAGGCCAAAATGTTAAAATCCTTTAAAATCTAGAATTGTAATCCATTTTTAACATTTGAAATTTTGATTGGGGTCAACTTTTAGCACTTTTTTTTTCAATGACCCTTTTAAATTCTTTTGTAACATTTGGAAATTGTCTAAAAAAACCTAAGTTAAAACTGAAATAAATGATAAACAAAACGAAACTCCAAAAGTATTGTATTTCAATGAATAAGAAAATGGATTGTATATAAGTTGTCACCAACAATCTTGATTATGCTTATTCTAAGTATATATTACAATTATTATAGAATGAAGGAAGTAGAAATTTTTGTTTTTTGGATTGGTAAGATCAAATTACCCTGCTAGACCCTAACCTTGCAGAGGTTAATTCGGTCTAGGTTAATGGACTAAACATTATGAGAATAGAGTAAAGAATAAGGGAAATCTAAAAGTGCTTTTAATAGAAATTGAAATCTCAACTCTCAAGCTTAAGGTTGGAACTTAGAAGATACTTCCTCCGTTTCTTTTTAAGTGACACATTTCTTGTTTTCACGTTTGCCAATGCATTATTTTAACCATTAATATCTTCAATTATTAATAAATAAAAATTATAAAAAGTTGATATTAAAAAAATTCACATTCAGACGAATCAAACAAGATTCCACATGACTATGTTTTTCTTAAAATGTAAATCACCAAAGCTAATTTAAATTGTGAATAGTAAACACTATGTAAATGTGTCACTTAAAAAAAGCGGAGGAAGTACATCACAACCACAGAGGGAGTAGAAAGTAGAAACTGTTATAATAAAAAATTAGAGAATTCAGAAAATAATGTAGAGAGGAAGTGTGGGGAGCTACTACTTTACTTGGCATCTCTTTATCAGTTTTCACTTTTTGCAAGCTACTGAAATACTATATTTAGTATTACAATCTTCTCCAACTAGAAACTATAACACTTTTAAAAATAAGTGAGGGCAAGTTCTGAAGTCATGGGCATACTATATTTAGTACTAAAAATTTGCTAAAATATAAACAAAGAATCGACATCACGTGAGGGGTTTTTGATTTTCGACAGTTAAAGTGGCAAAAAAGATGGAAAGTCTCACATTCTGATCTTTTGGTCATGTCTATTTGCTTTATTAAGTGTGGGTTTAGATGCTCTGGCCTTGTAATATATGCCTGCTGTGGAGAGAAGATTTCGAGAGGAAAAAATAGACTAAGATTTGGAGTATCTGTTTAATGTATTTTTTTTTCAAAGGGATACTTAAATAGTTTTGAATGTGTGCCTAACTGCCTATATACACATGGGTACGCGAATTTGAGTAATATTTATTTCTGTGTCAAGGTGTGTATCTTTCAATAGTATATAGGAATTTTGCCTTATCAAGCTTAGCTTGGCTCACTTATTAGGAATTGCACCTCATAACTTTAAGATTAGGGGTTCGAATCCTATCAAGTGAGGGGTATTTGGAAGAGAATTCTCCTTATAACTCTCGCTCCTTCCAAGTGCCTGGGCATGTGGGTTGGGCTCTGTGCAAGGGCGGGGTCTGTAGGTTATTCATCTTATGAAAAAAAATATGGAAGATTTGTCTATTAAAAAAAATGAGTGCAGGTTAAAAAGTAGTTGAAATTAAGAAGTGTTAAGCAAAAACTTTAATTTGAGGTCCGCTGAATTCGACTTTTTTTTTTCCTAAATTTTACTTATTTGATAGAACTTTTCTTATATTTTTCAACGTTTCTTAATTTTTTGAAATTTTTTTTTCTTTGGACTTTCGAGAACTATTTTTTTTTGTTAAAATTTACTTGTTTCTATAAAAAATTTCACACTTTTCTTATTTTTATGGACCTTTCCGCAACCTTTCTTATTATTTCTGATATTCTCTATACCTTTTCTAATTATAAGTGAAGAATAAGTTAAAGAGTTTAAAAATCGTAAACTAGTTGGAAATTACTAAACATTTTTTAACTTGAAAAGCTGGAAGGAGAAAGAAAAGTTAGAGAATGATACTCTGCTTTGTATTTTGGCATTATTCACTTTCTACGGAGAGTAGTGGAAATATAAATGGTTGGAGCGTCTCTCTCGATTCCAGAAACTCTTACACATTATTAAGTGTATTGCATGATCTTTTTGGAGCATATATACATCATACTCCCTTGTGTAGAATATAATATGCACATTTCTAGGGAGTAATTATCGTCTTCTCTCACAAATATCTTTCTTTATCGTACTAGAAAAACACCCTAAAATATCGTTCTAAATATCCAATATATCACAAAGATGACACTAAATTGCGCAAAAATGCCAATATTTTGCCCAATCTAAGAAAAATTTGCCATTTCTTCCTACCTTAACTCTTGATATATCTTAAGTATGGGTATCCTAGGATGTCCGATGTCTTAGAAACTGTGAAGATGGAAGAAAAACAAATGTAAGCTAAGACTCTAAATAACTTAAAAAGTTTATAAACTCTTCCGTTGTCGAAGCGGCGAACCTCCACCTACATAATAGTACTACTAGTCTTCTACTACGACTCATACGTGAGCCCTGAAATGAATGGTATGACTATATTCTTAATCATGTTAAGTGTTAACTCTCAAGTACTTAATTATATTAATTGACTTTTTATAAAAAAAATATATAAAACATTAATGTTTGGCGATTAATATAATCATCAAGCAGTTTCATTAATCACAGCTTAATCATCAACGTATTAGTGGTCTCAAAGTGCTTTGTGTGTGCATGGCACGTTCAATTTTATAAGAATGGTTATTGATTTGAATAAATCAAATCTAAACAAATTATTCAAAGTTGTTTTTCTTAACGAACTTTTAATTAGTGTTATAAATTGTTTTTTTTTATCCATATGAGCCACGAGAGCAGTACAAATAAGAGAAGGGGATTCGAACCTGTAACATATCGTTCATAGGATAATTTTTCATACTATAAAGTCTATGATAGAAAAATGAATGTAATTATCAGCAAATTAGGCGGTGTAATATGAAAATCTCAATTTATTAACAATCAACTAGAAAGCAACAGGATCAAGAGTTTTTTTTTTTTTACAATTTAACTCATTTCATTAATACTCATAAAAGAGTTCAAGGCATACATTGAAATACCAAACTACACCACCTTGAGCGATAAAACGAACACCATAAGCACCAAAACAACTACTCCAAAACAACAAGAAACCACTAGACCAAGCTAGAGTATCAACAACTTCCAAATTGAGAAACCTAGAAACAACACCTAAACTTACCGACTGAAAAAACCAAACTAAGGCAACAAGATCAAAACAAAGTAACAAAGAAACTCATGAACTCCTTAAATATTGAAGTAGGGAAACCCATTTACCCATTGGGATACTCCTCACTATACCATTTCCTTGCAACTTGAACTCCCTTTTTCTTCACCTTAATCTGGCGAAGAACTTGAGATTGATGATTCTTCTCCATATTGCGATGGAACCCAAGGTGATTAAGCAATTGACATTGATTTTTCTTAAATGGCCTTTGTAAAGTAGGAATTGGCACAACATTGCTCATATTAGAATCAGGCGACAATAATGAATCAACACTAAGATCACCACGATCACCAATTGAAACTGCATTTCTACCATTTCCATTACCACAAGTAGAGACATCATCTCCATCAACATAGACTAAACTTCCTTTGATACACACCTCATTTGCAAAAGAAAGGGTACTTCCATTGCCACATAAACTAGCATTTTCTGATAATCTCTCTAGATTTGTGGACATTTTTTCCTTGTTGACACTGTTGTTTTTGAAAGGTTCATTGTTCAACAAGCACATTGCATCACAAGTGATATTTGATTCCTTAACATGATGAATCATGCGCTCTAACTTAGGATGACTAGAGTCAAACTGCAGATTTTCCCAGTTTAGTAGAGCATCAACTTCTAATTTGAGCTCACTATCGTGAGTGAGGGGCGAACTTTCTTGTTGAAGAAACGCACAAGAATCTGAACCGATATCCCTGCATTCACTAACAATAGCAGCAACTAGACTCGAACCCTCTTGAGAAACATGAAGAAAAGCATGGACAAAATTCCTCCAAGGATTAACACTACCTAATGCAGGGACAAGAACTGAATACCATATACCCTTAATCTTCACACTTAACTTCAAAAACCACCCCCAGCGATTACAACCAGATTGAATTTTCCACCAAAGGCAACCAAATCGTCTAGAATGTTCAAATTCAATCAACTTTGAGCAACCATTAAGGACATTGGAAACCCATTCAATCAACTTAATCGGAAAATTTATCCACCGTTTTCGATTATGTGACTGAATAAATCCTCTTAGATATGTTGCGGAGATATGGCTCCTTCCCCTTCTTTCAATTCTGATTCGTATTTTTCATAGAGAAATCTATGATCAAGGATAGAACAAGATCCATTTTGCATCAAATCTAAGGGATTCCTTAGTTCGGGACGAAGGAACAATGTCACTAGATCATTCTGACTGCAATATTTTTCTGCCCGTAATGATCCCACCAGAGCGCCTTTTACTTTTAATAGGCCATGAACTAGATAATAATCATTCTCAACGAGTTCATAATAAGTGGTCCCATTTTTTTCATCGGATTCGGGTAGAGACCAAATATCTTGAGCAACTAATCTGACAGAACAACTCAAAAGATAAAGAAGTATCGTTAAATTTGATTAGATATTTGATCACTTAATATTCTCGGTCCGACAATTTTAACAAATTATCTTGTAATGAGGTTTGAATTTATAATTATCTGACTCTAGAAGATTTTTGTGTAACAGCATCATACAATTTTTTATACCTTCAAATACTTATTATTTCATTAATTCACACTTGAATCGATGGACACAATTTCGTAGTTTATATTAGCAAAAGGTACTACTCCCTCCGTTTCAAAATATAAGGCATTCACACTTTATGAAAATTTACTTTGACCACAAATATCTCTCATAATATGATAAATAAAAATTATACCATTGCATACGTCTTGAAAAATACCATAATAACATTTATTTTAAAAAAATTCTATAAACATATATTGAGAGAAATTAACGATCAAAGTTCGACCTCAAACATCGTGCGTGCCTTATATTTTGAAATGGAGATAGTACTATCAATTATTTTATAATAATTCTTCAGTGAATCAGAATTTCCTAGAAGGAGAATTAAGTCAAAAATGGTCATGATTACTTCCTCTGTTTCAAAATATAAGGCACGCACGATGTTCGAGGTCAAACTTTGACCGTTAATTACTCTCAATTTATGTTGATAGAAAATTTTAAAAAATAATGTTATTATCATATTTTTTAAGGGAATCCAACTGAATAATTTTAATAAATTTTATCTATCGTATCTGAGAGATATTTGTGGTCAAAGTGAATTTTCGTAAAACGTGAATGTCTTATATTTTGAAACAAATGGAGTAATTCTCAATAACAGTGAAATTTGAAGATTTTGAACTTTGAAGGTTTTGGTTTCTCCTCTTTAATTTCGTGGCTCTAGAGGTGAGACCTTGGAATTGATGCCTCATTGACTTGGTCATCAATTCCTTGTTTAACTACTAGTACTTCGGTTTCATCTGAAATCTGAATACATGCATAGTACAAGTACTTGTTAGTTCCTAGCTAGTGGGTAGAAATTTCGTGATTTGAAAACTTTTAAATAGTTCTCGTAATCCTAGTTCATAGTACTATACACATTTTCACATTTAACCAGTTCATACTGCTTCTACGGGGTTTTCAATTATTCAAACCTATAATGTTCCCGACTTCTGTCAATTTGAGCGTAATTGTTGGCTATTGTTTCGTTAACAAAACACCCCCCAAGCCCTAACCAATTGGTCAACATAGCAGTGCTAACGAGGATTTTTTTTTAAGGGGAAAAACATGATATTATTTTGTATTCTATTGATAACGAATCCATCAAAACATTAGGAGCCACGTTCATCAGAGAGTTGTTCTCCTGAATTCGCTCAACTTCAAAAGGGATGAATTTACCTAAATTATGGGTTATATAGTTTCCGTCACGTTTAACATGTGACTATGCAATGATGGAATAATGCATACTAGAAGAAAAATATTATGCAGGACCAGATCAAGATCCGTGAGATAAATGGCATGTTTCGAGAGACGGTTAATGACGGTTTCACAGTCGGATTTCACCATAACATCTTGCAAGCCGAACCTTTGCTCAAGACAAACGACCATTTTTATAGCCTTAGCTTCGGCTACTTCTACAAAACAGTGGGCACGAACCCTTCGTGTCGCAGCAAATAAGACACGTCAAGTGGAGTCACGTGCAATGGCACCCAAGCCTATCCAACCGTCAACAGCAAGGGAAACATCAAAATTAAGTTTGACAAAACCTGTGGGTGTGCAGACCAAATACGAGGGTTGTTGCTTGGAGAAGACACACGAGTAAGATAAATCTGCTTCACATACGAGCCATGCTCCTCGACCCATCTTGAAACACGGGCTAAAAGAACATTATGAGGCGTCACCATGTTGTTGAATACCATGAAATTACGAACTGATTGCAACTGAACTGAACTGAAATAAATTAAATTACAACTAATAGAAATGATAATTAGAGCTGAACTAAACTGATTGCAATTGAACTGAACTGATTGCAGCTGAACTAAACTGAAAATTATGAGGAGAACATACCCTTAATAGCCGTGAAGAAAATTTTATAAGCCCAATATATCAAGTTATGTTTTCTAATAAATAAATTAGTGAAAAAAAGTTTCAAAATTTTGTAATATTTGAGCATAAAATTAAGAGAGGAAGATAAAGGAGGAAAAGTTTATTGGAGTGCAATTGGTAAGGCGTCGTTACATGATTGTTTCATATTCTAAAAAAATAGAAAGGTTTTGATTATCTAATGAAGAGCCTTAAATATGATCTAAAACGAGGAATTAGGAATCTCATGAAAGAAATGTTAACAGATTTTTTCGGGGCAGCTAAGGAATCTTTTACTTAGTAATCAAATAAACACCCAAACAAATGTAGAGTGTAGATTGCAGAAGATTGCAAAAGCGAAAGAGCGAGAGGGATGAACATGTAAAAACCTGGAGCAAATAAAAATATGAAATGGCAAAAGCCTCGCTTCGAAAGCAGAAAAATTAATTTATTAGATTATCATAATTATTCATAAGCATGTGACCCAAAATTTAAATTTAACTAAAGCAGAAGCAGATGAAATTTTTTAATATATATTCGGATGTATCGTGAGCAATGAGCATGATATCGTATAATAGGCGTATACTTAAGGCTAGTTTTTTTCGTTGCTCAATTATTGAAATCATCAAATGAGTAAAAATATACTAAAAAAAGAGAGTTCGAATGAACAAAAATTAGTTTTGGGTGTATGGGAGGGGGATGAGAGGCGCGAGGGAAGGAGGGTTGGGGAGGTGCGAGCGAGGCGAGCAGGGGAGGGGGGCAGTCGGAAAGGGGCCTACAGGGGTTGTCGGGGAGGGGAAGGGGGCTGCCGGAAAGGGGCTTGCAGGGGTTGCCGGGGAGGGGGTGGGGCTGGGGTTGGGTGGTGGGTCTAGGGTTTGGGGGGTAGGGTTAGGTTAGGGAGAGTTTAGGGTTTAATTAGGTTTAATTTGGTTAATTAGGTTGATTTAGGGCTAATTAGGTTGAGTTATGACAAACTTGTAAATACAATCTAACGGAGCACTAACGTCCGTTAATAGTAAGAGTATCTGGTGAATTTTGTTAAAAATCAGGGGTATATGGTGAATTTTGAAAAAAGTTGGAGTATTTGGTGAATAAATTTTTTTATCAGGGACATTTGATAAAAAAACTGATAATAATAATAATAATAATAATAATAATAATAATAATAATAATAATAAAATAATAATAATAATAATAATAAAAAAGAATTAATTTCCCCGTAGAGTTTGAAAGGGCAACTGGTATCTCCGGTAAAGGTCACGTGATATTACACCACAGGGAATCTGTGGAAATTCCAAGGCCCCAAAATATTTGGTTGAGTCACTATGTAAAAAAGGAGTCAGCCCCTTCAATTTCACCTTCTCCTTGAAGCCATTGGATATATGGGTCCCACTTGCTACGTGTCATAATCACCTTCCACCGTTAAATGCGGCGCCTCGCAAAATATCTCGGAGCTTCACCGGAAATACACAGATATACTGTAACTGAAAATAAAGAGAGTAAAAGGATACTGTATTAGAGCAGAGAGCAAGAGACATACTAATCTCACCCAACCCCACTATATACTGTCACCCATCACTCTGTCACAAGCACTTCCTTCTCTTCTTCAATTACAGCTGCCCATATAGTACTACTATGTTTTTTTTTTTTTAAATTAGAATATATAATTAATCCGAAAATCAACTACCCTTACTAGATTACTAGTTTACCGGGCATATCAACTCAAGGTTGGGTATAAAGCTAAACAACTTAGAATTAAATGTCCAACATATTGTTGGGATGAGGATTCGAACTTTGGACAATATCCTGGAATTCGGGGCAGTATTCCACTGAGAGCAACTCCAACGATAGTTATTAGATCCCAGCTTGCAATTTACCAATAGTTGGAGTTAGTAGCTTTGTTGTTGAAGAGAAAACAAGTTTGTTGCTTTAAACGACCAAATAGCTCCACAAAGCTACTTGCTTTGTCAATTTTTTGTGGGCACACACTTCCACTTTTCTCTTTCACATTTTACTTTCCAATACATAAAAACTCCAAGTGGTTGTAGTTTTCCAATGAAAGAGGTTCTAACTTGAAAATATTGCAGTTTGAAAATCTGATGTTACACATACACACAAAAGCTACAAATAGTTGTAGACTTGTAGTTTGTTATTGTAGTTGCTCTGAGCTACCACCTCTCCATCATACAGTACTGCTATGTAAAGTGAAGTATTATTTTTTTCTTTATTTTTCAAATTCAAAAAAATAAAACATTTTAAGTCCTATAAAAAAGCAGGACTATTAAGTTGGGACCTCCCTTCGTCAAATATCGCCGTAACAGTATTCCGTTATTTCCTATCTATCTAGTTTTTACTACTATCATCTTCCTTATCTTTCTTCTCCTTCCTCATCCATCCTTCATCTTCTCTATATCTCTCTAAAAGTTTCACCAACTCGTGCTTCAAAGTAGTACCTTTAGAAACCAAATATTCTTCTTTCTTTCTTTCTTTCCCCAGTAACAAAAACCTCTTTTTTTTTCTCTCTCTTCTTTCTATAGAGAGAAAAACACAGTCATTTTGTACTCTGTGCTAACTCTTACCATTACATTTGAAAGCTTCAATTTGAAGCTCTTCTTTTCTTTCCACAACTTTATAATCTTCTTTCTTTTTCTTTATTCCTCGAGTCTCACCGAATCTCTTTTTTTTTTTGCCTTCTCTATATCACGCTCATTTCGCACGCCCTCTTCTTCTCCCTCTCTTTTTGTTCTCTCTCTTCTTCTTCTTCTCCTTTAAATGTAAAACAAGAAAACAAAAAACCATACAAAAATGGAGTCTCATATATTTCCTTCTTCTATTAAATTCACAGAGCATAAAAATCATACTATTCTTGTTCATAAACAAATTCGAACTAAATCATCATCTCAAAATAATTATTATCCAAAAATTGTTAGAATCTCTGTTACTGATGCTGATGCTACTGATTCTTCTGGAGAAGAAGATGAACAAAACTCTAGTTATAACTTTCAACGACGTCGTCGTCGTATTAAGAGGTTTATTAACGAGGTTAACATTGAACCTTGTTCTACTTCTTCTGCTTTTTCAACTACTACTGAACCTGAATACGCTGTTTTACCTGCTAATAACGGCGTCGATTTAAAAAGGCCTAAGAAGAAAAAGAAGAAATGTTCTCCTGTGAAACAGGTATTACATGGTCATGGTGGGAAGAAGTTTAGAGGTGTGAGACAAAGACCGTGGGGAAAATGGGCGGCTGAGATTAGAGATCCGTTGCGACGTGTACGGTTGTGGTTAGGCACGTATGATACAGCTGAAGAAGCTGCTATGGTGTATGATAACGCTGCTATTCAACTTCGTGGACCCCATGCTCTCACTAATTTCTCCACTCCACCACCTCCACCACCACCTACACCTAAGAAGCTTTCTCTCTCCTCCACGTCATCGTCAGATTACGACGATGGGTCCCACCTCCACACTCCATCCATCTACTCACCTACCTCTGTACTCCGCTTTCAGCCCGAGCCCGAACCCGAGCCCGTGAGCCCGAGGGTGGAGCCCGTATTAGTGAAGGAGGAGAAATTACAAGAATGCCAGCCGTTGGGACCCACGCCAACTACTTCGTCGTCGTCGTCGCCTTACGTGTCGTGTTTTGATTCGTTGTTCCCGAGTGACTTTTTTGATTTTGATGGTACAGTACCCGACTTGTTTGAGGATTCGGGTTTTGGGAGTGAGGATGGACACGTGTTCGGTCACGATTGTAATGCGGATATGTTATTTAACGGTGGTGATGATCATGATGATTTTGGTTTGTTCGGGTCATCGGGTTTGTCAAGTCATGATTATTTTCCGGATATTGGAGATATATTTGGGTCCGACCCACTTGTTGCTATATGAGTTTTGATTTATTTTATTTTATTTTTCTTCTCTTTTTAGTGCTTTTTCCGAGTTTTTTTTGCAAGTAATTTTGCAAAAAGAAGGTTTTGTAAACGGCGGGAACGAGTTAAAGCTATTTTTGTTTTATTATTAATTTTATTTATATTTGTTTGTTTAAATTTTAAATATGTTAATTATGTGTTTAGAACTTGTATTATGTAATCTATTATCATCAAGTGTATTTATCATAAGTACGTAGTTTTGTCATATTAATGACATTTTCTCCCCTCAAAAAAAAAAGAAAAAAAAAATGACATTTTCACTAAATTTTAGTGCTTTTTTTCTCGACGGGTCATAATGTTATTTACTATCGATCGTCTAAATCGGAAAAAACTTTATCTGCTCAATGGGACAACAACTTACTACTAATAAAAATAAATATATTGTGGAATCCAATTCATCAGTTCTAATAGTTTTTTAATACCATATTTCTAGTGAGTTAACTACTCACCAGATAGAGATAATATTGCCCTTTTTATTGGTTTTGTTAATAAGTAAGTTCGCCTAAAAAGTAGAGATTACTCATTACTATTTGAACTTGATAATGTATAAGTATTGTGGAGTAGTAATAATAATAATTAATTAGAAGTATGAGACTTTAAACTTGTACCTGTAGTCTTTTGATAGATTGCGTGAATACATAAAAATAAGTTTTTATAACAAATTTGATGGTGATATTTTTTTATTATATTATATGTTAATGGCAAATTGATTGGAAAATTTTAGTTTTGACTTGTGAAGAAAGGTCAATTCCTTAACTCACTAAAAGATATTGTTAGTACATGTTTTATGGAGGATGGGGTAATTGCACTTCATAAGGTTGATGTTCATGTCTTGGTCGTGAGGTGGAAAGGCCACTAATTATAGTGAAGCCGCCACAATAATTAGACAAAACAATAATTATGAATCTTTCCATACCATTCCACGTCTTTTTCCATTCCTTAGACTTGAAAACAAGGTTTTAAAGATTTTAACTTATGTTG
Organism: Beta vulgaris subsp. vulgaris; assembly: GCF_026745355.1. Lineage (NCBI taxonomy): Eukaryota > Viridiplantae > Streptophyta > Magnoliopsida > Caryophyllales > Amaranthaceae > Beta > Beta vulgaris. The sequence goes on along the minus strand of NC_079206.1, from coordinate 2,828,976 downwards.
CATTTGTTTTGCCTAAGGGGGCCAAATTAAAGGAAGTAAGTATCTCATTAAATTGAAGTTAATCCTATATAGAACTACTAGTATCTTTTGCACGTGACGCGTGTGTGACATCGCATGTAGGTAATTTTGTGAAAGTTTTAATATAATCGTCATTTAAGTGTATTGTTCTATTTTTTGTTTTTATTGGTGCAAATATAAGTGCTTTGCAGTTGTAGTTCTTAAAAAAAAAAGAGAAAATACAGTTTGTATTTTTGTTGGTTATTAGGGGTATTTTGGGTAAAGAGGGTGGATACCGAAAATTTAGGAGTTCTCATATATAATAGAGATTATTTTAGATTATTAGTTAAGAAAAAAAGGTTATATGCCTAAAATAGTATGAATTTATAATTGAAAGGGATGGTGAGATGATAGTAATCCTATTGTACGTTTGTAACATTTTTGTTTTTAAGTTGGTAAGATGATGGATCCTATTGAACTGACATCTCATACAGGAATAACCAGTCAGGTTTGCAGGTCAAATTCCTTGGAGGAAGGGAGGATAATGGTAAGAGAAATCTCACTCCAAAGACTCCCTAATAGGATGAGGTTAAACCTTTACTACTAGGCCACGCCTTGCTTGACAACATGCATGCTTATATAATTACTTATTATTCGTAATTTGACCAATAAGATACCATTTTGAGACGTCAAGAAAGAGCTAATCATAGACTTACAATGAGGAGTGATAAAACGCTCATCATGAGCGGTTATCACTGCCCACTCACAGGGATAATGCGTAATTTAACAATGACAAAAAGGATAAAGTGGTAATTTAACAATTAAATAAAGTCAATATAATATTAGAAAATTTAACAATACACAAACATGGGTTGAATTAACAAAAACATGGGTTTCAAACACAAACAGAGGTTGATTTAACAATAACAAAGGTTTCAAATACACACAAATGGTTCGTATCAATAATCAAATGTACTTTTTTTTGGGGGGGGGGGGAGAAGCTGAATGCGACACACAAATAATTGCAACTTTTTTCTTTATGACAAAAATCACATATTTAATTACTTTTTCACAAACAAGGGTTGAGTTAACAAAAACGTGGTTTTCAAATCTACAAACATAAGTTGGTTTAACAATAATAAGGATTTCAAATACACAAACATAGGTATGTTTTTTTTTTCTGACAAAAGTGTCACATCAACTTTTTTTAATAATATATGACTGTGAGTGGGCGTGATAACCTAACTGCTTATGATGAACGTTTTATCACTACTCGACTCATAATAGTAGGAGTTCAAAAGAAAGAACATAAATTTTCATTCTGGGATAGGGGCCTCTCAAAATGGGGACATTAAGAGGTAGCTCAACTGCTCGGTTGTTCCCCCATCAGAGACCCCACTGTTTACTGTGAGTAGTGCATATACTAGATCTGGGCATGGGCCGGGCAGGGCCTGTTCACGGGATCGGTCCGCGGGCTTGGGGAAATGGCGGGCCGGGATTGAAAAATCCAAATTTTTTCCTCAGCCAGGGCCCGTGCCTCCCGTGGGCCTGGCCCATGTTTTATGTTTTGTTTTTGTATTTTTCACAGTTTTAGGCTAAAAAACAAAGGAAAGGAGCGTTCTCCCCGCGGGCCGGCACACACAGGCTCGTGCCGGTGCGGGCCTGGAATAAAATTTCTTGACCGTGACAGGCCCGCGACCCACGTAGCGGACAACGAGCCGGGCCTCGAGTAGGCTCGTGTCGGGCCGGACCCAAATCCCCGACCCATGCCCACCTCTAGCGTCTACTATACACTCAGACGTAGATTGCTTGAGCAACTTAAGATGCATGTAAACCAATGTGATTATGTGAAGTGTGCGAGTTAATGTCCGAGAACACATGCCACTCAAGATGTAACATCGCGTATATAAGTATAACATCTTTTAGGCATCTTTTATGCGACAATATTTGCAACTTACAAGTTGGTTCAATAAATCAACAAATCATTGCAAACAAAAGAGGTAATATATACTTACATAGACTGCACCTTTGAGGTTAGTTGAATCCCTAATTTTTATCAACTAGGGAAATTTTCAACTATGCCTTTTGTGCTATAGAGCACAAAAGTACTTTAGATAATATCCTCTTTACTTTAATAAAAATAGCACCCTTATATGATAGCATCTTGTGCTATTTTTCTATCTTTAAAGGATAAATTCCTTCCCTTAATATGTGTAATCTTCTAAAAGGAAATCTCACTTTAGCTCTTATTCTATATCCCCTGATTATTTTATGGCATTTCCCTAACTTATAATTTATAAACGTGGGTTTAAAAAAACAAATGAAGAAATTAATTAATAGGTTACCACTCAATTTACTTTGCATAAAATTGATTCTGATAAGTGATGCCCACAACTCGCTAGTTATACTCATCAACAAGAAGAAGTCAGCCCCACCGCATCTACCACTTTGTATAGTGATGATTGTTTCTCCCAATCTATTATTAATTCTATTATATGCGTTTTTAAAATGTTTTGACTTAAAATTCATAAATTAAGCTAAGATCGAAAGTTTTTGTCTTACATACCATTCAATATAAGTTACTAACATAAGTTTCAAGCATGATTTAGTTTGTGCTTACTTCAACCGAAATTTAACTATCAGAATTGATTAGTTATGAAGTTAGCTAAATTATTATCTGAACTAAATGACTCTAAACATAACTTATCAACCCTTATCATATTTTATTCTAGCTTTGAATTGAACTTAATTGTCTTTATTAGTCCTTAACTGAACTTTTTTGCAATTTATAGTTTATTCAGGTGAATGATGCCTAACATATTGAGGCAATTTAGGTCAAATTTGGCTAGATTTCGTGTTTGTATTATGTAACTTTTGGGTTTCCCTGAAAAATCTTGAGTTTGTGTTGTATGAGTTTCAGTTGTATTGTTGTGTTATATCATAATTTGTTAGCTACATTCTCAATTGAACGACATGCTAGGGAATGGTGGAATTCTACCGTTATTTGATGACAAATACATCATTGGGCCAGTACACAAAGGCAAGAGGAGAGAGTGATCACATACAAACCCATATGAAGTTCTATCTTAAAACCAATCGACAATTAAAGGAGTAGTCTATTAAACTTATATATTAGTCATCCTCTCTTTCTTTTTTTTATTCAATGTGGGACAAGCTCTTATATTGATTAAACCTTAACGTTTGACGAGAAATGACTTTTTGGGGAAGTAGATGCTATATAAATTTCCTTATCATTGTTTCTAGACAAAATCTCACTCTTGGAAAATTGAATATTTATTGTAAAAAATGCTCTGAAAAGTCTTTGGCTGTCATTTGAAATTTACATAAAGAAGGCTGCATCCGCATGTAGCAAACGAGCAAATGTAGCAAATGTTATGAGGATCTAGTTATCTTGGAATTGCATACTGAATCTGGAAGGTATGGTTATGAAAACATTCAAATAATGAAAGAACCTAGAGCCAAAGAACTTGCTTTCACTTCAATCAAGGCAAGTGATACAGTTTAAAAAAAGACCATATGGAGCTTTGAATATTGATACTCTTCTTTCCAATTGCCGTTTTCCTAGCCTTACTTATGGGCTATGGCGGGTTGCTATCACATTGTTTTTGGTAGTTTTTATTGGTAGATTACTATCAAATTGTGATAGAGTATAAATCTATTCCTAGGGCCTCAACCATCAGCTTAAACTTTTGGTTGAGTTGGTCCTTTGACAAATTAGCCGTTTCTTCTTTGATGGGAGATTACTACTAACTTCTTTCTCATCTGTTATTCTCACTCGGAATCTTGTACTATTCATAATTCGAGAGAATTTTCTAAATTCTTCTCAATATATAAGAAAAAAATATAGGTATGTGAGATCTTATTTGATTCGTTTCAGTACTTTATTAATATTCAACCGAGATAAGTTATACTGATATGCAATGAAAGTTATTTGTAGTAAAAAAAAAATATATATATGCAAACACACAAGTCAAAACAGGATCAGATGAACAAAAAGAAGGGAGAGAGTATAAAACGATACTCACTTAAGTTGATGTCACAATACTTAATCTTTATACTTTTTTACATATCTATAATTAAAGATATAAAGAGTTAAAGTTATGCAATAATAAACCTGACCGTCAAAATATTGCAAATATGAGAAAAGGGAGGAAGTACTAGGGCAGCTTATCGGTCGAGTCGGGACCAAACTGTAGTCTGTTTGGCTTGTGTTCGTTTAAGTTTATTCGGGCTCAAGCCGAGCTTGAAGCTTAACGAGTCAAACTTTATTCAAGCCGAGGTCGAACTGTTCATGAACAAGCTTGACTCTTTATCACCCCTAGTTTTCACATGTTTTCTTTGTTTTTCCTTTTTTAATATTTGAGATTTATAGGTTTTCTTTTAAACAATGGAACTATTAACTTATTATTGTATGATATCTAGATTAATATATATATTATTTTTCTACATAAAAGTATAATCGAACCCGTTCACGAGCTGTCAAGTCGAGCTTTGCCTATTCCAACTCGGCTCGTTAAAGTCTCGAGTCGAGCCACCACGAGTTGAACTTTAACCGAGTCGATCCCAAACTATTCACGAACATGCCAGACTCATTATCACCTTTAGGAAATACTCCCTCCGTTTCCTAAAGATCTTCCCACTTACTGTTCCTACAGATACCAAGGAAAATCAAGTTGTGTGGGGCATGGTGTGAGTAAAGTAGGAGAGATAAAGGGGTTAAATAAATAAACAAATAAAAAGGGGTTAAAGTAGGAGAGAGAAAGGGAGTAAAATTGAATTAATAATGTAATGATGGAACATATGATAGTGACATGAGAGGGTAAATAGGGAAATTTGTTTTGCCAAATAAGGAATAAAGCAAAAGAGGGAAAATCTTTTGGAAACACCTTTAAACGGAAAGAGGGAAGATCTTTAGGAAACGGAGGAAGTACTCTAGTATGTACAGATTGAACTCCAAACAAGAAAAATAATAACTAGTGATAAAAAAAAAAATCTAGGTTTACGTATACCCAAATATTCGGTATAGGTTTTGATAGGAGTCAGGCGAGGTATTATGGAGGATTGGGGGCTGCATGTAATTAGCCTATGATGCGGTCCCCTCGGCTGGGCCCCCTTTGCCTCAGTGCTTCTCCCAAGTTGCCGAAGATTTTAGATAATCGAAGTGCAGTAGAGTATCATTTGGCCCAAATTCTAGTGCGATGTGGGAGGGATATGGGCTCTACAATGAACTACTCCCTCCGTCTTTTATTAGTTTACCCCTTTTGACTTTTGACACTATTCACATACATGACTTTGACTATCTTTTGTAATTTGTACTTAAGGAAAAATATAGTCATGTGAGATCTTGTTGGATTCGTCTCGATGTGTATTATCCAAATATCAACTTTTTGTAATTTTTGCTTATCGAAAATTAGAGATATTAAGGTTATAATTAGTATGTCGGCAAATGTGCCCCAAAGAAATGGGTAAACTAATAAAAGACGGAGCTTATTATAGAAATTTTTACCCTACTATTTATTTTTATTTTTAGGGAAAAGGAAAACTATAAAGAGTTACAAATCTTTTTCGAAAAACTATATCCTAATTCCTAACTGCTTTGATGGAACAATGTCCTCAACATGGCGGTTTAGGAATTTACAATATTACTCCAATGTAATATGAGGATAAAAAAGGGAGCTATATATAATTGCACAAAAAGGGTGCTATGATAATTACTAACCCTGTTATTAATGAGTAATGACTATTATAATGTTAGAAATAGTATTTTGAAGAAGTTTGGACGATATAAATATATTTTTTCGCCGAGGATTTTAATTTTCATGTTTAATGGATTTCCGGTGAGTCTTAGTAGATTAGTCTCCTTGATGAAATATATCGAAAAACTACTTATTTATCATTATGCGATATGAATATAGTATAGTTGGCATTTTTATGATTATTATTATTATTATTGTAATAATAATAATAATGTTATTTATGTGTATTGAGATATTATGGGAAATCGGATGGATCTTTCAAGCACACAGTGATACACTTTGCTACAAGAATTTTACTGACCTATTATGATCAACGAGTTCACGGTAAACCCTTGTGAGATACGAAGAAGAGAACAATAGAAATTAGTTGTTGACAAACTGTATTCGCTACCATCTGTTTGAAGGTTGTGTTTTTCAAAAATTGGTTGTTTGGTATGCATAGAAATTTAATTCCCATATATGGAAAGTTAAATTTCCTAGGAAGTTATTTCCTTATGTATTCCTAGAAAATGACCATAATATGTTTGGTTGAGATAAAAAAATGTATTTTGCATGAATTCTGAATGACCGAGGTGGGGGAGTGGGGTGGGGGGGTTGAATAGATTCCCACTTTTAGTTGGAATTTAGTGGTTGTTTGGTATACAGGAAGTTATTTAGGCAATATAAATTCCCATGATTTGTCTTATTTGTGTAGTTGTTTGATTGACGTGAAGTGGAAAAATACGAGGAATGAAATTTTATGGGAATTTAAGATTCCCATAAAATGTAGGAACTGATCCTACCCTCCCTTGGTCATTCACAATTCCAACACAAATTCCTATAAATTACAACTTCCCTTATAACTACTAAACAACGACTAATTTCTAGGAATTTCATAAGTGAATTAAATCCCCGCAAATTGTAAATTCGTATGGAAAACTAATTCCTAGTGCAACCAAACAAGCACTTAAATTTCCCAAGAAATTCTCAATGCTTTTCCCCACTTCATATCAACCAAACATCTACCCAAGTCAGAAAAATCATGAGAATTTTTTATTGCCTACATGATTTCTTATATACCAAACAACCACTGAGAGTTTTTGTTGGTCAAATTCAAAGATATATATATTCTTAAGATAACATGAAAAAGATTAAGGTTGACTTAATTGGTTAGAGGCCCTTCTTTCACCCCTGTGACAGGGGTTGGCTTCTTGTCCCTTACAATGTTGGATCTATAAATCCCCGCACCTACAAGAAATCTTCATCTTAATTACCTAAAAAATTGAGATGATAAAATTATATATGACTTTTACGTTCTCAAATGCGTGACCATTATTAAAGGTTGGTATCTCATAATTAATATATACTTCCTCCATCTCCCAAATAGATTTTTCATTTCTCCAATGCACATTTTGTATCGTTAATATCTGTAATTACATATTCGTAAAAAATTTAAAAGTATGTTTTACATAATGTATAGTACAATGAGATGAATCAAACTATATTTTTTTTCTTAAATAAACAAACTATATATGACTATGTTTTTTCCTTATATATCGAAATTTTCTTTATACACCCATTTCATTTTGCATATTTGAATATATAAATCCTTACTATAGTACTGATATCTTTTTGGTCAAACCATGAGGTACTTTGACAAGTAATACTAGAATCAAAGAATTATAAAAATCCAACATGGTCTCCCCTAAATAATCTATGATGTTCCACAAAATCCCACAATTTTTTGTCATATAGGATGATTACAATTGAAGTATCTCCTTAAAAGGGAAAGGCAAGATATTTTGGTGTAGCTTCTTATTATCAATTGGATTGAAAAGTCGTTATCATTTTTAGCTGTTTAAAGGAAAGGGGGTGAAGGGGAGTCACGGATATATGAAGTATAATATATGGTCACACATACACACTAGAATCTGGTTCACTTATCCCCTAGTAGGACGAAATTATACGTAGCAGATAAAAAGACCACAAATGAGAGCAAACAACTTGGGAGTATTTTGATGTTTCAACCCCAAAATATGTGCATAAAACACCAAAAGTTTTATATCAAGGTAAATCTGTATCACACAATAGCACGCTATGCACCACATTTATTTCATTTCGACATGCAAATCAAATATGTAAGACAGCAAAAGGATGTAATAAAATGTAAAGGTATCAGCTTTCTCTGATCAGTATTACATGTCCTTTTCCATACTTCTTATTTTCCATTCATTAATCTTTTGTCTGTTGGAGTAAAAAGGGTGGTTGTGTTTTAGTTGTTTAAGGCTAACTGTATGTAGTTTGTATAGCGAAACATAATTAAGGTTTAAATGGATTCATGTCGTTCAACACTCGTGTACTTCCTTTGTTTTATATTACTTGAAACAATTCTAGCTCCAAGTAAGCTTATTGGTGTATAGTTTAATAATCAATTTGATGTTTTAAAACTACATGTCGAGGTGAATCTGCCACGACGCCAGAAAGTTATGTGTGGTATTTTGTCAATGCAACTCGTTCTATTGATGATGTGAGCAAAAGAAATATATACAACCCTATTCATTAACAATTAAAACTAAAGTGGGCCTGCCAAGCTAATCATTCAGCTTGAATGACATCACGAATATAATGACAGTCAACTTCAATGTGTTTAGTGCGTTCATGAAAAATAGGATTTTGTGCAATATAAAAAACAGACTTACTAACACTGAAAAGAGATATGGTACGCGAATGAGACGCTCCAAGACTACACAGTAGGGTACGTAGTCATTTCAATTCAGCAATCAGCCATCAAACGATATTCAGTTTCAGCTGAAGAGCGAGACATAGTGTGTTGTTTGCGGGTCTTAATTCCAAGAGATAGGAAAAGCACCAAGGTACAATCCATCCGGTCACAGAACGTTGGGTTACGGGGAAACTAGCCCAATCAGAAACACACCAAGCAGTCAAATGTAAGTCATTAGGGGAGGAGACAACAATACCTTGGCCATAACACCCCTTCAAACAACGGACCACCCGTAGAGCTGCACCTCAATGTTGTTGGCAGGGCTGATGCATAAATTAAGTCAGAACATGAACAACATAAGCCAAATAAGGACGCGTGAAAGGCCAAGTAAATGAGATGACCCACCAATTGTCGATATTGAGCAGGATCAGAATATAGTGGCCCATCAGCACGAGCCAAGTGGTGATTAAGCTCAAGGGGAGTGTTAGCTGGTTTAGCTCCCAACAAACCTGTCTTAGAAATAATGTCAAGAGTGTATTTTCGTTGAGAAAGAAAGAAAACGTCAACACTACGAGCAACCTCAATGCCCAAAAAATATTTCAGAGGCCCCAAATCTTTCATGCGAAAACTATCACCAAGATATTGCTTGAAAGAAGTGAGAGCATCAGAATCATTGTCAGAGATGATGGTCATCAACATATATCAAGACATTCAAACGAACACGTCCACGACTGTAAGTAAAGAGAGAATAGTCAGAATAGGAGTGAGAGAAACCATACTGACGCAAAGAAGTAAGTTTAGCAAACCAACACCGGGGGACTTGACACCATAAACAAATTTCTACAGGCGGCACACCTTTCTAGGAGTAGAAGTGTTGAAGTCAGGGGGAAGCTTCATATACACCTCCTCATCAAGATCACAATGAAGGAAGGCATTGTGAACATACATGTGCTGATCGATGTACATCCTAGTTCTGAGAGGCTGCAACAGCCAAGAAATCCCGAACCGTAACCATCTTAGTAATAGGAGCAAATGTTTCACTATAATCAATGCCTTCAACTTGATGATTACCCGGAATCACCAAACCAGCTTAGCTTTGAGGCGTTCAACACTACCATCTAAATGATATTTTATTTCCAGGTATGATTATCCTCAAGGGCATCAATTTCTTTCTCACGCCACTCAAAGGTGGATCTCCGAAAGTGGATTTCTAGATAGTTTTTGGTGTAGGTATCTCATATTCAAAACACCTTGGAAAAATAGAAGTTTTATTTTTTAAAAGAAAAGAGTGGAACTCATTCTTGATAACAGGTATATAGTTTTCCTCCTATTTCATTTAGTTCCGAGCTTATTAAGCAATTATATTTACGCTCATGTATGTACTAAAGTAAAAGTCATTAAAGTCAATATTTTTTATTAAAGTTCTCTTCTAAACCTATTAATACTTAATAAATAGTTTTATTGAAATTATGAATAGAAGATTTATCAAACATTAATTGAAATAATGACATTCAAAATTAAATTTCAACAAATACCAATTATATGAATATTAGACTGGAAATCAGAATAATAATTTACACTTCAAATGTCCAAACACTTTCATATACTTAACGATTACTCAGATATTACCTAGTGACAAACTGACAATAAGTTGATATTTTGGGTAATTAAAGAGGACAGAAATGTGTTTTGACTGTATGCCTGCACCTGAATATAACTAACTTTTAAGTTTTAACTATGCTAGGGGTGTGAAACTAATTTCAAACCCTATAATTAAGAAGGTAGATGCAAATTTTAGAATATCACGAGAGAAAATGACGTGAGTAGTTTGTCTTGATGCATGCAGTTTGTAGCTTCGGTGCAACTAATTGTGGGCTATAACGCTTAAACAAGAAGCTAAAGGAGGCTGCAGCTTGCAGAACCATATTGCGTATCTGAGTTGCAGGCCTTGCAGCTGCATTTGTTCCGCAAGGAACAAGTGGGTCCATTTCTCATTAATCTCTCTTTGGAATGGTACGTGAGATTTGAGATTGAATTTTGTTTACATCATTAGTATATTAAAATTATAACTAAGTTAAGATTAGGTTAGTGTAAGGAAAAAATCTTCTAACGTTGATGTTAGGGATTTGATTCCTATTAGAGATACTTTGGCGGAGAGTTTCATCCTACCATTTCCTCATTCTCAAATTGTTTGCTCTTTTATCCAAATCGGGTTAACATGCCTACCTTTATCTTGACATGGGCTCCCAGAAAAAATGCAAAATTATAACTTTACTCCCTTTTTATCTCATTTTAGTGTTCTAATTCACTTTTCTCTTTTGGCGTATTGTGTAAGAAGAGTATAAATTAGAGAGAACAAAAATGGATAAGTGTGGATTTTGAATCATCATAAAGAATGTAAATAAGTCATTGAAACATCCAAAAAGGAAATCAAACCAACTATAATAAGACGGAGTACTTATTATGAGGATTAGTTGCTATAAGTAATGATTTGATAATGTCTCGGGAATAATACGTAAAATTCAATCACATGTACGTGACATGTTGAAGTTACTATTATCTTTAATTCTTTATGTGTAGTAATAAAAACATTCTAAACAGAAGGAATTTGATTTTATACTCCATTAGTACATAAATCTATCACTTTTTGACGGTTTGTTCAAACCACCACCCCCCCTCCTCCTCAATGAGATGAGTAATCTAGAACCTTCTATTCATTAAGACTATTGGGTCCTTTATCTTTTTGAATTGAGGCTCGATCCGGCTCACGTCATTCCAACAATCGGTGGAGAGCACCTCAGTATACGATCGTGCACAAAAATGAATTAACAAATATGAAGCAAGACCTACTCCCTCCCATCCCAAGAATAATTGAAGAGAGTTATCTCCAGTCACCAACATTGGCATAAAAAAAGTAAGAACAGATAAGTAACACATTAATTGCGGGTTATGTAGATAGAGTAAGCTCTTGTAAGACACAAAAATATGAAGACTCGACAAAAATAACCCATATCTAATTACTCAATTGAATTACCCTATTTGAACAAACCCAAGAATTGATCTGATCCAAAAATTAATATAACTAAAATGAATTATTTAATCACAACAACATCAATGTGATTTGTGTGGATCAGGTTCACATTAACACTAGTGTGCACCTAGCCAAATTCACGTATAATTTTTGAACAAGTCACTACATCATTCAGAAATCCATTATGTCAAGTAGAAGCCCACTCTATCATGCAAAAACTCATTATATCATTCAGAAACTCACTATATCATTCAAAAACTTACTATATCATGCAAAAACTAAATCATTTCTAGACAATTCACTATATCATTCAAAAACCCACTATATCATGAAGAAACTCATTATATCATTTAGAAACATATATTATGCGAAAACAACATCATTTCTGAACAATCCACTACATCATTCCGACAATCACTATATTGTGCAGAAACTCACTATATCTGTATATCATTCATACACTCAGTATATCATGCATAAACTATATTTCTATATGTTGAAGCTGGTGTCACAATACTTACTACACAACCTACATCTTCTGCATGTCAAAACATGAAAATCAAATCCTCCATACGTTAATAAAATCCACTATATTGTATATATATTAGCTCACTATATCTCTATAAAACTCACTAATCATTATTATGAAGTTAATATCAATTACCAATTTGGTACATACTAAATCTATTTAAGTTTTTATACAATAACATATCTAGCAATAAGAATGAATATGACACAACTCAAATACTCCACATTTATGACAATTACTGGATTAGTGACTCTTACTAGGGTATGAATTACTATCTGTCTATCTGCCCATATAGATGCTCTTACCAAATCAAAGATCCTACAGAAAAGGACTTCAAATAGATTTTGAGCCAAGTTTTAAAAGACGGCTACCCACCATCCCAAATAAAGATGCCCCCTCGATGGTGGATAGGGATACAATTGCATGAATACTTTTAGCTAAGATACTAGATCCAGCTCATTTACAAACTCTTCCTTTTGTATTGAATGGTTGTTACTTAATACCTTTCTGGTAGCCCAATCTAGCTACTACTTTCAATTTTTTTGAGGTAAATTGGCAACATTGTAAATTATAAGTTTCAGCTCTATTCCATTGGTAACAGATTTCGATCAACTCCTTTCGAATTTAAGTAAAATGACTTCCTAATTAACTATCGAAAAATGAAAATATATCATGATAATTCAATCTTCAGTTTTCTCATCAGGTACTCCTAAGGTTTCTTAATATTCACCTAGTATTCTCGCGTTTTTCAAAATTCACCAAGTACCCCTGAGTTTGGAAAAATACCTGACGTGACCCTACCGTCAACTTTCTATTAAATATAACCCTAAAAAAACTTAAATAACCATAACTTCTAATCCTCCCCTAACCCTAACCCCTAACCCTACCGCTTAACCCTCCACCCTTAACCCTCCCACCACCCCTGCCCCTCCCCACCGTAGCCCCTCCCCACCCCCACCCCCACCCCTACCCCCACCCCTACCCCCTTGCGCAGCGATTTCCCCCAACCCCACCCCGTCGGGCAACGATTTTCCCCCACCCCACCCCGTCGCGCAATGATTCCCCCCCACCTTGTCGAATTTCGCGCTCCCCTCCCCCACCCCTTGTCGACTGCGCGAAAAATTGACTCAGGGGAGAAATTCGACGGGGAGGGGGGCACGAAATGTGACGGGGTGGGGGTAATCATTGCGCGAAGGGGTGCGGTGGGGGAATCGTAGCGCGACGGGGTGGGGTTGGGGGAGGCGTTGCACGAAGGGTGGAGGTGTGGGAGGGGCTGCGGCGAGGAGTGGTAGAGGTGGTGGGAGGGGCTGCGGTGGGGAGGGGCAGGGGTGGTGGGGTTTGGGTGGTTAGGGTAAGGTGGGTTAGGTGGCGGCCATGGGGTTTGGGTGGTTAGGGTGAGGTGGGGTCAGGTGGTGGTATTAGGGGTTAGGGAGAGAGATAGGTTAATTAGGTTTTTAAAATAGTATTAATTAAGTTTAATTAGGGTTATTAGTATTAATTAGGTTAGTTAGGGGGTTAATTTGGTTGATTTAACCTTAATAACAAACGGAGTTGACGACCGTTAGTCATTAAGAGTATTCTAAGTATTTTTTGAAACCTCAGGGGGCACCAGGTGAATTGTTGAAAACGCGAGGGTACCAGGTGAATATTAAAAAAGACTGATGTCTCGGGCCTGATCGGGCACTGTTCGCCCGATCGTAGTTCGCTAAGGGAGCCCGATCGGGCGGATGCCGCCGACCCAATCGGGTTAAATTCCAGTTCGACAATGCTTCATAAAACAACCATAATTTTCGCGTTTCTCTACGGAATTGGGCATGTATGACTTGTCGTTGGAAAGCTCTTTGACAAGCTATCACCTCCATTTTGAATCACATCAAAAACATTTATAGATTGAGAGATATGTGCATTAGAAGTCAACCTATGCCATTTTCACAAGATTTCAAGTGACAAATAACAGTTCTGATGCTTCTTATTGCTTGTTCCCTTGGTAAAATATTCACTCTTTGTATTCGTTTTGAAATTTGATATTTTGAGTGAAACCCTGTATTGAGTGAGCTTTAAGTGAAGCAAGAGAAAGGACTTTGAGTAAAGTTAAGAGAAGAACAACAGTTGTGGGAACAAACGTTAGTATTGGTGTTTTTACAGGAACACGAGGGGAACATGACTGGCGAGTCAAGTGTAATATGTTGTACATAGGGGTTAGCCTACCATTAGTGAAAGGGATAAGTCTAAATTCCCTTGTGGTGGAGGTTTTTGATATTTGTTAGGTCTCAGAAAGTTTTTCTCGCAAATCTCTAGTGTCTTTGGATTGTTTCCTTAATTCTGCAATAAAATATTCATAATTCCTATCATCACTACAAGTCTACAATTCACCCATCTCTTACAGTGTTCCTAAATAGACAACAAGAATATATGGATCGTCTTTTAAAAATTTAGCATCAATTTGACACGACAGGAATCTTTTTTTTTTTTTTTTTTTTGACAGACACATGAATCTTTTTTGGCTCTAGTATGAGTGTAGTCCGAGGCGACTGAGGCCCACTGTTGCGACCTATGGGCTGGCACGCCCTATATATGCCGACGGCCCCAGCTAGTGATCAAGAGTGTCGGGGCTTACTTACATCTCCGGTTGCTCTTGATTCTTCAAGTACTATTGAGTACTACTCCAAACTCCAAGTACTGTAGAACAAAGAGTGCATGCAGGAGGGTGTGAATGGGGGCAAAAAGTTTAAGTAGGGCCCCACAAATAAGGGGGTCCTTTATAGTTTACCTACCGACAACGATATTACAGAGGAAATGGGATTGATTTTCCATCCTTCTTTCTTCTGCTCTCATTATTCCTTTGATTTGATACAATCAGATTTCATGCATCTTGTTATCTTGTACCTGCCGTATTTACATTACTCACATATATTATGTGATTCTTATGTTCCTGCTCACCAAATGTACCACATCCCATTCATTTGACTGCCCTTTGCTTCTTGCTTTGCAATAAATGAATGTATCTCCAAATTATATATATTCTTGTAGGCCAAGTTATGGTAGAATTGGAAACATGCTAATTATAGCAATGTTTGGCCGGGATTGAGAGATGATTACACCATGTATAAGTAGGGGTAAAATAGATCATTGTTACATGGAACGCAGAATGTTCCAGAACGTGTTAAGAAAACAGGAACGCGGAACGCGGAACGCGGCCTTTAGAGTAGATCAGATGGACTCCTAGACTACGTACCACGTTTCACGTTCCAGGGCGCGTTTAGCCACGTACCACGTTCTCGGTATCAATGAAATTGATATTTTTCTAATTAAGGTTCTATTCAATTTAAGGACATGTTTGGGAACCATTAATTCATTTGATATGATGAAATTATCCCAATTTGCTAAGTAGGGGTAAATGCATTTAGTTTGATGTGTCATTGTCTTTGGAAAATACTTCATTAGGAGGTTGAGTAGGTTAACATGACTCGCTTGGAGACTTTGCAAGGTCAACTAGCTAGTGTAGCTTGTTATTGTACATAAATGGATGGAGGAAGTAGTAAGCTAATAGGTACGTGGTACGTAACCTAATCTTGTTAAATCATTCCTAAATAATACTTCTGAAATGATTTAAAAATAACTGAGTCGAGATTGATTTTGAAATTTAACGTAACTAATATTGAAAAAAAAACTAACAATAAATTATTAACAATAGTTTGAACATATGACTCGATTCTGAATTGAACAAGGTGGTCCAACACAAAACAATACCTAAAATTGTAAAAGTTACAATAAACTCATTGACAATAGATCTAAATATGAAACAACTCGAATAAAATCAAAACGAACAAGATAATCTAGTCCATTTTTTTAAATATGAATTGATGACATATCAAACTCATACCAATTGAGCAATTTGCCACTCCTAATAGGTGCATCTTAATTGTTCTATGTCTCGTATGACCTATGCTTTGGTGGTAATTGGATGTCATCTCCTCGTAAACAAAGGGATGAACCACAAATACCATGATGACTATTTAGTGCATTACTGTGCTTGAATATACTCCCTCCGCTTTTATTTATTTGCTACATTTTGGTTTACACAAGAATTTAGGAGATGTCAATTTCATTCTTTTTGAGTGTACTTTTTTATACCTTTAGCATTAAATAGGTTGGAAAAGGGGGAAAAGTAGTACTTTTTGGTGGAAGAAGAGGGGAAACAAATATGATACTATTACTTTTTGGTGGGCCAAGTCTCCTAATAAGGAAATGTAGCAAATAAAAAAAATTAACCCTTTTTGAAAAATGTAGCAAATAAATAAAAGCAGAAGAAGTACACTACACTGTATTCAATCTTTTTATCCTGCTGTGAACCATGATAAAATTATTGGCAGCTAGATGAAATTAGAGGTAATTTTATTTCCCTAGGATTCTGGGCAATATATGGAGCCACTTTCAGATATAGGAAAGAAATTCATGATTCAGATCAGATAAAAATTTCTATACTAAGTCAAACTAAATTTAAAAAAGGATATGTCACGTTTTTTTCTCTATCAAGTGCAGTATGGCAGGCTAGCTGCAGGTGGAATTGTGCCAGAAACCATTGAACACTTGCTCATTTTTTTGGAGTGGATTTGTGTTGGAAATCGGCATCATAAACCAGCATAATTTGTTGGAACAAATAAGTAGTGATAAGAAAAATAATAACCATAATAATAAGAATAGCAACTGAAAGATCAAAACTTTAAATGGAAGCATAAGTTTCCATGCCCATAATGCCATGCCTTCACAACCCGTTTGGTAGTTGGTCATAAATGGTGGTAATGAGAATGAATTTGTGCGTAAATTTGTGAAAAATATCATTGTTCATTCCCATGATAATGCTAATTTATCCTAAAGTGTCCACTTTCCTTCTTGAATATTTATTCCTATCCAATACCACCTTGTAGGTGGTAATGAGTAGTAGTAGAGGTGATCATGGGCCGGGCCGGGCCGGGTTCGGGCCGGGCCGCGGCCAAAAAATTTGCCCATTGGCCGGGCCGGGCCGGGCCGGGCCTAAATTCGGGCCGAATTTTTGTGTCCAAAGCCCGCTATTTCGGGCCGGGCTTAGCGGGCTTTTGCGGGCCAAAACGGGCCGGGCCAAAAAATAGACTAAAAAGTCGTTTTTAGCTTGCCCAAAGCCCGCCCAAAAAAAAAAAAAAATGACCGGGCCGGGCCCGAAAAATTCTGCCCAAACCCGGCCCAAAAACGGGCCGGGCCGGGCCGGGCCAGCGGGCCGGGCCATGTTTGATCACCTCTAAGTAGTAGTGAAAAATGCTTCTCTTTGGAGACGAAAATACAAGTTTAGGGGTGAGATTGCTTGCCCATGGAGATTTTAATTACCGCAATTTATTAACGACTACCAAACGAACCGTCAGTATGTTCCTTATTTTTTCCTTCACGGTATCTACATTAATTGGATTGTCAATTTCTTAGTGTCTCCTTAATAAGTTTGTTAAAATTGAAAAAAAAAAAAACAAGGTTCAACAATAAATGCAAGTCTTAAGTAAACGGAATTTACAATAACTTAGTGTAAGATATTAAAGTTATGGCTCCACATCTATGTTAAGGAACTACCCCTTATAAGAAAAAAGTTGCTCATGTCTTGCGATCGATAAATTAATGTGTTTTCCACAACATAAAAATGGCATTCACCAAGTAAAGGGGGTTTCGGTGGAGCAATGGGACTAACAAAGTGCAGTGTCGAGTTTTGGCCTTCAAGGAGTGTTTTCAAAGATCCCCTTCTATGACGTCTAAAGTATGAATATTGTTTTTACAGGGTATTTGTGTTTGTTTAGGATGTTTATATACTTTTAAATGGTGTTTACTAATAGGACAGTTTTATTATGGTTAAACCGTCCTATAAATTGGTTCTTAAATTAAGATGACACATGGAGAACTGTAATTGGCCGCGAGTTAGTGGTGGCACATGGCACGCTATGTTGGAGATTTAGAGTATTTGTGTGATTTGATTAATGGCACGTTAGTTTGACTCGCTTGGATAAGATGTCGTAAAGGATGTAGATTTGCTAGAATGGGAGTGTCGATTTAATGACAGAGCATTTGCTTTGGATCGCGAGATCAAGCAAATGTGTTTATGCAGACATGGAGTGTCCGCCATGCGTTGGAGCTCAAGCTCTATTGGGGTAGTAGTCGGGTGTCGTGATGCGACATTTTAATTTTTCTACGGTTATTTTTTGATTTGTTGATAGAATTGCGGTTTCCTAGCATTTACTATATGTAGTACTTCATGAGAACTTCCCATATATGAATGTTAAGAGTGAAAAACACATATTCTCTTCTTCGCACAAGATTTAGAAGTTTCTCAAAATCAGTTTTCAAGTACATCTCAGATATCACAACACATTTGTTCACATTTGATAGTGTTCATAGTGATTAGTGAGCGTGAATATTGTTGTTTTTATTTGTATCTTGAGAGTATGCGCAACCCGTGTTCAAGTGTAGGGTCAGAATATTACTTTTAAAAAAGTGCAATCACGCTTAGAAGATCATCTTTGAGACCCTTATTCACTGTCTTGTTCTAACACTCTAAAGGTTCAATCAAAATTATTAAAATCGCGATTCAAATCTTAAAATCGCGATTCAAATCTTAAAATCGCGATTCAAATCTTAAAATCTTATGATTTTACCATTCAAATATGATAGACGATTCTAACATTTCTTTTGACTAGCTAAAACCTCGCAAATGTAAATCATGCTAACAAAGCAAATAATAGATATATATTGTTAGTTATTGCCAATATAGTGGGTGAACAACTTTTTTTTTTCCAATGAAAATTGAGTGCAATATCTTGATTATACATTTACGATTCAATTTTACGATTCAATTCTATAGGTCGTTTTTTATTCAAACTAGAATCTTGATTTTAACAACTTTGAGTCCAATCTAGCATAAATAAGCCGGTAAATCTTGAGTCTTCGCTTGATGACTCCACCAACTGAATAAAGAACATACCAATATATACTTCCTCCGTTTTAAAATAGATGTAACATTTGACGTTTCACATTTGCCAAGACACAACTTTGATCCACAATATCTCTATTTTATAAATTTAAAAATGATAAGAAATACGTATTTGAAAAGTGTATGTCAAAACAAATACAACAACATCCCACACAACTATATTTTTTCTTATATATAAATGACTATTGATGGTCAAATGGATGAGGTGGATAAATAATATCAAAGTCAACATGTTACATCTAAAAAAAGAACGGAGGGAGTATAAAAAAAATACTTCCTCCGTTTCATAATAAGTGAAACACTTCTCTAAAAAAAGCTCTCACATAAAAGAGAGAAGTGTTTCACTTATTATGAAACGGAAGAAGTACTACTTATTCTCGAAAAGGGTATTTACTTCAAGGCCTTCAACCCTTAAGCATTTTAAGTTCCAACCTTCCCGTCCTTAGTAATACATAAGCCCAGCCCACAACCATGCCAGTCTACGAAAGTTCGACTTATTGGGTTCACATAACAAATTATACACACATTGATCTACACTTAATTTCATAACAAAAAATATTGACTAATTGATACATCAAATATTAAAACTGTACGTAGTTTTTCTTTCCTTGAAAAAATGTTATCATTGTATCAAACCTAGAATTACAGTCCTTAGATCATTAACAATAAAATTACACAAAATCTACTAGACAAAAGAAAAAAAAAAGCATGATTTTGGATCATCATTATACTTTAAATTTGGTGATCATATAAGTAGCACAACCAACAAGAAACAAGAGAACAAGCCCAAGAATGGTAGGGCAGTAGTAGTAGTAGTAGGGGCAGAGTTGTGAGGAGCAGAAGGTGCAAGAGCATGGACAACAACCTCGAGGAAGCGTGTCCCGCGGCCGGAGTAACCGCGGCCGGGGACAACATGGACGTGGAGCTTCTGACCGAGCTCGCAATGGGTACCAATGCCACTATAGAAGTAGTAGTCACCGGTGGCATTGAGCTGAAAAACTGTTGGACCCTTGTAGAACATGTTTACCACATTGTCATGACCACATTTGTCAAAGTCTGGTTTATTTACTTGTAGAACGTTGTGTGCTCCTACCCTGTATGGAAACACTGCAATATTTCCATGCAATTTTTCATTGTTATTATGATTGTCATTGTCCCATGAATAATTGTTTTTTGACGAAAGGGGAAACAACAATAAAAACTAAGACATTTATGAAGTGAATTGCAAACAAGTTCTAGCACAAATCTGTGCTTTATCATGCGCTCGCTGAACTTGTTGACGATTCACCTTTAAAAGAAAACACCAATAAAAGGATGCAGCTTTAAGCTTAATGTCCCGTATAAAAAAAATAAAAAATAAAGAAACACATGAGAAGAAATTGATTTCATTTGTGAAGGATTGTATATGATCACATTTCACAATATATAATCGATCAATCTAATTTTGTTGTCTTCTTTCACATAGGAAAATTTAGTCTCGTTTTCTAATTTCTTATCATATACTCCCTCCATTTTTTTAACCCCTAAATAGCAAAATGTTCTAGAAAAATCAGAGGGAGTAATTATTTGGAGAAGGCCTTGTAAATTGGTTCATAATATAATTACTACGAGCCTCTGATATACATAAAGCCACATCAAAGAAACAAAAAGTTCATCCTAAAAAAGGTTCCAATGAAAAATTTGCTAAAAGATTTACAAATAAAATCATTTCATATATATAGGTAAGCTCTCCCTAGCTAATTAACAATGACTATTAGATATGAAAATAGGAACATATATAGGTGGAATTTTTTTGAGTTTGTCACAATGTTTTTGTATTTGCACTCTCTTAAATTGACCATTCTAAGTGGCAAAACAGATTCAAGGTAAGAAATAATATTACCAAACAAACATACTTCATTCTTCTTCCATAAATTCATGGATTGCTTATGCATTTGGTGTTATGGTTTTCAAGAAAATAAAACTTCATATAAACAAGTTTCATCATCTTTCTATTTAACCTAATTTTTAAATCACCAAATGAAAAATGAGGCAAGCTTTAGGGGCCACAACGCGATACATATTTTCTCATTTTTTATCATTCACGAACTACTCGACTAACAAGATTGATGTCAATTAGCTTAGTTGGTTAAAGTCCGGAGAGATGGTGCATATGACCTGGGATCTAATCCCGTTTACATTATTTATCCTTGTGGCTCTCTTTACACACAAAAAAATTATATTGAAAAGAACACATGCATCCTAAGGTGTTGATATAAACCAAATGTGCAAATTAAACCAAGATTTACAATTCATGACATTAAAAATCAATCTAAAACCCAAACTCAAAACTATTTTATAAAAAAAAAATCTCACACAAAAATACTAAAATCTTTTTTTAGAAAAAACTGACCTAATTTGTCACCAGCACCAAAAGTTCTAGGCTTAGCCCAATCCGTATAGAAGGTGGCGTTAGGGGGAACTCCCCAACCTGCAGTTCCTCCAACAACATGAATCAATGCGCTGGTAGATTGCAGCAAAACGCAGCACATTACAACTACCAACGGCAATGCGATGCGTATTACAGCCATATTTTCCACCAGCAATTTTTCTTATTTTTATTTTCAACCTGTATAAAAGCCTTTATAATCCTCAAAAGCCTTTACCAGGTTGACTTTTATACCAAATTTTAGTAAAAATGAGGTAATATAAATATGGGGGGATTAGTTCTGTGTTAAAATGTGATGGTTGTGCTTTTTATACAGCTTAATTATCAACATAAGATTAGGATTAAAAGGCATGCATTTGAGGTTATCTTTAATTAAGCTTTTTGCTATTATTAGAATACATGTTTATAACTAGTTTAAAGTGCATGTAACTATTATATATGAGGGGTGGTTAGAAACTACGTATGCATGCCCACTAATTTTAGGGTGGTAATGTTGAACCTCACATGCAAAGAACTCTCATTATCCATTAAATTCATGATTGAACAAAAAAAAACATTATAGACTTCCTTTGTTTTAATAGATATTGCACGACTTTGGACATTAACTTATACTCCCTCCGTCCCATAATATAGTACCTATTTCATTTTTGGTGGGTCAAACTTTAAAATGTTTGACCGAATATTCTCGTTTGTATATATATAAAAAAAAACATATTCATGTGAGATCTTGCTAGATTCGTCTCAATGTATAGTTTCATTATATCAACTTTTTGTATTTTTTTATTAATACGGAATTGAAGATATTAAAAGTCAAAGTTACGTCTTGGAGACCCTGTAAAAAAAAAGAAACAAGCACTATATTATGGGACGGAGGGAGTAGATAATTACAAATTTGGTGATTGAATTTTTTTTTTAGCGAGAGAGTAGTTATATATCGTATGGTGTGTAGTTATAAAGTATCAAACATGTGACCTTTGAAATGAAAAGTAAAAGTATAACCATGAATCCAATATAACACCATTGTTTATTATTTCAAAATTAAATATCATAAGTCTTATAATTATATCTCACTAAAAGATTTACACAAGTATACCCAACATTATTATGATAATAACAAGAAACTATTGTAGAAAATTAAACTATTACTTTTGTCCCCAAACTTTTATTTTTCAAATATCATACATTACATCAATTTTTCCTCACCAGACAAAAAAAAAAAAAAAAAACCGAATAGTAACATCCCAAAATATCGTCCGAAACACTCACTATTTACTCCCCTTGTCCCAAAAATGTTGCTACTTTTGCTTTTTCACAGTTTACGAGATGCAAATTCAAGCACCAATATCTTGAGTTACATATATGAAAAAATATAAAAATTATATATTTGAAAAATACAAATTGGGACGAATCAAATAAGATCCAACATGACTATATTTTTTCTTATATATATCAACTAAATTACAGTCAAAGTTATCAAGTGAATAGTCCCAACCGTAAAAATGTAACAACATTTTTGGGATAGAGGAAGTACTAATTAATACTTCCTCCGTTTTTTTTTAGATGTTACACTTTCTATTTTAGTAAGTTTTAAATTAGATGCTACACTTTTATTTTGAGTAATAACTTCTCTCTATCTCTCTCCTATCACATGTTCACATGAGACCCTTTTGTTTTCATTCTCTCTATCTCTCCTCTTTAAAAATTACCTAGGAATCTGTGATTTAAAAAGTGTAACATCTAAATAAAAACGGAAGAAGTACATCTTTTTGGTGCATACATAATTACATATAGTGATGATATAACAAAAACAAAGGTTGGACCATCGTAGGCCCATAAAATATAATAGGATCATTCGGCCCATAAAATATACAGCTCACAACAAATTAGAAAATTCACGACATTTTTATTTATATATTTTATACATGCCCACAGATTGACATTTCCACAAGAAGAAATTACTCCATTTTCTTCTTCTTAAACCCTTAAAATTAAATACTTCATATTTTCTTCTTTCCTTTTCTTCAAGTTATATTGGTCTTCATTTAGTGAAATAAGCAATTTATTTAATTATTTTCACTAATTTTGGTGCGTAAGTTAGTTGGAAAAAAATCTGAAAATTGAAATAATGGAAGCAGCAAAAGCAGTTTGTGGGAAAGAAGCATTGGATGTTTTAAATTGCGTGGTTCAATCAAATTACGATCAAGATAAATGCCTTCACCTATTACAATCTCTTCGCCAATGTGTCCTTTCAAAGGTTTTATTTATTTATGAATGTCTTGGATTTTTTATTGTTATTCGTTGATTGATTTCAATATGTTTCTTTTTTTTTCCATTAAGTTATGTGATTATGTTGTTGTAATTAAGTTATGTGATTATGTTGTTGTAATTAAGTTATGTGATTATGTTGTTGTAACAAAGTTATGATCTTTTACATTTGTTTTAAAGAAATGAATTAAGTTTAGGAAAATCTTGTATAAAGTAATTAGGAAAGTCATTATACTCCCTCCGTTTCAAATTATAAGGCATGTAAACCACTTTTACGCATATTAAGAATTTAGTTAGTTTTAGTTAGATTTGCATAGGTAATAAGAATTGACATTAAATATTGTATTGATAATAGAAAATAACCTATAATATTATCTTGATAGTATAAAGTTGCATTTAATTTTACATTGGTAATTGAAAATGCCTTATATTTTGAAACAAAAACTTTTGGCTAAAATGACTTATAATTTGAAACAGAGGGAGTAGTATATAGCTGCAATTGATTGAAAAAAAACACTTCCTCGGTTGTGTGAAATACTTTTCATAACTTTTCAATTGAAAGCGAGTTTTTTTTAAGAGAAGTGTTTCACTAAGAACTGAGCAAATATTTATTATTCTGATGTGATAACTGATTTTTGGTATTAGGATGATGGAATAAAATATTTGAGTTGAAATTTTATTGGATTTTGCTAGAATTGGATTTGGTGCTATGGTTAATTAACTTCATTGTTTTTAGTCTTGAGCTTGAACCTGTTGGATTATGCTCTAAAATTAGTTAAATAGTTTTCCTAATAGTTAGGATTAGTTGCTAACAATCAGTTAGTGGGTTAACAAGTAGTGGTCTAGATAATGGTCTAGTTAGTGGGATAGCAAGCAAGTAGTGGGCTACATAGTGGACATGTTATTAGTAGTGCTTTGTATGCCTATTTAAAGGTTGTTTTGTTTATTGATGATGTGTACATGAAAAATATATAAAAAATGTAGTCTTTCTTATTCTCTCCAAGTTTCTCTTTTTTCTCCTCTAAAAATTCTACATGGTATCAAGAGCTCCAGGTTAGATCCGGAAAGGGAAAGAGATGAAGCAAAAAAAAAAAAAAAAAAGAGAGAAGAGAGGAAAAAGTATTAAAAACAAAATTGAGTAAAAGAAACAAGCAACGCAGTTGATTTCATTGTTTTGTGAGCAATTTTTTGTTTGAGTGAAATTTTTTGTGTTTAACCATGAAAGTAATGGTTGGGTGATGTGTTGTTGGGTTCCCTTTTAGCCCATGAAAATGGATTTTAATCCTGTGAAAAAGAGGGCATAAAAAATTGTTTGAGTTGAATATCGAGTAATCTTTACGAGTGTGTGGAAGTCGTAGTCAATGCAGAGACGGTTTCCGAAATTAAAGTAGTGGACTTAGTCAATTTGCAAGGCAAAGTCAAAATGAGTTTATGGAGAGAAGTGCTCCATTGAGTGAATGTTGTGATAATGTGCATCAACAAATTAAAATATGGTGTTGGTGATAACGTGTATCAACAAAAGATGGTGTTGATGAGAAGTGCGTCAACAAATTTGGTGTGATGAGAAGTCATATACATTAAGAAGAGAAGTGTTTCCATGTTAATGGAGAGAAGTCCTCCATGAAGATAAAACAAATGAAGGTCCATCATGTGGGAAGAATTACCAATAATCAAGATTGTGACATATATAATCTTTAATGTTGACTCCTACAAATTTTGGAGCAAGGGGGTGTGTTGGATTATGCTCTAAAATTAGTCAAATAGTTTTCCTAATAGTTAGGATTAGTTGCTAACAATCAGTTAGTGGGTTAACAAGTAGTGGTCTAGATAATGGTCTAGTTAGTGGGATAGCAAGCAAGTAGTGGGCTACATAGTGGACATGTTATTAGTAGCGCTTTGTATGCCTATTTAAAGGTTGTTTTGTTTATTGATGATGTGTACATGAAAAATATATAAAGAATGTAGTCTTTCTTATTCTCTCCAAGTTTCTCTTTTTTCTCCTCTAAAAATTCTACAGAACCACTGTTAGGGCATGTTTGGATTGAGGTAATGAATTAATGGGGTAAATAGGGGACACAATTAAGAGGATTAAGATTAATATATGTGTTGATAGATGGACAACGCTAGGGATCGTGTAACTGTGTAAGGAGGAGGGAAGGACGGAGAGCTATCTACCCCCTTAATGCATTACCCCCAATCCAAACACTATGTAGCACGGGTACTTCTTTTAGGTCACGTAGTCTTACACTTGTGCCCGATACGTATTCTCTATGGGTACGCGTACCCATTCCTAAAATTTCAAAATCTTGTCGTTTTGTGTCCCCATACTTGAATCCGTACCCGTTCCCGTATTTATCTCTGTGCAACCTAGTCCAAACATGCCCTTTGGGGATGTCTTCCTTCGATGACCTTCTCTAACCCGGATTGCCTGCATTGAGATACAAATATACTGGGTTGTTTGGCTTGTTCGTGCTGGTCATGTATGATCGGGTTACTGGATATTGTAATCATCTTTGATGAAGCAATATAATACATGGTCCTTTGAGAAGTCCGCGGATTATGTAGTAGTACTAGTTGTGATGATTTGCTCATGGACTTGACAAAAGGACCAAAGTTGCTTCTAATCTGGTATATAATCGATCAACCTGTTGTGCCTATGAACGTGCCCTGTTATGTTTCAAGCTCTTTGGTCATGTACGGTATGCCTGCGGCACATACATGAGAAAATATTAAAGATCATTCAGTTAGAAGTTAAAACGCCATAACATTGTTGGTAACTTTTGGATGCATTTTGCTGCTATTTACCTAGGAATGGTACTCGTGTATTTTGAAAATGGGATGGTACTTGTTTTGCTTACTGATGAGTAAATCCAGTATAATTTATTAGATGTGGCTTTGAACTTTCCTCATTGTCTTATAATTCTATGCAGAAATTCGTATCAGTTATCTAGTAGTCCATATGTGTATTCTGTTGCAGTTCGTGTTACTTTAAGGGCAGCATTATCTCAGCATATCAAACATGCTATAAATTTGTTCATCGTTATAAGTTTGTCTATTCTTGTAGTTTTGATTTTTAGCATTGTCAATTGCCAATGCTTGGCGTATACAAGAGAATGATTTTAGATTAGTGGGATACCAATATATGAATTAAGTTTCTAAATTTGAAGCTATGAACTTATTAGAACTTATCGTAGTTCTCAATCACTTACAATGTTTTTTATGTTTCTTAATAGAAAGTGAAGAAATTCTCACTACCGGAAGAGAAGCCGTTAGAACTAGACTCGGGTAGCAAAAGGCAAGCCTAATTTGGAGAATCTATTGATGAGATTATGTTGTTTCTCGTTACGATGCTATGACTTATGGCAATTGGCATGTGTATGATTATTGTCATGAATTTTGTAGATAGAAAATTGGTGTAAAAGGCTAAGTTTCTGGATTTATGTCAATGTTTGATTTCTCAAGTGACCTGATCTCTCAAATCTACAAAATTGGCATTTTACACTTCTTAACAGGTGGAAATGTAAGCAGTATATGTCATCTGAACTGTATGATTCACTCAGCTTTTTCCCTTGTCATTTCAGCATGCACAAATCTTTGAATTGATGCTACGGGAGCCATGTTCATAGTTCAAAATTCAAGGATTTTTCTGTATCAAAATGGTTTATAGTACGGTGACTTTATTTTGGCTGTTAATTGGTGACTTGATGCTATTATCAGTATCAATGATGTGACTTCTTGCTTTAGTCGTATGAACTATGAACTTTTTTAATATGATAAGGAGGACTTTATCTAAACCTCAACACACACAGTGTTCCTGGTCTAGCATTTGCGGGCCAAGTATAATCTGAGGGAATCCCTACTCCAAGTATTGCAGTTGGAAGGATTCGTCCTTGTCTCTTTAAGGTTACAAGGTGAATCTCCAACTATCTAAAGTCACTTGCTTGCTTGTTTGAGTTTTTACATATGTGGCTCAAGTTACCTTCGAAAGTAAATTTTCTAATAATTAATCCGAGAAGAATTCATTTATATCTAAATCATTTTTTAAAAAAGATTTTCAACCAAAGGTTGTGACTTATGAGGGTGTTTCTTCTTCTAAGGTGTCATCTACAAGCATTCCTATCTTAAGAATAACCAGGTAGGGGAATAACTTGAGGGGTGCCTCGAACTTGTGTCTAACAGTCTAAGCCTCGGGTGGAGAAGATAACTCCACCGAGCTGGAGCTTCCTTGGCACCAACTATTTCATTTAATTACTACTATGTGAGTTTATGGTGAGAGTTGTAATTATAAATCTCACCCAAATAATTTAGGGTTTTTATAACTCTCCTATTTTCTTGTAATTATTTTTCAAGGTCTCATCGTCCTAGATTTCTTTCAGTTTTTTTAAGGATGTTTATCGCTTTAATTAAATTGAGTTTATGTACATTACTATTTTTGTCATATGTTCATCTTTTTTTATTATTAGGAAATATAATTGGTGCAAATACCAACTCCTGCTAGACTACTAGCTCTGTAGGGTATACTAGCTTAGAAACTGGATACAAGGCTAAACATCCCAGAATTAAATGCCCCAACATATTGTTGAGATGAAGATTTGAACCTTGGGTAATGCCCTGGAATTCAGGATGATATTCCACTAAGGTACCACCTCTCCCTCTTATGTTCATATCTATTGATCTTCTCAATCTTTACATCTTACCTTCTGCTTGCACTCAAAACCCTTAGTTATCCTTGTAACCATGCATAGAAGATAGCCTACATCGTTGGACCTACTATGACCCCAAGCTTAAGGTGTAAACAGTATACCCCAACCCTGAGAGCAACCAAAAGAGCATAGAATCAAGTAAATGGGCATCAAACACACACACATAGACATATTTATGGACATACACTGTCCTTTAGATTTGTACTTCCAAATATTCAAGTGAACAACAAAACTATAAGAAGGTGAGATGCAACTGATTGTTTACTTTCTATATGGTCAAGTATAATGGTAGTCACATGAAGTTGTACTTCCAGCTGGTTAGTGTATGGTGAACCTTAGCTTTGAGACTGGAGGAGGCGAGGGCGAGCCAGGGGAACTGCCTCTGCTGCTTCGTGACTCTCCGCCTTGCCATGCTTCCTGAACCTGAGAAGCAAACTGCAAGTTCCACAGTACATCCTCGACAGATGGTCTCAGGCTAGGGTCTTTCGACAAACATCTACCACATATTTCCATCAACGTCTTAAGTGATTCATCAGAGCAGGTGTTCTGGATTTCTTCAGCCACACTATTCCTACGAGCTGCTTCATCTGCTGCAAGGCTCGCTTGTACCTGCATTAAAATGAGCGGAACAACTCATTCAAACTGGTGAAGGCTGGTAATTTAACCGATTTCAACAAAGGATACGGTTACTTCTGTTTTTATGACCGATCTATGAAGTTGCATTAGTGTTTTTCAGCACTGGCAAGAAATTCAGGAGTGATCGTACCTGGTTTCTCAATGCGTTGAGCTCACTCCTTGTTTTAATTTGCATTCCCATGAGCATTTCCAGTAATATTACGCCAAAATCATAAACATCCATCTTATCTTCGTGTTCAATCCTACATCGACAATTGGAAACCATACACAACAACTAAGAAACAACAACAAACTTATGAAGGAATCTTAGTATCCTCAGCATCATAATTATTAAGATTAAATAAAGCATGACCTAGTCGAGATACTGTATTACTACCTCATGTGAACCTCTTTCGACTTTGTTGAAGCTGCATGAGAAATCTGTGATGTCCATATAAGGAAGATGTGAATTTTTTTAATTTTATCAAATTATTACTAATATATAGCTTTGCAAGTTAGGATGAAGTAAGCATTTTCATTCTTACATTTCCCATATTCTCAGCCAACAATGGAAGGTTATAACTGCTGATTTTAGCAGCCATGTTTTGGTCTATTAAAATGTCTGTTATTCTAAGGTTGTTTGAAAAAATGCCAGGCGTCATCCCTGCATGAAGAAACTGGATTCCTTTCGCAATTCCGATCGAAGCTGCTATACGTTGCGACCATGTGAGCTTTCTTCTGGCACGTCCAGCTTCCATAAAAACAGGAAAGTAAGAGTTTTGAGGCTAAGAAAAACAGCAGCAAATTTGTCAACAATGTAAATAATATGTAATTTTGTAGATACTGTAGTTACCTGAGATCCAACTCCTTAGTGTTCCATTTGGTACATATTCAAATACAAGGAATAATCTGCTAACACTCGAATCCTCCAAGTAATACTCGAAACAATGACCTATTGAACTGACTAAATGGTGGTGTCGAAGCTTAGATATTAGTTCTATGTGAGGCATCAGGTATTCGATAGGGTGATTTTCTTTTAGCTTCAGGCATCTGATGGCAACAAGAGAACCATCATTCAGCTGACCCCTATACATCTGATACAACACCAAACGTGCAGATTTTTATTATAGATTGAGATCACTAGGAAAATCTAACACTACTGACACCTTAGGATAACAATGAATATGAAAGAATCTTCATTCGCATTGATTTCTAAAACTGGTTCTACATACCTGACCTTGAGATCCTTCTCCCATAAATGCGGCTGAAGCAAATTTATTTGTAGCAATCTCAAGTTCTTCCAAAGAAAATGTCCGATATGCTGGAATGCCAAGTGCCCCAAGCTTCATAGTCTTTGATATATATCCTTCACACATGGCCAACAACAAACAAGAATGTGAGATCAATAGGGGGGGAAAATGTCGTCCCCTGATAAGTAGTTTTTGTTGGAGATTTTCCCGATCACGTAAAATGTGGGGAAACATTGTTACACATTGATTGAATGTGAAATCGTGTTGAAACAGAAGCGGAATTGAAGTTCTAGCAAGGATTATGGGATGCTTGTAAAACAGTACGGTCTTAATTAGTAATACTGCAAACATTGAGCATTTGCAACAGGTTTTTAATGTTTTCTTACTTTCAACCATGTTTCAAAGGCTAGGCACATCTAAATTTGATATTTATTTGTTAGTTTTAAATTCTGTTCGTAGATGTCATATGACTTCAAATTGATGAATTAGTTCTAATTTGTTAAAGAAGGCACATCATAAATAATTCAACACATAAGGACAGTAATATGTCTCCTAAAGAAAATGGGACTTACTTGCATCAGTAAGAAGCTTTGATGTGAATCCTGTTGAAGCCTTTTCAGAGATTACTCTAGGTGGGCGAGCGTCAAGTTTCTTCTTCGCATGAACTACTTTAAAGAGCCAGACAACCAGAATGATAAAGACAACGAAAACTATCACTCCACCAACTATGCATGAAGCTAAGACAGTTCTCCTTGTTCGATCTTTTTTCTTGTGGGAATCTACTATCCCAGCAGCCAAAGCTTCATTTCGGCAGAAGGAATATGGATGCTGGCTATTATCTACCGAATTTAAGCAATTTCCTTCATAATGAACAAATTGCTTCTTGGAGTTTGATTGAAGGCAGTCAGGTAAGTCGCCTGTCAAGAGATTGGATGACAAGTCCACATAATTAAGTGCACCATTGCAAGATATAATTTTAGAAAGCAGTCCAGTGAACTTGTTTCCTGCAATGTTCAGATAGTTGATCGAGGGTAGAGATAACAATGATACAGGAAACGGGCCCATAAATTTATTTGAAGAAATGTCCAGCTTTTGGAGTTGATAATATGAACTAATTTCAGCAGGGATAGCGGACCTAAACTTGTTATTTCTGATGATAAGTGTCACTAATTTGTTCTTAAGCTGAGGGAAATCAGGTCCAAATGAGTTATTCTCCAAGTCGAGCTCTTCAAGGTTCTCTAACCCTGTAAGATCAGGTATGTCTCCGTAAAAATGATTATTTGCCAGTGTAAGAACTCTGAGACCGCCCAATTTGCTTACACTCTTTGGTAATGACCCATTGAAAGAGTTGTTCCTCAAACTGAGAGCATTCAGAGCAGGAAATGATCCCATTTTATCTGGAAGTTGACCACTAAACCCATTATTATCCAGTACGATACCTTGGAGGTTTGTCAGAGATGAGATTTCTTCCGGGATGTTACCATAGAAAAAATTTGAGCTTATGTTAAGCCTCTCAAGTGAAGATAACAGCCCTATTCTTGCAGGTAATGGACCCCATAAACCTAGGGAAACCAAAGTAAGAACCTTCAAGTTAGGTAACTTAACAAGGGCAGTGACTAATGACTCAATTGAGAAATTATGAGGCAATTTTGGAGCTCCTTTATTTCCAGCTATATGAAGTTGAGTGACATTATTTCCATAGCATACGACAGTGACAGACGGGGATGGATCCAAGTTACAAAAGCTTGTTTTCTTATTCCAGCTGCTTAAAAAAGAAGGGAAGTTCAGAAGTGATCGAATTCTCACAAGAGTCTCTACTTGTGACGAATGTAGCTTCACTGACACTGAAATTTGGATTGAAACCACTAGTAGAAGAAAGATTAGTGGTTGCCTGAGTCCCTTTGCCATTTTTTCTCAATTATGAGACAATTTGGAGATGCACAAATATTTGGATCTTCCATGCACTGAAAAAACAAAGAAAAAGAACTTGAAGTTAATCAGATTCGCGAACTCATATCAATACACGGATGCATGTCCAAGTGTCAAAATCAAACTCAACTCTAGTAAGAAAAAAGTTCATGGTTTTTGGTCCAAAATGAAGTGCCAAATTCTCCATATCCATATAAGAGAGTGTCAAGGATCCGACAAGGTCTGTGAGATAAATCACAAATTACGAGAAAACAATGAAATTACAAGATAAAAGAGACCAACATACACATGTTCAGTGGCTCCTGAGGCTAGTCATGCTGAAATCTAAACAGAGGAGTTTGAGAACTATGATTATACAATTACATCATAGTAAATAAGAAATTATAGTAATTGTTGAAAAACTCATAGGAACTGGACTACTTGAGTATTAATGTATTATATCAAACAAGCAAAAATCTTAATACAAAAAACATTGGTTTCAGAGTTGAAAAGAAAACTTACCTAGCACTGTAGTTCAGGGTTAGCTTGGAAAATTCACTTGTCTTTGAAGTTTGAACTCCATTAAACTGCAGTGGCGGATCCAGAATTTTCAAATCGAGGGTACTGTAACTAATTAAACAAACTTGGTGTCAACATTTAGAAAATATTCTACGTTAAAAGTATTACTAAGACCCAATTCTTAAATTAAAAGCAAAATAGAGCAAAATACATCAACATGATTATAGTTGACAAGCAAAATACAAAGATTAAGCTGTAGAAATAAGTTTTCCACAAAGATTAAAGTTATACATATTGAATGTTAATCCATCAACAAATGACAACTAAATCACAGCAATTGAGTACCCAACATTCAACAATTCAATAGCACACAAATTTCAAAAGTACAATCATAACAAGGAAATTCCAATTACATGTTTTCCCACTTACAGAAAAAGGTAGATGAACAACTAACCAGAATCCAGCAGCTGCAACAGCAAAATAAATAAAAAACTACTCCTACCCACCTTAGCAAAGAAGGAAACAATGGAATATTTATGAAAATAAAGCTCAAAACATCAATCATAGAACTTTGAAAAAAGAAATTTTATGCAAAATTCTTTTCTTTAAGAAATATTTAGGAAAAAAAAAAAGAAATTTTAGAAAGTTTCAAGGACAAGCAACCATAATTTGTAATTATTTTGGTGTAGACTTGAAACCCAATTAGCTTGTTTTGTTTGTTTTAATTATTCTTGATAGAAAATTAGTTATATCTACATGAAGGAAGATGGGGTTTCAGTGTCAGTCAAAATATAGAAACCGACACTTTAAATTTATTTTTGATCTTTTGATTATTATACAAAATCTGAAGGTGACTTTTTGTGATAGTTAAAGAAGCCATAGTTGTGGAGGGAAAATGGGAAGGCTGGAAAAAGGGAAAAAGGGAAAAAGAGAAAGAAAGAGAGATTCTTGGCAGAAGAAGAGAGAAGCTTTATTAGTAGGGACTAAGGAATTTTGTGTTTGTGCTGGTGGGGGTACTTGTTGTCCAAGAGATATTGTTTGGTGGCATTTAAAAATCTCATTTGCTAAATCACGCCCTAAAATTTCCTATTTACGCCCTATATTTGTATAAAATACTGTATTTTTGTATTTTCATTTCTTTTTTTATTTTCTCCTCTTTTCTCACTTCCCCTTCTTCTTCCACACCACCACCACCTTCATGCCCCCTCCACCACCACCAACACTACCACCTCTCATAATGTTTATTAAAAAAAAAAAAAAACCAAACAAGTTGACAAAGTTCACCACCGCTGCCGCACCTCCATCGCCGCCTGCCGCATTTCCGCCGCCACATCACTGCACCACCACCGACACAGCACCACCGTCGTATCCCACACCCTCCTCTCCTTTGTTTTATTTCTTTTCTGAAATTTTTTTTAAAAAAAATAGGTAGGCGTCCACCATGGACGCCCCACCACCGGTGGAGGCGTCCATGGCAGGCGCTCCACCACATGGTGAGGCGCCTGCCATGGGCGCCTCCACCTGTGGTGGGGCGTCCATGGTGGACGCCTACCTATTTTTTTTTAAAAAAATTTCAGAAAAAATTGGGGCGCCCACCAAGGACGCCCCACCACCGGTGGAGGCGTCCTTGTCAGGCGCTCCACCACATGGTGGAGCGCCTGCCAAGGACGCCTCCACCGGTGGTGGGGCGTCCTTGGTGGGCGCCCCCCTTTTTAAAAAAAAAAAAATTAAAATGAAGAAAAAATGGAAGAGAGAAGACACAGCACCGGTGGAGCATATATTTACACAGCAGCATATGTAAGGTAGACACAGCACCAACAGCACCATGGTGGAATATATTAGCTATCATAGTGGACACAGCACCGGTGCTGTGTGACTCAAAAATAGGTAGACACAGCACCATTGTGGAATATATTTACACAACACCCTTACAATGAAATGCGAATGAAATGCGGTGGTTTAGCAAATGAAATGCGGTGGTTTTGGGTCCTTGATAGAGGATAGAATTTGGTTTTGGGTCAAAGGGCAGGAGAGAGAAAAAAAATGTAAGGGTATAAATACGGTATAAAAATACCGTATTTAGGGCGTTAGTAGGAAATTTTAGGGCGTCGTTTAGCAAAGCCCTTAAAAATTGGGTATAACTTAGTACTAGATTTGATAATTATGTTAGCAATTTGATTTACTTTCACGTTCTCTAATATGTCATTTGACTAAGAATATATTCCCTTCATCTCATAATATCGTGTTTGTTAGCGAATTTCTTGCAATGTTATAGTAAACTAACAGGCACTGTTATTCTCTCTCTTGAAACCATTCACCTTCCCTCAACCTCCCTTAAACCCTTGCTTTCCCTGCGGCGCCGCTGCCGTACGTGCTACTTTTTCCGGCGTGCGTCGCCGCAGGGTCATCCCCTGTTTTCATCCTCCTTTCACTGTTAACTAATGTCCCCTTCACTTCCTTCCCCACTTCCCTAGTTTTCTCTCTGCTTTAATTTCCAAAACCTCTCTCAATCAAATTTTTCCAATTTCTTCTATCCCAGTTTCTACCATTTTCAGGGTGTTTTGTTTTTGTTTTGCTGCTGCGAGACTGCACAGGAGTCAAGGGAGGTGCTCGATCGAAGTTCGAATATGGAAATTCAAATCAAAGGTAAAACTTTTCATTTAGAATTGAGTAATGGTTTTTTAAAAATTGGTGAGTTATACAACAATCGGAAAAGGTGGATTAATTTTCCAGTTAAATTGATTGATTGGGTTTCTGTTACACTTCAAGATTGTTCAGAATTGATTGAATTTGAGCATTGTAGACGATTTGGTTGTCTTTGGTGGAAAATTCATTCTGGTTGTAATCCTTGGGGGTGGTTTTTGAAGTTAAGTGTGAAGATTAGGTTTATGGTATTCAGTTTTTGTCCCTGCTTTAGGTAGTGATAATCCTTGGAAAATTTTTGTTCATGCCTTTTTTCATGTTGCTCAAGAGGAATTGAAGGTTGTTGGTTTTGATGGTGACTGCCATAATGCCTGTTTGGATTCCCATTCTATTCTTCAACACGATATTTCCCCTCCTTCTCATGATAGTGAGCTTAAATTAGAAGTGGATGATCTGCTC
Source organism: Beta vulgaris subsp. vulgaris (assembly GCF_026745355.1). Classification (NCBI taxonomy): domain Eukaryota; kingdom Viridiplantae; phylum Streptophyta; class Magnoliopsida; order Caryophyllales; family Amaranthaceae; genus Beta; species Beta vulgaris. Next base: position 2,793,148 of record NC_079206.1, on the reverse strand, counting down.
ATCTTAGAAAATATGCAGATTGGTTCAAGTCATCCTAATTTAGAAAGTGAAATTCTTCATGTTAAGGAACCTAGTATATTGAACTGTGTCCCTTTAGAGAATGTTGGTGTTATAAAGGAGAAGATGTTGGCAAATCCGGAGAGGTTGCCGGGAAGTGTTGGTGTGAGTGGCATTGCTAGTGCTCTTTCATTTGCAAATGAGATGTGCATCAATGGAGGAAGTTCATTGTGTATTGACGGAGATGAGGGTTCTTCTTGTGCTAAAGGAAATGGCACAATATTAGATTCAGTTGGGGTTGTCAGTGAGATTTCAATTTTATCACCGAATTCGATAATGAGCAACATTGTGCCGAAGTCTTCTGTTCGAAGGCTAGCAAAGAAAAATCAATGTCCATTGCTTAATCATCTTGGTTTCAATCGTAGCATGGAGAAGAAAAATGGAATTCAAGTATCAAAGAGGCGGTGTAGTGTTAGTTATCCCAATGGTTAATTTGGTGTCGTTGATTCGAAATCGTCTTATGGAGTTCATGAGTTCTTTGATGTTGTATTAGTTTGTTGTTTTTCAGTCAGTAGGCTTGTGTGTTTCTCGGTTCTTCAATGTGGTTGGGGTGTTGTTTCTTGCTTGTTGTGGTGGTGATATTGTTGTGGGTTTGTTGTGTTTGGAGCGTTTTGATTGGCATTTTCATGTATTTGTCTTTCAAGATGTTGTAATCTTGACTCTTCATTGTATGCCTTTTAACTCTATTTTGAGTTTTAATGAAATGAACTAAATTATCAAAAAAAAAAATATCGTGTTTGTTTGCTGTTTGCAGTGTCTCTAATATAAAAACTAGTATTTGACCCGTATGATGCTTCGGGTTAATTCCAATTATCAAATATGTTATTATCTATAAATTTTATAATTAATTTTATTAGCTTTTCGAAATTTTATATCTAGTGCGAAATTGAATAATGGACGTTATAGCATGATAAGTTGTTTTTCTTTGAAAAAAACTTCTAAGGAATTGGGGATATAACAATTTCAATGAAAGTATAAGGCCTCGTTTGGTTCACATGGGAAGTAATTTCCCATGGGAATTTACATTACATGGGAAATTATTTTCCTTGTTAATTTCCTAGGAATTAGACAAAATTGTTTGGTTGACATCATAGGAAATTGCATTTCCTAGGAAATTACTCACCAAGGGGGGGCTTGGTGAGTGATTTCTCATGTTTCATGGGAAATTCTATTTCCCTTGGAATTTGTATTCCCTATGATTCTCTCATTTCCCTCCAACTAAACACAACACCCATAATGTATTTCCTAGGAATTTGATTTTCAAGGAAAATAGCTTCCAACCAAACAACACCTAAGACTTTATTATGTTTTATTTTGAAACATTAAACATTGAAATTGTAGTAGGCTGATGCTTGAAGTGTTTCTTTGCTAGGAACGCTTTTTAATATATTTGTATAGATTTGACCTTCAATATCCTTCAATTCTGTATTAATAAAAAAAATATAAAAAGTTAATATTATGAAAAGTACACATTAAGGCGAACCTAACAAGATTCTACTTTAGTATGTTTTTTTTTTATAAATAAATTATGTTCACTTATCAAGAAACATTACTCTAACAACCCATTTGGTAGAAGGTAATACTTGGTGGAAATAGTCATTTTACTATAATTTTTGTAAGAAAATGTTTATGCTAATGTCTATGGTAATGTAATTTCATCCCCAAACATGCTCTTTTCTTTATGAATTTTTATTACTAACCAATACTACCTTCAAAAGTGGTTAATTGATATAAGATAGTTCGGGATGAAACCACATTAACTGATTAACGTGAATATTGACATAAGACTTCTTTTACGTTTTTCACTAAAAAGTGTAACCACTACTTATGATCAACTACCAACGAGCTGAAATTTCAAAATAAACAAGCTTTAAAGCAAGCCAAACGGTTGCATAGTTCAATCTAAATGCCTAAAAACAGAACTTAAACCTCAACATTAGTTGCCTTATATGCCTACACAGTTGCACTTGATGTTAGTTTAGATTGTAGACTTGTGGTTGAAAACTTGTGATTACTCCCATATAAAAACTCCTATGGCATACTTCCTCTTTTGCTCCAAGGTTCCTGTAACTGGCAAACCATATGAAGCAAGCAAGCAATCTATCTGCCACTCTACCATCTTCTCATAATCGGCCTTCTTGTACCTGGGATAATGCACTGGCATCTGAAAATAATTACTGCTACACTGAAACTTCGGTTTCCCCTCCTTTCGTTCATCAATCGATTCGGAACCTCCGTTAACAGGCAGCCGAGGAGCTAAGTGTTTGCCACCATTGGTGAAAAACTTCTCAAACATTTTTGGCATCTTTCTTTGCCTTCAATGCTTAAAACTAACAACTCTAGGGAAATGCTTTATGGTATGAACTAATTCAATGTTGCTGCCTTTTATAGGGGATGGTAGAGAATAAGGAATATGCTAGAAATGCACTATGAATTGAATAAAAAGTTGGAACAATTTATATCAACAATCCTATAGATATCCACTCGTTTAAAACAATTTCAACTACTAATATACTTGAAATAGTCAAAATTCTTAGGAGTGTATAAGCCATCTCATATCACTTTATTAACATGTAAACATATGCTTAATAAAGATTACTTTACTATGAGAATTACTGCTTTCTCTCCTGCTATGGCCATCATCAGCACCTCTCACCGTCCTACGAGACTGCTTTTGGAAAACGCACGTACAATTGAGACTATTCCGCATTAATAATCTAGTCGGAGCTGCTTAAAGAGCTCATATTTGGGAATTTAATGTCAACTGTCCCAAATTTTAAAAGAAGAGAGATGGCTAATACAGCGGGTCAATCCAATCTAGCCCACATTTTGGGCCATGTGGGCTGAACCTGCGAAAAGCCTGGTCCAGCCTAGCTCAAATCGTGAAATAGGTGGGTGGGTCGTGGGTCAGATTTTTTGAGTCCAACCCACGAAATCCCGCCACTAAAACCGTTAGCTCGGTGCAACCCGACACATGAACCGAACAAGCCAAACAAAGTAATTATTCAACCAAATTGTGTATATTTTAATCAAATTTTATATATTTTAATCAAATCGCATATACTATAATTCAATCAAATTAAAAAATTATGAAATTATTGATTAATATTAATATTGTATATATTTTAATTAATTTTGAAGGTTTTATGCAAAAATAATAAATGATTCCAATGTTAAATAATTCTTAAAAAAAATATTTTCATGTCAGCTCGCCAGGCCTAGTTCTTATGCCTGTTCAAAGTCGTGGAAGTCCTTATTATACAATCCCATGTCCTCTCTGGGCATCCCAAGGCATTCGGTGCTCAGGTTCCGGGGACGTCTCAAACGTGACTTATAACCTTCAATTTTGACCATTTTAGAACTCCTTTAAGCCCGGCCATATTTTTCGCTGAAAACTTTCCTGTGGGGTGCAACACGACTTATAATGCATCCCGGGTGCTTTGCAGCATGTGAATTGCCCCCAAAATGTCATCAAACCACCCATTAAAGATTTTGGGGTGCAGCCACGGAGTGGCCTCGATACGGTCGTAAAAGTTGTTCCTATGCCCGTTCAAAGTCGTGGAAGTCCTTAATATACAATCCCATGTCCCCTCTAAGCATCCCATAGCATTCGGTGCAAGGGTATCGGGGATGTCTAAAACCGTGACTTATAACCTTCAATTTTTACTATTTTAGGGCTCATTCGGACCCGATTGTAATTTTCGCCGAAAACCTTTTTATGGGGTGTGGCACGACTTATAATGCATATTGGGTGCTTTGCAACATCTGAATTGCCCCAGAATGCTATCAAATCACCGATTTAAGATTTTGTGGTGTACCCACGGAATGATCCCGAAACGATCGTAAAAGTTGTTCTTATGCCCTGTCAAATTCGTGGAAGTTCTTAATATACGATCTCATGTCCCCTCTAGGCATCCCATGGCATTCGGTGCAAGGGTTCCGGGGATGTCTAAAACCATGACTTATGGCCTTCAATTTTGACCGTTTTAGGGCTCCTTCGGGTCCTTCCATATTTAACGCCGAAAACCTTCCTATGGGGTGCGAAACGACTTATAATACATCCAGTGTGCTTTGCAGCATTTTAATTGCCCCATTATACCATCAAACTACCCATTTATGATTTTAGGGTGCAGCCACGGAATGGCACCGAAACGGTTGTAAAATTTGTTCTTATGCCCGTTCAAAGTCATGGAAGTACTTAATATACCTTCCAATGTCCCCTCGAGGCATCCCACGGCATTCGGTGCAAGGTTCCCGATGACGTCTAAAACCGTCATTTATAGCCTTCAATTTTGACCGTTTTATGGCTCTTTCGGGCCCGGTCTTATTTTTCCTTGAAAACCTTCCTATAGGGTGCGGCACGACTTATAATGCATCCTAGGTGCTTGACACTATCTGAATTGCCCATAATGCTATCAAAACACCCATTTATGATTTTACGGTGCACACACGGAATGGGTCCGAAACGGTCGTAAAAGTTGTTCTTATGCCTGTTCAAAATCGTGGAAGTCCTTAATATACCATCTCATGTCCCCTCGAGACATCTCATGCCATTCGGTGCACGGGTCCCGGGGACGTCTAAAACTGTGACTTATAACCTTCAATTTTGACCGTTTTGGGCTACTCCGGACCCGGTCATATTTTTTGTCGAAAACTTTTCTATAGGGTGCGGTACGAGTTATAATGCATTCCGGGTGCTTCGCAACATCTGAACTGCCCCAGAATGCTATCAAACCACCCATTTATGATTTTGTTGTGCACCCACGGAATGGTCCCGAAACGATCGTAAAAGTTGTTCTTATGTCCGTTCAAAGTCGTGGAAGTCCTTAATATACCATCACACGTCCCCTCGAGGCATCCCACAAAATTAGGTGCAAGGGTCTCAGGGACGTCTAAAACCGTGACTTATAGCCTTCAATTTTGACCGTTTTAAGGCTTCTCCGAGACCGGTCATATATTTCTCCGAAAACCTTTCTATGGGGTGTGTCACGACTTATAATACATCCCGGGAGCTGTACAGCATCTGAAGTGCCCCGGAATGCCATCAAACCACCCATTTATGATTTTGGGGTGCCGCCAAGAAATGGCCCCGAAATGGTTGTAAACGTAGTTCCTATGCCCGTTCAAAGTCATAGAAGTCCTTAATATACCATCCTATTTCCCTCGCGGCATCGAACGATATTCGGTGCACGAGTCCCTAGGATGTCTAAAACCGTGACTTATAGCCTTCAATTTTGACCGTTTTAGGGCTCCTCCGAGCCCGACCATATTTTTCATTGAAAACCTTCCTATCGCGTGCGACACGATTAATAATGCGTCCCGTGAGCTTAGCACCATTTGAATATCCTTAGAATGCTATCAAACCACCCATTTATGATTTTACGGTGCACCCACAGAATGCCCCCGAAATGATCGTAAGAGTTGTTCTTATGCCCGTTCAAAGTTGTGGAAATTGTTAATATAAATCCCATGTCCACTCAGGCATCCCATGGCATTCGGTGCACGGGTCCCGGGGACGTCTAAAACCGTGATTTATAGCCTTCAGTTTTGACTGTTTTAGGGTTCCTTTGGGACAGGTCATATTTTTCGCCAAAAAACCTCCTATGGGTTGCGGCACGACTTATAATGCATCCAGTGTGCTTTGCAGATCTGAATTGCCCCATTATACCATCAAACTACCCATTTATGATTTTAGGGTGCAGCCATGGAATGGCACCGAAACGGTTGTAAAAGTTGTTCTTATGCCCGTTCAAAGTCCTGGAAGTACTTAATATACCTTCCCATGTCCCCTCGAGGCATCACACGACATTCGGTGCAAGGTTTTTGAGGACGTCTAAAACCGTCATTTATAGCCTTCAATTTTAACCGTTTGTTGGCTCCTTCGGCCCCGGTCTTATTTTTCTTTGAAAACCTTCATATAGGGTGCGGCACGACTTATAATGCATCCCGGGTGTTTGACACTATCTGAATTGCCCTATAATGCTATCAAAACACCCATTTATGATTATACGGTGCACACACGGAATGGGTCCGAAAGGATCGTAAAAGTTGTTCCTATGTTCGTTCAAAGTCGTGGAAGTCCTTAATATACCATCCATGTCCCCTCGAGACATCCCATCCCATTCGGTGCACGGGTCCCGGGGACGTCTAAAACCTTGACTTATAGCTTTCAATTTTTTGACCGTTTTGGGGCTCCTCCGGACCCGGTCATATTTTTTGCCCAAAACTTTTCGATGGGGTGCGCTACGAGTTATAAGGCTTCTCCGAGCCCGGTCATATTTTTCGCCGAAAACCTTCTTATGGGGTGCGTCACGACTTATATTGCATCCCAGGTGTTGTGCAGTATCTGAAGTGCCTCGGAATGCCATCAAACCACCCATTTATGATTTTGGGATGCCGCCACGAAATGGTCGTAAATGTAGTTCCTATGTCCGTTCAAAGTCGTTGAAGTCCTTAATATACCATCCTATTTCCCTCGCAGCATCCCATGGCATTCGGTGCACGGGTCCCGGGGACGTCTCAAATCGTGACTTATAGCCTTCAATTTTGACCGTTTTAGGGCTCCTCCGGGTCCGACCATATTTTTGATTGAAAACCTTACTATTGTGTGCGACACGACTACTAATGCTTCCCGTGAGCTTAGCACCATTTGAATTGCCTTAGAATGCTATCAAACCACCCATTTATGATTTTACGGTGCACCCACAGAATGGCCCCGAAACGATCGTAAGAGTTGTGCTTATGTCCGTTCAAAGTTGTGGAAATTGTTAATATACAATCCCATGTCCACTCAGGCATCCCATGGCATCCGGTGCACGGGTCCCGGGGACGTCTAAAACCGTGACTTATTATAGCCTTCAATTTTGACCGTTTTAGGGCTCCTTTGGGACCGGTCATATTTTTCGCCGAAAACCTCCTATGTGGTGCATCAAACCTTATAATGCATCCCGGGTGTTTCGCACCATCTGAATTGCCCCAGAATGCTCTCAAACCAGCAATATATGATTTTGTGTTGCACCCACTGAAGAGCCCTGAAACGATCATAAAAATTCTTATCCCCGTTCAAAGTAATGGAAGTCTGTATTATACCATCCCATGTCCCCTCTAGGCATCCCACGTCATTCGATGCACGGGTCCCGGGGATGTCTAAAACAGTGACTTATAGCCTTCATTTTTTACCGTTTTAGGGATCCTCTGGGACTAGTCATATTTTCTGCCAAAACCCTTCCAATGGGGTGCGGTACAACTTATAATGCGTCCCGCGAGCTTTGCAGCATCTGAATTGCCCCAAAATGCCACTAAAAGACCCATTTATTATTTTGTCGTGCAGCCTCAGAATGTCTTCGTAACAGTTGTAAAAGTTGTTGTTATGTCCGTTCAAAGCTGTGGGATCCATAATATACTATCCCATGTACCCTCGAGGCATCCCACGACATTCGGTGCATGGGTCCTGGGGACTCTAAAACCGTGATTTATAGCCTTCAATTTTGACTGTTTTAGGGCTCCTCCGATCCCGATCACATTTTTCGCCGAAAAACCTCCTATGTGGTGCGGCAAACCTTATAATGCATCCCGGGTGTTTCGCACCATCTAAATTGCCCCGAAATGCTATCACCCATTTATGATTTTGTGGTGCACCCACAGAATGGCCCCGAAATGGTTGTAAAAGTTGTTCTTATGCCTGTTTAAAGTCGTGAAAGTCCTTAATATACCATCTCATCTCCCCTCGAGGCATCCCACGACATTTGTTGCACGGGTCCCGATGACGTCTAAAACTGTGACTTATAATGACCTTCTGGGTTGCCCGATGACGTCTAGAACCAGTGACTTATATAACCTTCAATTTTGACCGTTTTAGGGCTCCTCCTGGTCTGATCATTTTTTCGCTGAAAACCTTCCAAGTTCCAATGGGGTACGCATGACTTATAATGCAGCCCGGGTGGTTGGCACTATCTGAGTTGCCCTAGAATGTTATCAAACCACCTATTTATGATTTTTTGGTGCATCCACAGAATGGCCCCGAAACGGTAGTCAAAGTTGTTCTTATTCGCGTTCAAAGTCGTGGAAGTCCTTAATATACAATCCCATGCCCCCTCTAGGCATCCCATGGCATTTGGTGCACGGATCCGGGGGACATCTAAAACCGTGACTTATAGCCTTTAATTTTGACCGTTTTAGGGTTCCTTTGGGCCCGATCATATTATTTGCCGAAAACCTCCTTATCGGGTGCAACACCACTTCTAATGCATCACGGGTGCTTTGCAACATATGAATTTCCCCAAAATGCCATCAAATCACCTATTTATGATTTTGGAGTACAACTACGGAATGGCCTCGAAACGGTCATAAAAGTTTTTCTCATCCCCGTTCAAGGTCGTGGAAGTTCTTAATATACCATCACATGTCCCATAAAGGCATTGCACGACATTCGGTGCACGGATCCCTAGGACGTCTAAAACAGTGACTTATAGCCTTCAATTTTGATTGTTTTAGGGCTCCTCCAGACCCGGTCATATTTTTCGCTGAAAGCCTTTTTATGGGGTGCGCCACGACTTATAATGAATCACGGGTGCTTGGCACCATCTGAATTGCCCGAGAATGCTATCAAACCACCGATTTATGATTTTGTGGTGCAACCACGGAATGGCTCTGAAACGGTCGTAAAAGTTGTTCTTATTCCCTTTCAAAGTCGTGGAAGTCCTTAATACACAATCCCATGTCCCCTCTAGGCATCCCATGACATTTGGTGCACGGGTCTCGAGGACATCTAAAACCGTGACTTATAGCATTCAAATTTGACCGTTTTAGGCCTCATTCGAGACTAGTCATATTTTTCGCCGAAAACCTTCATATGAGGTGCGACACGACTTATAATGCATCCCGGGTGCTATGCAGCATCTGAATTGCCCCAGAATGCTATCAAACCACCCATTTATGTTTTTTGGGTGCAACCACGGAATGGCCCCGAAACGATCGTAAAAGTTGTTTTTTATTCTCGTTCAAAGTCGTGGAAGTCCTTTATATACCATCCCATGTCCCCTAGAGGCATCCCACAAAATTTCTTGCCCGGGTCCCTAGGACGTCTAAAACCGTGATTTACAGCCTTCAGTTTTGACCGTTTTAAGGGTTGTCCGGGTCCGGTCATACTTTTCACTGAAAACCTTCTTATGGGGTGCGACATGACTTATAATGAATCGCGGGTGTTTGGCACCATCTGAATTTCCCCAAAATGTTATCAAACCACTCATTTATGATTTTGTGGTGCACACACGGAATGTCCACGAAAAGGTCGTAAAAGTATTTTTTATTCCCGTTCAAAGTCGTGCAAGTCCTTAATACACAATCCCATGTCCTCTCCAGGAATCCCATGGCATTTGGTGCACGAGTCTCGAAGACATCTAAAACCGTGACTTATAGCCTTCAATTTTGACCGTTTCAGGCCTCATTAGGGACCAGTCATATTTTTCGTCGAAAACCTTCCTATTGGGTGCGACATGACTTATAATGCATCCCACGTGCTTTGCAGCATCTGAATTGCCCCACAATGCCATCAAACCACCAATTTATGATTTTAGGGTGTAGCCACGGAATGTCCCCGTAACGGTCGTAAAGGTCGTTCTTATGCCCGTTCAAAATCGTCGAAGTCCTTAATATACCATCTCATGTCCCCTCGAGGCATCCCACGACATTCGATGCATGGGTCCAGAGGACGTCTAAAACGGTGACTTATAGCCTTCGATTTTGGCTGTTTTAGGGCTCCTCCGGACCCTGTCATATTTTTCGCTTAAAACCTTCCTATGGGGTGCGGTACGACTTATAATGTACCTCGAGTGCTTTGCAGCATCTGAATTGCCTCAAAATGCCACCAAACGACCCTTTTATTATCTTGTCGTTCGGCCACGAAATGACCCCGAAACAGTCGTAAAAGTTGTTGTTATGTTCGTTCAATGCCGTGGAAGTCCTTAATATACCATCCCATGTCCCCTCGAGGCATCCCACGAAATTCGGTGCACGGGTCTCGGGGATGTCTAAAACCGTGACTTATAGCGTTCAATTTTGATCGTTTTGGGGCTCCTCCAAGCCCGGTCATATTTTTCGTCGAAAACATTCATATGGGGTGCGGCACGACTTATAATGCATCACTGGTTCTTTGCAGCATCTGAATTGCTCAGAATGTCATCAAACTACCCATTTATGATTTTGGGGTGCAGCCATGAAATTGCTCCGAAACAGTCTAAAAGTTGTTCTTATGCCCGTTCAAAATCGTGGAAGTCCTTAATATATCATCACATGTCCGCATGAGGCATCAACGACATTCGGTGCACGGGTCCTGAGTACGTCTAAAATCGTAACTCATGAGCTACTTCTCGAACCATGAAAAGCGGTAACAAACCGACTAGGGCCAAGATTTTTCAGGTTGTAAACCAGCCCGCCCAAACCCTAATTTCACGATCCAATCCTGAGTCGTGAAATCTTAGCCCGGCGTGCTAGAGCCCACAGACCAGCCCGCACCAATGGCCATCTCTACCCAAGCATCGATTCGTTCCAATTTGCAAGCCATCCTCTAATAGCCAGCGTGAAAATATTTTGAATTTACCGGACTGGTAGCTATTTGCAGGAAGAAAGAAAGTGGGCAACAGAATAGTAAAATACTTGCATATAGTAAATCTAAAGGCTACAGAATAGGATCAACTTCTAACCATAGAAAATCTACAATTGGAGATTAGCAAGCTTACATATTTCGTAAATTTTACTTACATTTCAGTAAGGAATAATTGCATTCCAAAGAATAATTAAAAGGCATATTCAGTTTTCTATAGGATGAATTACATATTCGCTTGGCCTCGTAACCAGAGATGAAATCCTGCCCAATGCTACCAAGAATATTAATCAGCTCATTCTCCTACAGAACCCTTATGCAGGCACCACCACCAATTCCCAGAATAACCAGAAAATTAGCACCTCAGAGAGCATAGAACCGGAATAATCAGGAGATCAGCCACTTTTTTTCTTCTTTAGACTCAAACAATGATTCAGAGTGCTGAGGAAGATAAGCATATTCTTTCAAGGAAAAACGGGGTCAGGGATTACTCCTTTTCTATAGTAACTTCTTTCAGATTCTCCTGCTCAGGTTTCGGCAGAACAGGATCCACAAGCACATTTGGAGGAGCGAAATACATGTGCACTGACATCATGCATATAATGATACCCAAGAAAAGCTGCAAAAATGCAAGGGGGAAAAAGGTTGTCACCAAGTCTTTGAACAGAAAAAGAGCCGACTAGAAGTTTCTAGAAGAAATAGGCTGAATGGAGAACTTGTTCTTCACCAAACATAGAGAGGGAGTTGGCGTAGGGCAAGTACAAATCCAATTTACCATAATATCCCCTCTTCATGAATACAATAAAGAACAATTCACCAAACAACCAGACTCTTTAGAACTTCTGCCTTCAAGCTAGAATAAATGTCACCTTTTACAATAATATAAACAGTGATCCAGAAGTTCACAAAGTGCAAGCACTATTAAATACTCTCATCGTCTGTAAACAACAGCATATAAGATTTTCACATGTTCAAAGAAAGTGACCATATTTTCTCAAACATTAGTTAAATCATGATTGAGTTTTCTAAGATATTCTCACCTAGAATGAGTGACAGAAGGGAGGAAATCAAAACAACTATAAGAAGAGTTTGATAAATTCGTAATAGGATATAGATATATGGATTTGGCAATGTTAGTTTTACTATTTTTCAAGTATTCCTTTTCCTCTAACAGATTAATGGAATTGCCGAGCTGAAATTTTTGGTTTTGATGTACTGAGCAATGGAATTGTGATTGCATGGCAGAGATAAATATATCAAGTATTTAGTACCGCGAAAGACAAGGGAATACAGAATTCAGAGATCTGATGCAAGTTCTACTCCCCACTGTATGGAAAGTCGCTGACCATGGGATCCATATGAGGAATATATGCACTTATGCTGTTATGCAACCAGAATGTCAAATCCTCCCCCACCCCTCCCTTTTTGTGACCCAAATGCAGAGGATGTGGGGAAAGGGGGTTCAAGATAACATAGAAGAATATAGATTTGGAAGAATAAGAACTTGTAGTATTGTGTATGCACACTTATTGCACAGAGACAAACCTGTAAAGTTGGCTTAAATTCAAACAGGTAAACAGACAAGATCATCGTCAGCAGCATTGCCATTGAAGTGGAATAAACCTGAAATTTTCATTCATTTTCATAAGACAGAAGATGTACCTGTGTTATACTATTACTAAAGAATTGCAACTTAGCAAGCTATTATTTCAATCACATGCATTTGTTAAGAGAAACTAGAATGATACAGCCTATCTTACATCGAACTCTCGAATCAAATATTAGCTGTTGTAAGATGATACATTTACCTTCACGATGTTATCTGCATATTTCATTATCCATGAAACCAGCAGCCCTGAAGATCCTAAATTCAGAACCACCATCCAGGTTGCCATACTATATCCATCAAAAAGGCGTTGCCACCATGGTCCCTTTTCGAAACCACTTGTGAAATCATCTAAAACTAAGCGTGCCATGTTGAAGATTGCGCCAAATCTGGGGAAAGAAAAGGAAAAATAATTGACTGAATTACTGCCCTGACATCTAATGAAGTTCGAATGAGGACTTCTATATGCAATACCGTCTCCAAACAACAGATGTAACCTTGTTCATGTACAGAGAGCACCAAAAAAGGATGAAAGAAAAATAAAGAAGTAAAATGCTACACAAATGACTGAGGAAGCAAAAATAAAAGTGGTCTTGTTAAATTTTGAATACAAATTTGGCATTGATTTGAGAGAGAAAGAAGATAAGAGAAAGTGTTGAATGAAGAACAAGAAGGGTTCATGTGGAGAGAGAAGAAAATTTTACTAGAGCAATACCAAAATAGAATAAGTTAATCAAAACTTGCAAGCTTGCTCCTCCAAGTATTGGAATTCATCCATGAAATCACCAAATCAATGAAGAGGTAACCACTGTAATAGAATTTAAAGGCTACCATTTCCTGTGTTCTTTTTCTTTTCTAATGGGGGGGGGGGGTGTGGAAATGAAAGTGTGCAAATAACTAACATGATGGAATGAAGCTTATAGATTGTCATCAGAAATCAAGAATGAAATTGAAGACCTTTGAAAATATTGTCATATTTAGTAAGATCGAAAGTATGCAGCACAAAGTACAGAGCACAGATAAGTCGTATTGATTATAGCTAGTACTTATTTGCCTTTCCTCCCTCTTGTCTTACTCTCAACCTAGAGAAACGCAACTTACCTTGTCTCTTGTATTGCACATACTCCTAAGCTAGAAGAACATTACAAACAGATATATCGTCCATAACTTATTATAAATTTATAATTATGAGTATCTGGACAAACACCAGGAGTAACATAAAGCCCTCTGGCTGAGGATAGGCTGGAGAAACATCATTACACTAAAAGAGGCAGCAGCAATTCATGATAAAAATAAAAATTCTTCTACATGTCACTAGAACAACCATGTTCAAGCATAAGCTGGGAGCAAGAAGCAAGCAAGCTTTGGGGGGTGTACGAATATCAATATAATAGCCCTAGTGGTTTGTAGGCAGGGATGGCAATAGATCTTGGACCCGCTCCAGATTCGTGGATCCAGAATTGTTTTATAGATCTGGATCTCTGAAATTTTGGATCCAACGGATCAGGGGTATGGCGGGTTGGATCTGAATCTCAAAATAAGATCCTAATCCGGTCCAGATCCAACCCATGGATCCGTTTTATATTGTGAAATATATCAACATATGTATAATAAAGAGAGAATATATTTTTATGATAATTAAGATAGTCTCAAGAACATTATTTTGTTGTAAAATGTAAAATGAACTAAGCGATTTTCAAGTAAAACAGGATTTATGTGGATCTAGATCCAGATTCGTGGATCAGCAGATCCAGATCTGCTGACTTTTTTGGATCCAGCGGATCCAAGTCGGATCTAGCTCCATGTATAAAAATGCGGATCTGGATCGACTAGGATCTACCCGTTGCCATCCCTATGTAGGCAAACACTTTAGTTATGTTACAATGACTCAGATGCATGATACCATGCAAGTACCTCAAATGCAAGTTTAAGCATACAACTCTAGATAGAGATACCTACGTATAAAGTTGTACATTCTGCCAGTACAGGCTGTCATTGTTCTTCTTCATAAGGAACTCAGTGTAGACACCAGCTAATGCTGAAAGGCAAGCTGACAAGATGCCCAACATATACCCCTGGATTGGTGCTGAGAGAAGTGAGTCACAGGACGACTCTCCGCAGCCTTTGACCTATAGTGAGAGAAAGTACAAAATTAATTATCCATCAGAGTAAACTTTATTGACAAGTCACAAGTAAATTTCCTCAGATCTTCAACAGCGTGTCCTTTTGTCACATTCCATGCTCTGCCCTCTTCCTTTGTTGTTTTTATAATTTTTTTGTTGGGAGTAAATAAGGGTTTCAGAATGAATGTTGCATTGTCGTTACGATTCTCTAAATATAGAAGACCAAAAGCATTTTTCTTCCAGTTTACCAAATCAATACACCATTCTGTCTTTGGTACTTTTTACTTAATTTATATCAGCATGCGCCTTCAATCCGTCATGAAATAAATTTAGAACTCTACTTAAATAAAAAAAGGCATACAGGCTGTAGTTCACCTGGCTTGTGGTTGTCCCAACAGCCAACAGAATAACAGCCAACCATTGCAAGTTCGATAACTTTTTCTTTAAAAATAACCTGCGTAACAAGAAATTTTCAGAGGTACAATCCCAATTAATAAATACAAGAGCCAGTTACAAATAATTAATTACACATCCAGTTATCCTATACCATTAGAAGATGTAAATTAAAGTAGTCCTAGAAAGACTGGAAGCACCTGAACAATATTGCAGTGGTAACAATTTTGAGATTGCCCATGATCTGGTAAGTAGATGTATCCACGTAAGTGAGAGTGGCGAACTGAACGTTGTTGTGAATTAGATATATAACTGATGGAATTGGAAACAGTCGCACAGTTTTCCAATCAGTTGTCATCCTTACAGAAGATGAAGTCTGGACCTCCCTCCAAAGAAGTATGCTAGAAACCACCAACTACAATTACAAACACAGAAAATACAGAAGTAAGTAGGAAGTAAAGTTGAGCTTGAGATTCAAGTTTCCAAGCTATATAAGAGAAGAGAATAGAGCGGGAAGTACCTTGAACACCTCGGCAAGAAATGGAACAGTTGCATAATCATACTTGTAACCACCATTACTCTGTGATAAAGTAGTTAAAATGCCCTGCAACACACAAAGTAGAGGCCTAATGAAATTGGTACTTGCTCATTTGTGATATACATATTTCAAAAAAATAAAATCTAGTTCTTAATTAAGATAAATGTCAAAGGCAAAGATGATTAGCTTGGCACTAAGGCTAAGAATTCTGATAAGCTTGAACTTAACATTCCAAAGATTGACTTATTCCACCTCTTGGCCAAATAGGCAGCTGAACAAGCTCCCTCCTCTACCAACGGTGTGGGATACCAGAGCTGTCATGGGTTTCCCAGTGGCCAACTCTAACGGGCAGAATTTTAAAAGAGGTACAAAGAAACCAAAAGGGGTTAGCAGCAAGCCAGCAACCATTGAATAAGTTCAGGTTAGAGGCGAGTTTACTTCAAATGTATCTGTTCGCACCATTTCTATAACTTGCTTGAGTGGGACAGTATCCTAGTATGAAAGGTCTTTACTCCTAAAGTAACTTGGACCTATATTACTTGGCTTACAGTGTATGGCCCTCTTCTTCATGAACTTGAACTGAATAAGCATATGAAATCACTTTTCCACAAAATATGGGCCATTTTTTTCTGGGGTAGGGGGGGGGGGGTTAAGGGATGAGCATTCCAATCCTATTTACAAACTTTTGACTGCAAATTTGCTGATGCTCAACCAGAAGAAACAACCATAAAATAAAAGTATATATCTCTAGAATAATAATCTTTAATAGTGCATGAACTACTTGTATGCCATACCGATAAACACCAAAGAATGCGAACCCTTGGGTCAATAGAAAACTCAAAGCAAAAGATTTTACTTAAGATATAATATCAAAAGCAATGCCTAATAGAAACATGACATATAGAAGGAACTTTTGTGGATTCTGTTACTCGTTTTGCTCTACACAATCCTGCATTGCCTTATAGGTGAACAACAATGAAGTGACAATTACAGCACTATAACAATAATTCTACATATCCTTGCTTCTAATCTGCATGGCACCTCAGTTGCTGCTGTCATCATCTTTATTCTCGCTTCTCATGACTAAAATCTAGTCATAACGCATATAATTTGGTGCGGCAGGGTAATAAAAATCATTTTGTATAGATAAGAAAAAGGTTGTGAAATCTGCAAATTAGGCTTAAGCACATGAATAGAATCTAGATAGAGCAAAAAGTTTCCTGCAATAAACAGGATCTATTAAGAATGTATTACTGCCCCAAGGACAGTACCCTCCAATTTCTATCAAGAAACTTTGACACCAGAGGAAGCGTCTGACAAGCATAAATAACAACATCCTATATTGGCTTCATTTAGAGCTTTTACAGTTTTATATGGTGTCATCTATAATCAAGAAAATATAGACTTGCGGAACCCTTAACAGCCTTCTTGGATCTGATCTGTACTTTCCCCCTCCATTTTCTTTCCCAGAAATTTCTAGATGTATTCTTAAGAGCTCTTCAAAACATCATTTGTGGCCTTTGCTTGGGCAACCAATTCTATCCCTATTCCAATATGCTCTCATTGAAGATTCAGATACTCCATTAGACTTCCCTTCAAAAGGCTCAACACTATAATTTATGTCGGGAATTAAAGATAATTTTGACGACAACAAACCATGTACATACATTTATAAGAGCTCGTGTCTCTTTACATATAGTCTTCACCGTCATTGGAGCTATTGTGTCTGACTACATGATCCCAAGTTCACCCCAGCAACATTCTCAAGATGGAACCAGTTGAAATCTAGAGAAAAACAACTCAATGAAACGACAAATAGAGATTTTTCGCTTCTTTTCATATCAAGTCTTATACATGACCTCCTTATCTCTAGACATCTTAGACACTCCTGAATGTAGAACAGAGTTAAAAGTGGATTCACTACTCCATCTAATACCCGAAAAATTCTGGGAATGAGAACAATTTATAAAAATGCATTTCAGCTCACACTATATCTTCATAACTACAGGAAATAGCAGTGAGCAACTGCTTCTAAGTTTATTCCACCATTAAAGTACAATATATGGTTATAAGAAAAGGAAAAAGTGCAGAAAGCTTCTTCAGTAATTCCCCACATCTTCTAGCCGTTGAGAAATCAAGAAATATTAACTTTCCCCGGAAAAATTACTCAATCTGTCCGAAGATAAGTCACATTGTCACAACTCCCTACAACAAAGGATATGAAAAAGATCCTTTGTAGTAGTTGGTCCCACACTCTCCCCAAATCCATCAAAGTAGAAGCATCCTAGAAAATCGAATCATAAACCATTACTTAATTTCTTAAAGACGAGAACGTTATAGTTACATCCCTCTAACTGCTTTATAAAACCCCACATGACAAAGTTCTTCCACATTACAGCAACATAAGGGGTTCTTATTGGCCTTACAAAGATGCCTTCACTACCTCTATTCCTCTAGCTGCTTTAGGATAAGCCTTCATACACTTCGACACCATCTATATGCACTAGGTCTAAAATTAAGCAAAGGATTGCAGAATCGAGAAGATTTTAAGGTATCAATTAGAAAAAAAAAAAAAGGCAATTGCAGGGAGATATACTAGTCCATTAATTTGATTCTTTCAACAACTACATCCTGCCAAACAAACACCCAACTATTCTATATTGTTACTTGCTTAGTTACATGGACTCTTCAATTTAGATCAAGTACCCGTGTCAGATCCTTGACACTCTAGACACGGGCACTTGGACATTTTCGGCCAAAATCATTGAAAATTTACATAGAATAGCCGAATCAGACACTTGGACATGTACCCGTGTCAGACATGGGTATACGAGTCCATGTAACATATGTTACTTGTTTGTTGGAAAGTTTACTAATAATCAGAGTAAATTGCATGCCAAAGATCCTAATTTTAGATTAAATATAACTCTATCACATTAATCAAACAAGCATTTTACAAGTAACTGCTAAATACCCAAACATACAAATGTTAAACAACTATTGCAAAAATCAATGGAGTACCCACTAAAAATATAAGATAAAAGTGCACAAATAACATGAAATTACAAAATCATATCAATCTGAAAAGAAAAAAAAAAAAGATTGAGGGTATGATTGAACTATACCTGAGAACTAGTAAGGATGGTTAGAAGAGCAGCTACGAAGTACCACTGCATTTAGATCTTCCTTCTTATTTTCCCAAACACTTCTTCTTCTTAATTAAAACTCTATTTTTGGATTGAAGAAATGAAACTATGGTTTCTGAAATTGGACAAAACAAGAGATATTGTCGTGGATCTTTCTAGAAAAATGCTATTATTGTGTCAAGAAAATTTCAAGCTCGGAAAATTGAACGGATTTTGGTATCGGAATTATAATGATTGATGGGTCAGTATTTTAGAAATAGTAGGGAATTGCGAAGTGTAACTGTGTAAGAGTGAAGCAGCTGTGAATGTGAAATGTGATGTGAAGAAAGAAAGAGGGGGAGCGAGAGATCGTTATGCTTTTAATTTCTCCCTCTCGAACCAATATTTTTGACACAAGTTTTTAATTGGAATCGTAATGTAAGTACTTTATCGGTTTATTTTTACTTGTAATATAGCGAGAGTTAAGAAGAATAATATAAATTAAAAGGATGACAAATATAAAGAGACACAAATGAAGAAATCATCGGACTCAGAACATTATATATTTATCATCTAATAGGCAAATTTGAAGATTAGAACACGATTATAGACAATTCCTTGGTTCGGAAAAAGATCCAATGGGATGCATCATAAGGATATGGGAGACTATTTGAAATCATATCTATGCCTAAGAATGGGCATATGATAAGCCGATAAGGCTTCATAACTATTTTTGAGGTGAAAATTATCAAAAAAAAAAAAACTATTTTTGAGGGGAAGGAAAAGATGCGAAATTGCAATTTTAAGGGAACATAAAGGGTTTCAACCACCGGTGAGTTAACCCAAGGCTCTCAGAGGCTCTCGGGCTAGCCCTTAAAAAAGTAATTGTCGGGCATAAAAAAAGTTCCAAAAATAGAAAAATATGAAGTTGTATACATGTTTTCGGACATTTCCTTTGCCGGGAATTTGGAGAGCATTTTAAATCAAACCTATGCTCAAGAACGGGAATTTGGTGGCCTTCGGAATCACCAAAAAATAATATGGTGATCTTTGGAACTATTTTGAGGTTGAATTAATTAGTAAGATGTACTTCAATAAGTTGTAGAAGGTATTTAAGGAAATGTAAAGGGTCACAACAACTCAAGAGTTATCCCAAGTCATCATCTCGCACTTCGAAATGTCTCAAACAAAAACTTTCACACGATTCGAAGAAGTCATAAATAGCTCAAAATAATTAAATTTAAAGGTAATACATGCTTTCAAACATGCATGTGATCTGGAAAAAAACCTATTAGTGGGATGCATCCTACAGACATGAGAGGTCATGGTGATGTATAGGGTCACAACAACCCAGGAGACATCTCAAGTATCATCGGACACTTACGGAAAGTGTTAGACAACAAAAAACACGTCAGATTCTGGAAAGTTCAAAAATAGCTCATAATAATCAAATCTGAAGAATATATACAGGCTTTATAACATTCTCATGATTTGAAAAATAGGCTCCGTGGTATTCATTTGACAGACATGGGAGACCATTTGATATTTCATACATGCCTAAGAATGAGAATATGGTGACTCTTTCAGCTACTTCGAGGTTGAAATAAAAAGATACAAAATAAATTATTCAAGACATTTTAAGATGTATAGGTCACAACATTCTAGGAGCCATCTCAAGTCATCACCGGGCACGTAAGAAGGTCTCAAACAATAATTTTAGGCAAGTCCAAAAAAAATCCAAAAAGGGCACTAAAAAGCCAAAATTTCAAAGTTATAATACATGCTTTCGAAATTCACAAGATTGAAGAAATTGACCCCATGGGAGTTGGGACTTATTCTCTTGACATGGAAACCCATTTGTAATCATATTTATACCTAAGAACATGCATATGATAGCATATGATACATGTGCGTTGAAGGGAAAAGATGCAAAATGAGTTATAGATTGTGTTTTAAAGAAGTGTAGAGGGTCTCAACCACCCACGAGTCATATACTAAGACCCTCGAAGAGTCCCAGACAAATAAAAGAAAAGTAGATCCAAAAATTCCATTACTACCTCTAAAATAGCCAAATTTGAAGGTTATACACGTTTTTTTGACTTCGGGGGACTCAGATAACAAAATCCATGTGATGAATCTTAGGTCATGAGAGGTTATTTGAAAGTATTCTAGGATCATAGAGTGGTGACGAGATGCCTTTAGAGGTGGTAAAAGAGGGCAATTACAAGCTAATGCAATATATAAAAACGAGTTATAAATCACGAGTGGGAAAAAGGTTAAGGGATTCAGTTGAAATGCACATAATTGATCCGGAGACAGAAAGGATATGGACGACACACCCTTTTAGGACCTTCCAATGACTCGAGAAAAACCTCAAGCGATACATCATGAGATAATAGGACAACATTTGAAAATATATCCTTGGCTAAGTGGGGGCTTTTATGAAAAAAAAAGGATTGTTGGGCATGTTCATGTGTCAATGAAAAAGATTTTTTCTAAACTAGAAACATGCATGATTTAGTTATTACTATTACATAAGTTTGATTACCTACTCCTCAATATTGAATTGGTTTTAAGATAAAACGGTAAAACCTTATCAAATTGTATCTTATCAACCTCTCCTATTAACACGAGTTCGACAAAATAATACTATTGCGAAATTTACACAAACCTAACTTTGTCAGAAAAATTAGATACAAAACTGACGTATACATAACACCATCAAATTTTATCAAAAACCAAACTCATAACACCCTTTTTGCAAAGTAATTATCTCTTATAGTCATCACACTAATACCTAGTCAACATAGAACATGACACTTTCAATCTTTAATTCATAAGTACTAGCTTTCACCCAAAATCTTCACTAGATGCTTAATCAGTCAATCTAATACCAACTTTGTGTTATGAATTATGATGGATGATAGATAAGCAACATCATGCATGTACACTTTTTTTTTTTCCTACCATGCTCACTTCACATTTTAGTGGGGCAAAAGCCAAAAAGAAAAGCTTCTCACTTTTTTATGCTCACTCTTTTCCTCTTCTCTCATTTTGCAAACCTAGCAATCACGAGACACTCCTGAAATTTCTCCTTTGAATTCATCCTTTTTCTCCTTTGCCTAATCTACTTCACTTGGCTTACATAACCGTGAAAATCTCTACTACTTCATTTTTCTTTCTTCAATTTTTCTCTCATTTTTTGAAATTAAAGAACACACAATTTAATCAATACCTTTCATTTTTTTTTTCTCTAGTAATCTTTCTAACTTTTCCCCTGTTTTTAATTTTTCCTCTGCTTTTTTATCCATTTATTACTCTGTTTTTTTTTTCTTTCCTCTGTTTTTTTTCTTCAAATAATGATGATCCCATATTATGGAATTACTCATTGGGTATTTCTATCTCGTATAAATCCTTAACAATTCCATTTTTCATGCCACAAATCATAACAAAAAATTCAAAAAACCATGCATCTCAATCAGTTCATGAAGTTCTTAAAATCAATCCAAACATACAGAAGAAAAACCCTCTAATAATTTTCTATAACACTAGAATATTATTCTTGCAATCATCAAAAAAAATGGAAACTTCATGCTTTTTTACATCTTTAAGCTGCTTAAACCTTAGAAGAAGAAGAAGGAAATCATTGGCAATTCGATCAATGTCGAAACCACCAAGAAGAAACTGGGATTTAGATTCAGAAAGCACGGAACGAAAGCGATTCGATAGCTTAGAATCATGGTCTATGATATTGGATTCAGAGAACGTTGATACATGGGAATCAAACAAAGAAGAAAAAGAAGA
Source organism: Beta vulgaris subsp. vulgaris (assembly GCF_026745355.1). NCBI lineage: Eukaryota > Viridiplantae > Streptophyta > Magnoliopsida > Caryophyllales > Amaranthaceae > Beta > Beta vulgaris. The sequence continues at coordinate 2,770,902 of NC_079206.1, read as the reverse complement.
ATGGACAGCTGATCTTTCACAGTTATTTATAGGGAATAAATTTGCTTCAGGAGCTCATAGTAGGATTTATAGAGGGATTTATAAACAGAGAGCTGTTGCTGTAAAAATGGTCAGAATTCCTACACATAAAGAGGAAGCAAGAGCTAAGCTTGAACAACAGTTTACTTCTGAAGTTGCCTTGCTTTCCCGCCTTTATCACCCCAATATAGTCCAGGTATCTTATTTTATAATAATCATACTAGCCGTATATGCATGCGATGCATGCGTTAATTTTAAGATAGTGTCTTATATCCATTTAAAATGTATAGTTGAAATGGAAAAGGATTCTTAAATTGTTTTGTAATGTTTTTTATTCCATTAGATCGTTAAGGATAATTTAGTATTTTTTAATCATAGTTATGAATAAAGAATGTGAGTGGAAAAATTAATTAAACTAGGAAAATCTTTCTCTGCATGATTGGACCACGGTCCATTATAGTTTGGGTTATTTGGGTCCAATTTGGATCTGGTTCGAGTATCTCGTAATTTTAAGTCGAGTTATCAGGTTGTGTCATATTTTGTCACTGTTAAATAGTGTAACCGAAAGAAAATTCGATGCAGTATATGATCTACATAAGTAGATAGTACATAGACAAAATACTTAGTTAAGAGGAGATGTGTAGTATATCATTAATTTATCGAATATCAACCATATTTTGGCTCAATTAAAAAGTTTTTTCAAACACAATTAATCTTTTGTTGTTATTTATTTCCCTTTTTAGAAACAAAACTTGTGGTATTTTATTTTCATGTCAATGATATAAAAAATTATGAGGTGGTCATACTAAAGATGATAATAAAACTTTTAATGGTATAATATCGGAAATTTAAAAAGTAGGTCTAGGTTCATTTTTAAGCATTATCTTTTTATGAACATTTTTAATATGACCACCTTGAAGTTATCCCCATAATATATATATATACCTTGAACCCTTAAATGATATATTTTCAAATAACTTAATTATGTTTTATTTTGCTTTATATTTTATCATAAAAAATGTCACCAAGGATGTCTTGGCCTAGTAGTTAAGATTGAGGTGTTGTGAATGATAAGTCACAGGTTCGAATCCCCCCACCCCTTTGAAAATGGGAGGTAATAGCAACCAAAGTTCATGTGAACTTCACAAAAAAAAAATCTCAAAAACACTAATAGACATTGTCTGTGGATGTCAACTAACTTAGTTGGTTAAAATCTTGAGAGGTGGTGTCTCAAATCTAAGATTGAATCTCGTCTACATCATTTTCCCTTGATATTGTCTATTTGAAGTTATCAACTTATCAAAATCAACTAGTGATAACAAAATACCCTAACATTTATGGTGTGGATTATTGCAGTTTATAGCAGCCTGTAAGAAACCACCAGTGTACTGCATAATCACAGAATACATGTCTCAAGGAACACTGAGGATGTACCTAAACAAGAAGGAGCCATACTCTCTCTCAACTGAAACAATTCTCCGATTAGCCCTCGACATTTCGAGAGGAATGGAGTATCTTCATTCACAAGGGGTGATTCACAGAGATCTCAAATCAAATAACTTGCTACTCAACGACGAAATGAGAGTTAAGGTTGCAGATTTTGGTACGTCGTGTTTGGAAACTCAGTGCCAAGAAACCAAAGGAAATATGGGAACATATCGTTGGATGGCTCCTGAGATGATTAAAGAAAAGCCTTACACAAGAAAAGTTGATGTGTATAGTTTTGGGATCGTTCTTTGGGAGCTTACTACTGCATTGCTTCCTTTCCAGGGTATGACTCCTGTACAAGCTGCCTTTGCTGTTGCTGAGAAGGTTAGTAGTAATGCTGCTTCTTTCGTCTTTTATTAGTTGCAACACTTTGTATTGTCACGATGCCTAATGCATCTTTTATTACGTGAAAAGAATTTCATTTTTGCGGGGGTATATCAGGGTAATAGGGCATTTTGTGGGGATATATCTCACTAAATTTTTTTTTGTCGGGATATACCAATTTATATTTAAGTTTGTAGAAATGCTGCTTCTTTCGTCTTTTATTAGTTGTAACAGTTTGTGTTGTCACGATGCCTAATGCATCTTTTATTACGTGAAAAGAATTTCATTTTTGCGGGGATATATCAGGGTAATAGGGTATTTTATGGGATATATCTCACTATTTTTTTTTTGTCGGGATATACCAATTTAAATTTAAGTTTTGTTAAAAGGTACCAAAACACTATCTTCGGCGAGAAAGTCAAATTTCCAGCTCTTGACTTGCTTAATTACTCTTTCTATAGTGTGTGACATTCAATTGTTTCTATTACATTCATTTTCCTCCAACTTCCTCACTGTCACTTTGTAGCTTACTCGCGAGTTCCTACCAAGTCAAAGGCCGAAAATTTGACTTTTTTGCTGAAAATAATGTTTTTGGTACCTTTTAACAAAACTTAAATTTAAGTTGGTATATCTTCCACAAAAAAAATTAGTGACGTATATTCCTACAAAATGTCCTGTTACCCTGGTATATCCCGCAAAAAAACTTTAAATTTAATACGCTAAGTATATATATTGAAACTAAATAACTAATCTTACACTATCATGTAGGATGATATTTTCTCAATATAACATTGGTTAAAAAAGAAGTATGATGTTGAAAAAAGAAGTGTTATAAATTATAGAAGACGAATTTAATTTTTGATGATCTCTATTAAAGTAACATTATATGTAAAGGGTAGAATGATCTTTTACTAGTCATAGGTCTGTAATGTAAACATTGTATATATTGAATGCCGGGGTAGAATGGTCTCCACACTTGTACAATCTCAAACTAAATTTATGCGTTTGTATCGCAGAATGCTCGGCCACCCTTACCAGCAAGTTGCCAACCAGCATTGGCTCATCTAATCAAGAGATGTTGGGCAGCAAACCCAAACAAAAGGCCTGATTTTAGCTACATTGTTTCTGCTCTTGAAGAATATGACGAGTGTGTAAAAGAAGGCCTTCCACTTACATCACACCGAGGCCAATTAGTAAGGCGTAATGCAAATGCAATGGTTCATCGTTTCAAAGGCTGCATTTCCTTCAATTCCTCCTCCTCTATACCTGTACATGTATGACCTTCAAACTCTACCATCTACGTAGGAGGAGGTAGAGGTATTACCAGAACACGTAAACACTTAACATTTTTAGAGATATATAAAGATTAAAGGACTAAAAAGGGGTTAGAAATTTCAATTGCGCTTATATTCATCATCATATCTTGATTAATTAATGTTGATTATTTTGAATTTACTAAAGTTTATGACGGATCCCCTCTTCTTCTTTGCCTTGCCTAATTTAATTGGGGTTACTCCATGTCAAATTTATAGGGGTTGATTATGTGTACATATGCATCTATTGCTCCTTCAATGTATTCTGATAGGGTTATATCTTTGAATCTCGCTCTTACAATGATGATTGTATCCCGTTTTATTGTTCTTTTAAGCTAATTAATATAACTCAATCAATTATAGCTAGTTACGTAGAATTCCACATTTATACTAATACTACCCAAGGGCCAAGGTTGCTTGGTCTATTGGTAGGATTCACACGTTGTGACTATGATATCTTAAGTTTAAATTCTGCCACTAGGGTCCTTGGAAGGTGATAGTTTCTTCGTCAACGCGCAACTTTGACCTAAAAAACTAATCTAGATTTAACTATAGGGAGATTTTGGTTAGTAGGATCCTCCTTATTATATTACAAGAAAATACGAATATTTGTATACTTACCACTCTCTTCAAATGAAAGAGCAATCTCTTAAAACATGACAGCATCGCAGGAAAACCTAATTTGTACATTGTCATACGTAGCGCTACCATCACTGCTTTTTACTACCCTTCATCATGTCTTAGACAAAATATATAGGATTATAGGAGTACAAAATCATAACTATTTGAACACTTAGGGATCTATCTGATAGTGTTTGGTATATGGATTGTGAGAGAGACCCAACAACCATTGACCCCACTGGCCCAATAGGTACTGAGCAAAAACCTTTAGAAAACTATTAGGATATCTCAAAATTGATAGATTCACCAAACTTAAGTTGTGAAGTCTATAAGAAGAAGTTTTACTACTAGAAATTTGAATCGTATCGTTCATTTGCACCACCCCATTCTTGTTTGATTCAATATGGGCAAAAAAACGTTGGAAATTGATAATGTGTAACGAGTATCTTCATCATGGAAAATGAAAGTCGACACTGGAACATAACTAAAAATAATTTTATAAATTATTATTTAATATTTTGAATAATACAAAACGAATAATAATAATATGAATTTCACGCAATTTAAACACTCATTGCGAGATAATTTAAAATATTGCAAAATCAAGTAATCATTTAGTATTGGATTTCTCTTAATAGCCGTATGAGGGACTTGGAGAATATGTAGGAGTGGTGTAAGTTGGGGAGTAGATTGGTGATGCAGTGTATTCTGGAGACTCGTACACTGGTGATGGTGAGTAAACTGGAGATGTGGTGTACTCTGGTGACTTGTACACTGATGATGGGGTGTATTCTGGTGACTCGTATACTGGAGATTGTGTGTAAACTGGTGAGTTGTACACTGGAGAAGAAGTATATTCTGGTGACTTGTATACTGGAGATGGGATGTATTCTGGTGACTTGTATATTGGAGATGGGGTGTATTCTGGTGACTTGTACACTGGAGATGGGGTGTATTCTGGTGATTTATACACTGGAGATGGGGTGTATTCTGGTGACTTGTACACTGGGGATGGAGTGTATTCCGGTGACTTATACACGGGAGATGGACTGTATTCAGGTGATTGGTAGACTGGGGATGGAGTGTAGACAGGTGACTTATAGACTGGAGATGGAGTGTATTCTGGTGACTTGTATACTGGAGATGGGGTGTATTCTGGTGACTTGTATACTGGAGATGGTGTGTATTCTGGTGACTTGTACACGGGAGATGGGGTGTATTCTGGTGACTTGTATACTGGGGATGGAGTGTATTCTGGTGACTTGTATACTGGGGATGGAGTGTATTCTGGTGACTTGTATACTGGAGATGGTGTGTATTCTGGTGACTTGTACACTGGAGATGGGGTGTATTCTGGTGACTTGTATACTGGGGATGGAGTGTATTCTGGTGACTTGTATACTGGGGATGGAGTGTATTCTGGTGACTTGTATACTGGAGATGGTGTGTATTCTGGTGACTTGTACACTAGAGATGGGGTGTATTCTGGTGACTTATAGACTGGAGATGGACTGTATTTTGGAGACTTGTATACTGGAGATGGGGTGTATTCTGGTGACTTGTATACTGGAGATGGGGTGTATTCTGGTGACTTGTACACGGGAGATGGGCTGTATTTTGGTGACTTGTATATTGGAGATGGGGTGTACTCTGGTGACTTGTACACTGGGGATGGAGTGTATTCTGGTGACTTGTATACTGGAGATGGGGTGTATTCTGGTGACTTGTATACTGGAGATGGGGTGTATTCTGGTGACTTGTACACGGGAGATGGGCTGTATTTTGGTGACTTGTATATTGGAGATGGGGTGTACTCTGGTAACTTGTACTCTGGGGATTGAGTGTATTCTGGTGACTTGTATACTGGAGATGGGGTGTATTCTGGTGATTTGTATACTGGAGATGGGGTGTATTCTGGTGACTTGTATACGGGAGATGGGCTGTATTTTGGTGACTTGTATACTGGAGAAGGGGTGTACTCTGGTGACTTGTACACTGGGGATGGAGTGTATTCCGGTGACTTGTATACTGGAGATGGGGTATATTCTGGTGACTTGTATACTGGAGATGGGGTGTATTCTGGTGACTTGTACACGGGAGATGGACTGTATTTTGGTGACTTGTATATTGGAGATGGGGTGTATTCTGGTGACTTGTATACTGGAGATGGGGTGTATTCAGGTGACTTGTACAGGAGATGGACTGTATTTTGGTGACTTGTATATGGAGATGGGTGTATCGCTGTGACTTGTAACTGGAGATGCGGTGTATTCTGGTGACTTGTACACGGGAGATGGACTGTATTTTGGTGACTTGTATATTGGAGATGGGGTGTATTCTGGTGACTTGTATATTGGAGATGGAGTGTATTCCGGTGACTTGTACACGGGGGATGGGCTATATTTTGGTGACTTGTACACTGGAGATGGGGTATACTCTGGTGACTTGTATACCGGAGATGGAGTGTATATTGGAGATGAGGTGTATACTGGTGATGGGCTGTAAGTTGGAGACGCGTAGACTGGAGAATAAGATGGCGTCTTGTATTCTGGAGTAGGACTGTAAGTATAGTAATCACTAGCAGATGAAACTGCCACCAAAGTGATGAGAAGGAAAGACATGAAAGAAGCACGATTGAGAGCCATTTTGAAGGAAGATGAAGATGAAAAGATGAGTTGTGAAATATTTGGTTTGTAAATGAGGTTTATATAAGCTTGTCCTTGGTCTCATTCCTTACTATAAAATCAACGAAGATATAGTAGTGGAGAGCACATCTCCAATGATGAATTGAGTACCACCTTCTTGGCACGTTTTAGCCAATAAAAAAAATATCAAATTGACTTGATCTTTGTATAAACCTCATATGTAAAAATCAAATTGAAATGTTTAGTTTGTTATCATATCATCAGATTGTAGCTGGGAGTTAGGAGACACCGACTTTAACAATAGCAATTATGCCCGTGGGTTGCACGTTGTAAATAAAATTATATATTGCAAAAAATATTCCGTTGAATCGTCTTAATAATTCACCGACGGTAAGGATGGGGATATTAGTAAATGAAAATTGTTGGTGCGCTGGTTGCTTGTCCATTTTGATGCCAAAAATCGGGAGTAAATTTTGCCTCTCCACCTGGTAGACTATCCACCATCGATAAAGACTTGTTGAGAATTGTGCTAATGGAATCCAATTCAACATAATTTTTTTTAATGTTTTATTAGTAGTGGGTTGTCTATCCACTGAGTAGGTGTAGCAATGTCCTCAAAGATGCTACGTGCCAGTTTTTTACAAGCTTTCATCTCTATTATATAACTGAACAGAACATTAAGATGACGTTCACCCTGAAAATACTTGACTACCCTTAGATGATATAATGGAATGAACAATATTACAAAAAAAAAATAAAATTAAGAACTCTTTCTCTTTTCAACTTGTCATTCTAAATAAGTTAAAAATGGTTTATGCATCGAATATTTCAATCAAAAAATTAAACGAAAAATGTCTTGACCTTTTTTTTTAATAAGAGAAGATGATACACATAACGTCCATCTGAAAATTCTGAAACACTCACTACATCTGATACTGTTTAATTCTGTCAAACAAACTCATTATGTCTACTCTTTTGGTTAAAAATTCAATCACGAAAAATTAATATTAAAATCACTCACAATCTTTGTTAGTTTTTTGCATAAGCAAATCAATATATCTAAATTCATCTAACTATTAATCTTTCACTTTCTAAGTGTAATTGTAATTATAGTACAGATGGAGTATAATAAGATAACAAGTTTTGAAATTATGGAACGCATCCTTGCATATAAGGCATTAAGTATTTATTTGAAGACCGGAGAACTTACAATTTACAAATGTACACAACTCTTTTATAAACTTATATATATACCAAGCAAAGCTTGACATAGTGGTAAAAGTTTAACCTTAAAGGTCATGTGACCAAACTACACTAGAAACTCTTTGGGGGTGAGATTTCCCTTACTAGGGGTGCTAACGAGCCAGGATGACTCGCAAACTATTCAGATTCGTCTCTGTCAAAGCTTGACTCAGAGGGGATTGATTCAGTTCGAGATCGACTCACGACCTTAACGAGCCGGGCCTGAGTCTAATGGAGTTTGGCATGAAAATTCACTAACACGTTCGATTTTGCTTACTATTTTATATTTTAATTTGTAATCCAACTTGGACCTCTATTACATTAGGCACTAAATTCCCACATTGGTTAAAAAAACAAGCATCTATCTTATTTTTTTATAAATTGATATTATTCCTTACTCAATTGAGAGCTTGATTTTGTACCCCCTTTGTTGAAAAACAACGTCTATATTATATTTTTTTTACCAAAAGAATGAAGTATATTTTTAAATAATTATTATCTAATGATTGCAATATTTGATAATTGATTATTTAAATGCACTTAGAGTCTTATCGCTACAAATTTGGAAATCGAAATTTTAGTGAGGTTAAGAAGGAAACCAAAATATTAAAGCATATGTAGAGTGAGTCTTTTTCTTTAACAAAACATGACGTCTCACATCGAAATTTAGCAATGGTAAGAGAGAAACCAAGTTAAAAAACCATATGTAAGACGAGTTTATTTATCTTAAACAAAACATAAAGTCCCATATTGAAATCTTAGCACTGCTAAGAAAAAAACCAAGTTATACATGTAGGATAGAATGACTTTTTTTTCTTTGACAGACCATTTAGTCCCACATTGATATCTTAGCAACGCTAAAGGAAACCAAATTATAAAACATATGATGGGTGAGTGAACAAGTCCACCTACTTTTTGGAGCATACTTGACTTGTACGATTGGACCTACTGCCTAAGTGAAGAAAGTGTTTGGCAACTCATAGACTCATAGTGAGATTCTATGAGTTGCCAAAATGACATCTTACAAAATTTTGTATCAATTCTACCAAACTTACACTTTCACTTTGGTACCAAACTTTAAGTTACTTTGATTTTGATACCAAATGACTTTATTTTCTGCCACTTTGACTTAACTTTAGTACCAAAAGTTTTGTGATTATAAGACACCAATCCGGACTCGCCATTGACTTGGGCCTACACAATTGGGCCTAAGCCCAACTTTTTTCAATTATGTTTCAAGCTAAACCTCGAGCCGAGCCCATATTTCAGGCTCTTCAAGCTCGAGCCGAGCTTGACTTCTACCGTTTTCGAGCCGAACCTAAGCATGTTCGGTCTCGATTCAGCTCGTTAACACACCCTATCCCTCCTCTAAGCAGTCTGGCGTACAAATCTGACCGATTTACCTATGCGAGGTGCCAATTCAGTAAAGTCATTCGTCTTACCTACCTAAATAAAAAAAATATTTATACTTCATATACTATATCACTTTGAAACATCAACAACAGGCATCCACTATATATCCAAGATCCAATTTGCTCCACTATTTGCTTGAGGATAAGCATGAGAACAAAAACTTGATTACAAAGTTGATAAGTGTTCAAAATTCCGGATTCTGGAGTGTGTTAATCGTCATCTTCAATCTCTAGATAGGAATAACCAAGATACAGAGCAAGATAACCTAGAACATATGTCCAACAAAATCACCAACGTTCTCTCACGACCCAAGAGGTGACACCAAAATTGGGTACAAGAAAGCTGGCACACGTTAGGCAAGAATGAAATGAAGATAACTGCAACCATCAAAATGAGAAGAATAAGTACCTGCAACAAAACATATTGTTAACACCACCACATGAAATCACTTTGCCAAAGTGAGTATAGCAACAATAGAGTTACGGACGGAAAAAATGGATAACCTTAACAGTTTAAACCGTTCAAATACTTTATAAGAGTGCTAATTCTCAAAAAATGGAATTTTACAACTTGTCAATATCACAGTCGGTTCTAAGCCTGGGATAAAGGAAGGAGGATTCCGGTAATGAGAGGCGACAACCAGCACAGAACTTAGTCACATGATACTCATGAACGAAGTTTATGACATCAAAAGACTTTAGAAGCTCAGAGATATTACTCCCTCAACTTCCCAGAGATCTTAATGTATGTCTTGAGATAAAGAAAGAAATCATACACACGTGGCAGGATCGAGAAAAAAGAGAACAAATCCCAAATAGAAAGGAAATACAAGGCATGTGTTAAGCTTATTGTAAAACGTCCATATCTGATAAGTGTTAAGTTCATAGAGAAACGAAGGAAAAAGATACTTTCTCCTGTAACTATTCAACAAATACTACCTCAGTTTAACAATACATGCACCATTTCTATATGACACAAACCAACACTGAGGAGAGAGAGTGTTGTGATTGCATTCTAAACCCACATGATTATGTTTTAAAGGTTGCGATGTATTATGAAACATCCAAAACAGAAAATGGTGCATATATTGTGAAACACCCAAAGACAAAAATGGTGCATGTATTGTGAAATGGAGGTAGTATTACATTATTACATACATAACACCAAAGGTAAGCTGCAATCGAGACTTGAAGAAAATGGTTAACATCTTCCAAAACTTGACTATCCGGGATATATTGTAAAGTAAAAGGAGGATATCCCAAGTAAAGAGGCAACTACATCGTATTGTCAAGTAGTAGTTGCAAGTACGACTACTTCGATACTCAAATCCACTGAAGCGTCCAGTGATTCAGCATACAGATGGAATTATGTGCAATTCAACATATAAATGGAATTGTATGCAAGCTATGCTGCAGATTTAACAAAAGATGGATGGGAAATAGTCATCCGTCATACCCCCCATAAAGGTTTGTCTAGACAAGGACCATTTGCAAATATGCAAAAGATTTTGTCTGATATAATCTACAATATGGTTAGGTTAGAGCTAGTGACTAAAATCTACAAAATCCCACTCCTTATTAACTCGTATATAATGACCCAAATTTGTTCTAGGGGTCATATCAGAGACACCAGCAAGAAACTGATGACAAGAAGAAAAATCTGAAGACTTGTGAAAATTAAACGTGGACTTGATAATACAGAAATGTTCTGGAAATCATCATTAGCAAATAATGAGATGGGGATACCAAATGATCTTGTGTGAAGTAAAAAAAAATAGGAGGATTTAGATTGTTAACGAAAAATGACAATCTACAAATAAGCAATCTTCCATTAAAAATACTTCTTTTAGAAAAATAAGGTGAAAGGGAGTCACCTTTTCATAAACGCCAAGAAGGACGAAAGAACTTGGCTATTTTGCCACAAAAAATTAAAGAGTAACCAAAAACCTACTCAAGATTCGATCCATTCATCTACAAAACCAAATTGTTGAACACAAGGCCATAAAAAGTCTAATCCAACTCAAGTATAAGCTTTCTCTGTGTCAAATTGAGCATAAAAGGTGACTTTTGAAATGAACTTATTGCAAAATGAGACTGGCAAGATATTGTCATTAACATAATAACTCCTTGAATAGGACTATCTAGTTTATCCAGATAGGACAAGGTTGACGAGGACTATGGAGTCTTCCACCATGCTAAACATTTTATACATATTTATATTAGTTTATACATATTTTTCATAGTTTCTATATATTTTCATTAGTTTCTACATTTCCTTATATCTCAGTTTATACATATATTTGATCATTTTGTACATCTTTGTTTATCAATTAATGCATATTTCACCTCAGTTTATAGCATTTCATATCAGTTCAAACATATTTCACATCTATCACTCCAAACATTTATATCAATTACACATCTTTAAAAAAAAATCTACATATTTCATCTTCGTTTATGCATAATTTAAATGAGTTCACACATATTTTCACACATATCATACCGATTTATACATATTTTACCATTGGTTTATACAATTTTTTAGTCCATATATATATATACACATATACATATACATATAGGGGCAAGATCACATGAGAACGCTCCTTACATGATAAATGAGAATGAATCTCTACCACACGATTGGATTACAGTTACAACACTTGTTCATTAGAGTTATACCCTTTAAAAAATTTTGAGCCCAGAAAGAATTTTTTTTTTTTGAATTTTTTTCTTCTAATATTCTTATTTTTGCAGTTACATCACTTTTTCATTAGAGTTACATCACTTATTCATAAGAGTTATACAATTTCTCACGTAAGTATGTATTCTCATATAAACTCATACATATACATATATATATATATATATATATATTAGTTTCTACGTAATTCATATTAGTTTATAGATATAATGGAGGCATCTTATACGCATTGCGTCTATGATTCACTTTAATATTTAAAAAATTCTCTTTATTTGTTGCCATTGTGCTAAACAGTCTATGTTTCGCAGTGGAAAACTTTGGGTTACCCCAAGGTTGACTAATAAGAATCTTCATAATAGCTTCATAGATAGTATTAAATAAAATCAAAAGCTGGAAATGACAAGCAATATCAAGTGAACGTATTCCAAGTATGAAGTAACAAAACTACAAAAGTATGGCCAATTGCTTAAATAATATGATCAAGGAAAATAATTAAGTTAGGTTCCAGTAAGTTCCTTTAAGTTCATATAATCCCATAAGTTTAACTCTTACAAAATAGGTTCCAGCAAGTTCAGAGTTATAAGCAGGTTATACCATTGATTTTAGGTAAACAAAAAGCATTAAAGGTTACATAATACAGGTAAAAGCTAATTAGTTTAATAGCTACACAAAAATTGTTTAAAGTTATATACTTAATAAAATACACTTGATAGTTAAGAGAAAACTCTTTACATAATTTGCAAAATAAGAAAAGAACTCTTTACATAATGCCATAAGATCATACAACAAGGAATAATAAGATAGATACATAATACACCTTTTTTGCACAGATAATCTTTTTCTTTTTGCTTAAAATTAATTCAAATATTTGTGGAAAACAAATGTTCATGTTTCCAAAACTTTTTAAACAAACTAAATAAATTATAAATCTGATTAAAGTTACCTTCAAGTCGAGCTTCCAAAATGAAGTATGCAGCTTCCTCTTTTATATTCAGTATCTGAATCTATGATCCTACAGATCTCGGCCACACTGTTAAACGGAAAGCTAAAAGTTAAAAAATGTCAACAAGATTCAGATCAATCCTTCTTCAATCTGATGAGGCCTCCAAGTAGCTGTTAGTATTAAATACACAATCACTTTTTTTTGCACTTGCATTGTCAAATGTTCCATCAAAACAAATACTTCCCCCGTCCCAAAGTTGTATTTACACTTTTCTTTTTCATTCATGGGTGGTTGACCGTCCCGGCCCGGCATTTCGGTTCGCTATATTTGTGAACCGTAACCATAACCGTTCAAACCGGTAACCGTCTAAGCGGTTAATCGTTTTTCCGATTAACCATTAACCGTGACTCAAGTTTTAGTAATTTATTTTATTTAATTTATATGTATAATTCTCACTTATTCTCGACATAAAAAATCTAACATTGATACAAAATTAAATAAATAAAGGCACTAAACTACTACCTACTATCAAATTGAAAAGGCTTGTGGTGTTACTACCTACTAACATCAATAGAAAATTTTACTTAAGTTACTAGTTAGTAATAATATGTCAATAAGTGAAAGATTGAGAATGCTTATGTTGTTACTAAACTCAACAAGTATTTATACAGCATCTTATACTATGTAACTAAAAGATAAAGCTACATATTACAGTAGTTATCTACATAGACTCGATAGAATAACAAAACATCAGTGTAGTAGTAGATAATAAATATGTTAGACTAACCAACTAGGACAATATACAACAAGAATTAGATAAACATTAGCTTAAACTAATGTTTATTTCCAACAATAAGACAGTAACAACTGAAAATGAAGTTTAGCTGTAATAACAAAAACTAATTAATCTAATTATTATAAAAAAATTGAAGAAACTTAGATAAAATAAATATATCCGTTTTTTCATTTAACCATTTTATAAATAAAACTATAACCGAACCGTACCGTTTAACCGTAACTTTTACCGGTTCGGTTACTGAACCGTTCAACCCCTATATCTCCGATACAATTACCGCAAATTTGACCAGTTTTTCGGTTTCGTTTTTTTGTGAACAGCCCTATTTACACTACTATGTTACTAATGGTTTTAATGTCTCTCTTTTGCCCAAAAAAGCACATTTGACACTGGCTACTCTCTCTTCAATTTAAAACATGCCTCCTCGCTCCTTCAATAAAGATAGAAGGACCCACGCTGTCTCTACTTCAATCAAAAAATTCTCTCTTTATCACATCTACATTTTGAATAGAATAACAATTGATAACATAACCTCATCACCTAAATCTGTGTCATGATCAGTGTCAAGGCTATTTTAATATGGAGGGAATAATTGTCCGATTAATGCTCAATCTCAATCTAACTATGTACTCCCTCTGTTCCAAAATATCGGATCCGTTTATTTGAAAGTCAAAGTTCATCAACTTTGACCATATTTTTTTTTACTAATATATACTTTGTTTTTATTTACTTGTTAAAGTGCACATTTTCTAAGAAAATTAGAGGGAGAAAGAAGGGGACCACGAAAAGATGTTTTAATCCCTTTTAAAACCAACAAACATGGTCCCCACCACAAACTTAAATAGTAGTATTAAATGAAGGTAGATTTGTACTTTTATGTGCCAAAAGTTTCCAAAAGTAGTATGTAGCACTTAAAGTGACACTTTCATTTTAGGAAAATGTAGCAACTAAAGTGACACTTTCATCTTAGGAAAATGTAGCAAGTCAAAGGAAAAGGGGGACTATATATAAAAAAGATTATCGCATTGTATCTTGTTAGAATTGTCTCAATGTATATTTTCGAAATACCAACTTCTATTAAATGTTTTATTAGAGGTCAAATAAGTGTCCCAATGATCTTCCAAAGAGAAATGGATCCGGTATTTTGGACGGGGGGAGTATGAGAAAAACTTTAGGATTCGGAAAAAGTCTACATCTCCGTATTCCAACAAATGGGTAAACGAACAGAATTTGACACCAAGTTTTGTTAAACTAGTCAAAACACTAGACCATTTACCACATACCAACCCATGCTATTCATTTCATGGTTTGTGGCTATGTTACTTCGACACGGATACAGGTGTTGTGTCCAAGTAGGGATCACAGGATCCGACACTCTACTCCAAAAGTATGGCCGATATGGGGATACGGTTAAAAGAGTGTCTTGACCAGTTTTATAGACACGGGTATCGTATAAGTGTCGGAAAAAAAATCCACACATCTTTTTTCCGTAAAAAAAAAGTTGTAAAATTGTTAAAAAGTAGATATAATTTAAAATTTTACCTTGAAAATTATTATAACTACAGAATAGAAGACATTTATTTTTCATATTGGTTTAATAAGTAAGAGTAAATGAGGGACATATTCCAATACACACTAGTTCCAACTTCCAATAGTCAACTGTACATTTAATAAGTATTTATTTTGCTTTTATTTGTTTTTCTTTTCTTTATAACATTTCAAGTTTTAGTAGTATTTGTTTTGTTTTTTTTTTCCAGAACAACCATTTCCCACGTTTTGACCTTCCACCCTTTCACCTTCTATCTCTGTCTTTCATCTTCTTCAGTTCTCTTAGTTCTCCCTCTCTCTGTCAATCACATTCTTCGCATCGGATAACAATGGAGTCCTCCTTCCAGTTTGAAATTGATTGAAAAGCAAAATCCCCATGGTAATTTTCCTAAGCTTGGTCTCCTCTCTTTCCAATTTCACATCTAGGGTTTGTTATCCAAGCCCTAGATATGTAATTTCTCCATTGCAATTTCAATGGGCTTTTCTTTATTCTCTTCGGATTGGATGATTTCGACACCTCTCTTCCGACACTTTTCTGATACCCGACTCGAACACTTCTTCAAGCCGTGCCGAGCGTCGTGTCGAGTAGACACGCGACACCCAAGGTGAAAGAGGGTGTCGAAGTAACATAGGTTTGTGGGGGAGATTAGCATATTAATTAACATATTTGTTTACTTGCTTCATTTTCTTTATTCATAATACATCATATGGCAAATATTTCATAGAAACATCACAAAAAGAAAACCTAATGTACATCAAACTATAAACAAATATTAAGCACCCCCATTTGCAGGCAAACCCAGACCCCACCCTCAAAATATAAATAAAATGAATTAAGAAGTCTATGAACTTCAATTTTAATGTTCAGTTTCCAAAAGGGGATATTTGTATCTGAAACCGGCGCTAAGTACTATGAATTCCTATAGCATATATAGAAAGTAATTAAAATATGAAGAGAACCTTAATTTTGAAGACTCAAGTGTAAAGGTTACCTATCGCGTATAAGTATTCCGAGTCAGAAATAGTTGTAAACCAGCACAGATACGGGCCATGATCACCTAACCAAAAAAAGTTAAATGCACTGATTTACATTACAGATGAATTTAAGCACAGGAATAAAGTACTCCATCCATCCCAGAAAAGCTTCACTTTCAGAAAACTTACTTGTATATGACGCAGCTATTAGGTAGTTCATACTCACTCACTCCTTAGAGTAAGGGGAATTCCATCCCTTTTTTCGGGTTCAAGAGCTCCGGACGACTGTGTCACTGCAGTCTGATACACTCGCCATACTAAGAGAGTCGTTCCTAGCCTAGTTTATGCTTTTTGGCTCCTTTCTGAGGTATGAGGAAGATTTAGGCTGTTTCTGTTGTGCTTCCGAAGCCTAGACCGACCTTTCACCTTGGCTTGGCCACATATCTCAAATCAATCCTTTTTTAAAAAAATTCTGCTTTCTTATCTTCCTTTCTTTGAACCTACTGGTATGTATTGTCCCCTAACTATAGATCAGATCCACCGGACGAGAAAATCAATTCCACAAATCTGCTGAGTCATCAGACTTATTCATGAGGAATATAGAAAGATGTTGTTTGCCATCTCTCTCAAACGCGGGCAGTTCATGACAATATTTCAATTCATCCATCAAACACACCCTTGAACCGAAACAAATTGGTAACGAGCCATTGATTGAAGAAGAATGTGATTGATGGGTACCACCCAGATAAACTCGGCATAAGTTCACCAATACTCCATCCTGATAGCTGCATTGCGCAGGTTTATGTACTCACTTGGGCGTACTCCAAAGCACACCCTTAATAAAATAAGTGCATAATCATATCAGGTCAACCTCCACCACCGGCAGCTAGCAGGAAGTCCACCACAATATAACTTGGACGGCAAAATAATGATAAATCCTTGATCGCTTTCGTAGAAAACAATCCTTTACACCATCTCTAAAACTTTTATGCACCCATTCGAGTTGGCAGCAACAACCACATTAGATTTCCCTTTCCAGCACACACTAGAAACGAACTGCCCATTGCTTTCGTCGGTCTCTTTTCCAGATATTGGATCAATCGAGCCAAACTTGTGAGAGGTGATTGGCATAGGAAGAGATTTATAATAAGTATAAACCTGAGCAAGATAAGAAAGAAGCGTCAGACAAGTCCCATAGGCCACAAGCCAGGAAAGTATGACATTTAGAATAAGACTCTCGGAAAACATTCAGTTCTCTGTAAGTAAGTCCATAAGTATATATGCCAGAAGGTTTCACTTGTGTTTCTTCGTAAAAAGATTGTCAGAATAGCATTTTTACATCCTACCATGGAAGGGGGGGGGGGGGGAGATTAAAATAATAACACTAACAATAACTATACAAATTTATCACCAAACCACTTAAATTTTTCAAAATTCAACATATGCACTTAGGCTCTGTTCTTTTGGACTGAATTAATGAAATTCAATTCAGTTCGATTCGGACACATTCATTTCAGTTCATTTCAGTTTATTTTCAGTTCACTTCAGACAAATTCACTTCCGTTCAGTCCAAAAGAATAGAGCCTTAATGACTTAGCTTTTTTTAGTCATTAATTTCTAATTCCACTACTAACCTTAATTAATCCCTATTTTGACCCATTAACTTTAATTGACAACCATTGAAGCACCATCTATTGCCCCTTTCTCTCTCTCATCCTCTGTGTCTCTACTCTTTTTGCCATAGGTGGTGTTTCAATGGTGTTCAACTGTTCAAATAGGCTAAATGACTCGAATAGGGGTTAATTAGGGTTTAGTAACAAACTTAAGGGTTCACGACTATAAAAGTTGACAGTCGTTAGTCATTAAGGGTGTATGGTACATTTTAAGGAAATTAAAAAGATATATGGTGAATTTGGAAAGATTGGAGGGGATTTGGTGGAAAAAAAAATTACTCCGGGGTATTTGATACGAAAAAGAAAATTACTCAGAGGTATTTGGTGAAAAATCCAATAATTATAATAATAAAAATGATAGTAATATATGTATAAAAACGAAAGAATACCTCATTGGATTCTGAACCACAAGCTATGTATCCTTCAGAAACAGACAAGCCCACAAAATTCTGCAAGATAAAGAAGCGATCATTAACCAGAACTATCTGCTAGACAATTCAAAATATACTAGTTCATATCCCAAATCAAGCAACATTTTTAGCTAAGCATAGGTAACCAACCTTCTCATTCTTATGCCCACCGAGTGTTAAGCTACAAGCATTGTTGGACAAACCAGCAGGATCCGATCTGCTAAGGTCCCAAAGCTTCAGTGTGTTGTCAGTGGAAGCAGAAACAAGGGTCCCAGAATCAACAAACTTCACATAACTGACAGCTTTCTCATGACCGGCTAATATACACCATGGAGCACTAGCATTGCGGAGATCGTAACAATATATCTTATAATCAGCAGATCCATATGCCAGCAAATGCGATGAGTATGCAGAGAACTGAACGCAGCACACATTTGCAATATTCCGGATAGTATGCAAACAATTTCTCTGCCAAATTTTACAGAGGGATGAGATATTCTCCTTTTACAAGAGACATGTGACATCATGGATAAATTAATATTTGCATACTGAACAGTCAGTGACAGTCAGCCATATTATCAGGTACATTATCATGAGATATGCTCCAACTTTATGAGAATTTAGAGGGAGAAGGGTGTAGGTTAATTTGGAAATTACCTCACTGATGCTCCATAACTTTACAGAACAATCATCACTTCCACTAACCAATTTCATGGGATCCAACAGAGAAAAGTCAACAGACCATGCCCTTTTCTCATGTTCAGTATACTGAGAAAATTCTTGACCGGTACTTGCATCCCACAACTGTAATTCAGTAAAATAAAATAAAAAGTATAGCTCAAAATCATCTTCTGAAGTTGGATAAACTGAAAGTAAGAAAGTTTGAAGATCAGAATTCAGTTGTAATAAATGACACAACTTCCCGGATATGTGAACAAAAACCTCCAAAATGCTATACCCACAAAAACAAGATAAGTTGCTCACCATTATGCTTGAATGAAACAGCAATTTGAATATGTATAAAGCGAAGAGAACTGTTTCTTCCAACAAATTGTTTGGACCCAGATAATACAACCACCATTATCACCACCCAGCAGATTTTCTGCTGTTGACAGGTCCGGGACGGTCAAATTTACGAAGCCTCATCTCGAATCTCGACTAATAATGGTTCTGATGTTCATAGACCCATAATGAAGGTATTTTTGACATGTTGAGGAAATTGTTAAGACAGTTACAAATGACAGTACTACATTTTAGCCTATTAGTAGAAGGGGAGTAGCAAAACTGAAGAAAACATATACCATCTATCAACCTCGCGTAAACGCTAGAAGACGGAACACTGCTTGAATCTGCAATTCGGCAACCAGATACTAAAGCAGCAAAAAAAATTGAACTATAGATGCTAAGTTCTGTGACCACTTGACATGAACTATTACTATTTCACATTCACATGATCTCATATGAGATTCCTTCAATATGATCTGATCATATTGCCCGAGTCTATATAGACATGCAAATTTATTCGTTTG
Source organism: Beta vulgaris subsp. vulgaris (assembly GCF_026745355.1). NCBI lineage: Eukaryota > Viridiplantae > Streptophyta > Magnoliopsida > Caryophyllales > Amaranthaceae > Beta > Beta vulgaris. The sequence continues at coordinate 2,751,261 of NC_079206.1, read as the reverse complement.
GTTTCAATAAAACACATCCAACATTTCTTAAATCACTTGATTCCCAGCTCGTCTCTTTGTCTAAACTACTCATTTTATATGTTCGGTTTTCTATTTATAATTTACGGTCATACTTTTTTCTTTAAAATCTTTTTCTGAAAAAGTGATTAGAGTTTTCAGTTCAAAGAACTAGTATAAATAATTTTGAAATTGAAAACTGAAAGCCAGCAATGATAACACATATGACCTCAAATTCCAAGTTTATTCTTCCTCACTAGGCAGCAGATTTTATGAAACTTGCTAATCTCCACCACTTTGGTCCTGTCACGTTCCTTAACACTGGGTAAGACCGATTCATCTGTCTCCAAAGTGAAAGCTGAACCTAAAATCCCAAAATCAACCCACCAACAAACTCTGGAGGTTACAAGAGGAGACTTCATCGACATGGTAATCCAGCCAGTATCAGTCCCTCCATGGCTTCAATCAACTGCAACATTAGCTCCAATCCCCCAATGAGACATGAGACTTAGGGCCTGTTCTCTTCGACATAAAACAGCTGAACTGAACTGAATTGAATTGAACTGAAATGAATAGTGATATGTGAGAGTAAAAGTATTGTCCACAGCTGAGCTGAATTGAACTGAATTGAACTGAATTAAATTGAACTGAAAATAAGCTGGGGAGAACAGGCCTTTAAAGATTTCCAAAACCTCTTTTCCTAGAGGACTATTATCTTTACATCTTTTTAAATATAAGTACCCACCTCGTCTGAAATTCGTATAAGAAAATATTAGAAGCTAATAAGTAATAAGTAAACAATTAAAAAAGTTCTAAACAATAAATCAATCGAATTCAACAAAGATTGCCCTCAGCAGCCAGCACTCTCGTTCAACCAAATTCTACTGATCCATCTGCAAGAATAGTCTCAAAAAAGTGTTCAAGATTTTGCCTCTTTATGAAAGACTAAGAGCTTGTCCTACCACCTTCTACCCGACGCCAACAGCCATGCACTTATAGTTCTGGTACTACAAAAAAGGAACAACCCCCAACCCCCCAAAAAAATTAAAAGGCTACAAAAGAGGATTTTGGGCCAAAGAAATTTCATGAAAATCAATGAATGAAGATTCAACCACTGAAGAGGTGAATTTGTCAAAGCTGCTTATTTTACGTACTCAGGGAAACATAGAGTTCCTAATATCTGCTACTACGACCTTATCCTCCAGAAACAATGCAGATCATCTAATATTTCGTATATATCTGCAAGACAGCTCCTTCCAGCAATCCCAAAGAGAGAATTATGTTATCCACCAACAACTTGCTCCAGCCAGACACAATCCCTATAGTAATAAGGCATAGCAGAGATGACCAGGTTTCTTGCTATCAAAGTGCCAGTCTGTACCTATATAGCACGAAAATGAAGAAGAGACACACATTTGGACAGACTGAAGAAAGTGGCAATTCCAGTAAAGGAGAAATAAGTAATAAGAAAATTAGTTTCCTTTTAACAAGCTTGTTACATGTTTCAAAAAGAGGAAGTACTCATTGCCGCTCATGCCTCAACATTAACAAGAACGAACCAAAAAATGGTGTGGGATCTCACTCCACAACTAGAAATCCAAAAACTTTCACTTTCTTTCATCTCCAATAGATTCCTCGATTAACAGATCTAGGGATGCTGAGAGTAACTTATGTAGATGCGACAATGTAAAAATCTTCTTATTACCAAAAACTTTACAATTTTCAGGATGGAGTGAAAGGATTTAAGAAAGTAAAATTCTCCTTGTGGTTAGCTTTAGTTTCCTAGGGCTCGCAAAACATGTGTTTAACATCATTTTCTATTTCAAGTTTGGGCAATCATTAAGGAAAGTATCCCCCCAGATGTATCAGGAATGCGCCGATTCCATTCTGCTGTCATTCAATTTCAAAAACGTTTATCAAAAATGTCTATGCCCAGCAGAGAAAAAATTAAAGTTCAAGTGAAGAATTTGAATACTTCCCTTCAAAACTTTTAACAAGTAGCAACTGAAAGTACAGATAAGTTGTGTTCAGAGTTCAGACTACTCGCGCTTAAGCGGCATAAGCAGAGAAAAAAGGTACTTGGCCTTACCCCTCTGCTGATGGAGAGGAGTTCTCCGTTTCCGGTTCATCTTACTACAAACTCTTAACACAATACAAAGACCATTTCCTTCTTTTTTACCATTCATTTCTTTTCTTCTCCTAAGAATTTCCAAAGTCAGTAATTCACTGTTCATGGAACTTTTATGGTTATCGATAACATAATAGATTTAAATGGCTCGTTAAACTATTCACTTTTTCATATATTGTAGTAAATGGTCATTAGATATGGATCAAGACTTGTTCGATTGTAAGCAACCTCAGTGGGGAAAGGCTACGCACTCCGATTCCCCTTACCATATTCACAGTAAGAGCCTCTTTAAGCATTGGCTTAATATTGATGTCATAATTGTTAAATGAACTCTGATTAAAACTTCTAAAGCCCGAAATTGAAAATTATGCTCTCGCAGACATAAGAAGGCATGCCGGAAGCTATATTAGTTATGTGAACCCGGTCCTCTTATGGGTAACAATCATCATTTGCATAACATATTCATCCCCATGCATATTTGACCCAACCATAAATAAGTTTAGAAATGAAGGGGTAAATTTTGTATCTAATTAAACATACTTTCCCATAGTGAACCAAACACGTTATATAGCTCCATACAAATTGACTGTCCTGGTACTTAGACATCATAAGAAGTATGTTTCACTATAACTTAGTAACTAAATCCATGAGAAAATGTGAGTCAAAGAACACTATAGTCAAGCACTTGAAAGCTGAACATCCTACCTGAAGGAAAATATATTCACATTGACGTTGAGAGGTGTATTTCAAATTTCATATTTCTTCACAAAGCAAATATGGTTCGACAAAGAGCACTAGATAACCAAAAGTAGTGGAATTCAAGTAGCAAATGTATTTCGCATATGACGTGATAGAATTAGTAGTATCTCATAGAATCATGATAAATTTTATTTCTTTATTATTTACAGACCGATCACGATTGCAAGTGTGGACATGTTGGGTAACATGTAGGCATACAAAAAATAAGAATCATCAGATTGTCATGCTATCAGGGCCACAAGCTCAATCACCATACATTAAGCCCCTCTTTCAGTATCTTTTTCTGCAATTGCTCCACTGAATTAACCACAATACATAGTTGAAGCTTGTTGATCAAATTTTATCTTTGGGTGCGAAATTCACGCATATGCTAGGCCAAACAATTAAATTAAGACCCTCCCTCCCCCACCACCACCACCCAAATAAAAAAGAACTAACATGTTGAGATGTAGCTTTAATGGTTCTTTCACATTTAAAATACTAGTGCAAGGCAAAACCAACATCAACAACGCAGCAACTGATCACCTGGAGAAGGGAAGGTCCACACAACCACATTTCTAACCTGTCTAAACAGCCGAGACTAGAAACAGGCTAGTCTTAAGAGACCCAAAGAAAGTACAATCTCAGCAAGAGAACGCAGTAAAGACAGAAGCACTACACATCAAAGTAACTAACAAAATGCATTCTCAAGAATAAGTGAGGAATAGAAGCACAAGCAGGAAAGGAGAAAGTACAACTCTCCTCTTCATCCCTAGATATTGAAGCCAGAAGAGGAGTAGAGGACCTTCATTTGAGTTTGAAAGACATATTTCATCAAGACATAAGATATAAATATTTCATAGAGAGAAAATAAACTAAAAAGAAATCAAGCACCCTAACAAGGACATATAGGCTACAAGATGACACAAACGCATTTAAGTCAGCCCTTGGACAATCTGGTTGCCAGGCTTTGGCCAAACTATAACAAGCGCAATAAATTTCCAACATACCAAAATTGAAGGCCGGATCATCGAACATGAACTCACAATAAGTTCATATTACATCACTAACTACAAGATATAAGCAATAACCATGACGAGTAAACAATAAAAGTATTCAAGATCAAGGAGCCAATCGTACATAAAAGTGTCAAGCAGTATAGGGGAGAAAACATATGTATAAGATATGTACAAACCTTGACGATACCATCGTAATCCGTTGAAGCCAAATAATTTCTGATATAATTGTTCCAGCAAACACAACTGAGCTTCGATTTGTTTGACATCTCAATGACTGGATAATGAATATCAACAGAAGTGTCATAAAGCGACTGATAATCAAAAATCTTTATCTTTTTTGATACTCCAGCTGCGGCAAAGTAGTCCTCATCTCGGTCAAAACTAAGAGAGCAAACAACATTGGTAGAGTTCGTAATATCCCTATTCCTTAGAGTTCCACAAACTTTCAGTTTACTGTAACGAGCATACTTGCATAGACCATCAAAGAAGGCTCCGCGATCATCCAATGGTTTCTGTTTTTCATCATCATGTGGATCTGGATACCAACTCTCTCGATTTTGAAGTATATCCCTGCCTGTTCGAACCACAGGATCACTCACAGAAACATGGATTTGGGAGCGTGCTGAAAAGTAAGCCCTTTCAAGCTGAGCAACATTGTTCAAGAACCTTGAGTCGCCACCATCTGGATGTTGAAGGAAACCCCTCTCCCTTGCGTTGACCATTTCGTCTCCGGAGCAAGTCACGGTCGTGGATTTCTTCAATTGGTGCCTCCTCTCCAGTTCCTTAATATCCGATTCTATGCACCCAAGATCTTCCACCAATTTTGAGGCATGTTTTTGCTTCTCTTCTTTCACAGAGAAAAGGAAGTGGGACAACAACTCAGATTCACCTTCATCTTGCTGAATAGATGACGACTTGTCATCCCCAGACAATGTGTGTACTTCACTCACGACTTCTGATTGTAAAATATCTCTAATCAACAACAGTGATTACCCAATTAGTAACATGAAAAATCGAAACTATAAACTCAAATGCAAAGATATTCAGTATAAGCACACATACCATTATATCTGTTTTGCCTACAGCATTGTGTCGATATTATAAAAATGAAGTTGAATTAAGCATTGTTCGCAATTATGATACAAGCAAATAATGCAAAAATATTCAAGAAGATACCCATAGACCAATAGAGTCACAGCAAAAGAGTACCCTGGTCTGATGGCCATCCTATAGAATTTTCCCTTTAACCTAGGGGTCCCCTAGGGTTGCACAATAACTCAATTGTAGCTTAAACCACTCAAAATTAATCTTGTGAGTCACATCCTTTTAATACTACATTGACATTCCGTCGACTCAGTTTCACTCCAACTTAACCTAAACCCTCGAAATTCTACTCTTGCCTCAATAGCTTCAACTTAGCATTAACCCCAACTATAGTTTCATCACCACTAGAATATTATGCGCAAAAGCATACACCATGGTAATAAATGCTTCCTAGAAAGATTTAACGGCTTTCTCAATATATTTGCAATATCCCCTTTACTTATCTTAACACAAAATTTATAAAAGGCTATGCATATTAGACATCCCCATTAACTCGTTTTGGTCATATATAGGTCATCTTACAACATTGAGTCATCGACCATAATTCTTTTCAACAGAAATATGGTTGTGTCCTCTCGAGATGAGATCGCTGCATCAACATCCTCTCACTCACTGGAAACAATATACATTATATACTTCTTTTTCTATACTTGCGTCATATAGCATGGGCACAATTATATAGGAGAGAAGAGAGGTAAAAGGGGGAAATAAGTGCTAGGGGAAGGAGAGAGAACATATTGCCAATTTAGGAAATGATGCAAGTGATATGTGATTTCCATTTTCGGGAACTGATGCAAGTAATATGCAATTTCCAATTTAGGGAAATGATGCAAGTATAAAAAGACGGAGGAAGTATGATAAAACTAATTGGAAAAAATATTGTCAAATGTTATGAAATGTCATAATACCTTCCTACATTTTCCTTTAACCTCTGATACCAAGTTGGAATATTTCTTATAGAATAAGAAACTTTAAGACCTGGATACAAAAATATTTCCGCAATTTTTTTGTCTTAACTTCAGTAATTGCAAATATGCCCACACAAATTAACCCTTTTGGCATCAAATGGGCTTTATAATACCTGGCTGTTGGCCTGAGTGAAGGTTCAGGATGAAGTAGCCACAGGCAAAACCCAGCTTCCTTTGGGTTTTCCGATAAAAAATTGGGTGGAAGAATTCTATGACGCATATCAGACATTGCTGAAGCTTGTACTTTCCCAGAGTCAAAACTGCTAAGTAACTGGAACAAGAAGGCAGAAACCATCTCATTAGCTTAATCCTGTTAAGAGTTAGCACAGGAAGACCATACTAAAGAAGAAAGCAGACAGAAAAGTTGCTAAGAGCCAACAAAGACTGCCACTATTCATTTTACAACGACAGGTAGACATGGTAGTGCAATGTAAACATAAATGTGCCAGTTAAATTAAATACGACTGCATGATAAATAGAAAGAGTATTTTTGAATGTCTGAAAGCAATCGAGACAACTTGGGAGTTCAAGAGCTTTGTCATGCACCGGAATGGCGAGACAAAGAAAAAAGCAATTGAGAGATGTCAGCTCAGCTCCCATTATTTGCAATGTTGAACGTCATATCATTTATACCATTATGGCTGTCTTAGTGAGGACATGGAGTGGAAATGCTTCATTTGACTAAAATAAAAGGCATGTCCAAGAGACTGCACCTCTGACACAGTTGAGATAGCATAGATCTTAAGTAGAATATCCTATGACTTGCATGGATAAACAACTTAAATACTCCTTCGAAGGCTAGAAAAGCCATCTCATATCAGATAGATGTCTAAAGACAATAGAATCTAGTTCACGCACCTCAAAAAAGAAGATCCCAAGACTATAGATATTTGACGAAGATGTGCAACCCCTGCCCAAGAGCTCCTCAGGACTTCTATACCATTTCATTTCTTGCTGTTCATTTGAAGAAAATGCACGCTGCGCTGAAGATAGCAATTGTGGCCTACTTAAAGTCTTAGAATCTCCTGGACCAGCAAGATTGGCATCAATTCTATTTGTTATTAGTTTTGGGCCATATCCTAGTTGAAACTGTGACTTCATCTTGAGAAAATTCACATTATCAATGGACTTATGGTGCTTTGCACCTAAATGAGAATGGGGTAACATACCCTGCTCCAATGGTCTTTTCAGAGCCTGTGAATTCTGAACATCCTTATGCATAACACTCCCCTGCATTTCATTCTGTGCACACATGCGCCCAAGATACACAATCTCTTTGGAAGGCAACAACCTAAACCAAGAAGGACGTAAGTCCACCAAGACCTTGCCATCTGAGTGACAAGAATACACCAGATCCAAAATCTGCTTGAATAAATTCAAACTATCAACTCTGAGCAATTTCTTCTGTCTTGAACTCATCCACTCCCTAAAATTTATACCATCATTAACAGCTTCACAACTACCAGAAGCAGTATTTGCAGAGTTAGATGGAAGAACAGAAATGTGTCCCGTATTTACAGGTGAACTGGAAGCTACTAGGGGACCACCAGCAGCTTTCACAATATGCTGGCCCTTAGATTCAACAGTAGCAGGAACTGGACCTCTACATAAGACCCCCTTACCCTTTAAGGTATTTTTGATAAAATACTCTGGGCCTTCAGTAGATCTGGATATAATCTTCATTCTCATAGTCCCGGAAGCAAGTGCATGTCGCAAGACTGCGTCACTATCATTGTAAGTTGACTGGCCCGGGATTAACTTCCCACTTTGATTGAATCCTTGAAAAGCCAATTCATTGGAAGTGTTTGAGTCCTTTGAAGCACTTGATGTTGAGAGATATTCCTCCTTGTCGGTAAAATGCTTGAATGCAATTTCAGCTTCAGATCTGATCCCTGGCTGATTCCCATGCTGCCACTCATGAGAGATTGTCTCCATCATCTCACCCTCGTTCATCGTACTAAAATCAGTATTGTAATCTCCCAGGGTTAACTCCTGAACTCTGACTTCCTCACTTTTGTTGTAACTCGTACATGGGTCTTGAGACATATCTACTATGTTCACATCAGTATTCACATCTTTTCCACCTAATATATCCACAAATTGTTGGATTGAACTCCTCCGGAAATCCCCCTCCCGAAGAATAACCTTCTGTCGTGCTTCCAATACATTGCCGCTCTCTACCAAATTCTCACTTTCTTTACCTTGGGCTCGAACAGCATCTGCTCGACTAACCATAGTCACATCCTCAACATACCCTTCATCCATAGCGGTCAAATGCACACTATTTTATCTTCAATGCACCAAAAGCATCTACAACACAGCGCCATTGACTTAAAAACAACCACAAAAGAAACCCAAATAGAAGAAAAAAAAATAGTACATTCCGATTTCCAAATCTATCAATCAGATAGAGTATAAGAAATTGATATTACCTTCATCATATAGACATATAATCATATTATACAACATACACCGGATCAATCAAAGTAGCAAACATTTGTTAAACTAAAAAATCCAACCAACATGGGAACAATCATAATAAATTCGCCAAAACTTTTAATACATGAAATCAACAGCCACACAGTAAAAGAAAACATAATAAAACTAGCTGCATCTTCACCTTACCTACATTAATACATCAATTTTAGAAAGAAAATGCAGAAGCATCACTAATATATCACACACAAAACACATTCTATACATTATCCACCGACAAAAAAAACCATGTATCTCAAACTCAACCAATTCAAATTACATTGAAGAGAGGAACTAGTATGCATGCACTAATTCAGAAATAAACACCCAAAAACACAAACACACACAAAATTAAAGAAAATAACCAAAACAAGAAATTGGTCAAAAATGGAACAAATTAAGAGATACCCACAATTCAAAATCAACAGAAAAAACTCACCAATTAACAGCAGAATCGTTTTCCGTAGGTGGGAAAATTGCAAACTTTGTATATTGAAAAAAAACCCTAAATTTGAGCTACAGAAGTTTTTCTTCACATATCAATCTTTCCTAAAATGGAAAGCTACTAATATATCTTGCGTTCAATTTTCTCGACCAGAAAACAAATGCTCAAAAGTACAAATAAATAAATAAATGAGTAGCAGAAGAATACCAATTGTAAAGTTATATAGTCGTATATATATGTGGTTACCTCAACTTCTGAAATTTCTGTGTCCTGACAAAATCATCATGCGAATAATATTAAATCAACATAGAGTATTTATATTATTTAATAATTTCAGGTATGGGTAGAAAATAAGAGGTTTGTGGCTATAAAACCTGCAAAAAATAGAATAATACCTTTGTTTAAGTGGTTTTGTTTGTGTGATCTTCAATTGTTTGTTGAAGAGCTTTCGTCGTCGTCGTGTTAATTATTAAGTGAAGGGGAGAAAGACAAGAGGTGCTTAATTGATGCTTTCTGGCGCACTTTTATGCTCTTTGGAGGATGTTACACCTCAACTAAGTCTTAATTGGACTTATACTACATTCTTGTGCTTTGATTTTGTGGTGATTGTAGATTTGCAAAACATTCTTGTGTGCAAATAGTATTATTATTTATTGCGAAAGTTGATTTGATAAAAGAGAGTGAGTATTTTGAATATTATAGGTAAATTATGTGCGTCTTTTTATTGGTTGTAGTTGGATGTGGTAGGTGGTATTGTCTTGTTGTTGTTTTATCATTGCCAATAAAGGTGTTGGGGTAGAGTTCTAAAGTGAGAATTGATTATAAGAGATACTGATATAGTGGTCTGATGCCTAAGATAGTAATCGATATGGGACAGCTGAATATGGTAAGTGTTGTAGTTGTTATATGATGGAGAAAGTATATTTAATTTAAAGATAATAAGGAATTATCTTTAAAAATAGAATCATTTGTCTTATGTGTTTTGTTCCTCCTAATTTTATGTCATGTGAATAGTGTTTATATATGATTATTTACCTTGGTAACTTAATTCTCAAAATGGTTAAGTATAATGATAATTCAATAGCTGGGAGGTAGATCAAATCAAGGTATAAGTGTGATGTTATTAAAGAAAAACACCTAAAATGCAAAAAGATTGTACTCCATAAAGTCTCATTTTCTACGCTTTTCTTGAGATGAATTGCACCCATTTAACACGTACTTGTGCTATTTTCTCATTCTCTTATTTTCACTTGTTTCAGGATAGATGTATATAGATTAGCTCATAAGTTAATATAGTTTATAATAAGTTCATATAAAGGTTGAGTAGAGCTAGATTATGTCTGATAATGTAAGTATAGAAAAGTTAAGGCAAGTAATTTCAAGTTCAAATCAGTAAAACTCGATTATTATTTTTGGATTAGGAAAGATAATTGGTTCAAAAATCAAATCCTGCTAGGCTACTAGTATCAGGGCACACCAACTCAGAAGTTGTGTATAAGGCTAAACAACCCAGAAGTAAATGCCCAACATATTGTTGGGATGAGGATTTAAATCCTGGACAATGGCCTGAAATTTTGGTAGTACTCCATTAAGCGACCACCTCACCCTCGAGTAAAACTCGAATAAACACATGTTTTTCTTAACACATGTCCTCAACATATAAAATAATAAGGATTGCTTTTTTCGCTATGAGACTACATAAACTTTGATCATACACTACATCACGTTACGTGAATTAATACCAAAGTATTAGTATTACATAGAAAAATAAAGTTGCAATATAAAAATTTCAATGTATGTTATGAGTATTTGTTCTAAATATGCATTTATTTTGTAATACTAGATTATTATTTATTTTGTATGTTAATCTTGTAATAAGTAGACATATAATAAATGAACTTGAAAACTTCTTTATCCGACATCTAATATGTTAGTGGCATACTTGTGATTCCGAAAAGTCCGAAAACTTGTATGTATATGAAAATATGATAATATTTCTATAAAACTGTTGCACCATGTGACAATACAATCCTTTTACTATTTCACAATTAAAACAAATATAAAACGTTTTGGTGTTTACAAAAAAGAACCCTAGATAATGGGAAAAGCATTTTGTTGTATGATTACATGAAATTTATGATGACCGTATGAGATATATTAAAACTTCATAATATATCACATTAATGAACCACGAATGAACAAAGCTATAATATAAAATGAATTTGTTTTTTTTTTGTAAGATGAAGGAGACTCACTTGAGGGAAAAATACAGAAAAATCTCAAATTAGTCCCATAAAATTGATCCCTAAATCTGAGGAATAAGAGATAGGAAGCGATGCCAGACCGAGGAATACGACTATACGAGGATTGGAAAGTGGGAAATGGGTAAGGCATGAGAGGTGAAGGTATGATATGCGTGGCAATTCAAAATACATAATCATCAACTCATCACCGCACAACATTTGCGATGCTAGTTTAGCTAGTTGGCTTGACTCAAAGGTGAAGGTTATAAACACAACACAAGTCAGAAGTCACAAATGTGCAGTTACTTACTATTTGGTGATCAACAGTCCACGTCACAATAAATATCTACGTATCCGTCACATCACGTGGCCCTGTATGGTGCCACACCATCTCTTCCTCATCACAGCCATAAGGTCAATCGAAAAGAAACCTGATTTTTTAACTAGTGCCAATTGCCAAACACCCACAGGTTCACAAGGGGAAAATAATAATAAAAAAAAACAGTAACTCGTAGTTAGAAGAAATTGAATACAAATATTGAATACGTGATCTTTAGCGATTAAGTAAATACTCCCTCCGTTTCATATTAATCTACCCACTTTGACATTTTACACTATTCACAAATTGCACTTTGACCCTTGTTTGTGATTTATACGTGAATAAAAACATAGTCATGTGGGATCTTGTTAGATTCGTCTTAGTATGTATTTTATTAATATGTATTTTTATAATTTTTACAAATACAAAACTAAAGATATATGTCCTTAAAGTTTTACATTGGCATGCGTGAAAAGTGTAAGTGTGTAGATTAAAATGAAACAGGGAGAGTAGTAAATAAGCTGAATTATTTAAAGGTTATTTTTATTAAATCTTATATCAATATATACAAATATAACGAAAGTTTTGAATTTGTGACTTTTTTTTAAGTAAGAAATATGTAATCTTCACCATCAAAATCTAATGATAGGATTGTTGTTACATAATTAAGTATTTGTAAATGACAACTCGAAATTAAGAGATAATAGTTAGAGTAAATAAATTAAACCAATTCAAACTAAAATTTTCATTTATTAGAAATTAGGATTTTTGTTCAAAACCACCTAAACTTTTCATGTTTTTAGAAACTCCAACCTTGATGAATTTTTTTTTATAAATTTCCACCTACCATTTCCAATTTTATTAAAAACTCCCACCACTTAACGATTTGTGTTAAATTTCGTTAACAAAACCGTTAAGTAGACCTCATATATGCATTTTATTATTAATTTATGCTGAAATCAAAGTTAATTTCATCAATTTAAGGGCAAAATCTCAACAATTTTGGAGCAAGTTTGGAACGAATTATAACTATTTGGAAAGACTTGCAACTATTTCAAGTTCGATTTTGTTAACAAAATGTATATGAGGACCCATTTACGGTTTTGTTAATGGAATTTAACAAAAATCGTTAAGTGGTGGAGTTTTTAATAAAATTGAAAATGGTAGGTGGAAATATATAAAAAAAATTCATTAAGGTGAGAATTTCTAAAAACATGAAAAGTCTAGGTTGTAAGATGCGATTTATCTATATGCCGACAACTTATATTTATTTCTACAAATTCATGTGTGTTTCCAGGAACACCTAGAATTATGTGAAATTACAGGCTAAGGAAGATTTTTGTCTGACAAAAATTTTCATAATGTAGTATTATGAAAAATTTTGTCCATCCCAAAGTACTTTTTCTTCACAGCCTATCTTTCGTCATCAAGTCCATGTGCACCCAGTCCACAGCTTCACACTGAAGCAACAAGTGCACCGAAGCAGAAGGTTTGTGGCAAGCAGGAGAGACAGATTAATAGAATCCTAGAATTCTGCAAACAGTTTGTTTAATCTTCAATATCCTGCTACTGAGTACTGACCGTTTATATTTTTGTTGCCACTTAACTAAGTGACATATTCACGAAATTACCATAACTTCATTACCACTTTCAAACAAGCCATGAAATCAAAAGGTCAAAACCCCTACCAACACATGGAGCAACTTAAAAGAAAACAATGATTATAAATAAAGCATGATCAATATTCACAATACAGTGATTACACAATTCACTGAATATTAGTTCTTAGTTGGAATTCTGTCAAAAGGGGTAAATAATTACAATAAACACCCACTTTAGTTTCCTCATTCATACAAAGTTACTGCCACACAGAGAACTATGCGTATCCGTCAACTCGTTGCATTCATTTACGTAATTCAGCACTCCAGGCACGACTACGAACTTACGAAGACTACAAGCCTCTCAGATAACAAAATTGTTGCTTGCAACCTATTGCAGCATCATACGCAACCATAACTATTGACTAACTTAAATTATATAGCCTAAAGATAAAAAGGAGCCTTTTATTTACATATCTTCTGGATATTTAAGACAGCAGCTCCCTAACATTCATCAACACGGTAGAGAATTTCAGGCAAGACTCCGAGTTCAGAGCTATGAAACCGACTGAAGAGGTTTACCTGCATCACGTTTGCAACATTATGAAGAATTTTACAATGAAAACGGAACTATATCTGACAAGGAAGTATTTGATAGGGGAGATTGAGAGCTCAAAACTTGTATATCCATCTTGCAAATACATGGGGCTATAATAAAAGCGGGGTGGAAGAGAGGGTTACTCCTACTTACATGATTGTTTTCTGACAGAGAACAATGTCAGCAAAGAGCGGATCTTTCCCATTCTTGTATATATCAAATAGCTGCTTGGAGCGAGACAGGGCTATTCTTCTGCAATTATCTGCTCCATTCGCATCATGCTTCTCCAAATCAACAAGCGTCTTTTTTAACCTTCCTTTTGCATCTTCATCTATAAGAAACTTGGCCAAATTTGTTTCTCTAGGCATATGACAGCAAAAATTGAATATCATCTACTTTCAAATATAGTGGAAGTACAAAGCACAAAACCTTTAATACCTGAGACCATAAAGCATATGCTGTCTATATAGAGCACAAATTCCTTCCATGCAAAGTTCAGTATCCTTCCGCAGATCTTCAAGGATATCAGCTTCATAATCCCAATTTCTGTTTGAATTTCCAGATTCATCATATGGTAGCTTCCTTTTAAGTCCTTTTCGCGAAGGTTGTTCACCATCATCATCATCAGAACTACACAAGTCGACAAAGCAAGGAACTTCTGATGGAGATTTGTGAGCCGAAGGCATAGAAGAAGCTGATTTCTCGTCTGCAGGTCTTGCGTCAGACTCAAAACTCTCTAGGCGGCCCTTCAGAGGTGTTGCATTTAGCGCTTTTGGACCTAAAGCAAAGGACAATCAGCATTTCAGTGCCAAGAAAAAGAAACGTAAAGTCCATATCAGTAATGAACATTGGAATCATAGGATATCTTATAAACTTGCAGCTATCTTTGTCCATCAGGAAAGCGTATCAAGCAATGAGAGGGAGCTTCATCGACTTGCCTTGGAAAAAGGTTATGTGCAATACTCCAGCACCCGTAAAACGTGAGTTCACAGGTTGGCTTGCTAAAATGGATCAATTGACATTGACTACATGTAATAGGCTAAAGAGAATTGGCATAGAATGCGATTCTTATCTTTTTTGTGAAAAATTCGGCTGTCACTTGTCAGTACTCAGTACAACATCCGGTCTTTAGTTGTGAACTTCAAGCTGCTATTTCTGGAAAGATTTTGAAGTGCATAGGTTGTATTAGACAACCAGATGCAGGATTAAGTTAGAGAATTACATTATATAAACACTTTGCCGGACTAGCAAGTAGCAATGCTGGTCTGTATCCAGTTTACAGAATGGCTACATTGGTGATTGAATTTACCATTTGAAGGAAAAGAATAATAGACTATGTCGAGAGAGGCAACTCGATGCTTCTGGTTTAGTCAGGCAAATCATATAAATGATCTTAGTGAGATGTTTTCTGCAAGAAAACTTGATGAAATTGCTAATAGGAAACAGTTGACTGCTTAGGTTGGTACGGCTGTAAATCCTGGTGCTTGTCATGAAACGCCTTCTTAGAAGGGCTGTCATAACTTGCTGTGATGCTTAAAGCCCACTCCTACTTAGTTGTGATTTTGTTTTGCTGCTAGCCTTATATATTTTCAATGCTTAGGATATAAAATGACTCTTCTAGAAAAAAAAAATTACAGACAATAAAAAACAAGTTAAATATGCCAAAAGAGATTTCAAAATACTTGGCATTGACGAAGCCGTCTTCTCTTCCATGGCTGTTGTTTCATGAACAGATGGCGCACCAACAAGCCCTTGATGTTTTGCTTCAGGCCCACAACTCTCCTGCTCTTGCATCAGGTGAGTATTTTCAACCAGTTGTGAACCTGAAAAGAAAGAGCAAGCATCACCTTAGTGATAGAGCCATAGAGGACAAAGAAAACAAGGAATAAAATTTTAATAAGTAAACAAATACTTCATTGCTAGCAGCTAAGACATTGGACAAGCCAACACAATATTGCGTTCATATTTTTTAATCTCGAATTTACCAAGGAAAGCAGGTAACCCACTGTTACTAAAACATAGAGCTGTATAAAATAAATGCATAAGAAAGGGATGTCGACAGATATATTCTTCAGGAAGCTGGATCCATTGGTCAACCACAGCGAGGACATCACGAGACATACTTTTGAGCTACAGAAAAGGATATAGTCACAGTAACAGATAGAATTTTGCATAACAGCCAGAACTTCAGCTCCAAATTGACCAACAAAGCAATAATGTTAGTACCACTTGTTGTATATCTCCCAGTAATCTTCCCTAACCAGGACTTTCCCCATTAATAATGCTCCATATATAGTTTTTTAAAATAAAATAAACTGGATATGCTACGCACCAGATTAGTTACCAAATCTTACTATCCACGATACTAGTCGGTAGTCACCAACTCAACACAAAATATTCAATTACTCATCTTAATGAGGAAACATAATGCTAGTGGAATAGCCAAGGCCAAAGAGTGTTAAAAGAATAGAGCGTAAACATTTGTGTACCCTTTACCCCATTATCAGTTATCACATCCAATTTCAAATCAATTATCACGAGTGGAATCATGTTCAAGATTTATGAACCACAATGACCGGTGAGTGCCGGAAAGAAAATTATGGAGGGTTGTTCAGTACATCACTGGAATTAGTAATAAGCCAATCATGTGGCATTTATGTAAGTAAGATGCCCCTAATATCTAGTCATAGTTTCATAGAGGTCAAATATCCAGTTGCGGTTTATTTTTAAAGAACAAAAAAAAGAACATTGCAGATATTTGAGTATTTGACCTCTACGACCAGTCGACCATAAATATTAGTGCCACTTGATTGGCAAATTATGTTCATCTCCAAGATGTACTAGGAATTTTCCATAATTATGGATATATAATTCTAACATAAAACTAATTGAAGTCAACAAATTTGACTTACAGTCTGGTTTATTACATTCAGAAGATATCAAACTAAAGACTAAGAACCATAAACAACCTTTTAACAAAAAACACAAGATAATGACATATAAACACCACATAACTCTAGCAACACCAAGGATGTCTTGGCGGAGTGGTTAATATTGAGATGTTGTGGACAATAGGTCACAAGTTCGAACCCCCCTTTATACTTTGTAGTTTGTACTGCCTTCGCGGTTCATATGAATCAAAAACAAAAAACATAACTCTAGCAACAAACATATTTATAAAACATTAATAGAATCTAAAATGCACGAAACAAATCAAATAAAGGAGGCATTATAACGTTATTTCGGTCCTTATTAGAATTTATCTCAGCTTATGTGAACTTATTAGGCCCTATTTTATAGCTATGTCAAACCTTATTTTGGCCATCTTCACTAAACTGAACTTTTCCAAATTTTTCTAGTAAAACTGATTAAACATGTTAGGCTTTATCAGAACTTATCCGAACTAATCTAAACTTGCGTCTTTTTTCTAATAAGGATTGAAAATAAGGCGAACAGAACAGACCGGAATAATCGGCGTTCAAATTAGCAACAACTCGTTCCAATTCAGACACCCGCTTCTCAAACCTCCTAAATCGATCACTTGCAGCAGCAACAACACCACCTAAATCCCTCTCTAACTTGGAATTCTTCATTGAAAGCCTCGAGTTTTCTACTCTGTCATCCTCCGCTTTTTTCAGCTTCTCCAAAACTTTTTTCTCTCTCTTCCCAATTTCCTCAATCTCCTCCTCCAATCTCATAATTTTCCTTTTGAAACCCTCAATTTGCAGCTTACAATCCCTTAATTTTTCTTCTAAACTCTCGTTCTCCTCACTCAAATGCACATTTTGCTTCTTCAAAATCTTGATTTCGCTCGTAAAATCCCTAATTTTCTCCTCATACTCGTCCTTCACCCTCTCAAACTCTTGATTTGCGAGACCTAGTTTTTTTCTTAAATCTTCGCACTCGTTCACTGACTCAGTGAGTTGAAACTGAGCTTCCTTGTTGTTGAGTAGCAACTCGCCGTGATCTTTGTTCAATTGATCCAATTGTTTCGTTAAAATGTTGTTTTCCATAATTGCTTTGTCGAATTTCAGAGTAATTTCGTCTTTCTCACTCTTCAATCTCGACATTATGAAGGAATCCATGGAAATTTGAACGTTTTGAAGATAAACAGAGGATGAGATGGTTTGCAATTGCAAAGAGTTGTCGAAACCCTAGGAGAGAGAATCAGGAAAAATATATGAGAAAGAGTGGAGGGAAAAGGTTAGGAGAAGTGGAAGTCTGATGAAATTGCAGTACGCTAAAAGGGAGTTCACAGCAATAACTGCATGAGAGAGATGCCAACACAGAAAATGCATGAAATGTTGAAACGCATGAGCAGACTTATGAAACGCACACCTCCGTTTAATTCTCTCTATTTTATTTTATTTTTTGGTCAGGAAAGATAATTGGTCCGAACACCAATATCTACTAGGGAACAATCAAGATGGTACTCCACTAAGCTATCACATCTACCTTCGTTTAATTCTCACTATAGCACTACCTCTGTATCTTTTTAGTTTGCACATTTGAGTTTTATCCTTGCTAATAATTATTCCGTTTGATAATAATTACAATATACTCCTTGTCTCCCTACGTCCTAATTTAGTTGCTACATTTTGACCGTAGGCACTATTCACGTCATAACTTTGACTATTTTTTACTCCATATATATAAGAAAAAAACATAGTCATGTTGAATCTTGTTTGATTCGTCCTAATTTGTATTTTTCCAAATATATAATTTTTATAATTTTTTCATATATGTAACTCAAGATATTGGTGTTTGAAGTTGCATCTCGTAAACTATGATAAAGCAAATGTAGCAACTAAATTGGGACAGAGGGAGTACTCCGTAGCACATAATGAAGTAACTCAAGAGAAGAGAAATAAAGATAAACAAAAAGTGGAGGTCATGTGATAAGAAAAAGAAAGGTACTACCAAATAAAAAAATTGTAAATAATATAAAAAAACTTCCAAAGAAGAGAAATATTGTCATTAAAAAAAAAAAACAGATGAAGTATAAAACTTTGACATGTATATATTATAAGTGTTTTTCTAACCTATGCAAAGGTTAAACCTTATCTATTAAATAAATTGATTAACTAAAATATAATATTTTTCCTATAATGATGCTAAATAGTTAGTTTCCTTATTAATATATTCTTTTTTTTTCTTTTATTCAAATCAAAATTGTCATTAATATATATTTAGCATAATTATAAGGAAGATATTATATTTTTAGTTAATTAATTTATGGAATATAAGGCTTAATATTTGCACTGGGTGCATAGGTTAGAAAAACTCATATTATAAACATACTTAATTATAGAAATTTAATATCCAGTGATTGAAGCAAATCTAACAGGATCTCATATGATTATATTTTTCTTTAGTTATGAATCATAAATTATGGTGAAAGTGAAATACTTTTCCAATTTTAACATAAATGAAACAGTTACTATTTTAGGTCGTTTCAAAATAAATAAAATATTGTTTTACTATTCAGCATTTACTTCTCTCTATCTCTCTCCTCATCACATGAGTCTTATTTTTCTTTCTCTTTATCTCTCTCCTCATCTATATCCCTCGTGTCAGCCCCTCGTATTTAATTTAAAACATAACGAAATAAGTATATATACATTGACAAGGTATAAAGTCTGTGGTTTAATTTAAAAGAATTGGTGTGTCATGTAAACATTAATATCAAATATATTCTTTAAACACATAGGCGAGCATTATAGCCCCCCGTGTCTCACTTTCTTACAATTGGTGACATGACATCTCTTTCGAGCTATTTTGTATTACTCATAAAATTTTGATTAAAACTAGAAAGGTTTTTACTAAGAGATCTAGAAATTCATGACAAATTACGTGAATCATCATCTAACCACCAAACTACGAGCTTTATATGTGACAAAAAATCAATGTCAAGTAATATATTCTTCCGCCTCATTAAAAGTCTAATAAATTCAAAAGCTTTAAATGTCACGATGCAACCACCAAAATACACTCCAATACGTAACAAAATGTGAACTCTAAATACTAGATTCTTCAGCATTGCTAAAAATAAATAAAAATATACGTCAAACCCAAACAACAAGCTACGTTTTGTTGTGCATACTCCATGATAGAAAAAGAAATATTGAAAAAGCAAATTTAGCCTATAGAATTAATAACTTTTTTTGACAATGGCATCCTGACAACTCGTAAATTACAAAAAAAAATAAAGACCACCCTTTTTTTAGTGAAAAAATTGTATAGATTATTAATAAACCACCCACAAATGACAATATGCATATAGAAATATCACAAATAAGAAGATGCTTGAAATGATGAAACATAGACTTTTGGTTGTAAAATGCAACATACCTCTAATGTTTTAAAAGGAAAAAAATACCCTAGTATAGACCATGTTTCTGTAACAATTTATCTGAAATAAATACATCAATGTCAAAACAGTACAAAGAATATGCTTTTCATAAATATTATTTCTTTTTTAAAAGGGATAACTATTTTTTGTCATAGTACACACAAGACCTAAGCTTAATCTCTCCTAGGGTTTCAACTCAAGTCCAAAACTTTGAACAAACTTTCCCTATACCGAAGTGTTGCCCTCATAAATCGATATTGTGAAATGTGACATTGTGACATTAACACCATTAGACTTAGATGTCCTTAATAGATGGAGTGACTACTTGGTGTAAGGAAGGGGAAGCATAAATAATAATTTAAAACTTAAAAAAAAATCTATCTCTTAGCTTAATACTAAATTAGAAATCACGAGCATTAGGTCCCTTCACATGGCAAATTCTCCCAGATTAATTCTCTTGAATATTTTAAATTCACCGATAAGTTTTTAAAATATTTTTAAGCAATTTAATAAATATCGTAAATCAAATCCAAATATTTGTTTGTTAAGTCAGATAACCGAAATTACATATCTACTTTCAATATTCGTTGAAAAATATATATTTTGAATGGTAGGTCAACATATATTTATGTATCATACGCTGAAACCTCTCCTTGAATTTTAACATTAGTTTCAAATATGGTGCAAAAATAAAAATAAAAACATATCTTGAACTTTTAATTTGGCAATAAATATATGTAATGCACTATTCAAAATAATAATAAAGATAACAAAAAGGAAGTCGACACAAAATTTAGAAGTTAAAGGTAAGATTTACCAGAACGTTTTCTTTTGAAATAACCGATATAAGGTTGTTTCTTGCAAATTTTTTTCCCTTAAACTATTGTCACAGACAAATAGTAACATTTAGGGTGCGTTTAACTTTTAAAAAATCAAATTTGATCAGGTTTAATAAGGTGTGAATGTAAGGTGAAATTAGAACTAATAAGGCCGTGGGACTTATTTTTATTTCAATTTAGTTCGTTTTAGTTCAATTCAGTCTTGATTAATGTTTTAATTATCATATTTGTTTTTAATATTACTATTAATATTGTTATTAGTATGAATATTATAATTACAATAACAATAACTTTTTATTAATAATTATTATTATTGTTCATATTATTAGTATTCTTATCATAATATCATTAATTATTATTATTAATGTTACTAATATTAATTCTTCTTCTTCTTATTATTATTTCAGTTCTTTTTAGTTCAATTTCTCTCAATTCAGTCCGTTTATCTTTGTTCAATCTAAAAGAAAAGGAACTAAGGCCCTGTTTGGCAAAACTAGCGGTTGTAGTAGCTGTTAGAGGTAGCTGCTAGCTGTCTACTAGTAGTTGTTAGCGATCAACGATTAAATTAGTTGTTTGATTAGAAGTGTTTGACAAAAGTAGCTGTTGGAATTGTAAAATGCAATAAAATGACATTTATTCTAATATGAAATTAACTAAAATAATTTCATATGTTCGTTCAATAGTTAAATTCAATATTTATTTTTTCTAAGAAGTTACACAAAAAGGAGTATACCACTTTTTAGCTGCTCAAAGAAATGTATAAATTTAAGAAAATATTCAACCCTAGAAAAAATTATATTACCAGTTTGAACTAAAATACTTGTAAAATATATTATCTTTAAAATAAATATTTAAATTACATCTCTGCTATTGTAAAACAAATATTGAATTGCCATAAAACAAAACAATTAATAAACAGTAAAAGGAAAAAAAATAAAAAACATTGGTTAATAATTCTACCTTATGCTATTATATAGTGTTTATTTGGTAGACTGCTACCTCTAAATCTCAAATGTTACATGTAGTAACGTTTCACAACTGCTACTCATAATCTATTCTAATCGCTACCCGCTACTACAACCACTACTTTACCAAACACTCATGATTTTCTTAAGTAGCGTTCCAAACTTGTCCAACTGCTAACCGCTAATTGCCAAGCCTAAGTTTAGTTTCGAAAAATTTAGGTGAAGCGGACCCACTATTAATGGTAGAAAAATCAGATGGCCCACGGACCATAAAGTTTAGAAAAGATGGAGTGGAGAGTGGAGACCAAAGGGTATAAAATGCAGCTACCAATACCATCAAGAAGAGTTTAAGGAAAGAATTCCGGGCAATATATCAAAATTATTTCGACGAGATCGGAAACTTGGGTTTTCCAAAACTTCGAAGGTTTGTTTACGA
Source organism: Beta vulgaris subsp. vulgaris (assembly GCF_026745355.1). Taxonomy (NCBI): domain Eukaryota; kingdom Viridiplantae; phylum Streptophyta; class Magnoliopsida; order Caryophyllales; family Amaranthaceae; genus Beta; species Beta vulgaris. The sequence continues at coordinate 2,729,037 of NC_079206.1, read as the reverse complement.
GTAGTCTAAATGTAAGCTTTAATATTCATAATTCTGAATTGAACCGTTGTGTGATTTCAGCAACTTCACGTAAATTTTGTGTTAGGGTTTAACAATTGTTCTTGTTCCAGTGCAATCTCTTAAATTAGGGTTTCGCATAGCGTTTTTAGACGGTTGTTTTAGGAAGTTCATATTATTGTATCACTTTCAATGATTTCTGTAGGTGGAAAATTGCATTTGCATTGTTTCTGGTGATTTGATTTTTAAGTCAGATATCTAAAAAAGTTTACAATTAGGGAAATGTATGTCGATGAGAATTAGGGAAATTCTAGTTCGAATTTGTAAAAGTGGAATATAGTTTCAATTTATCGATCACAACCTTATTGTCATTAATGGAGTTGACTAGGTGAGCTTCAAATTGATGGGTTGGATTTAACTATTTAAGCACTATAATGGAGAAAGGGTTTTGTTAATTTTGTGTTTTTTTTGCTGATTTCCAGGTTCATATGAGCTAACATAGAATCTTTTGTATGTGCTGAAGTCAAGCAGCAACTATGGGTTCATACAAAGACTCGTCCTCTATTGTAGGGTCCCTCACAAAGAAAGAAACAGAAGTACATTTGCCTCGGTCCACCGGAATCAAGAACAAAACTCCTGCTACTGTTCAGATCAGTGCTGAACAAATTCTGCGTGAAAGCCGTGAATGCCGAGAATCTGAATTCCACCCACCCAAACGAAAGATTATTGATTCAACAGAGCTTGCAGACTATCGTCTTCAGAAACGCCAGGAATTTGAGGATTTGACATGTAAGGTACGGTCGAATGTTGGTGGGTTTGTCAAGTATGCCCAATGGGAGGAGTCACAGAAGGACTTTGAACGTGCTCGCTCGGTTTGGGAGCGTGCTTTAAAGGTTGATTATAGGAATCATACCTTATGGATAAAATATGCAGACATGGAAATGAAGAATAAGTTCATTAACTGTGCCCGGAATGTGTGGGATCGAGCTGTTTCTTTGCTTCCCAGAGTAGATCAACTGTGGTACAAGTATATCCATATGGAGGAGATGCTTGGCAATGTGGCTGGTGCTAGACAGGTTTTTGAGAGATGGATGCAGTGGCAGCCTGATCAGCGAGGATGGTGCTCGTACATAGAGTTTGAATTGCGTTACAATGAGATTGAACGGGCCAGGGCAATACATGAGAAATTTTTGCAGTGTCATTTAAAGGTTGACACGTGGATTCGTTATGCAAAGTTTGAAATGAAAAATGGGGACATTGCTCGAGCTAGGAATTGTTATGAGAGAGCTGTTGACAAGTTGGCAGATGATGAACAAGCAGAGCAGCTGTTTGTGGCTTATGCACAGTTTGAGGAAAAGTGCAAAGAGACAGAGCGCGCTAGATGTATATATAAATTTGCACTTGACCATATACCTAAAGGACGAGCAGAGGAAGTTTATAAGAACTTTGTTGAGTTTGAGAAGCAGTATGGGGACAAGGAGGGTATTGATGATGCAATTGCGAGAAAAAGGAGGTTTCTGTATGAGGATGAAGTTAAGAAGAATCCCTTTAACTATGACACTTGGTTTGATTACATTCAATTAGAGGAAATTGTAGGCCAGAAAGATAGAGTAACAGAAGTGTTTGAGAGAGCAATAGCCAATGTTCCTCCAGCTGCGGAGAAACGTTACTGGCGGCGTTACATATATCTGTGGTAGGCATTGATAATTTTTCTTAATTGCTCTTATATGGGAATACAATTGTGAACCACATGTTTATATTCTTGGAGGGCAATGGAATTTGACTAACTCTCCTTTATAATTTTTAGGATCAACTATGCTTTATATGAAGAACTCGATGAACAAGATATGGAGCGAACAAGAGATGTATACAGGTAATTTGCTTATGGCCACTACATTGACACTAGTGTCGGGCACTCTCTGTTGGGAAAATGTGAGTGGCACATGTATTTGTGTAGTGTATGCTCCTTTCCAAATCGTCTATTAAAGAAGGATAGCTCAGTGCCTATTTTAGTTGCAAGTGCTATTCTCTTTTATAAGCAAAGTTGATTGCAGATCTGCTTAATCAAGGATGTAGGTCATTTAAGAGATCTTGCATCATGTAGTTTGAGTATATGTTGCTTATTTTCTTCTCCGGAGGTTTGGTCTAGCCCTCTAGGGAACTAGCATGGTTACAAGTGTTGCTTTTTTTTTTTCTTTTCTTTTTGGTGAAAGATATATATTTTTTTTTGTGGTTTTGTTCCCTACATTAGTTCATCTTTCTGCAATGATTTGGAAACTGCATCCTGTTATCTACTGGCTGCACGGCAGCTGTTGTAGTGCCAAAGACATTGCTTTAGATAATTATTTTTTCCTTCATGGCCAATTAATGGGATTTATACTTCACAAATGACCATGGAAGCCTAATCTTCCAGGAACACTTGACTTTCATGCAATGATGCAACGATTGGAATGACAGAAATTTCTGCCTATACTTATATATATAATTCTCAGTGTGCAAATTTTAGTTGATCTCGGAAGTGTTGTAGTTGTATGCTGAAATTTGGCATGAGTTGCACTAATATTAGGTCTAGCACATGAGTTTTCACTTATGAGTTCTACGGTTCTACCTAATGCATGCTATTCAATTCTGAGTTTCTGACTATGATCAGTTGGCAAGTGCGGAATTGCCTATTATTTTCTTGATATTTTGTTTACCTGAATTTCATATTACTTTGATGTTCCACAGACCTAAGTGCAGTAGTTCGAGATGGAATGTCTACTACCACCCATGTCAATACTTCTTTAGTCTTCAATGGAGTCTCTCTGTAAGACTTGCAAATATATATGCCGAGTAACATAACCATTCTGTCATTGTAAGCTTTGAAACATTACCCGGCCACAATAAATGTGTACAAGGGAAAGTATTTCTTCGCACCACCAGCATTGTGTATAACGGCACCCTGTAAATCATGGATATTAAAGATGACAAATGTAATCAATAGGATCTTCCTGCATGATAGAGAAACTAAGAAGTTTATTGCTATAATCAGTCTGTCATCTTTTCATAGGAAAGCAGTCTTTGTAGGCTACATGAATAGAGTATATGGGTAATCACTAATCATACTACAGTTTCATGTGCTATTCCAAATTTTGCATGAAAGCTTGTATTCTTATGTTGGCAGCCCCGTTCTATACTTTTAACAAAGGTACCTCCCTAATCTTTCCTAGCCTTCCCTATCTGTTCTCGATCTTAGTGCATGAAACTGGAGGAAAATGTTTATAATCCTATTCTCCAAGTTGCTGTCTTAAGCACACTTGTCTGGTTATATATTTTTTGTTTTTTGAAGTTATGCCAGTCTTTGGTACTCATTGTTGTCCTTGCTTTATTCAGGAAATGTCTCAAGTTGATTCCTCATGACAAATTCTCTTTTGCAAAGATCTGGCTTTTGGCAGCTCAGTTTGAGATACGTCAGTTGAATCTTAGTGGTGCACGCCAGATATTGGGCAATGCCATAGGGAGGGCTCCAAAAAATAAGGTAGCATACTGTGTAGAACTACATTAGCACATGTACAGCTATCAAATCTGTATGTATTTGCTCTAAAAACCGTGCTTTCGTGAACAGATTTTCAAAAAATACATCGAGATGGAGTTGCAACTAGGAAACATAGATAGGTGCAGGAAGCTATACAAGAAATATCTGGAGTGGTCGCCAGAGAATGGCTTTGCATGGATCAAGTATGCTGAGTTGGAGCGTTCTTTGTGCGAAACAGATAGAGCTAGGGCTATCTATGAACTTGCCACAGCTCAACCTGCATTGGATATGTCAGAATTGTTGTGGAAGGTATCTAACTTTTGGCCTTTCTTTTGGATTTCTTTTCCTATTTTATTGGAGAAAAACATGTACGTTGAAGCCAATAGTTAAAGGTTATATAATATGGCTTGCATTGAGGATCATATCAGTCAAGTGTGCAGGCTTAAGAGATCGTCAAGCTCCTTAGTGTGTTTTGTGTTAAATTGATCATGTTGAATGTTTTGAGACATGCATACATGACATTTATACTAACACTCGAGATTTATGTCAGGCATATATTGATTTTGAGATAGCAGAGGGAGAAATTGAAAATACAAGAGCATTATATGAGAGACTGCTTGACAGAACAAAGCATCTGAAGGTGTGGATCAGCTATGCGAAATTTGAAGCTTCTGCTGTTATGGACAATTATGGCTCAGACATGCCTGAGGGTGAGGTCCTTGAACAGTTACATGAAAAGAAGAGATTGTGTGTTCAACATGCTAGAAGTAAGCATCTGGTGACCTTTTAATAATGCATTTTCACTTTTATGTTTGAAGATACTATACCTCACTCATTAGAAACTAACCCAGGAATTAGTGTGTGCGTTTTGCCTAAAATTTCTTGATTTTGTAGATAAATTGCTCTACCTTAGCTTTAGGGTTTGAGTCTCTTTAAGTTGTCCTTTTGTCCAACACTGCCTTGGTGTCGTTTTAATCCAATTCTTGATTTATCTAATCCAAAAAAAAAAAAGAAAAAGAATGCAAACACTTGATAAAAGAGGGTCAAGGAACTTGAGTGGAGTAGTAAAATGAAATGGTACCTCCATTTTACGTATTCTTGGAATATTGGTCTGTGTTAACTTTTAGGTGTTTATGGTTTCTGGTAGTTGTTGTCACTAGTTAAGAGTTTGGAAGCTAACTGAAATTATCTGCCATATAAATCTTTTTTTAATGGGACGCTTAACAAACTGTATGTTTGACCTGATCACCTGACAACAGGCATTGGGTATTTTACAGTAAAAGAATTTCATCTTTGTGCTGCATCCCACATCATAAACTTTTAATTGAATTCTTCTATTCTAGGCTAACAAAATTAATCTTTTTACTGCATTTCACATTAAATAAGTTCAAGTTTTTTCTTTTATCATAAGAAATGACATTTCCAATGATCAGAAGAGCTGATATCCTTCTATAATTCTTGTCCCATGCATCAGGGATCTTTGAAAAAGCCCTTAGTCATTTTACGGTTTCTGCCCTGGACCTGAAAGAAGCGAGAGCTGCGCTCTTGGATGAGTGGCTTAATATGGAGAAAGATTTTGGTGAGTTTGGTGATGTTAGTTTAGTTCAAGCCAAGATGCCAAAGAAACTCAAGAGGCGGCAGCCTTTGATGACAGAGGATGGTCCGTGCGGGTATGCAAAACACTTTCTTGCCTTCCCTTGTGTTCATATTACATGCATGAATGTTCTAGAATTACATTCTTTGGTTTGCTTATGGACATGTAAAACAATATCATTGTATCTATATTTTGTCTACGTTTTTCTTATGTGACGTCAAGTATGAAACTCGACCCTCTAGTCTGAATGTCTGATTGTTCAAGAAATAGGGTCTTTGGAGAATGCTTCACTGAAGACAAGTATATTGTCTAATATAGCCTTGCTCACTTGATCATGGTTAGCTCCTTTTCAGTTTCCAACTAAAGTTGTATGCGTCAATATACATGTCTTGTTCTCTAGTGAACACTGAACCATTCTTCAAATAACTAAACTCATTGTTTAAATGCGTTCTCATCACATGTACGAATTAATCTCAAATTTTTATAATTTCGACAGATTTGAAGAGTACTATGATTATACGTTCCCGGAAGAGACACAAATGACCAACCTGAAAATTTTGGAGGCTGCATACAAATGGAAGAAGCAAAAAGCTGCAGCTGATGACAGTCTAGGCTCTTCTCCTTCTCCTTTACCGATAATTTAATTAGATTTTGCAGTCACATGTAGAAAGATAACTGAGAACTTGGGGGGAAAAGAATTTTCACTGATTTCACCCAATGTCGAGCTATTTTTTCATGTAAAATTGTAATTTGTAAGACAAGGTTGTATGAAATTTTCATTTAGGCTCCGTTTGGTAGGGCGTAAAACATTTTCAGTGTAAAATGATTTTCATGGAAAACAATTTACAATGGAAAACACAGTTCCAAAATTAGTTTTCCGTTGTTTGATTTGATGTAAGAAAAATGATGAAATGAAAGGAAAATGAAAGGGAAAGTAAGGAGGTAGTGAGAGGAGTGTATAAGAGAGATAAGAAAAGTAGTTTTCCCTTCATTTTGAAAGGAAAATGGTTTTCCATCATTGGGAGAGTAATTTTACCTCAAAGGAAAATGGTTTTACACTCTTTTGCCAACCAAACAATGTAAAACTACAAATAGAGGAAAACAGTTTTCCGGGAAAACGTTTTACACCCTACCAAACGGAGCCTTAGAGAGTGGCAGTGGCGTATCCAGGAATTATAACATGTGGGTTCAATTACTTGAATGTTAGACAATTAAATTATTTCATATGACGCAAAAAAAAAAAAAAAAAATCAAAGTTTCAGAGATGCAAATCTCATTAGTGAATAACTATTTGAGGAAATTATAAATAGTTTCTCAAATAAACATCATTAACAACTTAACTTTATTTAAGTCTTTTTTTAAAAATAAAATGAAGAATACAGTTGACATCAGGTAGAAATAATAGGTTCACCAGGTAGAAAAATAGGAGGGGAGAAGAGGATCAAGTTCAAAACTACAGTAGATGAAAAAAAGAAGAGAAGAAACGAAATTTATCAAAAGAGAATGACAAAAATCAATTTAAAACATTAAAAAACTGATAAGAAAAGAAAGGAACCGAAAATTACAGAGTGCAGAATTGAACCCGTGTCTTGCAATGAGAACCACATCTCTAAGTTCACAGATTACCACTGCGCCACAATCATGCCTTCCTGAAGTTGTTGCAAAATATTCTACTTATTCAAATCCATTATGGGTTCAACTGAACCCAGTGAACCCATAGTGGCTACGCCCCTGGAGAGTGGAGTGCCAAAAATGGATTACAGGTCTTCATGATTATAGTATTACGATGAAAAGTCCTGCAATTTATGGACCAGCTATAAGTCAATTGTTTTCTTATTTGATGTATGGTACTCTAGTCATTAGTTTATTAATGTCTACCTTTGATTAGTCATTTCGAGTAACTTATAAACGAATTGTTGAAGTCTTAATGTTTTTTCTTTTCATAATTGGCAGATTCTTGTCTTAGATAGTATGTATAACTTACAAAAAGAAAATTATAAGTCTAACCAATACAAAAGAAATTTACCAATATATATATAAAAGATTAACTTTTTACGTATTTTACTTAACTTTTGATATTTTATGCGTAACTAATACTACCTTCATTTTTTTAATTATTACACTTTGATCTTTTTTTTTTGATAATTTGTTTGCATTCCATTAAATTCCGGAAAGTTGAGGATTCAACTCCAAGTGAGGTATCTCCATGAAGGAGAACTTTTATAGTGTTTCGAAAAAACACACCTTACTAGGAGGAAGCCACAAAATTCATCAATTACAACAGTACATAGTCCCATTAGTACACATAAGGAACACAGATACAATCACATAAAATAGGAATGCAACATGAGCAATGAAACCAGGTGCTAGGGACGAAAACTTCATGCGAGCTCGATCCAGCTTGCCCCTGCATTGACCCCATATAATTCTTCCCCCAATTCAGGTTTTCTCATCTATATCCTTCAAAGCCATGCCAAAAAATCATCGGTCCTTGATAAGCCTTGCTTGGCCAAGGCATCCGCCACCGCGTTTGAGCTCCTTTTCTTATGAACAATGGAGATGTTGAGTCCCGCCTTCCTCGCATTGCGGATGAAGTTTAATTGGAAATTCAGATTCCATGGACCACCCTCGTTTTCGTTCGACCACATGACCGCATTTGCAGAATCAGATTCAAGAACCAAAGGGGCCCGTTTCAAGAATTCAAAAGAGTAGCAGATTTGCATTGCCCGATAAATCGCAATAATTTCTGCAGAATTAATTTCTATGGAAGGAATTGGGCAAGAAAATACACACACAAAAATTCCCTGAGAGTTTCGAAGGACCCCTCCAATTGCGGACCTTCCTGCATTCACTGAAGCATCGACATTCCATTTCATAACACCATCATTTGGCGGGGACCAAAGCATCCCATCTACAGAGACCGCCGTTGCTGCCGGAGCAGCCTTCAAATAATCCCATGAGAGGCATTGGGGATGGCGGAGAACCTCCACAATTGAGTAGGGGAATGCTTCACCCCATCCCTTAATCCACCACATGAGACGGATTATCACTAGATCTTGTAATTTGTTGGAGGAGCATGAGATTCCCCTGAAAATTCTAGCATTCCGCTCCTTCCAAATCGTCCATATGATGATAGAAAAAATTGAACACCATACCTTTCTGAAGAACGGGTTTTTTTTGTGGCAGTACCATTGCTCGAAAGCTTCAAATAGATTTTTAGGAAAGACCCAAGACACATTCCAAATTCCCAGCCACCATAACCAGATTGAGGATGCGAAGGGACAATGCAAAAGCAGGTGGTCCGAAGTTTCGGGGGCCCCATTACACATAATACAAACTGCATCATCAGGAGGGATTATATTCAAGGTGGCCAGTTTTTGCCTTGAGTTTAATTTCCCTAAAAGAGCAACCCAACTGAAAACCTCGATTCTTGGGGGGATTAAACCCCTCCAAAGCCTTCCCCATATACGGATTTTTGACTGCGGCTTGAGAGCAGTATTGGTCAGTTCCTTTGAGCATGACTTTACCGAAAACGCACCTGACTTGTGAGGAGTCCATATCAAGCGATCGTCTGTTGAAGGAGACAAACAGACCGAGCCTAGCAGACCCTGAAGCTCTTCCCATTCCTCGGCATCTCGTGGCCTGAAAACCCTGCTCCAAGAGAAATTCCACACCCACTCCCGCCCACACCACGAGCCACAGGATGCAATGTATGCCATAGGATTGTCCACGATAGTGAATAGGCGTGGGAAGCGCAGCTTTAGAGGAGAGTCCCCTAGCCATGTATCAAGCCAAAAAAGGGTCTTTACACCATTACCCACTGCTTTCCTTAGCTTTGTTTTCACGAAGGATCGAGCAGATGGGTGATTTAGGATACTTGCACAAATGAATCTCCATGGGCCACTCCCTTTCGGGATACATAGATCATGCACCGTTGTAGTGTGCGAATACCCATATTTTTCCTTGATTACCTTTTGCCACAACGATTCCGGATCATGAGATAATCTCCATATCCATTTAAATAGTAGAGAGATATTCCTATTCAACAGATTACCACAATTCAATCCACCGCTTTCTTTTGGGAGTACAACCTGATTCCACGCTACCAGTGCTAGGGAGGATTTTCGCAGCTCTCCACTCCATAAGAAGTTCCTCTGTAATTTGTTGATAGCCTCTATCACTCCTCTAGGAGCCGGAAAAAGGGACATGTAGTAGAGAGGCAAACTAGAGATGGACGCCTTAATGAGTGTAATTCTTCCGGCAATCGATAACATTCTCCCTTTCCACGATGCCAATTTCCCCTCTATTTTTTTTATGATGGGATCCCAATGAGCTAGTCTCGAAATATTCCCCCCGATTGGGAGACCAAGGTAAGTGAAGGGGAGCCTTCCCACTTTGCATAATAAAGCATTTGCCGCCTCTTGTAACCATATCTCATCAACATGTATGCCCATGATGGAACTTTTATGAAAATTGACTTGAAGACCCGAAGCGAGTTGGAACAAAATGAGGGTTTTTTTTATATTGAGCAGATAATCCAAGTTTGGGGGGCAAAAAATTATCGTATCATCAGCATACTGTAGATGAGTAATTTTTTCACCATTTTTTGTTACTTCCACTCCTTCCCATAAACCCAAGTGAGAGGCCTTTTGGATAACTAGGCTAAGGGTCTCCACCACTAAATCGAACAAAAAGGGAGAGAGGGGGTCGCCTTGTCTCAACCCCCTATGTAATTTGAAAGGAGCCGTGGGGGACCCATTTATGAGAATAGAAGCAGCAGCACTCGTTATACAAGATGAAATCCACATCCTCCATCTGGGTGGGAATCCCATTTTATCCAAAGTCCAATCAAGGAAACTCCAAGCCACGCTGTCAAAGGCCTTGTGAAAATCTAGCTTGAGAATCGATAGTTGCACTTTCTTTCTCCGACATGTATCAATAAGCTCCCCCGCTATCAGAGCCCCATCCAAAATTTGTCTCCCCGCTATAAATGATGATTGGTATGGACCTATGAGTGAGTCCATAACCTTTTGAAGGCGCCTTGCAAGAAGCTTTGCTATTATCTTATAAATGCAACCCACCATACTAATAGGCCTAAAGTCATTTAGACCCTCCGGAACTTCACGTTTGGCTATGAGTGCGATAAAAGCCACATTCGATCCCTTCGGGAGAGAGCCCGAATTCCAGAAATTTTCCACGATATTGTAAACATCCAGTTTGATTATGTCCCATGAGTCCTTTATGAACCGAAAATTATAGCCATCAGGCCCAGGCGCCTTTTGCGGATCACATGATTCAACTGCTTCGTCCACCTCCTTGTGACTAAAAGGCTCCGTAAGTTGTGATACTTGCTCACAGGATAGTGATCTGAATTGGAGCCCATTAAAGACGGGCCTAGATGAAAAGTCCTCTTTGAAAATGGACTTGAAAAAAGAAACCGCCTCGTGATGAATACCTGCAGGGTCAGATACAACACCATTGTTAGTAATAAGAGCAGGTATAGTATTTTTCTTTTTCCTGGTGGATGCGAGAGTGTGGAAATATTTGGTGTTTTTGTCCCCCTCCTTAATCCACTTTGCACGAGAATTTTGGGCCCAGAAAGCCTCTTTCCTTCTAAGCCATACCCACAATTCCATCTGAGACGATCTTCTTTCAGCCAACTCCTCTAATTGTAGGTCTCTGCCATTTGAGATAAGATCAAGGTTATGTATCCTATCTTCAAGCTCCTCGATATTGCGATCAATATGCCCGAATTCAGAAGAGTTCCAGATTTTCAGCCTTTTTTTTGTTTCCTTCAGTTTATCCGTGAGGTTCCCAGAGGTATGTGAAGCCCACACATCCTTTATGATTTGCAAACACCCGGGGTGAGATAACCAGCAGTTTTGAAACCTAAAGGGTCTTGGACCCCAGTTTAATTCATCAGATTTCACAAGTAGGGGACAATGATCAGAGAGATTCCTTCTTAGAATCGATACCTGCAGAGAAGGGAATAATGAGACCCATTCCGGGTTTACAAGGAGTCGATCCAACTTGCTTTTAGCCTGCCCACTGAACCATGTAAACCATCCGTCTGAAGCTGAGATTTCCATCAGGTGGGTTTGTTGAATGAAGTTTTTAAAATCCAAAACCCCTAATTGGGAGGAGATTCCACTCCCTCTGTCACTTGGGTCCAAGACTTCGTTGAAGTCTCCAACCATGAGCATTGGGGATTGGGATTCTGCCCAGTAATCACTGATGGATGTCCACACTTTACTCCTGCTAACTCTACAGCATGGGTTATATACATTCACCAAGACTCCTTGGAAATTTTTTGATGGAATCTTCCCGTTCAATGCAATCCAGTTATTTTCAGATTTATGGGAGGTTAGGCTAAAGTAGTCAATTTTCCACATTGATAGGAGACCCCCAGAGTTCCCAATTGATGGAATGAAAAGCCAATCAATATCGTCCGAGTTCCAGATGGAGCGTATTGTTTTTGGGTTGAGAGATTCCATTTTTGTTTCTTGTAAAAAAATGAATTTCGGGTCATGTCGAGAGATCAGCTTCCTCAAGGAGGATTTTTTTACCCGGGCATTGAGGCCTCTTATATTCCATGATATTATTATCATCATAAGAAATAATTTTGGGAATGAGAATTGAAGACAGACTTACTATTGGTGGTTGTCCCAAGTGTGCACTTGCCCCTGTAGGATCACTTGGATACGCCTTCTGAGTTCAGATAATTGACCATCAAATGATAAGCCCAGCAAACTCGCCAGCTCAATGACATCATCTACTGCAATAGCTCCATATAGTTGTTTTGGAGGGGGAGTTGCTGTCATCTTGCTCTGAGCATTGAATTTTAATCTTTTTTTCTTTTCTAGTTTTTTCTTCCTTTTTTCTAATTGTGCAATTTTTATGTGGGATGGTACTCTGTCTTCAAAACCTGGTGGGAATAAAGGCCCAGACCCAGATGAGGAGTCTATTGTTCCTGAAGAAGAATGGTTTTGTTTTGGTGGGTTGGGAATCGGCCCATTTTTGAGGTGAGGTTTGTTTGGGGAGTTTATGAGGGGAGTAGATGTAGTGGGCTGGGCTGGTGGCTTTTTGGGAGGTAGGCTTTTTGGTGGTGGGACCTCTATGATTTTAGAGGGAGAAGAGAAGTCAATGGGTTCTCGCATGGGAGATTGAGAATGGTTATTTTTCCTTTTCTGAGGGGAGCAGTACCCGAGGCCCGACCAATCATTTACTGAAGATTGACGAAAAGGCTGTCCATGAGGCTTCCCAGGAAAAGGTTCATTGAGATTTTCTGGGGGGAATGAGATGACGTTTTGGCTTTTTGGTGGCTTTTTAGATATTGAGATCAAATGATTTGTGTCAACCTCTTTTGACTTCCATTGGTCAGATTTTGCGGAGGGAGGAGTGAGATTCCTAGGGTTGCTTTTTGAAGGGGACCCCATACCATTTGGAGACTGATTTGCAGCAATCCCATGCACATGATTCCCAGGATGATGACTTGATTTTTGCATGACTGACCCTGGACTATTTGCCTCGGAGACAAAGATTGAATATTGTTTACCTTGAATCTCCATAGATATCAAATTGTTTATCTGAAAAAGATAATCAGTGAATACCAAAATATATGCACATTCGAAGTCTTTTTGATTGACTGAGATAACCCTGCCGTATACACATCCGATCTTATAAAAATTTTCATGACTCCATGCTATAAGGGGCATCCCCTGCACTTTTAACCATGTCTCTCTCCAGACCATGGCTGATTCATCATTGACATTCCTGAGTACGAGGAACCACTTCTCTAGCCATTTGCATTCCATCATTTCCTTCTTGTCTGCAAATGTTTCAAAAATGATGAGATGAAGCATTCCCCCCATTGGTTTTATCTTGAGACAGTTTACTCCTTCAGCTAGGATATGACTTAGAATATCTTCAGAGGATTGTGAAGAGTTTGCCACGGCTACAGCACTTCTTTCAAGCATCTCTTTTATTTCTTCACATGCTTCTCCTTTCAATGCAGCCGCGAACTCACCTTCTATGTCAATTTCTCCCAGTGATTCTCTTGTCTTTTCTGTATCCTCCCCCAATGCACGGGAACTCATGACTCGGTGGAGCGGCGGATTTGGTAAGGTGTAGGTCGATTTGGGTACAGGTGGCGGTTTTGGGGTGCTCTGGGATGAGGATTTCTCAGGATGAATGTTGGAGAAGGCCTCCTTATAGGTTCTGGAATCTCTGTGCGCTGGGCGATGGGTTGGGTGGAAGGTCTTGTGGTCAAAGGCGGGGGGTTTGGTATGAAGAGGGGAGGGATTGTGATGTCTATGGTTTGGTTTATCTGGGGGTTTATCAAACTTCGCATGATGTACAGTGATTCTATGGTTACCAAGGCATCTTCCATGCTCATCTCTAATTGCTGATAATAAAGATTGAGGGTATATGAAACGCACAAAAGCACATTGGTGAGGTTTTTTGAGTTGGCCTGAGGGGATGTAGACAGAGTCAACTGTCCCATGGATCTTGAACATGGCTGCAATATCCGTTGTGTTCATGGTGCTGGGGAGGAAGTTTACAAAACAGGTTCGAGAAGCTTTGGGGGTGGAGGGTGATCTAGGTTTTCTCTTGGATACTACGTTCCATTGGAGGGAGGGGTTTCTCTCACTAGGGGCTTTCTCTCTCTCTCTCATGGTTTTTTATTACACTTTGATCTTGATTTGTGATTTATATGTGAATGAAAACATAATCACGTGAAATCTTGTTATAACATAACTTTTTATAATATTTACAAATACAAAACTAGAGATATGTCTTGATTACATCAGATGCGCAACTTTAACGGTCTCACATGAAACAGATCAGTTAATAGCAGCTCTCAATAACTAAGATCAAAATACATTTGTTGTCAACTTATATAACTAATTAACTCAAACCCAACCTTTCCATATTCCAGAAGATAATAATATTGGTGTGTTTTAGTTCGTAGTAGTGGCAGACCACTCGCCTGAATATGATCTAGGGACTTGGTAATAGGAGCACATACATGAATACAATCATACATGATAATACATCCCCAACTTGTAATAATCTTTGCTTAATTTAATTATTTTTTGTAGCATAATAATACTAATTAGTACTTGGTAAAATCACAAAGTTGTCAGCATGATCTATTTTATTTCCGCTTTTTTTTTTCTTATAAATATTATATACTACTATATTAAAGGGATATATTAGGTGGCCAATTTTCTCAAATATAATTACAGCTTTTTTCTCTCATGCAAATTCTCTCTCTTATTACTTGCAATCTTTTTTTTCCATTACCATTATTTTGGGATTTGCAGTTTCTTATATGACGGGTTTTCTGGCTTTTCTCTCTCTGGAAATGGAATAATTGAGCTTCTAAAGGTGTTAGGATTTCATCATCAAATTATTCCAGGTAAAAAGAAAGGAACCATGCAACTTTTTTTTTTTTTTTCTTTTCTTTTTCCCATGTTCTTTCAACTTTTTCTATATTTTCTCTCTAGATAAATTATTTGTCTTATACTATATGTTATATATGTTATAAGATATCTAAATTTCTTTTGTTTTTATTCGCCTATGCATGCAAATTGCTGTTTTTTTCAGGTTAGTTGGTGAAATGAAAAAATTGCTGCTTTTTACATGTAACATTCATATAAAAGCTGATAAAAAAACGTCTTCTTTCTTTTAGTTTCTTTTGTAAAACCCAGATTTGTGGTAATTAGCTTCTCCTTTTTAAGGAAATATTTTGCTTATATATTAAGGGGGAATTAAGAAAACATTTTGCTTATATTTTTAGGGGGAATTAAGAAGACGAATTTGATTGGATCTTGTCTGTTATGTCTCGTTTTTCATTAATACTTATTGTAGATGCCATTTGGCCATCAATTAATGAAATTTCTCTTTTAAAAAAAATGATAACATTTTTGAATCATCCCAACCATATGCGGGGCATTTTTTTCTGGGTTATCTAGTTGTACCCAACCTTTGAGCCGTTGTGCCCTGTAGGCTAGGAGCATAGCGGAGGTTAATCTTTGGATCAATTATCTTTCTTAATAATAATAATAAAAAAGAATATAATGATATATTAAAGTATTAAACATCTGGTAATCTTCTACTCCTCCCAAAGTGGGACCCTTATCTAGCTTTCTATATCATGATAATCAACTTCTTGTGTTGTTTCATATTTTTAATGATGACTGTATTCAAGCTGTTGAAAAGTTGAAGCTCATCAGTAGATTTATGTGATTTGTTCTTTTTGATGTTGAAATTTATTTTGTGGCCCCTCTTGCTATAATGCATGAGTTTATTTGGTTGAGTATTGGAGTATATGTTCCTGGTTTCCCTTAAGAGAGAAAAGATACTACCTCCGTTTTCTATTATTTGCAACGATTAGACATTTTCCCTCTCTACTTTATGTCAAATCGTTGCACATAATAAAAAACGAAGGCAGTAGTAGTTTGAGAATAATAAATATATTCTAAAAGTCTGCCTTTTGTTCATTTAAAGATCGTTATTTCAACCCCTTTTAATTAGTTGTGTTGGCATAAGGATCTCTTGGTGTCTTCTAACTGTCCATAAGTGGTGGTAGGCTTGGTTTTGGTAAATGTCACTATTGTTTGATGAATCATAATGAAAATTTTGACTGTTAAAGCATTTAATAGCAATTAAGTCAATAAGCTGTGATCATGCTGTCAAGTTAATTAATCTATATTCGAGTAACGCGTAAAGATACCCATACATCTTGTCGCGTGGTAATACAACTCTTTTATAGCCCCTAAAAAGTTAGGAGGTTTTGGATGATGACTTAAAAATTAAATTTGGTCGTGAGAGAAGAATTTGATTGTATATTTGTACTATATACTCACTCGTTTTTTTAAATTGTTACGTTGTTGTATGCACAACAATTTAGGCAATGTCACTTTCAAGCTTTTTGGATGGTATTTTTTGGCTTTTTAATGTAAAATAATGGGAAAAAGTGAAAAATTTGTACTTTTGGGTGGAAAAGAGAAAAACAAGTATAATAGTATTACTTTATGTGGGTCAAGTATCCCAAATAAAGAAAATGCGGCAATTAAAAAGAAACAACCATTTAAGGAAAATGTAGGCTGTAGCAATTAAAAAACGAAGGGAGTAAGATTTATAACAGCTCTGTTGGGCCATAAACTGGTAAATGGTAATAGTAACCTCTAAATCTCCTCATCTTTTCATGCATAAATTGATTTTATCTTGTACTGATTGTGATCATGGTTACAATCTGCAATCAAAAGTAAGGAGATATTTCCTCCTTTTGGGAACAAGTATCACATGTGCTTTTTCAATGTCATGAAGAAGTTTTCTTAATGGTTTGTGATTCATATTTTTGAATTACTCTTTTAAAGATTGATTGATGGGAAAAGTGGGGGGAATGATACAACTATAACAAAAGTTCTTATTTGGTAAAATTGTGCTTTATTTTCGGCTATAAGTTCAGACGATGTGATCGTTATTTCAACATGGATGAAGTGTTATTTCATTAATGAAGGGAGTATAATCATGTTTGTCACCATATTTACTGTGACTAAAACCTTTGCTTGAAAATTTTGAACATGAAAGTAGTAATTTCTAAGTGATTGGTTGAAATTCTTAATTCTAATTTCACTAAACATTAGTTTCCGAATTTTCTGCTCAGATGCTGCCGTCAAGTTTTGTTGGAGCGCCACTAGAAATGACAAAGCGCCGGTGGAGGGACTTAATGCAGACTTTGTATGAGAATCACTTGGATCCAACAAAAGTTGAAGAGCTGAAGCAGTCTAAAATAGGTGATATTCTCTCTCAATCTACTTCTTCCGTTTCATTTTACTTGCTACACTTCTGAATTCACGGACTCCTAGGCAATTTTTGGAGAAGAGAGTGTAGAGAGTAAGAAGAAAAGGGACCCATGTGAGAGAAGAGAGATAGAGAGAGTTTATTGCCCAAAAAGGAAAAGTAGCAAGTAGTGTGAAACTTTCCACAATGGAAAGTGTAGCGAGTATTATGAAACGGAGTAAATACAAATTATTATCATCTAAAGGAGTCGCATACTTTCACATCAGTTGCACTTGCATCTTCCTAAGAGACAAGATATGAGTTTTTCTTTTTGAAATGTCTTTTACAAAACATCCTATGAGTTTATGATATATTTTGGCATACTGCCCCCTCTCCACACACTAACCATTAACCCTTACCAACCACAATAATAATGCTCTCTCCTCTCTTTTCGTCCGTTTCATATGTTTCATTAGCACTCTTGCAAGTCACACTAGGTTGCTTGACTAAATACAGAGATACTCCATCCGTTTCTTTTTATTGTAAGGCACACTAGGACATTTACTTTGACCACTAATATCTCCAATAATATGTTAAATAAACTTATACTAGAAAACATACTGTTAGATTCATTAATACAGAGTAAATTTTTATTAATTTTGTCATCCTGAGTGAAAACTTGTACACAGATATTGTGCGCAATTCATAGAATGAAGACTACAAGTATATAACATAGATGTTTATTTCTCAATGCAATCTTAGTGATTGAAGAGGAAAAAAACTGTCATGAGGAACATGTCTTGGAACAGAATGTGCCAGTAAGACAATCCCATATCTCAGAGGTGTGGACTAATGTTCCATTCTACACACTTTCATACACCATAAACCTTACAAAGTTCGAGTCACAGTAGTATATCATCATGGGTTGATTTAGTTACAATATATGTTTTGAGCATAAATTAAGTTCCATCTCATATAGGCTATAGGATATGCTGCTATTGTTTGGAATTACTAATAATGCAAACAACACCACGATTTTAACATGGATCCTGCTCTGTTGCAGATATAGAAAACAAATTAGTACCAAAGATTATAAAGTTTGTAAAAGAGCGACGTCAGAACAGAAGAAACCGAAATGCAGAAGCAATTTTAAGAAAAGAATCAGAGCTTATTGAGCTGATTGAGGATTTCCACAAACGATATCAATTTGTTTATGAACAATATGATGACCTCAAAGGGCAGTTATCTCCAACTGTTAATGGAGGAAAAGAAGATGAAGGTTATTTCACAGCAACCTCGAGTTCAGACTCAGAGTCAGAATCGTCAGAAAAGGATGTTATTAACACTGAAGAGAAAAAAGTACAGAAACATGAGAAAGTTATGCAAGAATTGAGAAATGAACTTGATGAGAAAAGAAGAGAA
The DNA here is from genome assembly GCF_026745355.1 of Beta vulgaris subsp. vulgaris. Lineage (NCBI taxonomy): Eukaryota > Viridiplantae > Streptophyta > Magnoliopsida > Caryophyllales > Amaranthaceae > Beta > Beta vulgaris. The sequence continues at coordinate 2,710,720 of NC_079206.1, read as the reverse complement.
GTTTCATCCTTAGTTCAAAAGCAGAAGTGTTTGCAGAGGGAAATTTCGAGTTTGATGCAGGAACTAGAGTCGGAGTTTTCGTCTTTTAATGTCAAGTTGGATGCAATGTGTGCTGTGAAAAAGACATCAGAAGAGCGAGTAGTGGAAAACAAACAACTGCTAGATCAGGTTGCGAGACTTGAAAATATAGCAAAAGAGATCAATGGGGTTGAGGGAGTTAATGAAGGAGATGGTTTGGTATTTGAGGTGTCTAAAATAAAGGGGTTGATGATACAGGTTAACCATCTAAAACTAAATGTGGATTGTTTGTTTAATAATGCACATAAAGGTGATATTGATGATGAATGTAAGGCGCATCAGACCAATAACAACGGCTCTGATTCTATGCATGAGAACTTGCAAGTTCAGGTGAACAAATTGAAGCGCGAATTGGGGTCTATGACAAAGAAGAACACAAAATTAGAGTCAGATGTGAAGAAGAAATCCCGAGAAAATTCTGAGTTCTCGTCGAGGATGGGTGATCTTAAGATAGAAGTAGCAAGCAAGATTCAAGAAGTTCAGAAAATGCAGAAAGAGAAGGAGGATTCATTACTGACGGTGAAGAATCTAGAATTAGAGGTACAGAATTTATGCAGCCATAGAAGCGAAAATGAAAAGGCAATCGCGAGAAAAGAAGAAGAAAATGTTCAGTTAAAACAGGAAATAGAGGAACTGCAAGCAAAGACAAGTAATTTGAAGGAAGAATTTGAAAGACAGATAGATATCAAGAACAATGATATCAGTAGGCTAACTGAAGATAATGAGTCACTTCAAGGGAGAATATCAAAACTCGAGAAGAAGCTGAAAGATAGAGGAGATGTGTTCTCGTACTTGCAGAATGACATGTCTACTGAAATAGTAGCATTGACTGATGAAGTAAGTAAGCTGCATCGAGAAAAAGACATGAAAAGCAACCTTGATGAGGATAACGAGTTAGGAGAAGAGAAAGAAAGTCTAGAAGTGAAGATATTGGAACAGGAAATCACATTGACAGAGAAAGAAGACCAAATCGCTGATCTCCAGAGCACGATTCAAGTGGGACAGAACGAGAAAAGTTATTTACAGGGAGAATTATCAGTTGAGAGGAAAAACTTCTCAGAAAGACTAAACCAGCTAGAAAATCAAAACAATGAGCTGAGTTTCAAGCTTTCAGATCAGCAATTTGTCCTAAAACAACAAGAGGAAACAATCAAGAAGTTAAGGGCAGACTGTAAATTAATGAAAGGGCGATTTCTTCAGGCCACAGAGAGGAAGATGGATGAAGTGGCAGAAGAGTTCAGGAAAAATTTCGAGGATAAACTTCGTATATTAAGCCAGAGAGTAAGAGTGTCAGAACAACTACATAGTGAGAATAAAGAGAACTGGAAAAAGATGAAGGAGCATTGTGAGCAACAACATCCAGGTATTCAAAAAAGACTAGCTCAAGTGATGAAGACATCATCAGGGAAAGCTGAGTTACGGGTAGTTTCTCAAGCAATCAATGAAATGATGAAGGAGATGGAGGGTTTGTTAAGCAAGTTGGAGAGTAAAGAATGCGATTTCTTAGAAAGGTTGTGTAGGGTGTCAAGCGAGATCAAGGTTGCCAAGAACTGGGCGCATTGTATATTGAACGAGAAAAAGAATGAGCCTCCAGGCTCAGGATATGGACCAAGTATCACAATGGAGGACAAGAAACAACAAGATCATAAAGTCGGGATGAAGGAGAAGGAGAAGGCAAATAGGAGGTTAGAGGCAAATAAGGTGAATAGTAAGGAGAAGATTGATAAGTTAAAGTTGATGAGAGGGATGTATGAGATGCAGAAAAAGGCGGCGCAGTTGGAGAAGGTGGTTGCAGAAAAGGATGAGGAGCTGTTGAGGTTAGGGAATGAGAAGGTAGAGGCTATAAGGCAGCTTTGTATGTGGGTTGATTATAGACAAAACTGCTTTGATCATAAACTCAAGGAAGTAATGTTGGTGAAGAAAACAAAATGCTGAGACAAAGAGCTTTATTTGTATGGTTTCTTGCCTTTTCTTTTCTTCCTTTAGCATTCTCTTCTACTGATCATTTGTACATCTTTGTAACTTGTAAGTAGTACTCTTTGTTAATTCTTTCATTGAATTTCATGAAATCTACATATCCAAACCTCTACCATGTTTTAGGGGTAGGGAATTATTTCTTCCATAGAGATGTTATGGGGGTAGCTTTTGATATAGATTGATCTTTTCTTTTATCTTACCAGTTAGAGTTTAGAAAAACACAAGTTTCGATAAGTTAAGATAAGTTATACAAACGTGTAAAATAAGTTACGATAAGTTCAGATGAGTAAATGTACCCTAAGTGAATGCAAATTCATCTCTCTTAAAATTTAGTTTGATGAGTTAAAGGAAAGGATATTGAATACATATATATGCGTCCAACTATCCAAGAGTACTTGAAAATATTTGGTATGAGCAAAGGCATAGAAGAAAATTGTGTATTGCTCCTTGTGAGCATCATTTTGGGTTTCTCGAGATGATGTTATCAACTTGTCATTGTAAATTTAAATCCAATGTTTTTGGATGCATGCCATTTTGTTTCCATAATTTCTTTAAAGATTGTTTGATACATCACGATATAAAATTTATCATTGAAAAAATCAACTTTGGCCCTTTTCGGCAACAATTTTTGTACTAGCTTTTAGTGTTTTGACTAGGTCAAAACACTAATTAAGTGTTTGACATAGTAGAGGTTTGAGTAGCTGTTGGAATTTCAAGTAGCTTTTGGATAGCTTTTCCCAAACGTCATCTTTTATAGCGTTCAATTTATGGTAGCAGCGTTCTACTGTTTTTTTTCTTTTTTTTCAAAGGAAAATAGGGCCACAATTTATGGAAGACTGGTTCTCATCTCCACACCTCCAACCCTCCATAGCTGATGCGCATCACTCTACAACCTTGAATAATATCTTTGAAAAAAATTCCACTTTTTATGGATGAAAATTTGGGATTAACAGAATCTCTATTATTCAGGCGCTATAACTTGTTCTATGCGTGATATTCTAGATTTCGGTATCCCAAAATAACGATATATATACGTTTACAAATTCTTTGGGAATTAACAGTAAGATCTCCGAATTTCTTCCTCAGGTAAAATAATACATTGACAAACGTGAAAACAAAAAATGTTGCACTTATTTAGAAACAGAGGAAATATATAATACTTCCTCCGTTTCTAAATAAGTGCAACATTTGCATAGTGTTTACTATTCACAGTTTGAACTTTAATTAGCTTTGGTGATTTACATTTTAGGAAAAACATCGTCATGTGGGATCTTGTTAGATTCGTCTGAATGTGAATTTTTTTGATATCAACTTTTTATAATTTTTACTTATTGATAATTGAAGATATTAATGGTTAAAATAATGCATTGGTAAACGTAAAAACAAGAAATGTTGCACTTATTTAGAAACAGAGGAAGTATATCTATATGTGTTGATATGCTGAAATTATAGTGTTCATTCAGCTCATATTGTTATCTATTTATTGGAAGGGTTGCCGATTTGAGGTTTGGATTAGAAAATGTCAAGTTGTCAACAATTACCTCACAATCATAGAAAAGACAGAGCATGAAAAAAAGATGATATAATCATTACCAAACAACGCGCGGGAAAGTTACCCACCTGGCACCATAGAACCACAATAATTCAAACGCATTCTCTCATTTTCTTTTAAAATAAAATGGATAAAAATACTACTACCAATTAGGAAATATATCCCGCGATACGGTCATTTTAGTGTGCACAATATGGATCATTTTTTTTTTTCAAGATGATTATTAGCCACAAATGAGGATCTCAATTCATTAGAAAGCATCTATGCTCTATCATATAGTACTTCCTAGTTGGGAAGACGGATCCGTGTTCGAATTCCTGTAACATCCTTGCGAGAAGAATGGAACCTAACAATCTCGAACTTGGCCTCGATTCGGATGCAACCTGAAAGGTGAACCGGGTGCAAACACCAAAAAAAAATATAGTACTTCCTAGTTCCTAGATACATAAATTGATAGATGAGAATTTATCATCACAAACAAATCACAAAAATTTCTAAATATATATTCCCTCAATATTTTCTAATTCTTAAACTTCATTTCTAGGGAGAACGATTTTTTTTTTGTTGCTAAAAGCAAGAAAAAAGAAGTATAACCAAAAAAATATTTGATTTTGAAAAATGTAAAAATGGCATAAAAAAGAAAAACGTAACAATTAAAAACAACGGAGTAGTATAATATTTATCATACACACGAATGTATCATGTTGTGTACCATCAACATGGTACACTTAAAGCCACTTTTCTGCTCAATTTGATCTTTTCCTATGCTCATTTGAGGCATGGTATGATGATTAATGCACTCCCTAAATATTGGAATAGAATTTGACTCCTCAACCATACCATTTAATTAGATGAAAATAATGCAAGGGAGAGATAGTTCGGTTGAATAGAGCATATCTCCATGTTCTGGAGATCATATGACCGACTCTAATCTCTTGCACTTATGGCCTCTTTAATACCAAGAAAAATTAGATGAAAGTTAAACATGTATGATAATATTTGATATCATTATAATTAAACAACATTAACCAAGTGATTTATCATAATTATTTAAAATTTTGGAAGACCCTTCAAAAAGAGTCTAAATGTCTAAGGTTTGTTGGATTTTGTCAAGAAGTGTTTTAAGTTTAATTGCTTGCCTCTTTCTATTGATTTCATCATATATATATATGTTGCACCAAATAGGAAACCATATAAACCTAAAACTCTATACATAAGGAAACATATCATATACTTCCTCCGTTCCGAATTAAATGCAACAATTTCATTTTTTTCACTATTCACACTTTTCACTTTGACTAAGGTGTGTGACTTGTACATAATGAAAAACATAGTGAAGTGAATCTTGTTAGATTCATCTCGTGATGTACTTTCAAAAAATGTAATTTTTATAATTTTTACTTTTATGTAATTATAGATATTTATAGTCAAAATAATACATCGACATGTATAAAAATGAATTTGTTGCATTTAATTCGGAACAGATAAATTACATTATTTTCTAACGTTTTTTTCCCATTGAAAAATAATATAACTTTTTTTTTAAATAGAAAATCTTTTAAATTATGGAGGAAGTACATCTCTATTCTATATGGGAAGTGGGGTAGGACACCAAAATATTAGAAATCCCATTTTACCCTCATAACATCCCTATTCTAACTACTTACTTTAATGAAAAAATAAAAAATAAAACTACCTAATTAATTTAAAAAATAAAAAAATATTACAAAAAGAAAACCATCAACAATTCAAATATTCCTAATTTATTAGAGATAATTAATAATTAATTTAATTTTCTTCATCTCCTAAAAAAAATTATTTTTCTACGTATCTTCGCACGCATCACGTGCATATAAAAACTAGTAATAAAAAAAAGGAATAAAAGAAGAAGAAAAGAAGATAATTAACTGTTTCATTTGAATGGAAAAGGGGGGAAGTAAGACATTTAAATTGAACATTAGTTTTTGAGAAAGAAAAATATAAAAACAGTTTTTTATCCAATTAATTTTATTTTTACTTCATTTGTTATCACACATGATCGCACGCATTGCGTGCATGTAAGACTAGTTTATAAATAAATAAATAAATAAAACACATCAAGATGGATTTATCAACATCTCCCTCTCAGCCCTAAGCAGTCATCACAGGCCGCCTACTGGCCTTTAAACCATGTTCAATAGTTCTCGTCTCCATGCCGCTTGCCAGCCAATAATAACAAAATTCTTGTAATAACATCAAAACATCAAGGGCATTTTAGACTTAACCTTACCCTCCAAAGATTCCATCATCTTATTCCAAAATATAAAAAAATTAATTAGAAATTTTGGTTTTTGTGAAGCTCCAAATGAGGTGCGAGTCATTTTTAAGCCTTTTTCTCTTTTCTTTTAGGCTCCAAATCAGACAAATCCTCTTTGCAAATTTCATCTCACTCTCTGTCTTCTTTATCTCTCTTCTTTCTCTCTCCTCTCTTTCTCTCTCTTAGTGATTCAACTTCTGCTGTTGAAGAAGAAGTAGAGTATTTGAGCTCATTTTAAACAGGTAACCTCTAAATTTCTGGAAATTCAATCGAATTATTACTTTCTTCAGCTTCAATTATATTAAGATCAGATGATTTTTGTGTTAAATTTCGTTGCGTGATCAATTTTGATTTGAATTGTTTTGTTGTTGTCGATCTTTTGAAGTTGCGAAACGTTTTTCTTTTGAAATTTCTACTTTTTGTGCTCACTGAAGTTGCTCTGATTAGGTGGAAAGTTGTTTGAGTTCCTTTTTATCTCACTTTTCTTGATTATTTATCAGATTTGTACTCTCTGATTATCGATTATATTTCTTGTGCTCTTAGATTTTTTTGAGCGAAATTCTGACGGTTACTACAATATTTGAACTGAAAATTCTCGATTTACAGTTACATGAACTCGATTAATTTTTAATCTTAGCTTATTACTTAAGGTGAAATCAATTTTTTATGCATATAAGAATTCTGAATTCCGTTAATGATTTAATTTAGACGCATATAAATTCCGATGAATTTGTCCTTGTATCTCACATCTCGTTTTTCTGATGGATTTATATAACTTATGAATTTCTAACCAAATTCATGAAGTAATTTCTGGATTTGATGTTTTCAAATTTCACTATATTTGTTTATGTGAATTTTGAGTAAGTTAAATTTAGAACCTCAGATGATATCTTCTGGAGAAGTGAAATTGAGGTTGATTTTTTTTTAACTGCAGTTATAATTTAAGCAAAATTGTTTATTATTATCATGGACGATCTCATGTGAACTGTGAAGTATGTTTGGGATTTGTATGTCACTGATCTCGAAAACTAACATAGAGTAGAGACAGTAGACAATAACAAAAAAGAACAACTCACTTCTGTCATGCTCAAGTTGTTTTCATGGAGTACTATTTTTTTTTGATAAAAAAATGATTGTTGATTGATTTGGCTATTTGTGTTGCATTACGTGGCACCACATGATGTTTGTCAATTTAAGTATATCAGTCAAAATGTCAAATGATAGGATTACAATATGCAGAAATGTTGAACAATTGAAGGGAACTTAGGATACCTTTCTATTATTTTAAGCTAAAATGTGATGCCTGAACAATTGATCGTTGTTCGTACGTGTTTTCAGGAGTGCCTATGCATAATGCATGTAGATTTGTTTTACTTACATTAGTTAATTAACATTTCATCTTGTTTTTTTTTAAATCACTATATATGATTTGGCACACATATTACGGCAATAAAAAAGTAGAGACATGTGAAAGACAAGTGATTTCCGATTTTGTATGGGAAAATATGTATTGTGTAGCTAAGTAATTGCCTAATCTTCCCACGAATTGCAATCCGAAATTAGCGAATTATTGTCGGTTTGACCTATTTTAATGAACCACGAATTGGAAGCGAATTATTCAAGTCTATAGCTAGGGAATTCCAATCCTAATATACGAACTTTTTTTGCCTTTATGTTACACTGGGTGAAATCCTTCCTCATGGTGTTGTTAAGGCCTAAGGGAGTAAGATGTTAAATTTTATAGAATAATATGAAAATGGGGAACTTGAAGTTCAACGGAAGTGAGAGAATATGAAGTTGTTGTCGAACAAAATATAGGCAATTGTTGTACTTTGTAAGAAGTTCTACTTACAAAATAAAGGAAGTTGTTTACCTACAAGTAAGTGAGACTTCCAATTTTAAATTTTACTTCCCATCATCCACCAAATAATTACTTCCTCCGTTTTTTTTTACTCGCTACATTTTCCATTATGGGAAGTTTCCCATTACTTGCTATACTTCTTTTTTGGGCAATAAACTTTCTCTATCTCTCTCTTCCCACATGGATCCCTTTTCTTTTTACTCTCTACCTCTCTCTTCTCCAAAAATTGCCTAGGAGTCCGTGAAATGAGAAGTGTAGCGAGTAAAAAGAAACGGAGGAAGTATGTGTTAAAGGACAGCTTATTAAATAATATAATTTTTTATGTCCAACTAAAACAACCACTTTTCATTTAAATGAAATTGCACAAAACCACCTCTAAGGTAGATGAGTTTTATTTTCCACAGTTACGTGATAATGTCTCTCCAGGATTATTGTGAGGGACCAAGGTGGATGAGTAAATGAGTTTGTCCATTATGCTATTAGGGATATGATATCATATGTCCTCTCACATAAATGAGTTTTTCCATTATGCTATCAGGGTTAGGACTAAGGTGTTCTTTCTGACATAATATAATTTATACGCTTCACGTATGATATGAACCACGAAGACAATACAAAGAATAGGAAGGGGGATTCGAACCTGTAACATATCGTTCGCAGCACATCAATCTTAATCACTAGGTCAAGACATCCTTGGTATTTTTTTTTATATTTCTGATATAATAGGGATCAAAGTATTTCTGAGAAAATCCAAGGGGAAGATGGAAGTGTATTTGCATGTGTTACTTTATATGTTACCTTGTCAACCTTAAAAAAAAAGAAAGAATAACGTGATTTGGTCCCTATCTGGACCTACAATTCTTCATATACTACCTGATTGTTGCTATGTATAGGTACCTTTAAGGCATAGTTTGTTGTAATAGGTAGATTAGATGAATAAGGTATATGAAACGTTTAAAACTTTGTTTGTTTGGGGGTGCAACAATATATATGTTGCATGGACGTCTTCGGCTATAATAATTTATGAAATTCCCCTCCAAAAAAAAAAAAAAAAAAAAAAAATCCGATTCATGAAATTCTTCAGATAAGTAAATTCTGACTTTATTGTATCTATTGTTTGGTTGGCTTTACCTTTCATCTGTTTCTTTTCTTTTCTTGGGAGGGTGGTGGTGGAGGATGAATTGCAAAAGTAGATTTCCTGTGTATATCAAGGAAGTTTTTATATATAGATAATCTTTGACTGATAGGTAGGCATTTTTCGGTGTTGTAGGTTGAAATTTGCATTTGGAAGACTTGTTAGTACTTCGTTGAAGAAAGTGTGGACACCTATCTTAAAGTTTAAGGTCAGAATATATAAATGATTTTACCATTTTCAACCTCGCATGTTTTACCATCTACATTCCAAATTAATTGTTATACTTTTTGGTTGTCTTAATTTATATTTCTCCGATCTTAAGCACATCAAATTTTTATTCATATTCTTAATTTTCAGATCAATTAAAGTGATTTTCGTATCAAGTTGAAGTGTGAAGATTATTTTAGAATAAAGTGAATATCGAGTTGACTATAAATATGCTTTTATACAACTAATTAATTACACAATTAGTGACTGGAACATGATATCCTATTTTCATACAGTTGCCATTTTGCTGTCAAAAAACATGCCTTATCGGGTGCGACATTTGTTCGGGAGGTTGTTCCCTTAATGGTTAAAAGCTTCACTGCATCACAATCAATAATTAGCTGGCTAATGTTACATGGAATCATAGATGCAGGCAACTCTACTATCTACAGATGCTAATTAGATATTGATACATCGCATGGCCTATGCTTGCATTTGGTGTGAATGAGGATGGTTATGAAGGACAACTAGATTAGTCACTCTTGGTTCCTTTGTTGAATAATAAGAGTAACAAATTTACAAATATGGAAATAAAATTATTTTATACTACTCAATCTATTTCATTTTAATCAACATACTTACACTATTCACGCATGCCACGCATGCTAATATAAAACTTTAAGGATATATATATTTAGTTTTGTATTTGTAAAAATTATTAGTACATATTAATAAAATACATGTTAAGATGAATCTAACAAGATCCCACATGAGTATATTTTCATCCGCGTATAAATCACACATGATGGTCAAAATGAAACTTGTAAATAGTATAAATTATTAAAGTGTAACAATTAAAATGAAACGGGAGAATAAGAGGGAAGGTTTTGATCCTCTATGCTTAATGTGATGTTGACCAACCAAGAAAAGGTGGGTCGACACAGACGACACCTAAAGTCTAAAATCAAAATGCAACTCTTTTTCTATTTGAGGATAGCTAGAAGCTAATTATATCCCTTACATATATAATGAAATTCCAGTGGGCGATAAGGTGGCATTTTCTGGTATATGGTGTGATCAGAAAGCATACAATATGTAATCAAAAATCTACCTGTATATATCAAAACAAGACCTGAATCTTCTATTTGCAGCTGACAGTAAAACAAACTTGTTATTCTATTTTTTAACCCAGGTACTCAAGCTCTCCTGTTTTGCCTCATTGGATGTATAGAAGCTAAGGAAAAGTTGAGGTGAAAAGCTAGACAAGATGGCAAAGAAGAGACAACTCATAAAATCATTTTTCCAAAAGCATACTGATCCTGAACAGCATGAGAAACTGAAACAAACCCGAAAAGGTATGCTCCTTAAGCATGCAAAATTGCCCTTAAAACTGCTGCTTTCCGGTGGCCTATGCGTCATCTGTAGGTTCATAGTCTGCCTATTAGGGTGTTAGTACTTGGCTATCCAATAATGAGGGCATTGCTTATAAATGTGCTCTGCAAAGGAGAAGGCTGTAATCGGAGAATCCGAGAATGTCTTGATTTCTCTGTTATTGAGAAAAGACATTTCCACTATCTATCATATTGTAAGTTTATCATCCAACAATTTGAATATTTCTCACTATGTCCTCATCGAGTCATCGTAACAACAGTAATCATGTCTCCTTGTCAAAGGATCAAATAAATTGAGCTAAGACCAATCAGCGGTTCTTTCTTTTTCCTTCCCCCATCCCATTTTAGTTGCACAAACACTTTCTGCACAATTGAAAAAATGAAAAGAAGATTGCTGTAATGGTTGTTGCAACTAAATTGGGAAAGCCCGAAGAGAAATTGAGGCAACTAAAATGGGATAGACGGAGTATTATCTACAACGGATAACACTCGGCCTTTGTCTGAAAATAAGATTTTTTTTTTATCTGGTATAAATCGTTTTGGATGCCTGAACTAACAAGTTTTGTGGCTGTTTGCAGATATGGAAGAGAAGAAGAAAAAATTACTGAACCTTGTGGAGACCCACGAAGAAAATGATGGATCAAAAAAAGGCCCCATTGCTGAACTGATTGAGGATTTTCATAAACAGTATGAATCACTCTTTTCTCACTATGATCATCTCACTGGAAAACTGAAGGAGAAGGTTGACAAGCCACGGCGAGAGGAAGAAAAGGAGAAATTTTCGTCGTCCTCAGATTCTGACTCTGACTCTGATCATTCCTCCAAGGGAAAAGGAAGCAAAAATGGAAAATTAGAAGATGAAAATAAAGCCATTAGTGGACTCCAACAAGAGCTTGAAGCATCAAAACTCGAAGTTGCAGATCTTAAGAATGAGCTGGCCGCTATATGCAATGAGAAAATCGCTCTTGAATCAGAGTACAAGGAAGTATTAACCAAGCAACAAGATTCAGACAGAACTGTAGAAGATTTGAAAGTGGAGGTTCAAAGATTAGAGGAACTAAAATCGAAATTAGAGAACTCTGTCAAGACAGAAGCTGTAATGAGTCAACAAATTGAAGAACTGATCAAAGGGAAAGAGAATCTAGCCACTGAGAAAGAAGAAGCCATCGAAAGATATGAAGAAGAAAACAAAAATGTTGAAAACCTAAAAGGCGAGGTCGATCAGTTGCGAAGTGAGAAAAAGAGCCTTGAACTTAAATTGGAGACTCTTGTGCAAGAAACGTCTCTAATAAAACTGGAACTAGACTCGTCACAACAAGAAACAGAGAAGTTGAAGGAGTCAATGAAAGCTGTTGAAGAGGAAAATCAATCTCTTTCTCTGAAAATCTCACAGATGACTGATGAACTCAATCTAGCACAGAATTCCATGGAAGAGCTGAAAACAGAGTGTAGCAACTACAATGAGAAATTGTCCGAGCGGGAAAGAGAGTTCTCGGATCTAAGCGAGAGGCATGACGCACATACAACTGGAGCTTCGGAACAAATAAAGGCACTGGAAGAACAGACAAGCAATTTGAAACTGGAACTAGACTCGTCACAACAAGAAACAGAAAAGTTGAAGGAATCAATGAAAGCTGCTGAAGAGGAAAATCAATCTCTTTGTCTGAAAATTTCACAGATGACTGATGAACTCAAGCTAGCACAGGATTCCGTGGAAGAGCTGAAAGCAGAGTGTAACAACTACAATGAAAAATTGTCCGAGCGGGAAAGAGATTTCTCGGATCTAAGTGAGAAGCATGATGCACATACAACTGGAGCTTCGGAACAAATCAAGGCACTGGAGGAACAGACAAGCACTTTGAAACTGGAACTAGAATCGTCACAACAAGAAACAGAAAAGCTAAAGGATTCAATGAAAGCTGCCGAAGAGGAAAATCAATCTCTTTCCCTGAAAATTTCTCAAATTACTGATGAACTCCAACACACACGGGCAACCATGGAAGAGCTGAAAACAGAGCATACCAACTCCAATGAAAAATTGGCTGCACGGGAGATAGAATTCTCATCCCTGAGGGAGATGCATGATGCACATACAACTGGAGCTTCAGAACAAACAAAGGCGATGGAGGAGCAGATAAACAGTTTGAAACTGGAATTGGAGACATTGATGAGTGAAAAAAGAGAAAAAGATGATCAGTTTGAAAGTAAATCAGAAGAAGCCAGACAGTTAACTGAGGAGGTAGCAGAGTTGAGGGAGCAGATTTCACAAGTGGAGATGAAGTCAAAGGAGATAGAAGAGCAGATATCTTCTCTCCAGAATAAACTGGAGGTTGCTGAGAATGAGTCAAATTCGAAAACTGAAGAATTAAACAATTATAAAAAAGAAATAGAAAATTTACATGCTGAGAAAAGTCAACTGGAGGAACAGCTGGCAGGAAGAAATAGTGAAGCATCAGATCAAATCAAGGAACTACAGGACCAGATCACCTCATTGGAGAAAGAACTGAAGACCTTACAATTTCAGGAAAGAGAGATGAAATTGGATCTTGAGAGAAAAGATGAAGATATTGCGGAGTATCGGATACAAGTAGAAGGTTTGCACGAGAAACTAACTAGCAGCGATGCTCTTCTGAAACAATTTTTTGAAGAAAAGGAGACTCTTGAAGCCAAGTTGAAGGGCCGAGATCTGGAAGTGGAAACGCTAAACAGCCACAAAACAGGACTGGAAGAGCAATCTAGGTCAAGCAGCAATGAGACCACTCAACTAAAAGAGGAGATATCAAGGTTACAAGACAGGATTCAGGAGCTAGAGAAGGTATTACAGGAGAAAGAAGATGAGTCATCTGTCATCCAAAGAAGGCTAGAGGATGGAGAAAATGAAGCATCTTCCAAAATTGCAGCTTTAATGACAGAGATCGGCAATTTGAAGCAGGAATCTGAAGAAATTCAAAACTTAAAAAGCCAGATGGAGGCACAGATTGAGAAGGAGAAAGAGGAATATATCAAGGACCTGAACCTGCTAGAAACCGAGAATGCTGAACTTAAAAGCAAAATTGAAGATTATATCAGGATATCAAAAGAATTAGAGGATGAATTGAACAATAGCAAGGAGCAGTGCGAGCATCTTGAAACCCGTGTTCAAGAGAGTGAGGTGGAACTCCAGGAAGCAGAAAGAAAGCTTAAGGTATTGAAGGAAGATTTGAGCATGGATTCAGAATCAAAAGATGAGAAAATTTTGGAGCTCGAGGTACTAGTTGAAGATCTGAAAAGAGACCTAGAGGTGGCTATAGATGAAGAAAAGACTGCTTGGGAGAAAACCCGCACAATTGAAGTCCAGCTTCGTCTAGCAAACCAAAAACTCAGGGTCACAGAACAACTACTAAGTGAAAGAGAAGAGAGTTTCAAGATTGCGGAGCAGAAATATCAAGAAGAGTGCAAAGAGCTAGAAGACAAGATTGCTAGGCTATCTGAAGTACTTGCTGCAAATAATGAAGCTTATTGTGGAATGATTATCACTCTCTCAGAAAATGTGAAAAAATCACTTGCTGGAATGGAATCCATCACGAGTAAGTTTGAGGAGGATCATGAGAAGTTCTCCAGCATCATCTTTCATATTTCGGAAGAGGTTCAAATTTTGAAGCATTGTGCCATAGGGAAGAATGTTGAGAGCGAGCAGTTAAAGGAGCAACTAAGCACTCTGACTGAACAACTAAAGAATGAGAGAGAAGAAGGAACAATGATGAGAAATAAGATCAGTAAGTTGGAAGTTCAGGCTGACAGTGAAAAGGGAGAAAAAGATAAGTTATTTACCGAAGTAAGCGAGCTGAAGAAGGCAGTAGGAGAGATGGACAGGGGATTGAAAGAGAGAGATGAGCGGCTACTTACCCTCGCAGAGGAGAAACGTCAAGCCATAATGCAGCTGTGCTTGTGGTGTGATAATGTGTGGGCCCAGTACGATGAGCTGAAGAAGATCGTCTCCAAGACAACTTCACAGAAAAGGCAGATTAGATAGAAGAAAACTTTTCGGTAATTTTGTTTGCGGAGGGTCATATGCATTTCAATTTTGGCTTTTAATTATTGTTTTACTGTGTCAGTCGGGGGGGAAGGGGAGGGGGGATTGTCATGTGTGTAATATATAGGGTGTATATCCTTGTCTTTGTCTTTTTGAATGTAGAGATTTTTGGTGCCTGTCTTCTGAACATGTAGAGATTTTTGTGTGTGTATTCAATCTGGGTATCTGGGACTGGATTAAATTCTTTTACCTGATATCAAAATAAATGCCTTGATTGTATTATTTATTCGGTCATCTCCAGATAGTTTTTGCTTTTTCTTCCTAAACTTTGTACCTTAACTCAAAGTCTCAACCTCTAGTTTCATTTAGAATTGAGACACAAGGATTTGGGGGTTGGTTTGGTGGTTTCACCACGCACCTCCCATATGGTCCTCCGAGGAATCGGAACCATCACAATCCCCCTCCACCGGGCAATATCCCCAGACTGCATTCCTGAGATAAAAGCCTCAGTTAGGCCCACGTTTTCGGCACAAAATAAGAGGTATTTGCCTCTCCATGGTGCAAGAAGATGATCTCCAAACAGAACGAACCACAATACTAACTGACAGCACTATCATAATAAACAACTATCAACCTCGAAGACTTTAATGTTTGTAATGAGAACATAAAATAATCCAAACAGTTCATTATGTGACTTGCAATCACTATTTTACAGGTGCAAAATCCAATAGTTGTTTAACAAATGTTACTCTAATCCACAAAAGATCTCCATTAAATATGGGCAACAAAATAAATAATTAAACAGAAGTGAAACAAACTATAAATTATTAGAAAGGGGTCGAGGTATCATAATATCCTAGAAAATCTAGGCTAGTGGTACAAGCTATTTTTATTCAGATTACTGAAGGGGTAAAATCACTAAGGGTAATTTAGATGATCACTTGGCAAATACCAGCACTTGATGTCACATGAGTCTAGACTACTCATGAACCACAAAAGAATATTCTTCGTGATTATTTACCTTTTACTGTGTGTACTCAAGCTCTAATAGAGAAACTGAATATTCTCCTCCGAATCAATCTGAAATTCTCATCTCCACCCCGAGTAAATCTTTCACGACTTCATATGTGACAAATGCAATTGAAATGGATGGAACCACCTGAAATAATTACCATATTACTAAAGTGAGATAAAAACCAAAATAACTAAACAAGCGATGAATTTCTTTCTAAAAGTAAGAAAAGCAGCCAATAATCTAAAGCCTACTAGATTCCAACTAATCTGCAAACCATGAAGGCTCAAGTGTTGTCGTTTTAGGCCAATAATTTGGTTAGGCTAGACAGCCCTTTTACTAGTTGATCCAAGCACTTGTTGGTCAAGCAATGCAATGGAAGCATGCAGAATAAAGGGAAAAGGACAACTACTACACTGACCTTTACTGAATTAGGGACCAAACCCTTGTACAAGGCTCGAAAACCTTCATACCGAACTGTCTTCCGGAAGGCATCAACCATGCCTGTATACTCAAGTGCAACCTTTTTTCCATCGCCGGTAATAACTGTAGATGCATCTTTCCAGCCGACCATCTGCATTCTTCGGCGTACAACATCAAGAGGATAAGCAACAGTCTGGCCAATAGTTCCAGCAACAGCACCACATGCAAGCCTCGTAGTCACACTCAATTCTTTGTCCTGGACAAGCCCAAATGGGTTTTCTTTGACCAAATAGTCCTTCAGAGATTCATATACAGCAAAATTGAGACCCACATATGGTATCTGCAGATAACAGAAAGCACTTGGTAAATCAACACACAGAATTTATTTACACATCAGATAATATAAGATCCACAATGCTTATCATACCAGCAACCAACTAATGAGCATCAACTACAAAGCAACAGCACCAAAGTCCGATGAACATGCACCAGAAAAGGAAGACTAAAAAGGTTTATACACTCTAACAAAAACCACATATATAAAACTATGTAATATGTATACTTCTGGTCAGATTTAAGAAATTACAAGTTTCTGAAAGGTGCCTTAAATGAAAGATGATTTTTTTCCCTTCTTTTTTTATGATGTTCCAGCTTAATAAATCCAAAAATCAATAAAGGCCAAAATACTACAGCACACTGTTGCAAGTCTTGGAGCCCTCATATTCTGATAATTAAATGGAAAGATGTCGTAAACAACATAATAGAAGTGTAGAACACTTTTTGCAGAAACTACATTAGTGAAAAAAATAGTTGTTGCAACGTCATATATTATGAGATAAATGGAAAAAAACACTTGACAAATCCGGCACTTTGACCAAAGTTTTAAACCTGGAATTACCCTTTTTCCTTCGTTATCCTTTGATTTTCCTCTCTCTGCTTTATCAGAACAAATTTCCAAGCCAAAGGATTCAGAAACATAACACACTGGAAAGAAGAATCGAAAATAGAAGAGAAAACAAAGCTAGCTTACGAGCCGAAAAATACGATTCTTAAAACGAAGAAGCATGCTGGTAGCCCAAAAATCAAAACCAGTCTCTCTCCTCTTGTTGCTCATTGTTTTTTTTAATGATATTTGAGGGGGGTTTAGCCTATGAATCTAAAGCAAATGAGGGGAACGAATAGAGTAAATGAAGTTGAGGAGAAACAAAAATGAAGAGAGACAAACTAAGGAAAATGGGACGACAGATAAAAAGAGGGGGGAGGGTCAAAATGCCGGAAAATTAGTAAAAGCCTCAATCCGTCTAGTGGTATATACTATCATTCTATCAACCAATCAGAAAGTACCAAATACAAACTACAGCAGCGAAGTCCTGAACCAACCATAACAGTTCACCTTAGACTTGCATTAGTGAAAAAGACTCGAAAAAATATTACACTTCAGTCTTTCACATCAACCTTACATGCCATAATTCTGGTCAGATTCAAGTGACTACACGTTTGTGAAAGATACTCCTGGGTATATTGGACACAGATAGATGCTAAAATGATACACAGTAGCAGATCTATATCTTTCAAATAAGGTAAGATTTTCTTTTAAATACTATATTCAAGCTTATCAAATCCAGAAAACAAATAAAGGTAAAATTGCTCCAGCACACTGCTACCATGTCATATTAAGATAAACAGATAAAGAAACCAGCATTTCTACATTCAAACTTCAACAAGCAGGCTAAGATCACACCATATGTAATGATCCAAAACATTTACAATAGTGTGACTGGGAATCTAAAGATGAAGAGAAAAGCAAGAACATCTGGAATTCTAGGTTCAACAAAAGACTGCACATTGTGATCAACCCCACAGGTTTTAGGTACTAGACAGTGACTGTGAATCTAATATATCAAACGACATGTAATATTCGAAGACTTCACTTGAGCAGCATTTGATAATTGGCTTTCAAATTATTACTCCCTCAGTCAGGGAAAAGATAATCACATATACTATATTAGGATGTCCAAAAAAGTTGCCTTTCAAATATACTCTTATTAAAAATTGGATGATTGACTAATGAAACCGCCCAACATAATAAAGAGTCTCCTGGCTAAACTGTGTTGTATCTAATTATGAGGGTTTAGGATAATGTGAATTGTGATTATTAAATTTGGAATCTGGAAAAAGTACATATTTAGTAACGAATTCTGATCCATGCTTTATTGAGAAAGATACCACAAAAAAATACCATATGTAGCAACTACCATACGAGATTTAGTATCAATGCAGACCAGTAGGTGATAAAATTGACATGTATAACAATATTTCAAAATCGAAGACAGGGAACACGAAAGAAATCAACAATTTAGAAGTTCAGATGCACTACTTATACTATCTAAACAAGAATGCAGGGAAACTTCCAAAAGATCTACATCAAGTTACTAATTGACAATATTCTCTCTCACAACAAAGCAAGGAGCCGTCTTAGATCATAAATGCAAAAAACCTACACACCATTCAGATATTACTTACCACACCAATCACGGAAGGGAGCCACCCCTTGTACAAGGCCCGGGCACCCTCTTCACGGAAAACAGTTGTAAGAGCATGGTATATCCCTCTGTACTGTTGAGGAGATTTATCGGTCTGCAAAAACAATAGAAGTATATTTAAGTGAACAAAATGACTACTTATGGATACGATTGGTGAAGACAGCTCAATTTAATACCTGAACAGTCAGCCTGCCTCTGACCAAATCCATAGGGTAAGTTGCTGACATGGCAATAATTCCAGCACATGCTCCCGCTCCGAGACGTAGCACAGGAGTGAGTTCAGCATCCTCTGCAAATAACCATGCAAAGATAAATCCATGTCTTCTCTGCAGAACATAACATCACCATCCAGTTCGTTTATAGTATATCCAAAGCATCTCGAGATAACAATGACCCTGTATTAGTTAATTAGGCGATAAACCAAACCAAAGAAAATGTCGAGTAACAATAATTATAAACAAATAGCGGACTGTTTTTTTTGCAAGATAAAACTTAACATACTTCCCTATCAGAAAGTACACCTAAACTTAGAACTCTAGAAGTACATCACTACTCTACATAAGATGACAAGAGTTGCGACATAGTTCCTCCACCCTCAATCAAGTATCCTGTTAAGTTTGGGTACGCATATTAGGAGTAAAAAGTGGTGGAGTGTAATAGATAGAGTAAAAGTGAGAATAAAAATTGATCACATAAGAGAGAGAACTAGTGGAGGGCCCCACATCACATGTATGTGAAGAGAGTGTGCAAGAAGGAGAGTTCTTGAGTAGGCTGGGATAAATTTTGCATTTAAGTTCGCAGGACAACTGACCAAAATAATAAAAACAATTATTTGAAAATGGAAGGCGGTGGTGTAAGATTTTTCCTGAAGAAATCAGATTCAAAAGACCTTAAATGCTTTGTCACAGTTCCTATACCCCCCCCCCCCTCTTTCTAGCATCTGTGTCAATGGCTCTGTTCAACAACTATGAAAAATTCAACTTAAGTAGTGGCACTATAGGTTCAAAGACCAAAAAGTGTCACCAGCTGCACCAAACCAAACACCTGCAAGTCTGCATCACGCAATTGCAGTAGTGACTGCAGGTTCAAAGGCTTTGCTCTGTGGATGGGTTGAGGAGAACCGGACAGGATCTCACAGCTATGCCTGTAGCTATGGAAGTGGGAATCCGGGGGTTAAAATGGTGAAAGATTCGGAAAAGGATTCCTCTGCTGATAGATCTTGCATAACCACTAACGAAAGCATTAATCATCTTTGCAGACTCTCATTGGCTGTCCTTTAACAATCCTTGACAGTAGATCCAATTCTGGAATCATATAGAACTAAGATCCCAAGGATTTTTCAAGAAGCCAAGATGTGAGACAACTCATATTCAAAACAATTGATGCACATCTTAAGTTCTCGCGCTTCAAACAACTCTTGCTCGCAGGATAGTTCCAGATTGATCCATATAGCGATAAAGTAATAAACAGACTCGTGTTGACGCTGCTTGGCTTCTATCAGTTCGGCACGCCTAAACTCCTATGGGCACTTTCTAAGTGTATTTGAGAGCAAGCCACAAGACTATCCCGAATAATCTTGGATTCACCCAGGAGTTGCTATATCATAAAAGGGCATCCCCTTGACTATATCCTAAATCTTCGCTTTAGCGATTACATACCATAATCAATTCTGAAAGGTTGGATTATTATTTTTCCATTTTTAAAACAACAACTAGAACTTAGAAAAAACAAAGCAGCTAGCCTAGCTAGTAGCCCTTCCTCAGCTTGAACAAAGCCAGCTCTTGCTTATGCTTCCTTCCAAAATCTTCGCTTTAGCGATTACATATCCTATATATTGCCCATGTTAGAAGTTTTTCTATGGCCTTTGCCGAGTATTATCGAGTTGCAGGAGAGCTTCCTTGCCTAGCCTATGCTTTAAGACCAGTTTCAAGCTTATCACAAGGAATGGTTTCTTCTATTCGATTGAGCAAAGGGATCCCTCACCTGCCATCAACACATCACCATCACCATCACCATCATCTCTGCCCCCTTCGTTTGTGATAGGTTCTCGTGTTGCTTTTAATCAAATTTACCTCATATACCTGACAAGTCGAGCAGCCAGTAGGAATATTCTCCAAGTAAGTAGGTTGAAGTGAATTATTAAATAACAGACTCAAATAAGATAAAGGTGTGTATCCAAACATTCTAGAATCTAGAATCCACTGAATACGCAAATGAACCTTCCATTGCCTCATTGTAATCAGACAGTTAATGTCTTCTAAAGTCCAGAAAACTTTGTTCGGTGGGACTTTGATTAATTCTTATCATAACCATGCATTGATTACATCAAATTAGCATCAACTAATAGAAAATGTTAAAAAAAATTAAGCAGCAAGTTAGCTAGTTAGCCACTACGCTAGCAAAAAGCATTTTATTACTAAATTTTCAAACTTGGGCTCAATTCGAGCCTCGAGCTGAACCCAATTTATTCGTCGAGCTTTAAGCTTGAGCCGAGCTCTACTTAAAAATTCTCGAGTTGATCTTGGCTGGTTAATACTCAACTTCTGACATCGCCCCAAATTAAAGCTTTTAAAAAAGTAAAACACTCTCTCAGATGCACACAATGAAGAACATAGTTAGTGTTAGATCAAGGATTACTATACGTGAAAAGGAGTCATTGTATGCTCCCCCCCCCCCCCACACCTCTCTCTTCTCTCATATACAACTATATCTATGACATCCTGTAAAAGGAAATAGAGCGACAGCTAGGAAGAGAACTAGCAAGATCAAAACAATTCTAGGTAAGGCTGTCTATGAGCAAAATGGCAGCTGTATGCAGCAGAAATTGCTCTTGCTCATACCATTTCCAGTTTGCTGCCGATAAAGCCACAGAATTCCCCTGTTTGATGAAAAACATGCCATCAGTAGATTCAAAGAAGCCATCTTCAGAAATCAATGCGAAAATAATTAATACAATAGCATTTAGCTTCATAAGTTTCACTTCTTCGCTACTGGGTTTATTGTATAAGATTAGATAAGGGTCTACATGTACTCTCCAACAAAGAGAAGTTTCATGTGAAAGGGCTTAAACGTGAGCTCTCCACAGATGCACACTAACATTTTCTACCTAAAATATTGGTTTAGCAGTATTAACCCAGTCAAAATACCAGAGGTTCACTACTAACTATAAAATCCTTTATTTCCTACTAGTCCAGCAAACAGTGAATTGATGCTGGAATTTGATGCATGGTAAAAGTGAAAAGGCCTAAAATTACAAGAAAAAACTGAAATTGACATCAATCTTTTGTGCATCGTAAGTCATAGAACATACTTTGATGCCTGCTCGTAACTAAAAAACTTGACTGCTGAATTTGGAACAATACGAGCACAGTTAGTGCCGTTCCCTTTGAATAGACCACGAAGTCCTTCAGTCTGCCATATATATTTCAAACCCTGAACTGTTCCGTTGTATTTGATGCTGTGAGGATTTTGAACCTGAGAATAACAAAACCAGCATACTGTCAAAGAAATACCTTTAGCTTTTTAAGTCCAGATCAGCAATAGTTCTGTTAAACGCCCAAAGTGACTAACTCTGGTCGGATATCCATTAGGACAAATAACATCAGCAAAACCATTACAAATTTGGGATGCAAATATATCACATGCTGATTTTGAATGGCTTCATATCAGATCATCCAGTAATAAACATCAAATACAAGCATTAATCACTTGTGCACTTCTGATCTCAGTACATGGAGGAGAAACACCGTATTTCCCCTTGCTCCAAGTAGTAGCTTCTCTGTGGAATGACCTTGCCATGGACACTCACTTGCAAACAAACGTAATTCATCAGGTATATTTTCACTAATGAAACACAACATTACAATATCTTTGATTATCCAGGGTTCTTTACAGGAAAAACGAACAGCTAAATATAGAAAGGAAGTTCTTGTTTTTTTTCCTTGTCCATAATGATAAGAAGCAGGCCTGCAAAACATATTTGGCATTTTACTAGTACCTGTTCTTTTTTACTCTTCATGCTTTTCTCACGCAAACAAACTCAGATTAAAATCTTCTCTTGTCACAGAGAAAATTACTTTTATGAAATACTTCTGTAGACGAATTGGTAAGGAATAATTTTATAGTACAAACTATTTAATTCTAAAAATTTAGAAGTCAAAGTTTCAAAGATCATAACTAAGTCAACTTTCCACTCACCGACTACTGACTGATACACTCTGAAGATTAAACAGGAAGCTGGAGTCAAATTTCCATTGGTTTCATTTTTTAAAGAGGAACTGATAAGCCATTTACAAACAAACAGAGATGACCACAAACCAAAAAAAAGAAAAAATCCAGGTAAGATGAGAGTATAAATTAAAATGGAGGCAGTAGACTCGTAGTGTGGAGGAATGGTTGCACAGAATCTCAATGGTATAAGATTGAACTAAAGAGTATGAAACCGTAAGTATACTTTGTAGTCTACGCAGATGACGCGACTTCTCCGCTTCCAATTATAGCAGGAGAACAACGAAAAATAAGATATTAAATATGAAAATCTCCTGGATCAAAGTGACAGTAACGTCTTTTTATTTTAAATTTTTTAGAAACAGCAGCAGTATGAGTAAACTCACCTGCAGCAAAATTTTCAACCGTTCTAGAGGAGCAACTGCTGTACGTGACCTGCGATCAAATGCACGAGAGTTAAACTCGTCATACTACTACATGACAAGATAACAAGTTTTCACATTTCAAAGCTAATTAACATAATTTTTTGTCCACAATTCTTTCATTTAACACTCTTTAGAGTTAAAGGTCGATACAAGTAAACAACTATGATCACTTTTCAAATCAAATTACACCACATATTAAAACCTCAGTTCTTCTATAACATACTTCAAACAAGTCTGTTCAAAATCAACAAAAAAGCAAAACTAAGAGCTCCAGTAATACACAACATACGGATCAAAACCTCAAAAATTGAATCAACTTCACTTCACTAAAAATGAAATTCAACAAAACTAACATGAAAACAGAAGAACACGGCAATCTCTCCTAATCAACCTCAACAACTTTCAGTGTTTCGTCAAAAACTTCACGCTAACAGTAGCAGTCACACAATCAATTCCAGAACCAAATTTCCAAAACATGAACTAATACATCAATTTGACGATAATTAACACTAATCAAATACTAATACAAGTATACAACGCATCAAAAATTGAATCAACTTCAATTCACTAAAAATGAAATTCAACAAAACTAACATAAAAACAGAAAAACACAGCAATCTCTCCTAATCAACCTCAACAACTTTCAGTGTTTCGTCAAAAACTTCACGCTAACAGTAGCAGTCACACCATCAATTCCATAACCAAATTTCCAAAACATGAACTAATACATCAATTCGACGATAATTAACACTAATCAAATACTAATACAACGCATAAAAACGTCAAAACTTATCAATCAAATTCAATTCAAACGCTACCAAAATGAAACGAAAAAAACAAAAAACAGGAGGAAATCATAGAGAGAGAAAAACATACACTCCACCAGCAATACCGCCAGCAGCAAGAGATTTAGAAATACTAATAAGAGCATGACTTGGAGATTTAACGCCTTCAGTAGCAGCTTTCGCTTCTTCCGCCAAATTTACGATCGTCGAAACTGCAGCTGCTTCGCCTCGTTGTTTCACATCTTCCGACGCCATTTTTTCTCTCTCTTCAAGGTTTTCTGTAAAATCAACGACGATTTCGAAGAAGAACCCCTAGAAGATGATAATCGAAGAAGATGAAGATGTTTTGTTCCTCCTCTTCTTTCTCTCGACGAGAGAATTAGAGTTTTTTACGCGGAAGAATCGAACATGTAGTTATCAGAGGAGGAAAAACAGAGAAAGTTTGTAGGAGAAGTGTATACATATATAGAGAGGGAAAGAAATTGGAGAGTAAAATATACAGAAATAATATGGATCGTAAGATGGTGGTTTTACGGTTGCAACGTTCCGGCGCTAATTAGCGCGAGGAAGAAGCGCTTGCTAGGGTACGACTGTACTAACTTTTTAGTAGCATTATTTTTTTTGTTGGCTTATCCATTTATGTTGTTGTATCTAGTTTATGATATTAGATATTTAGAAGTGAGATTATTGGTGGGGACAAGTTAGGATTTTGGTTAATCCTACTTTTTATGTTGAATCGTATTTTGCTTAAACTCGCTAAAATTGGATTAGGTTTTTTGGATCGAAGAGGAAAGTAGACTATATTCGTTTTAGCTCTAATATGATATTTATATGCTATCATGACATTCCTTTAGAAAATCATCAAAAAAACAATTGCATACAAGGTATTGAACTCGTAACTTCTTCCTTTAATTTGTAATGTCATTGGTTTTATCACTCAATTATGATTTGTGTATGTGACAATGTGTCAAACCTAAATTATACATCATTTTTATCTTATTAGATTAATCGGGGTATCATCCGAATCCAACAACTAGCTTATGTCCAAAATATCTAATTTTGACACGAAAATCAAGCTAGAGATAGTAACCATTAATAGACTTTCTTTTTTTTTTTGTATGTCCAAGTTCATGTTCACCAACTCTTGAAATTTACAATAGCCTGTCCATCTTCCATATGAGTTTTACTATTAATTTCATTTTGTATCGAAAGTGGAGTTTTACGAGATAAACTTTTTTGAAGTTATAAGATTTATTGAAAAAGTTAAAGAAGAATATCAATGGAATTTTGAAAATGAAATATGGGTTGTGAACGGTACTTATATAGGACTTTTATGATTTTACCTATGTAATATAGTCTCCAAAATCGTGAAGTTTGATTACATTTTACAAGTTGAGGGGTTACTTTGAAACTAGGGTGCGAGCGTGAGGGTCATTATAGAAAATGTCACAAAATACAATAATACCACATATAATGTCCCTTATTCTAAGGGCTTTGCTAAACGACGCCCTAAAATTTCCTACTAACGCCCTAAATACGGTATTTTTATACCATATTTATACCCTTATATTTCTTTTCTCTCTCCCCTTTGACTCAAAACCAGTTTCTATCCTCTTTGGCATTTCATTTGTCAAGAAACTACCGCATTTCATTTGTATCCTTATACAAGATTTGATTTGTCAAGATACATTTCATAAATCAAAGTTTCTTACATTTATTTGTCAAATTAGATTGATAAGATTTGATTTGTATCCTTCCAACAATCATATATTATCTCCCCTCTGACTTCCAACAATCATATATTACATTTCATTTGCCAAGAAACAACCCATAAAGTATCCTGCAAATTCATGCAATTCTCCACCTAAAAAAACTAATATGAACCCGGTGCACACTAATTAGCGTGCACCCGATCCATATCACGCGAGTTTATGATAGTGTATGTTAAAATGATATAGTGTATGTTAAAATGATATAGTTTATGTTACAGTGATATAGTATATGTTAAAGTGATATAGTGTATGTTAAAATGATATAGTGTATGTTACAGTGATATAGTATATGTTAAAGTGATATAGTGTATGTTAAAATGATATAGTGTATGTTACAATGATATATTGTATGTTACAATGATATAGTGTATGTTAAAGTGATATAGCGTATGTTAAAGTGATATAGTGTGTGTTAAAATGATATAGTGTATGTTAAAATAATATAGTGTATGTTAAAAGTGATATAGGGTATGTTAAAGTGATATAGGGTGTGTTAACGTGATATAGGGTGTGTTATAATGATATAGTGTATGTTAAAATGATATAGTGTATGTTAAAGTGATATAACGGGTCACATGCCTGAACCTGGTCCACACTATTTTTAGTGTGAACCGGGTCCACGCAAGTCGGATTGTTCTCCACCACAATCCAACTGCCCTATCCCCTTTGTACCAAGGACGCCCAAAACCACCGCATTTCATTTGTCAAGAAAACCACCGCATTTCATTTGTCAAGAACACAGAATTCATCTATCAAGAAACTACCGCATATAAGGACCCAAAACCACCATATTTTTTCTTCATTTAATTTTTTTTTTTTTTTAAAAAAAATGGGGTGCCCACCAAGGACATGGATCATAAACCCATCTTGACTTTCCATGTTGAGAACCGACATGGTAAAGCACTAATGAAATTCTACTATAATACATAGGACATGTTTGGCAAATTTAGCGGTTCTAATAGCTGTTAGCGATTGCAGTAGTTGTAGCTATTGGGGGTAACTGCTAGCTGTCTATTAATAGCTGTTAGTGATCAGCGATTAAATTAGTTGTTTAATTAGAAGTGTTTGGCAAAAGTAGCTGTCGAAATTGTAAAAGACAATAAATGACATTTATTCTAATATGAAATGAACTACAACAATTTCATATGTTTGTTCAATAGTTAAATTCAAATTTTATTTTTTCAAAGGAGTTACACAAAAAGGATTATACAACTTTTTAGCTGCTCAAAGAAATGTATAAATCTAAGAAAATATTCAACCCTCGAAAAATGTATATTACCAATTTTATTAAAATATTTGTAAAATATCTTATTTTTAAAATAAATATTTAAACTACATCTCTGTTATTGATTGTAAAATAAACATTAAATTCCCATAAAATAAAAAATTAATAAACAGTAAAAGGATAAAGAAATAAAAACATGGGTTAATAATTCTACATTATGCTATTATATAGTGTTTATTTGCTAGATCGCTACCTCTAAATCTCAAACATTACTTGTAGTAATGTTCCACAACCGCTACTCATAATCTACTTCAACTGCTACCCACTACTACAACCACTACCTTACCAAATACTCATAATTGGAGGCGTCCATGGCAGGCGCTCCACCACATGGTGGGGCACGCATTTGTTAAGGACGCCTCCTAAGAATTGTATATGAAGTAAAAGTATTATTGCTATGATATGAGGTTTGATTCTATAGACTTCAAGTTAATCTAGACGTTTAGCTCCAGAATCCAATTGAGCTATAGGCTTATCGAACATAAGTATTTGAGGTTCCTCTGGTGTAGTATATGTGAAAAATATGGCAGTTACTTGATCGTTATGCATAGTTCAGCTGAGCTACTCTATGCGGAAGTAAGATGCCAATGTTTATAGTATGTTGTTAGTTGTGTGTTTTATGTGTCATTCATGATGATGCCTAATTAATGCCCGCAAAGGTTTTACAATTAGTGAATTAGGTAGCAAACTACTAGATCAGTCATTGAACCTATTGAAAGGGTTTTGTTAAATATTGCTCCAAAATTACTTAAAATCACCCCAAATTTATTTTTTGACTCCCCACTGCCACCCGCCACCTCCTCCACCACCCACCTGGAAGCAGGCGAATTTTTTTTAGGAAGATGGGCGAACGTCTGGCCTTGACATTTGCTCCATGGGGCGAACGTCCAGGCCAGACGTTCTCCCCATGGAGCAAACTCCCAGGCCAAACGTTTGCCGTCATCGTCCTAAAAAAATTTCAACTTTTTTCCAGGTGGCAGGTGGGTGGTTTTGGCAATGGGGTGGTGGTGGCATGAGGTGGATGGTGGTGGCAGGAGGTGGATGGTGGTGGAGTGAGGTGGGGGTGGGGGTGGTTTAGGGAAAAAGAATGAAAAGCTTGGAGATGTAATTTCAACTTTTTTTGGGGCTATTTTAAGTACTCTTGCAGCGATGAATAGAAGTTTAGTATTGAAATTGCAGTTGAAAATTCCTTCATTTAAGCCTCTAAAGCATTGATTTAAAAAAAAACACGTTGTACATGCAACACATGCATATTATGTAATCTACTAGCCTTTTCGTGCTGACCTAATACCAAGCCGAAATGCCTTCTTTCTCTCTCATTCAATTTTACTAATGCTTACCATTGAGTTGTCCGCCTTTATTGTCGCTACCTAGGGGGGTCGCGCGCGATAGCGATGGGCTAACAACTAGTATACGTAAATATATCAACCAATACATCACACAATAGTAAATTAGATCTAATTGTCCAAAACAAAACTTATAAATCTCAAATATTAAAAAAAGAAAAACAAAGAGAACATGTAAAAACTAGGGTTACGGTGATAAAATATCACGACTGTACGTGAACAGTTCGAGCTCGACTTGTTTGAATTTGGTCAAAACTCGACTCGAACAAAGCTCAGCTCGTTAAGCTTCAAGCTCGGCTCGAACATATGTTGTTTGTGTACACAACAAATAATGTTTGTGTATAAACAAATAGTGTTTGTATAATTTTTTTTCTACGTATCTAAATAATAGTTAGAGAATGGTAACATAAAAATATGATGAAATTATATCAAAATTAGTGTCTATTTGTAAAGATTAAAATATATGAATATTAGTATATTTTTTATTTTTTTAAAATATAATTTTTGAGATATATATACAAGTTTCAAAATTGCGAAAGTAATATTGTTTGGACAAATAAGAGCATGACATGTTTCCTGCCACCAACTTCCCTTACACTAAAAGACACCACTACCCTTAATAAGTTACTGAAAGTAGGGGTGTAAGTTATTTGGTTAAAAACCGAAAACCAAACCAAACCGAAATAGTAATTTGGTTTGGTTTTTTTAAAAAATTCGGTTTGGTTTGGATTCAAAAAAAAATAATTTGCTTTTTCGGTTTGGATCGGTTTTGGTTTCGGAAAACCGAAAAAACCGAAATTATAAGCTGCACTAGCCGTCCAGCCGAGCCCACTTAATATCTTTTGATTTTTGAATCCTAAATTCCTAACTCCTAAACTAAACCAGTAAACCTAAACCCTAACTCCTCTAGTCCTCTCCTATCCTCTCCTCTCCTCTCATCTTCTCTCCCTGACGGCTGCGACAGACCCCCACGGCAGCGGCACGCCGGCACGCGACAGAAACTGACTCTCCCTGACGGCACGTGACAAAAACTGACTCTCCCTGATGGCACGCGACAGAAACTACGGTTCTACCTCTTTCTCTCTCTTTCTCCTCTCGCCGGTTGAAGTGTTGAACTTGAAGAGGTATATTAATCTCTGTTTTTTTTATCTATATTAATCTCTGAGTTTGTCTATATTTTTCTCTGTTTTTTGTGTGTATATTAATCTCTGGATTTTGAAAGATAAAAAAAATTCGGTTTGGTTTGGTTTTTGGTTTTATATTTTGGTCTGGTTTGGTTTGGATTGAGTCGAATTTTGATTTGGATTTGGTTTGGAAATTTCAAAACCGGATTTATTTCGGTTTGGTTTGGTTTTGACCTAAAACCAAACCAAAAACCGAACTTACACCCCTAACTGAAAGGGCCGAAATACCCACGATTAGATGTTGCCATTTAGGGCATGTTCTCCCCAGCTTATTTTCAGTTCAGTTCAGTTCAGATCTGTTCAGATCAGTTTAGTTCAGTTCAGATCAGTTCAGCTCTTGACAATACTTTTACTCTCACATATCACTATCCATTTCATTTCAGTTCAGTTCAGTTCAATTCAATTCAATTCAATTCAGTTCAATTCAGTTCAGTTTAATTCAATTCAGTTCAGTTCAGTTCACTTGTTTTATGCCGAAAAGAACATACCCTTAGCAACATCTAACAGTTAGATGTTTATCATGACTCCTAATACATAAAATAGAAAAAGTAGAACTATAGTTGGTAGAATACGTTTCTCTTCTTGATTTGGGCTCCCCCCTCCCCCCTCCCCCCAACCCAATCTCTTCATCACCCAAAAAAAAAAAAATACTTGTAGTTGGCCGAGTACGTCAAAAAGTCATGCATAACACAAACACTGAAACACAACTGTCTATAATAATCCAAATGCATGATTTGCTCGGCTGGTCAATCACTAATGATATCAATGCTCACAATAATTAAACATAAATAATGAACCTGCAATGAACCCTCCATAAACTACTAAAATAAACAATTAATGTTTACAGATGGTTCAAATTATACTTACTCCAAAGCATAATAAACATAATAAACAAAATAAAAGTTTCTCATTTTGTAGAGTGGATGAAAAAGGAAAATCAAATGATGAAGGAAGAAAATGCAAGAGCATTAACATCTGTATCAGAAGCATCAGCAGCCTCAATGATATGGGATTGTGGGAGCCCTCTCTATGATTCCTTTGAATTAGCTTCTTTATCTCATATCATTGAACGCCATATGATGCTTTTGCCATCATCATCATCATCATCATCATCATCATCATCATCATCATCATCATCAACAACATCATCATCATCAACAACAAGTTTAAGATCATCATCTATATTATTGTCATCATCATCATCATCATCAACAACATCATCATCATCAACAACAAGTTTAAGATCATCATCTATATTATTGTCATCATCATCAACTTCTAATATGTCAAGATCTCATGGAGCAAGCTTTGGAGCTATTGATGTGGAGAAGAGTATGTGGAAGAGGAAGGTGGACTTTGAAGAAGTGAGTGAAAAGAAGAGTCGTAAGAGGATTAAGGTTAATGGGTGTTTTGGCTTTAATTGTAAAATTTGGAAGATGTAATAATGTTTGGAATTAAGACTGATGTAACTGTAGTTTTAAGAGGGCATAGTAAAAGAAGTTGTCAAATGAGTCCATTTCCCATGTAGACTCTTTCACTTTGAACTAAGGCATAAGCAACATTTTATGTCACATTATGTGGATAAGTGTATATAAGTTTTTAACATACCACCTCGAGTTTACACATTTATATTAGTGACATAAATATCATGTAATTTTATAGTTATGTTACTTTAAAAGTATTAATACATGTTAGTGTTAAAAAAAAACAATTTATTATCAGTTATTAAAGTTTTATTTTGCGATTTTTTGTAAAAACATTATATTGTAATTATTGTCTATTAAACAATTCGAAGAATTGTACTGACCCAACATCTAATATATCCGTACCATATAAAAAAGACTTTGCTATTCATGAATCCCTGTCATGTGCAAGCCTACCTCCATGTACCTTGCTAATTACATGGAAGTATAATTGATATGATTGAGCCAAGTATCAAAATAAAGAATTGAAATAAATAACGGATCTTGAAAAATAAGAGAAATTCTCGAATTAATAGAAGAAAAGAAAAGAACGAATATTTTAAAGTTTTGTAATCACTCTTGAAGTCTTAACCATGAATGTCAAAAACCCTTAGACCACTCCTAAAACTAAGTTACTTGAACATTAAAAAGAAATCATTCATGAAATTGGAGTAATGGCAGAAAAACAAGCGTTTAAATTTACAAGAAAATTAATCGAATTCACACTCTTTCAGTCTCTCTAGAGTCTAGCCCTTTCATGAGGCTAGGCGTTTATTTATAGTTTTAAGACAAGAGAAAACTTGCCCTCTGAGTATCTTACTTCGACTGATTTTAAGAAATAAAGGAACAAAAAAAAATCATGCTATTATATGTAGGATTTTAGGAAAGAGAGAAGAATCTTTCTTAAAATCTACTTAAACCACACAACCAATTAAGATTTAGGAAACTCTCCTACACTCTTTGCCTTGTTGTGCAAGTAAGCCCCACTGTAGGGATTAGAGTTATATGCCTCTTCCCTATAAATTAAGGGTATTTATGGGTAGTTAACCGTCCTAAGATGACATTTCGATTTTGTACTCGGGAATATCGTTCCATCATTTTTTGTGAATTGTAATGTAACCATTCAACCCAGCAACCGCCTAAACGATTAACCAATTTCGGTACAAATTTTCGATTAACCATTAATTGTTACTCATATTTAAATATTTATTTTACTTTATTTATTTATATATATACAAATTAAAAGTTAAAAATTAAAAATATATCTGGACATAAGTATGATATTGTCACTAGGATACTTCCATATCCAAATAAATTATACAAGTACCAAACAAGTCTTGGTTTAGTGGTAAAGATTTGACCTTGTAACTCTTTAGGGGTGAGGTTTTGCTTACTATTCTCCTTCGCTCCCAAGGAGTTTAACATGTAAACTTGACAGGTTATACCTATGAGAAGTGTCAATTCAATAGAATTTTTAATCTTACCAATCTAAGAGAAAATACGTACAATGGGAGATTAATTGATTGATTTTGTTGCTATAATTAAATTTCGTTGATTTAATCAGTTAGTTCAATTATGATTCGAACCAAATAATTTAGTTTACTTCAATTAATTTAACTTTAGTTTTTTTCCAACTGAACTGTTCTGTTCCAACTTTTCCAGTTTCACTTTCTACCTATCACAATTTATTCAAATTTTTGATCATTCCAATTAAGTTACTACTGTCCTACAATTCAATCCCACACAAATTTAGTTCAAATGGTCCACTACTCATCCACTAATATCAGTTCAAACAATTACTTTTTGTTTAAATTCAGTTGATTCCAGTTTGTAAGGAAAATCACATCAATTTGATTGAAAAATATCAAATTATGTAATTTGAGTCCAACTCTTATACTCCCTCTGTTTTTTTTTTATCTTTCTGAATTTCCTGTGCACATCTCCCAACGCACATTTTTGAACTTAAATATTTTTCATTATATATTAGTAAAAATTATAATGATTGAATATTAATAATGTACTAATTGAGACGAATCAAACAAGATCCCACATGACTATATTTTTTCTTATAAATTGATAAACATTGAGAAGATTCTCTCTAAGTATGAATAGTGCCAAGATTATAAGTGAGAACAATAAAAAAAAAACAGAGGGAGTACATGTTATTTGAATTCAGGTGTGTTTGTTATCCGTTTAGTTGAACTTGTCAATAATGTTTATATAAGTGAAACTTTTTTCTAAAAAATATCTCACATGTAAGAGAGAAATGTTCACTTATTTCATAATGGAATAAGTAGGTAAAATGAATAAGGGAGACATCGAGATGAAAAATCTCACGACTTGAGCAAATTCTATTCCTATTAGAATTTAGTTTCAGACCGATTCAACTCAGTATGAACCTGAACCGGACCAATTAGCTGATCGATACAGTTTAGTTCATATTTAGGGTTGTATTTTCCCAAACTTGAGCCGATGCAGGCCCAGAGTTGGATTTTCTCAATCCAGAACCGGTGCAATCCAGTTCAAGGCTACGATTGGGTCGGGACGGTTCAGGTTTGGAACATCAGTCCATTATTTTTCGTAAGTAGAAAAGCATTATGATTTTTAAATTTTAATTGCATATGCACTAGTATTTAGAATTAACAATTTTCGGTACCTTCCATCTACGCTAGTGTTATTAATAACTAGGCCAAGGATGAAGAAATTTTATGCATATTTAGAACTGGTTTAACGGTTCGGTTCAAGGTTGAGTACAATTTACCGTCCGTTTCAGGACTGAGTGCGATTCACGATCCAATTCAAGGCTATGATTGGGTCGATTTCTTCCCCCATCAATTGAGTTTACGAGAACCCTTATGTTTGTGCAATTCCGGGCCGATTCATATCCGGTCATCTAGCGATCTAGGCCGATCCGATCCGATTTTCTTGCAGGTTAGCTCATGACTGGCTCCGGTTAGACCCGTCCAATGACCACCTCTAAATTTGAGTATATGTTTGTTATTATCTTTATTATCAATGCCAAGGCCCAACATTTTTGGCCCATTTGCATCCTAAACTACTTGGGGGGTATATAATAATTCAGTACACTCCCAATTCCCAACCCTAAAGTTCGGAAACCTCGCAGCCTCCTTCACTCACACGGATTACTGAAGCTCGAATTGATCTCCAAATTTCGTTCCAGGTATTTTCAATTTCCCTCAAAATGAATCTACTTGTTTAGACCATCTTTTGTTGCGATTTTTCATGTGTTATATGGTTTGTTGCGATTTTAAGATCTACTTCATGTAATTATTCATGCGGATTAATTTATATGCGATTATTATTGTTTGTTTCATAAATTCAACTTCTCTTTTCTAATTTCATGCTTTTTGGGATAATTTAGATGTTAAAAAATCCCTGAATTGTTTATTCATTCGATTTTAGTGATATTTGATACTCAAGATGGGTTTCTTATGGTATTTACTCCGTATTGTCGAATATGCCAATTTTTCTGCAGATTGAGAAAAGTAGAATTTCTTGAATTCGTTGAAAGGAAAAAGAAATGGGTTCGCGTTTTTGGACTCAGGTTTGAAATCATCCAATGTAACAGATTTGTTTTAATTTGAGTTACAATGTTGTACTTATCAAGAAGTAATGTTAATTATGTGCTGTGTAGGGTGGAAGCGACACCGAGGAGGAGGAGGAAGAGGAAGAGAGTGATTACGATGATGATGTTGTTGTATATCAAGCTCTTGTTAAGCCTAAAGCTCCAAATTCTGGAAGCAGGTATCTACAGACAAATGGTAGCGGTAGCGATGATTCTGATGATGAAAAGCGAGTGGTTGTTTCTGCTAAGGATAAGCGATTCCAGGAGATGTCGTTGACGGTTGATCAGATGAAGAATGCTATCAAGATTAATGACTGGGTGAGCTTACAAGAAAACTATGATAAGATTAATAAACAACTTGAGAAAGTTATGCGTGTTGCGGAATCTGGTAAGGTTCCCAACATTTATATAAAGGCCCTTGTACTGTTGGAGGATTTTCTGAATGAGACCTTGTCAAATAAGGAGGCTAAGAAAAAGATGAGTAGTAGCAATGCGAAAGCATTAAATAAAATGAAGCAGAATCTAAAGAAGAACAACAAGCAATATGAAGATATGATTATCAAATACAGGGAGAATCCTGAGTCTGGAATTGAAGGGGAAGAAGAGGAGGAAGCTGAAGATGAATCAGAAAGTGAAGAAGAGACTGATGAACCTGGGTCCGAAAGTGAAGAAGACACTGACAAGGAGGATGAGACCACGGATGAACGTGGTCATGTGGATAAGCATATGGATAGGCAATTCATGAAAAACCCTAGTGAGATCACATGGGATACAGTGAACAAGAAAGTCAAAGAAATTGTTGCTGGGCGTGGTAAGAAGGGAACTGGCAGAATTGAGCTAGTCGAGCGTCTCACCTTCTTGACTAGGGTTGCAAAGACACCTGCTCAGAAACTTGAGATCCTTTTCAGTGTTGTATCTGCCCAATTTGATATCAACCCTAGTCTCAGTGGACACATGCCAATTAATGTGTGGAAGAAATGTGTACAGAATATGTTTGTTATACTTGATATTCTCACTCAGTATCCAAACATTCTGGTGGATGATTCTGTGGAGCCTGACGAAAATGAAACTCAAAAAGGCCCAGACCATAACGGTACCATTCGAATATGGGGAAACTTGGTAGCCTTCCTTGAAAGGATAGATGTTGAGTTTTTTAAGAGCTTGCAGTGTATAGATCCTTATACACGTGAATTTGTTGAAAGGCTGAGGGATGAGCCGTTGTTTTTGATCCTGGCACAAAATGTCCAAGAGTATTTAGAGAAATGTGGAAATTTGAAGGCAGCTTCAAAGATAGCCCTGAAACGTGTTGAATTTGTGTACTACAAACCTCAAGAAGTTTACGAGGCGATGAGGAAATTGGCTGAACAACCAGAAGAAGAAAATGATGAGGCTGCAGGTGAAGAATTTAAGGCAGTCGGTGAAGCTAGGGCCCCCCCTTTGTTTGTAGTAACTCCCGAGCTTGTTCCTCGGAAATCAACTTTTCCCGAGCGCAGCAGGGATCTGATGGATACCCTAGTTTCTCTCATTTACCAATTTGGAGATGAGAGAACAAAGGCTCGTGCAATGCTATGTGATATATATCACCATGCTCTTATGGATGATTTTACAGTTGCTCGTGACTTGCTGCTGATGAGTCATTTACAAGACACAATTCAACATATGGATATTTCAACCCAGATATTGTTCAATAGAGCTATGGCTCAGCTTGGTCTCTGTGCTTTTAGGATTGGTTTGATCTCAGAAGGACACAGTTGCCTTTCTGAATTATATTCAGCTGGAAGAGTGAGAGAGCTACTTGCACAAGGTTTCTCTCAAAGCCGGTACCATGAGAAGACTCCTGAACAGGTATGTTTGTAAATTTGTACATGTGTTACTGTTATCTTAATTATCCTATGTAGAGTGGTTGTTCTGAGCTTTCTGTTGCAATCTTTAGCTAAGATTTGGCGGGTGGTTATCGAATTCTGATATGTGCAGTGGGGTTTTCTCTGATATTGGGAAAACTGTGAGGAGCATGTAATTTTTCATATTGACTAAATTTACTGGTTTAGGTTGATCCCTGAATTCCCTCTGTTTCTTTATGGTGACCACACTTTATTTTTTAGGAGAAACTTCAAAAACTTTTTGATATCTTTTTTTAACTGATATTTTACATGACATTCTTTGTACCAAATTAATGAAGGAAACAACATTATCATGTAATATATTGTTAGATGTGTCTCAATGTATATTTTCAAATGATCAAGTTCTCATTTTTTTCTAAATAAAGAACAAGTGCTGTAACTAGTAGATAATGGAAGAAGTATTTGATAGAATAATATAAACCAATATTCAGAATGTTAACTACAATGCCCTTCTGTTACTGTTTACTACTTTTCTCGCAAAGAAAGTGGTGTATGTGGTAATGTGTCAATGACTCAAAGCTGTTTAAGCCGTCTGTTACTGTTTGCTTGTAGAATGTTTATGTTTTAATCAAGATTTGTTTTTGAAAGCCATTTGTGTCAGTGCTGCAATATTGACATACAAAGCTATCATTTTGCTTTCTGCTTTTGCTCCTTACTAATTTCAAATTCTAAAAGCTTGATAGGACTTAGGAGTTATAAGTTTAGTGCCGTGATTTATATTCTTAAGCTGTTCGTACACGTGACTTTCATTAGAGATGTTCAACCACACGATTTGTAGTGTGTACATTGATCACCTCAGTGGAATTTAAGATGAGGGACATGCAGAGTTGCTCGTCACTTGCTCTTGTCCTGTGACATGCTGTTGCTGCAAAGTGGATTTCTTATGCGCAATGCAGTTGCTGGTTGCTAATCTATTTTTTCTTTTTGTTCTGTATAACATCTTTTCGATCGGGATTGTTATCTTGTTTTATCAAGCCAGCCGGTTGGCGAACAGGTGTAATATTGTGTCATAGGGTGATGAAAGTTTTGGTGCTATTGAGGTGGCGGGTTTTTACTGCTAGTCCCACTTGTACTTCAAATAGGTAACAGAAAAAAAATACTACAACTTCTTAGAGTAAGTTCCTTGGATGGGGGTAGAAGTTTAGTATGTTTAGCTTGTTTTAAGCAGGTAGAAAAGGAAGTTACACTCTTTAGAAAAGAGAAGGTATTGGCTATTTCAAGAAAATAATGTACTTATGTAAAGGGCATGTATGGGAACCAAGTGCATTAGTATGCGGTATCTGGGAGGGGGAAACCATTAGATAATATTATAATATGTGGGTAGGGGGAACCGTTAGATGTTGTAATAGTTCTTCTAGTACTGGTTGAGGCTTATGCTGTGTGGCTGCCGTTGAGATTGGAACTTTTTTTTGGGTATGAATACTCGTGTTTTCATAGTAGGCCATTGTGAGTTTAAAAAGAAACATATTTTGCATGGGAGTAAATTATTAAAGTTTGTATATATCATACTTTTGTGGAAGGTACGTTGTGCTGTAGTTGGGATTTTGCATCTGCAAGACTCTAAGCTTTGCTTTTAAGAACCAAATGAGATGTCCCATAAACTTGGTATCTTAGTTGAACATGTATTATAGATGAAATTGTGAAACTCTGTTGACCCTTTCTCATTCTTGAAGATGCAATAGTCTTGCTCTTGCACGATTGTTTATTCAATTTGAATGCTTACCATCTTTACTCATTTATGAACCTCACTCTGGGTATTCTTCAATTTTTATCAGGAGATGAGAGAAAGAAGGCAACAGATGCCATATCACATGCACATCAATTTGGAACTTTTAGAAGCAGTTCATCTGACTTGTGCTATGCTGCTGGAGGTCCCCTATATGGCTGCCAACACCTTCGAATCACAGCGCAGGATCTTAAGCAAGACTTTCAGGAGATTGCTTGAAGCTAGTGAGCGTCAAACGTTGCGTGGCCCACCTGAAAATGTCCGGGATCATGCAATGGCTGCTACTAGAGGTCTCACTCAAGGAGACTTTCAAAAAGCGTACGATGTCATCACATCTCTAGATGTGTGGAAGCTCCTGAGAAACAAAGACGATGTTTTTGAAATGCTGAAATCCAAGATCAAAGAAGCAGCCCTAAGAACATACCTATTCACTTATGCTGCTTCGTACAGCTCTCTGAGCCTTGATCAGCTGTCTAAGATGTTTGAGCTCTCAGAAGCTCAGATACACAGTATCGTGAGCAAGATGATGGTTAATGAAGAACTCCGTGCTTCGTGGGACCAGCCTACTCGGTGCATCATCTTCCATGAGTTTGAGCATACTAGATTGCAAGCTCTTGCATTCCAGTTGACTGAAAAGCTATCTATTCTAGCTGAAAATAACGAGCGAGCTATGGAGGCCAAGTTAGGTGGTGGTTCATTGGATGGTTTGCCTCTTAGGAGGAGAGACGGACCAGATTATGCTGCGGTCGCCTCTGGTGGCGGCGGTGGTGGTAGGTGGCAAGACAACTCATATTCTCAAGGAAGATCGGGTGGGCGATCTGGATATGGAGGAAAGACAATGACTCCGGGGCAATTTTCTGCTGGAGGGTATTCACGGGACCATGGTGGTCGCTCGAGAGGGGTGGGCTCTTATGGTCGTTCTTCTATGCGTGGTCAACAAACAGACTCTTCGGCCCGTATGGTCAGTCTTAATCGCGGGGTCCGTTAATCTAAGATACTTTAATGATTCGGAAATTTTGTCAGTTTCAAAACTAAGTTGTTTCTGTCATGTACTACTGTATTTTCTGAATGGAAGTTTTGGTTTTAAATTAGACTTCAAATTGGACTAACTATGTTGCATTGTTTGTACGCTGTGTTAAAGTAGCTATTCTTGCTCTAATCTATGTTCTTGAATTTGTGTTTATGTCTAACTGCTTGTGTTAATTTTCTTGTTAGAGCTTGCTGTTGCTTTTAGGTGAATTCCTGTAATTAGGTATTTGAGATATATTACTCCCTATGGATGCCACTCTTGAGATATGATAATATGTACTCCCTCCTAGAGTCCTAGTATATCCAGGATTCTTTAAACACCAAAAAAGTATATATATCATATGTATTCCCTTCTGTAAAGTATGAATCTAGGAAACAGTCTGTCTGGATGTCCGGCATTACCCTTTTCGGCATCTCGTGACGTCCTTGGTGGCTGAGACGGGGTATTACCTAATATCCCTGGTGGCTTGGATGTGGGGTGTTGGAGTACTCCTAGATGTTGTCCACTTTGTGGGTTATGAGGATAGAGAGTATAAAAGTAATATTATTTTATTAGGACAAGAAAAAGAGGAGTAAATAAGAAATTGGAGGAGAGAGAAAATATGGTAGGGTAGGTGGAAGAGTAAGGAAATAATAAAATAATTAATGTTCACAAACTAATGAACTATAGGGCAATTATTAGTTGTGTTCATAGATGATATTGACGCTTTAATATTAGGGTTATCTTCTCTTAAACTTAGGGGGTATTAAACAAAATGAATTTTCCATAGCTACTTCATTTGTCTTATAATTAAATTGGATGTTCTATAATCTTAGAAGAGGAATATGACTTTTCCTCATTTTCCCTTGCTACATAAGATGAGCCTAAAGATACGGAAAAGTAAATTCGTGTGAGGAAAAATTTCAAAAAACTACCTTTTATAACCAACTTTTTTCAAAAAACTACCTTTTAAAAATTTTCTTTCAAAAAACTACCTTATATAACAAATTCCTTTCAATATACTACCACTTTATTATGTTTATATTTAATACTGATCAATAAATGACAGTCACCGTAGGTGCTGTTGCCGACGGGGCAATGAGAAAAGAAGAGAGAAACGAAAGGGGAAGAAAGTAAAGCTATTTACGATGACTTAATCATTGGTGATTAAACCTCATTTATGACAAAATGGTAGTACATTGAAACAAATTTGTTATATAAGGTAGTTTTTTGAAAGAAAATTTTCAAAAGGTAGTTTTTTGAATTTTTTTGATTATAAAAGATAGTTTTTTGAAATTTTCCCTTCGTGTGAACCATGAGTCCATGACTCCCATGAGAAATACCATGGAAGCCAAAAATAAATTCTTAATACTTATGTGGATGACTTACGAGTAGCTGATCATAGAGGTTAAACAAGCATTATACACAATGCATTCACCATTAAAGATCTTGGTGACCTCAAATATTTCCTTGGTATTGAGGTCACTAGATCTGAATCTGGCATATTTCTTAATCAGTGAAAGTATAGTTTAGATCTTCTGAGCTCTACTAAAATGGAGAATTGTAAGATTGCTCCGTTTCCCTTGCCAAAAGGCTTGAAACTCAGCACCATTGAGGGTCATGTGTCGACTGATCCTAAGATATATAGAAGAATAGTTGGGAAGCTCTTATACCTCAACATGACAAGGCCTGATATCTCCTATGCTGTCCAACAGTTAAGCCAATTTCTAACTGAGCCTAGAACACCACATTATGCTGTTGCACCTCATGTTCTTAAATATCTTAAAGGCACACTCAATAATGGTTTGTTCCATAATTCCAACAATGCTCTCTCACTCAAGGCCTATAATGATGTAGATTGGGGAACATGTGCTTATATTGGAAGATCACTTACTGGCTTTTGTATTTTTCTTGGAGATTCATTGGTCTCTTGGAAAACTAAGAAACTAAAAGTTGTTTCTAAAAGTTTCTCAGAGGCTGAATATAGGCCCATGAGTCAAACCACTAGTGAAGTAGTCTGGATTGAAGGTTTATTGCAAGATCTTTTAATTCATGTGCCTATACTCATCAGTTTGTTTTGTGATAATAAATCAGCCCAATATATAGCAGAGAATACTGTATTTCGATAGAGAACAAAAATTCTGAAGTTGGATGGTCATTACATCCGAGAGCATGTGGATTCAAAGCTGATTTCTTTGTGTCATGTTCAATTTTCATTACAACTTGTAGATGTGATGACAAAACCTTTGGCAGCTGATCATCATAATAAGTTCTTGTCCACCAGGATTGGACTGGTTACTCAGCCCCCACCCAATCCATCTTGTTAATGTTGGGGGGTTGTTGTTGTTAAGATTATAGTTAATTAATAGTTAGTTATCTCTATCAACAACTGTCATTAGTTAGTTAAAGTTGTTATAAGTTTGTTATTCTTTCTCTTGTACTTCCTCCGTTTCTTTTTACTCGCTACACTTCTCATTTTACGGACTCCTAGGCAATTTTTGGAGAAGAGAGAGGTAGAGAGTAAAAAGAAAAGGGACCCATGTGGGAGGAGAGAGATAGAAAGAGTTTATTGCCCAAAAAAGAAGTGTAGCAAGTAATGTGAAACTTCCCATAATGGAAATGTAACGAGTAAAAAGAAACGGAGGAAGTATATATTTTAACTTTCCCTCAGTTTGTAAATCAGTTTTGAGATAATACAATTAAACTTATCTCTCTTCTCAATTTATCTCTTTCTCATCAAATCTTCATCAGTTGATGATGAAAATCTTCAAAGTTCATGAGATTAATGAGACTTGGATAGACTTTGATGATTTCCTGTCCTTGAAAAAACAATGTACATGAATTGAGATGGTATTTGTAAATGATCAAATGAAATATCATAAACTAAGACGGTTTGTTTAACTCTATTAGTTGATACGTTCTGTCTAAAAATTAAGATCAAATGTTCATAAATTAATATAATACATCTAAAATTTAAGATGCTATACTCATAAAATGAAACGTTTGAAATTTGTCTCACCAATATATTAGTGAGATGTCTTAAACCTCATAACATTCTTGATGAATAATAT
Organism: Beta vulgaris subsp. vulgaris; assembly: GCF_026745355.1. Lineage (NCBI taxonomy): Eukaryota > Viridiplantae > Streptophyta > Magnoliopsida > Caryophyllales > Amaranthaceae > Beta > Beta vulgaris. The sequence goes on along the minus strand of NC_079206.1, from coordinate 2,668,453 downwards.
CATTTTTGTTGGATAAAAACTTTAAATATTACTTAGTTAAAAATTTGACTTATTAAACTATGACCAACCGAAAGAATTACTCACAGAGATTAGAGTGCCCTACAACTATCATAAAAATATTTTCTTCTGGAAAATTAGACCAAGTACACGATTCTTGGAATCACAATCGACAAGCAACAGGCAACCCACCTAATAATTTTCATTTGCTAATCTCCCATTCCTTATAGTCGGTGAATTTACAAGTCGATTTCACGGAATAATTTTTGCAATACTTCCGCCGTTCTAAAATAAGTGAAACACTTTTTTAAAAAACTCTCACATAAAAGAGAGAAGTGTAACGGAGGAAGTATATAGTAGCTTTATATGTAACGTGCAACCCACGGGCATAATGGCTATTGTTAACTTTGGTGTCTCCTAAATGATATGGTAACAAACTAAGTATTTCAATTTGATTTTTACATATGAGGTATATACAAAGATCAAGTCAATTTGATATTTTTTATTGGCTAAAACGTGCCAAGAAGGTGGTACTCAATTCATCATTGAAGATGTGCTCTCCATTACTATATCTTCGTTGATTTTATATTAAGGAATGAGACCAAGGACAAGCTTATATAAACCTCATTTACAAACCAAATATTTCACAACTCATCTTTTCATCTTCATCTTCATCTTCCTTCAAAATGGCTCTCAATCGTGCTTCTTTCATGTCTTTCCTTCTCATCACTTTGGTGGCAGTTTCATCTGCTAGTGATTACTATACTTACAGTCCTACTCCAGAATACAAGACGCCATCTTATTCTCCAGTCTATGTGTCTCCAACTTACAGCCCATCACCAGTATACACCCCATCTCCAGTATACACTTCACCAGAATACACTCCATCTCCGGTGTACAAGTCACCAGAGTATACCCCATCTCCAGTGTACAAGTCACCAAAATACAGCCCATCCCCCGTGTACAAGTCACCTGAATACACTCCATCTCCAATATACAAGTCACCAGAATACACCCCATCTCCAATATACAAGTCACCAAAATACAGTCCATCTCCTGTGTACAAGTCACCAGAATACACCCCATCTCCAGTATACAAGTCACCAGAATACACCCCATCTCCAGTATACAAGTCACCAGAATACACCCCATCTCCAATATACAAGTCACCAAAATACAGTCCATCTCCCGTGTACAAGTCACCTGAATACACCCCATCTCCAGTATACAAGTCACCAGAATACACCCCATCTCCAATATACAAGTCACCAAAATACAGTCCATCTCCCGTGTACAAGTCACCAGAATACACCCCATCTCCCGTGTACAAGTCACCAGAATACACTCCATCCCCAGTGTACAAGTCACCAGAGTACACCCCTTCTCCAGTATACAAGTCACCAAAATACAGCCCATCTCCCGTGTACAAGTCACCAGAATACACCCCATCTCCAGTATACAAATCACCAGAATACACCCCATCTCCAGTATACAAGTCACCAGAATACACTCCATCCCCAGTGTACAAGTCACCAGAGTACACCCCATCTCCAGTATACAAGTCACCAAAATACAGCCCATCTCCCGTGTACAAGTCACCAGAATACACCCCATCTCCAGTATACAAGTCACCAGAATACACCCCATCTCCAGTATACAAGTCACCAAAATACAGCCCATCTCCCGTGTACAAGTCACCAGAGTACACTCCATCTCCAATATACAAGTCACCAAAATACAGCCCATCTCCCGTGTACAGGTCACCAAAATACACCCCATCTCCAGTATACAAGTCACCAAAATACACCCCATCTCCAGTATACAAGTCTCCAAAATACAGTCCATCTCCCGTGTATAAGTCACCAGAATACACCCCATCTCCAGTGTACAAGTCACCAGAATACACCCCATCTCCAATTTACAAGTCACCAAAATATAGTCCATCTCCCGTATACAAGTCACCAGAATACACTCCATCCCCAGTGTACAAGTCACCAGAATATACTCCATCTCCAGTATACAATTCACCAGTTTACACACCATCTCCAGTATACGAGTCACCAGAATACACCCCATCCCCAATTTACTCTGCATCCCCAGTGTACAAGTCACCAGAATATACTCCATCTCCAGTATACAACTCACCAGTTTATACACCATCTCCAGTATACGAGTCACCAGAATACACCCCATCCCCAATTTATTCACCATCCCCAGTTTACAAGTCTCCAGAATATACCGCATCACCAGTTTATACCCCAACTTACACTACTCCTACATATTCTCCTAGTCCCTCATACGGCTATTAAGAGACTATGTTACTAAATGCTTGTTTTTGCATTATCTTAAAATTACTTCCAATGAGAGATTAAGTTGCGTGAAATTCATATTATTATTATCTATCGTTTTGTATTATTCAAAATATTAAATAAAATATATATTATCTTTTGTTATGTTTCAGTGTCGAGTTATTCATTTTTCATGATGAAGATACATTATGCCATCTAAGTTTTATACACACTCAATTTGCAACATCTTTTGGCCCATAAAGAATCACACAACAATAGGTATGTGCACAATGAATGATTCAGATTTCGAGTATAATACTACTAAAGACTTCACAACTTAAGTGGATCCATCATTTTTGAAATATCCTAATGGTTTTTCTAAAGGTTTTGCTCTGTACCTATATTACAAAGAATATTACCTTGCCGTGATACAATGATAATCAATTGGTAGATGGTGGACTAGCGTAATGGTAGACACGGATCAAAACGCAACCCAAAAAACATAAAACATGTAAAATTAATGTACATCAGCTGTTCTCCAATGAACATGTGAAACAAATGTACATCAACGTTTTTCCAATGAATATCGATTACGACGATTCTCCTTTGTTGACCTTTATCTTTATGTTTCTTAGTTTGTTTATTGCAAATATTTCTTTGTTCATTGTATTTTATTTGTCGGTTCATTAGGTTGAGTGGTTGTTCATCAGATATTTCCTCTTTTGTTCAGCTTTTTTTTTCCCTTGTTGTTCATTGCTGATTTAGATGTTCGTTGAGTCTCGTGTAGGAATGACAACGGGTCGGACTTGGACTGGATTATGCATAATCCGACTCCGACCCTACAGAAAGTCGGATTTTAAAGAGTCCGACTCCGACACCCGACTTTGAAAATTCGAATCCGACCCGACTTAAAATCCGAACACCCGACTCCGAGATTCGACCCGACTTAAAATCCGGACATCCGACTTAAAATCCGAACATCCTGTAAGTTCTATTGACTATCAATCTAAGAATAATATCAAACAGTAATAGAATATCAAATAAGAAAGCAGGAAAGAACACACCAGAAATTTTACGTGGAAACCCAAGAACTGGGAGAAAAACCACGAATCTGCACTAGGAATCGATGAATATTCAAGAAAGATCACAAAAGCACTCAAGAACTCTCTCTACAGCTTTTTCTCTCTCAAATATGTGTTTTGAGATGATGAATCTGATAATCATAATTAGGGCACCTATTTATACCCTCATTAAACAAAAGAAAAAACCCGGAAAAACGTAACCCGCAGCTCGACATCCCGCGGGCGCAGGGTCCTAGCCCGCGGGCGGACAAAAACACTGATGAAACTCGTCAGTTTCGTCAGTTCTTCGTAAAACCGTCATAACTTTCTTGTTTCTCACCGGAATTGGACATATGACATATCATTGGAAAGCTCTTAGAACAAGCTATCACCTCCACTTTGAATCACCTCAAAATCATTTATAGATTGAATGATATGTCCATTCAAAGTTAGCCTTATGTCCCAAATGACGTTTTCCTTCTACGCAACCTCATCTCCACACCCATACACCTCCATGAGCTTCATATACTACCATATACCCAACACATCCGACTCCAAACCTGATCCGACTTGGTTTTCTTCCAATTTCTTTTATAATAGAATAGTCTTCTATAATACAATAATTTAATCATTACAATTTATTCTAATCATCATATGGAAATCTTATATAGTACAAACAATCTTATTATTACTATTATTTTTAACAATCATTTTTTCTATGGGAAAATCCTATATAATACAATTGGCTGAAAGTCGAAGTCAGATTATACATAAATAATACATTACATAAATAAGAAAAGAGGATTGATTGACTCAAAGTCGGAGTCGGATGTCGAATTATTTTATGAGATCCGACTTCGACCCTCCTCCGACTCGGAGTCGGATTTTTTAAACGGAGTCGGATTACTTTTTTGTCGGAGTAAACTCGGATTTTTTCCTTTGGATCGGAGCGGACTAGGGTCGGATTCAGACTGGATTGCCATCCCTAATCTCGTGTGTTGTTCTTTTTTTCTACTTTCATCTTCATATTACTTAGTTTATTCATTGAGGATGTTGTTTTGTTTATTATATTATAATGCGAAACGACGCGTATAGAATGATGCGTACCATTTAGACGGTAAATAACTCGTGTCTACCATCTAATTTGCGAATGACAATGGGGTCAATGTCTTTTTGGTCTCTCTCACAGCCCTTACGCCAAACACTATTAGATAGATCCCTAAGTGTCTAATTAATAGTTATATGTTCCAAATGGGCGAAAAAAAAACTATAAATGTCCAATGCTTAATTACATATGAGCTATTTATAGACTGTAGTTGTAATAAATTAACACAACGCTAGGTCCATGCTAAGAAAATTTAGAAATATGCAGGGGGACAAAAAATTGTTATATGTTTGGTAATATCATGAGGGTAATTAAGGTGGTTAAAGTTTCCTCATAATTGCTAATATAGATGAAAGATTTTAATTCTGTATAATATGTTAGTCAATTTGACCAAACAACTTATTTTTTCCACTTTATATAATTTCATAGTTATAACATTTTTGTAATTATTTAACTTATAACTTATAAAGCTTTCAGAAAACATTCTAACCTCATGCCTATTTTGCAATTTTTTATTTGCTTGTTTTAAGCTAATTAACAGTTTCATCGCCACATGCACCATTATTCTCAAGGATTTTCCCTACAATATTTATCTACTCAACAAATATATGTGAGAGTTATTGGCCTCCTTTATTTCTAATCTTTATATTTGAAATGTGCACACAAAGTAATAAAATAGACAGATTAAATAGAAACCTTGTTGGATTACTTCTTTTTCAACTTTGGCTCCGTTTGGTAGGGCGTAAAATATTTTCAGTGTAAAATAATTTTCATGAAAAACAATTTACAATGGAAAACACAATTCCAAAATTAGTTTTCCGTTTGGTTCGATGTAAAAAAAATGATGAAATGAAAGGAAAATGAAAGGGAAAGTAAGGAGGTAGTGAGAGGAGTGTCCAAGAGAGAGAAGGAAAATAGTTTTCCCTTCATTTTGAAAGGAAAATGGTTTTCCATCCTTGGGAGAGTAATTTTACCCCAAGGAAAAATGGTTTTACACTCTTTTGCCAACCAAACAATGTAAAAATGAAAATAGAGGAAAACAGTTTTCCGGAAAAACATTTTACGCCCTGCCAAACGGAGCCTTTATGGTAGAAAAGGAAAAATTGAGACTACATGCTCTAAAAATATTTCAAGCATTGATGATGATCAATTTCTAGAATGTTAGTACTTTATTACTATTCATGTTTTCATAGGTGTGAGGGGAAAAAACTTTATCTACCCAGTGGGTCAACAACCCACTACTAATAGAAATGAATAAATAGTGGAATCCAACTCATCAATTTTAATAGTTTTTTAATGCTTTATTTCTAGTGGGTTAGCTACCCACCAAGTAGATGTAGCGTTACCCGTGTGAGGGAGAGAGATTAGGTAATCTAAAGGAATGTATTAATATTATATCCAACAATGCATGTACTTCTTTGTGAATTATGATACACCTTAATTTAATAGCATGTAAGAAACTAATTGTTATGGACGTAGACCTATATATTGAAGTATTGAATGAACATTCTAGGGTACGGTGGAGAAAAGGTGGCGGCAGTTGTACGATGTACCGGTGTACGCTGTGGAGGGGCGGAATCAGAAAAATATTATAGAAGGAGCCAAAAATATAATTTGTATTGTTAGAGAGACCAAATATAAAAATTAAACTATTTTAATTTAAAAAATTACATTTTCGACCTTAATTTTTAGAAAAATTCAAAAGTTGATAGGAACCGCGGCTCTCACTAGTCCCCGTGTGATGTTCCACCCCTCTGGTGGCTATAGAAGGGAAAGTGGGGTTTTCATGGGTGATGGGTGGAGTTTAATATCAGTGACATGCAATGCTGCTCGTCACTTGCCCATCTCCTGTTACATGATGCTATGTGGATTTCATATTTACATTTGTCTTGACTCTTGACGGATTGTTGTAGGCTTCCAGGCCATAACTTTGGTTAAGTTTTTCTTTTATGTCATTTTAACCAAAAAATATAATAAAATATTTACATCTCTTTATTTTATTTGCATGCAATTTGAATAACCTACAGTTTTCATTTCGTTCTGTATGAGTATGACATCTTTTTTAATCTGTATTGGTTTTCCTGATGTAAGTTCTTATAAGACGGAGCAAAAAATCAGTATCTCGGAGGGGAAAAAGTGAAAACCAATAGATTTTTATTAGTCTTCTAGTACTGGCTGAGGCTTAAGTTGTAGTCATACTTCTCTAACAATGTTATTATTACTCATGTCATACAATAATATGTTTCCAAATGTTGAACTCGGTACCTTATCTTTTTCATAGTTTTGGCTCAAAATGAAGCTGCGGAAATTTTACTTATCAAAGTGTAAAAAATCAGACAAGCGTCAATTAAGGTAGGTAAAATGAATAATTCGAGTAACATAGATCATAACTCCTTAGACCCAGCTAACACCAGAACTAGAATTTGTAAATGGTATTTCGTATAATTTATACTACTTCCTCCTTAACATAAAGTATGCAACAATTGAATATTTTATACCTCACAAATAATACCAAATTGTTACATTCTTTCTGTTACGGAGGAAGTATATGTTTGATGAAATGGTGAACGTCTGAACGACTGATAAAGCATTAAAGCTGTTGACCCTTTCTCATTCTCCAAAGTGCAATGTGCAATATAATGTTGCACAAACGTGGTGGTGGCTGTGGTAAGTGACAAGGCAACTCATACTGTCATGGAAGGTCATTCAAGGGACCAAGACGTGGTGGCACCGGCACGAGAGGGGCCGGCTTCAATGCAAGGTCAACAAATGGAGTCTTTGTTGTTTGTTAATTGTTAATTTTGAGACACTTAAAATAATTTTGTCTTTAGATTTTGAGACTATGTATTGTTTTTTATGTCATATACTATTGTTTTATCCACTAAATAAAAGTTTTGGTTTTTAATTAAACTTCTTATTGGTATTTTTTGTTTGTCTCTTGTTATACCTCTTGTATTTTAATAATTTTTGTCTAATCTATGCTCCTGAAATTTCGTTTGTTTATTACCTTATTCTTCAATCTTCACATCTTAACCTTAATGTTCATTTTTTTGCTATTAAAGTTTCAAATCTGAAAGAACAAAACCAACATGTTAGTAAGAAATTTTTTAGTGCGTTATTTAGCAATCCAGTAATTTTTTGAGTTATAATAGGTTCCATTTCCAGAGATTATTGAAATTCCGCTGGAAAGACATCGATAACGTTTCTGAATTTATGGAAACTATCATACATGGACAATATTAACGGCGAGTGAACAAAATTATGAAAGTAAAAGATAATGTTTTTACCCTTAAAGACGCTCCTAGGATAATGATCAAGAAGTCAAATATAAAAAATTGAAAATCAGAAATCAAATAAAATAGACTCAAAGTCTCTAATCTGAAATTCCTTTTATTGAAAGAAAAAAGGGGAAAAATTTATTACTCACAAGAATCAAATTCCACTAAGGCTAACACACCTTTGGAAAAAACATCAACATACAATTATTCTACCCCTTTATCGGAAGTTAATCTAGCCACTAATTAAGTGCACTACCGTATTCTCTAATATATATGAAATTTCTCGTTCAAACGTTGAGGCCCTTGTGTATGGAGGACATATCTAATGTATGCAAAAATTGATATTGGAGTTCTAAAAAATGGATATGTATTATAAACTTAAGATAAAGTGCAAATAGATTGTGAGAAGATGTTCATAACTATAATAATTAAGATGAGATTATATCTAAAAAGAGTGTTTTTTCACCATAACTTATTGTGTAACATGCATAATGATGTAGACTCCAACAAGAAGGATATGAATTACCTAAGTAATATCATGAATCTCATATCATTATATCATTTATTTCATGTCATTTGAGTTTCTTTTTTTACAAAAGAAGCAATGATTTATAGATTATTAATTACACTGTAAATTATGTTATAACAGTTACACCTAAGAGTTTGTGATGGTATGTCTAATTTCCAAAATGATAACGTGAATTGAGATGGTTTGTCCATAAGCTCAGATGAAGTATCCATAAATTGAGATATAGATTTTTAAATTGAGATGATATGTTCAAAAATTAAGATTTAGATCCATAAATTCAGACGATTTATCTAACTACTGAAACAATATGTTCATAATCTGAGATAAGAAAATTCCAATAAGACATGTCACACCATATACATTTTTTAAGAATGATACTTTCTTCATTTAATTTCCTTAAGAAGTGCTATCAAAACCCTTTGCCACATAATTTTAGGAGGATTATAAACAATTATAAATGAATAAATCTTTTAAAGAAATTTTGGAATCATAAAGAAGAGTGATTGAGCTATCAGTGTTAAATTTATTTAAAAAAATTGTCTATCTAAATTGTCCATCATTCTCCTAAAATTATGTATCAGGAAATTTAATAACACTTAGAAAATATAGTTTTCTCGGTTGTAAAAAAAAAAAAAACATAGGAAGAATAGAAACAAATAATTTACTTACATGTGACTAATAGTTTTCTGACCAACTAATATAACATATTAATAATACAACATTCATACAACTCTCATAAAAACCTATTGCTACCAAGTAAGTGTTGGCCCAGTGATAATGGAGACTAGCTTTGGTAGGACGGACTCGTGTTCGAATCCCCGCAACACCCTTGGGAGAGGAATGAAACCTAACCACCCCGAACTTGGCCTCGATCCGGATGTAGCTCGAAGGGTGAACCGGGTGCAAACACCAAAAAATAAAAATAAAAACCTATTGCTATAAGTACTATAACCCTAGGGACAATTAGACCAAGTACAAGATTCTTGACATCACAAATCACTAGTAACAAGTTACCTAAAAATTTCCATATGATAATCATCCCTTGCTTACAGTCGGTGAAATAAATAAGACGATTCAATGAAATTATTCTTTGCAATGAGTGATTTTAATACGTTCAACCGATCAGCGTCATTGCTAATTGCTGTTCTATACATTGGTGCCTTCCAGCTGACAGCTACAACATGATAAAATAACACTTTAAGCATTTCATGAATTGATCAACAGGATCTTCACATACAATGTTGGTTTTCACAAACAGAGATCAGGTCAATTTGATAATTTTTTATTAGCTGAATCGTGCCAAGAAGGTGGTACACCAATTCATGATTGAAGATTTGGTCTCCACTACTATGTTTTCATTGATTTTATATCAAGGAATGAACCTAAGGACAAGCTTATATAAAGCCCATCCGCAAACCATATATTTCACAACTCATCTTTTCATCTTCATCTTCATCTTCAACTTCCCTCAAAATGGCTCTCAATCGTGCTTCTTTCATGTCTTTCCTTCTCATTACTTTGGTGGCAGTTTCATCTGCTAGTGATTACTATACTTACAGTCCTGCTCCAGAATATAAGAAGCCATCCTATTCTCCTGTTTACACGTCTCCAAGTTATAGCCCATCGCCAGTATATACACCATCATCTCCAGTATATAATTCACCGGAATATACTCCATCTCCAGTATACAAGTCACCAGAGTATTACACCCCATCTCCAGTGTACAAGTCACCAAAATACAGCCCATCCCCCGTGTACAAGTCACCAGAATACACTCCATCTCCAGTATACAAGTCGCCAGTATACACCCCATCTCCAATATACAAGTCACCAGAATACACCCCATCTCCAATATACAAGTCACCAAAATACAGTCCATCTCCCGTGTACAAGTCACCAGAATACACCCCATCTCCGATATACAAGTCACCAGAATACACCCCATCTCCAGTATACAAGTCACCAAAATACAGTTCATCTCCAGTATACAAGTCACCAGAATACACCCCATCTCTAATATACAAGTCACCAGAATACACCCCATCTCCCGTATACAAGTCACCAAAATACAGTCCATCTCCAATGTACAAGTCACCAGAATACACTCCATCTCCTGTGTACAAGTCACCAGAATACACTCCGTCTCCCGTGTACAAGTCACCAGAATACACTCCATCTCCCGTGTACAAGTCACCAGAATACACTCCATCTCCAGTATATCCATCCCCCATGTATAAGTCACCAGAGTACACCCCATCTCCAGTGTACAAGTCACCAGAGTACACCCCATCTCCAGTATACACTCCATCCCCCATGTATAAGTCACCAGAGTACACCCCATCTCCAGTGTACAAGTCACCAGAGTACCCTATCTCCAGTGTACAACTCACCAAAATACAACCCATCCCCCGTCTACAAGTCACCAGAATACAGTCCATCTCCAATGTACAAGTCACCAGAATACACTCCATCTCCCGTGTACAAGTCACCAGAGTACACTCCATCTCCAGTATACACTCCATCCCCCATGTATAAGTCACCAGAGTACACCCCATCTCCAGTGTACAAGTCACCAGAGTACACCCCATCTCCAGTGTACAAGTCACCAAAATACAGCCCATCCCCCGTCTACAAGTCACCAGAATACACCCCATCTCCCGTATACAAGTCACCAGTTTACACCCCATCTCCAATATACAAGTCACCAGAATACACCCAATCTCCAATATACAAGTCACCAAAATACAGTCCATCTCCTGTATACAAGGCACCAGAATACACCCCATCTCCCGTATACAAGTCTCCAGTTTACACCCCATCTCCAGTATACACTCCATCTCCAGTGTACAAGTCACCAGAGTACACTCCATCTCCACTATTCACTCCATCCCCCATGTATAAGTCACCAGAGTACACCCCATCTCCAGTGTACAAGTCACCAAAATACAGCCCATCTCCCGTATACAAGTCACCAGAATACACCCCATCTCCCGTATACAAGTCACCAGAATACACCCCATATCCCATATACAAGTCACCAAAATACACCCCATCTCCTGTATACAAGTCACCAGAGTACACCGCATCTCCCGTATACAAGTCACCAAAATACAGCCCATCTCCAATGTATAAGTCACCAGTTTACACTCCATCCCCAGTATACAAGTCACCAGAATATACCCCATCACCTGTATACAAGTCACCAGAATACACCCCATCACCAGTATACAAGTCCCCAGAATACAATCCATTTCCCGTGTACAAGTCACCAGAATACACCACATCTCCAGTATACAATTCACCAGTTTACACCTCGTCTCCAGTGTATGAGTCACCAGAATACACCCAATCACCCGTGTACAAGTCACCAGAATACACCACATCTCCAGTTTACACACCTTCTCCAATGTACAAGTCTCCAGAATACACCTCATCTCCAGTTTACACCCCAACTTACACTGTTCCTACATATTCTCCAAGTCCCTCATACGGATATTAAGAGAAATACACTACTAAATGATTTCTTGATTTTGCATTATTTTGAAATATCTTCCAATGAGAGGTTAAGTTGGATGAAATTCATATTATTATTTGTCTTTTTGTATGATTCAAAATATTAAATAATAATTTATATTATCTCTAGTTATGTTTCAATGTCGAGCTATCCATTTCTCATAATTAATGAAGAAGCACGTTGTGTCTTTTAAGTTTTATACCCACTATCAATTTCCAACATTTGTTTTGCGATAGAGAATTATAAAAGAACAAGGATAATGTGAACAATGAGAGATAGAAAATCAAAGCTCGAGTATCAATACTCCAATCTTAAGTACTTCACAACTTATTTTAATTTGTTGGATCTATCAACTTTGAGATATTTTAATAGTTTTTCACTAATGCATATAGACTTGTGAGGCCATATAGAGTGACAAATATTATAGGGTCACTTGGACACATATTTTAAAGACTAAAGATGAAGTTCAATACATCATTGCCATGTTTTAAGCCATGAGTGAAAATCAGTTCAACACAAAAATCAAAATGGTGAGAAGTGCTAATGAAACTGAAATTATGAGAAAAGAACGTGAGAGGATATTTCATAGCAAAGGAATTATTCAAAAGAGTATTCCCGGTGTTCCACAACAGAGTGCAAGAGTTGAAAGGAAAAATAGATATGTTCTTGAAATTGCTAGATCTCTTAGGATACATGTTGGGTTTCCTAAGTTTCTATGGAGAGAATGTATTCTTGCAACTATTTATCTAATTAATCTTCTTTCCAGGGTTGTAATAGGTTGGAAAACTCCTTATGAGAGACTCATGAAAAAGGAACCAACTTATGAACACTTAAGGATTATAGGTTGCCCGTGTTATGCTAGTAGTAGTGAGAAGAAAGGAGATAAGTTTAAAGGAAAGGAAATCATATGTGTGCTGGTAGGATACCCATATCGTCAAAAGGGGTATAAAGTCTATGACTTACAAAACAAAAGAATTTTTATAAGTAGTGATGTTATGTTCAAAGAAAATATCTTTCCTTTTATTCTCATACAACATGAAGATAACAGTCTGAAGATTGTGATGAATGAAGTTCCCTTAGTTCAAGGAGAAGAGAGAGTGCAAATATAGAACGTAATTGAGCATAATGAAACTAATGAGGTGACTGATGATGAAACTTAAAATCAGGGAAACAATGATATTATTGTAGAAAGAGTATTGACATATACTCCCTCCGTTTCCCAAAGATCTTCCCTCTTTTCGTTTAAGGGTGTTTCCAAAAGATCTTCCCTCTTTTGCTTTATTCCTTATTTGGCAAAACAAATTTCCCTATTTACCTTCTCATGTCACTATCATATGGTCCACCATTACATTATTAATTCAATTTTACTCCCTTTCTCTCTCCTACTTTAACCCCTTTTTATTTGTTTATTTATCTTAACCCCTTTCTCTCTCCTACTTTACTCACACCATGCCCCACACAACTTGATTTTCTTTGGTATCTATAGGAACAATAAGTGGGAAGATCTTTAGGAAATGGAGGGAGTAAAATGTAAGAAATAGTCTTTAGAGAAGAGACTTCTACTGTGAGGAGGTCCACTAGAGAAAGACACACACCTACAAAATTAATTGAGAGATTTTGAGTGTGTTCTTCCTTAACACACAAAATATGCCAATACAAATATGCTATCTTCTTGTTCTTCATAGATTTCATATGAAATTAACTTTCTTTTTCCCCATTGTTTAGTTTGTCAAATTAATTTGGGAAATTCTACATCTTAGCTCCCAACTTTTAGGTTTTCTACATGATAGCACTTCTTAAATTATTTTTTGGTTGCTTCAAACTTTTAGGTTTTTTACATGGTATCACTTCTTAAATTATTATGTTAAGTTGTCGTTAGTCTTGACATTTATTAGTCTTACACGCAAATTGATTATATTCAACACCCAAAACGAGCATTTTGATCATTTTTGACAATTTCGACCTCAAGTTGGCCCTAAAAGTTCAAATTGCCCCCGTAAACCTAGGATGAGTAGTTTTTCTAGGCATTCAAACTGAGATGTTTTAATGACATAAATCGAGATAATTTTAGTTGGTTTTTGTAAATTTCTCCTTAGTCTATGTTTAGGGGGACAATTTGGCCCTTAAAAGCTCAACTAGAGGTTGAAATTGTCGCAAAACAACTGAAATACCTCGATTTACGTGTCGAAAAATTCTTGACTTGGGATTTAGAAAATGAAACGGTTTGCATGGCTAAAAAACTTGAAAAAACGGTTTTATTAGTTACACAAGTTTAATATTAGCTCTACTTAATTAGCATGTTATTTTGTCAAAGGTGTTTAACCAAGTGAAGTCCATTATTATCTCACCCAATCAAGTGAGCAAATCAACCAAAGGTAACAAAAATGCTCGTGGGAAATAAAGAAAAGAAGAGTAAGAAAAGAAGAAAAAGAAAGAGGAATTGGATAGAGGTTGTAATACTCCGTATTTTTAATACTAATTTCGTACTAATTAAGAAAATATAAAAGAATTAATAAAAAAGGTATTTTAATTTATTTACAAGTTAATAGGAATAAATTATTAGTAATATGAATTTGTTAGGAATTTCCGGAATTTTAAAAGAGTAACCTAATCGACCTAGGGTTACTACCTTTTGGAAGGGAGTATAAAAAGGAAAAGAAGTTGGAATTTCAGATAAAAACCCTAAACCCTTTCTTCTCCCTCTCTCCTCAGCCGACATTCATCTCTCTCCTTCTCTCTTTTTCGAATTTTTTTCTCTCTCTCAGAATTTTCTCTCTCTCTCTCGAATCTCTCTCGCGGGTTCGCTCGCTACTCTTCTTCTTTGGCTTCGTGCAAAAGGGTCCGACGAAGGTACAAGGTTCGAGCGCGCAGGGTGCGCAGGCGTCGAGGGTCGAAAAGTTGCGAGATTCCGTCGAAGGGGTCGAGTTGTGCGCGATTTCGTCGAAGGGGTCGAGGTGTGCGCGAGTGTCGAGAGTTCTGTCCGGGAGTCTTGGTGCGAAGGGTGCTGTGGTTCGTGTGAGGCTCGCGAGTGTCGCGCGGTGTGGGCGACGTACGAGCAGCGACGAGAGTCTTGGTGAAGGGTTCGTGTGGTGCGAATTCTGTCGAGCACAAGGGTGCGAGTCCGCCGGAATTCTTGTGCGAAAAGTGGGTCGAGTGCTGCGACAAGGGTCGTGGTGTTGAGGGTTTCGTGCGCGTGAGTGGTGTGGTCTTCGGTCGCCGGAATTCTTTCGCCGGCGATTTCTAACGGTATAATTTTGTACTTAACTTAGTATGTCAGTTTATTAATTATTCTTATATTTACTGTTTCGTAGTTAAGAAAGGTTTGTAATTATTAATTAATAATTAGAGTTGTGTAATAATTTATTAGTTAAGTTATTGTTCTGTTTTAAGTGAAATTTCTGGTTAGGTTTGTAATTGGAATAAGTTGGAAGTAGGAAAATTGTGTATTATTATTAGTTACATTATTATCGTTTCATGAGTAACCTGTTTCATGAAATCTGACTTTGGGACGTGTGACTCACCTTTGGATATGGAATTTACCCTTTTGGACATGGAACTTACTTTTGGACATGGAACTTACCTTTTGGACATATGACTTACCTTTTGGACATATCTTGACTTTTGGACATAAGACAGGCTGGACTTATGACATTTTGGATGGGTAAAACAGTGGACTAATGTTACTAACTAACTTAGTTACTCACTAACTCTGACTTCTAAAAGACGTTAAATTCACTAGATTAGAATTATAACGAAAGTTCTGGAATAAGGTTTTAACTATTGCGTAATTCGAATCGTTAGATCGTTATGGTCTTAGTACGTAGTAGTTGTTAGTGTTATCAAGGACGTAACACTAAAGCTTTGTTTTAACGATTTAGGTCCCAATTTCATAAGCGGCTCGTTCTATTAAGTCAGCGAAATTCTCCGTTACAAGGTACGTACGCGTACCAGTTTACTTTCAAAGCTTAGTATCATGTTTAGGTTGCAGTTCATGTTATTGGAACCTAGTACCATGATAGGGAACATTTGATTGTGATTGTTTGGTTAGACGTTTATAACGTGAAATCAATATGATGCATTGAAATATGTTGCATTGAAATGCGAAGTTCTATCGTAGTGTAACATCAGCATTATTAATCTGATCTATAGAGTAACAAGAGTGTTACTAGGGATAAGATTGAGTTTGGTAATTAAGAGAGTATGTAAATGACTCCTTAAAGTTATAAAAGAATGATTGGTAATAAAAGAAGATTATGGCGATACTTGTAGTTGGACTCCCTACAAGTATAGAACAATGGGGGGAGTGTAGGACTTGTCCTACACTCCTACGCAGGCCTACTGTGACGACAGTAGTGTCCTTATATTTTGATAACTCAAGTAGGCGGAAGGTTCCGTTCGATCTTGGGGGTATGCATACTAAGGTGATGGGTGTGAGACGGAACAAAACCGTATTTGCATTTCATCTAATAGACCAAGTTGTCTATTAAGGATTCAGTAGCCCGTATGATTCTAGAGATGACGGTGCCCGTTCGATGCCAAATAATGAAAGATTAAAGGATGTGAGATAACGTAGGTTCATATAACAGTTGTAATGTATGCATCATTTATGTTCATATAGTTTCAATGGTTCATTACGTACTCAGCATAGCTGACCCTGTGTGTTATTATGTGTTTGTTGTCCTGTGATGAACTATTGATACTTCAATGGGGAGCAGACTAGGTGAGCTGGTGCTGCTGCATGACATCAAGCATATGGGGGCTAGACTGTAGTTTGAAGTTAATTTTGGTTTGATCATTAATGAATTTTATAGAACATTATTACATGGTTTGAGTTTGAATAAAGAGGGGTCATCTATGATTCCCGAGTTGTAATTACATTTTCTATTCCGCTGCAATTTGGTTTTGAGACAATGAATTTGAGTTACCGTATTTCTAATTATGCCTTGCGTTCCATCGCGGCGGTAACACTCCCAAAGTCGATGCGACGTAGCATTAGACGTGTATGGATTTTGGGGGTGTTACAAAACTGGTATCAGAGCCAGAAGCTCCTATTTTCAAAGACGTTTTCGAAACGATTTCAAAACGGGTAGTATGGGCTAGGAGCATATAGATCATGTCATGTGCATTAAGTCATAGGCATGTTATCATTGCACTTTGTTTGTATCTCGAACTTGTATGTACTCTCTGTGTAATTGAAATGTGAAAGTTCTTGAAATCTTCAAATGTGACTAGATTAAGAGAGTGTACAAAGATAGGTCTAAATTGATTAGACTCAAAACTTATTTAAGTATAAAAACTATTTTATTGATCGAATGAGCTTGATTTCACTTGTGGATTTCAAAGTTAAAATGAGCATTTACCTCTTTACAAAAACTTAGACTATTCTATTTTGTTTTACTTTCACAGATGGTTCACGACATAGGCTGTAGGGACTTTTTGATGAAACAAGTAGGGGAAGACTGGGATATGTGGTTCTTTAAAATGAAGTCTGCTATGGATTACAGAATTATGCAAGGGGAACATGGTTACGATCTGAGGGCTCTAGGATACACTTCATGCTTCGTTATGTTCCAGATATAGAGCCATATAGATTTGTTCATCGTAGGTATGGGGATATGTGGACTCCAGAAGGGTATTTCAATAGGAATAAGCATACCTACGGATACAGAACCTGCCTTCCGAAAAGCACTTCCTCACTGACCTTAAATACTGCGAGAATGAGTGGAGGGTTCGTGAGACCAGGGGTCAAAACCCTTCTACTTCATCTGAAAGGGAAAGTTCGAGCAATAGGGCCATAGATGGGAATTCTGAGAACCCAGGGGTCATACCTGAACCGCCATCAGCACCTGTGGCAAAAAGGCCAAGATACCAGCCATTTGAGGATGAGTTGTTAGCTGATGACTTTCAGAATCTTAGGACAGTCACTTACGTCTCTGATGATGAAAGGAACAATAGGACCTTCATTATAGTGTTGGGTGGGTCCAGGTTGTACCAGGGTTACATGGGGAGGATGATGATGATGAGCCACCACCACTAGAGGATATACCAGTTGAGGAGGGAACCCTGCTGAGAATGAAGACCCTGTTGAGGATGAGAATCCTGTTCAGGGAGAGGATCCCATTGAGGAGGAGGATCCCATTGAGGAGGAGGATCCCATTGAGGAGGAGGATCCCATTGAGGAGGAGGATCCCATCGAGGAAGAAGATCCCGAGGAAGACCTAGGACCCATACTAGAGATATATTCTTTGAGGACGGCGAGCCTGAGGCAGATGAGATTGACCTTGATGGAGGGATGGAGGATTCTGGATCAGAGGATGAAGCTCACCGTCTTGGCCCATAGTTCTTTTGAACATATATGTAGGATTAGGATTTTTGTTTTATTTTGATCGTTTTTGTTCATTTGTTATGTTAGGGATAATAAGGCTTGCATGCCGATTAGGGAGTAACATTATTTGATTTATATATATATATATAGTATTTCTTTACAAATATTACATTCCCATTTTCAATAATAGTGCATATATTATCTTTTATTGTTAATTATGGCATCTTATTTTGGATGATTGTAATGCAAGTCAGTACAGACTTAAAGGTGTTCGCAATATATGTTGATATGTTAAATGTGTATTCGTTGAATAAGTTAAAACAAAAATTATGTGTAAGTCACTGAAATAGCTACTATGTTAATTTCAGCGCAGAATGGTTCGATCGGGAGGCGCCCCTGACACCTCTCTTAACATCGAGCAATCGATACGTGACCTAGTACAGATTACAGCCAACTTAGCCCAAGGTCACAGCCGGGATGGTGACCTATCTGAAAAAGTGGCCCGTAGGAACCCACCTATACTAAATGGAAAAGGGGGACCTGAAGAGTTGGAAAACTGGGTTGGGGAATTTGATAAGCTTTTCTTCACCTTAACCTGTCCTGACGAGAAAACAGTGCCCTTAGCTAGTTACTATCTTCAGGGGGATGCCCATTTCTGGTGGACCCAGGCTAAGGACAACCTTCTCAGCCAACCGGGTTTCGGGTGGGAAACTTTTAAAAAGGCCCTAAGAGACAAGTACTACCCTCCGTATCTTAAGAAACAAAAAGCCCAAGAGTTTATGATGCTGGAGCAGACAGGACCATGTCGTAGAGGAATATTACCGAAAATTTATTGAACTGATGAGGTTTGCCCCAGAGATTGCCCCTACTGAGGAGGCTAAAGCCTCACGTTTTGAATTGGGACTTACCCTTGACCTGCAGGGTAGACTGGGGGGAGATACATTCACCTCTCTGGACCATGTGTTTGGCAAAGCTGCCCACCTTTATGCTATCAGGAAAAGGGAGGAAGGGGGTAAGCTGGGCGAGAAACGTAAGGATAACCCAAACCCTGAGGGCCAAAGTTTGAGAAAAAGCACAACGGGAACCAGAATAATCAAAACCCTCAGAGAAATTTTGGTAAGGGACCCAACAATAACCCTAATCCCAACAACAACAACAACAACCGCAACAATAACACCAATAACCGCAGACCTGAGCGTGTATATCGGTGTAGAAAGTGCCCGAACAACCACCCTGGTAAGGATTGTGAGGGTAACAAGGTTGAATGCCGGGAATGTGGGAAGATGGGGCATAGAGCCTATGAATGCTATTCGAAAAACAAGCTAAACCCCAATGGCCAAAGGAAGGGAAATATGGGGACAAGCCCCGAAACGGAAATGGTAACGGGAATGGTAACGGGGGAGGTAATTACAATGGGAATTCTAACTATTCCAAGCCCGCTACCAATACCAGCAACCAAGTCTCTAATTAACAATGCAACTAGTTCCCAAGATAAGGGCAAAGGGAAGCTGTACATGATGACGCTGTGAAGAAGAGGCTCGTAGAGACGTTGTCACGGGTACATTTTCTATCAACTCCACTCCTGTTAAAGTTTTATTTGATTCTGGAGCATCCTTGTCATTTATTGCCCATGCAACTGTTAGAAATTTAACATTGGTCGAGTCTGAGTCGATTTCTATGCCTATAGTCATTCCATCTGGGGAGACTGTTAATTGTTCTAAAAGATTCCTAAAAGTGCCATTAAAGATAGGTGAGGGATACTTTCCCTCTGATCTGATAGAGTTTAACTTATCAAACCTAGATATCATTCTGGGGATGGATTGGCTTGGGAAGTACAGGGCTAAGATAGATTGCGATGCGCAAAAAGTGGAACTAAAGGACCCTTTGGGGAAAAGAGTGTCATATAGGAGGATACCTCGAGAACCAGGAATTAAAGTTATCAATGCGTTACAACTTAAGAACTACGTAGACAAGGGTTGGCCCCTATTTATGTGTTCAGTGAGAAGAGTGGAGGATGATCCGTTAAGGCCTGAAGATGTGCCCATAGTCCGGAATTCCAGGATGTCTTTCCTGAGGAAATACCTGGTATGCCTCCAAGGAGAGATGTAGAGTTCACCGTTGACCTAGTACCTGGGACTGGACCCATTTCGAAAGCCCCGTATCGGATGGCTCCGGCAGAAATGAATGAGTTAAAGAACCAGTTAGAGGAACTTCTAGACAAAGGGTATATTAGACCTAGCATGTCGCCATGGGGAGCACCCGTCTTATTTGTGAAAAAGAAGGATGGTAGCTTGAGGTTATGTATAGACTACCGGGAGTTGAACAATGTCACCGTGAAAAACAAGTATCCATTACCTAGGATTGATGATTTGTTCGACCAACTTCAGGGTGCGGGGATGTTCTCCAAAATTGACTTAAGGTCTGGTTACCATCAGTTGAGGATTGTTGATCATGATATACCTAAGACTGCCTTTCGAACCAGATATGGCCACTATGAGTTTACGGTTATGCCTTTTGGGTTAACAATGCACCTGCAGTTTTCATGGACCTTATGAATAGAATTTTCCGACCCTACCTAGACAAATTCGTCGTAGTGTTTCATAGACGATATCCTGATCTATTCTAAGAACAAGGAGGAACATGAGATCATTTGAGGGTCATTTTGCAGACACTTAGGGACAACCAACTTTATGCAAAGTTTTCGAAATGTGAATTTTGGTTGGAAAGAGTGTCATTTTTGGGTCATTTTATCTCTAAGGAGGGTGTATCAGTCGATCCTGCGAAAATCAAAGCCGTGAGTGAATGGCCTACTCCAAAGAATGTCACGGATATACGAAGTTTCTTGGGTTTAGCCGGTTACTATAGGAGATTTGTGAAAGACTTCTCCAAAATAGCAAAACCTATGACAAACCTGATGAAGAAGGATTGTAGGTTTACCTGGAATGAGGACAGTGAGAAGGCCTTCCAAACACTCAAAGAGAGATTAACCTCAGCCCCTGTCCTAACCTTGCCTAATGGGAACGAAGGATATGATGTGTATAGTGATGCATCCAAAAATGGGTTGGGTTGTGTTCTGATGCAAAACGGGAAAGTTATAGCTTATGCGTCCCGACAGTTGAAGCCATATGAAGTCAATTACCCAACACATGACCTAGAATTGGCCGCCATAGTATTTGCACTCAAAATCTGGAGACACTACCTCTATGGGGTAACCTGCCGTATCTTCACCGATCACAAAAGCCTTAAATATATCTTCACCCAGAAAGACCTCAACATGAGCACGCAGATGGTTAGAGCTCATCAAGGACTATGACTTAGACATCCAATACCATGAGGGTAAAGCCAACGTTGTTGCTGATGCGTTAAGTCGCAAGTCTAGCCATAGCCTGAATACATTAGTCGTTGCCGACAAACTTTGTGAGGAATTCTCTAGACTTCAGATAGAAGTTGTTCATGAAGGGGAGGTAGAAAGATTGCTGAGTGCCCTAACCATCGAACCTAACTTCCTAGAAGAGATAAGGGCGAGTCAACCTGGGGATGTGAAACTTGAGCGAGTCAAGGCAAAGCTTAAGGAGGGCAAAGCAGAGGGGTTTGCGATCCATGAGGATGGGAGCATACGATATAAGGGTAGGTGGTGCGTGCCACAAAAGTGTGAAGAGCTGAAACAAAAGATAATGAGCGAGGGTCATAACACGACGTATTCTGTCCACCCAGGGGGAGATAAGTTGTATAAGGACCTCAAGAAGATGTTTTGGTGGCCTGGTATGAAGAGAGCAGTAGCTGAGTTTGTTTCCAAATGCTTAACATGCCAGAAAGTCAAAAGTGAACACAAGAGACCTCAGGGAAAGATTCAACCCTTAGACATTCCGACGTGGAAATGGGACTCGATATCCATGGACTTCGTTGTCGCCTTACCTAGGAGTCGGGGAGGCAATAATACCATTTGGGTGATAGTGGATAGACTAACCAAGACAGCAAGGTTCATACCTATGAAAGATACGTGGAGTATGGAAGCCTTAGCCAAGGCTTATGTGAAAAATGTCATTCGATTGCATGGAGTACCCACAAGTATAGTATCAGATCGAGATCTCGATTCCTGTCGAATTTCTGGAAAAAGGTCCAGGAAGCATTTGGTAGTGAGCTATTAATGAGTACAGCCTTTCACCCAGCTACCGATGGTCAAACAGAACGAACTATTCAGACCTTAGAGGACATGTTGCGAGCATGTGCTTTAGAATACCAAGGGTCATGGGAAGACCATTTGGACCTCATAGAATTCTCATACAACAACAGCTACCATGCTAGTATTAAGATGGCACCATTTGAAGCGTTGTACGGGAGAAAGTGTCGTAGCCCTTTGTGTTGGAACGACATCAGTGAGACTGTAGTGTTAGGACCTGATATGATTCAAGAGACGATGGATCAAGTGCGAGTCATTCAAGAAAAGATTAAGACTGCACAGGACAGGCAAAAATCCTATGCGGACCAGAAGCGAAGGGACGAAAATTTCGAAGTTGGGGAAAAAGTGTTGCTTAAGGTGTCCCCAATGAAAGGAGTGATGCGATTCGGGAAAAAGGGGAAGCTAAGCCCTAAGTTCATAGACCCTATGAGATACTGGCGAGGGTAGGGAAAGTTGCTTATCGCCTGGATTTACCCAACGACTTAGAAAGGGTCCATAACGTGTTTCACGTGTCCCAACTCCGGAGATACGTACCTGATGCGTCACATGTCCTTGAACCTGAAAACGTAGAGATAGACGAAACTTTGTCCTATGAGGAGAAACCTGTCCAGATCCTAGACCGCAAAGTGCGAAGTACGAGGAATAAGGACGTCAGAATTGTCAAGGTGTTGTGGAGAAATCAAACTACCGAGGAAGCCACATGGGAAGCCGAAGATGCAATGCGTCTGAAGTACCCTGAGCTTTTCCAAGAGGTACGTGAGTTACGGGGACGTAACTTTTCTTTTAAGGGGGGAAGAATGCGATAGAATTTCGCGCTTTCACCCTAAAGTATATGTTAATTATGTTGATTATGTTAGTTATATGCTAGTTATGTGTGAAAATTGCTTATCTATTGTGTGAACGTTAGAAAACGCTTGTGAAATTTGGGACTTAGAAGTGCAAAAGATCGTCGTTAAGACGGGCAACCTCAAAGTTTCGGGACGAAACTTCTTTTAAGGGGGGAAGCCTGTAATACTCCGTATTTTTAATACTAATTTCGTACTAATTAAGAAAATATAAAAGAATTAATAAAAAAGGTATTTTAATTTATTTACAAGTTAATAGGAATAAATTATTAGTAATATGAATTTGTTAGGAATTTCCGGAATTTTAAAAGAGTAACCTAATCGACCTAGGGTTACTACCTTTTGGAAGGGAGTATAAAAAGGAAAAGAAGTGGAATTTCAGATAAAACCCTAAACCCTTTCTTCTCCCTCTCTCCTCAGCCGACATTCATCTCTCTCCTTCTCTCTTTTTCGAATTTTTTTCTCTCTCTCAGAATTTTCTCTCTCTCTCTCGATCTCTCTCGCGGGTTTCGCTCGCTACTCTTCTTCTTTGGCTTCGTGCAAAAGGGTCCGACGAAGGTACAAGGTTCGAGCGCGCAGGGTGCGCAGGCGTCGAGGGTCGAAAAGTTGCGAGATTCCGTCGAAGGGTCGAGTTGTGCGCGATTTCGTCGAAGGGGTCGAGGTGTGCGCGAGTGTCGAGAGTTCTGTCCGGGAGTCTTGGTGCGAAGGTGCTGTGGTTCGTGTGAGGCTCGCGAGTGTCGCGCGGTGTGGGCGACGTACGAGCAGCGACGAGAGTCTTGGTGAAGGGTTCGTGTGGTGCGAATTCTGTCGAGCACAAGGGTGCGAGTCCGCCGGAATTCTTGTGCGAAAAGTGGGTCGAGTGCTGCGACAAGGGTCGTGGTGTTGAGGGTTTCGTGCGCGTGAGTGGTGTGGTCTTCGGTCGCCGGAATTCTTTCGCCGGCGATTTCTAACGGTATAATTTTGTACTTAACTTAGTATGTCAGTTTATTAATTATTCTTATATTTACTGTTTCGTAGTTAAGAAAGGTTTGTAATTATTAATTAATAATTAGAGTTGTGTAATAATTTATTAGTTAAGTTATTGTTCTGTTTTAAGTGAAATTTCTGGTTAGGTTTGTAATTGGAATAAGTTGGAAGTAGGAAAATTGTGTATTATTATTAGTTACATTATTATCGTTTCATGAGTAACCTGTTTCATGAAATCTGACTTTGGACGTGTGACTCACCCTTTGGACATGGAATTTACCCTTTTGGACATGGAACTTACTTTTGGACATGGAACTTACCTTTTGGACATATGACTTACCTTTTGGACATATGACTTGACTTTTGGACATAAGACAGGCTGGACTTATGACATTTTGGATGGGTAAAACAGTGGACTAATGTTACTAACTAACTTAGTTACTCACTAACTCTGACTTCTAAAAGACGTTAAATTCACTAGATTAGAATTATAACGAAAGTTCTGGAATAAGGTTTTAACTATTGCGTAATTCGAATCGTTAGATCGTTATGGTCTTAGTACGTAGTAGTTGTTAGTGTTATCAAGGACGTAACACTAAAGCTTTGTTTTAACGATTTAGGTCCCAATTTCATAAGCGGCTCGTTCTATTAAGTCAGCGAAAATTCTCCGTTACAAGGTACGTACGCGTACCAGTTTACTTTCAAAGCTTAGTATCATGTTTAGGTTGCAGTTCATGTTATTGGAACCTAGTACCATGATAGGGAACATTTGATTGTGATTGTTTGGTTAGACGTTTATAACGTGAAATCAATATGATGCATTGAAATATGTTGCATTGAAATGCGAAGTTCTATCGTAGTGTAACATCAGCATTATTAATCTGATCTATAGAGTAACAAGAGTGTTACTAGGGATAAGATTGAGTTTGGTAATTAAGAGAGTATGTAAATGACTCCTTAAAGTTATAAAAGAATGATTGGTAATAAAAGAAGATTATGGCGATACTTGTAGTTGGACTCCCTACAAGTATAGAACAATGGGGGAGTGTAGGACTTGTCCTACACTCCTACGCAGGCCTACTGTGACGACAGTAGTGTCCTTATATTTTGATAACTCAAGTAGGCGGAAGGTTCCGTTCGATCTTGGGGGTATGCATACTAAGGTGATGGGTGTGAGACGGAACAAAACCGTATTTGCATTTCATCTAATAGACCAAGTTGTCTATTAAGGATTCAGTAGCCCGTATGATTCTAGTGAGATGACGGTGCCCGTTCGATGCCAAATAATGAAAGATTAAAGGATGTGAGATAACGTAGGTTCATATAACAGTGGTAATGTATGCATCATTTATGTTCATATAGTTTCAATGGTTCATTACGTACTCAGCATAGCTGACCCTGTGTGTTATTATGTGTTTGTTGTCCTGTGATGAACTATTGATACTTCAATGGGGAGCAGACTAGGTGAGCTGGTGCTGCTGCATGACATCAAGCATATGGGGGCTAGACTGTAGTTTGAAGTTAATTTTTGGTTTGATCATTAATGAATTTTATAGAACATTATTACATGGTTTGAGTTTGAATAAAGAGGGTCATCTATGATTCCCGAGTTGTAATTACATTTTCTATTCCGCTGCAATTTGGTTTTGAGACAATGAATTTGAGTTACCGTATTTCTAATTATGCCTTGCGTTCCATCGCGGCGGTAACACTCCCAAAGTCGATGCGACGTAGCATTAGACGTGTATGGATTTTGGGGGTGTTACAGAGGTGATCATGGGCCGGGGCGCGGCAAAAAAAAATTGCCTATTGGTCGGGCCGGGCCTAAATTCGGGTCGAATTTTTGTGTCCGAAACCCGCTATTTTGGGCCTAAAATAGCGGGCTTTTGCGGGCCGAAACGGGCCGGGCCAAAAAATAGATTAAAAAGTCGTTTTTGGCTTGCCCAAAGCCCGCCCAAAGCCAAAAAAATACGGACGGGTCGGACCCGGCCCGCGGGCCGAAAAATTCTACCCAAAACCCGGCCCAAAAACGGGCCGGGCCAAAATGATCACCTCTAGAATTGGAGCCCAAAATAAGGCGCAGCATCACTTCGCCAGCTAAGATGAAATTTTAATTTTTTTTTTCTCTCCTTCAGTCTCTTTAGTTTTATCTAGAATTTAGATTCACAAATTATGATCTTGTACTTGGATTATTTAATTTATCAATAGTGTTTCTTGGGTCTTTGAATTCTATAATTTACATGGTTAGTTCGAGTCTTGATACGATATTCAAGTTATACTTGTTTGCTAATAAAAATTACATTTTTATGTCTAATTTCTATCTGTTGAGTATATAGTGTAATTTTATGTTAATTACATAATTTGTCATAGTACAGATTACGTAATCCGAGTAGTAACTAGTTTAAATTGAAATTTGTCACATAATACCACTTTAAAGTAGAGTATAATTTGACCAAGTTAATTAATACATCTATGTGTTTTGATTGATTGGGTTGATAGTTCTTAATGCTAATAATCTGGATTTTTGCTACTTGCGAATTCTAGCGATGGTGATCAACATGGACCCAGCCGGCCCGAAAATGGACGGGTTGTGGGACACACTTTTTGGCATGTGGTTCGAGTAAAGAACCGAGTCGAGGACAACTTAAATATGAAAAAACAAGTTTAAATTTTGGCACGGTCCGAAGATATCCCGTTTGGCCCGGTCCAAATTTGCAAGTTATGACGCTGAAGTTTCAGCCCGTGTCTTTGACCTGAAATGAGCCTTTTTTTTTTGTGCTAACCTGATCCCGTTCCAACCCGACCCATGATCCACATAGCTCTAATTTTAACCCAAGTAGGGAAGTAGCAAACGCTAATGTTTTAACAAATATTGTTTGCATAGCCTAGAGTCCTAGACCCAATCTAGTACGACTTTTTCATATTTTAAAGCTCTTAGGCTATGTTCAGTTCAGCTTATTTTTGCTTATTTCAGATCTAATCAGATCAGATCAGATCAGATCAGAAAAAATAAGTTCAGATCAGATTATGCTTATATTTAAAAATCATTATATCTTTCATTACATATTAGTAAAAATTATAATAATTGAATATTAATAAAGTATTCATTGAGACGAATCAAACAAGACCCCACATGACTATTTTTTCTTATATATTGAGAATTATTTAAAAGATAAGATCTTGTAATCAGATCAGATCAGATCAGATCAGAAAAAATAAGTTCAGATCAGATCAGATAAGTTCAGATCAGAAAATTTCAGGTGAACTAAACATAGCCTTATTTGATCAACTCAAACTTCAACGCCAAATTAGTCAAACTTTTCTTGCGTAGCTACATGACGAACGCAGAATTCCTCTAAAACGACGTGGCAACTTGCCATTAACAAGGAAAAGTCATACATGACGCAATAACTTTTAAGACTCAGATTTTGCATACACTTTCGTCGTTTTATGTTTATTAACGCCTAAAACACCGCGTTTTATATAATAGTTGACCTTCTCGAAGTTCAGTTGACTAATTCTTCATTCCCTCCAAATTCTTCCTTTTCACTGAAGGGGTATGGGGGACCTTCTTCAACTCTCCCACCCTCCACCACCAAACTTCGTTTTTCTCTCTCCTAATTAATTCATTCGAATTAAAAAGGGGAAGAAAAACACTCCAAAAAAAAATTCCAAGAACTCAGATTTTTGTTTATCTTCCACAAAATTTGTTCTACTTTTTGGTAAGTTTTTTCCATAATTAAACCCTCCTTTTTTCACCTAGAAAAGATTGGAAATTTTGGGTTTAAGTTGAAGGTCAAAATACTGAAATTGGGAAATAACAACTGTTTATAATTTGATCATGCTGAAATCTTAATTATGAGATTTATGTGATTTCTTTGGGTTTTTTTGTTTTTGGGTGTTTTTTGTTGAGTGTTGATTGAATTTGTAGTTATTTTTTTCAATTGTGTTTATGAAATTAACTGGGGAAAATTCTGATAATTAATGTCGGAGATTCGATTAGTTCGTTGCCCAAAATGCGATAATTTGTTACCGGAACCTCCTGTTTTTACTGTCTATCAATGTGGTGGGTGCGGTGCTATGCTTCGAGGTAAATTTCATTTGTTTTCTTTCGGTTATTTGTAATGCACACAATGTGTTTGTTAAAATGCCTGACTTGTTTTTTTGGGTAATTTCTTCTGTTAATGTAATGAAATGAACAGCTGAGAAGAAGTCAACTGAAAGTGAGAAAGTGGTAAATTCTGATAAGGGGGCAGAGGGAGAGCAGGGATTTAAGGATAGTGGTAGGTTGAGGGAGGGGCAAAAGGGTACTTTCGATATGAGTGGTAGATCACCGGCGAGATCCTCATATGGGGATGGTGGTGATGGAAGTAAGTCAGAGATGGGAGAGAGTGATTTGAGTGAGTTTCGAGGGGGATTACAGAAATCCCCTTTGAGGGAGAGGTTTTTGAATGATCTTAGCTCTTCTCCGGCGAGGTCAAGAAATGCTAGCCCATCACCTTTGAGTGGGAGGGGTTCAGGTGATGTAGATTTTGATGGGGTAGGTATATCACCAGCCAGGTCGAGAAATGTTAGCAAGTCACCTATGAGGAATCGAGGGAGTAAATCACCAATGAGTGTGAGGACGCCTAATTATAGCAGGTCGCCTATGAGGGGGACGAATGGTGCCAGTAGATCACCTGCAAGGTCACTGAATGGTGACATTTCTTATACACGATTGAGAGGAGGTGTTGTCTCTGATTTGGATGAAAATGCTGAGGAAGAACAAGAGGGGATGGGTGTTAATTCTGATGGGCCAATAAGGAGACACAAGATGATTCCCAAAACTTCGTTTAACGAATGGCTTCCTGATGATAATCATTTCGGAGTGTCTAATGATGACAATTTTGGCAGAAGGAAAACAAACTGGAGAGACGTAGTTGGTGATGAAGCTGATCGAATCAGTGAGGTATCAGAATCTGTCTACGCCGATGAACAAGGGATGACTTCAGAAGGATCAGTTGATGGTCCCATTAAAGGAAGTGATTTCAGGAAGGGTAGAACAGACAGAAATTCAAGATTCGGGGGTGGCTTTGTCAGAGGAAATGGGAAACCAAGGGCTGCAGACCAACGGTTTGTTGAAAGTGAAGGGACTGGGATGTTTCACGACAACACAAGAAGAGTTTCTGAAAGAGAAAGGATTTCGGTTTCTTCAAGTGCTATTGATGGACCTTCAGCTTATCATCCAGATTCCATGTACATGTATGGTCACTCAAGGCATAGTTTTGAAGTTCCAAGAGGAACTGCTAATGCTCACTACTCGGAGCATGTTGAGTTTATGCAGAAGTATAAAGGATCTATGCAGCAATATCCTTCAAAACAACTGAGTAACTTGGATGATGAACCATTTTCCTCTCCTGGGTTTTATAGTGGTGGTGGTGTTCATTCTAAAGAGGATATGAGATTCAGGCGACACTCTATGCAACAATTTTCAACAAATAAGGATATGCCGAGGCCTCCATACTATAATCATGGACCTGATATGATTCATGAGCTGGAAGATATTCACAATCATCTCCCTTTGTATGATGATCCATTTGCTGGTCCCATGGACAGTGAGCAACACCTGAAGCAACCCCAAATGTTACCGCGTGCAAGGCGAGGCTATGGTCCAGGACAGTCCTTAGACCTTGATCGGGATCCTTTCAGATCGTATCATAACGGGATGCATCGTCGCCTTCCTGCTGATTGGCAAGGCGATGATCTATCAAGTTATGGTTATAGGATATCTCAAAATCTAGCAGCACATCCAACCAGTTATAGTATGGATCTGCAACAACGTGGTCCACAGACCTATGATCCTCGAATGCCCCCTACTGCTCCTCGAGTTCGACCAACCAACCTTGCTCCTCATGCTAGGAGGATTTTGGGAGCTAACCAGAACAAACGGCTTTGCCTCCCCATTGCTGGTGGTGCTCCCTTTGTAGTATGCCACAGTTGTTTTGAATTGCTCAAATTGCCTGCGAAGTTTGTGAACAAGCAGAAGAACGAGTATAAGTTGCAATGTGGGGCTTGCTCTTCCATTACCTCATTTGGTCTTCAGAATAAGTCTTTCAGTGTGCTTTCTTCACAAAACAAACCAGATCCTGTCAATGCTTGTAGTGGCTTTGGTAAAGTGTTGAACGAGTCAGGTCCTCGACATCATCGAGATAGCTTTGCTGCTACTAGTACGAATCTTGGATCATATGATTTTGATGCATCAGGGCATAGCTTCCAATCTATGGAATCCGAAGCCAATGCAGCATCAAGAAGGCAGAGATTGGTTTCAAATTTGGATGAAAATACTCGAGCTGTTTCTCCATCATCTCGTTCTTCTAAGGATGAGCGCATTCCGGAGAATGCAAGCATTCGAAGCAGCCGACCCAATTCTTCAGAGATATCGTCAAAGGTCCGTCCTCCTCCTGGTTCACCTTTGAGGGCCCATCTTGATTACTCTGGCCAATACCACAAAGCTGAAGCAGAAGTTGCAAGAAATTTTACCGAGGAAGAGAAGCCAGTACTTGAAAAAGATGCCTCTCAAGATAGCTCCGTGGTAAACACAGCAGTTGCCTCAGAGACTGAAGTTTACTCCCATGAGTTACCAACTAGTTTATCTGACTCCGGGGATGTTCCAAGAGATTACAAGGGAAACAACGAAAACAAATCCTCTAGACCTGCTTTCTGGAAATCCTTTGCATCAAGATCTGGTCATGCCTCCCCTGGAAAAAGTGAGGTATATGTTAATGGTCAGCAGGTACCACATCATGTTGTCAAAAAGGCAGAGAAGCTTGCTGGATCAATTCAACCAGGAAACTACTGGTAACTCTCAACAGTCAACACTACCTTCTAATTGCACCTGCTTATTCAAAATTGATATATGTATGCAGTTAAGGTGTTACTTTGACAAGTTAAAATTATTGTGGAAGATAGCAAAATGATCATAAATTTCTTACTCAGTTGTTTTTCAAACAACATTCCTCAAAATTTTCCTTTCTTCATTTCAGGTATGATCCCAAAGCTGGATTTTGGGGTGTAATGGGTGATCATTGCCTAGGAATAATTCCAGTGAGTTTGGCTCTTCATTCTACTTCTTTAGTTCCATAATTTATGTGCCCTTTTTTTCCTTAATATTTCAGTACATTAAGGAATGTTTTATGTCTGCAGCCATCTATTCAAGAGTTCAGTTTTCCCATGCCAGAGAGTTGTTCTAAAGGGGATACTGCTGTTTTTGTAAATGGTAGAGAGCTTCATAAAAAAGATCTTGAACTACTTGTTAGTCGAGGACTTCCAAATATGCGGGATAAGAGATATATTATTGACATGTCCGGGAAAGTTCTGGAAGAGCAGAGCAAAGACTTCATTGCTAACCTTGGAAAACTTGCCCCTACGTGAGTGCCTCTGAATCTTCTAATAGTTCATGAAATTATACTGTGTCTTACACTGCATCAGACTCTTTTTTTTCCTGGTTCTATGTTTCTTCCTGTTACCCGTTATTGAAGCAAATGGCATCTGTATGAAGGTATTGAAGTAAAATGCTTCTGCCTTCTTCACCAATTTACAAGTGGGTTCCGCCTGCTAATTCTTTAAGCAAGGAAACTGCCCTTTTTCTTTTAATGGAATTCCAGAATCAATGCTAGTCAGTTTCTGAGTCTTGGCCTTTCTGCTTCGTACATTGCTTGCAGCATGTGGTCACACTATGTCAGATCCACTAGCTGGGGCACACACTAAAGCCTTTATGTATATTTCCGGAATGTACATACTAGTTACTACATATTGTTCGATCTCAGGGGTAAATTAGTCCGTTCATGTCCTATATGGAACCTCCTGTAGGCTGTAACAGTATTGAATGGTGGTCTGATATGCTAGCTGTTGAAAGTGGTTTTGTTTAGTACCTCTATCAATTAAGAAAACCTGATGACAATTTCCCCCTTGAGATTCCACAGCACATTCACATCCTAGAGATGAATGGGTCATCCATTTTCACACAGCATTGAGTTAAATTTGACAATCTTCCGTCATCTTTTAAATAGGTTTTCTCGTCAGTGACATGATCAACCAGCCAAAATATACAAAAAAGCTTGTGAACTTTGTAATACTGGACTTTAGGGTGAGTATTGATGCAGTGCCCAGGGATTTACCGGAAAATAAGGCTCAAAACTGACTTCATTTTTGACTTAGATTTAGTTTTCCTATTTGTTGTATTGTTGGTCAATGCAATGGGTGCGCTTGAGCCTTCATATCTGAAACTTGATGCGTTTCAGAATTTCTGTAGAAGAGTTAGCTTTGAGTCTTTGTACCGCAATTTTAGCTGCAGTTAACCTGACAATAGTCTGAGTTCAGAAATGGTTGTGCACAGTTTCTACAGATTTGAGTATTTCTATAAATATATTCGCTAGTACATCTTCAAGGTCCTGTCTTGTACTGATGCCCTCTTGGACAGCTAAATTTCAGGGGATCTAGAGACACTCAATTCTTCCCGCTTTAATATGAAAGTTCTAATTAGTGAGGTAACTAGCTGGGCTAAAATGTCCTAAATTCCTTCTAATGAGAACTATAGCTAAACTTTGGACAAGGGCACGATCGATATAGCACCCTTGTTAGTTGCCTAATTGTTAGGCAAATTAGCTAAACTCATATTGGAGTACTAGTGAACTTCTAAAAATTTCATTACCTCACTGTCAAAAGTTGCTCTCTTTTTTTACCTTCTTTGAGTGGGTGATTGTTAGCTGCATTAATGGACTGCTAACTTTTTTTTTCTTTTTTTTTCACTCTGGCCTTTTTTCGGGATTTTTGACTATCAGAGTTGAGAAGAACAAGCGTGGATTTGGTATGCGCGTTCCAGGTTCAATAATTGAAGCTAAAAAAATCGTAACGAATGAATGATCAATATACATTAGTGTGACATTTAATATCTCATTGAAGTGCTACATTTTTTGTATAATATTGGGTGTAAATCATTGATTTTTTCATTATTTAGGTGAATTTGTTTGATTCATGATGTAATATCCATTCTTGTATACAAGTTGTAATCTCACTTTATTATTGTCAGATGGTTAACCGAACAGTCTGTAAATTGGTAAATTGTTTTCGTCAGACTTCTTCTTTGTAGTTGTCATTTGTCAGTCTATGTAAAAGATTTGGAGGATGACCTATAGGTACTTGGGAAAATTAATTCATTTATTACAAAACAATCACTTGAGATTTTTTTAACTCGTTCTCAAATCATTTTGATCTCTTCCCATTGAATATCTCTTGCAAAATAATCTGTTCATTCTTCCACAATGATTTTATATGGTTTGCAATGCGCCTTGATGATTGCTTATATAATTATCTTGCAAACTGACTTGATGAAAGTTTGCGTTATATGTTTATGAGGTTGGTATATTCTTTAACATCAAGATTTCAACTAAAAAAATAAGATATGTTTAGTGGATTTATGAGCAGAAAGTTTTTGTTCCTCTCGTTTTTGCAGCATTTATCTCCGGCCTATATTGTCATAGAATGATTGCACCTAGCTAAGAACGAGTGAACCAAAAGCTTAAAATATCAAACTATATAATACTGATTGCCTTAGTAAGCCCCTTTTACACTTCGAATGCCCTTTTACATTATTTGCACATCCCATTTTACACTTAGAATGCCGATCCATGTATAAATATGAATTAGTACGACATGCTTTAGAAGCAACAAGTGTGTTAAAAAGGAGTATGACTAGACACAAGCTTAAATGAGGTTCCATTTTTAAAATATCTGACAATAAAATGGTGTATCTTACTATTTTGTATTTTAGTCGTCCTCCCGCTTCTTTTTTCGATGTTGGATAAATTACATGTGATGTTTCTCCTATCACAATTGTTCCTCTAGACCAATTGTTCCTCTAGATCAAACCACAACCAAAGAAAAGAAAGCATGACTAGGGAAGCGTTGGTTACTTGGTAGGAAGCCGCTGAAAGTTGAGATTATTTCGTGTGAAGGAAGCCGCTGAAAATTGAGATTAATATGTGTGAATCAACAAATGAAACTTCTCTTAAAGAGATAAAGAAGTAGGCTAGTACTCCCTCCGTTTCACAATATAAGGCACGCACGATATTCAAGGTCGAACTTTGACCGTTAATCACTCTCCATTTATGTTGATAAAAAAATTTTAAAAAAATATTATTATAGTATTTTTCAAGACGAATCCAACGGTATAATATTTATAATTTTTATTTAACGTATTTGAGAGATATTTGTAGTCAAAGCAAATTTTTGTAAAACGCAAATGACTTATATTTTGAAACAGTGGGAGTAGTAGTTAGGAATATTGATATAATATCCTTAGTAGTAGTATAAAATAAATAATAACCCATTTGAAAGCAGTAAAATTTAACATAAAACATTCTTTATATGGAAAACAAATCCTTATACTTTATGTCAATGTTATCCTAATATCATGAGATTGTGTCGGCATCACACACAACTCACTAGTGTGAGTGTTGTTGACCACTCTAGTCTCCTACTAAATCTCACTCCATAGAGTAGCAAAAATTAGAAGTGGAAATCTGGGATTTTACGAAGTGGTACACCAAAATGTGGGCTCTTCATAAACACAAATCTTCACTACTTAAATTAGGGATTATGATTTTTGCTACAATTCTTACTCTTCGAGTTTTTCTCTATAATTCCACTAGATTTCCTCCTGATTCTTCCCTTCTTCGAAAAACTACTTCAATCCAACCTTCATCTCCTTTAGTTCTTCAACCATTTGCTTCTTCTACTGCTAATTTTCCAGCACCTGTAATTGATGATGAAGCTCGTAAAAAAAGAGGTATGAAATCGATCTAAAATGTGTTTTTTTAGTTTCATTGTTATTTTTTTATTATTGAAATGATAATTAATCGGAATGTAAGTTGAATATTGTAACGATCTGAAGGTTTGTTTAATTGTATGAGAAGTTTGTATTTTGGTAAATCGACAATGTTGATGAACATTGATTAGGGTTCATTTTTAGGATAAATTGAACATGAAAATTATAACCCAGTTGAGATTTATGCGGAAACTGGTGCTGTGGAGCAGAAGATCTTACTTTGATTTTGTCAATGATTATGGGCATTGCTTAGTTTTTCAATGTAGGGCTATGTTACTGTTAGATTGTGTGAAACTCCGTAATATTGGAGTGATTCTATTGATCAATATATATTGTGTTTAGGAATCAGAAAGATATAATGATAAAAACATACAAATTATATCCTAAATTTGTGAGAAAATATTATCCTAAATATATTCTCTATCGATTACCAATATATTCACTCTCTTTATTTTACCTTAAATGATGCCCATGTTAGATTTTCAACACTTTGAAATGGTGATGTATACTTGGACACTTCCCTTTTGGGCCAAAATTATGGAAGTTTGCATAGAATAGCTGAGTTGGACACTTAGAGTACATACCTGAGTCCAGGTTGTGGTGAAAATTTCTGATAGTCTTTACCAGCATTGAAGACTTGTAGTTTGTGTTTCAATGATGAGCCCTTGTTTAGGTTCTTTTGTTTGCATTGGATTAGTCGTGGATGTAGCGAGAGTATGTTTATTTGGATGCCAACTAGCTTAGTTGGATGGAGGATGTATATCATCAATCGACAAAATCTACCATCAATGATGATTCTGAATTTAGTCAGGGAATCAGGTGGACAGTTGCATGAAACTGGATTACTAAATTCCATTTTAATACACTGAGTTTGTTTGTTTTGAGGTAATCAATAAATGGGAATGGTCATGAATACTCATGATGTTTGCTTTCTTAAGTGTCCAAGTTAGCATGTTGCACCCATCAGTCATCTCTTATTTACTAACTGTGGATGCTAAATTGATGGTCTTTCCCCAATGCTCACGCAAACAAGAGTATGGATTTCATTAAGTTATCACAAGCGATTTTGTTTTCAGCGTTTGTTCACGAGGATTTTCAATTCCGTTATTTTTTGATGAAATTCTGGTCTGGATCAGTTCGTTAGTTCAGTCTTATTTTTTCCATTACTGTATAGCAATTATGCTAATCCATTCTACAAATTTAGGCCTAGTGGTCTCTAATCTTTCTTTGATTGGCTAAATTATTTATTGAAAGTTTTGTGTGATCTTAATGCAGAATATTGTGATCTTTTTGCTGGAGAATGGGTCCCAAATCCGGCTGGACCTGCATATATCAATGAAACTTGCCAGTTCATTGAAGAACATCAGAACTGCATGAAGAATGGGAGACCAGATTCAGAATATCTGTACTGGAGGTGGAGTCCAAAAAATTGTGAGTTACCTCAATTTAACGCAATGAGATTCCTTGAGATGATGGAGAACAAAACATGGGCATTTATTGGTGATTCTATCACTCGAAATCATGTTCAGTCCTTGGTTTGTATGCTCTCGAAGGTAGAATGACGTGTGCTATTTGTGTGTTATTAATTAATATTTCTATTGATTAATTCTTCTCATGGGAACCTAATATTTCTTTGGCATGCTATATTATGTGTAAACCTAACATTGCCTGTTTTGACGTACCTGTTGACATATAAGGCTATGCAATATGTTCTTCAGGTGGAAGAAGCGGAGCTGTTTTATCATGACGAAGGATACAAGTCTAAAGGATGGCGCTTCTCGTCTTACAACTTGACCGTATACGTTATATGGTCTCCCTTCCTCACAGAAGCCACTGTTTTTGAAGATATCAATGGTGTCTCAACTCAGGATATTGAACTGCACCTTGACAGGCTTGATAAGAAGTGGGCTGATGTATACAATAACATGGACTTCATGATCTTCTCGTCTGGAAAGTGGTTTGTCAAGAACGCAATATATTATGAGAACGAAACAATTTTGGGATGCCATCGCTGTCAGAAAAATCTCACTGACCTCAATATAGAGTTTGCGTACCGCAAAACTTTAAAGTTGGTGCTGAACTTTATTGTTAATTCCGACCATAAAGGGTTAATCTTTTTCAGGACATCTACCCCGGATCACTTTGAATACGGGGAATGGTCTACTGGAGGGAAGTGCAATAGAACAATCCCGTTTAAAGAAGGTGAGATCGAGGTAAAGTACATGCAAAAGATGCTGCGACAAATTGAGATTGAGGAATTCGAGAGTGCAGTAGCAAGTGCATCCGAAAATAGTGCGCGCCTGAAACTCCTTGATTTCACGCAGCTTTCCTTGTTAAGGCCTGATGGGCACCCTGGTCCATATAGACAATTTTACCCCTTTGCAAACGATGAAAATGCTCAAGTCCAGTATGATTGTTTGCATTGGTGCTTGCCTGGGCCAATAGACGCTTGGAATGATGTTATTATGGATTTAATTGTGAATGGATGATTTTTTCTTGAAGAGAATGCCAGAAAACATGGAACAGTGTGAATACTGGATGAGCATCATTTAGGAGTAAATAGGGGAAAGTACCCTTTGATGGGCTACACAAAAGAGGTTTGAATTCACAATCTTTTTGGGTTTTCCAAGGTGTTATTCTTATTTTTGTGAATCTTTTGGCTGGTCTGTTGTATTTAATTAAAATGCCATGGCATAGTTGGGAACTATTTGAAAAGCTCATTGCGGCTGTTATTGATAGTGGTGAATCACATTTCTAATTGAATGGCTTGCGTCAGTGTCAGCTGCTTCACTAAACCCTCTGCAAATTGCGATCCGAAAATGATTAATTTGTACATGGAATACTGGTTGCATTTCCGCACCCATTCTCATACTAGGAATTAGGAAATACTGGTTTGTTTTGTGTTCCACTAATATTTAGTTGCAATAACGTAGCACTGAAAAGTCCCATACTTGCTGTAATTGTTATATTTATACATGCAAGAGGACATGCAGGAGTTTGGGGCTTTTTTAGTGAAGCAACTGTGTGTTAGAGATTTCAGATCAGGGCGAATTGCGTTATTTTATGTGTGTGAATGTGTGTACTCCTGTAAGAGTCTGTAGATGATACTTAGAGACGATGAAGATTGTCTTTTTAGTGCCTGTGATATGCTTGTAGTCTCTGCAGGATTACAGAACTTGACACACCATATTTCTTCTGCTGTAGTGTCTGTTTCTTTTGGTGCAGTGCTGTAGTGTCTGTTTTAATTGTGTGTAATCTTTTTTCTTAATTTTGACAAGGTACTACTTTTCTTCTTGTTGTACTGGGAACACTGTATTTTCTTGTGACTGGTGATGAGTTGATGACACGAGTTGACATTATCGTTCGGGGTAAAATCATAATTTGCATGCATAAGTTGCTATATACTTCCTCCGTTTAGAGATAGTTGCACTATTTGCATAGTGTTTACTATTTATATTTTACACTTTGATTATCTTTGGTGATTTATATTTTAGGAAAAACATAGTCATATGCGATCTTGTTAGATTCGTCTTAATATATATTTTTTAATATTAATTTTTTATAATTTTTACTCATTGATAATTGAAGATATTAATGTTTGAAACCATGCATCGGTAAGCATGAAAAATGAAACGGTGCAACTATTTTTAAACGGAGGAAGTATATATGAAAACTTTAGCTTTTGCTCATAAATTAACAATTAGAGGATTAGAGAACCTTTTAGATCACTGCATTATTTAATGTCAAGTCATGGTGTAGATTTACACTTTGTTTAAATAGGAGAAATAGATGGAAAGAAAAGGAATGGAAAGGGATGAAAACAAGTTCCCTTATTTCCATCTTCCACCTCCTTTTTTTTCCTCCTATGTCCCTCTCCATTCGTTTCTCATATTTCTCAATCCAAATAACTGGTTAACGAACCTACAATTTTTTAGCGAATCTAATCATTTTAAGAGAAATATAATCACATATTTTGTCTGTTTTTTTATTACTTGCTGCACTAAAAGAGTGAAACATGACCCATGTGCTTATATAATAAAAATATAACTTTATTAAGAATTTGCAAAAAAGAAAAATATTGCAAATACTACCAAATATATGATTTTTTTTTAATTGGTTAATATTGCTGTGTAACAAAGGTTCCCAACAATGTGTAAATTTGGTTAGAGCATCTCCAATGGCAAGCTAATTGCGTTTAGGTTTTCACCCATTTGCATTTCTATCTAATTATTACCCCCAAGGGTTAGCTACATCTTTCGATTTTGGGTTCTACTTACCATTAATGAGACCCACTTTCTCAACAATCTTGAGTTTGCTTTTCGCAAATTTCCCCTCAAGCAAATTGCTAAAGCTGGACTTTTAAAAATCGCAAGCAAGTAACTA
The DNA here is from genome assembly GCF_026745355.1 of Beta vulgaris subsp. vulgaris. Classification (NCBI taxonomy): domain Eukaryota; kingdom Viridiplantae; phylum Streptophyta; class Magnoliopsida; order Caryophyllales; family Amaranthaceae; genus Beta; species Beta vulgaris. Next base: position 2,629,118 of record NC_079206.1, on the reverse strand, counting down.
GCTACAAATACAAACCATCGGAGATAAACAGTTTAGACAGGAGGTCAAAGATGAGCATTATTAATACACATTACAAATTTGCAATGGAGTGAAAGAACAAAAAATTAATTTCTGTTTCTTGGAAATCAACCCATATTGGAAACAAATTAGGCTAGCTTTTTATAGAAACAAAAATCAGCTCTTATTCTCACCAACGGTCCACAGTCCTCTAATGAATTTGAATTTGAAAATTATATGACCGTTACTTTACCTCCTACTCCCCCTTTAAAAACCCATACATAATTTCATTTCACATTCCAATTCAAATTTACCTTCAATCCCCTCAAAACTCAGTAAAAAACTTCAATTAATTTTCCTCTAACCTCTCCCATGGCTACTACTGCAACCTCCAATCTCCCCATGAACAACGATCCGATACCGGCGAAGAAGGGAAGAAGTAGAAAGGTACTCAAGGACAAAAACCCATCAACAAATGAAGCAAATATTCTAGCTGGGAAATCATCTGAGCCATTGGAATTATCGGGTTCGGTACCGGAATCTGATCCAGGGAAAGAGAACCATGAGGGTCTCTCTCAACCTCGGTCAGCAAAGAAGAAATCAAAATCAAAGTCGAAGAACACGAAAGTTGAAGAGGCGAATAATTTTGAAAAGGATTTGCAAGATATGCAAGAAATGTTGGAGAAATTGAAGATTGAGAAAGAGAAAACTGAGGAAATGTTGAAGGAGAAAGATGAGATATTGAAGAAAAGAGATGAAGAGCAACAAAAGCTTCAATTGGAGCTCAAAAAGTTGCAGAAAATGAAGGAGTTTAAGCCTACTATGGTGTGTTTCTTTTTACCCTTTTCTAAGTTCTTTTTATTCCCAAATTTAATACTCAGGAATTTATAGTTTTCTGGGTTTTTTTTTTTAGTTTAATGTTCAATGTTCCTTATTGAATGAAAGAAGAGTCAAATTTTCAGTGTTGTATTGTTCGAAAATTGCTCAATTCATTGTATTATCTTTGATTTTGCAAGAAATCTGTTCAATTTAGGTGTTTGAGTTTTGTGGGTAGTATTGATTTTCTTTGGTTTTGCAAGAAATCTGTTCAATTTAGGTGTTTGAGTTTTGTGGGTAGTATTGTTTTTCTTTAGTTTTGCAAGAAATCTGTTCAATTTAGGTGTTTGAGTTTTGTGGGTAGCATTGATTTTCTTTGGTTTTGCAAGAAATCTGTTCAATTTCGGTGTTCGAGTTTTGTGGGTAGTATTAATTTTCTTTGGTTTTGCAAGAATCTGTTCAATTTATGTGTTTTGAGTTTTTTTGGGTAGTATTGATTTTGTAGTCTAAAATTGGGTTTTTCTGATTTTGATTTTATGTGATCAGACTTTGCCCATAATTCAATCATTGAAAGACAAAGATTTAGAGAAGAAAGACAAGAAAAAGAAGGAATGTCCAGAAAGAAAAAGGCCAGCTTCAGTATATGCATTGTGGTGCAAAGATCAATGGAGTGAGGTAAAAAGAACTTAATTGAGTAATTTTCTCATTTTTGGACCTAATACATATAAGTTTATACTAGATTAATAAGGGTTTTGTGTTATGTTGCAGATAAAAAAAGAGAACCCAGATGCTGATTTCAAGGAAATCTCAAACTTAATGGGTGCAAAATGGAAGAGCATTACTTCAGAAGAGAAGAAGCCATATGAGGAGAAATACCAAGCTGATAAAGAAGCTTATTTGCAGATTATCAGCAAAGAAAAGCGCGAAATCGAAGCAATGAAGTTGTTGGAGGAAGAGCACAAGCAGAAGACTGCAATGGAGCTACTTAATCAGTATATTGAATTTAAGCAAGAAGCAGATAAAGAGACCAAAAAAACCAAGTACTGATTTTTTGCAGTATAATGTTGCTTCAACTTAATTCAATGAGTTTAAGTTAGCTAATACTTCCTGCTTAATTTTTTTTTTCACAGGAAAGAGAAGGATCCATCAAAGCCAAAACAGCCAATGAGTGCTTTCTTCTTGTACTCGCAGGAGAGGCGAGCCAATTTGCTTGGAGAAGGAAATAATCTGCTTGAGGTAATTAATCAACTATGGTTCATTATAGTTTTACCTAATTCTTTAATTCTCCCGCGAATTGCAAATTGAGAAAAGCAAACTATGGTCGTTTTGGTTCATTTTTGGCCCATTTTGGATGAATTGGCGAATTCAAAAGGCGAATTAGATAACACTGGTCCAAAATGCTCTCATGATATTAGTATATGGTACTTAAATGTCTTAATATCTATTATTATTAGTAATTGGAGCATATAGCTAATAGATTATGTGATTGGTTGATTATATACTATAAACATTTCTGTTTCAATATGATTTGAACATTTTATGTTTCAATAACGCGTTCATTCTTTTCAACTTATCTTTGCTTATTAGGTAACACTGTTTCAATATGTTCTCATGATATTAGTATATGGTACTTAAATGTCTAAATATCTAATATTATTATTAATTGGAACATATAGCTAATAGATTATGTGATTGGTTGATTATATACTATTAAACATTTTATGTTTCGATATGATTGAACATTTTATGTTTCAATATGATTGAACATTTTATGTTTCAATAACGCGTTCATTCTTTTCAACTTATCTTTGCTTATTAGGTAATATATGAACTTATTAACACCTTATTTTTGCTTATATGGGTTATAAATTGGCAATTTCCAAGGAAGATCTAATTTGGCATAGTATTGCATTATGTGGTAGGCTTCAAAGATCATAGGTGAAGAGTGGAAAAAGATGACAGAAGAGCAAAAAAGACCTTATGAAGAGGTTAGTTTCTGTTCTGAAACATCACAAATCAGCTAATTATGTCCCTCTTTTTTTCTGTCTGTTGTAGTATTTAACTTTTGACAATTTTTTTTTCTCAGATTGCAAAGGAAAACAAGGAAAAATACCAACAGGAAATGGAGCTGTACAAACAAAAGAAAGAAGAAGAAAATGCTAACTTGAAAAGAGAAGAAGATGAAATAATGAAAATTCAGAAAGCTGAGGCATTTCAGCTTCTTAAGAAGAAAGAGAAGACTGATAACATTATAAAGGTGGTTAAATTTATTGACACATTCTATAAATATTGAATTTTGTGGGTTTGAATATGGTTATAAAGTTTGGTTAATATGTGCAGAAAACCAAAGAGATGAAGAAGAAAACAAAGGAAGAGAAAGTTGTGGATCCAAACAAGCCGAAACGGCCTCTATCATCTTTCTTTCTATTCAGGTATAACAAATTAAGTTCTCCGTGTGTTCTATTCAACTGATTTTGTCTTATTTAAACTCGTCTTAACTGTTTTTATCGAAAATAAGTCGAATTAAGTTTAACTAAACACTACTTTAATCTGCAATGTAGCTTGAATGATATAAAATTAGCTTTAAGATTTTGAAGTATTGTGATATAAAAGTGGTTTATGAATGAACTTGCAGCATGGAAGAAAGGAAAAACTTGGTCAAAGAACGGCCTGAAACCAACAACTCCACCATCACTGCACTTATTTCTTTGAAATGGAAGGTAAATTCTTACTTATTTGACTCTTTCATCTTATATATTGTTGGTGTTAAACTGTTAAATATGCATATTAAAGTGTTGTACATTTGTTTTGATCCACAGGAATTAAATGAAGAGGAGAAGAAAATTTGGACTGCTAAGGCAGCAGAAAACATGGAAGCATACAAGAAATTGATGGAAGAATATAACAAACAATCCGAAGCCGAAACCGGAGCTAAGCAAGGCTAAATCACATTCATAAATCATCCAAATCTGCATTGATGTTCAAGTTGCTCGGTTGAACATCTTGAATGGAATTTTTAGAACTTAGTTTCTCTAATTAGTACCTTTTCTTAAGCCTCTAAGTAACTTTTTCTTCAACTCATGGCTTATTGTTTAGGGAAATTCTACATGGTGGCCTCCTACTTTGGGTTTTTCTACTTGGTGGCAGGCAAAAAAAATTTTTATACCAAGTGACCTCCTACTTTGGTTAATTATACTTAGTGGCCTTAATTCACTTAAAACCTAATTAATCCATCACTTAAAGTAAATTTACTAACCTAACCCCTTAGTTAATTACCCTAATTAATTCAAAACTCCCCATTCCTCTTCTCTTTAAAAAAAATGAATCAAATCAAATCATCACTAACAAAGAGAACTTGGACCGATTATCTTAGTGTCGCAAAGTTATGGATGAATTCCAATCAAATTGAAATATTCCAGATCATGTCTATATAATGTTGTGTACATATGCATGTAGGAATCACTCTCAAACTCTTAAAGCGATTTGCGTTCTAGCTCTCGAACCCATTTACGCTCTTATCTACGTAATTTCTATGATAACTATCTTATGGCACTGCACAGTGTTGTTCTTCCATGTCGGATCTCTAAGCTTTCTTTGTCTTGGAAGCACCAGTTGGAGGCCATATGAGACAATTCTCCTCTTTCTATTCTCCTGTTATTAATGTTTGGTGTGGCGTTCTTAATTATGTGTTTGAGTAGATCCGTGGAAGTTGGATTACTTTTTCTTCTAAGGAGAATTTACTACTGAAACTTTTTGATGTGAATCAAAATTTATCTGCATTATTTGGTATATATGGAGAGAGGTACATGTCATTGATTAGTGTAATGTTTGTGCGATTTTTGCAAAATCTAACATATATAATTACAATATTATTGAGCTTGAGCTATTAAAGTTGCCAAAATTTTCATTGATAGAAACCAAGTTGCAGAACTTTTCTTCATCTGTTATCCAAAATAGAGGTTTAAATGACTTTGAATGCCAAAGAATATGTGCTGAACTCAAATCTGTAGGAAACTTTACATTTCACTTTTAGAGATGTGTTTTCTACTAAGATTGTTCAATTGAACTGCCAAAATTCTCAAACTGTCTGGATTGTGGTCAATGCCGATATGTTCGTCGGAGAGCCGAAAACTTGATTACATGCTTGTGTCAAGATGCTACTCTCTTCTTTGGCGGGTTGTTCCTGCGTTTTACTTGTGTTAACATGGAACCCTAGGAGTGAGAGGGAGAAGAGGAGAAGAACAGAGAAGGAAAACGGAAGCAGGTGTTTAATCGAGAATGGGAGGGTATTTATTAAAATTATAATTAACTAGAGGGATAGATTAGTAAATTCACTTAAATGATGGTTTAGTTAGGTTTTAAGTGAATTAAAGCCATGAAGTATAATTAGCCAAAGTAGGAGGTCATTTGATATAAAACATTTTTTGGCCTGTCACCAAGTAGAAAAACCGAAAGTACGAGGCCACCATGTAGAATTTCCCTAGTGATAGGGGAATTTTGTTCATACACTCGGGTTTACCATGCTCATGTTATACCTAGGGTTATTTCTTACTCATTACTCATTTGGAACCTCAAAATGAGCATAATCACATGATAAGGTAGAGTTTTAAATGAGCAGACGTGCAAAAAATAGTCTTGGGTGTATCATGCACATAATACACCTGGGTGTATGATGAATGCACTCTTATTATAGTGGGTTGTTTTTTAGGATCATTGATTATATTGATTGAATTTGTTTTCTAACCTACGATCAAGTCATCAACTACTCTTTTCATAAATGTTAGGAAATATTTCTCAAGTTGAATGTTTTTGTATGGTTTTTATGTCAATGACAAAAACAAAGTCTAAACTTGATAAAGGAGATAGAAAAAGCCTTGAGAACAAGAGTCAAAAAGAACGTGTGAATTACTTAATTGTTATTAATGAATGTGGTCTTGTTGACTACTAGTTGAGACTTTAGTGGAGACACAATAAGACATAAGAGTAAAGACGTTACACAATACCTCCACGCCCACGTGTGTGCTAATTTGGAAGGCAGTTCCAACAAAATCATGGGTTACAAGAATTCATACTCCCTCCGTCCCATAATATAGTGCCTATTTCATTTTTGGTGGGTCAAACTTTAAAATCTTTGACCGAATATTCTCATTTGTATATATAAAAAAACATATTCATAAGGGATCTTGTTAGATTCGTCTCGATATGTAGTTTCATAATATCAAATTTTTATATTTTTTATTAATACGGAATTGAAGATATTAAAGGTCAAAGTTACATCTTGAAGACCGTGTAAAATAGAAACAAGCACTATATTATGGGACAGAGGGAGTATGATCTAATGAAGTTTTGGGGACACCTTGAAAAAATTAAAATACCTTATAAAATTTGGTCATTATGTTTAAATTTAAGGATTTGTTTAGAGGGTATTTCCTATGTTTTGAAATAAATAGTTTATTGTGGGCAAGAAAATAAGTGTATTATCTCCCTTAAAAAAAAAAAGAGTTTTTCTTATCTTTGTGTTTCTCCAGTTTATATATTGTATCCCAACTTTTTAAAAATTTCACACGATACCTCAGCTTATCTTTTTTAATGCCCTATGCCCAAATTACTGATTATAAATCCCTAATTTCGTTTATTTTTTTTTTAATTTATTGAAACTAATTTGACTTACACATAGTTGAACCCTTATAGGGATTATTCACTAATTAGATTCGTTCCACCGGATTATAAAAAGTAGACGAAATTAATGGCGTATATCAATAGTAGGAGCATTGTGCATTAAAAAAAGGTAAGTTTGAGGATACATTGTGAAATTTTTCAAAGCTTGGGGTATAATGTAGAAATTGAGAAAACACAGGGGTATCTCGTAGAAAAACCCAAAAATAAATGTGTTATCGTGTAAATTAATTATGTTTTTATTATCAAATAGTATATCTAACACTTTATTTGGATGAGAGGAAATTGGGAGTAAGAGAAGGAAGAAACGAGAAAGGAAAGGGAGGGAAACTAGTTTTTCTTGTTTGGATAAGAGGTTGGTGGGGGAAGTCCCTTTTAACCTTTCATATTTGTGTTTTACAATTGATTGAGTATTTATAAGATATATTTAAAGAGTATTTTCACAAAAGTCATTAATCTATCTATATATGTTTTGTAATTATGGGGTTACTCTATCTATAATTAAAAAAGTTCACAAAAATAGTCAAAATATTTACAGTGACACTCAAATAATTTGTGAACATTGTTAAATTCAAATTTATCACCTTGTAATCGCATTATCAATGTGTAGTCAAAGAATAGAAATGTACTTCTAGATCTTCAATAATGTTGTGGTTGCCATGTTATGTCATTCAACTTAAACTAATCCAACTTGCTAAAATTCCTAGTTGCCCGCCATACATCATTCTCCTATACTTTATACTTTATACATGATACATCATCATTCACTTGTATAAACTCTTTGGGATTAATTTCACTTTTGACCTAGTTTCAATATCTAAATTTAAATACCTTATATATATTTAATTCTTTTAGAAAAATCTCTAAAATGGCGTTTGATATATATAATATATTAGAAGTATCAACAACATAAAACTTTTAGTTCGAACACAAAATGATTATTCAATAACTACAGTAAAATTGTAGCCACTATATTTATTAAAATCTTAGCCTATTTTTTTATTGATTCACTTAAATATTTAAAATATTGAAAATTGGAGAAAAGACAAGTTTCAATAATGAAAAAATAAAAACAAAAATTTGTGAGTCTATTTCTTTATTTCTTTAAAAAGCAAATTAGTTTAAAATGCTAATTATAAAGTCAACTTGATGAATGTTGTGAATCTAAAATTAAAAATAAATTTTTACAATTCTCCATTTTATGCAATCATTATCGATCTCTAGGTGGCAATATAATCCTCTTATAATCGCTTTTTGAATATCTTGTTGGATAACAATAATTTGGTTATACCAAGGCTCTGTTTGGTAACACATTTAAGTCACCTTAGATAAGAGGTGTTAAAAAAGGTTAAGTCGCCTAAAATCAATAGTCGTGTTTAGGTTAAGAGTTTAAATAAATTTTAAGCTCAAACTTGACTGAAATTGAGTTGCTATATCAAATATAGCTTCCCAAATTAAGGTGTTGAAAATTTCAGCTACCTTATCAATTCAGCTCTTTTGAGCTAACTTGTCAATTTCAACTCTATTTCATCTTATGTTACCAAACATAACCCAAATATGAGCGACAATTTACAATAAACAAAAAAATGCCTAAGGTGTTATTAGAGTTTGTCTTTTAAGAAACTGCCTACTTTAAAATTAAAATTATGCAACAATAAGTCCAATTTTAAAAAGAGAAGTAGCCCAACAGTGACTAGTTTAATTTCTTTCAGTGACTAATTTAATCCATTTAGTAACTAGGTCTACTTTTATATATATTAAAATTAAACCGTCTCTTTTGATAATTTTTGAAGGTGTTAAAACATAAATTTGCAAACCAAAGTTTGGCCTCCTTCCCCTAATTCCTAAACACTAAAAAAGTAAAACTAACCCCATTTAGTTTCCCGCTATTACAGATTTCTATATATATTCATAACTAACTTCATTTTTCCCACACTTTCCACCTTGATAGTTCTCTCTCTTTCTCTTCAAAATCACATAATACACAGTTACAAACCATAGAATTCTAATCTAGATTAATCATTATTCATTAATAACCCCACCTTCCTTCACAAAGCAAATCAACTCAAGCAAAGCATTTTTTGTAATTCCTTCATTCTTTCCTCTCTTTCTATAATTCTATACTTAATTAATACTAATAACACCAAATTCTCAGCAATGTTATAAACATCAAATTACTCAAATCTCCCAAGATTCTCTCTCCTCTTAAAACCAAATCATGCCTCCTGAAGATCCCATTACTTCAAAGGAGTATGCCGGAATCATAACCTTCTCCGATATCACAAACGACGCCGGAGCTCAATTCGTCCTCGAATCGAAAGGTACTACATTAAACATTATTATCAAATTTTATAACGCGTTGATTTAGTTGTCACGTTACTAGTTCAAATATGTCAAGGTAGAGTTTGAGCAATATCAAGCATTCAATAAAAAAAAATAATCAATGGCTCATATATTCTCTTTCCAAAATTCCCCTATTTTTTCTCATCAAATTCCACCCCTAATTTTCCCCTCCCGCCCATATGAACCCTTGATTTTAAAATGTATGGTTTAGATACAACGCTACCTTGTCGAGTTTCACTAGAACTCTAGAGAATCCGGACTCAATTCAAATAACTTATCGCAAAACGAATGCAGGGAAATGGTGGCACGCTGGGTACCATCTAACGACGGCGATAGTGGGGCCAACAATATTGACGTTACCGTATGTATTTAGAGGATTAGGATGGGGATTAGGATTTTTATGTTTAACGGTTATGGGATTAGTAACGTTTTACGCTTATTATTTAATGTCATTGGTGCTTGATTACTGTGAGAAACAAGGTCGTCGTCATATTCGATTCCGTGAACTCGCCTCCGATGTGTTAGGTACTCTTTTCTAACACTCACTTTTGTTTTTTTCCTACTATTATTAGTCGTTGAAAAATTACTACCAATATTGATAACTTTTAACTATAAAGAACCTATTTTGCCATTAATTTGACTAGTACTTTAAAACTAAATAACTTTTTTATGTATTAGAGGTTAATTTAGAAAAATTCTAGATGTTTAATGAAAAAAAATATAAGCGGTGTAGTCTAGAAAAATCGAGTTATGATATATTTAGAAATATCTTGTGAAAAATCAAAGATATGTGATGTAGAAATATATAGAAAATACGATAATATAATTTTAGGGATAGAAACCAGTATTTTATCAAAGAGATAAGTGAGAGATATGTGATCTCACAAATATATTTGTACAATTCTTATTAATGTAATATTATGAAGGTCCATCGCTGCGTCCCCAAAATTTCTATCAGTGAGCTGAAATGTCTTGTTGTTTTTGTGTGTTTAAATTTTTTTGATCTTGCTAAAGGATAACGAAGTGCTAGATAAGTAACTTATATTAACACAAAAGTTATTTACTACAAAAATTACTTTGAGAGATACATTTGCCAATGTATGTTTTCGAACATTAATATCTATAATTATTAATAAGTAAAAATTATAGAAAGTTGATATTAAAAATATATACACTGAAACGAACCTAATAAGATCTCTTATGACCATGTTTTCTCTAAAATATAAATCATCTAAGACAATTAAAGTATAGCATGTGATTATGTGAATAGTAAATCACTATACAAATAGTGCTAACTATTTCTAAATGGATGAAGTATATAAATACGATGATAGACACCCGTTGGCCGTTAGCATTTGTCTTATTCTCCCAGTATGAAAATTAAAGTGAGAATTAAATGGCAATATTTTAGGATCAGGTTATAGTTAATACAAGGGTACACGTGGTGTGTAAGGAGTGGTGGAATTAGGAGAGAGAAAGTAAAATTATTGGTGAGACAATTGGTGGGACAGTGGGGGTGCGCTGTTATTATGTATCAATGGGAAAGAGATGAACAATGGCGGAAGTCAAACACGCCTTTTTTTTTTTTGGTCATGTTCCATCATAAATATTTCCATACTGCAAAAATTAGAACGAACACAAACTGTGGGATTATAATTATTGAGCATTGTTATAATTTTGATATTTAGAGAGCACAAAAGCTCATGATATTAACATAATTTAATTTTGTGACCACCATAAAGAACATTAGCTAATCGACATTTACATAGATACTAAATTTCTTTTTCGGTATATAGGAAGCTACACATTATAGTGATATAGATGAATTTTAATCTCAAGTCTTTGATACCATCTTACTAAACTCTTATACGAATATATATTAATATCACTATTTTTGTTCAATAAGATACCAAAGTGGATGATTGAGTCATTCTATACTAGAAATAATCGCGGGAAATCCTTTGATAACACGGATTCCTATTTCTCGATGATATCCCACGATCAAAACAATTTGCTGAATCCCGTAAAATCATTTCATAGAAGTTCATTGATATCTTTGCTGCATAGCATGTGCTTGTTGTTGACTTGGTACAAAAGCAGTGCATATACTTCTGCTCTTCTTGGTGGCAATTGGCAAGTATATCCCTTTTCTCCTTGTAGTAATAATCGAGGTATTATTACTATGCATGAAATATGAGCTAGCAAGGAAAACGTATTTGTAGGCAGTTAGTAAGATGCAAGTAAGGGATTATAGGCTTTACAGCGAAGACGTGCTTATACATTGATGTAGAATCTCAAGATTAATAGTTAACAATAGAGAATTCCAAACCTAGGCAACTACAAATTTGATTCTTACTTGAAAGATTAAACATTCACTTAGATATAAAGAAAAAAATTGTTATAACAGATTGGGGAGAACACAAGGGAGAGAAACTCAGAAGCCCACAAACCAAAGCCCACTGCGAGGTTCCATCCTAAAATCAATTGGCAATAGGAGTAGTCCGTTTGAATCATAAATTGAAAGCTCTTTACTTACTTTTTCAATGTGACAAATACTACTCACACTTGCACCTAACAATTACTTTTTCTATTGAGATGATTGAAAGCAATTACTTCTTCTGTCTCTTATATGTTTATGTGGTAAGAGTTCAATCATTAATTTGCTAAGAACTACAATGAATTATACAACGAACATAATTTTTGATCTATCTTCATAATTACTTCTATATAAATGTAACTTTTAAAATATATATCAGTAAAGTAAAAGCCGGTAGCTCTCAAGTATCATATGATAATGATCATGAACATACCCTAATGACTCAGATCATGGGTATTTAATCATTGTGAAAAGTTAAGCGAAAGTAAATAAACAATAATAATATAAAAAATAGAGAAATTAATTACTCAAGTATTAATCAGTAAATATTGTTTTTATAGGGTCTGGCTGGATGTTTTATTTCGTGGTATTCATTCAAACGGCCATTAACACCGGAATAAGTATAGGAGCAATCCTCTTTGCTGGGCAATGCCTTCAGGTATTATTATTACTATTATTAGCAGTATAAGTACTATCAAGTTTCTAGAACTTGCTATCTATAGTCAACAAATGTTTGCCTTTTGCTTTGATTTTTCAAAAGTTGAGATTAACTTTTCAACAAATGTTATGATTATCATCAAGTACTAATCAAAAGTAGCTTTCATCTAGAGATCTTTATCTAACATTTAATTTATAAGCAACATGATTTGTATGCTTATTTTGAATTACTCACAGGACTTGAATCCTGCTTTCTCTGGATATATTATTAGCTTGATACAAGGGACTAATTTAGACTAATTTAGTCACTTTGTCACTTATTTTGACTAACAATTTTTATGCTTTACAAATAAAACGATAAAAGAGAGCCAATAGAGAAAGAGGAATGGTCTATTGATATCATCATTCTGAAGAGTTAAATTAAACAAAAATAACAACTTACAAGCCAATGTAGATACGTACCACAAAGACAGAGTTCAGGGAGGTCTAGATGTACGCAGCCTTACCCCTAAATAGTGGAGACGAGGGGCCTATACGGCAATGATAGTTGTTAGTTGTGGAGGTAGCTATTAGATTTTAGCTGTGAATAAAACTATATAGAATTAGATCAAGTGTTCGGTAATATATTACGTTGCTGACCAAGTTTTAACATGTCAATAATAAGTAAAAATGGTAGCTTTTGACAAAAGCTATTGAAAAAGCTGCTTTGGCAAACACTAAATAATTTTTCAAAAGCTAAAAACTACTTAAAAGCTACCTTTAAAGTTGTGCTGAACAAGCCCTAGATCTAGCAATTGGGGTAGATAGACAATGTTTGTCTTGGATCTCGTGTTGATATCGCATTGGTAACAAATATATGAAAAACTCCATAAAAATAATGTGCCAAATTGATCAAATCGGATCGTGTTCAGATTAATATCATGTCAGTTTTGTTCATGTTGTCATGTCGCATCAGTGATTAATAACACAATTGAAACTAGTGGAGACAATTCTTGGTAGATAATGAACTGCCCAAATCAATCTAGCTAGTTAACTCACAACTGATAATTAATTAAACTAATGAAGAGCTTGGTATGTTTAACATTGTTTTGTGTTTCTTCTTATCCCAACTTTCACCACACATAAATCATCTTCTAAGGTCAAGTAGGGCAGGAAATTTTAGTTTATGGCAAAAAGTAAAGCAAATTACATGGTTTACACTTGCATATCAAAACTGCTCATTGTACTTTTATCTGATAGCAAACTACATTTTGCTTATTATACTCTCTGATACTGAAAATTTGTACTCTTTTTTGGAATTGAAGATCATGTACACAAGTCTTTCGCCACATGGTTCACTACAATTGTATCAATTCATAGCTATGGTGACAGTAGTGATGATTGTACTCTCTCAGTTCCCATCCTTTCACTCTCTCAGATACATCAACTTGGGTTCTCTGGTTCTCAGTTTGGGCTACACCTTCATAGTGGTTGGTGCATGCATTCATGCAGGTTAGTAATGGAGTAATATTGTTCAATTGATTCAATAGACTACCAATCTCTTGTCATGTAGAACTATATACATTGAACTACTCTATTGTCTCAAAGGTGGACTGTTTACTTCTTTTCTGGCCTCTTGACTTAAATTTGGTAACTTTTGATTGTTCTTGTAATTAGCATGATGTTCACAACTCACAGGTTGGGTTGGACATGTATCTGTAAATGATAGGACCAACTCAACCAAAAGTTAAACTTTTGGTTGAGTTGGTCCTTTGACATGGTATCAGAGTCAACGTGACATAAAGATCACGTGTTCAAATCTCATTTACCCCCTCCTTTCTACGTGGAATTAGCGCCAGGTATGAGGGAGACCTGTGTTGCATCTACACTTTAAGCCCAATAACGGGATCTCGCGTGAGGGGGCGTGAATCGTGATAGAGTATTAAACTATTCATGGGACTCCAACCATAAGCTTAAACTTTTGGTTGAGTTGGTCCTTTGACAGTAAAAGTGGCCTATTTTAGGCTAGGGGATTGAGTGATGGAGTTAGGCCTTTTCTCGAAAGCCATCGGGTGTTGCTGGTTCCGACAGGAAAGATAAATGTCCATGTTTGATCAGCTCTAGACTTTGCACTAAAGTCCAGCTACTCAGTGATTTATTACATGAATTTCGTGCTCTATTATGCTCGAGTTATTGAACTGCTTGTATCATATGCAAAATTTATGCAGCTTCCTCAAAAAATGCTCCTCCAAGGGATTATTCATTGGATTCTTCAGAGGCTACTAGAGTTTTTAACGCATTCAATTCCATCTCTATAATAGCTGCAATATTCGGGAATGGTATACTGCCAGAAATACAAGTAATTTTCTCTGTAGATTTCATCATATCATCCCCCATTTTTACAAAAACTTCTTTTATAAATTTAGATATCAGGTTTTTGTTAGGGATTATGATATAAACTTAGAATATTTTTTATCACATCTTTTTGTAGGCAACTTTGGCTCCACCAGCAACTGGGAAGATGTTTAAAGGCCTTCTGATGTGCTACACTGTCATATTTATCACATTTTATGCAATTGCTGTTTCTGGGTATTATGTGTTTGGTAACAAATCCACTTCCAACATACTTATAAGCTTCCTGCCTGATAATGGACCTGCTTTGGCTCCTGATTGGGTTCTAGGACTTGCTGTCATCTTCATTCTTCTCCAGCTTTTCGCCATTGGTTTGGTAAGCTCAAGTACCATCATTCCTTTTTCCTGCTTTTGGTCCTAATTTGATTAGTATGTATCTCTTGAATAATATACAAGGCGTCGTATACGTGGAAATTTTGGACTTTGTTATCGTATGATTCTTATTCAATGCAATTTATTTGGATTGAGTCAGGCTATTTAGAGAACAGTTCTCCACTGAACATGTAAAGAGAGGCCTTTTGGTAAATCCACTTGATATGGGCCTCGCACCAGTAGTGGGGAATAGATTTTCTATATAGGTTTCTTTAATTGGATGTATCAATCCTTTGTACTTTAAACATCTTTTTGGTCTATAGGACTTAGGAGGCATGACGAAGCTAGTAAAATAGATTCATTTTACAAATAGGCACAGGAGATTCGAGCTATCAACCTTACATACTAAGGCTTAATTCATTTCTTTCATCTCCAAAAAACTCTCATTTGAACATGTCTAAACTTGTTATCTTGAAACGGATTTATTTCTCCTTGTCATAACTGATTCACAGCTTCATATTAGCTGTGAATTTAACTTGGATGTTAGGATACTAGTGTCTCTAGTATTCTAGGTGATTATCAGATTATGGAAACTATGTATACTTTCTGTTATTGAAACTTATTAGCTATTTTCTGAACTTTTTTCTTTGGTGAAAAGATTGAAACTAAATACTAGTACAGGTTGTTTCAAATTGACTAAAACTAAGCATTTGAACAGGTTTACTCTCAAGTAGCATTCGAGATAATGGAGAAAAAATCAGCAGATCCAAACCATAAAATGTTCTCTAAGAGAAACTTGATCCCAAGGATAATAGTTCGTACAGCATACATGGTAGTTTGTGGATTTTTCGCGGCAATGCTCCCATTTTTTGGAGACATCAGCAGTGTAGTAGGAGCTATTGGTTTCATACCCTTGGATTTCATACTTCCTATGCTTCTTTACAACATGACTCATAAACCATCAAAAAAATCAGCAGTTTACTTGGTTAACATTTCGATCATCGTCATCTTTACTGGTGCTGGACTTCTAGGCGCTGTGTCTTCTTTCAGGAAGTTGATTCTCGATGCGAAACAGTTTAAACTCTTTAGCAACAATATTGTGGATTAGTACTGGGGTAAAGTACACTCACATTGATATACTTGCTTCTGAAATACAGGCCAGTGTTCACTGTTCAGTCAAGCTTCTTAGGCAGTAATTTGTAGTTTGGCAGGATACATTTAAGGGTAACTTTTGCTAACTGTATATTGAAGTCTGTCGAGGAAAAATTGTGTAGTTTGTGCCTATTTAGAGGTTCAATTTGTCATGTAAGAATAACAGTAGTGGGAGATATTTTCTGGTTAGGAAATTCCTTACAGTAGAATATACTTTGTGATGGTGTGATATTGTGTCTTTTGTGTATACTCACCTTACATACAAGCAAGATCCATTGTTAGCAAATAGCAATGAAGAATGCTAGTACATCTAGTCAAGTTTAGCTTTTTTTTCTTTTTATAAAGGTTTTGTCCTCTTTAGAAGAAAGAGACTCGCCAACCTATTCCTATGGAATAGCTAGGAACACAAAAATTTAATCGGAAATGTCGAAAAATTCCTAGTGTTTCTTTTTCCTTTTTGGTACATGGGAGACAAGAAAATATGTTATAGGTCCAAGGTATCACCTCCTTGGAAGTTGGAACTCTACCGGCTAAGTGAATTGGTAATTGTCTTAAAATGCTTGTAAGTTGTATTATAGGTGGATATAAATTGCAGTGATAGCAAATTAGCAATTGAAGTATATAGTTTCTCTTGTTTACACCATTTTTTTATTTATAAGAAGTTAATATTACTTTAGAGGTGGTACAAAATAGTAATACTAATTTATGAAGAAACTTTTATCAAGATAATTACAATAATTTGTAAAAGTACATACTTGGTAAGGGGTGCAATTGTAGTATATAGACATTGATATGAAACATTTTGAGAGAGAAAATATGGACTAAGGAAAGGAAAAGGAGGGGAGGGATTAAACTCAGGCGAGAATAGAGGCCACAACGGTGAGATTAGGCGAGGTAAGACTTTAAAGCTAGGATGGTGGGTCTGTTAGTAGAAGCTTCTATCTTTAATCAGTATAAAATTAATATTCACAATTTGTGTGATAAAATAAATTATTCCGCAAGAGTTGACTCTAGATTTGGAAGACTAAATTTTGAATTCATCTCCTATAATTCTATGCATAATAATGTATTATGTGGGAAGTTAAGGACAGGTTAAGTGGTATCTTAGTGGACAAGTTCTTAAATGATCTCGAATATATGTCGCCTTAACAATATAACCGACTTATCTTTTAATCTTGGAGACTAGATGATTGATTTACAGTTTCTGTACAGCCCCTAACAAAAAAATTTATTCACCAGATACACCTGAGTTTTAAAAAAATGACACAAAATACTCTTAATGACTAACAGCGGTTAACACCATTAGTCATTAGCGTTAATTAATCTTAAAAAATCCTAATTAACTCTGAAAATCCTAAGTTAATCCTAATAACTCTAAAAACCCTAAGTAACCTTAAAAACCCTAACTAACTCTAACCTAACCCGACCCCTCCAGCCTCCACCCAACCCCAATTCCACCATCCCCCCTCTGCCTCCCCCTCCCCCGCAACACCCATGCAGGCCCCCTCCCCGATGGCCCCCACGCCAGCCACCCCTCCCCTCGACCTCCCTCGCGCCTCCCCCTCCTTCACTCTCGCCGGCGCATCGTAACACCAAAACGAAGAGAGAGAAACGAAGGAACCCACACGCGTGAACCCCAAGTCTGGCCTCCAGTCTGCCGCACCCCGCAAGTTTGGTCGTCATCACCGCCATTCCCCCAGTCGTCACCTTATCGCCAGTTCGCCCATTCGCCACTGAGTTCGAAGGGGTGGGGGAAGGGATAGGGAGGGGGAGCGATTGAGCTCGGGATTTGAAGGGGTGGGGGAGGAGGGGTGGGATGGTGGGGAGGGGGAGGTGTGACTGTGAGGGAGAGGGGTTGATGGGGCTATGGTTGTTGGGGGTGTTAGGCTGGGGTTGGGTTAGGGTTTGGTGGGTTGGTGGGTGGGTTAGGGAGAGAGTGTGTTAGGGTCGTTACTTAATATTGTTGACTTAGGACTAATTAGGTTGACTTGGAGCTAACTAGGTTGATTTAGAGAAAACTTGTAAATAAACGCTAACGGAGGACGAACATCCGTCAACAAAAGAGCATTTTTTCCTTTTTCTAAAAGTGCGGGGTATCTTGTGAATTTTGAAAAGAATTAGGGAATCTGGTGAATATTTTTTTTTTTCGTCAGGGGTAGTCAATTAAGAAACCTATTTATAATGTTAGTGACCCTTTTTTTCACATAGTCATTGGTGGGATTTCCCACCAATGATTATACGTGTTACCATTAGTTCTATACTAAATTTTCTTATGGATGAGGTCCATTTAAGGTTTGTTTGGTTTATCCTAGCCTGTCACTATAATGTCTAATCTACAGGTAACAACCTCAAATCTTAATTCCAAATAAGACAATTTTCTTATGGAGTATTAGATTTATTGCACTTATATCTCCCATATATAGTGTGCCAGATCAGTACCTTCTCGAACACGACACTTATAAATTAGTATAACTAATCTGTATAATTAAATTGATCTTAATCCAAAATAGAGTACGTACTTTAATTTGATTTAGTAGATTGATCTTAGATCAGAAGATCTTCCCCAGCTGCCCATCTGACAGCTACATCAAGTTGTTTTTACTCTACCTGTACGTGCCCTTTTTAATTTTTATTGGTTCCTGTCATTTAGACTCGATATATATTGTTGAAACTTGAAAGAGTTGAAACTATAAGCACACATAAAAATTGAAAATAGTACTTAGCTAGCAATTGTTTAGCTTTTACTCTCATCAATATAAATCTTTGACCCTTTTAATTACTATCAATTTTGAAAATATTATAGAAAGTTAATTATTGTAAAATACATATCGAGATTAAATTCAAGAACATTTTCTTAATAGCAATTTTTCATTTTATATGATGAAAAAGTTATCGCCAAATTTAATAGATGGATTTTACTTGTATTAGCAACACTTTGACTTTTAAATTATACATATAAACAATCATGTCTTTTTTACTTATATTTAAAATACAAATGTCATTATATTACTAGTAACAACACTTTAACTTTTGATATACATATATATTATAGAATACTATAACTTCAACCATTTTTTACTTCAAAAATTATTAAAGGGAAATTCTATATGGTGACCCTCAACTTTTTTAAATTCTATTTGGTAGACAATTTTTATCTTTCCTCTATTTGGTAACCCTCTACTCTATTTTTTTAATTTTATTCAACCTTACTGCATTTTAAAATCATTTTTTAATTTAAAAACTGATTTTTCAATTACAAAAAACTGATTTTGAAATTTAAAAAAAAACCCAAATCCTCCCCCACCATTACCACCCATCCCACCCTCCTTTCCCCTCCCTTAGCCTGTGACCACAACAAATTCCGGCGACCCCTCCCCTTCCCTTCTCCATTTCCGGCGCCCAATCCCTGTTTCCGGCATCCCCTCCCCTTCCCTTCTCCATTTCCGACACCTCCTCCCTTTCCCTTCTCCATTCTGGCGACCCCTTCTCTTCCCTTCTCCATTTTCGGAGCCCCAGCCCTGTTTTCGGCACCCCCTCCCCTTCCCTTCTCCATTTCCGGTTCCCCTTCCCTGTTTCCGGCGCCCCCTCCCCTTCCCTTTTACATTTCTGACCTCGGCCACACCAACTCCCTACCCCTTCCTCAATTTCGACCCCCTCCCCAACTCCCTACTCCATTTCCGCTTTTCCTGTAGGTTAAGGTTCCAGGGAATCGGTTTCGTCGAGGTGGTTTTGCAGGAGTAGGGAAAGAGAGTGGATTCTGGGATGAGGTTATTTTCGATAAGAGAGGAGGTCGGAAATGGAGAAGGGAAGGGGAGAGGGTGCCGGAAACAGGGGAGGGGGCCGAAAATGGAGAAGGGAAGAGGAGGGGACGCCGGAAACATGGAGGGGGAGCCGGAAATGGAGAAGGGAAAGGGAGGGGTCGCCGGAAACATGGAGGGGGCACCGGAAATGGAGAAGGGAAGGGTAGGGGTGGCCTCTATTTGCGGTGGTCACAGGGTAAGGGAGGGGAAACGAGGGTGGGATGGGTGGTAATGGTGGGGGAGGATTTGAGTTTTTTTAAAAAAATTTCAAAATCAGTTTTTTGTAATTAAAAAAATCAGTTTTTAAATTTAAAAATGATTTTAAAATACAATAAGGTTAAATAAAATTAAAAAAATTGAGTAGAGGGTTACCAAATAGAGGAAAGATAAAAATTGTCTACCAAATAGAATTTAAAAAAATTGAGGGTCACCATATAGAATTTCCCATTATTAAAAGAGAAGGTCTAATTTTAATATAAAAGTAGACCTAGTAACTAAACGGATTAAATTAGTCACCGAAAGAAATTAACCTAGTCACTATTGGGCTAATTCTATTTTTAATATTGAGCTTACTGATAAGAGGTTTTAGTGTGTCGTTAAGGCACTAAGAACCGCTTTCCAAACAATATTTATAAGTCCTAACCAGCAATTACTAAGAGAATAGTAAGGGCAAGTCAAGGGTCGATCCACAGGGAAAATGAGATTGATTAAAGTCTATCAAGTCCAGACTACCTAATTGAAAGGTATTTGGGGGTTTGAAAGATGTTTGGTAACAATTAAGACTAACTATCAACTAGAACAAGCAAATATCAGAGTTTAAATATCAAATAAAAGACACTAGAGTTAAGGTTACTAGTATGAATAAGAACGGATATGATTGTTAATGCGATTGTGAAGCAACAAAGACGATTATGCAAGGTTTAGTTCTCCTCTAAAATACTCGAGTCCTCTCTCGAATGGTCCTCAAGAGTAATCACTTAATCAATCAACTAAATCCTCTCTCGAATGGTCTTTAGTTAATTGATTAAGAGATTCAATAAGTTTGGAAAACCCCTAATGAAGGATCCCCTTAATTTCCATCCAATATCTTGGTATAGAAATTAAGTTGATTCTTGGGGATGATAAAAGAGTTCAAAATCCGATTTAAGAACATTTGAAATCAAAATACCAAAGTATAAATGTGATCAATATCTATCCTAAGGTCTCAAAACACCAAGATCAATGCATAACTTCTCATACATCACAATCACATCAACATCATATTTAAAACCCTAATTCATACTTTCACCCTAACCCTAGATTATGAAACTACTCACTAATCATGGAGTTAAAGCAATTAAACAATAATCTATGACTAATCTAAGGCTAAACATGATTAAGTAATGATTAAACTAATGTAAATGCAATTATGAACTAAGAGAATAAAGATCTAGAATAATCAAAAGTAAGAACAAAGACGAAAGAATGAAATAAAAACTAAAACTTTGAATTGAATTGAATGAAAAGTACCTTGATGAATGTCAATCGAATCACAGCCTATGATCACTAATCTCAATTATCAATGGAAACTAAAGTGTTTTCTCTCTAATACAAAACCCTAAAATATTCAGTAAAAACTAGAATGAAAGCGTAACCCCTCGAAATAAAACAAAACCTCGTTTAATGAAGCCACGAGCTCCATTTTCCGGAAACGATTGGTGCGGGCGCACCAAACAGAGGTGCGGGTGCACCAAAACCAGGTGCGGGCGCACCTCACCGTTTTGCCTCAAACTGGACAGTTCAACTTAAAACGAGCATAACTTCTTCGTTTTATATCCAAATCAAGCTTATGACCAGTCGTTGGAAAGATATCGAAACGAGCTTTCATCTCCAACTGGAATTACCTTCATCCGATTTGTGGTTTGAAAGTTATATCCATTTGAAGTTCTCCATTCAAGATTTCATTGTGCAATGTGCTCCTTTGTGCGAGCGGACATGGGGAATGGTGCAAGTGCACCATTTATCAATGTGTGCTTTGTTTTCATTGCTACCTTTTCCAACTTTACAAATCGTAGCCATCTTAGTAATTTCACCTATATCAAAAACATGGCAAAACAAGGTGAAAGCAAATGTACTAGAAATTCGGTCAAAAATGACTAAAAATCTAGCAAAAATCACTATGATCAAGTGAATGAAATAGAAGGGGAAAGGGAGAATAAAGAGGGAAGAAAGGGGAGAAAGAGGATCAAAATGAGCTAAAAGGAGTCCATAAAGTACGTTTGAAACACACTTATCACTTACCATCGCCTAATTTTAATTTAAAAGTAGGCAGTCTCTTACAAGACAAACTCTACTTCAAAAATCGAAATGTTACCATATAAACTATTTCTGGATTATCACTCTTGATGTATTCTTCTAAAATATAAGTTTTTAAAAATAATTTGAATATTAGAAATAATAAAAATCATAATTTGGATGATATTGTGTTAATCAACTAATATGAAAACATTACCAATCATCAATGAATGTGAGTAAATGAACGTGGCCCTTGTTTCTTGAGTTAACTCCCGTTCATAATAAGTGGATAGCATTTTTAAGCGTGGATTAATGTTGAACCCTAATGAGTCTCATGCAATATTAAAGCAAAATCGGCTGTCAAAGGGATAATTTTCACGGCCTTCTTGAGTAGAAATGTAGAACAATCTAGATGATGCCATTAATATGCGTGTTCAGTTCATACTGCTGTATGTCGGCTACTATACTTGGAAATAGTAAGGATTACTTTAATGCTATTGCCTGACCTTACTCCCACAACGATCTTGATATACTTCTTCCGTATCAAAATAGTTACTCGTGTTCTAAAATATAGTTCCCACTTCTATTTTGAGAGTCAAATTTTAAATACTTTGACTAAATATTATTCTTACTAAAGTATAAAAAAAAACATATTCGTGAGGGGTCTAATTAAATTCGTCTTAATGTGTAAATTCGTAATATCAACTTTTTATAGTTTTTACTAATAACAAATAGAAGATATCGTAGGTCAAGGTACGTCTTGGAGACTGTGCAAAATGAAATGGTAACTATATTTTGGGACGGAGGGAGTACATCATTTAGCATTTGGTTATTGTTCATAAACTAATTTTGACAACCTTTTTCTTACTATTATATAAGAAAAAACATAATTAAGTGGGATCTTGTTAAATTCGTCTCAATACAAGATTTCAAATATCAACTTTTTATAATTTTTATTTATATACAACTAGAAATATTAACTTTCAAGAAAACGTCTTGACAAATGTGAAAAAGCAAACGGTGCAACTATTTTGAAACGGATAGAGTATATATATTAGGTGTGTGAAGTTGTAGTAAGGAGGAACCCTAATATAGAAACGGAACGGATAGGAGAGAGTAGCTAGCTTAGATAGTATCCTTCAATATCCATCAGGGTCTGCTTTTCCTTGCTAGAGCCTAGAGACAAGGATTTTTGTTTATTATAACAAAGTTGGTTATCAATATAAGAGATCGTGTACGTTGACTATAAATTTGGTTCATTCTTTCACCTGATCAATATATTATTCATATGGATTACCTGACTATATATGTATTGATATCTTAATTTACTCTAGCTAGGTAGTTGGTCCTAATTTCCACGAATAATAATAAAAAAGGATTGCTAATTAAGAATTCTCACTTGCATGATTGATATTTGGGCATTCATACACATGCATGTGATGACATATGGTTGATGAGCATAGCATTTAGGTATCAATATCATCCTTGAGTATTATATTGTATGGAATAATTAATTACTAGCTAGTTGGTACTTTCTACCTTTTTATTAGATGCAATACTTTGACTTTGTAATAGTATTTACATACTAACTTTGGCTGCATTATTATAAGTATAATTTTGATATATATAAGATATGGTTGGATTCATTTAATGTATGTATAATTTTAAAATAACCATTTTTATACTTAAACTAAATATATATAGCAACTCATGCATAGATCGAATTGGAGATAGTATTATAAATTAAGCTAAAATAATGACAAATATCGGACACTCTATCACAATAAGTTACGATGTTATCATAGATGCCCACCTTTCTTATACTTCCTTTGACTTTTGAAATTTTTTAAGGGGTAAAAGATTGACCTTTACACTATTCACATACTTCACTTTGACGGTATTTTTCTATTAATTATAAAAACAAAAATAATCATAAAATGGTGTTGGATTTGTTTAAATGAATATTTTCATAATATCAAAATTTATAACTTTCACAAATATTTAAGTAAAAATAACGATGGTTTAAGTTGTGACCCGACAAACATGAAAATCAAAACGTCATACTTATTTAAAAATGAAGGTTACTATTATATACTTTCTCCGTTTCTTAATAAGTGCAACATAAAGAAAGTGAGGGAATACCAAGGAATGTAGAGAGATAAAGTTGGGTCCACAATAAAATAGAGTAATTCGAGTGATGAAACACAAAAGTTATGGTCCCCTCTTAGTTTTTGGTGACATATTTGTAATAATATTGAGTTTTTTTTACCATTTTGAGCTTGGTTGCACTTATTAATTATTATGACTATTTCAAATAAGAAAAGTGTTGCACTTATTAAGAAACGGAGATAATACTACTTCCTAGATGTTACTTTGATTTTTTAAAAAAAAAAAAAAGTTAGATGAGTACCGTGTTTCTCTCTCGCTCCACATGAGTAAATAAGCCTTACTCTACGTTATTACGTACTATGGGCATGTTCTCTTCGGCATAAAACAGCTGAACTGAACTGATCTGAACTGAACTGAACTGATCTGAATTGAACTGAACTGATCTGAACTGAACTGAACTGAACTAAACTGAACTGAATTGAAATGAACTGAACTGAAATGAATAGTGATATATGAGAGTAAAAGTATTGTCAAAAGCTGAACTGAACTGGTCTGAACTGAACTGATCTGAACTGAATTGAACTGAACTGGTCTGAACTGAACTGAACTGAATTGAACTGAACTGGACTGAACTGAACTTAACTGAAAATAAGTTGACCATGATATATCACGATACTTTGTACATCGAAGTTATTCATGTATCATTGTATTGCATGTGATGTATCCAATTACCCTAATAATCTAAGGAAAATAATTAGTCTAACCACCGGGTAATTTATCCACCACTAATAGAGAGTAATGGTAAGTGATGATAGTGGAATCCAACTCACATTATTAATAATATTTTAATGTTTTTATTAGTAGTGGGTAGATTACTCACCGAGTAGATGTAGCAATGTCCATAATCTAACTACCGGTGTCAGTAAGAGTTCTCTTGTTGAGTAGGTTTGTAGTCCAGCTCAACCATATAGGACACTACTTTCCTTCGTTAGCTTAATTCTCCCTCTCTACTCTCTAGTCTCTCCCCTAATCCTAGAACCTAGATGCTCGCGCACTTTCTTTGGGTCAACATACACTAGGAAATGTGCGCTACACATTAGGACATCTCTAAAATAGCTGGAACAATTTTGACTATATTTTATGCTCAACCAAGCAGTTTCAACCTTATTGGCCATATCGCTATAAATTTTCAGTTTTTGATTTTATAAATTTTAAAATCATATGATACAAGGGGTATAATAAATTTTAATTTAGTGATACTTGTACTGAACATGATAATTTCGAAAATTGATAACAGAAAACTGAAAATTACTTTTTCTAATTTTCATATTTTGTTTTTGAATTTCAAAAAAATTGAAAATTGAAAAAAAAAACGATAACAAATGAACCCGACACATTTGCCTTTTGGATTTTATGTCTTCTAATTAAAGAAACTGTGAAATTACGGAAAACAAACACTAGACACTACCTCGTTGGCTCATTTGCTGATCTGCATACATGGTGATTTTAGATGTAACGTGTACCACTGAGGCTAGCCTTTCACAATACTAAATGCATTGTCCATAAGACCATAACCCTTTCCGAGCTAGTGGATCAAATTTATTCATAAATAACCTCTTTGCCAATATGCCAAGATCATAATAACTACAACTTTTTTAAGTTTCAAAGCGTCAAAATCTTCGCCTCTACCTTCCATCCAGTTTCTACTTTAAATGCAAAATGGGAATATATAGTATGAATCAATATGGGTGTAGTATGAATAGGAATTATGAATAAGATAGAGAAATAAACAATTTTGAAAAATCGAAGGGTTGTTACTTCTTGGATCGTCAATTTCTTTGAACTTGTAAGTTGTTCAAAACACTTTTTTAATTCATTAGGAAGGAACATATTACATTTAACCATTAAAGATTTTTTTTGGTTGAAATTAGCAGTATCAGGGGTGTTCATAAGTATCCGATCGGTAATCCGATCGATCCGATTTTTCGGATATCTGATCCGCTTTTTTAGTTTTCGGATATTTCAGATCAGATATCCGAAACTTTTTTGGCCGGATATGGATTGGAATTTTTCATTTTCGGATATCCGAAACATCGAAAAGTTTTGGATATATGGTCCAAAATATACGTTTGTAAGACCAAATATCCGATGATCCAATTAATCCGAAACTTGTTTTTATGAATTTTTCCTTTGAAAATTTCAATTTTTTTTGTTTTCGGATATCCGATGATCTGATCCGATCCAAAATTTTCGAATATCCGATTCAGATCGGTTTTTTCCCCAATATGTGAATATAAAATATATGTGAATATATCCATAATAATTAGCCATAAATGTCATCTACTGACGTGGACAAATTCGTGGCTAATATTAATTTCTTACGGTGGGCTTTTTTTTTTTATAAAGGCTATCATAAAAACATCCCTCAATGAAGGTTGGATGGTCCAAGAGAAAGCGTGGTGCCGTTGCAGAACACTTATGGTTAACCACTTGATTATTGCCTTCAATATATAGATCATGGATATGTTGATAAATGGCAAGCATAAGTCTATTTCTTAACTCACAGACTTCAAAGAACTGAGATTTGACAAAAACGATAAGCTTGTACTGCTAAAAAAAAATAACTAAGTTACAAATGAACATACCGACAACGGCTGAGGAGTCAATAATTGAACCATCGTTCAAGACTTCAAGAGCTTTCACCTTTCCTTTTATCATCTCATTCACTCGATAGTCCATAGTGCGTATTCGTCGTTGTTTACACATTTCACTGGAATTTCCACGTAATTCTCCGAATCATTCTTCTATTTTTCTATGGTTACTTGATTGTGATTGACTTTCCATTATTGCTTATCTATCATTATTTCTTGTGATTCCATTGTCCTTTGAGGTTTTGATTCAATAATCATTCGTTGTCCAGAATACTGAAATAATAATCAAAGTCCAATATTATAAATAAAAAATTGTAGTTAGAAGCAAATCATCACTCCTTTTAACGACCTTTTCCTGATAATAAAAGTACAATATAGACATTATTTTGGCTTTTACTTTCAAGTTTCAATTCGTGTATTACACAATTATAAAACCGAGTAAGATATACTTTATCTATAATTTTTCTATTTCATCATTTAGACTTTTACATTATTCACCACATTATCTCTTTACTATCTTGTTAAATTTAATCGTAAAAGATAATATCTATAGTCATCAAGCGAGAACTTATTATACTTTCTCTATTCTAATTAAGATAAGCAATACACTTCTTTTTAAAATATATGTGAGAGCTTTCGTTGCAAAAAGTACGTGTCTCACTTATTTTAGAACGGAAGAAGCATATATTGATCTCGATATGTACTTTCGGATTATTCATATAATTTTTATTAATAGGTAATTAACAATACCAACATTATGTTTGGATAACAATATAGGAAGAAAAAGAAGGCGAGGGATAGATGAGGAAGTGGAAGGATCAAGAAAGAAAGGGAACAAAGTATATAGTCAAAATTGTATATTCACCCAACTTCGAATCCAAACAAGGAAAACTACCTTGCTACCATGATCTCCTTCGTTTCCCTTCATTCTCTCCAATTCAGGGGTGAAGCTACAACTACAAGGGAGGTTGGCAAAGGTCGTCCGACCCCCGCGGGCCATATATTTTTTTATAGTGGTCCCGATAAGTTTTTGAAATATATTTTATTATTATATCATATAAATTAAATACTCTTATTTGAGTGGTAAAGTGAGAACGATAAAGATATTTTTAAAAAAATAAATTTACGGTTTTTTCACCAAATACCCCCGACAAATTAAAAAATTCACCATATACGCTCGATGTTTCAGAAATGCACCATATACCCATGAATTTCGAAAACTCTGCACCATATACCCTTTTCCTAACAGCCATTAACTCATCTTTAGCTTTATTTACGATTTTGCCATTATTAACCCTAAACCCTAATTCTAATCTAACCCTAACCCTAATCTAACTCCTATCCTTATGCTAATCTTAAACCTAAATTAAACCCTTACCCCAAACCCTAACCCACCCCAAGCCCAACTCCCACCCCCAACCCCTTCCCCTACACCGCTGCATCCCCCTCCCTTCCACAATCGCATCCTCCCTCCCTTCCACCGTCGCATCCCCCTCCCCTCCCCCTCCCTCTCCCCCTCCCCCTCTTCGTTCATCGTCGCATCATTTGCCGCCACACCTGATCGAATTTTTGCGCAGGGAGTGGGTGAACGAAAAGGGGGTGGGTCGAATTTTTGCGCGGGTGGTGGGGGAATCGATGGTGAACGAAGAGGGAGGGGGGGAATCGACGGTGAACGAAGAGAGGGTGGGGGAATCGACAGTGAACAAAGAGGGGGTGTGAGAATCGACAGTGAACAAAGAGGGGGTGAGAGAATCGACGGTGAACGAAAGCGCAAGGGGTATTAGGGGAGGCCGGCAGTGAACGGATGGGTGTTGCGGCGGTGGGGGAGGGGAGGGTTAGGGGTTGCGGTGGTGTGGTATGGAGGGGTGGGGGCTGCCTAGGAGTTAGGGTTAGGGGAAGGGTTTAGGGATAGGATTAGAGTAAGGGTTAGGGTTACATTAGAATTAGGGTTAGGGCTTAATGATGGCCTAAAGCTAACAGTGAGTTAACGACAGTTAGAAAAATGATATATGAGGCATAGTTTTCGAAATCCATGAGTATATGGTGCATTTTTGAAACATTAAGGGTATATGGTGATTTTTTAAATTTGTCAGGGGTATTTGGTGAAAAACGATAAATTTATTAAGAATATTATTGATCTCGTTAACTTGTGATTCCTGACTTGACGCCTAGTCCATTTTCTCCTTCCAAATGAAATATATAATCATATCCTACATTCATAAACGTGAAAGTTGAAACCCATAATAATGCAATAGTATTTAAATAAAATAACACTAAATGGATGCATCTACTCATCTAGGCCACAACATGAGACTCCCTTGAACCATTGACCATACACAAAAAGAAAAGAAAGTATTTAGTACTACTACGTGAATTGATAATTGATTGGTCCCATTGCCATACGTAGAAACCGCGGAATGTGCTTCCTCTTTGCCTAATACTTTATTAACCCTTCTTTCTCTCTCCTTTATTTCTTACCCACTTTATATCTCCAACAAAGAAACAACCCATATCAAACCCCATTTTTCTCTCTCTTCATTTTTGCATAAACATGGAACACAAAAAACCTCAAACTCAACCTCAAACACATCAACAACAACAACAACAACAACAACAACAACAACAAAAACCACCAAAACAACTACAAAACATTTCACCAACCTCAAAAACCAACAACAACAACACCAACAACAACAACAACAACAACAAAAACAATCTTACGAGCAACAAGAAACAAATATGGGATTGTGGTAGCACTCTTTACGACTCGTTCGAACTCAACTCATTCCAAAAACAACTCGACTCAGCCATCATAACCTCTTCTAGAACCTTCTCCATGCCACGTAATCTTCCTTCCGATGACTATCATGCGCCACCTCACTCGAAGAAGCCTGAATCTTCCAAGCTCTCCAGAACATTCCAGAAGCTTCTACGGTCTGTTTTTAAGGCCCATAAGCCCAATCATCAGCCCAAGCCCAACTACGATAATAATATTAGTACCAGCCCTGATCCATGGTTTATGGATCCACTTGATGATCATAATATCCAAGAAAAAGATGATAAAGTGGTTGATAATGGTAGGTACTTTGTTGTCTATGAAAAGCCCAATGGGCTTTCTACTATTCCTGAAGTTCCAGAAGTTGGATTTTCTCCTGATATTAGGTCGTCCTTGGTTAGGAAAACGATGTCGGATCGTTTCTCGGTTGCTTCTAATGGTATTTTCTGTGTTTGATTATTACCCTAAATAATATAGGTTATTTTTTTGTCATATGGATAATTATTGCTAGTGTTAATTCTTCTAAATAAATGTTTACTAGTATGATCTTAGACTAATTCCCAGAAAATGACTTTTGGTGGATATGATCAATGTATTTATATTAATTTTGTGATATATTATGTAGTTATAAACTTATAATAAATATATTGTTGTGCATCATTTTATCATGGTGGACCGAACTTATTTAATGGTCCGACATTGTATTAGTTGTAAATTTTAATTTGATTGGTGCCTGCAATTCAGGAATATTTATTACTTTTCTCAAAAGAACTTTAAAATGTGGAAAAAAAAATTAGGTGAACAACCCACTACTAATAGAAATAAATAAATAACGAAATCCAACTCATCATTTTTAATAATTTTTTAATACTCTATTTCTAGTGGGTTAACAACCCACTTCCATTTTTTTACGTTAAAGATTTTTTGTTTATTTAAATAAATGTTGTATGGGAAAAGATGATTTTAGAAGAGAGAATGGAGAATAATTGGTGAAAGAGCATAAATTGTAACATTTTGGTTGAATAAACAAAGGAAAAAATAAAATTTAAGAAGCAAATAAATGATGAGACACAATTTTTCTAGACAAATTATGGAAAAATGTGAAACTAAATATGAAAATGGAAATTATATTTTGAGACACCCAAATTGAAAATGGAAATTATATTTTGAGACGGAGGGGTATAGTGTTTGTTTCTTTTCTAGACGATCTTCAAAACTAACATGAATGTAATAATGATATATGCGTACTTGGTGTATAAGCTAATTGTATATATAAGCTAGGGCAAAGCTAGAAGAATTAACGTTGTTTGAGCTTACGGTTATTATCACATGCAATAATTTGGTTCATAACTGGAATATTACTCTTTGATGGAGTAAATGAGGTTTGCAAGACTAACATGAATGTAATAATGATATATGCGTACTTGGTGAGTTGGTGTTGGAGGAAATGATAATTATTGAGCGATTATATCTTTACTCTCACTATAACCTCGTTCTCTTTTTAAGAAGTTCAAGTGTGCAAAGTACAATTGTTTTTCAGAAATGGGATCCTTTCCATTTCCTCTAGATCAATTGGTCAAAAATACATGAAAGGAAATACATAGGGTGTTCATTAATTTTTTTAGTAACTTAATTATGTATCAATAAATTAAAAATATAAAACGGAGGCAATTCTAAAATATTGTTTTTTGATGGTCAAACTTCACAAATTACAAAGTTTGATCGCATGTAAATATAATTAAAAATCTAATCAATATGTGTGATCGTTTACGTTACAATTATTTTTAGAGAACGTATTGTGTCGGACTCGTCCGACACAACACTCTCATCGGACGAGCAACGCAACGCAACGCGCGCGACTTATTAAAGACCGAAAATAAAAAAAAAATAAAAAAAACAAAAAAAACACTTTCATCCCCTTCATCCGCTTCATCCGCCATTGTTCAAGAACAAAAACATATCCAACACTTCCATTTCTCACTACAAATCTAGTTCCACTACTGAAATCTAGTTCGTTACAAATTGAACAAGAATGTCAGCCGAAGATTCGAATTCACAAATCGCAAGTTCGTTACAAATTGATCTGAGCAATGAGAATACTCACAGAGATCTCACATTACAAATCGAACTAAACAATGAAAACCGTAACACAGATATCACATCAGAAAAAAAAAGAAAGAAATTACATGAAGAATCAGCTGGAATACAAGACAAAGTAACAGGTGTATGTCTAAATTTAATTTTCAATTGCATTTACTCATTTTCAGTTATAATTTTGATTGTATCAGTTAGTATGCATAAAATTACCTTTTACATTGCAACAAAAGTCTATTTTTCACTCATTAACTTTTTTTTCAGTTAGACTTAATTAGTTTTCAGTTAGACTTATAAAGTGATCAGTTAGAGTACTTTAGTTTTCAGTTAATATAGTTTTCAGTTACACTTAATTAATTTTCAGTTGGACTTATTACCTCTTCAGTTAAACTTATTTACGCTTCAGTTAGACTTATTTACTCTTCTGTTAGACTTATTTACTCTTCAGTTAGACTGATTCAGATAGACTTATTAAGTGTTCAGTTAGAGTAATTTAGTTTTCAGTTAGACTTATTTACTCTTCAGTTAGACTGATTCAGTTAGACTTATTAAGTGTTCAGTTAGAGTAATTTAGTTTTCAGTTAGACTTATTAACTCTTCAGTTAGACTTATTTACACTTCAGTTACACTTATTTTCTTTTCAGTTAGACTGATTCATAGACTGATTCATTTAGACTAATTTAGTTTTCAGTTAGACTTATTTAGTTTTCAGTTAGACTTTTTAACTCTTCAGTTAGACTTATTTAGTTTTCAGTTAGACTTATTTGCTCTTCAGTTAGACATATTCAGTTAGACTAATTTAGTTTTCAGTTAGACTTATTTAGTTTTCAGTTAGACTTATTAACTCTTCAGTTACACTTATTTTCTTTTCAGTTAGACTGATTCATAGACTGATTCATTTAGACTAATTTAGTTTTCAGTTAGACTTATTTAGTTTTCAGTTAGACTTTTTAACTCTTCAGTTAGACTTATTTAGTTTTCAGTTAGACTTATTTGCTCTTCAGTTAGACATATTCAGTTAGACTAATTTAGTTTTCAGTTAGACTCATTCAGTTTTCAGTTAGACTTATTTAGTTTTAAGTTAGACTTATTTTCTTTTCAGTTGGTCCTTAATTTATTTCATTTAGTATAATTATTCTTTCATTTGATACTATTACAATCATTCTCAGCTACACTTGTTTAGTTTTCAGTTAGTGCTTTTGTTCTTTAATTTAGTGTCCTAATTTTTGACAATGAACTCAACAGCTGAACATGAATATCTCAAGTACATCAATGACGAAAATATCAGTAGCAGTTTAATAGGGAGACATGTTACAGATCACAAAGATGGCTACAACTTGTATCAAGCACACTCAAGAGCATTAGGATTTAGTATTAGGAAACAAACTCTAAGGAGGAGGAGAATTGATAATTCAATATACGAATTCTACTTGGTTTGCTCAAAGGAAGGAGGCTCAAAATCAACAAACAAAATAACAGAACCAAAAGAAAAAGACACACAACAAGAAAAACCTGTTCAGATACCAGATGTTGAGCAGCCAACCAACAAAAGAAAGGAAAGAGTAGTCAATGAAACAAGAACAGCATGCAAAGCCATGGTCAGATTTAAGCAAGAAAAACCTGGTGAAGACTTTGTTGTAGTAGCTCATGAGTTGCAGCACAACCATGAGTTGGTAATACAACAAGAAATACATCATCTGAAATCAGAAAGGAAGATAACTGAACAAAAAGGACAACTAATACAAACAATGGTTGAATCTGGCATGCATACAACTTTTTGTGTCATGAGGCTGGATCAGAAGAAGTAGTGGGCCACACAAAAAGGGACCATCTAAACTATATCACACAGTACAGAACAAGATTGGTTGAAGGAAAGGATATGCAGAGTGTGTTGGACTTACTTCAGCAAAGAGCGGATGATGATCCTGCATTCTTCTACAGGCTGAAATTTGGGGAACATAACAACATCGTCAGCTACTTTTGGCGAGATTCAATGATGTTGGAGGACTTCAAAGCATATGGAGATGTTATGATATTTGACACAACATATAGGACAAACAAATATGGACTGATATGTGCACCATTTGTTGGCATAAATTGCCATTGGAAAACAACAATGTTTGCATGTGCTTTCATAACTAATGAAAAGGAAGAGAGCTTTGAATGGCTACTAGAAACATTCAAGAGAGCAATGTGCCAACAAGAGCCAAAGACAATTTTCACTGATCAAGATAAGGCAATGGGCAATGCAATTGAAAAGGTATTTTTCAGTTAGAATTATTTAGTTTTCAGTTAGAATTATTTAGTCTTCAGTTTGAGTTAATTATTTATAATTCAGTTAGACCTATTTAGTTTTCATTTAGACTCATTAATTTTTCAGATAGCCTTATTTACTTTTTAGTTACACTAATTTACTTTTCAGTTAGACTCATTGAGTTTTCAGTTAGACGTATTTAGTTTTAAGTTAGACTCATTGAGTTTCAGTTAGACTTATTTAGTTTTCGTTAGACTAATTTAGTTGTCAGTTAGACTCATTTAGTTGTCAGTTAGACTCATTTAGTTGTCAGTTAGACTCATTGAGTTTTCAGTTAGACTCATTTATTTCCACTATTTCAGTTAGACTTCTTTCTTTTTCAGTTAGACGTCTTGATTATTCAGGTAGACTTAATTAATTTTCAGTTAGACTTATTTAGTTGTCAGTTACACTTATTTACTTTTCAGTTAGACAAATTTACTTTTCACTTAGACTTATTTAGTTTTCAGTTAGACTTATTTAGTTTTCAGTTAGACTCATTTAGTTTTCATTTGGGCTTCATATTACTTCTTTTTGTCTAATGAAATTTTCAGTTAGCATTTACACTGTTTTCAGTTAGACTTCTTAAATTTTCAGTTGGTCTTCATATTATTTCTTTACCTTTTAAATTAGATTCACAAGATTCAAATGAAAGTGATTTCTAGCATAATATGTACTATCTTAAATCAGGTTTTCCCAAATACAAGACATAGGCTTTGCCTTTGGCATATAGAGAAGAACTTTGTAAGCCACTTCGGATCCCTCAAGACCAATGAAGACTTCAAGAACATGTTCAAGAACTGTTTGATGGGGTGTCAAAATGAATCAGGCTTTGAAGAATTGTGGGCGAAAATGATGGAATTGTATGGACACGAGAAAAAAGAATGGTTCGAGCAAGTATATGATCAGAGACACAAGTGGTGCACCGCATTAAACAGGGATATGTTTTCAGCTGGAATCTTATCATCACAAAGAAGTGAAGTCACAAATAAGGCAATATCATTCAATGCAAAAGCAACAACAAACCTGTTTGAATTCTATCATATATTTGAGCAAACAGTGAAAAGATGGAGAAGCAATGAAACTAGTGACAACTTCCGGAACAGAACTGAACGTCCCAAAGCCGTCAAATCCAAATCAAAGCTTCTGAAACATGCTGCTGATGTATACACACTAGCACTATATAATGACTTTGAAACAGAGTATGAGTGGGCAATGGCATCATTTTTACGAGCATTTGCAACAAAAACTCACAGCTGAAGTTGTTTGAAGTCTCACCAGAAGAAGATTTCAGCAATTCACATACAGTAGCATACGATGAGGCGACAACAGAATTAGTGTGCTCATGTCAATGCTTCACAGAGACGGGATGCTTTGCTTTCACATAATAAGGGTCATGCACATGTTCAGCATATTTCAAATACCACAAAATATATCCTTAAGAGATGGACAAGACTTGCAAAGTCAGCAGTATGGGAGAATGTTCAAGGTTAGTGAAATAAATCAATATGAATAACTGACAAATGAAAGCAACTAACTGAAAAACTGAAGACTCCAACTGAAACAATTAACTGATCACCTGAAAGATTTAATTAGTGAACTGAAAAAAAAAAGGCTCCAGCTGAAACATTACTATAACTAACTGATAAATTAATGTTACTACCAGAACATTAATTGGGGGTTTTCTTTGTGTGTGGGAGGGGGAATATTAGTAGTGGGGGTTTGGGGGGGTGTGGGGTTTAACACTTAACTAACTGAAACAATTAACACACCACCTGAAAGAATTTCTAAAGCTATCTGAAAATTTTAGTTAGTCAAATGAACTAATTGACTAAGAAACATTTATTAAAGCAGACAAGGACAAAGCCAAAATGCACAGTTGTGGACACCATGGAGACATGCAATAACCAAGAATTTCTACAACCTAGTGTCAATATGTCAATCAAATGAGGATGCAAGAACATTATGTGACAAGTCGTTGAAGGAATTATACAAATCAGTGAAAGAAGTTTTCAAGACTGATCAACAAAAACAACAAGAAATCGAAGATGAAGAACTACGAAGACAAACAGTTGAAAATCCTGAGGTGATAAAGACAAAAGGAAGACCACCAAAGGGAAACAAGAGAGTAAAAGGACATTTTGAGAAGCGTAAAATGAAGACAAGGCATCCGAACGAATATGGAACAAAAACCCCAAATGTACCTCAAGTTGAATAGTGTTCAAATAATATTAGTTTTCAATTGTATTCCACTCAGTAATTGAATTGAAATTTACACTTGTTTATTCCTAAGCTACTCGAAATTCATTAATATTAGTATTTATTGTCCTTCAGTTAGACTTGTTTATTTTTCAGCTAGTCTTTCTAGTGCTTCATTTAGACGTGTTTACTTTTAAGCTTATATTAATTCAGTTTCAGTTAGACTTGTATTTTTTCAGCTAGTGTTAATTCTGCTTCAGTTAGACTAATTTATTTCTCAGCTTATCTTTATATTGCTTCAGTTAGACTTGTGTCTTTTTCAGCTAGTCTTAAAAATGCTTCAGTTAGACGTATTTATTTTTCAGCTTGTATTAATTGTACTTCAATTAGACTTGTGTATATTTCTGCTTCAGTTAGACTTATTTGATTTTCAGCCTCTATTAATTACGCTTCAGTTAGACTTGTGTAGTTTTCAGCTAGTATTAAATTTCCTTCAGTCAGACTTATTTATTTTTCAGATAGTATTAATTGTGCTTCAGCTAGACTTCTTTATTTTTCAGCTAGTCTTTATAGAGCTTCAGTTAGACTTTTTATTTTTCAGTTAGACTTAATAACTCTTCAGTTAGACTTGCTTGTTTTTCAGCTACTATTTACAGTGTATAAGTTAGACTTAAAATTTATATTTACAAATATATGTCATACACTTATTATTATGAGTTAGATTTTTCATTTTTCAGTTGGTATTTGTATTTTTCCAATTAATTTTCAAACAACTTCATTTTTACACAAATGTATTCCATTCAAAGTAAGTGTAAATGTACAATTCATTAAAGAACACAGATATAAAATGTAAAATGAGTTCTGTGCTATTTGTACTGTACATTGCAAAATTCAATGGTTTCTATTTCTACTGTACATTATAATAATAATAAAAAAAAGTTTGGCACCTAAGAATAATGAAATTTCAACAGTTGCTCTATTTTCACTTTGTCTCCAAAATTATTATTCAACACATCTTCTACTTTCGCCTCATGATCCCTCCTTCGCCGTAAAATGTGTGCTTCTTTTCTATTCGTCTTCTTTGATCGATTAAATGCTAATTTATCTAGGACAGCCTCTTTATCCTTCCTTATCTTCTGTCTTGCCATCAGTTCAGGTTTCTTTGCAGACCAAACATAACAGTCATGCTTCACTTTCTCTCTCAGTTTGTTTAAAGGATGGTCCACAAGACGAAGAGCAAGCCTACACCGCTCAAGGTTTTTGGTGGCTGCCTAAAAAATAAAAAAATCAAAACTATTAAAAAAGGTTCAAAAATGTAACAATTACAAAATAAAACTAACTGAAAATAAACAACAACATCAACTAGTCTTTATAGTGCTTCATTGTTTTTCAGGTAGTCCTTATAATGCTTTCAGCTAGTAATGATTGTGTTTCAGTTAGACTTGATTGTTTTTCAGCTAGTATTTATTATGTTTCAGTTAGACTTGTTTATTTCTAAGCTAGTCTTTACAGTGCTTCAGTTAGACTTCATTATTTCTCAGCTAGTCTTTATAGTGCTTCAGTTAGACATCTTTGTTTTTCAGCTAGTCTTTCAAGTCCTTCACTAACTGCCTATCATACCTTTTTCTATTAAAAAACTTTCAAAAACAGAAATGTAACAAGCAAAATAAAGTAATCATACCCTTTTCAGGTCAACAAGTGCAGCATGGTTAGTATTATGACCGTCATACAGCTCCATGGTTTTGATTGCATAGACACCACAATCAAAATTGTTGTCCTTGCTTCTCCAAGGGAAGTAAAGAGTTGATGTTTGCCAATGGTGGAGACGATCAAAATCACGACACCTCATAGTCTCTTGCATAAAAGAATCAAAAGCACGACACTGCATTTGAAGATCAAAAAAAAAAACAACAATTAAAAAACAAGTAATAAAATGGAACAAAAAAAAAATACAAATGCTCATAAAAAGGTACTTACAAAGTATGTAAGACCGTTAAATTCCTCATGCTTATATCTATCAATGTCCTTCATGTCTGTACGATTGTCAATATTTTCAATCCTTTTTGCTTTCTTGTTCAGCACCAAGACAGTATAATGATCATCCTTGTGAACAGGAACAAAAATCTGGAAGATAAACATAAGATGCAAAAGCAATAAGTCTACCTGACAGAGAACAAAAAACGAAATGAAATACTAAAAACACTAGCTGAACTAAAAACATACACTAACTGAAAACATAAACTAGGACTAACTGACAAGTAACATACACTAACTGAAAGAGAAAATTACACTAACTGAACAAATAAAAAAATAGTTAACAATAATACAACTAACCAGTTCAGCTTCTCGAATATCATTGCGTGGAAATGATTTCACCCATGAAGAAATAGCTTCCTTACATTTCTTGTAGAATAAATCATCATCTTTTGTAATAAGCTTTTTCTTGTTTTCTTCCCATTCCTTAAACTTCTGATCATACTGCCTAGTGCCCTCCAGGTTCTTCAAAATAATCTCATTTTCAGCAATCTCACTCTCAAACTGAACCTTTTTTACCTTCTCAGCACACAACCAATTGATATAGTTCTACAACAAAAGAAAATAGATATAATGACAAACTGAAACATTAAGTTTAGTTTTCAGTTAGACTTTTTAAAATGTCAGTTAGATTTATTTACTTTTCAGTTAGACTTATTTACTTTTCAGTTAGACTCATTAAGTTTTCAGTTAGACTCATTAAGTTCTCAGTGAGACTCATTAAGTTTTCAGTGAGACTTATTTACTACTCAGTTAGACAAATTTACTTTTCAGTTAGACTCATTTAGTTTTCAGTTAGACTTATTAAGTTTTCAGTAAGACTCATTAAGTTTTCAGTTAGACTCATTAAGTTTTCAGTTAGACTCATTAAGTTTTCAGTTAGACTCATTAAGCTTTCAGTTAGACTTATTTACTTCTCAGTTAGAGTAATTTACTTTTAAGTTAGACTCATTTAGTTTTCAGTTAGACTTCTTTATTTTTCAGTTACACTTATTTATTATTCAGCTAGACTTATTAAGTTTTCAGTTACACTTATTTACTTTTTATTAGACTGAAAACATAATATGACCAACTGAAAAACATAACATGACAAACTGAAAAACAGAAGATGACTAACTGACAAAATAATATGACCAAATGAAAACAAACATATAAAACTAAGCAATAACAACACTTACAAAAGGCATAATATTAAACCAAAATCTCCTTGTTGCAGAAGGTGATTCCTCTTCTTGCCTATTGAACATGAAAGCGCATCCGTCAATAACTCCACTTGTCAGCCAACCTTGACGAGGCATGCTAATTAAGTCGAATTTGTACAGCTGAACCGCATAGTTGCTATGAGGATTATCAAAATCCACAATGAGATCACTTGTAAGTTCACTTTGCATAATGTCATTTTTCATCTTCACTTCCTCAGAATCTGTATCCAATGACATATATGCAACATCTTCATACTCATTGTAAAATAGATAATCAACCAGCAACCTCTGGTCAGGAGACAGATCACTCAAATATCTATTATAATGCTGCAAACTTCGACATAATATTATGCCATGGTTGTTGACAGGAACAGCATGCAAACCAGGCGTAGAAGATGAAACAACACCAGCTTCATTATCATCCTCTTCTTTTTTAGCCTTGTCAGATGATGATTCAACTCCATGATCAGCAATCCTATCAATCAGGTCCTCCAAACCTTCATCGTCATAATCATCACCTGGTTCCTTAACTCTCACAACTTTCCCAACTTTCTCTGAAGAAGGGTCATAGTCCCACCCCTTCAATAATTCAGGTGTTGCAGGGATTTCTGACTTTGATTGTTTCTGAGGTTTGTAGGATTTGTATGATGATTGATCAGAATAAGAGCCATCACACTGCATTCAATTAAAATATTAAAAAAGGATGACAGATATACTAACTGAAAGATAAACATACACTAACTGAAAATAAAACAGATACTAAATGACAAGAAACATAAACCAAATGAAAATTAAACAATTACTAACTGACAAGAATGATACAACCTGAAACATAACATAATACTAACTGACAAAAAAGAAACACTAACTGACATGAAACTTACACTAACTCAAACATAAACTGATACTAACTGACAACAAACAAACATACACTAACTGAAATAAAAGATATACTAAATGACAAGAAACATACACTAACTGAAACAGAAAAATAAACAAATTAAAACAGAAACTAAAACTATACTTACTCGAGGATATTTTACATTTACTGGAGTGATGATTGGAATTGAACTTCCAACACCCTCACCACTCTCTTCACTGTATGGAAGATCCTCAACAACAGGACTAGGAGTTAATAGTTGGAATGAAGGGGCATCGAAATCAGCAATGTTTTTCTTTTTAGCAGAAGAATCAACTCTCCAAGACTTTCTGCTATATACATTCTCAACTGCTTCAACAACAGGAGGAGGAGGAGGAGGAGGAGTTGGAGTACGAAGATCAACAATATCAATACCAGCAGCGGTGCGAGTAGGGACGTGTGTAGAAATTTTACACTTATCCTTATCCTTAGCCCCTTTGACTTGATCATCATCAGCATTCCTCCTCTTCCTATCAGCTTCCTTTGGTTGTTCTTTCTCAAAATCTTAATTCAAAAACAAAAAAAAAAAAAAAAAAATATAAAAAGTTAGAGTATCAAAATTTTCAGTTGGTCTGAATATTCTTTCAGTTTGACTTGTTTATTGTTCAGGTAGTCTTTATAGTCCTTCAGTTAGACTTGTTTATTTTTTCAGCTAGTCTTTATAATACTTCAGTTAGACTTGTTTAATCTTCCGTTAGACTTATTTACTATTCAGTTACACTGATTAAGTTAGACTTATTAAGTGTTCAGATAGAGTAATTTAGTTTTCAGTTAGACTTATTAACCCTTCAGTTAGGCTTATTTACACTTCAGTTAGACTTATTTTCTCTTCAGTTAGATTTACTTACTCTTCAGTTAGACTAACTTAGTTTTCAGTTAGACTTATTTAGATTTCAGTTAGACGTATCTACTCTTCAGTTAGACTTATTTGCTCTTCAGTTAGACTGATTCAGTTAGACTAATTTAGTTTTCAGTTGATATACTTTTCAGTTAGACTTATTTAGTTTTCAGTTAGACTTACTTACTCTTCAGTTAGACTAACTTAGTTATTCAGTTAGACTTATTTAGTTTTCAGTTAGACTTA
The DNA here is from genome assembly GCF_026745355.1 of Beta vulgaris subsp. vulgaris. Taxonomy (NCBI): domain Eukaryota; kingdom Viridiplantae; phylum Streptophyta; class Magnoliopsida; order Caryophyllales; family Amaranthaceae; genus Beta; species Beta vulgaris. The sequence goes on along the minus strand of NC_079206.1, from coordinate 2,587,962 downwards.
TTACCTCTTCAGTTAGACGTATTTACTCTTCAGTTAGACTTATTTGCTCTTCAGTTAGACTGATTCAGTTAGACTAATTTAGTTTTCAGTTGATATACTTTTCAGTTAGACTTAATTAGTTTTCAGTTAAACTAAAACAGTATTTCAGTTGTTATTTATAAGATATTATTTCCTTTAGAGCATCACATTTTTCAGTTGGTCATTGAATTCTTTCAATTAGGAATAACATGAAAGAAACTTACTTCCTCCTTTCTCTCCTTCTGTATAACCCCAGCATCCAACTCCTTATTTCCTCCTTCCTCTTTATCTCCTTGAAGACCACAATCATCATCAGCATTGCCAGTCTTCTTATTACCATCTTCCTTCGGTTCTTTCTCATTATCTTCATTCAAAACAAAACAATAAAAAAATAAATAAATACACAATAACTGAAAAACCAAAATCAGAAATGAATAAATTCATTGACAAACTAAAACTATTTTTCCACCAGATTAAATAAAAACAAATACAAAAAGTTTCATTTGGTATTTATATGATATTCAGCTAGTATTAATATTATTTCAGTTAGAATATTACCTTCCTCTCCATCTCCATGAAGACCAGCATCCTTATCTCCTACTTTGTCTTCATCTCCTTGAAGACCAGGATCACCATTATCTCCTCCTTTGTCTTCATCTACATGAAGATCAGCATCCTTATCTACTCCTTTGTCTTCATCTCCTTGAAGACCAGGATCACCATTATCATCAGCATCATCATCCTTTCTCTCATTATGATTCTGGTGATCCTTATCATCACCATCATCATCATCATCATCATCATCTTCTTTATGCTGATCATCATCAGCATTCATCTTCTTCTCATCCTCCTCTCCTTCTTTTTCATCATCTTCATTCAAAACATAACAAAACAACTAAATACACATAAACTGAAAAAATTCATTTAGTATTCATCTCATTTTCAGCTGGTGCTCATATTATTTCAGTTAGACTGTCAAAGTTTTCAGTTGGTCATTTTATTCTTTCCGTTAGAGTATCAAAGTTAGCTATTTCACTTCTTCAGTTAAACATTTCTTTCACTTAGAGTCTAAAATTTTTATTCCAACCAGATTACAAAACTACAACATGAAAATAATATAATGAAAGGAACTTACTTCCTTCTTTCAAATCAACTCCATGAACACCAGAATCCAAATCAGGAACATTTTCAATTCTTCCAAACTCCAATTCAACAGGCCGCTTCACCAATAGTGAAATTGTAGGATCAACTTTGTTTGCACTGTCTTTCGCTTCCAAATGACGCTTGCATATGTCGTCAATTTGACTCAGAAAATCTGGGTTAAATACTTCACTATCATCCAGAGAAATACTATCTTGAGACAGCTTCTCGCCTTCCTCCCGAATATTCTGGGCAATCTCCAAATTAACTTGACAGAATGCAAGCGCATTCCTCTTCAACTTGTGCATGTTCTTCACATATTCCTTCAATTAAAAGAGCAAAATAGAATAAACAAACAAATCAATATGATTAAGGACCATCTGAAACAACATAAACAGAAATATAAGGACCATCTGAAAGAATCAAACTATCAAATGAAAACTTAAATGAAATATAAATAAACTTATTTAGTTTTCAGTTACACTAATTTAGTTTCCAGATAGACTTATTTAGTTTTCAGTTAGACTTATTTACTTTTCAGTTAGACTTATGTACTCTTCAGTTAGACTTATGTACTCTTCAGTTAGACTTTTTTAGTTTTCAGTTAGACTTATGTACTCTTCAGTTAGACTTCTTTAATTTTCAGTTAGACTTATTTACTTCTCAGCTAGACTTATTTACTTCTAAGTTAGACTTATTAAGTTTTCAGTTAGACTAATATAATTTTCAGTTAGACTAATTAACTCTTCAGTTAGACTAATATAATTTTCAGTTAGACTTGTTAACTCTTCAGTTACATAGTTTCACATCAACTGAAAAAATACAAAGATCAACTGAAAGAATACCAACATTAACTAAAAGCAGACCACCATCAACTGAAACAATAGCCTAGATTATTTTTAAGGTACTCTATATAGTGCTTCAGTTAGACTTCTTTGTGTTTCAGATAGTCTATATAGTGCTTCAGTTAGACTTGTTTGCATTTCAGCTTATATAGATTGTGCTTCAGTTAGACTTCTTTAATTTTCAGTTAGACTTATTTACTTCTCAGCTAGACTTATTTACTTCTAAGTTAGACTTATTAAGTTTTCAGTTAGACTAATATAATTTTCAGTTAGACTTATTAACTCTTCAGTTAGACTAATATAATTTTCAGTTAGACTTGTTAACTCTTCAGTTACATAGTTTCAGTTAGACTTCTTTATTTCTAAGTTACACTTCTTTACTTTTAAGTTAGTCTTATTTGCTCTTCAGCTAGAACTGACATTATTTCAGTTAGAGGTCAACAGTCTTCACTTAGAGTTCAAGAGTAAAAAAAATAAAAACATAAGATAAATGAAACTCACAGGAACATCAAGAGCATCTATTTCCTCATCAGTCATCAAACTATGAGGAAGATCCATGATAAGCTGCCTAGTTGAAGGTGATGGACCCTCAACCACCTTAATTATAGGAGAACCAGACTTCCTACTAGCAACACTAACACTGGGAGTTTTAAACTCAACCTTCTGTTTTTCACGCTTCACCGGCAGAATAAAATCCATGTTGATCTCAAACTGCTTCACAACATCAGTCAAATCCTTCTCATCCTGCCAATAACTGATAAATGGCTTACTCACATTTGAATAATCCAGATTACGACACTTGAAGTTGTGAATAACAGCAAGAGTCAAAGCGCTGACGCATCCCCGAAGCTTGAATGATACTTTCTTCTGTCCAAGCTCAATCTTCTTAATCATAATAGACTGATGACAGTCCAAAACAGCAGCACAAAGACTTCTCAATATATATCCACACCAGTCATAACTTGAAATTGCAGATACATCTTCTAAACTCTTGGCACATTTCAGCACAGGCCCTAAATCAGCTATAGGACATAGAAGCTTGGACAACGAAAAAATAACAAATAACTTCTTGAAATCATCCCCGGATTCATATTTCTTAAACAAATCATCCCAATTTTTTCTACCAATATATACCTTCTTGGGATCAGAAATACCAAGAAACCTATGCCAATCCTTCCTGGCACTTCCAGCCTCTACCTGACTACCTTTCCTCCTAAAGGCATCATCATCTATAACCTCTACTGCTCTATCTGACACAGGTAACCCCAAAACATCACTAATGGTAAACTTATTAAAAATCAGTTTACCATTCTTTGTTGAAAACATCATTCCAGATGCATTGTAATTTAACAACACCTCCAAATTCAGATTAGGACAAAACTTCTTTATCCTAATATCTAAGAGACTCCCAAACCCAATATCCCTAATGTCTCTTTTTTGCTCATCACTCAAATTACTAACCACTTCATTTAAATGGGAATAGTCTGACAATACTTGTAGTTAATTGACTTTATTTCTTGCTCATGAAATTCCTAACAAAAGTGAACAAAAATAACTTTAAAACATAAAAAAATAACACAATCATATAATATAAAAGGAGAATAATGAAAAAAACATACGATCTATCAAATGTGTCTTTCTGTTGATCGGGATTAGATCTTGAAAATGAAAACTTGATTGGTGATAAATCAGATTTGCCTTTCTTCTTAGACAAGGATTTATCACATCTGAAAGAAAGAAAGTTTAATCAAACAACAAAAACTGAAAAAAAAACAGCATCAACTGAAAAAATACAAAGATCAACTGAAAGAATACCAACATTAACTAAAAGCAGACCACCATCAACTGAAACAATAGCCTAGATTATTTTTAAGGTACTCTATATAGTGCTTCAGTTAGACTTCTTTGTGTTTCAGATAGTCTATATAGTGCTTCAGTTAGACTTGTTTGCATTTCAGCTTATATAGATTGTGCTTCAGTTAGACTAGTTTATTTTTCAGTTAGTCTTTACAGTCCTTCAAAGTAACTTCTTTATTTTTCAGCTAGTATTTGTTGTGCTTCAAGTAGCCTTGTTTATTTTTCAGCTAGTCTACATAGTGCTTCAGTTAGACTTGTTTGTTTTTCAGATAGTCTATATAGTGCTTCAGTTAGACTTGTTTATTTTTCAGCTAGTCTATATAGTGCTTCAGTTAGACTTGTTAATTTTTCAGATAGTCTATATAGTGCTTCAGTTAGACTTGTTTGTTTCTCAGATAGTCTCTACAGTCATTCAAAGTAACTTCATTATTGTGCTTCACTTAAACTTGTTGCTTTATCAGCTAGTCCTTATTATTTCATTTAGTATAATTATTCTTTCATTTCATTCTATTCCAATTACACTTAAAATTTTCATTGAAAATTTACATTACTTCAGTTACACTTGTTTCTTTTATCAGTTAGTCAATATAGTGCTAAAGATACACTTGTTCGGTTTTCAGCTAGTATATAAAGTGCTTCAGATAGACTTGTTTGGTTTTCAGCTAGTATATAAAGTGCTTCAGATAGACTTGTTCGTTTTTCAGCTAGTATACAAAGTGCTTCAGATAGACTTGTTCTTTTTCAGCTAGTCTATATAGTGCTTCAGATAGACTTGTTTGTTTTTCAGATAGACTTATTTAGTTTTCAGTTAGGCTTATTTAGTTTTCAGTTAGACTTATTTAGATTTTAGTTAGACTTATTTAGTTTTCAGTTAGACTTATTAAGTGTTCAGTTAGAGTCATTTAGTTTTCAGTTGGACTTATGAACTCTTCAGTTAGACTAATTTACGCTTCAGTTAGACTTATTTACTCTTCCGTTAGACTTATTTACTCTTCAGTTAGACTGATTCAGTTAGACTTATTAAGTGTTCAGTTAGACTTATTTACACTTCAGTTAGACTTATTTTCTCTTCAGTTAGACTTATTTACTCTTCAGTTAGACTGATTCACTAAGACTTATTTAGTTTTCAATTAAACTTATTTAGTTTTTCAGTTAGACTTATTAACTCTTCACTTAGACTTATTTGCTCTTCAGTTAGACTTATTTGCTAAACAAAATCAACTGAAAAAATATAAGAATAAACTGAAACAATACAAGAATCAACTGAACGAATATAAATATCAACTGAAAACAACATCAACTAAAAGAATACAAGTAGCAACTGAAAGAATATTATAATCAACTGAAAGAATATATAAATATCAGCTGAAAAACAACAACAACTGAAAACATCTGTATAAAACAACAAAAACTGAAACACAAACCCTAAAAACATGAAATAAATACTCTGATAAACTGAAAACATTCAAAAATAGAAAAAAAAAAATATCTAAACTACTCTAAGAACTTGAAATCTACCTTGGATCATAATCACCATCTTTCTCTTTCTTCTTCCCAGCAGTAGACACTGCCAAAATTTTTCCTGAAGATCCAAGACTCTTCACCTTCTTCGACTTCGGGCTACATTACAATTACAACAACAAAAACGCTCAAATTTTGAAAACAAAAAAAAAATTACAGCAAAAACAAACGAAATTATACCTAGAATCATCATTTCTAATCCTCTTCACCATATTTGCGATGCAAATGTAATGGATTATGAACAAAAAAACACGCTAAGTTTCAACAGCAGAGAAGCAGAGGAGCAGAAAAATTCTAGAAATAATCAGTAAATAATATATCGGTTTCTTTGAAATGAAGAAGAATCAGTTTTAAAACTAGCGAGAATCAAGCAGAAATCCAAAAAACAGTTTCAAAATCGAAAAAAGATAATGACCTAATAACCGTTATATTTTTTCTAAAAATAAACAAAACTGCTGATCAACAAAACAAATATGAAAAAAAAAAGGAAAGCCCGCGCGTTTTTGTTGGCCAGGCCCGTCCGACGGAAGCTATTGGGTCAGACGGTCTGACCCAATACTTTCACTTATTTTTATACATGGTTCTAAAATATCGATCTCTCATAAGTTCTTTTTGTTAAGTACCTAGCTAAAATAAATTAAATGTCAAAAATGTGCATCATAGACTATGAAGATAATGTGTTAGAACAATTTTATAAAGGCCATGATGGGTATACATATAATTTGAAGATTCACAGATTTATTAAAATGTCATACTTTAGTCTTTAGACATTAGTTCAGGCGATTCATATAAATCGATTTAACCTACTTTTATCATTGAGTATCTAAAAATAAATATCAATACATCGTTCATTTCATGATGTGAGTAGCTATTCAAATTAAAAGAATATCAATACGTTATATTTTGATGTTAGATTAATATCTATTTTTTTTAGTTTATTCTACTTAATAGATAATTTTTTTTTTTTGAAAGAACTTAATAGATAATATAATGAATCATTGGCGGAGGGAGTAGGGGGACAAGGGGACCAATGTCCCCCCCAATTTCATTTTTTTTCTTTTTTGTAAAATTTTCTTTTAAATATGATAGTAATCACTAATATTAGTGTTCAAGTCTTCAAGGTATTACAATATTTTCTTTTATGTCTTTTTTTTAATATAATTTTTTTTATGTCTTTGTACAACTTTTTTTTATTCTTATCATTGTTTGGGTTTTTTTTTTTTTGGTATCAATTATGTGTATATGTGCATTTGTTTTTAGTAATTGTGGGAGGACTTGATTATAGACTTATCTAGCAAAAAATATTACAATAAGTTAGTTTCTCACGTTAATTTTTTTACTGTATACTTTTTTTTCTTATAGTATTTCTTCTATGAGTTTGACTTGATTTTATTTAGTACAAATAATTGTTTGATCACTTTTATTAAAAAGATATGTTCCTACAAGTTTTTGATTAAGATATCATTGATTAGTATTAAAAAGTAAAGACTTGAAGACTACAAATGTAATATCATGTGAACTTTATGTATTGATTCTTTTTTTTTCTTCATCTTCTTCGATTCTATTTGTTGAAGTAAACTTTTTCAAAGGTTTTTGTCATATTGTAATATTTGTCCCCGAAAATTGAAAATCTTAGCTCCGCAACTATAATGAATGATACTATAGTCAAAATCATGCATCAAAATCCCCTAAAAAAATCATACACAAAAAGGTCTGCAAATAATACATTTTCCATGAAAAAACGAAAGAAATGGTTGAATTTGAAAGGGGTAAATAGTCAAAATGTGATTTGAATACTATCTTCACTTGGTGTTGAAGGACATGCGTATCTTTATCTTAACTAACATGTTATTTGTTATTACTCCGTATTAGCTAAACACGCGACTTCATGGAAATAAACCATCTTACTCCATCTTTTTGTTCGTGATCATATCATCGCTTGCGTAGCAATTAGTAGTAGTAGCGATCATTTAGTGCTGTCAAAAATCCATCTATACCATTATTAAAAGGTGTGGTCAACAAGTGCTATCACGTTATGTTCTTCCCTCTCTGTATATGATGTCACATGAACACCATATTTGAAGATGTGATTGTGAATAGTTTGTGATAGATAAGATTTTCGATTTTTTCACCATATATCCCTGACATTTTTTTTTACATCGTATATCCTTTCAACTTTTCAAATTCATCATATAACCCTCATTTTTTCAAAAAATGCATTAACTTGCCCTTTTGACTAACGGTGTTAAACTTCCGTTAATTATTAACCCCTAATCTCCCCTTTAATCCTAATTAACTACCTTAAACCCTAACACTAACCCTAAACCTAAACCTAACTAACCAAAAAAACCTAACCCTAAAAGCCCACTAGCCCCTACACACCCTCAGCCCACCACCCCACCCCCAGCCCACGGCCCACCACCCCTTTAACCCTAACCCTTCCTAACCCTAACCAGCGCCACCACCTGACCCGGCCCCACCACCACCTGACCCCCAGCCTGCCTGCCGCACCTCCCTCTCCCCACCACACCCAGCTTGTCGCACCTCGCTCCCCCTCCCCCACAACGCCCAGCCTGCCACGCCTCCCCCTTCCCACCACCCCCAGCCTGCATCCCCCCTCCCACATCCCCTCCCCTTCGAACAAAGGACCAGCGAGACCCTTCCCCTTTGAAAAACAGACCGACGAAACAGAAGAAATAGAGGCGAGACCCCTCTTCTTCGAAAAACAGACCGGCGAAACAGAGGAGAGAGAGGTGAGACCCCTCCCCTTTAAAAAACTGACCGGCAAAACAGATGAGAGAAAGGCGAGACCCCTCCCCTTCGAAAAACTGACCGGCGAAATAAAGGAGAGAGATGTGCGTTTTTCCGGCGAAAAAAAAGGAGAGAGTGTATGCATTTTTCCGGCAAAAAACAGAAAAGAGAGAGTATGTTTCATGCGTAGGGATAGGGGGAGAGGGAGGGGGAGGCGGGTTTACGGGGGAGGGGGTTGGTGGGGGGTCAGGTGGTGGCGTTAGGGAGGGCTGGTGGGGGTCAAGTGGTGGCACTGGGGAGGCCTGGTTAGGGTTAGGGCTGGTTAGGGTTAGGGTGGGTTGGTGGTGTTTAGGGTTAGAGTGCTAGATTAGAGGTTAGGGTTAGTGTTAGGATTAGATTTAAGTTAGTTAATTAGGATTAGAGGGAAGTTTAGGGGTTAATGACTAACGGAGTTTAACGCTGTTAGTCATTAAGGGTAAGTGAATGTATTTTTTGAAAAGTGAGGGGTATATGGTGAATTTGGAAAGTTGAAAGGGTATACGGTGCAAAAAAAATTTGTCAGGGATATATGGTGAAAAAACCGTACGATTTTTGTACTCATAAAAAAAAAGGTTTTTGTAAACTACTCGAAACAATTAAACGATAAATCATGGATCAACTAAATTCTATCAGGAACTGGCTTAAGAAAGAAAGTGGAATCTCATGTAAATATATACCATGCTAGTCATTGCGATTTCTTAATATTTCATTTGAAATATAGAAACAATTGGAATTTTTTTGGAGATTGAAAGCAGATACTAATTCATACTAGTATATGTTAAATTGATAAATAATTTATTTGGTTCACTTGTGAGTCAATAGGATATGGTCCATACGAAAATCAATTGCTAGTAATATTTTCTCCTTGTTCTCCAATGTTTGATAACTCATTATAGTATGTGAGAACAAGTGGGTTTAAGTTCCAACAGTATGATTTTACCACCTATATGCCACGAACATCAAAAAGTTTCATGTGCAAAGACTCATACACTGCTAGGCTAATCATTCTTGATAGCCCGATAGGTAACTGGAGTGGATTCCACATTACTTTTGCGATTTTCCCCATCCTTTTATAACACAAACTAGTTGTTCGTCCTGGTGACATTTCAAATCATTTACCAATATGAATTTGAATTATTAAATCAAACACTTGAGAAAAGTGGAAAAATAGAGTTGTAGTCATTAGTTTATTCTCAAAAAAATGTTGTTTAAGTTCCTTTTAAATTTTCTATATAGTGATACAATATGATTATCCATCAATATTCCCATCAACTTTAGAAGAATATATATATATATATATATATATATATATATATATATATATATATATATATATATATATATATATATATATATATATATATATTTGAATAGCTTTTTTTCTAATGTAGGGGTATCGAAAAGTAGACTCGCCATTGTTAGCCTTAGCTTAATGATATTATTATATAAAATTATACATTTGTAGTTTATTATTTGAAAAGTTATATTATCTTGTCTTTAAATATTTTTTTTCCCACATGGACCAACTTGTAGAATAGTTGGTTAACGTATTTATATTTTCTGAGAAAAATATAGTGTATTTGTATCTTAAATTAGAGGTTATGAATTCGAGGCTTAAATTTTATTTTATTTTTACCTTGGGTTTTGAATATACATAGGTAGGTTGTAGCTAATTAATGGCCCAATTAAGTTAAAGAGTATCCGGTTCACAAGAAACGGTGGATCATTCTTCTGGACTAAGGACATCAAGTGGACGTGGACCCTCATTCCTCTTATTCATAAAAAGCCACTTGTTACGGCCCGTAAATTCTTCTTCTTACTCGTGTTCAAGCCCAATCCACAATTACCCGTTAAATATCTCTTTCACTGTTTCACACATTCACACGTAGAACTCGGTAGAAGTGCAACATACCATAAAATGCAACGTTTATTACGTTTTCTTCAAAAAGAAAGAACATATAGTCTTTTTAGAATTCGGGATATGACATATGAAATAATGTTGTTTCCTAAACAGTACGTACGGTTACACAGTGCCCTGCCAAAAGCTGAAAAACCAACGAAATAAACACCTTGGCACTCACAGTGGGACAAATAAATTAATGAGAATCGACCAACAAAGTATTCAATGACAAGTTTGATTATGTTTTTGAATTCAAAATCTCAAAATATTTTGGGTGGAATCGGGTTTACAATAACTTCCTGCATTACAAAATTATGGAAAATGATATATATAGCCCTTAGGGTTATGTATAAGGTGCTTAAAATAGAAATAAAATATTGAATCAAGCATTTATTACCTCAGTTGATGTGAAAATGTGTCTTGAATTCTTAAATTGTTTCCATTTAAAGAAATGTATTTAATGCTTATATGTAGCCCTTAGGGCTAGATATAACATTACCCCAAAATTATATAACATATTTAATTTTCATTTGATATAATCAATTTTCATTTGTTATAATCAATTTTCATTTGATATAATCAATTGTCTTACTACATAATCACTTTTTATATTGTCAATTTTTGTATGATATAGCAAACTTTCTGATATATTTCGTATGATATAGTCGATTTTTTTTTTCTAATATACTAACCTCCGTTTCTCAATAAGTGCAACAGTTTGACTTTCACGCTTGTCAGCGCACAACTTTGATCAGGAACATTTCTAATTATATATTTGTAAAAGTTATAAAAAGTTGATATTATGAAAATATTCATTAAAACAAATCCACCAATATTAGTTAAAAATAACGGTCGAAAGTGAGGTGTGTGAATAATGCAAAAGTCAATGCGTTGCACTTATAAAGATTCATAGGAGTGTAGTGATTTTTTGTGTGATAAAGTCAATTTGGGTTCACAATAACCTATTGTGAACCCGATCCGTTCAAATTTTTGTAATATATACCAACATCTGTTTTTTAATAAAAGACAGAACTCTCTCTTATGCATGAGACTTTTTTGTGAGAAGTGTGTCACTTATTATAAACGAATGAAGTATTCCCCATTGGTGTCAATCCGTCTTACGTGGACCCGGTTCACATTAAAAATATTGTGGATCAGGCCCAGGCATGTGCCACGCTACAAACTAGTCACTTCCACTTTTCAAAATTCGCAATTTTCTCTCTCTTCAATGAGATTCTCTTGCTCTAAAATTTTAACAAAAACAGTGTTCAGAACAAACATACACTATATCATGTAAAAACATACTATATCATGTCAAAATACACTATATCATGTCAAAATACACTATATCATTTTAAAATACACTATATTATTTCAAAATATACTATATCATTTCAAAATACACTATCAGGAGAGTGAAGGTATCAGGAGAGAGAAAGAGTGTAAGACTAAACGCGGCAAAAACTGAAAGTTTTAATCATTACAACTCACGTGAGATGGGTCGGATGCACACTAAGTACTTAGTGTACACCGGGTTCATATTAGTTTTTTTATTTGTTTGCTTGCTAACTTACCTATTTTTCCCACTGGCTGAAAGAGCCAACTCATCTTTTGGTGCTTCTAAGAGCACCTCCAATGGCAAATTTTACCCTCCCCATATGGACTCTCTCTCCTCAAATGGGGCTCCCCATGAGTGGGGTTGGTTCCCCATTTAATGAGGATGCTCAAGTTTTAGGGGAGGTGCCCAAATGAAGAAAAGGTGGTGGGGTATATAATAAATAGATAAAATATTGGTGGGGTATGGGAAAGTAGGAGAGAGAAAAGGTGGTGGAGTATAGGAAATAAGAGAGAGAAGATAAATGGGGAGGTAGATGAGTGGAGGTATGTGTTTCAAATTTGAGTAAGGTAAAATGGGGAGGTAGTGGAAAATGAGGTGGACAAATAAGGTGAGGAGAGAGAAAAAATGGGGTGCCCCATGAATGGAGGTGCTCTAAGAATCAAAGGTTCTATACTTCTATATATACCTTTCGAAATGCAAAAACATCATCAACTCCACTCACATAAATAAAACAAAAGTTTAAGAATGCAAGAATCAGCACCACATATAGCAATTATACCTACACCAGGTATAGGTCATCTGATCCCACTCACTGAGTTAGCGAGGCGACTCAGTAACGAGTTCAACTTCACCATAACAATTCTTATACCAAATGATGGCTTCCCTCCTTCAAAATCCCAACTCTCTATTCTACAAACTCTCCCAAACACCATTTCTCACCTCTTTCTCTCTCCTGTAGACCTCACTGACCTGCATTCGGATGCCCGAATCAAGACTCGGATAAAACTCACCCTGACTCGGTCTCTCCCAGCGATTCGTGACTCGCTCCGAGTCTTATCCGAGTCAACTCGACTCGTTGCCGTAGTCGTTGATCTTTTTGGGTCCGACATTTGTGATTTGGCCCGAGAAATTGGAATTTTGCCCTACATATTTTTCCTCACTAGTGCATTGGGCTTGTGCTTCGGTTTTTCCATGCAAAATCTCCATAACATGCACACGTGTGAATTTAGAGATATATCTGATCCGGTTCAATTTTGTCCCGGTTCAGTTCCGGTTCATGGTGCTGATTTTCCGGATGCGGCTCAATGTAGGAAAAATGAATCGTACAAGTTTCTCCTTGACATGAAGGAACGTTATTCTAAAGCTGTTGGTATATTGGTTAATAGTTTTTTCAAACTCGAACCGGCTACTTTCAAGTACTTGATGGAAGATTGTCATCAAGATCACGATAAAATTCCACCTGTTTATCCGATTGGACCGATAATTCGGACCGATTTAGAAGGTGATCTCAATGGTTTGAACTACCTAAAATGGTTGGATGAGCAACCAAGTAAGTCTGTTTTGTTTGTGTCATTTGGTAGTGGTGGGAACCTTTCTCATGAGCAAGTTATAGAGTTAGCATTAGGACTTGAGTCAAGTGGTCAAAGATTTTTGTGGGTTGTTAAAACTCCACATGATAAAGCTAATGCTTCTTACTTTAGTATAAATGATTTTGATGACCCACTTGTGTATTTACCACAAGGGTTTTTATGTAGGACCAAAGGGTTAGGTTTAGTTGTTCCTTCTTGGGCTCCCCAAATCCAAATCTTGAGTCATGGCTCGACGGGTGGGTTCGTGACACATTGTGGGTGGAACTCGATCTTAGAGAGTATAGTTCATGGCGTACCCTTAATTGCTTGGCCACTTTATGCTGAACAAAAGTTGAATTCGGTATTATTGGCAGAAGATTTAAAAGTTGCATTAAGAGTGAAACCACATGAGAAGGGGTTGATACAAAGAGATCAAATTGCTCAATATGCACAGTGTTTGATTCAAGGAGAGCAAGGAAAATTATTACGAGATAATATGAGAGCACTGAATCATGAGGCTAACATAGCTTTAAACGAAGATGGGTCATCAAAAGAGTCATTAGGAAAGGTAGTTCAAGCAATGATGAATCACAAGATCATAGGAAATGGTCAAATGGGTGTGCTTAATTAGCTAAATACAACTATTCTATTATGTTAGCAGTGTTTCCTCTTATTAAATGTTATGTTACCTGCACATGCTTTTTTTTATAATTGGGGAACATGTTATTCTCATCAACAACTATGAAGTTGAACTTGTAATATGAGCTGCATTATGATTGTCGAATATACTACCTTTGTACTTTTTTAATTGCAAGTTGAACTTCTTTATGAGTTGCATTTTGGTCAATGTTTATATTGGCCTTGAACCAGCAGCTTTCAAACACTTGATGGAAAAGTGTCATCAAGAAGATAATTTTCTACCGGTTTATCCCATCGGACCGATAATTCGGACAGGTTCAGAAGGTGATCTCAATGGCTTGAGCTATCTAAAATGGTTGAATGAGCAACTAAGTCTATCTGTTTTGTTTGTGTCATTTGGTAGTGTTGGAAACCTCTCTTGTGAGCAGCTTAATTAATGTTAGCATTAGGACTTGAGTCAAGTGGTCAAAGATTTTTTTGGGTTGTCAAAACCCCCACATGATAAAGCTAATGCTTCTTACTTTGGTATGAATGAGTTTTATAACCCGCGTGAGTTCTTACCAAAAGGCAAAAGGGTGAACACCAAAGGGCTAGGTTTAGGCGTGACCTTCTGTATTCCGCATATTGAAAAATTCGGAGTCACAACTCTGTAGGTGAACACCATGGACTATACTCTTCTATGCTTTGTGAGCCATACCTGACACGCTTGTAAAAGAACTTTCTCTTTCTAGACATCTTAGCTTCCGAAATTCATCCTTTTTCTGTATTGAAAGAGCAAAACTGCAAAAGGCACATCATTTCTTCAAAGATTGGAGTACAAACGAAGCTCAACCACAGGAAATCCTTACCCTGTTTCCAAAACCACCTATTATCCACTCGAATTTATCGGAAATTTGACATAAGCTAATGTTCTACACATGATGTCCACGTATTGCTCTAATATTCGTTAACCGTACGGCCAGACATACAAAAATCATGGCTGCATTTCATAAGATACCTTACAATATAAATACAGGTGGACTTCAGGTAATGCAGAGCACGATTTCAAGATTATGAGGTTGGCTCCAAAATTGCCTGCTCGTGCCAGACACCATTCAGATTAGACTGCCAAAGCTTGACCAGCCCATCACCCCCAGTGCTGGCCAATGTCATTCCACTCATGTCCCATTCCATTTGCCATACCTATTTTCACAAAAGAGCCACACATCACTCAGCAGTTCCACAAAAGAGAGTGTTTCAAAGATGCATCGTTCAAGGATAACGGAAACATTTAGCCTAATTGCTCAATAGAAGTGGCAAACTTTACTCGAATCATTTAACCGAGTTTCAATGGTGTACTACATTGCTACTTAAAGATTGTTTGGCTTCATTATCCATTTACTCGTATCAAAGTTCCTTCTAACCACTGATTAAGGATCCTGCCTGAAACATTACCTTAGAAACTAACACTTTTCTTGGAGTGCGATCATAAATTGAAAGGTAGGGGATGGAAGGAGACAGAGAGCGAAGAAAAGGAAGGGAAGAGTGACACTTCCAATACTGGTTTTGCATAATTTAACATTTTTGCAAAACATGGCAATAGGAAGGACTTGGTTAATTAAGAGGAAAAGTAAAATGAATCTTTCCAATTTCCTCTCCTTCCCTTCCCTTCTCCCATGTTATTATATCCAAACCAGGGAAAATGAATTGCTCCCTTTCCTTGCAAATTCCCTATCAAAACACACACTAATTATAAAGTAAATAGATTGCCGTCATACCTCTCCCTGGTGACCTGGAAGCAAAGCAATCTTCTTAACTGAGAGATGTCCATCAACATCAGGGTGCAAACCAACATGCCATATTGCTATACCCTTCTCAATAGCGATAGATATTGTTTCATACGGCCTGTAAGTGCACATTTAGCAGAAATTCAGTTATTCTTAAAACAAAAGAGTCTGACACATTGTTCTCTCTTTTTACCAAAATAAACAAGTGATCAGTGGCAATTAATATGCTACAGTCATGGATAAGAAAACTGCCAAAGTCACTCTGCAAGATCATAGATAGGATGCCTCACACAGAAAGGGCCACTCAACCAACAATCAGGACATATGATCTTTAAGTAGGATAAGAAAAGAAACGAATGTGGGTGACGGCTACCTGCAAATATTGGGAGCCCATGCAACAGCATACACCGGATCACCACTGTTTTCAGGTAATGCCAACTCGGCAACAGAAAGCCACCTTTGATGCAATTGATCAAACTCCCAGACCTGAAATCACTAGCATATAATTGATTTGGTTAAGCAGGCTAGGTCTTCATCAATTTTTAAGGCCGATAAAGGCGATAATAGCATAATTGCCAAGGCACAGTTGGCATGCCATAGCCATACACTCAGGTTGGTTTCCTCTGCAAATAAAGTTATAAACTAGGTTCAGATAAAGTTTCGCTTTACATGGTTTTCATGTACTTTTATATATTAGTATTTCAGCACCCTCCAGCCACCCCCAAAAAAAAAAAGTGAACGAGAAATTGAAAAAGAGAATCTGCAACAAAAACGTAATACTAAGAATTGTGAGTTTAGTCTAATGTAATAATATGATCTAAGTTGCAAGTGGCCTCCGCATCACCCGAACAAACAACGGTAACCAAAACACCCACTATGGACTGTATCACTGATTGTATCTTAGGGAAGTCACTTGTATGTAGCCTACCTTTAACCACTCTTCAAATTTAATGTAAATTATCCCTATCTATCTAGATTGCTCACAGTTTGCAATTGTCAATTTCCTTGGGGTCAACTCTTCAAGGTCACCCCAACTACTTTATATACTTTTGCATGATGACCATCAACACAGCATTAGAAAGAGCAGTATCGATAACACAAAAATAAGACAGAGAGAGAGGAGAGGGAGGGAGAAAGATATCATTAGTATAACAAAGGGCGGTGACAGCAACCACACACAATGAGAAGTGGCAGAAAAGGGGGAATCGGATATACTCTCTCTTTATACAAGACCACGATAACATAAATAAATAATACAGCTGAAAATGCTATAAGAGCGGCCTGTGAACCTGCTAGATGAGCCTATCATCCCACTGCAGCATTAAGTGCAGATC
Source organism: Beta vulgaris subsp. vulgaris (assembly GCF_026745355.1). Classification (NCBI taxonomy): domain Eukaryota; kingdom Viridiplantae; phylum Streptophyta; class Magnoliopsida; order Caryophyllales; family Amaranthaceae; genus Beta; species Beta vulgaris. Next base: position 2,571,245 of record NC_079206.1, on the reverse strand, counting down.
AGGTCATCACTCGTCACAAAGTTCCACAAACACCAGGTGCATGAATATGAAGATGAAAAGTTGGCAAACACATATCAGATGCAACTGTACCTTGGAAGAATTGAGCTCTGGAATATCTGAATTGAACCCTAGAACAAAGCTCAACTGCTGGCTTTCACCTCTTTGTGGAATCCAAGAAATGGATGCTGATACGCATGAAACTTTCGCAAATTTAGATATTGAATCGATGACATTTTGGAATTCGGCCTATGCAATTTAACATTAAGAGTTTGTTAATTAGAACTCTGACCTTGTATTCAAATTCATGAAGATAACTGCAAAAAGAACCTACTATAACAGATTCTCTTACTAAATGAAAGCTCGAAGCTAAGTAGTCATCATGGTAATGCATTAGCATAATATAAATTCATGCAGTAAAATACCTGAAGTTGCCAAGTGTTCAATTCTAAGGGATTCTGGAGCTCAAACACCTTGACATACCCATCTGAATATGCAGCAACCTACAAGTAAAGGTATACAAGACCAAAGAATAAATTCAGAGAAGTTCAACACGCATAAAAAATTAACAAAATTAGTAAGTAGGTTACAGTAAACTAAAAGGCTCAGACAGATGGTTACACTTACCAACTTCAAACAAGTTGAAGAGCCTCCAAATTGAACATCCAGCACACGAGCACTTTTATTCTGAAACTTGGTACAGAGTTTCCACTGAAGAGATTTCCCATCTGGATAGAAAGGGGAGGCACAAAAGTTCAAGATTTAGATCATTGAAAAACTGAGGGCAAATACAACACCCTTAACAAATCCAAAATAGAGAGTCTTACTACTTAGCAAGGTTTGCATTGAGATTCTCTGGAAAGAATCCATAGGATTGGATCAACAAGTTTGATCTTAGGTGCTTTTATTCCAAAACTACCTTCCTATTTAGGACGTAAACTATTTACATAAATCTGAATTAATCTAAACTTATTAACTATTTGGGACCTATTGTAGTTGTAAAATGAAAATGATGGAGCTTATGAGAGCGTATTTGAATTTATTATTTCTAACATAATTTATAGCAAGTTAAACAAATTACAGCCTGAAATTTGGCAGAATCCTCCCGTAGTACCTTTACACATAACATAAATATCACTTAAATTTTCCTGGAACTGATCTCAAAAGCCGGATCCTTGGAAGCATTATATCCAAGCTCTGTAAGTAGCATAAAGGGAACAAACATGTAGAAGTACAATATATTTGCTCTTGCTATTACTTATTCATCTACATAAAGGTTGGAGCCGCCATTGTTCTAGCTGAAAGCTTACACAGCCTATACTAAAAAACAAAGCCCGTAACTAGTTTTCACAACTAATTCTTTCTCCAGGATGTACAGTCCAGAAACTATTCAAAAGGGCAAGAAAAACCTAAACCACAACAATAGCAAATAAATAATTTTAATTAACTTAATACAATGTGCATAATGATTTCTCAGTAAAAATTCAATAACAATTTGAGTTACCTTCTGCAACTTCTTCCCACAATGACAAAGTACCATCATCCAAAAGACAGGCGACAGCGTCTCCGTACTCTGGAGGAACCCATACCACCTTCACAACACTACCATTATGTACCTAAAATCACAATCTAATGTCATGTCAAATAAAAGTTACATCATGCAACTTCAGCAGCTTCAATGAAGTAAATAGCCTCCACACCAACTTAATTCCCAAATACATCAACATTTAAGTGACTCCAAATTCCAAATAATCACTTTACACCCACATTGATCTAAACTAAAGCATAATTCGAAATTACATCAAAATTCCCGATCTTCATGATTGTTAAGGAAGCATCCATCATAAACTCATAAACTCATAATCTCAATTTTATCTAAAATACTTACATGTGTAATTAATTTCACACTGAAAATTACAGCAAACAAGCATTAGAAAAAGAAAGAATAAACAGCAATTAAAAAGATAATCTTTCATATAATCCAATGTTCCATACAAAATGAATATGTACCCAAAAATAAACAAAATAGAAACAATCAATTGGAAGAAACAAAAGGGGCACACCTGAAACGAGGAGGAAGGAGAGAATGAAGAGGAAGAAGCAGGATCAGGAGAATCGAAGATAGAGAGGTAGCCATTAATGGAAGCAGAAGCTAATCTTTGAGCGCTGTAATTCCAAGCTGAGCAAACTGTTCCTCGCTCCAATGTCGCCAACTTTCTCTCCATTTTTCTCTCTCCTATTTCTTGTCTCTTTCCTTGGCTACTATGAGCACTGTCAACTGTGTAGGGTTTAACTTCCCGCTCCTCTCTACTGCTGTTCCTCTTTCTCCACCTTCTCCGACTGAATGGAGTATTTCTTTTTAACCACCCTTCTTCTTTTGAAATGAGCGACTAAGGGCTGGGAGGGCGGCTAATCGAACGAATCGATCGCGAGTGATATCCTGCTCGGCTCGACTCGGCTCGAAAACTCAAAAATTTACTCGATTTAATTTGAAAACTCGTTAATTTTGTTAAGCCCTTGCTCAATTCGTGTCCGTGCTAGTTAATCTTTTTGCAACTCGATTAGAAACATGACTCGACTCAAGCTCGATTAGCTCGGTTCGACTGCTCGCTAGCTCGTTCAAAGTAAATAATATAAGGTTGCGTTTGGATATCCATATTTCATTTTAAACCGTACAATTCAAATTCATAATCTCAATTTCTGGAATTCAATACCAAGTCCAATGTTTGGGAAACTTAAGAATTTCAAATTCTAACAAGCTGTTTGGGAATTCATAGAATTTCAAATCTTGAATTTCAAATTCAAATATTGTTTGGCAAACCAAGCTAAAGTTTAGAATTGCAATTCGATCCTACAACCAACGAAATAAAACTACTAATCACTAATATATAATAATATTCAGTCTAACTTTTGCTCCTCCGATAGATGTTTTAGCATATCGAACTCATTCATCGGCCCGTTCACAAACCTATTGACACCATGAAGCACTTGTTGACCCGAAAGCCCAAAAAACACTATAGACTACATCGTAGATCTCTTGGAAACTCGGTTTCGGAGGGCCTTGCGCTTTACTCACATACTCTTTGAGATAATCCGCAAAACTACTAACAACATCCGCTAGACGATCTCTCTTAAGCTTCTCGTTTGAACCTCCAGAAGAAGTCTCCGCTGTACTCCGTCCTTCAGTTCAATCTCTCTTAAGCTTCTCGTGTTGCTCATCCCCATCACTGGTGGCTCTATCCAAAGCAAACAAAGTAACTATATCGTCCCAATTATTAATACACCTGTTCAAGTATGCAGAGACATTAGGATTTTCATGTACGTTAAAGAACAAAATAGAGCATATATTGCACCAAAGAAAATAAGTTATATGCTAAATTTTGTAGTCATTTTATACAATATAACCATCTGGAAAACCAAAGAAAAATGATAAGCTTAAATTTTATTCATTTGATAATGCAAGAAAATTCATTCATGTTTCTGTTTACTCGTGTACGCAATTGGCTAATCCCATATTCTTGATTTATATTTACAACGTTCTTATAATTCCTACGAATTATATCTAAATCTCTATACATAGAGCAAGGGCTTAGCAGATTTTGGGTGGTAGTATTTACAATTGCAAGGGCTTAATAAGTTGAATCAAGAACAATCATGTCTATTAAGTTTAGTTCAGATAAGTTTAAGGTTATTTAGGTGAAGAGAACGCACCCTTAGAAAATAGCATGTAGTTAATTTTATAACTACTTCCTCTGTTTTCACTTAGATGTTACACTTTTCAAATCACAAACTCCTAGGTAATTTTTGGAGAGGAGAGAGATCGAGAGAATGAAAAACAAAAGGGTCTCATACTACTGCTTTGACAACTAACCTCTAACAATAAAAATGCATGTTTTAAGATTTGAACCCACAACATCTTTTTTGATATGCTAATGCACTAACCAACTAGAAGTACACTACAATAGTCATGTTGGTCTTTATGAAAGAAAAAATCATTTCAAGATGAAATATTATTTTTATTTTTGAATAATTCAAATATACATTGGTGAATAATCCGAGACGTATACCCCGAACATAAAAACTAGTTTAACCTAAAAAATCATAAAAAGTTGAAATGAACCAACCCCACCCCAACCCCCCAAGTTACAATAGTTTTACCGTCCCTGAAGAAGGGAATTATCATAAATAACCTGTAGTATTTTGGTGGCAATCACCGGCGGTCACTTAAAAATCCCGCTGGCTCCTAGCACTACAATTACAATAACAAGCAGGAGGTGTGAAACAGAGAAGCTATCTAAACCCCAGATTTTAATGGCACTCAATTGCATTTTCTATGTTCATACTACTTCAATCCCAACTTCACTCATTCCTTCAATTCCTTCATATTCCCTTCAAATTCCACCCTCCTCATTTCTCAAAATCAAGGAAAATAGCAAATTCAACTCCATCAATAATGGCAGCAGTTTTACAATAACAAGTAGAAGAAGAAACAGACAAGTTATTGTCTATGGTTTTTTACCTGTAGACCCATGGGCACCCAACATTGATTCACAAAGCATTGCTTCTCAACTCTTCGCTTTCTCTCTCTTCCCTTATTTGGGTTTTCTCTACTTCATCACCAAATCTAAAACCGCCCCAAAACTCACTCTTTTTGGGTTCTATTTCTTGCTTGCATTTGTGGGTGCTACTAGTAAGTTTCTTCTTCTGTTTAATCTTCATTTTCTTGAATATATGTTGTTGTTTGTTTAATATTGTGAAAAGGGTTTTATTTTTCAGTGCTTTTTAGTTAGGTTTTTGTGGGTATGTTATATTTTCCTTGCTGGAATTATGGGGAATATGGCATTTTTGATGTTTGTAAATTTAGGGTTTTTGCTGTTAATTTTGCTCCTTATTGAAACTCATTATATGTGGCAAATCTTAATGAAATTAGGTGGTTTTTTAGTTTATTTTTGCTTTTGTTTTGATAAGTTTAGAGAAGCTAGGATGATTGTTGAGGGAACTTGAAACTGAAGGGTGCTTCTGGATAAAAAGGAATTTGATCAAGAATGCACGAAATCGAGGAAGAAGAGTTACCTACTTACTTATTGGGTTGTGGTGGATTATCTTGTTTAGGATTTCTTGCAGATTACCACATTCTAGCAATTGGTTTGAGTTGAGATATGTGACTTTTGTGATTACAAGAGTATGGGATCAGGAAAAAGTATATTATCGTCAGAGATGCCTATACATTGTATAATGAAGGGGGAATCTGATCCCCTTTGTGGTCCTTAGAAGAAAGTTCAGATTCCTTATGCACTGTAGAAAAGGCAGTCATTCTGCGTTTAGATAGCGTAAGGCTAGGAATCCTAGCAAGCACAATACATTAAGGTCCTTTATAACATCACTCAACCGGGATCTTGAGTTAGTGCAATAAGTGATTTACAATCTTCATCTATTGTATTAAAACCCCTCTTAGGTCCAGGAGAACATGAATGCCTCACAGTCCAAGTGCCATGAGGCAACTCTAGATGAAGTGCAGCTGAGGTCAATATTCAGGGGACATGATATCAATGGTGATGGCCACTTGAATAAGGAAGAACTGAAAGAAGCCTTTCGGAGGCTTGGTGCATTTGTGCCTAGTTGGAGAGCTGATCGTGCCATCTATTACACTGATATTGATATTGATGGAGTCATAAATGAAGAGGAGATCGATCACCTTGTGGCTTATGCCTTGGAATGTGGTTATACACTTGATTGAGACTATGTACTAGTTCTGAGCATTCTATATAGTATATATACAAGATTTATCAAAGAATAAGAAAACAACCATATATATGTAATCTTTATCTCGATGACCTATAGCTGTAGTTCCGTGTAGTTTGCTAGCTTCTGTTGTGATTAAATTATTATATAAAATCTCTTATGTTTCTACAATAGTTCATTGTCCCCCCTTGAATATCATTAGTGGTTGGTTGCCATCTTTGTATGAGCATTTGATTTGACAAGTGTTCTGAGGATATATATATATCTTTTGTCTTTCTGCTCAGAGCATTCTGGTATTTCAAATATGAATGGCAGAAATTGTATCCAGCTTCACTATTTCACCACTTTCCAGAGGCAATTATAGCCTTTTAGTTTTCAAACCCAAATCTCTTTGATGTGTATATCAGAAAAACTGGCTGATGAGACAAAAATTCTAATACAAAATACAAACGGGACTTGGAGTGCCACAGGTTAGATTCTAAGAGGAAGAGTTACATCCCTCTTGATTGTCTTTCAGACACTGCTTCTATACATATGTCCACGGGCTACCAGTCAGGTCTTAATAGTAGAACTTGTGGCTTTTGACAGGGCCATGGGGGTTAAAGGTCTTCGCATGTTTGTTGATTGTTTGTGTGCTTATTTGGAAATCGAGGGAACATTCTTCAGGTGTTCATAGATGAGTATCACTGACCTTGGCAAGGGGTTTTTTTTTTTTTTTTTGGGGGGGGGGGGGGGAAGTTAGAACCTTCATATGGCTTTTCTTGGCTGAATTAAGTCTCATATCATCATGATCTTGGTGGCCATAACATGTTAAACCTGGATACTGGAGAGTGGAGCCTGCTGGTAAGTTGCTTCGAAATTTTATTTGTGTGCTTCACTGACCCTTTGACCTATCTGAGATAGTTTTGTATCTAGTGAATTTGATGATCCTAGAATCATTAGTACTTGAGAGGATTTTTGTCCAATTTCGATTAGAGCTGGTAAATGGATCGTGTCGTGTCAAATTCGTGTCGGGTCCATTGGTAAATGGGTTGAAAACCCTCAACTCTAACTCGATCTGTTTATTCAAAAGGTCAACAAGACTAAACCCTCACGCGACCCATTTATTGAATGGTTTACCCGATCCGTTTATTGACCCATTTATCAAGCGTGCATATGTACATAAGATAAACAGATGTACGTCATATATTTCTTAACCTACGTCTTATATACTAATATCATACCGAAATAAACCAAATCGGACAATTAAAGAATAAATCTTATATATTAACTCAAACAATATTGATAGTAGAATAGTAATTAAACGGGTTGTCGTGTCGGATTCATGTTAAAAATGCTCAACCGTTCGTGTCGGGTCAACTGCTCCCTGAAAGTGTTTCATGTATGTGAGTCATGAACTTAACAATAGGTTCACTAGAGCTTATTTGGGTAAAGTGAATCTGTGAGGACCATAAAAGGCTGTATGATAGACCTCTTTCTAGTGTGTACTTCTCCTTTTATTGCCAGAGATGAAGGGTAGACAATTTGAAGATTTTGTCAAGGTCCAAACTCTAGATATTATTGGTTTTATTATAAGACGGCAAGCGGAAGCAAATAGCAAAATATGGGACAAATATAAGATGCAAAAACAAGAAGTACCGACAAATGCCAAATATATGTGGAAAACCCTTTCCTTGGAAGTAGAGTAAATACCCTTATCTCAAGAACTCTTATCAATCAACAATCATTGGTTATCATTCAATCTCCAGTCTCCCTTGACTGTGAAACACAAAACACTTATCTCAAGAACACTTAACAAGCTTCCTAAGAGTGTTTGTGATCATCGGTTTACATAAATTAGTGACCCAGCTGTATTTATATAGATTATAGAACCCCTTCTGAAAGAAGGATATATTCTAGACTCTTCCTAGGCCTCAAAATCAATAAGTACAGGAAACTGATATTCTATATTCTTAAAATAATTGACAATTAATAAGGAAATATTATATCCAAGAATCTTAAACAAACTAGATCAAAGAAATTAAGTCTAAGTCGAATGCTGAAACACGGAAAAGTTTCACGGTACAATATTACACAGCTGTGTAAATATTTTGTTCTCTCTACTTAGAATACAAGGCTTTGTGGTTCCATCCACTTTTCTGTCATTTTTCTTCAACTTCACTTTGTAGTCTTTCATAACTCGGACAAAGAACTGGCACATGTCCTCACACTCTCATGTTGGACTTTTGGGCTTTCAAACAAAACACTTGCGTGAACTTTTGTCTGTTGATCTATTCCATTTTTCACTTAGTCCTAGCGGAAGTTCAAGATCTTCTTTATTACATAGTTCAGCTACTCGTTCAATTTAATTTGATTCGACCTTTTCCTGATTTAATTTTACTAATTGTCCGTTGTTTGATTTTGCTGCTCTTTCTTCCTCATTGGCAGTTCCTGCTGGGATCTATGGTAAGTGACTTCATCAAGTTTAACTGATAATTTTTTTATGTTCTTTTAAGGAGACTATTTTGGATTGATGCCTGAATTCTAGTAAGTTGTTTCTGGTAGCAAAGGTACACTATGGAACTTCCCTCTCTAATGTGGACTGGTTGCATGGTGGGGCTGAGTCTCTGCTCACTCTGACAAACTTATTCATTGTGCTGGGATTAAGAAAAGCTTTGAGGGAACCTACAAATTCAGAAGAGAACCAATCTGCTGAAGTTACAGGTTCAAAAGACGAAAATTCTTCCTCATAGGTATTCTTTGTCTTGTCGTGCTTGCCAAATTTGGTTGATAACAGTGTTCTATTTTCTCAGGCTAGATTGTGCTTTAAGTATTTAGCATATTACATTTGCAGATGTTCTATTTATGCCTTCTGCTGCAGCAACTAATGAATTTCAAGATTAATGTCATCGCATCTGTCAAATGTAGCTGCATGGAGCATCTTGTAAACATCTTTTGCTGGGAAAATGGGGTTTTCCTGAGCTCACTTGGTTGTAATGTCTTTAGCATATTCATATTCCCTATATTACAATTATTTATAATATCTTCCATCTGTTCTCTGCATTCTTCTTCAGGTCATTCTACTTTCTTGCCTGGACTCAATCTTCTATCTAGAGTTCAGTAACCTCCAAATTTGATAGGCAGCAGTATGGTTTTTTTCTATCATCATCTTATTGTTGTTAAGTCTATTACGTTGGTAGGATAATCCATCATGATACTCTTCTAAAATGGTAAAGATGTTATGAAGCCAAATCTTACCATTTGCCAACTTTGAGTTCAGAATTTATGCAGTTCCATTTGCGCACTTACATCAAGCGCTTGCTGTTGGATTGTGGAGAGAAGGTGAAGAGGATTCTTGGCGGAGAAGTAAAAGTATAAGATAATACTTCCTCCGTTTCAAAATAAGTGCAACATTTGCATAGTGTTTACTATTCACAGTTTAAACTTTAATTAGCTTTGGTGATTTACATTTTAGGAAAAACATAGTCATGTGGGATCTTGTTAGATTCGTCTGAATGTGAATTTTTTTAATATCAACTTTTTATAATTTTTACTTATTGATAATTGAAGATATTAACGGTTAAAATAATGCATTGGCAAACGTGAAAACAAGAAGTGTTGCACTTATTTAGAAACAGAGGAAGTATTTACTTACAGGAGATATAAACTTTATCTACTTTCTCAACTAGAGTCCTATCCATTTTGAAAAATATTTAATGTATACCTTTTATTCGGGGGTCCTTTGGCTCTAATATATAAAGATTCTATTTTAAGCCATAGCTCGTGTAATCAATGAAACACCATCTAAGAGAAGTGAAAATGCCTAGATGTACACTAACTTTTCCTACTTTCTTTGGGGTTCTCCAAGCAAATATTATGTCTTCTATTTATTGGTGTTTGCTCTTAATACAAATTTGCAAGTGTTCTTGGCTATGTCTACTCCCTCTCCTTAATGAGCCACAAAGGAACCTGTTTCTTAAAGTTGTAGGGCGTAGCTCATACTTTTACCATTCCTTATTACATGTCATATTAAGAATAATATACATCTGCATAAATTTCTTCATACTTTTACCATCCTTATTACATGTCATATTAAGAATAATATCCATCTGCATAAATTTCCATGTAACAACTATATAATATCGTCACATTGTCCCTAGACACAAACCTCATAGTTAAGGACTCGTCATGGTTTTACCGAATTACCCTTTTATAATAGCATCCTTGCTCCATTACATCTAAGTGGAGGCATATAAGATAATCAGTCATGTTTGGTAAATGTGACAACTTTTCCAGTACATACCAAAATAGTGACTATGAATATTGCTTCCACATGGAAGGAGTATCATCTTAGAATAGAGGTTACTATTAAGGCTGAACCAAATATTAACTGTCTTAGTGTTTAAAATGGCAAAAGAATGCAGCAACATTCACTCTAACTTCATAGTTGATTGAAGTGCTGTTGGATATAACTGAACAATTAAGGGTACTAGAGGGAAAGAAACCTCCCAAAATAAAAAAATCAAAATCGTTGTCAACTAGCATGAAGCTCTTTGCTTGTACCAGCGACCCCTTGTACAATAAGTACAAGCTGTCATTCCTCTATCTTGTTGTATTAGGTATTAACTATTAACTTCGTTTATTTCCTAGACGGTACTTCTATGATCATATACAGGCAATAGTGACTTCATTGTTAACCCTCCCTGGTTGTCTGTCTGGTTAAAGGATACATAGCATGGAAACATCCCCGAAAAGTTGTCAATTGTTGGCATTTCAAGTTGGATGGTTTTCTTGCTGTTGATGGCTATTCTTTAGGTTCAGAGAAGTTGGTGGGAAATGCTTGGTTATCAGACACAAAATTAGGATAGCACTCCCATTGATTTAGTGTGAAATCAATGTCAATCATTGGGGAGTTGGCTCCTGAAGTAGTGGCTGAAATTATATCTGGTATCTCTGATTCAGAATGTTGTCCGTAGTGAACTCCTCCAAAGCTGCTCATGTTACAGGGTGATGTGGAGAAGTAGGTTGATTCCGAGGTGGCAGGTGATTGTATGAACGACTGAGTAATATTGTTATACGGGTAACTATCCTTGAGTGTTGATGATGGCGTAAAACCTAGGTTTTCGGATCCAAATCCTTGTGTAGGAAAAAGAAATCCCGTCTCTTGATTTTCTAGGTTCTGAATGTCAACTCTTAGTCCTGTCTGAAAATTTAATAGCATATCAGGCTGGTGGTGGTATACTGTGATGGGAGCATGGCTCTGTTTGTTGTATGCTTTTTTTTGTGGTGATGTTGGTGCAGACTTTGAACGTGGGGCCAGCGTACAAGTATGAGTCCCTTTGTAGGTGATGTCAAATAGCATGGGATCTTCATCATTCCTCTGCACTTGCTTGGTAGCGTAGCAGCCTTGAAGCTTACGGTACGTGCATCTGTAGTAGCTTCTGTAATTGTAGAAATTTTGCCATTAGCTTCTAATTCTAGCTAAATTTCAACCTTTTTTTTTCTTTTTGTCCTGATTATATATTTTAAATGGTTTGGAAATATTTCTTCCTTTAGGCTTAAAACATGCTGCAGTACTTGTACTCTTGGAAAAGTCTTTAGTCAGGTTTAATATCTGCTTCTCCCATTCTCCGTACAGATTGCATGAGATTTTTTTGAAGTCATCAAATAAAAAGGTTGGTCCACATTAAATTATGCCTATCCCTCTGCTTCTAGAACTCTTGGGACCTTTTTATACATGTTTAACAATTCTTCTGATGGAAATCTTGTCTGGTGCTAATTAATGCATGATCTGATGGGAGTTTTTACCATATTAGTCTTGATAAGCCAAAAGCTAGGAAGGCTTTCTAATTTTTAAACATGATGTAAAAAAAGTTCACACTATATTTTTTTTTGCAATTTTTGGGAAGTGATGAGTATTGTAGAATTTTTGCAAAACAAATAAGGGGTGTTATGGAAGTTCATCGGAACTTTTACCCCCCACTTTTCCCAGAATGACCCAAAATACTAAGGTGATATGCCCTTGGTTATTAATCAGAGGTTTCTCAAAAGCTTACCTAGGATATGTGGCTCCAAGTATATCCTTCTGACCGTACTTCCTCCAGCTATACCCGTCCTCAGGTGGTCCTTCTGTCGTATTCTCAGAGATTGCTTTTACTTGCTCTGTCCAAGTTGGCATCATCTTTCTGCATCAAGCAACCCCAAAAATATTAGAAACTTCTTATGATTTCTCTTTAACCAGTAAATGTACAGTTCTTGAAGCAAATGCATCGAAGTTCAGCTAGAAAAACTTTACCTCTTTTTTGATAAATCTCTGTCATCTTGTTGAGTATAAGAAGCCGGGTTGATATCTTCACTCTTCGGACTTCCAATGACCGAAAGTGGCGATTCAGGCATTGTGCTCGATGGCACTACATGTTGGTGAGACTGTTCCATCAATCCACTCATATTTAGAATCACCAGGGCATTCTGAAAGCAAGAATATATCCTTTCTGCCAACATTCCTTTTGTTTCTTTTGCATGTACCTCTGTACTCATATGAGCTTTTAGCCTTTTAGCTAGCTCAATCCCCTCGGTTAGCTCCCCGGCCAACGAATGTTGCTCGTAATTTCTGCCCGCATTGAGTTCCATTTTCATATAAGATACCGGCTTCTTCTTCTTCTTCTTTTTTATTTTTTCTGGTTTGAAGCACCTGATGTATATCAGACTTTCCCCAGCCAGTTATTATTATTATTTCTCTCTCGACGTAAATTGCATGTTTTTGCTGGTGTTGCAGATTCTATTACGAAACGAAAACTTGCAAGAAGAAGAATATGGTGAAAAGAAGATATCAGGAAATGTTATGTTTGCTCTATTCTTTCTTCTTTTGGTTGAAAAAAACAGCTGAAAACAAAGTGGAAGTTAAACAAACAGTTGAAATATTTGAGGTAGGAGAGAGAAAGTGTAGTGCAGTTTTAATTTGCTCGAAATGGAGTGTGATGATCTTGGTTTTAAAGGATGATTTAGAAGTGGTAAGAGAGAGAATTTGACTAGTAAACGATTATTTGACAAATAATTTGTCTGTAGAAGACTAGTCTATGGTCAAAATATCAATCAAAGTATAGAAGAAGGAATGAATTGAGTTGAAGTATTTAGTGCTGACTAATTCAAACCTTGTTCTGATTGGTCCATTATTGGGAAGAATAGATTAAGTTGGAAAATAAAGGGTAAAAATATGAGGGCTTGGACTCTTTCAAACTTATGTTTACGCGTATTTTTTAATAATATTTTTCTTGGTTTACTGGAAATTTTGTTGCATCTAACAATGATTAGGACATTACTTTATATAGACGTGGGCAGGGAATCTTTTCAAGTCATAATACAGTTCAATTGTTATTTACTTATATAAGTAAGCAAATTCTGCTGTGTTTTCCCAAAAATTTATGGTGCTTCTAGAACTCATATGATTTTTCGTCTTTCATGTTTTTCTTTGGGTGGTTTCTGACTTTGTTATACTGTACTTGTGAAATAGGAACACATTTTTTTTTTGAGTTGGATGCGACGTTACTTTTTGATCCTTCAAATCTCGACTCATTTTGATCATTGTGGATTAGAATTTACACCAAGTGTTTCATACTCATTTTTATCATTGTGGATTAGAGTTCACACCAAGTGTTTCATAGTTCACTCACCCATAGAGAACATGAGAAGGGTTTAGATCGGCATTAGACGGTTAGTGTTACCTTAATATAAGCTAGGGATGGCAGTGGGCCGGGTTAAGTAGGAGACCCGCCCCATCCCCGCCCATGGGTCTAGGTTTGGCGGAGATGGGGTGGGGATTAAAATTGTATCCGCAATGGGTGGTGGAGCGGGTATGGATTTTATGTTATACCCCCCCGCCTGCCCAACCCTGTCTCGCATATTTATTATTAAAATTCTATTTATATACATATATTTACTAATGTATTTGAAGACACTTTTGAAATGTAATAAAACATTTGTCTTTGTTAATGTATTTTAACTTTTCTTTTACTATATTATATTGTGGTTTTGTGAAGTAGACAACTATAATGGGCTTATGGTAGATTTTTTGGTGGATTTTTTGCGAGGATGAAATGGGTATGACGTGGGTGCGGGGGTGGGGCAGGGGTGGGTCTAGAATTTCCCCCCGCAATGGGTGGTGGGGCGGGGATGGGATGAGAATTTAATGCGGCTGCGGGTGTGGGGTACCATTCTCCGCACCCGTCCCGCCCCGCCCAATTGCCATCCCTACTTATTAATGGAAGCCTTTGGAGCTATTTCGGCGTTCAAAAGCTATAAAAGGCATTTTAAGCGTATGGATAAGATTTTAACCATTCAAGAATCATCTCAAGACATCTAGAGGCTATCAAGGAGGTCCTAATTTTAAATGTTGTTGTGTCTGGAAAAACCTAAAGTTTGTCTCTAACTAAATTTGTAGGTTATAATGTATGCTTTGGGTTCTCTCTGGGTCATAACGAACAAACTTAATCTTGTGCATCATAAGGTAATAGGAGATCATTTTAATATATCCATGAGTTGGAACCACCGTATGGTGGAGAAAGGAGGCTTTTGAGTCTATTATAGGTTGAAAGTGAAATACACAAAATAAGTTGAATAGATACTCTCGATCAATGATGAGAGTCCCAAGTCTAGAGATGGCACTAGATAGGATTTAGATAGGGTCCTTTTGGATTCAGACTTATATCCTTTTTTTAGTCAAGGATTCAAATTTTACCCGGATCCATTGGATAATAAGAATGAGGATCCAGATCTGTGTGGGTCCTAAACAGATTCAAAACGAATCATTGCCTATTTTTTCAAATTATTAAAAATTTTAAATAATAAAGCCATCTAATAACCACCAAAAAGTACATTGAATTTATGAAAAATAACCATTGTCACTATTTACAACTATTCAATTATCAATTTGTAGATTAATCAACTATTTCTGGAAAAAAAACAATTATTGATCAACCTAATTTTTGAACGCAATTATCCAGGAAACTCGCACAAAAATCGTACATTAATCAGAACCATAATTAGGAATTCAAGCAAAAATTTGTTTCACATGTAATAACTAATATTATGATAATATAATATTAAATAATTATATTATTATAAAAACGGGTATACGCATCTAGGTCTTGATCCTTTTTTAAAGGGGAATCCACATCCTACCTGGATCCATAAGGCCAAAATTTGAGGATGCAGATCCGTCAAAATGCATATGGATTCGGGTAGAGTTCATTATTCATTGGCCACTCTCGGGCGCTTCGTACTATCTGAATTGCCCCATAATGACCACCAAACGATCCATTTATGATTTTGTAGTGCAGCCACGGAATGGCCCCGAAACGGTCGTAAAAGTTGTTCTTAGACCTGTTCAAAGTCATTTAACTCCTTAATATACCATTCAGTGTCCGCTCGAGGCATCCCACTACATTCGGCACGGGTCCTCGGGACGTCTAAAAGCTTGACTTATAGCCTTTAATTTTAACCGTTTTAGGGCTCCTCCGGAATCGGTCATATTTTTCGCCCAAAACCTTCCAATGGGATGCGACACGACTTATAATGCATTATGGGTGCTTCGCACCATCTGAATTGCCCCAAAATGCCACCAAACGATCCATTTATGATTTTGTGGTGTTACCACGTTAATGTCCTTGAAACGATCGTAAAAGTTGTTCTTAAGCCTGTTCAAAGTTGTAGAAGTCCTTAACATACCATCCAATGTCCCCTCTTGGCATCCCACGACATTCGGAGCACGAGTCCTAGGGACGTCTGAAAGCATGACATATAGCCTTCAATTTTGACTGTTTTAGGACTCCTCCGGGCCGGTCATATTTTTCACCCAAAACCTTCTTATGGGGTGCGTCACGAATTATAATGCATCCTGAGTGCTTCGACACAACCTGACTTGCGCCATAATGCCACCAAACGACCCATTTATAATTTGTGGTGCACCCACGATAATGTCCCCGAAACGGTCGTAAAAGTTGTTCTTAAGTTTGTTCAAAGTCGTGGAAGTCCTTAATATACCATCCAATGTCCCCTCAAGGCATCCCATGACATTTAGAGCACGGGTCCGAGGGACGTCTAAAAGCGTGACTTATAGCCTTCTATTTTGATCGTTTTAGGGCCCCTTCGGCCCGGTCATATTTTTAACCCAAAACCTTCTTATGGGGTGTGTCACGACTTAGAATGCATCCCGGGTGTTTCGACACCATCTGAATTGCCCCAGAATGCCACCAACCGATCCATTTATTTTTTTTGTCGTGCAACCACGTAATGACCTCGAAATGTTCGTAAAAGCTGTTCTTATGTCCGTTAAAAGTCGTGGGAGTCGTTAATACCATCCCATGTCCCCTCAATCCATCCCATGACATTCGGTCCCGGGACAACTAAAAGCATGACTTATAGCCTTCAATTTTGATCGTTTTAGTGCTCCTCGGGGCCCGGTCATATTTTTCACCCAAACACATCGTATGGGTGTGGCATGACCAATAATGCGTCCCGGGTGCTTCGCACCATCTGAATTGCCCCAGAATTCCATCAAGTCACCCATTTACGATTTTGTTGTGCAGCCACAAAATGGTCCCGAAACGATCGTAAAAGTTGTTCTTAAGCTTGTTCAAAGTCGCGGAAGTCCTTAATATACCATCCGATGTCCCCTCGAGGCATCCCACCACATTCGGAGCACGGGTCCCGGGGACATCTAAAAGCGTGACTTATAACCTTCAATTTTGTTCGCTTTAGGGCTCTTTCGGGCCCGGTCATATTTTTCACCCAAAACCTTCTTATGGGGTGCATCACGACTTATAATGCATTCTGGATGTTTCGACAGCATCTGAATTGCCCTAGAATGCCACCAAACGACCAATTTATTATTTTGTCGTGCAACCACGGAATAACCCCGAAATATTCGAAAAAGCTGTTCTTATGTCCGTTAAAAGTCGTGGGAGTCATAAATATACTATCCCGTGTCCCCTCAACGCATCCCACAACATTCGGTTCAAGGGTCCCAGGGACAACTAAAAGCGTGACTTATAGCCTTCAATTTTCATCGTTTTAGAACTCCCCCGGGAACCGGTCATATTTTTAACCCAAAAACTTCCTATGGGTGCGGCACGACTAATAATGCATCCCGAGTGCTTCGCACCATCTGAATTTCCCCAGAATTCCAATCAAGTCACCCATTTACGATTTTGTGGTGCAGTCACAAAATGGTCCTGAAACGGTCGTAAAAGTTGTTCTTAAGCTTGTTCAAAGTCGTTGAAGTCCTTAATATGTCATCCAATTAACCCTTGAGGCATCCCACGTCATTCGAAGCACGGGCCCCGGGGATTTATAAAAGCGTGACTTGTAGCCTTCAATTTTGATTGTTTTAGGGCTCTTGCAGGCCCAGTAATATTTTTTACCCAAAACCTTTTTTTGTGGTGCGTCACGACTAATAATGCATCCTGGGTGCTTCGACACAATCTGAATTGCCCCAAAATGCCACTAAACGACACATTTATTATTTTGTGGTGTTACCACGGTGATCTCCCTAAAACGATCTTAAAAGTTGTTCTTAAGCCTGTTCAAAGTCGTGGGAGTCCTTAATATACCATCCAATGTGCCGTCGAGGCATCCCACGACATTCGGAGCACGGGTCCCGGGGACGTCTAAAAACGTGACTTATAGCTTTCAATTTTGACGGTTTTAGGACTCCTCTAGGCCGGTCATATTTTTCACCCAAAACCTTCTTATGGGGTGCGTTAAGAATTATAATGCATCCCTGGTGCTTCGACACCATCTAACTTGCCCCAGAATGCTACCAAAAGACCCATTTAGGATTTTGTGGTGCGCCCACGGTGATGTCCCCGAAACGGTCGTAAAAACTGTTCTTAAGTTTGTTTAAAGTCGTGGAAGTTTTTAATATACCATCGAATGTCCTATCGAGGCATCCCACGACATTCGGAACACGGGTCCCGGGGACGTCTAAAAGCGTGACTTATAGCCTTTAGTTTTGATTGTTCTAGGGCTCCTTTGGGCTCGGTCATATTTTTAACCCAAAACCTTCTTATGGGTGCGTCACGACCTATAATGCATCCCGGGTGTTTCGACACCATCTGAATTGCCCCAGCCACAAAACGATCCATTTATTATTTTGTTGTGCAACAACGGAATGAACCAAAACGGTCATAAAAGCTCTTCTGATACCCGTTCAAAACCGTGGGAGTCATTAATATACCATTACATGTTCCCTCGAGTCATCCTACGACATTCGAAACACGGGTCACGGGTACGTCTAAAAGCGTGACTTATATAGACTTCAATTCGCTTAGGGCTCTTTCGGGCCCGGTCATATTTTTCACCCAAAACCTTATGGGGTGCGTCACGACTTATAATGCATCCCGGGTGCTTCGGCACCATCTAAATTGCCCCAGAATTCCACCAAACGACCCATTTATTATTTTTGTCGTGTAACCACGGAATGACCCCGAAATGTTCGTAAAAGTTGTTCTTATGCCCGTTAAAAGTCGTGCGAGTCATAAATATACTATCTCATGTCCCCTCAACGCATCCCACAACATTCGGTTCAAGGGTCCCGGGGACAACTAAAAGCGTGACTTATAGCCTTCAATTTTCATCGTTTTAGGGCTCCTCCGGGCCCGGTCATATTTTTAACCCAAAAACTTCCTATGGGTGCGACACGACTAATATGCATCCCGGGTGTTTCGCACCATCTGAATTGCCCCAAAATTCCATCAAGTCACCCATTTACGATTTTGTGGTCCAGTCACAAAAAGGTCCTGAAACGGTCGTAAAAGTTGTTCTTAAGCTTGTTCAAAGTCGTGGAAGTCCTTAATATACCATCCAATGTCCCCACGAGGCATCCCACCACATTTGGAGCACGGGTCCCAGGGACGTCTAAAAGCGTGACTTATAACCTTCAATTTTGATCGTTTTAGGACTCTTTCGGGCCCGGTCATATTTTTCACCCAAAACCTTATGATGGGGTGCGTCACGATTTATAATGCATTTCGGCTGCTTCGCACCATCTGAAATTCCTCAAAATTCCATTAAGTCTCCCATTTACGATTTTGTGGTGCAGCCACAAAATGGTCCCGAAAAGGTCGTAAAAGTTCTTAAGTTTGTTCAAAGTTGTGGAAGTCATAAATATACCATCCCATTTCCCCTCGAGGTATCCCACCACATGCAGAGCGCTGGTCCCGGGGACGTCTAAAAACCTAACTTATAGCTTTCAATTTTGACGGTTTTAGGACTCCTGTAGGCCGATCATATTTTTCACCCAAAACCTTCTTATGGGGTGCGTTAAGAATTATAATGCATCCCGGGTGCTTCGACACCATCTAACTTGCCCTAGAATGCCACCAAAAGACCCATTTAGGATTTTGTGGTGCGCCCACAATGATGTCCCCGAAACGGTCGTAAAAGTTGTTCTTAAGTTTGTTCAAAGTCGTGGAAGTCTTTAATAGATCATCAAATGTCCGCTCGAGGCATCCCACGACATTCGCAGCACGGGTCCCGGGGATGTCTAAAAGCGTGACTTATATAATGCATCTCGGGTGTTTCGCACCATCTGAATTGCCCAGAATGCTACCAAACGACCCATTTATTGTTTTGTCATGCAGCCACAGAATGACCCTGAAACGGTCGTAAAAGTTATTCTTCTGTCTGTTCAAAGACGTGGGAGACTTTAATACACCATCCCATTTCCTCTCGACACATCCCTCCGACTTTCAGTGCACGGGTCACGGGGACGTCAAAAGCGTGACTTATAGCCTTCAATTTTGACCTTTTTAATGCTCCTTTGGGCCCTGTCATATTTTTTGTCGAAATACGTCCTATTGGGTTCGACACTACTTATAATGCATCCCGGGTGCTTCGCATCATCTGAGTTTCCCAGAATGCCCGTTCACAAAATCATTCCATGTCCCCTCAAGGCAACCAATGACATTCGGTGCATGGGTCCCGTGGACGTCTAAAAGCGTAACTTATAGCCTTCAATTTTGACCGTTTTAGGGCTCCTGTGGGTCCGGTCATATTTTTCGCCGAAAATCTTCCTATGGGGTGGGGAACGACTTACAATGCATTCAGGGTTTTTCGCACCATCTGAATTGCCCATAATGTGTTTAAACCACCCATTTAAGATTTTGTGGTGCATCCATGAAATGGCCTCGAAATGGTCCTAAAAGTTGTTCTTATGCTTGTTCATAGTCATGGAAGTCCTTAATATACCATTCAATATCATCGAGCCATCCCACGACATTGGGTACAAGAGTACCATAAACGTCTAAAAGCGCGACTTATAACCTTCAATTTTGACCGTTTAAGGCTCATCCGGACTCGGTCATATTTTTCGTCTAAAACCTTCCTATGGGATATGTCACGACTTATAATGCATTTTGGGTGCTTCGCACTATCTGAATTGATCCAGAATGCCACCAAACTACTCATTTATCATTTTGTGGTGCAACCACGAAATGGCCCCGAAACTGTCGTAAAAGTTGTTCTTATCCCCATCTAAATTCATAGAAGTCCTTAATATTAATCTTGATGTCTCAAATTAATAAGCCGGGGTTCCCATTCCCTTTCTTCTGTTCTTGCTTACCAGAGCTTCCTAGCTACCTTAACTATAGGAAGAAAACCCTCGTTAGGACGGCTGAAACCATGACTTATAATAGGCTTCAATTTTGAGCGTTCTAGGGCTCCTTCGGGCCCGGTAATATTTTTCACCAAAAACCTTACTACGGGACGTGGCACAACTTATAATGTTTCCTGGGTACTTCGCTCCATCTGAATTACCCAAGAATGCCAGCAAACAACCCATTTTATTATTTTATTTTGCAGCCACGAAATGACCCGAAACGGTCGTAAAAGCTTTTCTTATGCCCGTTCAAAGTTGTGGGAGTCTTTAATATACCATTCCATGTCCATCCCACGACATTCGGTGTACGGGTCCCATGGACGTCTAAAAGTCTTTAATATACCATGCCTTCAATTTTGACCGTTTTAGGGCTTCTCCGGGCTCGGTCATATTTTTCGCTGAAAACCTTCCTATAGGGTGCGGAACGACTTATAATGCATCCAGGGTTCTTTGCACCATCTGAATTGCCCCAAAATGCCTTCAAACCACCCATTTATATATGATTTTGTGTTGCATCCATGGAATGACCCCAAAACGGTCGTAGAAGTTGTTCTAGTGCCCGTACAAAGTCATGGAAGTCCTTAATTTACTATCCAATGTCCCCTCAAGGGATCCCACGGTATTTGGTGCACGGGTCACGGAGACGTCTAAAAAGCGTGACTTATAGCCTTCAATTTTGACTGTTTAAGGCTCCTCCAGACCGGGTCATATTTTTCTCCTAAAACTTTCCTAGTGGGTTCATCACGACTTATAATGCATCACGGGTGCTTCGCACCATCTGAATTGACCCAGAATGCCACTAAACCACTTATTTATAATTTTGTGGTGCAATCACGGAATGACCCCGAATCGGTCGTAAAAGTTGTTCTTATGCCCGTTTAAATTCATATAAGTCCTTAATATACCATCCAATTTTCCCTCGAGGCATCCCACGGTGAACGTCTAAAACCGTGACTTATAGCCTTCAATTTTGACCTTTTTAGAGCTCCTCCGCACCCGCTCATATTTTTCATCCAAAACCTTACTATGGGATACGGTACGACTTATAATGCATCCCTGGTGTTTCACACCATCTGAATTGCCTCCGAATGCCATAAAACCACCCATTTATGATTTTGTGTTCTAGCAATGAAATTGCCCCGAAACGGTCGTGAAAGTTGTTCTTATGCCCGTTCAAAATCATGGAAGCCCTTAATATACCATCCAATGTCCCCTCGAGCCATACCACGAAATTCAGTACAGAGGTCCCGTGGACACGCTTATAGCCTTCAATTTTAGTTGTTTCAAGGCTTTTCCGGGCCCGATCATATTTTTCGCTGAAAACCTTCATATGGGGTGCGGCATGACTTGTAATGCATCCCGGGTGTTTCACACCATCTGAATTACCCAAGAATGTCACCAAACGACCCATTAATTATTTTGTCGTGCAGCCACGAAATGTCCCGAAACCGTCGTAAAAGCTGTTCTTATGCCCGTTCAAAGTCATCAAACTTTTTAATATATCATCCAATGTCCCGTCGAGGCATCCCATGGCATTCGGTGCACAGATCCCGAGAACTTCTAAAAGCGTGACTTATAGCCTTCAATTTTGACCGTTTTAGGCTCATCCGGACCTAGTCATATTTTTCAGCCAAAACCTTCCTATGAGTGCGGCACGACTTATAATGCATCCTGGGTGCTTTGTCTCATCTGAATTTCCCCAGAATGCCATAAAACCAACCATTTATGATTTTGTGGTGTAACCTTGGAATTGGTCTGAAACGGTCGTAAAAGTTGTTCTTATGCCCGTTGAAAGTCATGGAAGTCCTCAATAAACTATTCACTGTCCCATCGAGCCATTCCACGACATTTGGTACAGGGGTCCAGTGGACGTCTAAAAGCGTGACTTATAGCTTTCAATTTTGACCATTTTAGGGCTCATTCGGACCCCATCATATTTTTGGCCGTAAACCTTCCTATGGGTGCGACACGACTTGTAATGCATCCCGGTTGCTTCGCACTATCTAAATTGCTCCAGAATACCATCAAGCCACCCATTTATGATTTTGTGGTGCAGCAACATAATTGCCCCGAAACGGTCGTAAAAGTTGTTATTATGTGCGTTCAAAGTCATGGAAGTCCTTAATATACCAAACAATGTCCCCTCGATCCATCCTACGACATTCGGTGCAGGGATCCCGTGGACGTCTAAAATCGTGACATGTGGCCTTCAATTTTGACTGTTTTAAGGCTTCTTCGAGGGCCGATCATATTTTTCGCCGAAAACCTTCCTAATGGGGTGTTGCACGACTTATAATGCACCTCGGGTGCTTCGCACCATCTGAATTGCCCCAGATTGCCATCAAACGACCCATTTATTATATTGGCAATGCAGTCACAAAATGGCCTCGAAACGGTCGTAAATGTTGTTCTTGTGCCCGTACAAAGTCATGGAAGTCCTTAATATACTATCCATTCTCCCCTCAAGACATCCCACGACATTTGGTGCACGAGTCACGGAGACGTCTAAAAGCGTGACTTATAGCCTTCAATTTTGACCGGTTTAGAGCTGCTTCAAGCCATGTCATATTTTTCACTAAAAACTTTTCTACGGGGTGCGACACGACTTATAATGCTTGTGGGTGCTTTGCACCATCTGAATTACCCCGGATTGCCAGCAAACGACCCATTTATTATTTTGTCGTGCACTGACAAAATGATCCTGAAACGATCGTAAAAGTTGTTCTTATGCCCATTCAAAGTCGTGGGAGCCATTAATATATCCTCTCATGTCCCCACGAGGCATTCCACGACATTTGGTGAACAAGCCTCGATGACATCCAAAAGCGTGACTTCTATAGGTTTCACTTTCGACCGTTTTAGGACTCCTCGAGTCCCGAACATGTTTTTCGTGAAAAATCTTTCTATGTGGTGCAGCACGACTTATAATGCATCCTGGGTGCTTCGCACTATTTGAATTGCCCCTGAATGCCACCAAATGACTCATTTATTACTTTGTACTTGTGTGTGAACTTAGAAACTCCTATTTCTCCAAGCAATTCAGTAATTCTCAACAAACAACATTTATAAAAACCAAATTTCCGAACCTGGCGTCTGAGACATTTCATCTTTAAAATTATTGGATATTCTTCTGATTTTTCATAGGTAAAATCAATAAATGCATTAACGCATTATCATAGCATCATATCTCCAATTGTATGAATAAGAAGTATCATGTAAATTTGTTGGAGAATGGAAGTGCATGCTACGTTGCTAGTGTTAAACCTCTTGCTAACCAGGGGGCGATGTTTTATAATTTCAGGTTGATCTTTTGTAGTTTATCGGGGTAATTGTTTGGTAACATTATATAACAGACAGGCTTAAAATCAGTCTCCACGCTTGTCACCTTGCTTTCTATGAGAGGGCACATATCAGCAATGCAACTATCCAAGCACAACTATGCAAGACTTCTTGCTTGGAGATAAAGGGACAAGTACACTCGAAAGTCGAAACTATTATGTTAGTTGTTAATTCATCAGTCTTCTATGTCATTGCAGCTAAATGTGTGTCTCTTTAGTGACACTTTAACACATGAATGGATACCTGAGGCATGCACGTTTTGCCAGCATTATAACTGTGTGTTCATCACAGGGTGCTTTCAAATCCTTCAGAACAAACACTGGATGTTTATGAGATTTCATGGAACAATATAAGGGCATCCTTGGGTTCTTAGGGTTGTAATGAACATATTTGGTCAATCCATCACTGCTATCATGCTATAAACAAGGAGTTTCCTTAGTGGTGATCTGTTGTAACAAACAAATGTGTATTAGTCGTAGTGCGGCCGAGTTTGACACTGGTAGTGGATATCTAAAACAAGGCTAAATCTATGAGTACGAAAAATATCTAAAAATAGTTATGACTAGTGACCGAAGAAAAGGAAAATCATGTCAATGATGAGATGATATTTCTTCCATGGTTCTGCATCCTTTAACAGGAATTCCCTCCTCTTTGCAGCTAGATAGTTGTATCAAGTAATGAATTCCAATGAATTCCAAGGGGTAATAGTACATAATCCCAGGTCTTACAAGTTGCAAACATACATACATATCTACTGACAAGCACATTGTATAATCTATCTATGAATGTGATGCTGAGAACTGACAATTATAGATGTATCATCACATTACTTCAATCGGAGGCAGCTAGCATATTTTCTCAAGAAATCATATATCAACACCTATAACGCATCTAAATGACAGGGTATACAACTAGCAGGCCACATATATAGCCAAACAGCTCAAGCCTGTACAAAAGACTAAACATAGCCTACTATACCAATCTATATCAGTTTGACTGTTTTACTTCTTATAAGCTGGGAAATTCTCCCCTTTAAAATGTATTTGATGTAATCCATGGTTTTCTGTATATTTGGAAGTTTCTTATTCCACAGAGCATCAATAATGGCCTTCCATACTGCTCTGGCCCTATGTAATCTATGATGACAGTTAGCAAAATTGCAGCGCAAACCTTCTTCCTTAAAGCCGACCCTATGTCAGTTTTACTCGTGAATCTTATACGACCATGATAAGTATTGCTCTGGCCTCTAATGTGCAGCCAATTCTTGATATGTTGGATACATTGTGTGCTATACTGACACTCATGGAAGAAGTGACTATGAATTGACAGACACACACGAAAATCTGGCATAAAATGCAAGCTCAAAAGGCCAAAACACACACAAACACATTTGGACGATAAATTGCAAGCACTAAGTTAGTAGTAGGATTTTGTTCACTAGACCAATAAAAACAGCACAGGAATTAACATATACCAACCACAACCACAACCACAACCACAACCACAACCACAACCACATTGGCTGCAATGAAGACGACTAGACGACGCATACAAACAGAGTATTTATAGAGTTTGTTGGTGAGAAGAAAAGAGTAGAGTAGCGAAAAGAGACTAAAGCATACAGTATTTATAGAGTTTGTTCTGGGATTTGAGATTGTGAATGACTTGGCGGATGTCGTGAGAGCTATCAGGCTTGAAAAAGAAAATGTGAGCAACAGACAAGACGCGTAAAACCCTATATAGTTCACCACCGTCCTCGCACTCATCTCCTTTCAATTGAATCCATGACTTTGGAAGATGAAGATTACGATTATTATTAGCCCTTGCTTTGGTTACGAAATAACAGTAAGATCAATCTTTATAAGATTATCAGCGTACTTCTCCCAACCACTTTCTCTGCAATCAAGGATACACACAACCTCCCTGTTCTTCAATATCGGATGAAGATGTTTTTTACCAATGTCATCGTCCTCCCTGTTCTTCAGTCATGATATCAAGATACTGCGGGGAAACCCTAGAGTACAAAACGATGTCGTAACCAAGGGTCAATTTCTCCAAAAAGGTTCGAATATAAGGCCTTAATTTGATATTCCTATCTAATTCCAGCGACGCATAAAAGATCCCTTGTCGAACCGACCTTTGAACCCCGGATTCTGAAAGATAATGGTGATCTTCCATGGCGTAATCGCGACCTCTAAGAGAGTCCAGAAGAGTATTGTCAATGTTTATCACAACACACAGTTTCTTGCGAGAAATTAAATCCTTCTTGAAGATTTCATCAGATTCCTCACAATTTCTGTCTTCTTCTTCCCTTACCTCAGCCTCCTTCTTCTTCTTCGAGAGAGAAGAGAAGATATCAATGATTTCAATTTCATCTTCCTCTCTCTCCTTTTTTTTTTTTTTTTTTTTTTTTTTTTTTTTTTAATGCATATGAGCCACGAAGGCGGTACAAAATAGGGGAGGGGGTTTTCCTTGCCAAAAGTAGGTTTTCCTTGTCCCTATTTCTATCCTTCTTTCTTTAACTTTTCAATCTTTCTTTCTGTTTCCAACAATTTGCAGTTCGTGTGCCTTCTTTACTCTTTTTTTTTTCCCTTGCCAAAATTAGACCTGTCAAAATATTACTAATGGATTGGGTCAAAATTTTCATCCGGTTTAGTTAAATGGATCGACTTAAGGTCAGGTTGAAAATTCAACCTCATTTTAACTCATAAAACCTATTTATGGAACAACGTAAAAATCCTAACTCATTTCACAGCTAAAAAAATTGGGTTGACCAGTATAGAAAGTTAAAAACCTAATTCATTTTACAATTATAATGTGAATCATTCAACTGCCCAATAATATCGATTTTGACCGGAGGTGACTTTCTAGAGTTGGTCTTGGAATCGGTAGGAACCGATTCTAGTATTGGGTATCCGGTACCCAATAACATTCAAAAGCTAAAATTTTTTATTGTTAAGCTTAATAAAGGGTAAAGTAAAAATCATAACATATATTTATTAGTATCCTTGGTATAATTTCGACCAAACTTATATTGACGAGCTAATAAATTTTAAGACTAAATTATTCATCATACATAAAAAATTCACTAGGCACTAGCTACTTAGTCTGATACCTGGTTTCGTCAAGTATCCATATTTATCGGGTACCCAGTGAACACCGGGTCCAAAATTTTACTACCCAGAATTGGAACTAGTTACAACCGGGTCCTCAACACAGACCTAATCTCAACAGGGCCAGTTTCAGACCCACCAAATCTAACCGAATATGGATTTAAAACCAGGTACACAGTTTTTCTACTCACCGATAATGACTAATACATAAATCAGAGGCGGCTAAGGCCATGTGCAGGATGAGCAACTGCACAGGCCCCCCGAAATATAAGGGGCCTAATTTTATTAGTTGTCCGCCCAAAAAAAATCTAAATCTAATTACAAATATAAAGAGATTAATTTCTATTTGGTGTTTTTCTTCTTATCCTATTCTCCAAAAATCCCCATTTATAACTCTTCCGTCTCTCTATTCACCAAAAAAATTAATCTTTATAATTTATTTTAGCACAGGGCCCCTAATTTTATGAGACGGCCTTGACATAAATAGGTACTTTAATTATAAATTGTGAGCTTAGGAAACTGTTAGACATCAAAACAAAAGAATAAATTAAGGCAAAAATTAAGAAAAAGAAAATAAGATGAATTACATATCCAACCTTAACAATACGACAAAGAAGGAAAGGGATAAAGTTAGAGACACCTGGGTGATCAACAAGACAGTGAATCAGTAATTAAGTGGATGTTGTTTTCATTATCAGTGGGAACAAATTCTAATTTAGGTACAATGAAAGCGCAAACTGTCATCCTCAATCAGCTCAGAGCATCGATACAAGAAGAAACTATATGTTTATTTTGTATAGACTAGTATTTGTTACCGTTCAATATGGCATAATTCTAGATGTTCATAGTACATTGTAACACAAAAGGGAGGAATAATATCCACTTTTTATGTAGTAGAATACTAGAATGGGAAAGAGAAGGAACAAAATTCAGTTTGGTAGATCTACTTGAGGAAAACAAAATTATATTCGACTATGATATTTCGGCTAGCTTTCAACTTTCAAGGCCCATTCCCATTTTACCAAAAGATATTTAGGTTCAACTGATTTTATTTTATATCTGACTTTTCATAATGCAAAATATCAAATTACTCAATTAGCAGCAAGTACAAAACGACAAGGTCTTTAATAATGTATATATAAAATCATTCATAATATAGCACCATCATTTAAGCGTGCGACACATCACATAAAAAGACATGTCAAAATATTAAATATTCAATAATAACCTTCACATACTCACATTCCTAGATAACTGCCTATTATATATTCATTTTTCGCGAACTGGAAAATCATTAGAAGCTTATGTAAATAATTTTATTGATAATCCTTATTGGTTGAACACATCATCCTAAATTCTCTACTCCTTTTTGGTAGCTACTCTACAAAAATCATCTTATGATCACGTAACCGACACATCGATAATCTTTCGAATAAATTTTCCCATCGTATTGATATGTATTACTTTTGAATTATCTATTACCAAATCAGAAAAATACCCCTTCTCCCCTCGTAAGAAAAGAACATCACGTCACGCAGCATGCAACATGCACCAAAAAATATTCTCATTCTCACCAGTATATAAGCACATCATGGGCATTGCTAAGTTTTATATCACTCAAACAAGTACTAAAACAATCAATCATACTATATAGTAGTAAACCACTAAGCAACATAACAAGAATGGCATACATTAACCGCCCCTACGGTAACAACTACTACGAGGTTGAGAAGGAGGTTGTTCGTGAGGGTCCATATGGATCAGCCTATGGATCAGCTGAGTACAGGATTGACGAATATGGCAACCGTGTTCACCACCACCGCAACGGGTTGGGAAATGTTGTGACCGAGGTTGTTAGCGAAGTCATCCCCGGCCACCACCACCACCCCCACAACCACCACAACCACCAATACGGTAGGCCAGCTGAGATCATTGAGAGGAGGGAAGAGCGTATCATTGACAACTCCTATGACCCATACAGGGTAAGTTTTAATATCTTATCATCTACTCAATTGTTTAGACTTCCTATATTTGAACGTTTTGACTTTTACTTTCGACTTAAAATTATCTTCTCCGCAACATAATAAATGTAACACATGGATATTATTTATGAGGTATAAAATATTCATTTGTTGCAGTTATTATGCTATGGAGGAAGTAGTCGAGTTTAAGTTTTTAGAACCCATGCTCTTAGGTACTAGCAAGAAAAAATTGCAACCACAAAATAATTGAAAGAAAGAAAAGAAGAAGCCCTTAACTAGCTTTAGGTTGAAGTATTCTTTTCACTATTTTTTCTGTATGGAAATTTTTTACCATCTAATTTACACTTACACATGGCTCTTTTTTCTGGTTTGCAGAGTTACTAAGGCTTAGAGGCAACATGATCCAGAGAGCTCAGAGCAACCATGGCATTAATTTAGTAGAATAAAATGCCTCCTTAACCTCTAGGCACCGACTAGTTGCTAGAGGATTTGGAGTGATGTCTGCCTTGCTATCTTGTGTACTGTAATCATACTTTGTTCGACTATGTAATCCGGTTTCTTATGAACTTATTATATACTTCTAGTATTTAGCAAATTAAAGAGATCATGTCCTGAATTCTAATAAATCTGCATTGATAACACATAACATATGATAATGGTGGAGAAACATACCCAACTAGTTAACTGGGTGCATGCAATATAGTTCCTGCAATTTTGCACCTAAAAGAGCCTGCTTCTCACAAGCAAGTAGAGCTGGCAATCTTTGGCCCATTGTTACATGGAACGCAGAACGTTCTAGAACGTGGTACATAAATGGGAACGCGGAACGCAACCTCTAGAGTAAACCAGATAGACTCCTAGACCACGTACCACGTTTCCGGTATCAATGCTTTGGCCTCTCATCAAGAGAAGGTCTCCTAACGTTTCCTTTTTCTGTATTTTAAAAAACAGAGCTTGCAATCTTTAATCCAATTTGATAATCTGAACTAAACCTAAACACCTGAATTCGATCATTATTTGGTTTTCAAATTTATAGCATCTTACATAAAATTTGATACATATTGAGCATGATCCGAGATTGTCTTGAAACCATACCTGACTCAGATCCGTTGACTTGAATTGCCATCTCTACTAGCAAGTCTTTTCTCTATGGCCTAACCTAAAGAGGACATACATACACAACCTTATCCTAAATCAAATGAGAGTTACTGAGAGGTAATTCTTGAAAATCTAATAATGCCATCTCCAAAGCAAATGAATTATGAGAATATGTTGCTATTAAGAGAGAGCTATCTGCTCAAATCAGTAATCAGACATTTCCAGTAAGCAATGAATGTATTAGACGAAAAGTTGGAGAAGGCTACAGCAATTATTTGATAAGCATGCACTAAGAAAATAAAAGATAAATATTGATTAGCTAAACTGCAAGCTAACCATATCCAGATTGTACTTACAAGATCAGTTTAACTTGTACAAACTTTTGCAGGATTTGCAGGATGACAAACTGATGTTTAAGCTGGTTTAAAGGATGCAACAAGCTAAGATATCCATACATTTCTTCGCGTTTATTTTCATCATCTGCAAAATCATGAAGAGTAATTTGAATAGCAGTAGCAGTTTCTATGCTGCATGCACTTTGCTTAAACCAGCATTTATATGCTGTATGTATGCACTTCGTGAACACCAGCAAGAAACTAAATCAGAAGTACTCTTAAATCCCAATCCCAGACATGATACAGGATACGGATAGAACTACACGAATCCATGTGTTTGATTAGCTGGCAGGCTACAATCAGTCAATCACATTCATATTGTAGTTACAACTTACAAGATCAGTATAAAATTTTAAAGAGCTTGTGTGTAAATTTTTCGGATGATAGAAACGACGTAAGCTGCTCTGATCTCAAGGATAAAACTAGAGGTTTGCTGAAGTGCTGACAGTCCTGAAAGCTCTAAACACAGAAATTACTACTAGCTATATTATAAACTGAAAGACACAAGTAATCTTATTGTGCATATGTAGCGGAACATAGAAAACATTATCGATTACTTCAGAGTTTATGAAATCTATAGACATGAATCTGACTTCATAGTACTTGCTGTAGTGGATGCATTTCCCTTTAGGATCGATCGAGTAAAAAGAGTTCACTACTCACTAGGTTCAATTCTCCCAGAGATACAGGGAAGCCAACTCAGATTTGCTTACATTCATTTATGGTTTCTAATTTTCAGTTAAATGACACCATGTTCAAGTCTAATTAGGTAAGATTTCATACTTCTCTATTTGCAATGACTTGCAGATCTGTCACCAGCATATGCATCAACCATGGGTGTTAGAAGTTAAATAATCCTGAACAGTAAAAAATTCCATTGTACCCTCACGGCCCGTTTGGTAGTCATTAATAAATTAAGGTAATGGGAATAAATTTTAAGTGTAATTTTATAAGAGAAGCACCCTTAAAATCTCTATGTGGAGGCATTTTTTCTCCATGGGAAAGAATCTCACCCCTAAACTTGTGCTTTTGTCTCCAAAGGGAAGCAATTTTCATTACCACTCATTACCACCTACAAGGTGGTATTGGATGAGAATGAAAATTCAAGAAGGAAAGTGGACACTTTATGATAAATTAGCATTATCATGGGAATGGACAATTATATTTTTCACAAATTTACACACAAATTCATTCCCATTACCACCATTTATGACCAACTACCAAACGGGCCGTCAAGGATATCTCTTTAAAAGAAGCACTAGGCCGTCTAGGCGTATTATAATTAACAATCACACTATTAAGGGTAAGCATGAGTGAAGAAAAATTGAAAAAGAAAACTAAAAGGTAACCATTTCTGTTACCATTCCCCTCCTCTATTTGTGTTCATTCCCTTTATATTCCATATCTTAAACCAAATGGCCCCTAAATGCTTACCTGGTTGTACAAGAGAGTTGTAGAAATCTTGCTAGCTAAGATGTTCTGATTCTTGGCTGCTGAGATAAAAGGGAGCAGCTTTCACAGCTTTTCCATGAAGAGCATAATTTAGGAAATGTAGATGGGGTAGCACTAATACAATGAACCAACTTGGATCACTCGTCAATGTGATGCTGAAGAATAATTACATTAACCACTCAATCAATAAATTGAAGATTTTAGGCCTACAAAGTAGGCCAACACATCAAAGGCTCAAAGCTTTGCATATATGATTCTCTTTGCTATCGAGAAAAAAAAGAAGTATTTCCTACGACAATATACAAGAAAAATGTTTACGTCTATTTTGGCAATTACCCCCGTTCTTTCCCGCTTCTACAAACTAGGAATTTCACATTCGGTGCATGATTTTGACCATTAATATCTATAACAATTAATTAGTAAAATTAGTAAAAAGTGCTAATATTTTGAAAATACACGAGACAAATCTAATTACATTTACGTAAAATCTATAATCGTAAAAGTATATAATCAAAGTGGTAGAAGTAAAAACAACGAAGGAAGAGACTAGACCTTAATAAATTCAAACCAGATCACCTTATATCAGGTGAAGAGAACATAACCTTAATCTTCGAGATGCCATAATTTTCAGAGTGAAGACAACAAGCACCAGAGTATCAGTTCAAAATGTCCTACACCAAGAGAGTGGAATAAGTCAGAATTTGCATAGTTCACAAAACGATAGTGGGATTCGAGCAAGACATAAAGCAAGCAACTGGACAATTTATTCCCCAGTTTCACAACTACAAGAACTCAATTTGATAACTTGATTGCATTGATGCCATAACAGCTGCATGAAAGAAAATAAGCCTCTAACAAGTAACCATAATTCAAGAAGTCTTCAAAAATATTCGATCAATGCATAAAAGCAGGAAATGGACCCCAAATATATTCCCATTTTCACCACTATATAAGAACACCATATTGCTCCCTTACATCTCACCAAGCAAAGAAAAATAAACCACTACAAAGTACCAGAGTACAACACATATAATAGCAATGGCACACTGTGGAAGCAACTACTACGAGAAGGAGGTCATCCGTGAGAGGCCATGCGACTCTTACTCTGAATACAGCAGGGTTGATGGTGGATATGGAAGGCCTAGCTACCCAATCGGCCACCGCCACCACAACAATGTGGTGAGTGATGTTGTGTATGAGAGCAGCAGCATCCCTAGCTATGGTCACCACCACCACCATGGTGGTGCCCACAACAACGTGGTGACTGAAGTTGTGTATGAGAGCAGCGCCATCCCTAGCTATGGCCACCACCACCACCATGGTGGCGCTGAGATTATTGAGAGGAAGGAAGAGCGTATTGTTTATGAGAACGAGTACGATCCATACAGGAGGGTATGTGTTCCGAACATCACTTTATTCAACTGTTGCTTCAAACTTGTTCCATGTTATTTGTTCAGTCACCCAATTTCCCCTGTAGTAATAATGTTCTTTCTTGTTTGCAGATGTGCTAAAACAGTGCAGCAAATCAGCTCCTGCCTGCAACAACTGACAGCAATTAATCAAATATGAGTATTAGTAAAATAAGTTGCTCATTATTCCAGTACTACCATGTACGAGTACTATAAATCGTATTGTACTCCATTATTTCTATGATTAATATGGCATTTACTTTCTGCAAATGTTCCAACTCCTGGCATAATATACAATTTTACACTAGCTTCACATGAGGAAAAACTACCACATGAATATAGTTGTCAAGAACCACTCGGTCTCCAGCTAACAAGAGAATCCTCGTTAAGCAACTAGGAAGTATAAAATGATAACGCGTGACTACTAAGTCTCTATAATCCTCATCTGAAAATCAAATGGAGTTACCAATTTCAATACCTGCAACACTTTCATACGCTTGTCAATAGATGTGCTAATAATACTAGTTTGCTCACAAACACTCGTCCATCTGTGTAATTCAAACGACTTCCTAAATGACCTATGACTGAAAGCAATCCAGCACTTACTGTTTTTTGATATGCTTAAATATAATCCATGAGATTCCCTTCCCTTGCATAAGTTTTGTCACTGATATAGTTTTCATTCTAGTTCCCAGCATTACTTGTTTCAGAGGTACTTCCATATCTAATTACATTCCTAAAATAAACCATGGAAAGAACAACTAGACCCAAAAGTCTACACCAATAAAGAAAAAAATTGCAAAATGAAGAACTGTTGATCTTATAGATATATGACTTGAAGAAAATTCAAAGCAGAAGATTATGTTATAACTAGAAAAGACACAAGTTTAATATATCATATCAATCATGCGATACCTCCTGATAATGACAAGATCAGTAGCTTTCTATATGTTCTGAGATATATCGTAGATCACTACCTTCATTTGATGTCAAGACGCCATCGGCCATACTTAATACGCAACAAAATCATTATCACGAACACACAGACTGAGGTCCATGGACCAAAAGCAAAAGGGTACCTTAAGAACTAAGTGGACTGGATTGCTAACTGGAAACTTTCTTTCATTACCTCAAACATGTGTGGTAAGTAGTAAGTTAGCGGCAGATTACAATTTAAAAGTGAGTGTTTTTGCTTTACAGTTTATACTTCAACAGTGACATTATATAGCTTAGTATGGAGGCAATGAGTACCTAAAAGGAATGCAAAAATGTCCTAACACACAAAGAGCAGAACATATCAAGAAAAGGAAGTCGAATTCAAAGATGATCTAAAAGCAAGCAGTAGACTCTATTACTTCCAAGTTGGAACTGAGCCTCCAGCTAAGCAACTTGACGGCTTGACCTCAAAGATGCCACATTTATCACTGTGAAGGTCGTTGATTTCTATAAGCATTTTGAAAACTCTCAAAGTAAGATGACATTCGACGATACATGATAAGCAGGAAAACGGAGTCAAAATTATTCCACTTTCACCAATATATGACCTTAATCTTTATCCCTTCTATCTCATCACAAGCAAAGAATAGACAGTAAACATTCAAAATGCATAGTCTTACGTAAGTCCCACTAAAATGACTAACTACAGAATTTAGTATTTCTGTGATGATGAGAGGAAGGTCATACCTGATGGTCGTTGTGAATCATAATCTGAGACTTCAGGTACAGCAGGGTCAAGGCTGGAACGGCATCCCAGCTACCAAATGGTCTTCAAAAGCTCAATGTGGTGAGGGGTGTTGTGTAGAAGACCAATATCACACTTAGGTAGGTTCGCTACCACCATGGTGGAGCTGCAGAAGTCATCAAGAGGAAGGAGGAGAACATTATTTAGGGGTATTATCGTATCACTATAGAAAAGTATGTGTTGCAATCATATATTTATTCAGCTTTGGCATCTAAAGTCTGAACTCTGAACTTTTTTCTCTGATATTTAGGCCCATACTTGCCTTTTTATAGCACTCCTTTCCAATCTGGCAGATCTATTTAGGCTAAACTAGCATTACAAATGAGCTTCTGCATACAAGTTCCAGCAAATTGACAGAAAATCACGGGTATCAATACAATGATTGCGGGCGTAAGTGTAGGCAGTGTGCTAGTGAATATAGCATGTTTCTTGTACTCATTTGTACTGCTATTACACTAAATGATCTACTTCAGCCCTTATCTTACTGAAATTTATACATGTAGTGTGTGTTTACTGATATATAATTTATGTCCTGACTTCTAATAGAAGTACACTAATCCTACATATGCAAAAGCAATGTGGAAATCTGTAATGAACTGGAACTTTGAACAGTAAATAAAAGAAGATGAAGGTGATTTTAATTGATAGAAATGGAAATTACAGAAAAATGTAAAGATAGTTATCAAGTTTTCAAGTGAATTGTCACACTCCCA
Organism: Beta vulgaris subsp. vulgaris; assembly: GCF_026745355.1. Classification (NCBI taxonomy): domain Eukaryota; kingdom Viridiplantae; phylum Streptophyta; class Magnoliopsida; order Caryophyllales; family Amaranthaceae; genus Beta; species Beta vulgaris. The sequence continues at coordinate 2,535,632 of NC_079206.1, read as the reverse complement.
AGCTAACCACTAAAATAAACTCTCAATAATTTTCTCCATACCCTTCCTCCCACGAATCTATTCTATTTATAGAGCTAACTTACCTGCTCACCAAGCTAACCTAATTATATTGTACTCCCCATATTACCTCTCCCCCTAAACCCAATGCATAACATAATCATAACCTACCAAGACACGCCCAATTCCCTTACGAGTAAAAGATTTCTCCACTATAAACATGATTTATCCACAAAGCTCACTCCTGAGAGATCCCGCAACTCAGAGGTATAAATTAGCGAAGAAGTCATTCCAGATATTGCTCCCTCCGTCCCCACAAATCCACAATAGGGTTTAACACAATTATTAAGAGTAGCATATAGATGTAGGATGCCCTGATATAGGTATATAAATAAGAGAGAAGGAAAATGAGTGTATAATGTAAATATAGAAAGTGGGTAGAGAGAGGAAAAGGTAGAGTGATGAGGAATGTAGAAAACATTGATATGATAGAGATAGGAGATTTGTATTCAACTCAATAGAGATAGGTGAATAGCATTTTGGTACATCCATGTAAGGATAGTGTAGAAAACATTGAGAGATGGACGAAGCAATAAATCACCTGATTAAAGCCATCAATGATATATGAATGGCATGATCATATATGTTGACCATGTGGCTAAGACTAAATGCAAGGTGAAATATGTTAAGTTGCAAAAGACCAAGTTGCTCAAGCTGCAAAATCAAACTTAAAGAATGTAGCCACAAGCTGAAATCATTCAGCTGTCAAAATGGTGTTTTAGCAGGCTTAGAAAAATGTGCTTCATGCTACTCATGTATTAAACAAACTCCGGATACTAGGTTTACTTCCAGCCAATTTTTCCACATAATCTCTGAAAAAAGTTGTTTTGTTAACTCCAATCTCCAGTGCAAGAATGGGAAAGGAATTAGAAACTATCAAGCAAAATCGTTGAAAACAATCCTGAATCCATCCAAAATTCCAAACCTTTCGAATTACACAGAACTTCCTTCTTAGACTTGCTACTTTGCCATACAGGAATAAACCTGTTCAATATGTATAGCTTGGCCATTAAACATTACAGGGATCCTGTTATGAGAAGAGGAAGAAAAGGGCAGGAAAAATTATTATGGACATGAATTGGTACAAAAAGTTGTGCTATTTTCATTCTGTATCTCAGCAATGCTTCGAGTAGAGAACTTCACCTTTCAATCAGATCATTAATTGATAAATAAATTCCGGATCTGGAATACCATTGTTTCTCACTCCTCAGATGAGAGCCTTAGACTTGATAGTCATGGTGTAATAGCATGTCATAGTAAAGAGAGTGTGGGAGTTTTCTTCCATTATCTAACTCATTACTGTGGCTCAGGTTATAGTTTTTGTCCCTCAAAAACAAGGAAAAGGTTATACTTTTGTTTCCCTACAAAATATTCCAGTATCTGGCATTTAATTCCATCTTTGGTGATGAAAGAATTATTTGTTGTTAGGGGAAAATATCAAGTACACAAATTGGGGGGCTGGAGGGGTGGGGGGGGGGGGGGGAACCACTACAAATTTAATCAGTTTGACCACATGCATTGACCTATATCTATTGATCATTGATACTTAATGAACAACAAGATTAATGATGTTAGTACATCCTTGATAGACTTAATATCTTAAACTCTAGTTAGTACTTAGTACTGATATTAGCCTTCACACAATTTCTGTCCATTTACAAAGAAAAATTAACATCGAAATTCACATTTTGTTAATTAAACTCAGCTTTCAAGATATAAGGAGAAATAATGCAATCTTTGGTTTAAACATTATGAATAAGAAATTCTCATATATTCTAAGGTCTTCATCTTCTTGTAATAATAAGTTCTTAATCTCTTTGTATCTATAAGTTATAACCATAGGATGGGCAATTGCTCTAATCGAGTTGCTATTGAGTAGGCAATATTACCAAATCACATAAACCAATAATGTCATGATCGTCTTAGACATTTCCACCTGCATTTTGTGTAATAATCTTACCACCAACGCATGTACATTAGCTCAAAGACCGAAGGACTAAATGATAGTAATATCATGAAAAGTAGGCTGTATTTTCTAAAGAATGCATAGATTATAAAACTAAATACTCCTAAGCTAGTTTTACAAGTGTCTACAGTAACAAGAAGAGGTCACCAGGGTAATAGAAACTATAAAGGCACTTACTTTAGCAAGTGGGAGAGCCATAAAAGATCTCCATAGCCGAATTCACCCGTTGTGCAACGAAATCTTGACGTGATTTCCCAAGTTAAAGCTCAAGTTTAATGGTGGTCCTGTGCACTCTGCATCTGTAAGAGACGGTTTTCTGTGAGACAGGCATAGTTAATACTATATTCACTATGCCAAACAAGATTGAAAATTCATCAACATTTGTAATGAATCAACTAGGTTCACGAAAATTCAGTAGCAATCAAATGAGACAGGAACAGTAAGATAGTATATTAAGATAGTTTCCACAGCTTTCGAGGAGCTGGGTTCCTCCCAAGAACAAACTTCACTCAATATTTTCTCGATGCCCTCCTAATTACAACCTTCTTCTATTTATAGACTTACTCCTATGCACTGCCCTAGAAAATATCTGGACAACGGTATTATTCTGAGCAAAAGACAAAATAGCTAGAATATTAGTAAAGACAAAATAGCTGCTGTCATTCCAATCATTGCCTCAACATGAGCCAGCTCACCCTTCTAGAACCTCTTACTTCTTTTGGCGCCTTGAGTAAACAAACCTCAGTGGTGGTTTAGGCACGTGCATGACATTACCTGCGGCCCAAAGTTTCACCTTGTCCTCAAGGTGGAAGGTAGGGAACCTTTGATCCATTGATGCCAGATCTTCCCATGTAGCTTCACTTTCTGGTAGTTGCTTCCACTTGATGAGGACTTCCATAGGTTTCTCATGTCCTGGTGTTCCATAGCGAGCATCTAAGAGTGCTTCTGGTTCTACCATGAGTTCCAAGTCAGAGTTCAATTGTGCAGGCAGCTGAGTGGGGGGAATGTGGTTGCCCTTTGCTGGTTTCAATTGGGAGATGTGAAATACAGGATGTATTTTGCTGTTGGGTGGTAATTCCAATTTGTATGCCACTTCCCCTATGCGATCTGTAACCAGGAAGGGACCATAATAGCGTGCAGCGAGCTTTTCATAGGGCCTTCTAGCTAGGGATCTCTGTCGGTAAGGCTGCAGTTTAAGATACGCATAGTCACCCACTTCAAACTGTAATTCTCTTCTCTTTTTGTCGGCCCAAAATTTCATCTTCTGTTGAGCCCTCAACAGATTCACTCTTAAGTCATCTAGTAAGGCATCTCGTTCCTGCAGTAGGTTATCCAAGGAACCCACAGGGGTTTGATTGTGCCCGGCCCTGATGAGGGGGGGAGGGTCCCTCCCATATAGAGCCTTGAAGGGGGTCATCCGAGTGGACACATGAGGTGATGTGTTATACCAAAATTCTGCCCATGGCAGCCAGCTTGCCCACCTTCTTGGTTGCCCATTCACGAAGCACCTTAAATAGGTCTCAAGGGCTTTGTTTACATTCTCGGTTTGTCCATCCGTTTGTGGATGATATGCAGTGCTGCGCTTGAGACTCGTACCCTGTAGCTTAAACAATTCTCTCCAAAACATACTCATGAAGATTTTGTCTCGATCAGATATGATGGATGCAGGAAATCCGTGAAGTCTCACAATTTCTTGAATGAACACCCCTGCTACAGTAGCTGCTGTAAATGGATGTTTGAGGCTTATGAAATGGGCAAATTTGGTGAAACGGTCCACTACCACTAGGATAGTATCGACCCCTTTTGAGGGGGGAAGACCCTCAATAAAATCCATAGTAATATCTTCCCAAACCTGATTGGGCAGGGGTAATGGTTGGAGGAGGCCTGCTGGGCTTTGCGTGGAGGCTTTGTTCTGTTGACACACTTGACATTCTTTCACATATTGGGCTACCATTCTCCTCATTCCAGCCCAGTACCATTCAGAGGCCATACGCAAATAGGTTTTAAGCTCTCCGGAATGTCCCCCACTTGGGCTATCATGGTAGAAAGTTAGAAGCTTGTGAACCAGAGGCGATTTTGGAGGTATCACTATGCGACCCTTATATAAGACCAGCCCATTTTCCACCGTAAATCCCTCCATGTGTGGCCTTCCCTCCCTTAAATCTGCCACTAATTGTTGTATGTATGGGTCCCCTTGCAATTGGGCCTGCACTTCCTCTAGGCTTGGGCCACTGCTAGATAGTAAAGCCTTAAATTCAATGGAGGCAGAGCCTTGTCTCGAGAGTGCGTCTGCCACCCTGTTGGCTGCTCCAGGCTTGTAATGGATCTCAAACTCAAACCCCATTAATTTACTTACCCAGCGTTGGTATTCGGCCCCTACCTCCCGCTGCTCCATTATGAATTTCAAGCTTTTCTGGTCCGTTCTTATCACAAATCGTCTACCCAACAGGTAGTGTCTCCACTTTTGCACAGCCAATACAATCGCCATAAGCTCCTTCTCGTAAATTGATTTAAGGCGCCCACGAGGGCCCAACACATGGCTGTAATATGCAATGGGCCTGCTGTTTTGCATAAGCACAGCCCCTAAGCCATATCCCGAAGCATCTGCTTCGATGATGAACTGTTGTGTGAAGTCAGGCATGGCTAATACGGGGGATGCTACCATGGCTTTCTTCAAGGTTTCAAAGGCTTGAGTGGCTGCTGCAGTCCATGCGAAACTATCCTTTCGAAGCTGATCAGTGAGAGGTGCAGCAATCTTGGCATAATTTGCTATAAATCTGCGATAGTACCCGGTGAGGCCCAAAAAACCCCTTAGCTCCCTGATGGACTGTGGAAGGACCCAAGCTACCATAGCCTTTACTTTATCCTGATCTGCAGCTACCCCTTGGGCTGAAATCACATGTCCCAGATACGCTATTTGTTGTTTTCCAAATTCACACTTGCCCATATTAGCATACAAGCTGTTTTCTGCCAAGGTACACAAGACTTGCTCTAAATGATGGCTGTGAGTTTCTGCATCAGGACTATATACTAATATGTCGTCGAAGAATACCAGTACGAATTTTCTTAAAAATGGTCTGAATACCTCGTTCATGAGGGATTGGAAGGTGGCTGGAGCGTTCGTTAAACCGAACGGCATTACAAGGAACTCGTAGTGACCTTCGTGGGTACGAAAAGCCGTTTTGTGGACATCTTCCCTTCTTACTCGTATCTGATGATATCCGGACTTCAAGTCCAGTTTAGAAAAAATGGTCGACCCCCATAATTCGTCTAGCAACTCATCTATTACCGGGATGGGATACTTGTCCGGAACTGTTTCTTTGTTGAGTGCCCGGTAATCTACACAAAAGCGCCATGACCCATCCTTTTTTTTAACAAGTAGTACCGGACTAGAAAAAGGGCTGGTTGAAGGTTGGATGATACCGGCAGCCAGCATATCACTTACCAATTTTTCTATTTCGCTCTTCTGCACTTGTGGGTAACGGTAGGGTCTTACTGATACGGGGTTGCTCCCTTCTTTCAACACAATGTTGTGCTCTCTTCCCCTTGATGGGGGAAGTCCTCTGGGCATATTGAACACGTGGTGATACTGTTTGATGATGGGTTGTAGATTGCAAGGCACAGCAGTTTCCATACTCCACTCGTCCCCTATTTCTCTCCCTTCACTGTGGTTCATTTCCACCAGGATCCCCTGCCTTTCTACTCTTAAGGCCCTCAACATAGCTTTTAGTGAGATTCGAGTTCTATCCAAGGAGGGATCACCCTGAAGTGTCACCTCTTCTCCCCCACTTTTGAATTTCATTACCTGAGATTTCCAGTTGGTGGTCACTGACCCCAACTTTTCCAGCCACTGAACTCCTAAGATGACATCGGAGTTTCCTAATTCAAGAGGCAAGAAGTCTTCTTGAATTATAAGCCCTTGCATTTCCACCATTACTCCTCTGCAATTTCCTTTCCCCTTCACCATGGTACCGGTGCCTAAGGAAACGCCAAAATTGGTGTCACCTTGTAATGGAATTCCCAGCCTTTCTACTGTCTTTAGAGAAATAAAGTTATGCGTGGCCCCCGGGTCCACCATAACTACCACCTCGCACCCATTGATGAGGCCCATGAGTTTCATTGTTTTCGGGTTTGTTAAACCCACTACCGAGTTCAGGGATAGTTCCACCGTAGCGATGGTGGCGTCGGTTTCAGCGCCTGGTGCTTCATCATCCTCCTTTTCTTCTGGTGGGGGGTCCTCTTCTCCATCAAGAACAAGGATGCTAAACTCCTTTTTCTGACAACGGTGTCCTTGCGACCATTTGTCGTCACAACGGAAGCACAACCCATTTTCACGGCGGTGCTGTAACTCTTGCTCCGACAGACGACGGACAGGTGGCTGGTTTCGCAAGTTTGAGTAGGTGTTTGTGATGGGGTTGGTTTTCGTGTTTGTCATCTGGTAAGGGGTGGGGTTACTTTTTGGGTAGGTGGGGATAGTTTTGGTATAGTTTTGGGCTGGGTTCTTTGTGTGGTTAATAAAAGATGAGGATAAGGTTAGGTTTTTGGGCTTGGTCATAGTGGTTTGGCTATTTATTTTGACTTCAGCTTTTAATGCCAAATCCATGGCCTGGTCCACACTAATAGGGCCCAATAAATGGACCTCAGCTTTTATATTCTCCTTCAACCCTTTTATAAATTGGCCCATTACTATAGATTCTGGCAGATTATCCAGTGGTGCTGCATACTCAATAAACCTCCTTTTGTAATCCATCACCGTCCCTTCCTGCTCCAAGGTCAACCATTGTTCATAAAGTGACCCTTTGTGAGTGGGTCTGAATTGCCTGAGTAACAGAGTCTTCATCTCCTCCCAACGTTGCACCGGTTTCCGGCGGTGCTCCCACTGGTACCACGCCAGAGCGTCACCTTCGAGAGATACTACAGCAGCCTCCAATTTTTCGTCTTCCTTAAGTCGATAAAACTCAAAGTACCTCTCTGCCCTTAGTATCCATCCATCTGGGTTCGACCCATCAAAGAGTGGCATATCTAGCTTCCTAAACCTCCAATTTCCGGTCTTCTCCGTTACCGGTGGGTCTCCGTTATGAAGGAAAAGATTTCCAGCCCCCTCTCCTGCTATAGATTCCGTTCTCTCTCCGCTCGGGGTGGCCGACGCCTCAGGCATGGTGGCCTTTAGTGTCAGCAAGGACGTCTTTATGTCTTCTTGGAACTTCCTCTGTTCGTCCCGGAGCTGTCCCAGCAGAAGCTCCGTGTTCTCCCTGGCTCGATTCATCCTCCCTTCGAGCCTCTCTCCCAACCCTTGTTGGTTGTTCAACATCTCCGTAAAGGCAGCGTGCAAGCCATTAAAGTCTTGCTCCAACTGCTCCAACCGTTGTTGCTGCGTGGGTGTGCCATGTTTCTGAGAGTATGGTTCTCTTAGGATCTTAGATGCTCTGATACCAAGTTGTAATGAATCAACTAGGTTCACGAAAATTCAGTAGCAATCAAATGAGACAGGAACAGTAAGATAGTATATTAAGATAGTTTCCACAGCTTTCGAGGAGCTGGGTTCCTCCCAAGAACAAACTTCACTCAATATTTTCTCGATGCTCTCCTAATTACAACCTTCTTCTATTTATAGACTTACTCCTATGCACTGCCCTAGAAAATATCTGGACAACGGTATTATTCTGAGCAAAAGACAAAATAGCTAGAATATTAGTAAAGACAAATAGCTGCTGTCATTCCAATCATTGCCTCAACATGAGCCAGCTCACCCTTCTAGAACCTCTTACTTCTTTTGGCGCCTTGAGTAAACAAACCTCAGTGGTGGTTTAGGCACGTGCATGACAACATTATGATACTAATGAGGTAGAGAAGCTCATCTAGGTATGGAATAAGAGTACAAGACTTGCAGTATTCCAGCATGCAGATTGCAGTTGTAAGCAACATCAGTATGTAAGAGCTCTATGCAGAAGCTGGTGTAGGATTCCTCAGCTCATTGAAGATGAGGTTAGCTTAAAAGGACACATAGAAACTCAAGGACTTTAAATGACAGTTTGATTAGCCTATGTATTTTCTCAAATAACTTGACTTGCAGTCTGGAAATGTTTCTGTGCTTCTTACTGAAGCACCCCTGTGTCCCATATTTATCTTCTTGTGAGCAATTTGTGGGATGTCCCAAAGTTGTCTTTTTGTTACTAATTTTGTAAACGATTCTCACATGTGATGTGGATCTCAACTTTCCGCTTAGAACCTTTTCTATTACTGCAATTTGCATGTTATTTCAGTGCATCTGCAATTTCTTTTATCATATTAACTTATTTTTTTAATCTCTGTACTTGCATGTCATTTCACTTATAAAGAAAATCATGTTGAGTGCATAGCGTGTTCTTTTTATGATGCATTTATGTTCTTTTAGTGTGAGTACACAAAAGAACCTACATATCTAATGGAAAGAACATGCAACTAGTAAGGTCTAAGCTTGCTCTCTTGTTACTTTCTCTCATTAAGCCTTTCCAATTTTTTACTCTCTACATTTTACCATTCTCTGGCCAAATCCTAGTATTTTACTTGAACCACGGTTCAAACCCTGAATCAGAGAACCAAAATTAGATAAAGTCTACTTCCCCAAGTCAGATTTTCGCCAACAACTGACAAGAAGAGCAGTACAATGAAGATCTAGTCACCGCTATTCCAAGGTTCAAACCTAATGGACTAATTAAGGAGTGTCTGCTAGTAGCTTCTCTGCCGTATGTGCATCTCTACAAAGTACAAACACCTGTAAGATGTACTGCTGTAGCTTAACATTTAACAGAGGAAAGATTTATGCATCTAGTAGCTGTTATTCATACCAGATAAAGTTGCAACCTTACAACCACCGCCCATCTGTGCTTAAACACCAAGCTTTTCTATTACCAAATTAAACATTCTTCTCTCCAAGCAAAGGAAGAAAGGAGCAGAATCTCAGACAGACCTAAAGAGTAAACCTGAAGCTTTCTCCATGTGTCAGAGAATTTCTGAAAGTAATAGTAGCATATTACCCATCAACATGACCCTCCACTTACAACGGCCCCCTGATCACCAATAGTTTATGCCATCATCCACCAAACTTGTTCAATAATATAAAAATTGGAAAGAATAACATATGGCCAAATACATGGGCATACTTAAATGTGGATTTACTCAAGTAGGCCAACCATTTGAAAGTCAGCCTGGTTGAGCATAAGATTCAAAGACAGAAGGCAAGCTAAACTTGTGCCAGAATAAGTTCTAAAAGATGATAATGGTTATTAGTATATATTGTTATTTAATTCTACAACTATCTCTACCAGACAAAATATAATGCCATCACCACAAAGTTGTTTAGTAATAAGAAATTCAAGAAATTCTGAAACATGGTCAGATATGGGATAGTTGGGACAGGGATTCGTTAGTAAAGGCAATATGATTTCAAGTTCACTTAGTTTGAGCATAAGATTCTCTGATGATTTGGGATAAACAAAACAAAAAGAAGCTATTCTCAATACTTGTTACCACTATATAAGCACACCAATTTTGTATTGTGCTACGCAAAACAAGCATCAACTTGAAAGTAGCAACAAATCATCATGGCCTTCCGGTACCAGAGCTCCTACAGTGAGGCTGAAAATGAAGAATACTCATACAGTTCAATGGGGATGGGCCACAATTCCCACAACAGCCACCTTGGGCTCGGGAGTAGTTACTGTGGTAACCAGATGGCTGGATACTCTGGTGGCTATGGCAATGCCAGTGCAGGATATGGAATGGGGGCCATGGGGCAACATGGAATGGGGGCCATGGGGCAACATGGAATGGGCCACCATCAAGGACATGGCTACCACAACAACCACCTCGGTGGTGGAGGGTTGGGTTCCAACTATGCCATGAACCAACAGAGTAGCTTTTACTCTGCCAATAATTCTTGCGACCCATGCACGAGGGTAATTTCCACATTGGAAAATTCTTATATTTCACTTGTTCAAAAACTTCGATTTCTTAAGCTTGTTTGCGCACATATTGTACTAACAAAAGTTTGTTCTTTTGTCCTTATTTCATATTTTGCAGTTCTTTTGAGTAGAAGAATGTACCAGATCAGTCATCCAGCTGGTAACAATATGTACTACTATGTAATATCTAAAATAAATTCCCTGCAAGCCATGGCGCTTGGCAGAGGTGTGTAAACTACTAGTTGTGTGCTTCAAATGTAGTGTGTCGTCAACTCATTCTCTGGTGTTTTATCCTAATTATGCCTATCATAGTATGTCAGAAGAATATACAAATGCCTTAATTTGCTGCTAATTGCTCTAGTACCCAAACTTACTGAGATACACCCCACTACCCCACATTAATCTCTTTGCCCTTGCAAATTCAATTCAAACTCGAGACCAGTAATGGAGCTAATAGTAGTAATTTTGTTTGTTTCCATCTTTCTTTCAGAAGAAGACAATACAATAAGGGTGATCACGAAGAGAGCACCACATGGACAGATCAAGTAAACATTTGATTCGGCTTGACTCATTAGATGAATCACCCAAGTTTGAACTCGATATATTACTACTAGTTAGCGTACTAAAAGAGCTAAACTCAAAATCAATTGACTTAGGTTTGTGAGGCCTCGTGAACTAAGGAAAAATAATACCCCAAAGCCTTAATTTCCACATAATTAGTAATTAAGGTAATTCTTATCTTAGTTTGCGCAAGTCGGACAAAACCATGCATAGAGCTGAGTAGCAACAATAACAATTAATTCATTGTGTTTGTCGTGCCAAGCTAGAACTCAAACTCAAAACATAACATAAAAACCAAATATCAGCTTTTCTATGTAGTTTGAGCTCAAGCTTGAACTTGAACACGAAATACTCGATGAGATTATGTCAAAACTAATTCAAGCCTGACTCTGCTGGTGAGTGCTGGCTTTTACTATAAATTTTACTTTTGGTTACAGGAGTTCCTGCACGAATGTAGTAATATGTTACATGAGTCCTTAAGCTTTAGAAAAGTTAAATTTGCATCAGATTTTGCTACATTGCATGTTTAGACTCCTCTCACCAAGGTTGATGAGGTAAATTGTTTGGCAAATTTAGCTATCACAGTAGCTGCTAACTGTAGTGTAAATTAGTAGATGTCAGAGGTAGATGTGGAATTAGATGTTTGAGATGTGTTCAGACTTCAGCCAAAACTAGAAGTGGTAATTTAAAGTAAAATTTGGTAGTTTCTGACAGCAACTACTCCAAAAGCTAATGTCGAACACGTCCTTAAACTTCGCATCTTCTTCCCCAAAGACAATGAGGTGGATGCTCCAACCCCTTATTCATCAAAGGGAGCATATGCTAATCAAAGCAATAATACTTCATGGATCGGAAAACTATTAGATGGTCTATCACCAATTCACCACTGTATCTCTTGTGGTATCAACAAGTATAATTAAACTTGCAAAAAAATAAAACATATATATAATTTATTTTAGTTTTTTTTTTAGGGGTTTACATCTTAAGGATCGATTCTTTCACTTTATCTTCCATCCTCATACATTTTGAATAAGTTCAGCAAAACTAAGGATTGAGACACTCACAAATAAGGTTTAATAAGATCTTAATTGTTCAGATAAGTTCAAATAAATCGAAACAAGTAAACCCTAAAACAGAATCTTTTGTCCAACCTCGCCCATAACATTCAATAAACCAACCATGGGAGGAACGAGGAAATGTGAGGTCTTTAGATCATTATTCTCAAATTAAGATGTTGTTTGGTTGACATTATTTAGCATAGGAAGTTGGAATTCCTAAGAATTGAAATTTTTGGTGTTGTTTGTTTGACAAATTCATGAGAAGAAGAATTTCCTAAAAAGTTCCACTAGGAAATTTCATGCCGAAACTTTCACTTTTCATGAATCATCAAACAACATTTACCAATTTCTAAAATATATAATTACATGAGAAAATTAATTTTTATGAAATATACAATTACACTCCCTACATTTAACCAAACGAGCACTTAAATATATCAAGATTTCAGATCTTACTTGAGGTATTATTCCCAGGAGATCAAAGTCAACAATTTTCAGCAACTTGAACAAAGGGGCTTCTTCAATCCTCCTTAATACATTAAAACCCAACACAACACAACACAACACCAACCCAAAACTTCATCAAAATCCAAACTCATCACTCATCCCAAAACCTATAAATTCCTCAATCCATTATCCCATCATTCCACTCAACAGTCAACAAAAATATAACCATGTCCCAACTCTCATCCCACATTTTCTCTCTCCTCCTCATCTTCATCTCTCTCCTCTCACTAATCCACCCTTCAAACTCCACAAATCTCCACTCCATCAAATTCCGATCACCAAACCTCTACCCAGAAGGCCTAGCATACGATCCTACCTCCCAACATTTCCTCCTCGGTTCGCTTCACGGAAACAATTTCATCTCCGTCTCCGATACCGGCGTTACCGAAACCCTAACCCTAATTTCTCCCGAAATTCCCCCAAATTCCACAATTCTCGGCCTCTCCGTCGATAATCTCCGTCGTCGTCTCCTCGCCGCCGTCAACATTAACGGTTCACCTTTTCTCGCCTCTTTCCACCTCCATCGCACCTCCCTCGACCTCCATTTTCTCTCTCATCTTCCTTCCACCGGTGTATCAAACGGCGTCACTTTCGACTCTCACGGAAACGCTTACGTCACCAATTCCAAGGAAAATTTCATCTGGAAACTCGACTTAAACGGCACCGTTTCAATCCTCTCTAAATCGCCGATTTTCACGCAATTTCCAGTAGATCACACCTCACCGTACTCCTACTGTGGACTCAACGGCGTCGTTTACATCAACACCAAAGAGTACCTCCTAGTCGTCCAATCAAATACTGGAAAAATGTTCAAAGTTGACGCCATTGATGGAACTTCAAAAGTCGTTATTTTACCAGAAGAGTTAACGTTAGCAGATGGAATCACCGTTAGAGATGACGGCGTTGTTGTTGTAGTTTCGATGAAAAGCGCGTGGTTTTTGAAGAGTGACGACAGCTGGGCCCAGGGTGAAGTAATTGACAAAATTGCCCTTGATGAAGAAGGGTTTCCTACGTCTGTTACTATAGGACGTCGTGGAAGGGTATATGTGGTATATGGGTATGTTCAGGAGGGTATAAAGGGAATTTTGGAGGAGAGAGAGTGGTTTAGGATAGAGGAGATAGTGTCGAAGAGAGAGAATGAAGAAGAGAGTATGTTGTGGCCCTTTATGTTGATTGGGCTGGGCTTGGTTTATTTTCTATTTTGGAAGTTTCAGATGGGTCAGCTTGTTAAAGATGTAGATAGAAAACGTGCTTAGTATTTTTTTTTTTTTTTTTTCTTGTTTTTACTTTCTTTTTTGAATTATTGTTTTGGAATTTATTGTTCGATGAGTTCAGTAATAGTGATTGCTTGTTTGCTTCCTCTTGTGAAATGTTGTCTTTCGACTTCATTCGTCTCAAAATATAGTTCCTATTTTTATTTTGGGAGTCAAATTTTAAAAACTTTGACCAAATATTCTTACTAATGTATACAAAAAACATATTCATGAGGAGGTTGTTAGATTCGTCTCAATGTATAAATTTGTAATATAAACTTTTTATATCTTTTACTAATAATAAATAGAAGATATCATTGGTCAAAGGTACGAAGGATGAGAAGCTAGCTCATGTAGTAGAGCACTCCCCTCTGATCTCTGAGGTCAGGGGTTCGATCCTTACCCCCAGCATTATGTTGGGGTATTTCCTTAGCATGCTTTGCATGCATTGCTCTTGGGCTGACTTAATTTCCCAATCAAAAATAAAAAAAATAGGTCAAAGGTACGTTTTGGAGACTATGCAAAATGAAATGGGAACTATATTTGGGACACAGGGAGTATTATACTCAGATTAGGGTTTTTTCCCAGTGATCTTAGTAAAATAAGTTCAATTCAGTAAGTTATGTAAATAATATGTTTTAAGTGAGCCAAGATATAACATATAAGATGAATTATGCGGATATATGCTAATAGCCTTGGTAGGAGTTAGCTCTTGGGTTGACTTAATTTTCCAATCAAAAAAAAAAAAAAATAGGTCAAAGGTACGTCTTGGAGACTATGCAAAATGAAATGGGAACTATATTTGAGACGGAGGGAGTATTATACTCAGATTAGGGTGTAACACCCCCAAATTTCTCTCTTTTGGCAAACTCTTTTTAATATAAAACTCCTTGAGAAACTTGAGAGTATTACCGCCACGTGATAACGTCAAAGGCTTTAATACTAACTACTAACTGAACTTTAAACCAATGCAGCGGAAATAACTTAAATAACTTCTCTTTATTATATAAACTTTTTGTACAACTATATAACAATACAAATAAAAAAAAAAATAACAACTCCTTGACTAATTATGATTCCTCACTAGCTCCCCCATATGAAGTATGCATCAATCAACCTGTAAATTTTGCTCACCAAAAGGGTCATTATAGGGACAAAGCCATAAAACAAAACAAAACAAAAGCGTGTCAGTAAAAATACTGAGTACATGTATATGTGAAATATTAAACTCTTTATTTAATCAAACTTTTGAAATATTTAATTTCAAAAAACCTTTCTTGGATACTTGATAATACTTATAATATAAAGTATATAACCTTGATAAAAATCCTTTTTCCTTGCCTAGGTACCTTGCCTAAAGTGTGCACACCCCCCAAGTTTAGTATTCCTTACTGAGTCTATTACGAGGGGAACTACCTTGTCCACATGACTTATACAAAAAGTACATGGGTAAATAAATAATAGCTACCGTTCTTGCTAATAAATAACAAGCCGTGGCCTCTTTATAATTGTGATCATAAAAGATCACATGTCTAATAAAAATCCTTCTGAAATAATCCTCCTTTAAAAAGAATAATAATTCTTAAAACTTAGCCATACAAAGGCATAAAAAATAACTTGCTCAAGGGTTAACCTTTGAAAAATAATAGTAGTTCAAAAACACTCCTTTTTAAATATTTAGACATGAATCTAAATATCAAACTCCTTCTAAAATATTTGAATATAAATTCAAAGATAAAATTTTATAAATATATTAAATGAAAGACATAATTCAAAGTTCATAAATAAAATATATAAACTTTTAAATATGTTCCTATTAAACAGATGCAATTCATAACAAAACTCATAAAACTTATATTTCAATCCAAAAGATTTTCCTAAAAACATAATACTACACTTGCAAAACAATTATTAAAGATCTACAAATACACGCACCTTGAATAAATAATAACTACTAGGGAGAAGAGAAAAGGTAGGCTAAAAGGGAGAGAGAGCTTAAATTTGAGAAAAGAGATTTATTTCTCAAATTTGGTGTGAAAAATATGATGGGTGGAGACCCCTATTTATACTAGTTGGAAAAGTAGAATCGGAATAGGATTAGGAAACTAAAAGATAGATTTAGGGAAAAAGATAAACTAATCTAGTTAGGATATAACTAATATTTACGCTTATCCAATTAAGATTAGAAAAAGATATAAATTATCCCATAATATATAATTATCTAAGATAAAATAACTAAAAGATAAGAAAAATAACAAAATTAACCAAACCTCATCACAAGTTCACAACCGTGTGAGATAGGCGGTGGAAAAAAAAATTCTTTTTTTTTTTTTTCTTTTTATAAAATCTTTTTCTTTTTTTTTTTTGCAATTTCTTTAAAATTTTTTAAATTGTTACTAAATACTTGAGTTTTAAAACTAGTAAACTTAGGCCCAATATTTATTTGGGCTACAATTTATTTATAAATACTCAAAATCTTTTATAAAAGCCTTTTTAATAAATAATAAGCCTTTTTAGTAAATAAAACCTTTTTAGAAACTAAAAATTTTCTAAAAACATAAATATTAACTTACTAAAAAATACGGAGTATTACATAGGGTTTTTTTTCCAGTGATCTTAGTAAAATAAGTTCAATTCAGTAAGTTATGTAAATAATATGTTTTAAGTTAGCCAAGTTATAACATATAAGATGAATTATGCGGATATAAATCCGACTAAAACAAGACCAAGGTTTGAATAGATTTGCCATATTGACGTTTGGATTTCGGTGAATTAAACTCATTCAATTATGACAATGATATTAGCCAGACTAGTTTGACGTACGATTTACAACTTACAACCCAACATAAAAAAAAAAAAAAGTAAAAATAGAACGATAGTGTGCTTGTTGGGTTGTTGGTAAGGGTGTGCAAATATTAGGATCGAATCTTAATTTGCACCGCTCAAACTGAAAAAGTCATGTCCGATTCTCGTTTTGTCTAAAATTGTGATTCAATGTTTTCGATCCGAATCGAAAACTCTGAATTTTGTAAAAAAAAATTCAAAATAATATGATTATTGACTTATTCCCTCCCTGACACCAAATTTCAATTGAAATGCTAAATCATATATTTAACTCCGTGCTTTCTTTTTCATTCTTCTATGAGGATTAGTCAAATCTGAGAAAATTAAAATCGAAAATTAGGTCCGAAGATGATTTATGTATGAAACATTTTTTCCCCAAAACACGCCCGGACTTAATTTTTCCGATTCGGTCCATGGTCCAAGAAATTCAAGCATTTGGGTCCACATGTCCGATCGGTCCGGATCATAGCCCAAGTTGTAGGCCGCCCCTTGGGCACATTATTGAATGTGAAAGCGCATCATAGGTAGTGGTGTCAGAAACAAATCTAATCATTGTGTCAACCTGATATTGACCTGACTTGAACCTGGTTCGACATGTGACAGTCAGTCCTCGGACCTAACTGAAACCTGACTGAGATTACCCACACATGCCACGCACCCGGCAAGATCATATTCTGACATGACCACACAGATATGTATTCAAACCAAAACCTGACTATAACCCAACCATATATTAACACAAAATTCGACCAGTCCCAGTAAATGTCAGGTTTAACCTGATTTGTTTATGATCTACCCGAGTTCAATTATAATTCATGTTAGCTAGATAAAATAAGATCTGCCTTATTTGTTCAAATTTTTCAAACCAACAAATTTGGCCGACTAAACCCCACAAAATTATTAAAATTCAATTATTGTAAATATATTTTTACTAAAACTAAATTGAACAAATATTGAGTTGAACTTGACAGATTTTAATTAAAAAGTGAATTTAACTCAACCAAAGTTACTTTGTAACCAAACTAATTTATTATTATCTAGATCAAGTTATACTCGAATTCACAGGTTAATTATTTTTACTTTGATATTTTTTTAAACTTATTATAATAAGGTATAATAACTTGAAAGATGCGAGTATTTTACTAAATTTAGAGTTAACTTAACATTATGATTAATAACTTATGACTTGATCGAGTGATTTTCTAACCAAATAACTACAAGTCTACAACTACACTATTATATTATAAGATTTTCTAGGTTTTTTATTTTTCAAAAACTGATAAGATAAAATTAAATAAATAACATATATTAAAATCAAGTTCCTAAATTAAAACTGATTTTATTTCAAACTATCATATCTTAAAACTTATCTTTTATTTTAAAAGTAAATCTTATCTTAAACAACTAATGCATAGTAACCAAGTAGAGATTTATTAAGAAAAACTCTAAATAAATTCTACATATTAAGATAACTTTATGCAACAAATTCACTAATTCTTAGATACTTTTGACTTCAAGTTCAACGAGTTTCTTTTGACACCTTGTTCCATTACCTTTCATTTGTCACATACTTACACGAATCTTAGAAAATAAACTCTTATTTTCTACCTTCATGCTCAATTATACTACAACTCAAGAACCGCATGTTGATAGCTCGACCTCTGAAACTTCAATGTGCTAGTTCCTTTAAGGAACTTCGCACTCATAGTTCCTGCTTAGAAACTGCTTGTTTCAACTCTGAAACTTTATCTTGCTGCTCCCACTCAGGAAATGCTTAGTAACTTCATATTCAATGTTCCACTTAGGATAATCATAAGAAACGCTCTGTTTGTGTTCCTTCTGGGAACTCTTCTAGGAATTTTGTTGTTGCTTGCTTTTGTGACATTTATCTTGAGCTATGGTTACATCTTAGGAACTTGAATAAAGTCTAGCAGTATATTTGTAGAATATCTGGATGTCTTCCTCAGAAACTTCACTTATCGAAGATACATGTAATCGTACATGACTTGTTCTATGTTAATTTAGTATGCACATTTCAAACATATATGTTAGTTAGATAATCATCATTTGCTTACCATCAACAACACACTACATGATTCAACTACAATGAATTTTTTTCATTCAAACAGTGTTAGTGGTTCTATACTCTAAGATAAAAGTAAGATGCAACCAAAATCAAATAGGAGAAAGATGATATGTGAAACTTATTTATGAATTTCTTTTAATAGGATCGAATTGTAAAATCTTATTAAGATCCTACCATGTAAAACTTTATAGTTGTCTAGGATCGAAAGATCCTACAATGTCAAGATTCTACGTGGGATCATGATACATGAGGTCCTTCTGGATCGTAAGACTCAGATCCATATTTTAATAACAATACTACTTGTGTTAATTTTTTTAAATTCAACATTTGCCTTTTTAATGAGTATGCTAAAATAATCGAATTTTGCATCTAAAAGACACTGAGTTATATTCTCTCTCCACAATTTCATCCTTTAATATATCTCAATTACAAAAAACAAATTGTAGAGCATAAACTATCTAGAAAATGATGAATGAAGCAGAATTGGCAATGGCAATGGATGACAGAATCAATGCTCACTTTACTCCACTTAAGAAAAAGAAGCAGATTCAAAGGTGAATTGGTGCAATCCCTTCAAAGAATATGTTTTTTTTTTAGGGGGGGTAAAATATTCTTTGAATTGCTATATAAGGCTTCTTGGTAACTCCCTTTAATCATCAAGCTCCAAACACAGCAATACACAACCTTCCTTTGCACTTAAAACCCGAGTCCCCAGCAACATCCCCTTCACCACAATCATGCAGATGTACAGGTGTGAAGCTGAGAAAATACAATGCAACAACGGGGGTTCTCAGGGTTCCTACTCATCTGACTACAAGCATGATGCACACAAATCAGCTGGCTGTGTAGGTGGCCAATCAGGCCACAACAGCCATGCTAGCCATGTCTCCGGACACAACGGCCATGCCAGCCATGTCTCGGGCCACAACGGCCATGCCAGCCATGTCTCGGGACACAACGGTCATGCCAGCCATGTCTCGGGACACAACGGCCATGCCAGCCATGTCTCAGGACACAATGGCCATGCCAGCCATGTCTCGGGACACAACAGCCATGCCAGCCCTGTCTCGTGCCACAAGGGTGCCAACCATGTCTCGGGTGGCCATGCTAGCCATGGTTTAGTCCACCACAGCTCTGCCAATGCCTCAAGCCACAATGGTCATGCCCATGCCTCAGGCCACAATGGTCATGCTAGCCATGGCTTGGTCCACCATAGCTCTGCACATGCCTCAAGCCACAATGGTCATGCCAGCCATGGCTCGGGTCACCAGAACTCTGGCCATGCGAGCCATGGCTTGATCCACCACAACTCTGGAAATCATGGAGGTAGCCACCACTCTTCACACCATGTAAGTTGTGAGGTCAGTGAGAAGAAGGAAGAGCACTGCAAATCTGGACACATGAAGATCAAGAAGAAATCATCCAAGAACTACAAGTGCAGTGATGACAGCAGTGACAGCGACAGTGACAGTGGACACTGTGCAAAGGCAAGTGTTTAATTATCTACTTGTCTAAAAAAAATACTTCCCGTTTTTTTTTTACTTGCAACAGTTTGACTTCCACGCTTGCCAGTGCATAATCTCAACCATCAATAAGTTTAATTACTGATAAATAAAAATTATAAAAAGTATATATTCGAAAAATATACATTCAACGAATTTGACAAGATCACACATGAATATGTTTTTCCTTAACTATAAATCACCAAACATAAACTAAGTAGAGTTGGTGAATAGTGTAAAACTCAAACCGTTGCAAATAAAAAGAAACGGAGGAAGTACATTGAAATATTCTTACCTTGATTACTAATAGAATAACATGATATGCTTACTATTGTCTCTGGTCCTTGCAGAGGTGCTAAGCAAGCAGAACTCAGGCAACAGCCGAAGATCGAAGTTCAGATGCTTCTGATAAAATTATAACTATATTTATAAGATTATGATATTTCGCAAATAATGTCCACCTTTTACCATAGCTACGCACCATTTCATAGGATATGGTATAGTGCGTGTTATGCAAGAATGGATGGCTTCCTTATTGTACTGCTCGTTTTGCTTATGAGTTATCAATGAAACAGTTTATGATGTGCACTGCTGTAGACTTTTTTAAGGATACTAATGAGCCAAAAACTAAGACAATCATCAAACCATTTAAATAATCGGCATCACTAACTAGAGTTTGCAATATTATCTATGTTCATCATTTCACTCGAACATTGAGATGAATCGAAAAAAGGTTGGATTATTCAAAAATAACTTATAAGTGGGACTGTTTTAATGGTCAATGTAAATAATGCAAAATTCGATATGATACAAGTGAACAAATTGGACGAAGTATCAAAAGTTGATATTATGAAAGAAAAAAACATTGAGGTGAATCCACTAACATTTTAGTATATTGCTTAATAACTATTTCTTTTATATATTCCTCATTTTTCTAGTTCAACCATTTCTCTCTGCACGTTGTCAATGCAAAAATTTAAGTAATAATATCTTTAAATGAGTCTAAGAAAATTAATGATAAATGATATTGAGATTTTAAGATGAATCTAGCAAAATTTCACATGATTATATTTTTGTGCTTTAGATAATACAAGTATGAAACATGTAAATGTCCCATTTACTTTTCCATCTTTTTTCATATGTCATCTCATTTTTTAGATTTTCACTCACTTTAGTTTATCACTTTATCTCTCCACGTTTTCATTTTCTCTCTCATACTTTTGAATTTCCTCCTTAATTATCCCCCAAAATAAATTGAGTAAACTAAAAAAAAAATCAGAGTACAGGAGGGGCAATAAACCCTAATAGTTAGTGGGCAGCTTGCTCACTAACAACAATTATTAAATATTTTTTTCAAAACGTTACCTTTTTGTTAAAAAAACTTTTTGATTAAACAAAAGTATAAAAAGGCAATCTTTTGTGAAAAAAGCAAACATGTGATTTCTCCCATAAAGTAAAAAGTTGTATTGATTTGCATGTTCCGTTCAACTTTTCCCCTAAAAAGTACAATTGCTTATTTATAAGAATACATGTTTGTGTGTTTAAAACACTGACTAAAACTAAATTAACTCTTGTTTGTCTGTTTGAAACCCTTGTTTTTGTTAGATCAACTCGTGTTTGTAATGTAAATATGTTGAAATGACAATATTGTCCTTGGTAAGGGGCAAGTTGCCCACTAACAATTAGCGTTTTATCACCCCTCGGGAGTATAGTAGAAGATTTGAGATTGACACCTAATCATCCAAATAGCGGCAGCGATCAGCGTTTTATCACTCCTTAGGAGTACAAGAGAAGATTTGAGATTGCCACCCAATCACCCAGACATCAATCAACCGCTTAAAGACAAACGTCTAAATAGGGGTGTTCATAAAAAAACAAAACCGAAAAACTGTACCGAAATATCGAATAATCGATCAAAATGGATGGTAATCGTACTAATGAAAAAATATTTAATGGTACAGTTACCAAACCAATAAAATTAACGGCTAGACGTTACGATTATGACTTTTGAATAAACGGTTAACCAAAATACCGAAATATTTTTCTCTATTTAATTATTGTAAAACTTTTTCAAATAATTATATTAATTCTAATATTTGTTACTAAGTTACAATAATTAGAACAAGTATGTGATTATTTGAAAACTCTAGCACTAATAAAATATTTTAATTAGGAAATGGAGTAAATTTTTAGTGTTAGTTATGTTTTCCAATAGATTTATATCCACTTTATAATATAGTTTATATTAAAGTATATATAATATTAAAATATATGCACCAAAAAATAAAAGTAAAAACATTTGTACATTACGTTAAACATAATAGTGTAGCTTAAATAACGATTAATGGTTAACCTAAAAACGATTAACCGATTATGCGGTAACCAGTTTAAACGGTCACGGTTCGCAAAAAGAGCGAACCAGAACTCTCGATTACCGAACCGAAATGTTGTTTCGGGACGATTAACCACCCATGAACACCCTGCCTCTAACTACTAAGTTGGTTTTCAAACAAAATAAGATAATAAAGATATTAACATAATAGACAAAGAGACAAAGAATTTGATCAAGTTGATCTCGATACATAATAGTATTCATTTTCGGACTCATTTGAGGATTTTCCTTATCTATCAAGTGAGCGCACTTCATTAAAAAAAAGTTTGTAGTGTTCGGTAGGGGGGTAATTTATGGCGGTACAAGATGTCCATGGTAAAGTAATTTTATATACAATATCTTTTCTCTATGTTTATTACCATTAGTAATCAATGATGTCGTCATACATTGCGGATTGTAATAACTTTACTATTGATATGTAACATGCTATGCTAAGTTCTATTTTCAACAAAAAAAAAAATGAATGATGGAAACTAATGAAGAAAAACACATACGAGGTGGAGAAACATTACATTATCAGAGTTCTTTTGTCTAGAAGATGTACAATATAAACGCGTTACATATACTCCTTTCATCCCAAAAATGTTGCTACATTTGTTTTTTCACAGTTTACAAGATGTAACTTCAAACACCAATATCTTGAGTTACATATATGAAAACAATATAAAAATTCTATATTTGGAAAATACAAATTGGTACAAATCAAATAAGATCCAACATAACTATGTTTTTTCTTATGTATATCAACTAAAAGACAGTCAAAGTTACCAAGTGAATAGTGCCAACGATCAAAATATAGCAACATTTTTGAAACAGAGGGAGTACTATCAGATGACAGACACACAATTGGGCTTGCTTTCAGGAGCTTAAAAGGTTCTGAAGACACATAAGCAGCCGCACAAGAATACAAGATAATATGAACTACTGCAATAGTGCACTTACATACTACATAGTTATGTTAGAAACCTCCACATATCTCTACATGTTAAACATGTATCTAATAATTTTTTATTTATTTTTTTATTAGGAAATTAAGTCAGCCCAAGGACTAACCCTTACCAGGCTACTAGCCTGTAGGAAAGACCAACACATTGGCTGGTAAGGCATGCATAGCATGCTAAGAAAATACCCTAATATAATGTTGGGGGTAAGGATTGAACCCCTAACCTCAGGGGCCAAGAGGAGCGCTCTACCCACTTGAACTAACTCCTATCCTTACATGTATCTAGTAATTGCAGTGACTTACTTTGATTCATAATACCTATATGAATTGATAAAATAATTTAAAAATCACCATATGCAAGGACTTAACTTACCAACAGATTTTTTGTTTCACAAAAACATATACGAGCACTTAAATACTTAATGCATATTACACAAATATGCAAAGCTTTTTTGTAGTTATAACAAAACCTCCTCCTGTTGCATCGAAGACAAAGTGCATAGTGTATATATATTAGGGACTTGAAGGCTAAAAACAATGTGCTATGGAATGATGTTGTTCCTAGGCCTGAGAAAGTGTTTAGGAAAATAAAAGCTTAAATTTGCTGTAGAACAAAAGCTACATTAAATGATGAATGGGGAGGGGAGGATAGGAGATGGCTACATGAGTTAGCTGTTGATAGTAATTAGTTTGATGTTTTAATTGTTGGCTCTGTAGTGGTTTGTACAACAGTAGCTGGTAGTTCACTAGTTTGTATTATGTTTTTGTGGCTTTGGCTTGTTTTTGGTAATAAAATCTCACATTTTACCCAAAAAAAATGCATGTCATTTCTTCTTGAAAAAGAATATCAGATACTGAGCTGTATGAAGATTGAAAATTTATGCAATTGCTGATATTGAGTATGCAAATTGTATTAGAAAAACGCATGCTATATTCCACTTTGAGAAGTTGCACCATTTAGTGAAGAATCTCAAATTTTATTATAGTATATATTATCCTCCTCATGGGGAAATATGATGCCTTAATTACCTTTGTGGCTTTGTCAAAGGGAACAAATGCAATAAAATTAAGGACCTGATGCATCAGAAATCAAGTGGGCGAATATTTGCTGAACTGCACCAGCCACCACTGCATGTCATGGGCTGTATGATAATATGAAAGAGCAATACATCAGTTCCAGAACGGCCGTTAAAAGAGAAAAAATCCAAAATGCATAATAGTTAGCCACATAAATCTGGATGCACCACCCACTATTAGAAATTCACTCAATTCAGAGCTTGTTTTCAGAAGAAACCAGTCTTGGCGCCTTCCAATGCAGCAATGCCCATCCTCTAACTCTCAATTATGTCGAGAAAAGGATATTGTAGAACAAAAATCAATTAGAAAATGGAGCCATTTGCTAGTATCAATGCCCACTTAAAGAAAGTAGATTTAAATGTGAATAAATGCAAGCACACAGCCCTTTCAAAGAATAAGTTTATGGGGAGGGAAAGAAAAATATTCTTTGAATTGCTATATAAGGCTTCTTAGTAACTCACTTTGATCATCAAGCTCCAAACACAGCAACAAAACCTTCCTTTGCACTAAAAACCCGAGTACCCGACAGCAACAAATTCACCGCCATCATGCAGATGTACAAGTGTGAAGCTGAGAAAAAAGAATGCAACAACAGCCATGGTAGCCATGGATCGGGCCACCAAAACTCTGGCCATGCTGGTCATGGCTCATGCCACCAAAACTCTGGCCATGCCAACCATGGCTCAGGCAACCACAACTCTGGCCATGCCAACCATGGCTCAGGCAATGCCAGCCATGGCTCATGCCACCAGAACTCTGTCCATGCCAGCTCAGGCCACCAGAACTCTGGCCATGCTAACCATGGCTCATGCCACCAGAACTCTGGCCATGCCAGCTCAGGCCACCAGAACTCTGGCCATGCCAACCATGGCTCATGCCACCAGAACTCTGGCCATGCCAGCCATGGCTCATGCAACCAGAACTCTGGCCATGCCAGCCATGGCTCAGCCCACCACAACTCTGGCCATGGACATTGCGCAAAGGCAAGTTTTTAATCCACTTCTTGTCCCAAAAACAATTTAAATATCTTAACCTTGATTACTAATAGAATAACATAGTATATACTTATTCTTGTTTCTGGTCATTGCAGAAGTGCTAAACAAGCAGAACTCAGGTAACAGCCCAAGATCAGAGTTTCAGATGCTGCTGATAAACATCGAACTATATTTTAAGTATTATATTATCCCACAAATAATGCCTCCTATAAGGCTATGCAAGAATGGCTGCCTTGCTAATTGTACTACTTGTTTTGCTTATGAATGAAACGCTTTTTGCTACTATGCTGTGTACTGCTGTTAAAAACTCTTGCAGAATTTTCTAAGCATAAATTACCATGGAAGCAAAAACTAAGACAATCATCAGACCATTTGAATATTTGGCATCAGTATCTAGATTCTAGACTCTAGAGTTTGCCAGATTAATCAATGTTCATCATTCCACTCGAACACTGAGATGTATTTAATTTCCAAGGATCTTTAAGAATTGGAAAGTTTGCCTAACCATCAGGTCATTACAGAAAATATAATACTCACTTGATCCTTTTTTACTTCTACTTTCACAATCAACTTTGCGAGCAAAACTTTGATCATTATTATCTATCACAATTGAGTAGTTATGTTCTCCATAGTTTTTAGTTGTACTGTTATGATTATCAAGTTTTGTCTATGCACTATTTTGAACATTAATATTTTCAACTACTTATTATATTAGTTATAAAAAAAATCATAAAAAAATGGTATTCTGAAATAATACATTGAGAAAAATTCCAATAATATATTTTACATTCTAACATTTTTTTATATATTAGTGAAAAAATAATCCGGTCAACATGGATTATGTGAATAGTACAAAAAATCAACATGGTACAAGTAAAATATATATACTTCCTCCGTTCCATAATAAGTGAAACATAGAAATTGGACACAAGATTTAATAAACATCACTTTCAAAAGCCAAAAAATCATAAATACCATTTATCACTATCTACCAACAAATTGTAATGGTTACGGAATGTATTATGACCATTTCTCCCCTTTATTTTTACCTTGAAAAATATCGCAGAATCGAACCCCCCCCCCCGGGTTTCAAACACCTCTCATGGCGTCTCCATCAGATAAGAGATCACACAGCTGGGCCGAGCTTGCTTTCAGACTCAAAGATTATGAAGACAAATCTAAGCAGCCGCACAAAATAATACAAACTACAGAAGCAGAACTTAAGGTAATGATAGAAATTTAGCTAGGCGTGCACACAGAAGTTCAGTGGACCCGAGCATTATGCAACAAGACTTCATTTCATTTATTGATTGATTACATTCACAAGATTGTACATATATGTGAGAGCTCATGTCTCTCATTCTTACTTGCTTTTGGGAGAACTCATATTTCTTACTACACCCATAAGCCGTAACCTTGGTAGAATTCGTTGGATTTCTCTTGATTAGCTCACCTTTTGAAATACATGCACATACTTGACTAGCTCTCTACACTTGTATAGTATTTCATATCTCTACATCACATATCTTTGTTTTTTCTAAATATATCAGCACTTGATTTTTCCACTTAGTGCAAGATTTTTCTAGACTACATACACTATATTTTTCATTACCCATCTAGATTTTTCTAGATTAACCTCTAATAGATAACATAGAGTAATGAGTAGTACCTTTTTTCCAAAGAGCAATTATATAGATTAATGAGTTTAAGTGGTTCTATTCACAGCCCTCCAATTCCCCCCCCCCCCCCTTCTCTTCTTCCAGGGAAAAGGGCAAAAAAGTTGGTTTTAGAAAGAAAAAAAATTAACTGAAGCTGTGAAATCAGAACAAACCTCAAACACACCACTACTTGCAGTTGCAGCTTCAGTGCTGGAGTTTCAAGTAGTACACTAAAGATCGGCTGTTACACATATTAAGTGAAAACATAACCCATAGGTTAAGTAATGCTGCTAAAAGCATAGATCTGTAACTCTGTGATTCTCAATCCCATCGCCTCGCATCCTTCTGTAAAAGGGGGTGGGAGAATGAAAATGTAAAGAGCCATTTTTAGTCATTACATGCATACTATATTGATTCTTGTATAATGTTGAAAAGTATACATCTTTCACATGCATTTTCATTCATTCAAGAAATTTATACAAGTCATATTTTCTCTAATCCATTTCTCAGACCAGGAATTAAAACATCATACTAACAAATACTGTAACTCCCCTCGAAAACAAATACTGTAACTCCCCTCGAAAACAAATACTGTAACAGTTAGATCATATATATCCCTGAGGAAAAATGTGTGTGGTTCCTGAGTTCTTGTTAAAAACGAAGCCTAAATGTTATTTTTGTACAATCTTTTCTGACTTATGGGTGACAAACTAAATTAAAGCACGCAACTCATTAAGCCTGTGTATTTTTTGTTTAAACAAATAACACTTGTTTGCATATCACTTCTCAGATAAAGGTCAATTGGACACAACCTTTACCAGTATTGAGATTATGTCGATGTTGATGTACATCAACTTTAAATCTTCCTATTCTTCTTTCCCAATTTTTCAGCTATTCTCCAATATGGATGCTCATACTTTTTATCTCGAGTCTCGACCGTCCAAGCTGATATATTCCTATTTCCCATTCTCTGGCAGTTATTATGCACCACTTGTGCTTTTATATGATATATTAAAGACATTACATTTGAAGGATTGCAGTGCAAGAGAAAGAATCTTACTACTCTGTAGCTTCTATAAATTTTCTGCTGCAGTTGCCTCATCAGCATCAAATTAAAAGAAAAATCTCATCTTTCAAAAATAAAAACCTTCGCAAAAGAAGTAACAGTTTTTCTCAATAAAATGGCCTCAACTAAACTGCAAAAACCCACAAATGAAGAACACAAATTCAGTCAGAAGATATCAGAAGTGACCGCTTGGGGAAACAGGGTGTTTGGGCAAAAACAACAGGAACACCAAGCAGTGGCCAAACACTGTACTACATGCCATTGTCCAGCATCCAAGGACACAAAGCCAGCGTGTAATGATTTACAGAAGAAAGAAAATGCTAACACCATCTCTGTCAAAGACATGAAATCTGATGCACACGCAGTGACAAAGAAGAAAGAACACGCAAGTACAATCCATAAGGATGCCAAACATACTACTTGTGCAGAGCTGAAGAAAGAGGAAAAGCAGCATACAGCAAATTTTCAATCAAAGGATTCTAAGAAACCTGCTGGTGCAGAGATAAAGAAAGAAAAGAAGGAACACCATGCAAAAAGCAACACAACTACTGCATGCAACACATTGGTCAAGAAAGAACACAAGGATGAACCAACCAACAACCATTGCTTTTCGAGCATGGCAGATCACTGGAAGGAGAAGATCATGATGATGAAGAAGGCTAAGGATGGCAAGTGTAAAGATAACAGCAGTAGCAGCGGGAGTGACAGTGAAGATGACGCATCTGTGATAAAAAAGGTACGCATTCAAACGAAAGAAATTCCTATCTGTATTTTGCTCTAACTTCCAAACTAGGAGCAGCATGATTTTCAAAAATCTTCTAGATATTGCCAGCAGAAATACATGCCAGAGAGAACATGAAAGCAAAACTCCTCTTATGCAACTTCATGTCTTGTCTACCCCTTGTTTTGCTCCAAGTCTCCAACACAATAAAGAAAGAGAGAAAATTTTCCCCCTAAAAGATTATGTGATCAGCTTGGATTATCCAATCAATGCACAAACTAATACTTCTTTTTCACATCTTGCAGAAGGACAAAAGACACTCTTAAAAGACCAGAACTACGTATAATTGAGAGGCTACTGCAAAATCAACAAGGACACAGATAAAACAAGACATAAGAAAATATGAACGGTGTACTCTTACTCGAGTTCAGAGTAGCGAGGCTTCAGAATTTAATAGTATCTTTCCTCTATCTTCAATCACTTGAAAAATTAGCAGTTTGCAGCTGCTATTCGGGGTTGCTGACTTGCTGTTAGCATAATACATTCCAGCAATAAGGGCCTGTTTTGATATTTGTGATGGCGCTTTTCTATTACTTTACTGTCTCCAGTTTCTAAATACTTTAAGTTGTGGCCATTTTGATATTTGTGAACAATAGTGATGTGACTTGGCTGCCGTATTCACAGTGCCATAGATTACTACAAATATTATCTTCTCAACTGTGGTCAAGACCCACCCCCCCCCCCCGGGCTATAAAAAAATTAAGAGGGGGAAGGTCTCTGAGAATTGGAAAATCAGCTCTTTTGACATGCTTATTTGAGCTCGCATTTCTACCATATGATAACTCAAAATTCAAATGGAGACTCAAAAGGAACCAAAAGCAATCTACAATATGATAACTCTATGTCTAGCTACACCTTGAGACAACAGTTTAATAGTTAATCATGATGCTAACCCCTATAATCACATGTTAAGTGGCGATTACTGCCAAAAAGGGTTGCCAAGTAATCCAGGGAGTTCAAACCATTATACAATTGTAATATTCTTACAAGTTACATAAACAACAAAAACTAGCAGTGATCACCGTAATTAAATTGCAGAAACATATGACGATAAACAAAAGGGCAGTGTCACTAAGCAGCATGCCTATGGCAATATAGTTTAACTACAAAAAGGGGAAGAGAGAGACTGGTCATGCCATGTAGAAATGGATAGCAAAAATTGGACCAACCTCTATCATCCAAGGCACTCTACTGCAGTCAGCACACTAAAGAGCATTTCACTGCTAATTCTAGTAGAACTGAAGATTGTTATGATTCACAAAGGCTATTGGCAACAAATGAAGCAACAGACTGGACAGCAGACTCCTCAGCATCATTTTGAGTAACCCCAGTTGCCTGCAGATGCTTCTTACCAATTTTGAACGAGTGATCTCCGCCTTCAATCACGTGCAAGTCATTAATGGGCTTGATGCTTTTACGGACAGCGTTCAACTTATCCAGAGGGCATAAACCATCTTTGCTACCCTGCACCCCCGTCCCAACCACCAAAAAACAACGAAATCGGATATAAGAAAGTACTTGCATGTTACATCACAATATTTTCTCAGCACAATAGTTTTCTATCATTTTAAAAGGCAGATAAAAGTGGTTACGAAATAAGAAACTGGTACCTGCACAAACATGACAGGAACTGCGAGCTGAACCAATATCTCATCCCGTATTGCTCCATTCATTCCCTGAAACAGTAAGTGCTATTAATTGTTTTATTTTCTAATAAACCATGAATTACATTCATCAAAGAAGAAAGTGTGGTTTATCATCTTGAGCTACATCAAGAGCAATATCTCAACATAATATATATATATATATATATTCAAATGATAAAGTTAAAGGCAAACCTTCAACGGGTACCCCAAACAAACTATTGCCGAAGCAGAGATGTCCTTTTGACTTGCCACCATGCAGCTAACTCTACATATAAATTAAAAAGAATTATTTAACAACCTCCATTCTCAAAGAAAATGCAGCTAGTTGGCTACTGTACGCTACAACTAAGTATCTCGGCTAATTACATCTGATTTCTTCAACAAAGCACTCTTTGTAGTATAATAACCTCACTTTCATTACCTTAACATGAAAATATTAGCATATACAAAGGCATTTATCACTTATACCCTGTTACACCTCTACTGAGGTATATTTATTCCAGGCGTAAAAGGAGGGGCGAAAGAAATCTAGAAGCTTCTGTTTTGGTGTGCTGGCCTATGATTGGCAATCATAGCAACATCAGCCAATTTTTCCTTATTCGTATGCAAGCTTTTTTGTCTTTCAGTGAGAATAATTCCGTTGGCAGGTATTTCCTAGGGCAGCCTATAAGAGTAAGCCTTTAAATAGGGAATGGAAGGGAAGAGAGAAGCATCCAGAAATTGAGAGCTATCTGAGTATTGTAATGGAGAGTTTCCAGCCTCTCGAATTGCTGTGAGAATTATCTGGTTACACTTATCATTAACATGTATCTAATAATTACAGTGATTATTACTTTGATTCATAATACCTATGTGAACTGATAAAAGAATTTAAAAAATCACCATACGCAAGGACTTAACTTACCAACAGATTTTTGTTTCACAAAAACACTATATACGAACACTTAAATACTTGATGCATATTACACAAATAAGCAAAGCTTTTTGTAGTTATAATAAAACATCCTCCTGTTGCATGGAAGAATGTGTGTATGCCTAAGAAAATGCGTGGGCTGGGAGTGAGAGATTGTCAAAGATGGAACGTAGCTGCCATTGGCAAGTATATATGGCAAATAGCACAAAAAGAAGATCTCTTATGGATCAAGTGGGTGCATAGTGTATATATTAGGGACTTGAAGGATAGAAACAATATTCTATGGAATGATGCTGTTCCTAGGCCCGAGAAAGTGATTACGAACATAAAAGGTTAAATTTTCTGTAGAACAAAAGCTAAATTAAATGATAAATGGGGAGGGGAGAATCGGAGACGGCTAGATCAGTTAGCTGTTGATTGTAATTAGTTTGATGTATTTATTGTTGGCTCTGTAGTGGTTTGTACTAGATTAGCTGGTAGTTTGTATTATGTTTTGGTGGCTTCGGCTTGTTTTTGTTAATAAAATCTTACATTTTACAAAAAAAAATGCATGTCATTTCTTCTTGAAAAAGAATATCAGATATAGAGCTGTATGAAGTTTGAAAATTTATGCAATTGCTGATACTAAGTATGCAAATTGTATTAGAAAAACGCATGCTATATTCCACTTTGAGAAGTTGCACCATTTAGTGAAGAATCTCAAATTTTATTATAGTATATATTATCCTCCTCATGGGGAAATATGATGCCTTAATTACCTTTGTGGCTTTGTCAAAGGGAACAATTGCCACAAAATTTAAGGACCTGATGCATCAGAATTCAAGTGGGAGAATATTTGCTGAACTGCACCAACTGCATGTCATGGGCTGTCTAGAGGATGATAATATCAAAGACCAATACATCAGTTCCAGAACGGCCATCAAAAGAGAAAAGATCCAAAATGCATATAGTTAACCAAATAAATCTGGATGCACCACCCACTATTAGAAATTCACTCAATTCAGAGCTTGTTTTCAGAAGGCGGCCTTCCAATGTGGCAATGCCCATCCTCTAACTCTCAATTATGTCGTGAAAAAGATATTGTAGAACAAAAATCAATTAGAAAATGGAGCCATTTGCTAGAATCAATGCCCACTTAAAAAAAGTAGATTTAAATGTGAATAAATGCAAGCACCCAGCCCTTTCAAAGAATAAGTTTATGGGTGGGGAAAGAAAAATATTCTCTGAATTGCTATATAAGGCATCTTAGTAACTCACTTTGATCATCAAGCTCCAAACACAGCAACAGAACCTTCCTTTACACTAAAAACCCGAGTACCCGACAGCAACCAATTCACCGCCATCATGCAGATGTACAAGTGTGAAGCTGAGAAAAAACAATGCAACAACAGCCATGGTAGCCATGTATCAGGCCACCAAAACTCTGGCCATGCCAGTCATGGCTCATGCCACCAAAACTCTGGCCATGCCAACCATGGTTCAGGCAACCACAGCTCTGGCCATGCCAGCCATGGCTCATGCCACCAGAACTCTGGCCATGCCAGCCATGGCTCAGGCAACCACAACTCTGGCCATGCCAGCCATGGTTCATGCCACCAGAACGCTGGCCATGCCAGCCATGGCTCATGCCACCAGAACTCTGGCCATGCCAGCCATGGCTCATGCCACCAAAACTCTGGCCATGCCAGCCATGGCTCAGCCCACCACAACTCTGGCAATGGACATTGCGCAAAGGCAAGTTTTTAATCCACTTCTTGTCCCAAAAACAATTTAAATATCTTAACCTTGATTACTAATAGAATAACATGATATACTTATTCTTGTTTCTGGTCATTGCAGAAGTGCTAAACAAGCAGAACTCAGGTAACAGCCCAAGATCAGAGTTTCAGATGCTGCTGATAAACATCGAACTATATTTTAAGTATTATATTATCCCACAAATAATGCCTTCTATAATGCTATGCAAGAATG
Source organism: Beta vulgaris subsp. vulgaris (assembly GCF_026745355.1). NCBI lineage: Eukaryota > Viridiplantae > Streptophyta > Magnoliopsida > Caryophyllales > Amaranthaceae > Beta > Beta vulgaris. The sequence goes on along the minus strand of NC_079206.1, from coordinate 2,502,413 downwards.
GCTGGCTTGCTAATTGTACTACTTGTTTTGCTTATGAATGAAACACCGTTTGCTACTATGCTGTGTACTGCTGTTAAAAACTCTTGAAGACTTTTTAAGCATAAATTACCATGGAAGCAAAATTTGAGATTGACACCCAAGATCAAGCGTCAAGTATTTTTACTTTTCTAAGCATAAATAGCGTATATGAGTTGGGTGAAAGTCAAAGTGGTCGAAGTCTAAAGGAATGGGGAGAGTAATTAGAAAATTTGAGATTGACACCCAACATCAAGGGTCAAGTCGGCTGCTTGAAAACAGACTTGCAGCTCCTAAGCTGGTTAGACTTTGCTTAACCATTTTCATAGGTCTCTCCTTGCAGAACTACATATAAACATTGTCAAGACTGCCATTTATCACTATCTACCAAAAAACTGTAATGGTTATGGAATGTATAATGACCATTTCTCCCCTTTTTTTTCACCTTGAAAAATATCGCAGAATCGAAAAGGCAGAGATGATAAAGTTAAAGGTAAACCTTCAACGGGTACCCCAAACAAACTATTGCCGAAGCAGAGATGTTCTTTTGACTTGCCACCATGCAGCTAACTCTACATATAAATTATTTACAACCTCCATTCTCAAAAAAATGCAGCTAGTTGGATACTGTACGCTACAACTAAGTATCTCCACTAATTACATCTGATTTCTTCAAAAAAGCACTCTCTGTAGTATAATAACCTCACTTTCATTACCTTGACATGAAAATATTAGAATATACGAAGGCATTTATCACTGATACCCTGTTACACCTCCACTGAGGTATATTTATTCCAGGCGTAAAAGGAGGGGGGAAAGAAATCTAGAAGTTTCTGTTTTGGTGTGCTGGCCTATGATTGACAATCATAGCAACATCAGCTAATTTGTCCTTGTTAGTATGCAAGCTTTTTTGTCTTTCAATGAGAATAATTCCGTTGGCAGGGATTTTCTAGGGCAGCCTATAGGAGTAAGCCTTTAAATAGGGAATGAAAGGGAAGAGGGAAGCATCCAGAAATTGAGAGATATCTGAGTATTGTAATGGAGAGTTTCCAGCCTCTCGAATTGCTGTGAGAATTATCTGGTTACACTTATCATTAATATTAACCCTCTTCTTCCTCATCTATTTCTTCTTCTTTCTTATTTTACTTTCTTTCTTTTACTTGCTAAATATAAAGTTGTGTTCTTTATCTACCTTGGGTTGTTAATACCGAGTGCAGAACTTCCCAGTTCATAACATACCCATTGCTTGGAAAACTCGTGCAATAAATTCCAATGTCTTGTGCATCACAATGATCGTAGCAAAACACTTTCCGCAACCACAAACATTTAAAGAAGAGTGAATCTATCAAATATATCAATCTCATGTTGTGTATTCACGATGAATCATGATTTGCACGGCATCACCATGAATTTTGAGGATCCAACTACACTCCCCATATGCTTGTTCATTGAATTCCCCGTATTCTCTGCCACACAATTGTTCTTAGAGGCAAGGTCATGAGTATGGGTTAATCGTTTAGTCCAATAGATGTACATAGACATGCTCAAATTTATAACACTGCATTAACAATTGAATGCAATACTGGATATAACTTTAGTGCATTTGCCTGACCCGCCTCATCAATGACTTGTTTCATCTAGTTTGGCAATGAAGAATTACCCTTTACATGATCGAAGCTATTACAGCTTTAAGAAAGATAAGGACATTTCAAGCAGTAGCCATAATATGAATCAAAAAATTCCTTTGAAGATCACTAATCATTAAAGTATCCTATTGGCCCCTGTTGTTCTTGCTACATTGCTTTAAGCAGTTATAATAACCTAGAATTTCTTGTTGGAGTAATAAATAACGTGAATAACATCTATAACCAACATATTCCCAAGCACTTCAAGCTTAACAAGGAATTAACGAGTATTGGCACGGTGAATGAACGACAGTACAAGACTCCAACATTCAATCAAACTCAAACCATCAGATCAAGAATCATAACTACCTATATTATGTTGAAGCCAAATGGGTTAAAACTCCTAGAATGCTGGTTACCTGTAATAATAAATGGAAAACCACTCATATAATTAATACATTCTTGCGATTTCTTGATGCAATTGCATCCTAGATACAGTACCAAATTCATTAAGGATAGGTTACGAAGACACATCTTTAGACTTCACCTTTTGAGTCCTTTTTACTTTTGTCAGTCTCCTCTTGTGCTCTCTCAATTTCAAGATTATAACTCTGATTCTCCTTCTTACAAGCCCCTATCAGCAATTTCTTTGCTTTAAATATATATTTTCTTTTCTTACAAGTTTTTCTCAATTGCCTACTTCTAAAACCTTAGCAGTTAGCAGTAAGTATACTGAGAGACATGAAAGTCCAAATTCAAAAACAACTTGAACTTAGCTTTGGATATGACCTCATAAATATCAACTACGTTCACATTATGTATCATTTAAAGCATCACAAGCAGAGAAGCGAATTACTTGTAAGTATATATGGAGCATAATATAGGCATATATCAGTACATCAATAATCACCTTGATCCCATTGATTTTCCAGCCAATATTAGAGGGTGACCAGGGTATTCAGCAACTGCCTTTTTGACCATATCTGCATGAAATTCCACTAACTTTTCCGCCTTGGGAGGAGCTCTCTTCTTTCCACCAGCCAAATCTACCATAACATATATTTTCCCATTATAAGAACTAACAGCATCATAACTACTCCAATAACTAGCGCATAACAGCTTCAACTTGCCTACCACAGTACCACGTCAAATCTGATTAACTAACGATATCTTAAACCGATAGGAAATGACTAAGCTAACTCACAGGGATAGTCAAATGTAACTACTTCAACAGCATGCAAAGCTTCTCCTAGCATCTCCTTCCATCTGCACAAAACATATAATCTGCTCACTCTAGTAGACTACTAGTATTATCAATTACATAAAATTCTCACATACAGCTTAAACTTCCTTAACATATATAAAAAGAGATTATATAGCACATAACTGTGTACAGCATGACATAAAGTAATCTAAGCATTTAAACTGAAATACCAAGGCTTCCAGCAGTGTAGAAGCTTATATTTCCAACACAGGATGATGTACGGTATATAATTTAGCATAATACTCCCTCTGTCTTCTATTAGTTTATCCGTTTGTTTTTTCAAAGTCCAAGTTCATTAACTTTGACCGTATTGTAACCATTGATACCGAGAATGTGGTACGTGGCCACGTTCCAGTGGACACGTCCCGGAACGTGGTACGTGGTACTTGGTATGTCTTACGTTGTCTAGGAGTCCATCTGGTTTAATCTAGAGGTTGCATTCCGCGTTCCCGATCCCGTACCACATTTCGGAACGTTCTACGTTCCATGTAACAATGATTTTAGCACTAATATATGACACTAAACGATGACATGTGTTATCCAATATGTAGATTTAGATTACAACTTCTTATAAACTTATCATTAACATAAAATTGAAGATAGCAACGGTCAAAGGCATATCTTTCAGACCGTCAATAAAACATAGGGGTAAACTAACAAAAAACGGAGTGAGTATAGAGAATTTAGTTTTCCTTAGTCTTTACCTCCATAAAGATAAAACACAAGCTGTCTAATAGGGTGTGCAAAGCGACATATGGCAAAAGGCCCCACTAGAGCCCAAAAGTCTGAATTCAATGTTTGTTTTAGTCATATTGTTGAAACCCGAGCTTTATTTTGTCTAAAGTATTTTAATAGTGATTATTTTATAGAATACATTATTTGTATTGTTACAATCTATGCATAATATGTTTATATTTAGGGCCCAACTTTATAATCAGGAGCCTCGAAAATTTTAAGAAGGCCACTCAAACGCATACCTATCAAAGGAATGGTGCCACATGGGCCATGTCACAATGTGAGAGTTTAACCATCAATCTATTACAATTTCGATGTTTAATGTTTCAAAGTAAAAACATAAAAGTCTTATAATTATATATAACTATAAATACGTAGACAAGTTTTTTTTTGATCTCTAATACTTTTATTAAGGTAATATATTCTTTCAACCTAATTCCATTGAAATTGTTATTTTTACCCCTGATTCCTTAGAAGTTTTTTTAAACAACTCATCATGCCATAACATCTATTTTTCAATTTCTCACTAATCAAATCAATTATGAAATTTCTGAATAAAAATATATTTGTTAATTGCATCTAACCTAGGACATCGCCCGGGCCAAAACACTAGTTTTGTTCTAAAACAAGAAACAGCCAAAGTTTCCAAATTCTAATTATTCAATTGCAGGTATGACGTCTAATGAATTTAGATAACTTCTGTTAAGTTCAAATAAGTTTTAACACCTTACAAAATCAACTTTGTTTACCAATAAGATAAGTTCAATTTAGAAAACTATAAGTGAAGTGACACTCACACACCTCATATCCTATCAAATATTTTGCAGATTTTTTCTCGCAAACACACAAAAAAAGAGACATCCAGATTTTACAATGTTACTTAAATTTCTATACTTTAACATCCGCCATTTTTCTAGATTAATTGTTATAACTTGTAACACTTGCATCTAATTAATCACAAACAAACTTAAGTAAAATTACAAAATCGAGAGAGAGAAAACCTAATCATCCAATCGGAAGTGGAAGGAGCACCAGCACCGTGAGCAAAGACGACCAGCGGCGATAATTCCTCGAGATTCGACGATTTAACGGCGTCGTTTTGCGACTCTCGCTCGTCAGTACGACGGCGTTTTGACGCCGGTGGTGAATCCGCCATTGTTGCGGTGTTAAGTTTCTCGGAAATCGAAGCGTAAATGAGAAGAAAACCCTAACAAACAAATTTAGTTTGAGTTACATTCAAACAAAAAATTTAGTTTAGAGTTTAGCACTAAAAAGAAATGAAATAGTTTAAGAATTTCTTAATTTTCGCGCCAAATGATAAAAGTGGGCCACAGTCTACTGCACAATGATAAAGCCCAAGTCACAACTCACAAGTCACAGATTATTTTTCGTGGATCATGGGCCTGGCCCGTCTTCTATTTTCTGAATTGATTTTTATTTTCTTTCTCTTTTCACTAAGTATCAAAATAGTGTTACATTGTTTTCTTCAACTTATTTTTTTCACATTTTTAAGATATGAAAAAGTTCAGAAAAAATTTTAAAATAAGAAGAGTAAAGAGAGGTGCATGAGAAAAAGTAGTGAAAAGTTAAAAGAGTTCATAATAGTTTAGACAATGTTTGAAAAAAATAATAAGTTGAAGTAAAATATTGTTAGGGTATTGTTATCTTTGTAGCAAAAAAAAAAAAAGTATTGTTATCTTAACTTTTTTTCTTAAACTTATATATATTTTTTAAACTTATATTAATATGTTTTGAACATTCTCCATTTATCTCAAAATTTTAAACCAATCTAAACTTTTTCTTAATTTTTCTAACTTTTCTCAAAGCTTTTGAAATTGGAAAAAGCTATATGCAGTCCTAAGGGCTGCATATAAGAGGCTTAAAAGGGAAAGTTTATGAATAATAAAGCATTGATTACATCGATTTATGTGTGATTTTATCATAAATATCATAATTTATACCAATTTAGGAAATATATTTAATGCTTATATGCAACCCTAAGGGTTGCATATAGCATTACCCTTTAAAATTATACACTATCTGACATTTTGTTATATTTTGTACTTTTCTAGAATTTTGAAATTTTCTTCATTAAGTATTTTGGAATTTTTGTTACTCATTTTTGGTATCGTTTGGAAGATTGAAAATGTAAGGTTATGTAATGGTTAAAACAATTTATAGAAGGTAAGTTATTATTTAACTTCGACGAATATATATATATATATATATATATATATATAATATATTATATATATATATATTATATATTATATATATATTCCATACCAATAAACGTGCAAAGACAACAAGTTTTTATAAAATTGAAATTCCCAATGATGCTCACTTGATTTTATATGCATTTCCTTATTGAACGCTTAAGAATAGTTTGTTGTAGTGAATTATTATTTATTTATTATTATATGTTGAAGTTCAGTTTAATTGGGACTTTAGATTATGATGAGTTGAACTTAATTGAGTTCCCTAGCTAAGTTAGTAGTAGCTACAATTCGGAAAGTTTAGCGTAAATTTATTTTTCTTTTGATATTTAACAAACTTAGTTGTGTTGGTGACATTTATAAATGATAATATTTTAATTGCCTTCACTTAATAATATTAATTATCTAATTTACATTTTATTTATTATTAGAATAGTTTCTAAAAATATCGGGTGTTATACAATTTACTTGATATGAAAAGTATATGTCGATGATATGAAAATACCGGATCATTATTATTCAACATAAAATACTATTGGATATATGATTGGTTATATAAAACTATAGAATTGATTATTAAACTTTATCCCTTCTTTTGATTTGGTTACTCGCTAGTTGCTACTACTGCCTCTCAAGTTTTTCAAGTAAAACAAAGAAAGATGTGACCGAAATTCAAAACAAAGACTATATTGCTCAATAAAACAAATGCAATATTTTGACATTGATGTGAAAATAATTGAAGATTGAAGCATGTGATGACAATAAAAGAACTTGACCCACAAGTCAGGCTTTAAATTTTTCTATCTTTCAGAAGTTTGTCAAAAAAAACTCGATGCCAATTTAAGTTTTTCGTCTCAACTTCCTATCTTAACCTTAACTGAATAAAGTGGCTGTTGATTTCTCTCAAGCCTATGAACATTGAACAGCAAATAAATTGTATCACATCAAATCACATATATTTCCTTTTGTCAATTTGCTTATGCCACAAATCTACTGCCCTACTAAACTTTGGAATCAATTTATCTTTCATTGTTGTTTTGCATGGATGTGGGGCTAAGGAATTTTATGAACCATTCATGTGCTCACTGAATTTTTAAAATATACTTATGATATACTTTTTTTTTTTTTTTTTTAATAACTCGTTTTAACTTCTAACACTATTTATATTTGGAACTTTAACTATCTTTTGTGATTTGTACTTAAGGAAAAATATAGTCATGTGGGATTTTGTTAGATTCGTCTTAATGTATATTTTCATAATATCAACTTTTTGTGATTTTTGCTTATTGATAATAATAATAATACTACCCATATGTATCAAAATGTCTATAAATGTCATTTCACACAACCAATACAATAAGCTTTTAACAATCAGTTAATTGTTACCAAACACATTTATTACAAAAAGTTATCAAATCAGCAGTCAAACTTGCTGAACAAAAAGTTAAAACTCTAACAGCAAACTCTAAACTCTAACAGATAAACTCTAAACTCCATTTGCCAAACAGGGCTTATATCTACTAATATGTAAACTAAGATTAACCCTAATCACCTCTTCTTCTCTCCTTTTTCTCCCTAAAAATCCTAGTCTTTCTCCAGCCAATTCGGGACTGCTACCGTCCTTTTTGATGGTGGTAATAAGACTCAATTTCTACTTTTATGCACTTATTTTTTTTGTTTTTATTAACAATTTTCCTTTTTTCTCTCTTTGTTGGAGAGTTTTCAACTCAATTATTAGGTTATTTGTCCCCTCTAGTAAGAGCTTAGTCTTCCATTATGGGAGTTTGAAGCTAAGTTTGGTTTGTATGGTCTAATAGAAAGATGCAGTTTATCAATAATTTGCTAACTTGTTGTACATATTTGCAATCATTATTGGTTTTCGAATATTATCTACGTGGTCCAATAAAGAGGTATCTTTTCAAAACTATGTCATAATAATAAGACGCTTTCATAGGAGGCTATATGCTTCAACAAACAGACGATGATTATGTTATAAGTCAAATTTGGTTCATTATTATCATAGTTATATCATGATCAAGTTAAGTTGTGTTTCTTTCTTTTTTTTTTTAATATCGATTGCAGATGCCGTATGACTTTTGATCGATGAAATTTATCTTTCTCCTTAGAAAAATGTAAACTAAGATTAACAAACTAATCATTTTACCAAACTTTAGCTTAAGCTTTCTTGAAAGTAATGATGTTCATATGATAGCTATCAAAAGATCAATATTAATCAGTCTACGCTCTTTAAAATTTGTTAAGATTTGGAAAGGTTCATAGATATGTGCGATTACGCGCAACTTATTAGTATAAAAGAACAAAAATATGGCTTTTGAGTGATATGTAAGGAGAAACCTTGACAAGTTGAGGGGAATAAAGGGGATCCCAACTTGTCAAGGGTGAAAATCGATCCTAGGACATCCTGTAATTGGAAGAAACGCTCTAACCAATAGGTTATTCCTCACTCTCTAATACTTTATCCCATATGTACGGTCATTTTTAAAATATAAATTTGTGTGGTCATTTTTAAAATATTGGTTTGTACATTTCGAATTATTTCGTATTCAACAAAAATAAAATAAAATGTGTAGTGAGATATAAGTGCATAGCATGTTATAAGGTTTTTTTTAATAGTAATCTAGCTCGAGTAACACCACAAATCCTCATGACTTGTGATTTCACCAAATGCGCATTTAGGACCACAAGTTCACAACTAGCCCTCACAAACTAGCACAAAACATTCCAACACATTATGACCTCATTCATATGCAACTTGAAATCCTTCCCAAATTGTCACTTATCTCAAACACACACCTTGTTGTATGATAATACAATAAATTCCTTTAAAAACAATCATGGTTCATGGAATATTACAAGCATAATAATCACCGTAAACTTTATCAACTGATTAAGATGGGTAACAAAATTACATCAATAACTTAAATATTAGAATCCTTTCTGTTGCATTTGTAATGCCTAATCTGTGATTGTTATATCTTAGCTAATGAAATTGAAAGACAAATATCGACTGTTGACAGAGCCATAAGAGAGCAAAAAAGTTTCAAATTGGATTCAAGAATACATGATATCAATGCCATCATTACATTTTACCTATCCCTTTTCCTCTCTAAATATATACTATATACACACCCTATTAATTAAGTAGAATCAAAGAAACCATCAGCAAAATGCAATTCAATACATATACTTGAAAATAGGCACCCTGGAAAAAGAGAAAAGAAAACACAACAAACCCACTATGCCAATAATTGACTTCAATCATAAAATATTATATATATGCTTGTTGATATTGGGGATAAAACTTCAGAAGCCCCAAAAATTTACTAATTAAGCTAACTCTTGATTCTTCTCCACTACCCTCACTTCCATTGCAGATCTGAGCAACTTTGCCTGAAATTAGAATTACTCATTAAAGTTAACATTCAGCTGCAATATTACAGAATAATATGCTAGTACTTAATTAACAACATATATAATACCCAATGAAAATCTAATAGTAGTATACTTCCTCTGTTTCGCAATAACTAAAACATAGAGAAATTGGGGAGTTACCAAGGAATCGAGAGAGAGAAAGTTAGGACCACAATATACTAGAGTGATGGAAAATAAGAGTTTTGGCCCCCTCTTACTTTTTTGCGGCATATTTGTATAAGAGTGAACTTTTTTTTAAACATTTAGAACATGGTTTCACTTATTGTGACTACTATATTCCAAATAAGAGAAGTGTTTCACTTTGTGAAACGGAGGAAGTATTTTGTAATCACCATAGTATAAAAAGAAAAGGAGACAAAATATCTCAAACAAAAGAAAAAAAGATATCATAAAATTATGTAGTGCAGATACTCGTTTATGTTTTTTTACAGTAGCTCATCTTCTTTTTGTGGCCCCTTCCTATCTTGAAAAGATTTTATCTTTTGGTGTAGATAAAGAGCAATAATACAGACTTAAACCCTAATTTTTTGAGTATCATTCAGAGACAAAGAGGATAATATAGTATATGACAAAGAATTAAGCCTAGCTATTTATCTACCTTAGCTACATTTCTTCCCATGTCCAACTTCAAATGTGACAACTGAATTTGAACAATACAAAGATATATTTGTATAAATAAGGCAATGTAGTTTAAATTAAACTTGTAAAATTATTACCTTTGTTCTTAGTAAGTTGTACGTATATTTATTTTATTTTTCACTCGAAAAAAGTTAAAAGAAAGAGAATTGAAGGACAATAATGGTAGAAGAGATAACATAAAATAAACATATAAAAGAACGTGTAGAAAGCCACCGTGTAAATATGAACGAAACAACATCCTTATAGTGTAGAAAGCCCGCGCGTAAATAACAACAAAACAACCTTAATTATAATGGAATCATGTAGACCATATATAGATTCATATATAAGACAATAATCAAAAGATTACCTGATCATCAGTGATTTGAACAGCAAAACCATCAACAATAACGAGAGACAAAGTCTTATTGTAGGTCCCAGGTTGGAAAGTTCGAGCTAGAAGTTCATCATGTTTCCTACTTAGATACATATCAAGCTCATACGCTCCTCTCTTTGACCTGTTTTATTTTTATATAAATGTAGATTAACTAACCTTCATATAATTTCCTCAAATTATATCATTAACATGAAAAATTATTTAGGACTACCATATAATAAACTATAAACATTTTTTTAAGGTAAGGAGAAACCTTGACAAGTCGGGGGAATAAAAGCGATCCCAACTTGTCAAGGGTGAGAATCGATTTCAAGACCTCCTGAAATCGAGAGGGAAGCTCTAACCACTAAGCTGTCCCTCACTCTTTAATAAACTATAAACATACCTATCACTTCGAAGACGTTCATATTCAGGATCAAAGTTCATGAAGACGAAGTACAACTCCTTTTGCTTGCTAGCCATTATCTCACCTAGGCCCCCTCTCCCTAAACTTATGCTATTTCTCTTTCTTTCTCTCTCTCTCTCTCTCTCTCTCTTCTTTATTATCTGTGTTTTGATTGGTTTGGAATATTGCCACTACAATGATTTCCATGAGAGTTACATGTTAGCTATTTATAAAGAAGTATACACCCATAAGTCAATACTTTTGGTCAAGGTAATAATAATTCTACAACTTTTTTGGGGGGATATATATATCTTGTCTTATAAATTTTAAAAGATTTCATTTCCTCTCTACTACCTTTTACTAACAATATATGTAGATAATGCAATACAACTTTATTAACATATAAATATAAATAATACAGTCATATCGATGTATGCGATGATTATACTTATACCTCTCTAAGTTACTTGCAATAGTGTTTTCGGATACTCCCATAACCTTTTTTTTTATAGCATCATCAATCTTTTATTTCTTCTCTTACAGATAGCTAGAGAATAAATATTTGAAACTAACCATTCGACTAAATGAATATGTTCATGTATGGGTTTATATTGATTTTAAATAATACTATAATTTGTACCAAATTTTATAGAAATTAAGATTTACTCGTAACATATAACATCATATATATAAATGACAAATAGGTCAAACTTAGCTTGGTCAATTTTGGTGCATATCGGATTTAAATTTCTCTCGATAACCGTATTTGATTTTAATAGTATAGTGTGTTAACTAGAGTAACATAATGTCAACTCTATATAGATCAAACATTTTAATAAAATGACCTAATCTATTTCAACAAACAAGACGGTGAGAAAGATAGGAGATTAGGCCAACTCATGATCAGTTAAACTATTAAAAAGTACACTTATATATTCTAATGGTTTTCAAAATTACTCTCTCAATCTTTAGCTTTCTTTCTTCTATTTCCGGTTTTCTTGCGAAGCTTGAAAAGGTCAAGAACAACAAAGGACTACAAAGTACATTTTTCTAAACTACTAAGATTCTCACAAGAAGTTTCCTAAGAATTAAAGGCCTGAATCAAATTTATAAAAATTGGTTTTCAAAATTTATTGTCAGTTTATAAAAATTGATGCACACGCTTGCACTGCCGGAAAGAGAGGCAAATCTGACTACAAGTTAATACTTCTAGGATTGATCGACGATGCATGAGCGAGCAACTCTATAATGCAATTAAAACTTATCAGAGAGCTTTATTATTGTATGTTTAATTTTCTGGCCAAACTTAGCTCTAAACAAAAGTCATAACCATTAACTAGCCTCATTTTCTATTGTTGGCCTAGCCTTATTCTTTCCCATCAGCTCATTATGATCAATAAAACCTATTCTACGGGTATGTTCTCTTCGGCATAAAAAACGGTTAAACTAAACTGAATTGAACTGAACATAATTGAATTGAACTGAACTAAATTGAACTAAACTGAAATGAATAGTGATATGTGAGAGTAAAAGTGTTGTCCAGAGCTGAATTGAACTGAAAATAAGTTGGAGAGAACAGGCCCAACATTGTCAATATAGTTATAATAGCCTTTTTGTTACATAGCCTCATTATGTATTATAAGCTCCTTAAAATAAAACTTGGATCCACGGCGCACATAGCTAGCAGTCCTAACATATTGTTAGTGAACCATGCATATCGATTAATTAGTGTCCTGTGTTTGTCATTTTACCTATAGTGTTTCTTGGATCAGTTATAACACATTATACATCCATATGTAAATAATGTGTATATATATAGTCACGATAGATAAATGTACATTGTACATTTACACTACTACAAAAAACACCCTATCGAGTCGCTAGTAAATGACCTAATGATTCGCCTCTAAAGCGACCCAGACCCTAATATGGCTAATTCTACCAACTCTAAAGCTATCTAAACTTTAGAAGTCACCTCTTGAGGCGACTCGATAGCTATTTTATAAGTCACCTATTAGTTGTTTGGCAACTCGATAGGTTAAGCTATTTACTCTCTTATGCTAGAAGAGGTGACTCCATAAGTTAGGCTACTGAGTCTCTCGTATTGGAAGAGGCGACTCGTAAACTTTCCACACCTTTTTTACTTCCACGTCCACTTTTATGCTTCCTCCAATGTCTGATCTTTGGTGTACGATGATATTTGTGTAATCCTAATGGTTAAAATTGAATTGGTTTGTTTGGCTTCTTGCAAACTTGTTATTATCGTACCAAGTAAGTGTTGGCCCAGTGGTGATGGGGACTGGCTTTGGTAGGATGGACCCGTGTTCGAATCCCCGCAACACCCTTGGAAGAGGAATGGAACCTAACCATCCCGAACTTGGCCTCGATCCGGATGTAGACCGAAGGGTGAACCGGGTGCAAACACCAAAAAAAAAAAAAAAAAAAAAAAAAAAACTTGTTATTATCGTCTCTATGTTTAACGTGGTTAAAACTTAGTTTACCCACTACTAATATATAATTTTATATATGGTGAAATTTAACTCACGGGTAATTTGTCCACTATTAATAAATAAAATTTAATATATGGTGGTCTAGCTCATCATTAACAATTACTTTATAATAGTCAATCAGGATGGGATAATCTACTCACTAGGTGAATGGAGTTATATAAAACTTAATTTGTCCAGTGGGTAGTAACCATTTAATATTGGTTGTTTGTTTCAATGTAATTTTTATTAATCTTAGCCATAGATATTTTTTATTAAATTTAAAAGACAATTAGCTTTCTAATACACATACATCACTAGATAATACATGATGATACATAACATTTTTCAATTCCTTATATTCCGTTAAAATTGAAGAACAAGCACTATATTATGGAATAAATGAAGTTATAATATAACTTTTAATATATAGACATTATTAGTGCATAACAAACCACAACATATTTCAGTTGGAATTACACAATCACTGATTGGGTCATGCCAAATCAAAAAGGCTTTAGTTATTTAGTAAGTCGATCTGCGTTATTAAAATTTAGTTTTTCTAGGAATAATCCAATCAAAGCAAGACTCACGCTAACATAGAACATGGTGTATAGGTGTTTGTATAGCCTATATAGACTAGAATCTCTTGCAGGTTAACACAATAGAGTAGTTCATATTAGTCCTTTGGGATTATGGGAGAAGTATAAGGAAACTATTTTTAACATTTTGATAAAACAAAAGTAGATTACAAAAATGAGAAAGTCCCTACTGACTTTTACGTGGGATAAAACTAAGTCGAAGAAACAATCAACTAAAAGCTAGCCAATAAAAAGTTCTGAAAAAAAAAAAAAAAGCTCTGAGTCAAACGTAGAATAAGTCAATATTTATATCTTGCACGTGAGTACCCCCACGTAGATACCTTGAATTAACAGTTTACCAGTGTCAGTCGAATGAATTCATTGATTGCCAGCAATAATAATGTTGTAATGGTAACAAATGCAATTCCGCGTTATTTCAATAAAAAACTTAATCTTTGAATCAAAGCCATTATCCAAGCACGTCGGTAATTCAGAATATTATCCAAGCCGACGTTATTTGTTTAATTACTTATGGTTGTCTTTTTCAGATTATACGGACAGAAGTATGTATACTAATATATATTTTTTCCTTTTAAAAAGGTAAGGAAAAAGAAGGTTAGGAGATCATCCGCACAAGTAGATCTTCAACCTTATCGTTTACAAGGATTGAATAAAGAGCTGAATGAGTACAATTTTCAATAAAAAAAACTAGAATCTATGAGGAGGTGGCCAACATTGATAATCCAATCTGTTGCTTTGTTTGCTTCCCGGTAGACATTTCGAATAGTCCAACAAGAAAAGGAGCAGAGAAAAGCCCGGGTATCCTGAATGATGTGGGCGATCTGCCAAGGGAGGGGGGGGGGGATATGCCTTTGATGGAGTTGATAACTATGAGGTTATCTCCTTCGATGTGGAGATGAGTGATAACATTTTGAATAGCTAACCGGACTCCATGCTAAAGGGTTGTAGCTTCTGCCACCGATACTGAAGATGTATCAAGGTTTAAGGTCGCGACTATACTAGGTTGGCGTCGGAATCTCTAATGAGGAAACTTAGCTTGTTGCTATTGTTGAAGAATTACGAACAGAACCGTCGAAGTTGAGTTTGAAAAATGGTGGTGATGGAGGCTCCCAAGTCACCAATATTGAAGGAGGGTACTTGGGAGTGGACGGATGGAGAGAAGAGTGGAAAAACGGAGAGCCAAAGGAATTTCAGTGATCAACTGCATTCTTGAGATTCCATTCTGAGAATATTTGCTTTATGAAGAATCCTATGAATATTAAGTGAGTCGTTATGAAAGATGATATTGTTTCTTTCTTTCCAAATACTCCAAATTAGGAAGACAAATTTAGAAGTGTAGCTTTTATTCTTTTTAATATTAGAAAAATTATCAAATAAACTGGCACTACCACACTAGTTACATAATGAGGTAACCAATAATTAAGTTCTTTAAGCTGCCAGAGGGGAGGAGTTTGGAACAAACTCCAAATATGTGATTATCTATGGATTCCTCCTGGGTAGCACAAAGGGAAATTGACTTAAAGGGATGATATTTCAAGGGTTGCACGAACCCCAAGACTATTATGGCAGATCTACCATAAAAAAAACTTTAGCTTGGGCGGGATATCTAGATCCCAAATCCAACAATGAGACCATCTGTCCTTGCTAGGTGGGAGGTTATTTGCTAACCAAGTAGCAGACTTAACTGTAAAAAGTCCTGAAAAAGTAGGACCCCAAATAGGTTCATCAAAGAGAAAGGTAGACAGTAACGGAATGCCTTTAATGCATTTGATGATGTGGTAAGGGAGAAGTGTTTTTAATTTGAGAAGATCTCAAGATTTATCTGGTAAAATGAAATCTTTTAAAAGCAGGTTAACATCAATTTCCTGGTTTTCATTTAACTTTAACATGGTCATTAAATTTTCCTCCAGGCACCAACTATGGAGCCAAAAAAGAATATGAGATTTATCTCCAATTTTCCACCAAATGCCTTTATGGAGTAATGGGTGATGAAGTAAAATTTTCTTCCAAATGGGAGAGTCATTTGGCTAAGGTTTGCAGTTAAAAAACGATTGATTTTTAAGATATTTGTCGGAAATGAGTTTAACCCAAATATTATTAGGCTCGGTGAGAATTTTCCATCCAAGTTTTGCAATAAAGGTTTTATTCATTGGCAAAGTTTTTCTGAGGCCTAAACCCCCTTGGGATTTCGGTCTGCAAATTTTATCCCAGGCAATTACTAATATGATTAAAGGCGTTATTAAACAAAGAACGATGTCATGTACTTCTCTTACTTAGGATTTTTAATCATGTAATTTACGTACAATAAAAAAATAATGTGAGTTGTATAAGATTTGTAATTCGACTTGTGTGGACCCGGTTCACAGCAAAATTAGTGTGCAGGTTCATGCACGTGAATTAGGACACACACTACTATAATACACAGAAACCCATTATATCACAAATAGATACAATATATAAGATATAACTAGCTATTAGGCCCGGGCTATGTCCCGGTAAGAAAAAATTTCATTTATTAATATAATACTTTACAATAATAACACTAAATATAACTTAGCCTAGTGGTTAGAACTTTAGTATATGTAATTGAGGTCTCGGGATCAAACCTTATACTATGCAATTTCTTAATTTTTTTAGTGTACATGGATTACATGAACTAAAACTCCCTAGGGAGAGCGCCACGTGGCACGATTTTTTTTTTGTTTGTTTTCGCATGCCTTTTAATATATTTGTATAGATTACACTATATCACAAATTAATACATTATAACACAAAGAAACACTATCACAAAAAAAACATTATAGCTCTTGCCAAAAAAACACACTTTAGCACAGAGAAGCACACATACCACATACAAACACACTACATCGAAACTGACAATATTTATTCTTCCATAACAGGTTCAATTGTACAATCAATTATAACACAATTACACAAAAAAACACACTATATCACTAAAAGATACACTATATTTAAAAAAAAAACACTATATCACAAACACACTATAGCCAGGGCCGTATTTGGGCACGGACGAGATTGGCATGCCCAAAATACAAAGCCCGAGTTAATAAAGGCTAAAGAGAGAAAATGAAAAGTTTTTATAAATTAAAAAGACACTGCCACACTGTCGACTGTCGAGAATAACGGTGAATCTACAACCTTCTTTAATCCACCTTTTTTTTCCAATTTTTGGTAGTTTCCATACTTATTCGATTCTCCCACTTCTTTTTTAATTCAATTATGAAACTTTTTTTCCATTTTATTCTCCAATTATAATCCAACTGCAAAAATCTTTAGCGAAAATCTACAAACAACTTGACGATGATTTGTCTTATGAACGATCTTCTCAAATGTTCAAATACAAACGGGATTAAAAGCTTCAAATTTATCCATAAAGACTCTTCCTTCCATTGTTCTGTTATTAACTTATTTAACCGCTTAAATATGATATGTGTAATTTTTCAAAGGAATGAGCTAAGAGAGAAAACAAAAAGAAATTTTGTTAAAGTTGATGCCTTGAAACTTCGTCAGATTCTGCGTTTCGCAGGAATGGCCAATCAGGTCGGGCGGGTACGCCCAATCGGGAGTTTGTCGCAAATTACGATCGGGCGAACGTCACCCAATCGGGGCCGAGACGTCAACAGGTTTGAAGAATTGACGGCCCAATCGGGCGGCTGAGTTTTACGTGGTTTTGACTTATTCCATTTTGGTTTATCTTTTAGGGTTTTGTATGGAGTTTCTTATGTTATAAAAGGGTTTCCTGGTGTTCATTATTTAGCATACAATTCTAGAAACATTTTTAGCCTCTAGTATTTTTAGATTCCTTGTATTATTCTCTCTGGTTTTTCTCCATTATAGTGAAGATCATGGCTCTAATAATCCCCCACCTATGGACGTACGTATGACTGAACCACGTAAATCCTTATGTTCTTTGTTTGTTCTGCTTTATTGTTTTTCTCATCATCATTACTTCATTAATCTTGTTCATCACTAATTAATCAAATTACAATACCCTGTTTCCTAACAAATTAAAAATCACAAGAAATAATAATTTGTACCTATACAATCCTGTCAAATAAGTAGAAGTAAGACAATGTGCATAAAACATAGTCCAATAAAAGCTTTAAAACCCTGTAATCCTAGTATCTAACCCAATATCTAACCATGTTGGACCTACTTTGTCTATTAAACTGGCATTATCATACTTCACATACAATACCTTATTCCTTAGCTAATGTAAAACTACAGCACAATTTCAATACAATAGGAATCTTTTACTCGAGAATGATTATATCATGTGATTCAGATTTCTGAATCCAGAAATAAGCAAATACGAAGTACATCAGTATGGAGTTAGCTAGGCCCCTTTTCACCCAAAAATAACGAAGTACATGTGATATAGTGAGAAGGTGAATACGCATGTCACCGAGTCACAGCAGTCAGCAGACAGCAGAGGTGGTGGGGAGAGAGTGCTATATATGCTTAAGGTAGAAGCACAACCATTCAAGTTTAACCCCACTATCTAAATATATACCGTGGACCTACCACCTAATAAAAATTTATAGTACTCCCATGACTTTTGTACACCAATTTTTCCCCTGGAATATATCACGTTACGTAAATTTATTGGCTGGCTGGTCCTTACTTTGGCAGATATACTATACTACTACATGTTACTTTCATTATAGATTTATAGTGATGACTGATGAGAGTGTAAATGTGCTATGTGTAATTTGCTGTCTTGCTGAAGTTTCAGTTGCACTGGTATTGTTTCAGTATGTGTCTGACTCTTAAGAGATTTTGGTACAGTTCGGTGGAAGAAGGGCAAGACATCTACAGATCTACTTAACTACTACTTGGCTCCTCGCTATTGTTACATGGAATGCAAAACGTTCTAGAACGTGGTATGGAACGCAAAACGCAAAACGCAGCCTCTAGAGTAAACCAAATAGACTCTTAGACCACGTACCACGTATCACGTTCCACGTTCCTGGACGCGTTCCCTGGAGCTTGAAACTTGGCCACGTACCACGTTCCTGGACGCGTTCCCTGGAGCTTGAAACTTGGCCACGTACCACGTTCCCGGTATCAATGCTCCTAGGCCCTAGCTAATCGGTTTCATGAAATCTCGTCACTTGATGACTCCATTTGGCCTAATATATGCATGAATATGACTTTGCCCTAGGCCCCTACATATGCTCATATTCATTTACTATATACTAATTTTAGATAGAGTTTAACGACTGATTTCATGCTAAAAGAAAAAAGAAAGACGAGCTATGTCATGTCAACAAGTATGTCTGGCCTAAGTAAGTCGTGGTTGTGCCAATTTTCGGAAAATGGGTCCATGCACGGATGACTCACTTAACTAAGCCCCCTAAAAAATTATGTTTTGGGTCAGAAGTGAGTTGGCTCTGGTGATCTTGAGAAAAAATTTCATTTACTAATAGAATACTTTACGATAATAATATTAAATACAACTTAGCGTTTAATGGTTAACATTTTACTATATGTACTTGAGGTCTCGGGATCAAACTCCTATATTACGGAATTTTTAAATTGTACATGGATTACATAAACTAAAAATCCCTAGGAAGAGCGCCACGTGACACAGTTTCTTGTTTATACACGCCTTTTACGGCCCGTTTGGTAGTCGTTAATAAATTGCGGTAATGGGAATGAATTTTAAGTGTAATTTTATTAGGAAAGCACCCTTAAAATCTCCATGGGGAGCCATTTTTTCTCCATAGACAAGCAATCTCACCCCTAAACTTGTGTTTTTGTCTCCAAGGGGAAGCAATTTTCATTACCACTCATTACCACCTACAAGGTGGTATTGGATGGGAATGAAAATTCAAGAAGGAAAGTGGACACTTTAGGATAAATTAGCATTACCATGGTAATGGACAATGATATTTTTCACAAATTTACACACAAATTCATTCTCATTACCATCATTTATAACCAACTATCAAACGGGCCGTTAATATATTTGTATAGATATTCATACATGTCTTATGATCCACCATTGTGTTTTGCTTGCGCCGATTCTGAATGGCATGTGTTCCATATTAAAGTATGTTTGGTTTGAAATTCTTCTGTGCTGGAAACGGAAACAATAAATCATTATTGTCACATATTATAATCATTTTTCACTCTAATTAATCCCATGAGTAAATTACTGTAATGTATGTTAGCATAGGGTTGAGCTCAAGAAATAAACAAAAAATATTACCCTAACTTCAGTATCAAACATGTAATGGAAATAATATATTATTATGATTTTCAACACTTGAAAATATCATACCAAAGATGTTCTTATAAGTTACTAGAAAGGTTGTTGCCAAAAAAATCCCAAATTTTATTTCCAAGGATAATATCAATATCAACAAGAACAAGACGAAAATAATAGTAGCTAAGATAGAGCGAGGCATGATAGAGACCTAAGAGGATCATGACTTCTGTTGAAGACACAAGTATACTAATTATAATGAGTTGAGAAGATTAAAAAAGTGAATTTAAAAGATGTATTGTAAATTGGCCCCCTTCGAAACCATGTTTAGTTTTTTTGTTAAACCGATTCCCTTCACAACCAAGTCTGACTTCGCCTTATAGTGCTACGATACTAGCTAATCCGTCCGTTTTCGTCACACTATGGGAGGATTGGCCCCCCTATATATTAGACTTTAATCGTCGCCTTCGGTCCCCCCTCTCGTCGCGATTTCTCTGCATCCTATCTTCTGTCTCTCCACAACTACTACCTCCGTTTCAAATTAATAGTTACACTCCCACTTTTCACGCATGTCGATGTATTATTTTGAGTCTTTATATCTCTAACTTTGTATTTGTAAAAAATATAAAAAGTCGATATTCTAAACTACATATCAAGACAAATCAAACAAGACCCCACATGACTATATTTTCTCTTATCCATAACTCACAAATGATAGTCAAAGGAAAATTTGTGAATAGTGTCAAAAGTGAAAGTGTAACTATTAATTTAAAACGGAGGTAGTATTTATTTTCATGAGGAACCAAGACCGTGATTTATGGCCTACTAGTTAAGTCACTTTACAAAGATTCTTTACCCTCTACTTGATGTTTGTATTTTGTGTTGGTTCACACTTCTGAGAAAACAAGCTCAGGCCTTTTAATATTGTATACCAATATTTTGAAATTTTTTATTTTTTCTCCTCTAGTTCCAAATGTTCTTTCGATAAGAAATGTGGAAAATAAATCATGGAAAACTTCTCTCTTGCAATCATCGTCTTACCTATTGTAATTAGCTCTTACTTTCTAATATTTTAGTATGTCCAATAAATTCAAATCTTTTTAATGATATAGATAGTATATAATTTGCGATTAAATCTTTAGAAATGTCATGACTAAATTAGGTGATGAATACGATATGAGTATATGACAATACAACAACTACTACCAAGCTTGGTTTAGCTTACTTAGCTTGATGGAAATTTCACCTCATGACTTTAAGGTTGGAGGCTCGAATTCATCAAGGGAGGGGAATTTGGAAGAGGATTTTTCTTACCATTTCCCCCTCCTTTTAAGCGCTTAGTCTTGTGGGTCGAATTTTGTATCAGAGTTCCATAGTGGTTATTCTTCTTACCAATCTATAAAAAAGAAAATAAATACTACAAGTACTAACAATAATATAGTGATTTATTTGTATACTGTAATATTTCATTCGAAATTTGGTAATCACCTATACTATTTTAGAATCTCTAAAACATTTATTGTTTTTGTCCAAAATATTAATGTTTTGAGAGTGATATAATAGACATCAGATTAAATTTCATATACGTGTAAATGTATTTTGTAACTTTGTGCATTAAAAAGAATGCTATCAAGTCTCAACACTCAAGAGTCACGACTCCACCACATTATTGGATGAGTTTCCTTTTGTGTGCTAAAGAGGGGTAACCCCAAGAAAAATAAACTAGCATCTATACAAATGTACTAATAGGCATTTTAAGTGATGGGAATGGTGTCGGTGTTACATTTTTTTTTTTGAAAGAGAAATTTCATTAATTGAAGGCCAAATGGCATCTACAATAGGTATTAAAGTAAAACAAGATACAATTAAACAAGACTAAATCAAATTCGTCTTCGAAGAAAGTACAATGAACCAGATCGAACAATACAGCACAACCCTCTTGTATTTGCTGAATCAAACAGCTATTGATGAGGAAGTCTATCATTCTGATATAGTTTGGGAAAAACATTCTTGATCGAGTCAGGTTGACCGCATCCAAGATTCCAATACCTTCATGTCGAGTCTCGAACTTCAACCAATGAGAATAATTTCTCATATCTAAAAACAAAAAAACCATACTCACAACTCCCATAGGGGAGAAGGAGATTTCCAAAACAGAAACTAAAAACCCCATAACAGGTTTTGAGAAACTCTCATAAAGAGAGATTAATTTATTGAACAAAACAATAAAATGAAATAAAAACTGGAAATAAAAGGAAAAAAGGGGCTTACCATGGATGAAAACATCCATGACAGCCCCTAATTGATGAAGAAAGGGTAGGGGAGGCTAGGGTTTGAGAGAGAGAAAAAGAGAAGGGAGGCTAGGGTTTTATTTTTGTTACGTACACTTAGGTGTTTAAAAATATGTGTCGGTGTTGCATGGCACCCACTTCAATAGTTCAATATATGTGTCATATGACACTCTTTTCAAACTTATATTGTACATGTTTATTAGCTCATTTAAAAATATTAACAATATATATAGCTATTAGGAATCGAACAAATGTGAGAGTTTAACCATCAATACACTACAATTTCAATGTTTAACATAATAAAGTCTTATAATTATATGCAACTATGAAGAAATAAATAAATTTTTTAATCTCGAAAACATTTAATAATGTAATAAACTTTCTCTTATTCCAATTTCATTGAAATTGTTATTTTTATCCCTAATTGCTTAGATTTTTCCTTAAACAATTTATCATGTCATAGCGTCTACTTTCAATTTCACACTGGACAAAAAAATATGAAAATCTAATAAAATCAATTATAAAATTTATTTATAATAATATATTTGATAATTGCAACAGACTCAGGAAATCGCCGAGGTCAAAATACTAGTTACAAACTAACAAGCCGTAGCTTATGCTTTTCCCCTCAAAAAAAAAAAACTAACAAGCCGTGGCAACACCACACCTGAAACATCTTCCGCCAAAATTTGATCGAGATATGGAGGACGTCCTAGGAGAAGTCAGAAGAGTGATGAAGCCTTAAAAATTGGGCTCCAGATGATGGGCGTAGTAACCTGACTTAAAAAAATGGGCTCCAGAATGTTGTAAAGCCTTCAAAAAAATGACCGTATAATCATGCCGTTTTCTTCTTGAAGCCCAAAGCTTAATTTGTTCAACATACGAGGCTGATAGTTGTTTATGCCAAATTCTGATCAGGCAGAACTTAGCTGAGGATCTACAGCTAATGGAGATGCAGCTACAAACAATAAAAGATACTAGCTACGAAATTGAAAGAGAATGCAAAGCAAAGGCGAAGACACCAAGAAATGGTGACGCGGAAAACCCCAAGAAGAGGGTAAAAACCGCGGGTGGAATTGAGTCCACCAATCCACTATGTAGGAAGATTACAACTTATAGCTAGCAGCTAGCAGCTTGTAGCTTATCTGAATACACTTGTAAATATTTGTGAAAGTAAATGGAAGTGTTCTAATGTAAGCAATGTTAATGAACTGCCTTTTCCCCAATACTTCTACTCCTATTTATATCCATACATTTATTGTAACGTTGCTTTACATGTTTACGTTGCATAACTAATCTCCTAATATGATGCCATGATCTCCTAATATCAAGGAGTATCTCCACTTCTGCTTAATGACTCTTGTCAACCCTATTTTGTAGGCGCAACAGCATTATTGACTTGGTCTTGATCAGTATCCAATGCTCTTTGAATCGAATTTATTCAACTCCCTTCGTTCCTGCTTGCTGTAGCTGCTACCTGTAACTTCTAGCTGGGACGGATGTATATCCTGCAATTCAGCTTAGCAGATTTTTAGGACATAACAATTGCCCCTAACTTGTGATGCCAACCTAGGCGCAACTGAGTTAAAATCGCAAGTTATCAATCAAAAACAAACTATTAGCAAAAGGACTTAAGATCTAAACAAACTGGTATTTCAAAATTTTATCTCTTAATCTGAGGAATTAAAACGTGTGAAGATAATAAATTTTACCCTAGAAGATAAATCCTTTTAATCCGCTGAAAAGATAATTTTCTTGGGGAAAGAAAAAAAACTCATCAGATTAATGATTACTTATCAACAGCTAAAAGATAATTCTCACGCATCAATAAATTTTTATCCGTTAGCCCAAACTACCGTTGAGCTACCAGTATTTAAAGGACTCCTCTCCTCTTTGAACTTCACTTTATTTTCTAGCGACTTCGTCTCCTTCTCAGGTAAAGTTCTCTTCTCTTTCTTTCTTCCTCAAGAATTCTGTAGATTTTCTTCCTTTCTAATGGGCAGAGCCATAGATGACGTTGTTCATCTGTCACGAGAGAGATATCGAGGTGCTTAAGGTCCTGGGGGCTTCCCTGAAAATGCTCAGATTATCCTTCCTACCCCATGCAGACCCGAAACCTGCCCCGAAGATTACATCTGTTATTATGAACACCCCTTTTACCTAGGATACAATTACACCTTTTCACCCCTCACTAGATCTTTCATGGAGGTTTTGCACCTTTCCCCTGGCCAGCTGATGCCAGCTTTTTGGAAAACCTGCCTAACTTTAGAAGCCCTAACTAAGACATGGCATAATCCTTTCTCTCTAAAGAACTACTACTGCCTATAGCGTTAGAAAACGGGTAAGGGTTTCATCACTTTTAGGGCTAAGGCTCCCTTCCCCCATTAATAGAAGGTACAATTGCATCAGACTCATTTGGAAAACTAGGTATTTTTTTGTAGTGAAAGATTCGCTGGGCGAAGCTGGGGGCCCTCTAGTTGGGGGTTGGTCTACTAAAGGTACCTAATGTCCATTTGTGCTTTGTTTCTAAAAATGAATTAACTAGGTTCTTACCTTGTTTCACTTGCAGGTCTTGGCCCTATTACCTCCCAGATTCCTGAACAAGCTGAGAGGTTACCTGAATTGCTCAAGTTTCCTGTCGAGGAACGTACCTTCGCAGCTCCTACCGAGGTCCTACCCTTAGATTTCAGAGCATCTTCTCGTACTAACTCAATGTCGACAGGTAATTTTGATTTTTGGTGCAGATTATACTTTGCTCACAACTCTTAGATATTAGGCCAACTAATTTTCTCATTCATGCAGCTCCAGCAAGATCCAGTAACTTATCTGACGAAGATGCCATGGACAGGCTCAAGAACAGGAAGAGGTCAGCTGCTTCTTCTGGGCAGTCCCAGATTGAAAGAGTTCCTCGCAAGAACCTTCGCTCATCCTCCATTCCCACCACATTGATCATACGACCGATTCTCCTAGGGATGAGGTCCTTGTGAGCTTTCCTGCTGACTTTCTAGCTGAAGAAGGTCTAGAAGGTGGGATCTGGCCTGCAGCTGACAAGCTCGTATTTCCAGCTGCGCAAAAGAGATTGAAGGGACAGGACCCTGAGGTCATCCTGAACCATGCTGTTCAGCTATCCCTACAGGTTAGCAACATCTTTTGACCTATTTTAAATCAAGAAAAATGATTAAAGTCGCTTTATACTTATGATTTTTGTTGCTTCACCAGCTTTCCCAGAGTTGCATAGCTGCCAGGGACAGCTTGCGGACTGTTGCTACCCTTCAGGATAAGGTGGCTCGTCTGCAAAAGGACAATTTGAGCCACCAAGCTAAGCTGGAGAGGGAGAAACAATCCCGGTTGGATGCTGAGAGCAAGCTAGATGCTGAACAAAAACTGATGGAGAAAGAGAGGCTGGAAAAAGATGAGAAGATAGCTGAGGCGGAGAGGGAAAATGCACGCCTGGCTGCAGCTGTAAGAGAAGCTGAGGAGAGGGCTTTAGACATCCAAGCTGAGGCAAAAATTATCGAAACTGCGAAGCTAGCTTTCCTGATTAAGTTCAAGAAGCTAGATGACAAGGGTGTCAATTTCTACATTGACAGATTCCTCAAGCTGGATTCTATGACCGCTCTGGAAGCTTTAGCTACAGGTGGCAAAACAAATGACTCGGAGAAGTCTACAGCTGAATCTCCTCCTTCTCTCAACCATCCAGAAGGTGCTGTTCTTGGTGACAAGGACAAGGCTGCTGGCGATGATGCCAGCGTGATCTCTTAGTTTTTTTTCAGTGCTTTCATCAGTTTTTCTTTTGGAACAATTTAGGTTTACTTAGCTTGGACACTTTTACCATTGCCTACGGGGGCAATGTGTTTTTGTAAGAACATATTTTCTTTTGGCAATTTAATCGTTTGAACTTATGTCTTTGCCTTTTGATCTTAGCTATTGATACTTTGATGAGTACTTAAGTTACATGCATGCTTTTTGATCTTAGGTATTAGAACAACATATT
The DNA here is from genome assembly GCF_026745355.1 of Beta vulgaris subsp. vulgaris. NCBI lineage: Eukaryota > Viridiplantae > Streptophyta > Magnoliopsida > Caryophyllales > Amaranthaceae > Beta > Beta vulgaris. The sequence continues at coordinate 2,476,100 of NC_079206.1, read as the reverse complement.
TACCTGGGGTAAGTGTTGTTCAACTTAGTTTGGGCCCGTTTCCTTGGTGCTACGACCACTCAGCTAAGTTTGGGTGAACTAACCCTTAGCTGCTTGGTGCTGGTGCTACGACCTTGTAGCTGGATTCGAAATTCCAGCTACCCACCTGGGTGCTGCAACCCCTTGCGTTTACCTGCGTATGAAGTGGACTTTAGATGGCTTGCTGCTACGAGCATAAAATATTAAGTCGTTAGACAAATTAAGTGGTTGTTTACCTGGTGGACCAATGCTTTGTGCAAAGCAGTGGTTGCCTTTAAGATTCTGGCGTCTTTGGCCCGATAGTAACCTGGTAGTGCCCCAGGTTAGAAATGATATAGCTTAAGGTGAGAAGCGTTCCAGCTTCTAGGTATGCTTTTCCATCTTTAGTAGTTAGACGATAAGCTCCTTTTCCAACTACTTGATCGATTAGATAGGGGCCTTCCCAGCTGATCCCTAATTACCAGCATTGACTTCTTGGGTATTCTGAAAAACTTTCCTTAGAACCCAATCTCCTACCTTGAATACTTTAGCTTTGACATTCTTGTTGAAGCTACGAGCCCACTATTTGTTGTTGTGCAGCCATTCGTACTAATGCATTATCTCCAATTCTTCGATGGAATCTAGGTCGTAGCTAAGCTCTTTGTCGTTGGCTTCAGGAGTCATCAATCCATATCTAGCTGTGGGACAGCTACTTCCGCAGGAATACCGCCTCGCATCCATACACAAGTGAAAAAGGAGTTCTTCCTGTGGCGCCTCTTGGTGTTGTTCTGTTTGCCCACAGCACCTTAGGTAGCTCTTCTACCCATCTTCCCTTCTTAGCTTTTAGGCGCCTCTTAATGCCTTGATAATTACTTTATTGCTGGACTCAGCTTGTCCGTTAGCTTGCGGATATCTAGGTGTGGAAGTTATCAAGCTGATGTTCCATTCGTGACAGAATTGCCTTGTCTTGTCACTTATGAATTGTGATCCGTTATCACAAATGATTTCGCTGGGTACCCCGAATCTGCAGATAATGTTAGTATGCAAAAAGGATATTACTTCTTTATCTCTCACCTGCTGGAATGCCCCAGCCTCGATCCATTTAGAGAAGTAGTCCGTGAGTGCTAACATGAAAACTTTTTGCCCTGGAGCTACAGGAATTTCCCCACAATGTCCATGCCCCACCTCATGAAAGGCCAGGGTGTTAAGGTGGGGTGCAATATCTCAGCTGGCTGATGTGTCATGCCTGCGTGTTTTTGGCAGCTTTCGCATTTTTGCACATACTTCTTAGCATCAGCACGCATGGTTGGCCAATAATACCCGTATGCTAGGATTTTGTTTGATAAGCTTCTTCCAGCTGCATGAGACCCGCATTCACCTTCATGGAACTCCTTGAGGGTGGGCTCCCATTGGTCTTTGTCTAAGCACCTTTGTAATAGATCGTAGCTGGCGCAAGCTCTTTTGAATAGAGTGCCGAAATAACATGATATCTTGTGGCTTTCATTCGCAGCTTCCTAGCTTCCAGCTTATCTTCTGGCAAGATGCCCCTCTCCAGAAAATCGATGATTGGCTGGGTCCAGCTGGTGCTTCCTGCCTGGTTGTCATCTGATTGCACCATGTTTACCTCTTTGCTGATAGCTGGCTCAGCTAGGTGGGCTATAGGTATTGATTTGAAATCGCATTTTCTGAGTGCTGATCCGAGGTTAGCTAGGGCGTCCGCCTTGGTATTCTGGTCCCTTGGGATCTGCTTTATGCTGAACTCTTCGAATAACTTGGCTTTGTCTTTGGCTAGCTCTAGGTAAGAGGCCATTTTAGAATCTTTAGCTGCGTACTCTCCATTTACCTGGCTTACTATTAGCAACGAATCACTGAAGACACGCAAACTGTTAGCTTTTAAATCATGTGCTAGTGTCATACCTGCTATTAAGGCCTCATATTCAGCTTCATTGTTGGTAGCTTTAAAATCGCAGCAGATAGCGCGTACTATCATGTCCCCTTGTGGCGACTTTAGCACTATACCTAGACCAGCCCTCTGAAGTTTGAAGATCCATCTACATACAGCTGCCATGAGCCTGATTTACCTACTTTGTTAACAGTGGCGCACTTCTTCTTCCAGCGGTAGCAGCTAAGTCAGGGCTAAAGTCTGCCACAAAGTCAGCTAGGGCTTGCGATTTTATAGCTGTCCTGGGTAGATACCTAATGTCATGTGCACTCAGGGATATGGCCCATTTGGCCATTCTCCCTGAATGCTCAGGTTTTCGTAATACTGCTTTGATGGGGTAATTAGTCATAACATGAATGGGGTGAGACTCAAAATAGTGCCTCAACTTACGAGATGCCATATATAAAGCTAATACTAACTTTTCAAGTGATGTGTACCTGGTTTCAGCATCTAGCAAGGATTTGCTAACGTAATAAACTGGGAGTTGTTGATTTTCAGCTTCCCTGGCTAGTACCGCACTTACCGCTTTGCTGCTAACAGCTAGATACAGCTGGAGAGTCTCTCCTGTGGATGGCTTTGATAGGAGGGGAGGTTGAGCCAGGTAGGCCTTCAGATCCTGCAATGCAGCTTCATGCTCATCTGTCCAGTTGAATCCTTTATTCTTTTTTAGCACGTTGTAAAACAAGTGGCACTTGTCGGATGATCTGGATATGAATCTGTTCAGTGCAGCTACCCTTCCTGTCAGCTTCTGGACCTCTTTCAGGTTTCGTGGTGACTAATTGATTAGTGCTTGCACTTGGCTGGGATTGGCTTCTATTCCTCGCTGGGTGACTATGTAGCCCAAAAACTTGCCTGCTGGGACACCGAAGGAACACTTGCTAGGATTGAGTTCATCCCATACTTCTTTAAGACTTCAAAGGTTTCTGCAGGTGGTCCACATGATCCTCTGTTTCTTTGTTTTGACCAGCATGTCATCTATATAGACTTCCATCGTGTCCCCCAGCTGCTTCTCGAACATCTTGTTGACTAGCCGCTGGTAGGTGGCACCCGCATTTTTTAGCCCAAAGGGCATTACCTTGTAGCAATAGATGCCTCTTTCAGTCATGAAGGCGGTCTTTTCTTGGTCTGCAGGATCCATTAGTATCTGATTGTAACCTGAGTAGCATCTAGGAACGTTAGCCTTTCATGGCCAGCTGTAGCGTCCACTAATGCATCAATATGTGGCAGTGGGAATGGATCTTTAGGGCACGCCTTATTGAGATCTGTAAAATCGATGCACACCCGCCATTTGCCATTTTTCTTTCCAACAACCACCACGTTAGCTAGCCATCGGGATATTTGACTTCTCGGATTTTGCCAGCTTTGAGTAGCTTGTCCACCTCTCGTTGACTATCATTTTCTTTCTGGAGCAAACTTCCTTCTTTTCTGCTTTACGGGCTTTGAGTTGGGATCGACGTTTAGCTTATGGGTGATGATGTCAGGCTCAATGCCTACCATGTCTTCATGGCTCCATGCGAAACAGCTTACATTTTTCTTTAAGAATTCAATAATCCGCTGCTTCTCCTCAGCTGGCAGGGATGCCCCAATCTGCACGGTCTGCTCTGGCTTTGCTGGGTCCAACGCCACTTCATCTACATCTTGATCTGTTGGCTTGGCTGGCGCTGGACCTTGCTGTAATTGCTAGATAGATTCCTTTTTTGCTTTTAGAGATATGCTATAGCATTCCCTAGCCAGCTTGCGATCGCCCCTGATTTCTTGTACTCCCCACTTGGTAGGGAATTTAATAGTCTGGTGATAGGTGGAAGGTACAGCTCGCATTTTGTGGATCCATGGTGTCCCCATTATGATGTTGTATGCTGAGGGACAATCTACCACATTGAACCTGGTTTGGAGGTTGACTCCTTTTGCATAGGTGGGCAATACGATTTCTCCGAGCGTTGTAGCTGGCTCGCCATTGAACCCGAACAGAACGGTTGCTTTCCTGAGGATATCAGCTTCCTGCAGCCCCATGCTTTCTAGAGCCTTTTGAAAATGATATTAGCTGAGCTGCCATTGTCTATCAGACTCGCTTCATGAGGCAATTGCTGACGGTGAGGATACGACGAGGCCGTCATGATTATCAGCTTCTTCATCTCCATCTTCTTCGTCAAAGCTGATGGTCATGCTTCTGAGCTTTTTCTCTTCAGCACTCCTCAGCGGGCTAGGTGCATTTTGGAACCTTCTCGAGCAAATCTCTTGGCTGCAGAGTATGTTAGTCCACATATTTCTGAACCTCCAGAGATAGAATTGATTACCTTATCGTGCAGGGGCTCAGGTGGTGGATGAGGCTGTTGCTGGCTGGGGCCAGCTTTATCTTCTTGCTGCCCCTTTTTCCCCATCAAGTGCTCGAGATAGCCCTTCTTAGCAGCCAGCCACCTCCTTTTTGAGAGCATTGCATTCTTCTGTTCGATGGCCATGGTCGCCATGGTAGCTACACCACTTGGTGGTGTCCTTCTCGCTGTCTGGTCTGTCGTTTTTGCGAGGCCACCTAACTGTGGTTCCCAGCTTTTCTAATGCGTTTACTACGCCTCCTGCATCCACGTTAAAACAGTAGGAAGCAATGGAAGGGTAATCATTGTTAGACGATTTACCTGTGGCCTTGCTGGCTACGTTATTACTTTCGCGCTTCTGATATGGCTGATGGCGCCAATCAGTCTTCTTCTGGTTCTGGGATTTCCGATCGTAGCTAGGCTCGCTCACGTACCTGGACGCCTCGTCCTCCTCGACACGTATCTCAGCCATAGCTCTGGCCCTGACCTCTTCGAATGTGCCACATGGGTACCTGGTCAATTCATAATACAATCTAGATTTATAGGTTAGTCCTCTCCTGAATGCTTCGATAGCTGTGGGAACATCCAGGTTCTTGACAGAGATCATTTCCTTGTTGAATCGATCCAGGTACTGCCTCACAGCTTCATTGGCTTTCTGGGTGATGCGGTACAAGTCGCCGGTGTGCTTCTCTAGGATCCTGCTGCTTGCAAACTGCATATAAAACTTGTTAATTAAAGCAGCAAAATTTTGAATGCTACCTGGCTTAAGACTTATCAGCCATTGTAAAGCAGGTCCAGATAGGGTGGCCCCGAAGGACTTGCACATGGTGGCTTCTAGCAGATGCTCAGGAATGGACAGAGTCCACATCTTCTGTTTATATTGAGCCACATGGTCATAGGGATCCGCAGCTCCATCATACAGCTTGTGAGGCTGGGTCACGTTGATCTTTTTGGGAATCCTGGCTCTTGCGATTTCTTCCACGAAGGGGGATTGGGCGTAGCCATCAGGAGATTCTTCAGCCACAGGGGTAGGTGCTCCAGGTAGCTTCGTCAGCATGCGAAGTATTTTCCTGTTCTGAGATTCTAGGAGCGCCATTTTCCTGGCTGTGGGATCAGCTTCATCTGCTTCATCGTCGGATCTAGCTGCTCCATCTTCACCTTCACTGGCCTCGGAATCTTCTAGATCAAGCACCTTAGGAATTACGTTCCGGATACGTGTTTGGGTGTTTGTTACTTTTGACAGAATCCAATTCTTTTCTGAGGCTGTCAATGGTCTGCTGGGCCTCAGATTGAGTGCGGTGAAGGTCCTCCTGAGCCTTCAGCAAAGCCGCTTTCATTGCCTCAGCAGAATCGTCAGCCATTTCAAAGTTGGGTTGAAGTGTTTCTTTTGGGATTTTGATGAGAGTTTAGCTGTAGAGCCCCACGGTGGGCGCCAAACTGTTTATGCCAAATTCTGATCAGGCAGAACTTAGCTGAGGATCTACAGCTAATGGAGATGCAGCTACAAACAATAAAAGATACTAGCTATGGAATTGAAAGAGAATGCAAAGCAAAGGCAAGACACCAAGAAATGGTGACGCGGAAAACCCCAAGAAGAGGGTAAAAACCGCGGGTGGAATTGAGTCCACCAATCCACTATGTAGGAAGATTACAACTTATAGCTAGTAGCTAGCAGCTTGTAGCTTATGCTGAATACACTTGTAAATATTTGTGAAAGTAAATGGAAGTGTCTAATGTAAGCAATGTTAATGAACTGCCCTTTTCCCCAATACTTCTACTCCTATTTATATCCATACATTTATTGTAACGTTGCTTTACATGTTTACGTTTGCATAACTAATCTCCTAATATGATGCCATGATCTCCTAATATCAAGGAGTATCTCCACTTCTGCTTAATGACTCTGTCAACCCTATTTTGTAGGCGCAACAGCATTACTTGACTTGGTCTTGATCAGTATCCAATGCTCTTTGAATCGAATTTATTCAACTCCCTTCGTTCCTGCTTGCTGTAGCTGCTACCTGGTAACTTCTAGCTGGGACGGATGTATATCCTGCAAATTCAGCTTAGCAAGATTTTTAGGACATAACAATAGTGATACCCAATAACAAGATTAAACTCCAAATTTGTTCAATCATATACTACCTCTGTTTTTATTTAGTTGCAATAATTTCTATTTTTAGATGTTTTTTATTAGTTGCAATATTTCCCTTTTTAGAAAAGCTTTTGGGATAATTTGACTATATTACCCTTACTTCACCTATTGTCCCTATTTAATTACAGTACTAGTAACAGGGCCAATTGAGTCAATTATACTCTCTTTTCTCATTTCATAAAGTTTGTGCAAAAAGGTGAATGTTGCAATTAAATAAAAAACCGAGGTAGTATTTAGATATATCATAAGCATAGTATATTCATTTCTTATTTGAAGTCCTCCAATGAGCAAAATTCAACCCATAAGGAGAATACGAAAAGTGTAATGAGCAAAATATAGATTAATTCATTGGTTTTGAGGTTTAAAAAGCATGTTATGCAACAGAATTAATATACTCCCTCATCTCTTTGTAATATAAACACTTTGTATTTTGACACTATTCACATGCTTTATTTTGATGATCGTTTGTGATTTATACCATATAAAAAACATAGTTGTATGGATTTTGTTTATCTTGTGCCTCGACATTTCTTTTTAAAAATAATTTTTCTACTATATTTACTTGTACTTAATTTAACATATCAATGGTCAATGTTGGCAAAATTTAAAATCAAACCGTGAAGGTTACGAAGAAACAAAGGTTGTACTTATTTAACCTTTAAGCTCTCATGCGAAACTATACGTTGTCAATGCCTCATCTTTGTCTTTCTTCAGTCTCTATGTTGTATCCCAACCTTTGCAAAATTCCACATAATACCCTTAAATTTACTCTTCTTTTTTTTTGGTGCACAATGCCCTCGTCGTTAATTAGACATCATTATTTTCTTTTACTTATTATAATCTAGTGAAACTAATTTAATTTATGAATATTTCTCCAAGATTTACCTAACGTAGAATTTTTAAAAAGTTAAATGTAATTTTAAGGATTCTTTGTAGAATTTTTAAAAAGTTAAGGTACAACGTAAAAACTGAAGAAACATAAAAATATAAGGTACAAAAATCCTTTATATATATTATATTCATCAGTTACCTCGATGTTTACCTAACGTCGGACACTGGGGAAAAAGATGGGGAGGGGAAACGACGGGGAGATGGTTGGGGGCATCAAGGAAACGGAGGGGCAGGGGAATAAAAGCACACCGAAGACCACGAAGGGGAAGAGACGACGGAGGACGCACGAGGGGGAGGGTGAGTAGACGAGAAAGGACGCAAGGGGGAATGGGATAAGACGACAGACGACGCGAGGGGGCGGGGATAAGGCGACGGGGGCACGGGGGAAGCATGGGAGAAGGCAACAGAAGACGCCGGGGGGGAACAACACACTATATGCGACCAAAGATAGGGCTAGGCCTAGCCAGCGACTAGGTTGAGATATCAGCCACCGGCGAGCCTAGGAAGGTAGATGACGCTGGAGTTTTTTGTTTTAGGGTTTGGTTGAAGGAAATCCTTAACACCAACATTTTCAATCATGCCCAGCTTCTTTAAATAGTCTTATTATTAATCACCTTTTTTTTGACAGAGTTATCAGCTTATTATTAATTGATAAACTAGAACATTTATCTCACTCCTAAAAGCATCTAGACATATTTCCTTCCTCTTAAAATTTCATGCACATTCTGTCCTTGATCTTTTAAAAGATTGTCGATAAGAAAAAAAAAAAAAAAAAGCTTGAATACAACCTTTTTAGACCATATCTAAGAATATGTAAACTTAAAATAGTCTTAACTTTTGATTTGTACGTATAGAGCAATATTTGTATTACATGATATGTAAAAAATAATTCTCTATCATTTTGTTTTCTCTCCTTGCTTATTCATCACCATTGTTGTTGGAAAGTTGCCCCCCCAAATATGAGTTTGATAATTTGGACGACTCACAAATAATAATAAAAAATATTTTAAAATCAATTAATAATATGAGGAGTAACTCCTCAAACTTATAAAGTTTTGTGATTTTATTCTAATATTTCATATAATTTATATTAAGGGCATGTTCTCCTCAATTTATTTTCAGTTCAGTTCAATTTAGGGTCTGTTCTCTCCAGCTTATTTTCAGTTCAGTTCAGCTCCAATAAGTTCAATTCAGTTCAGTTCAGCTCCAATAAGTTCAGTTCAGTTTAGTTCAGCTGTTTTATGCCGAAGAGAACAAGCCCTTAGTTCAATTCAACTCTGAATTCAGTTCAATTTAGTTCAATTTAGTTTAGTTCAACTCTAGACAATACTTTTACTCTCACATATCACTATTCATTTCAATTCATCTCAATTCATTTCAGTTCAACTATTTTATGCCGAAGAAAACAGACCCCTAACGCATAGATGACGATGATTCATGGAATCTCAACATAAAAGGTACAATTGAACGGTTGGTGTCAAATTTGATCTTATTTATTCTAAAAAAAAAAAGATGACAAAATACTTTCATTCGTCGTAGAATGAAATTCATTAAACTACCACTCAGGCACTGACCTCCACCTGATCTGCCTCATCCCTAAAACTTGAACTGCTTAGGTGTTGTTTGGTTGGAAGCTATTTCCCTTGGAAATAGAAATTCCTAGGAAATGCATTATGGGTGTTGTGTTTGGTTGGAGGGAAATGGGAGAAGCATAGGAAATACAAGTTCCAAGGGAAATAGAATTTCCCATGAAACATGGGAAATCACTCACCAAGCCCCCCCTTGGTGAGTAATTTCCTAGGAAATGCAATTTCCTATGGTGTCAACCAAACAATTTTGTCTAATTCCTAGGAAATTAACAAGGGAAATAATTGAATAATTGATCATCCACATTGACACGCACATTAAAATCTGCCTAAACTCCCACAAAAGTCTCCTTTATCCCGTCGTCTACGCCATTTAATAAATACTTTCTAATTTTTTTTTTTTTTGATACGGAAAGAAAACTTAGGCAGACCCCCTAATCAGGCGGCCAACCTAAAACGTCCTTTCGGACGAAAAGGGAAAAATCAACATCAAACGGAGGAGTATGAGAAACAGGATCTAAAAAAGAGTGCCCTTGATTAGCCATAAGATCCGCAACTTTGTTAGCCTCCCGATAACAATGCTGAACCTGTAAGGAGACAAAATGAGGGAAATTAGAAACTATGTCAAGCACAATATAATGAATTTCCCAAATCACTTTCCACGTTTTTCTAATAGCATTAATAAATACTTTCTAATAAACCCCACTAAATTCGCCAACAAATTTTCAAATCTCCAAATTTTTCTTTCCACTATATAATTAATCATCTATCAACAAATTCAACAAAAAAACACCTTCCTCACTTTCCCTTCTCTAAAACACACAACTCTACCCAAAAACCACCATGAAACACACCGTTTTATCTCTCTCTTTCTTCTTCCTTCTTTTCACCCTCTCATATGCTCGTAACATAGTAGTACGAGACAATCCAACCCATTTCCATCATCATCATCAACATCATGATCATGATCATCATAGCATCAAATCTTCATCAGACGGTGGAGAATCTTCCACGATTCTCCTCCCCACTGGATCATCCCATGTACACGAACACACCGAATCCAAACCCTTTGAGGTGAAAGAAGCTACAAATGAAGATGATTTTGATCACCGGAAAAACCGTATTTCTTTTCCGGTAATCCGGTTTAATCTCCGCAAATGCCGTCACCATCAACACCGGTATTCCTGGTACCCTAGCAAGTTCGTTGGTATTGATGAGATGAACTTTGACCGGAATAACGTTGACTTGAATTTGGATTTTCCGGTTGAAAGTAAAGTTATATTACACCGCCACGTGGCGATGAACTATCCAGGATATGATCAACATCGGAACCCTCTCCACCGTCCACGTCATCATCATGATCATGATGATCGGACGGCTGAGATGATGAGAGAGATTGAGAAAGATCATGAGTATGAGAATAAGGAGAAAAAACTTTGGAACAAAATTCACAAGTTCTTAGGTTACTTTTAAGGAGATCACAAATTGGGCATACTTATGTAGTTAAACAACGTCCTAGAATTTCCTAATAACGCCCTAAATACGTATTTATATACTTATATTTCTTTCTCTTTTCTCCCCTTAACTCACTCCCTATTTTTTTTCAGATTTTCTACCCTTCTTCATTCACTTTCCTTTGTACAACGTCTAGGCCTTCGCCTTTGGGCGAGGCCCTAGAAATCTTTCTCAACTGTTTCTGTGCTATATAGTTACGAATTATGTCTAATAAAATGGTTTTGGGGATTGTGTATAATGTGATATAATAAGGTGTAGTATTTTGATTTACTACACTCTTTTAACTAGGAGAGAATAGAGATGTGATGTGTAATACTTTTATGATATATTGGGCGTACTTAATGTAGTAATTAGTTATGTGGTTTTCATTCTTTTTGATGAGGATGTTATCGTGTTATGGAGTAGTTTATTGATGCAATTATGTGCGACTTTGTTCAATATTTATAAATAAAACTACTTTTTCGTTTCAATTTAGTTGTGACATTTTTTAAATCACAGATTTCTAGGTCATTTTCGGAAAGGAGAGAGATAGAGAAAGAAAACGAAAAGGTCTCATATGATAATAGAAAGATAGAAAGAAGTTATTACCCAAAATAAAAGTATTGACATTTAATTTGAAACTTCCTAAAATAAAAAGTGTCACAACTAAATTGGAACGGATAAAGTAATAGTAATTTCATATAGTATTAATCTGACGATATTATGTTGGATTCTTTTGCAAATGGTGCAAAGAGATGAATCAAGTCTCCAAAATAAGTCTATCACTGGTTTCGATCTGAAATGAAGAGTCGATGTAACACATCAAAAGCTATCATGCAATAAATATTTTTCCTCGACAAAGTATGGCTTCCCGTAATTTACAATCTCACTGAACTCAAAATTTTAAGCTTTCGCGTGATAATGGAGTCGAAGAACTAAACATGGGGGTAAGTGAGCAACATCACAAAATAAATTCATCTTATTGCAAATAAGTAAGCATCAAACTTTGGGAAACTTTCATTTCTATTACTGGAGACTTGAAGCCTCCCTTAAACCAGTAGAAAATACAAATACTACACCTAAAAATAAAATGTGAAGGTTAACTTAAGTTTGAATGAAACAAGAGCCAGAGCTAAGCAGTTCAGAGCAAGGCCATGGGCTTACCTCTAACGATGATCCCTCGACATCAGAACACTCCCAAGGTCTCGTTCGCAATTTAAACGAGCCATAAAGATTGATATCGGAAAGACAGATGTTTGTAAACGGGGCGTTTTTTATCCCCTTCACCAGTCCAGGCTGCTGAATATTTTCACCCCATATGCTCTTCATCCTGATATCCTGAACAACAGGGATAGCTTTTGGATCAAACTTGTCATCTGCGTGATCACCAACATCACCAGAAATCTTAACACCTTTCTTGGCATTCTTAATGTATACATTTGCGACTGTTATGTTTCTTATGTACCCTCCTCTACCAACTTTGGTCTTAATGTGTATTCCAACTCCCATATTGAAAAGATTAATATGTTCTGCCAACACGTTTTCCACTCCACCCGACATCTCACTACCAATTGCGATGCCAGAAAATGGTGATGATCCTGTTATCCTCCGGATGGTTATGTCAGAGCTAGGGCGACCAAAAGCAAGTCCATACTCATCCCACCCACTCTTTATGGCTACCATATCATCACCAGTTGAAATGTATGAATCTTCTATGCAGACATTGGAGCTTGAATCTATATGAAAATTAAAGGAAGCCGAGTTAGAGTAAAATGCAACACAAGTACACAACATGGATTTGGATAATGAGTTTATGACCATGAAAAAACTTCGCATCTTAAAATATAGAGCAAAGATACAGTGAATTTGTTAAGCAGAGACATGAAACAATGCATCAGCAAGCAGCTTCAGAGTATTTGTCTTTGAAGTTTCAAGTCACATGTCTTGGTGGCTTTGTTGTCTTATGTTTGCCTCAAAAAGGTATACTATTGGATCCTTAGTTTTATGATTTCATCACTACACTAGTTCAAAAAATAAGAACTATTTATTGATACCTAGAGAGTTTTATGTAGGAAACAGAACAAAGTGCATATATGCAGAGAGTGAACAAAAAGAGGACACAACTACAATTAGTTTAAAGGGAAAATTTTACTCAACAGCTATTATTTTCGAAAGAAACATCAGCAATTCCATCAGAAGAAATAACTATTGAGCAAAATCATGCAGCATAATAAAATCTCATGATTCTAAGTTAACATAGATTCTAGCGACTATGAGTCATGCAAGTAGCTTATTATAGTTAATAGTTGCATAAGATAGGAAAGTCGGACTGATCATGATCTAACAAGGTATCCAAATTCACTTGGAGAAACTCTAGACCAGCCAGGATGATCGGGCGACAAAATGAATTAGTACCACCTTCCAAATATACTAGAGTCTAGAAATCCTAAGTGGTCTTAGCTTATCTGATTTCTTTCGTGACATACTATTAAAGAGCATGGACAAGTTATTCATAATTGCAGAGGAACGAAATTTGACAAGTACCTGGATCAATACCATCAGTGTTGGGAGAGTCAACTGGAGCCAATATAGTAACATAACGGACAACAACATTGCTGCGAAGACCAAATAAGAATGAATTTAGCATGCGATAAATAAGTGACAGTTGTCTATATGATTTTGTATATTTTTAGGTTAGTAAGAAGAAGATCTAAGCTGAGCGGAATTCCGCATGGGCAAACCTGGCCCAGGCCCCTTTGGAGTAGGGAGGACAGTAAAGGGAATCCCTAACCCCCCGGCCCCCAAAGTGCCTCTTGTAGGGTATGATTCCGCAACCTCATGGGTTGTGATATACAGATCCTGACCTTTAGACCAAGCAATGCTTGGTGTCTACGATGAGTTGTGGGCTAAACCCAAATTAAATAGTCCTAGCATGTAGAACACCATGTCCATACCCATGCCATCAAAACTTATGGATCTTGCTGGCTGTGGGTAAGTCCGTAAGTGTGTAGAATACTAGAACCTCCTACAGTGTAACACAAAGGCTTTGGGCCAGAACCCCGACCCTCACAGCAGTGAAATATGGACTTCTCCAGGGAAATGATCATCCAATGTTACTTCAGACCCAAGTTTACAGTTTTTATGGTGCTTTGTCAACATAGCACAGATATAAGTATATAATGACTCAAAATATAGCATGCTCTGGCATACAAGACTGCAATATCTACCTGCAGTAAACAGGGTGAACGTTCCAAAATGGAGAATTCTTGAATATCACATTGGAAATGATAATGTCGCTGGAATGCATGAATTCTATTAAATGTGGTCTAGTATATTGAAGAGTCCTTTGTCTCCACATATTCCACCAAACATCTCCTTGACCATCAACTGTTCCGTTCTCACCTGTAAATATGAAAAGATAAGAGGAAGTTGACGCATGTTAGCTCTCTAGAAACGTATCCATATATGGTAATATGTCATGGTCCAAATATTTGAAAATTTTCGAACAAGTTACTAATAGCAACGCTAATTACCCCCTCTATTCCATATTATTTGCACTATTTAAGTAAAATTTTCTCGTTCCATATTATCAATTGACTAAAATTTGGATATCGTTATGTTTTTCCTTCAAAATCAATGCACTATTGTAATTAAATACCGATGCAATAACTAATATTTTCTATGAATTTGTGCATAAGAATAAAGGACGCTTGATAGGGAATATAAGAAGTACCAACTTAGGACTTGCACGTCATTATATCACAGATAGAGCATCTAAACATCCATCAAAGTGTTTTATGAAATTTACAGTGATTATGCTACTTGAAATCAGATACAGTCACATCAAAGAAAAAACAACTCTGCAACTTGAGAAGATCATCTGAACTCACCAGTAATTATAACATCATGGACTCTGTCTCCCAAAATAAAGCTCATGTACCTCCCTCCCTCCCGCTCCCTCCCTCTTCCATAAGAAGGCAGCGGATCAGCTAACGGCCAATATGAAGTATCCTGAGAGATATGACAACATATTAGAACAAGATATGCTTCTTTAAAGTAGTGAGATCGTGAGGAACAAATTTAGCAACATGGCCCAACACCTTCTCTCAGGGAAGTAACTTTAATCCTCTACAGCCTCTTTAGAAAAACAACATTCCCATGGCCTAGGCCTCAAGAGAAAAATGAAAAACATCTATCTGAGAGATAAAAATGTATCTAGCAAGTAGCAACGAATACAAAAGTAACAAAAGACGATCAAAAAACAATAGTTGGATTGCATAAAAACTATTTATGTTTCATGAACACTATTTGTTAGTTGCATAAACACTATATGTAGTTGCATGAACACTATTTAAAGTTGCACAAACACTATTTATTAGCATTGCATTTTCTAAGGTCAACTTTTTGTTAGACGGATAAAATACTTAGCACCTCTGGACCCAAATCAAAGCTAACTTCTTTGACAAATCAGTGCAGGGAATCCCTAGGCCGGTTACAAGAAAACAAACTCAAGTATGAAGGTAAAAAAGGCAACAAAGCAGGGGATCTAGCAGCTAAATGTACAAGGAAGAATGAGGGATGCCTCATAGACTTACGTATTTTGCACCAACCTCCTACAGATTGTACCAAATTTTTGGAGTTTGATAAACTATCTCATCTAACTCATGAAATTTCTGTAATAGAACTAACTGATAGTCAAACAATCCCCCTCTTGAAAACTCAATTTTAGTTTAAACAATAAAAAGGTGTGTTTCAAGACTCGAAATTCATGACCTCTCATTCGATATGCTAATGCACTAACCAACTACACTACAATACTCAGTTGGTCTTTTTGGGAGAAAAATCATTTGAAGACAAGATAATATTTCTATTTTTAAAGACTAAATGCACTTTGGTAAGTAATCCGGGACATATTATCCAAAACAAGAACTAGTTGACAATCTGAAACTCTAAATACATTTAAACATCACTCAAATAGATGTTTATCATTACTCGGCCTCAATCAAGTCCTAAATGAGTTCAAATACTAGTAGGTGACTCCAGGAAATGAGAGAACAAAATTGAAAATAATAAGAGGGGCAGCAAAATAAGGTATACTTGACAAACTCTAGTTGAGAGAGACGGAGCATATGAACTGGTGCACTTTGTTAACTTTATCACAAAGCAAAGTAGCAGATACTATTGAAAAATGCCTTTAATCATTGAAGCAAAATATCTTAGCTTGACGAGGGACCACATGTGCATCAACTACATACTATATGTCTATATCTACTTATCTAGCTAATCATCATTATATTGATCCTAACTTAATAAGAGCCAAATCCATACTATAGTATCTAATATTCCGTGCACACCTGTTCCAGTGTTACACAAGCCATGTTAATAACCTTTCCAATACTAAAAATATCAATGAATTACTACTAGTGAGTTTAAAATATCAAAGCTAGATGATTTATTAGTTTTGACTACCAGCGTAACAAAAGGCGTTAATAGTAGCAAGTTTATATATACTTTTTCCGTATTTTAAAAGTTGTATCTGAGTCCTGAGACACCAGAGACAAGTGACACCCCTCCATCTTGCAATGGGTCTTACTTCATGTCAACCTCGAAGAACAAAAACTACAAACATGTCCAATATGAAGACTCAAATTCTTGACTTTTAAGTATGAATGAAAGAGACTTTTTTTTTTGGGCTCCTTTTTGAGAACTCGTGGTAGGATGAATTTCCTCTGGACTGTCCTCGTAGAGGACCACTCACCCAGAGGCCCAACAATCCCAAACCCCTTTTCCCCAACCCCTAACAATATTGAAATTTTGCTTCCACTAAAATTTGAACCTTGGTCTCTCATATGGTAACAAAGAAGCCATACCATTGGACAAGGGTCCTTGATATAGATGAAAGAGACTTGTCACTAGTCTTTTACCGTCTTAGTGCTTCTTTTGCAGAAATATACTTGCAACTTATAAGTGATATTATTGGCCTTTCATGCTAGTCTAGCGCTTAAGTTCCAATTATATAACAGCATGGTACGAATAAACCGACTTAATAATACTTCCACACCAAAATTACCATCACATCAAATGATCAATTTTGAGGGTTCCATGCTACTTATGAAGTTGGACCCTAAACATAAATTATTATTAAATTTTAAAATTTTAACTAATACTTCCTCCGTTTCTTTTTAGGAAAAAGCTAAATGCAGCCCTTAGGGCTGCATGCCTGCATATAAGAAGCTACAAATGGAAAAAACAAGCATTAACTGATCATTTATTACATTGATTATTTGCAAGTTGCAACATAACTCCTTGTTCAGGAGAAGATTAGATAATGTAAACGGATAAATCAATCAAAATATTTTAAGCTTTAATATCCTAACTCATCCCTTTTATCGGTGTTTAAGTTATTTTGATTAATTTGTCCATATCCTTAAATTACCTGCCAAGGAGCTATATTACAAGTACAAAGAAACCGACAAAGTTTATTCTATAAATATTACCTCTATTTTTATTTAGTTGCAACAATTTCTACTTTTAGGTGTTTTTTATTAGTTGCAACATTTCCCTTTTCAGGAAAGCTTTTGGGATAATTTGACTATATTACCCTTATTTCACCCACTCTTTTGAACTTGATCAGTACTAGTAGCAGGGGTAAATGGATTAATTATACTTTTTTTTTCTCATTTCTTAAAGTTTGTGCAAAAAGATGAATGTTGCAACTAAATAAAAACAGATGTAGTATATCATTGTTGTTAAAATATTTTTGATAAAATAAAATTCGGAATTGAACAATATGTTATATGACTAATAAATATTTCATTTAAGACTTTTGATCACTCTAAAAACCGAAGCCTTATGTAGATTGCAATTGTGTTGTTGATCGCTTTGCACGATCTAGACAATCAGACTCGAATACTCAATCAAACACTAAAAGCTAATTCAAAAGCTCCCACATAACAGTCCCAAAGAGTGTGCAATAATGCATTATGCACGCACATAAACACAAAAAAAACAAACACAATATTTCTACTACCACTTTTCAGTTTTCATCATAAAGAAGTAAACATAAACAAACAAATAAATGAAGTTTACCTGAGTAGCTTTGATGACAGCACCAGTAGCCAAAAAAAGAGTCATATGGCTAGTCAAGTTAAACCTGTCGGTTAAATACACTCCTGGAGGTATATACAGCAGTGTACCCTCTTTTCGCCTCATATGTTCAATCATATAAATAGCTGCTCTAAATGCATTTGTATTCACCGTTTTTCCGTCACCGACGCCGCCGAAATCCGTTATCGATATATTATCAGACCGACCTCGCATCGGAACGATTCCCGAGCACGTCACCTCGTCGTCGGCGCCGGAAAAAATCGCCGACGATAATAAGAGGATTATGATCATTGACGTTGTTTTGTACATGTCTTCCTTTTTCTTGTTTTCTGACAGTTTTGGGAATTTTTTCAGGAAAAAAAGGAAGGTACGAAATAGTGGTAGTTGAGAAAGTTTATTAGAGGGGACGAGGAAGGTGGAATTCTGTCGGCAATGGAGGAGTAGGAGAGAGAGAGGCAGTGGAAAGAGTGAGGAGAGTGCGTAAGAATATTACTTAGGTGGAAGACGTTTGGTTTTGTGTAGGACTTGACTACTTGAGGATCACGAGACTGGTATGGGGAAAAGTGGAAAGCATTTGATTAGGGAATTTTAATTGCCATGTTCACTACCAAAGGAAATGGTAATCATAAGTTCAATTTAGAGTTGTCAAAAAATAATCTGCATCAGTCCTGAATTTGTAATAACTTATAATTTACTTGAACCTGAAATTTTCGCAAAACATGTCACTTATAACCTGATCTGCACTTGACCTGCTAATAACTGATACATACTCTTGACCCGATACTTTATTACCTAAACTGATATCCATCCAAAAAAGACTGATAACTGAAATGATCTGATCAGAATCAAATTCGACACCTAACCTAATTAGGATCTGAAATTGATTATAACTCGACGTAACTTGCCATTAATCCGATCGGCTGCGACTCGTTACCTGATTTTACTATACTTATTGCGACCTGGTACATTATTTTACCTGACTTGTTACTACATGTTATCCAATTCCACCTGACTTGTTGCTACGTGTTACCCGATTTGACCCGTCTGGTTGATTGTTGATAACTCGACTTGTCATTGACTTCACTTCATAGTAACATAAATCATAAACTAACACTACTATAAAAAAACATATAACTAGATGAACTATTCAAACATTGATTTTCGTTGAAATCTTAAATAATGATACAAATTTGAAGCAACGCCACACACAATTCATGACGTGTTCCGAGCTTGAAGCGACCTGAAAGGGACCTCAAACCAAGTATGGTACTATTAACAAGAACCCGACTCGGGCCTGACCCAAATCGCTATTATACAGACCTGATAAGTATCTGACCCATGCATGACCTGAACCTGAAAGCACCCGCTACAAACTTGAGATAACCCGACCTGACACCACATGATCACGAAAGATTACTTGTCCCGAAATTGATCGTGTCGAACCCAATCGAACCTGAAAATTGAAATGAACCGAGATAAAACCTGATTGAATTACATTTGTTACCATCCTGCACCGGAATTGTTTGATTTAATGACCTGACACGACTTGACCGAACATGACCTGAAACCTAAGATGACTCAATCTGAACTCGATCCGAGTATCTGAATTGACAGTTCTAGTTGGATTGACTCATGAATATTGAAGAGTTGAGGCCCAACAAGTTATTTGTCAATACAAGTTGAAAAGTAAATTAAATTATCCGTCTCATTTTATAATTTTTCTTTTTTTTTAAAGAAAAATTAACATTAATTCATTGATTCAAAGTCATACGACATCTACAATAGAAGTATAAACTAAACAAATACTCCCTCTGTTTTTTTTTTATCTCTCTCACTTGGAGTCTTGACACTATTCATCCTTAGAGAGAATCTTCTCAATTTTATTCAATTTATAAGAAAAAATATAGTCACGTGGGATCTTGTTTGATTCGTCTCAATTAGTACACTATTAATATTCAATCGTTATAATTTTTACAAATATATAATGAAAGATATGTAGTTCAAAGAGATGCACTGGGAGATGTGCACATGAATGTGGAAATGATAAAAAAACAGAGGGAGTACATATCAAAATAAAATAAATACTATTACAATCGGACAAAACCACGATATTTGAAAAGGTCTAACACTTCTGAAAACACTCATATTTTACATTGCTGTCTGATGCAACTTTCTGCAAGAGGGTTTGTCGATATTTTGTAGTTTTGAAGTTGAATTGGATTTAATTTAAGTTATTGTAAACGAAGTCTTAACATTTGTTGCAACTCCACACAAATTTCGATCAACAAATCAATATATTGAATCCAAAAACCCAAATAAAGTCTCCAAACTCTGACATGGAGAGAGATAAAATCCAATATATGGATAGATATAACCCAATATATGGATAGATATAATCTAATATATGGGTAGAAAAACTATTCATTAAAGAGAAATCGAAATTTATTAGAAACATAAACATAAAGAAAAACTAGTAACAAAAGGAGAAAAAGGGGATTATCATCATAAAAAAAAAAAAGGGGTTTTGTGAGAAAGGAGAAAGAAGAGAGAAAGAAGAGAGAAAGAAGAGAGAAAAAGGAGGCGAAAGTTTGTGTTAATTCTCCTATTCTATCTAGGATGTTTCAAAATATTATTCCTATTTTCCTTGTTTTAGTTTTTTGAATTACTTTTTACTCTTTCTCCACCTTTTCACATGTGCGGGGCCGCGGGCCAAGTCTTAGAACAGGCTCGACCCGACCCATGTTCAGGTCTAGTCAAGTCTAAGAATACCAAACTATAAGAATTCTCTTCCCGCCAAAAGCCCAACTTCACATTTTTCAGCGCCAAATTCATCTCTCCATTTTGAAACCCTCAAAATTACTCTCTTTCTCTCTCCTACCTCAATTCTCAGCGTTACACACTCACTAGAAAATCGATTCATCCTTCGATTACTTTTCCGATCTCTACTACTAACTTCAGCAGTCAGCACTACTGTTTCTTTTCTCAGGTATAAACCCTCTCTCTCTCTCTTCCATTGAAATTGTGCTGAAAATTTTCAATTTTAGCGGAAGATTTCACCAAATTTTTTGAATTCTGGAATAAATTGATCTTACAATATGTTGAATTTGAGGTAGAATCTAAAGATGACGCGAGAAGAGGTTGAAAATGGAAGAGATGACATGTTAATCGATGGTCCGGAAGCACAAAACCCTAACCCTAATGTGATTCCCGAAGATTTCAATGCCAGTTACCTCAAACTTTATTATGGTACAACTATGAATATTTTTTTTTGCTAATTTTGGTTACTTTTAATTGATTTTTGCTAGTAATGTTAGGTAGTTTAATTTTCAGCAATCTAATTTAAATATATGATTATTTTGTGATTCCAGCGAAGCTATTTCCTTATTCTGATATGTTTAAATGGATGTCATATGGAAATGGTAATACTTCACTGCGATTTTTCTTCAAGGATTTTATGATAATGAATTGCCAACTATTGTAAGCTGTGCAACCGTGCTTATTGTTTTTGGTTGATCCTTCTATATGGCAGATGGAAAACACCCAGGATGTGATCAGTCTTATTTTGGCAGAAGGGAATTTTCATTTACGTTGGATAATGACATATATTTGCGGTTTCAATCTTTCAAAACCGCTTCAGAACTCGAAAGTGCAGTCAAGGAAAAATGCCCCTTCAAAATAGACATCGGGCCGGTTTATAGTGTTGATGTGAGTACCCCCTTATTTTGCTTCTCTGTCTTAGCAATGAACTTATACTTCATCTTTCATGTGTTAACTTTATACGTGTATAAGAGAAGCTATGATGTTCTGAATCTTTGCTCGGTATAAATTTATTCATATATAAGTGTGGGCTATGATAATACTTTTTGATGATCCAATCTACTCAAAAGTATTGGGAAATGGCTATAGTCTTAAGGCATGGGACATTTGGGGCCATGTGTCAATTAGGACATTTTGGGTATTGCATTGTTTTAATGTTCAGCAGAATTGAGTTACTATGGTTTCATTTGGCACTGTTTCTAGTATATGCATGAAATTCATTGGGTGCAGCGCGACAGTTGTGCACCCATGTAAAGCCTGAAGTTTCATCAACTTTTTGTGTATTAGCGGCTTTTTTTTTTTCAATTGTAATCCCACATTAATAGTTTGCAACTTGAGTTCATGTTGCTTACTACATCAGTATATCATTATTCATGCTATAAGGGATCATGATTCTTGCATATTGATCGCTTAATGAGTAACTTTTAAGACATTGCTGTCTAATGGTTGATTGCACTTTGCTACAGCCATCTAAGAGACATGCGTATGCACAAACTGGGGACAATGTCTTCACTCCTAAGGAAAGAGAGCTGGTATTTGATATTGTAAGCTCGAGAACCATACAGTTTTGCTGCTTAATTGAGTTCATTAGTTGATTTGTGTGTGGCTTACATGGTTTTTCTTTCTACAGGATATGACAGACTATGATGATGTGAGATATTGCTGTTCTGGAGCTGATGTATGCCGGGAGTGTTGGCCCCTGATGACAGTTGCTATTAAAATTATTGACACTGCTCTTAGAGGTATATCAAGCCTTATATTGTTTAACCTTTGTGGTGGCGTCATTATGTTGATTGTGATGATTGCAAGAGTCTATTAATAAATGTTTGATGCTTCCGAGTTTGCTAGCAACTGAGAGTCTTGAAGAAATTGTTGTGATGTTTCAGAAAATATGTTCTCACATTATAAAGGTTGATGTACATGTGCACAGTGAAATCTGAAAGCTATAGTTTAGTTTCAGTTTGCTCTGTTAACTGCATCTGATAATATCCATGGTTATATCTAAGTAGGCAATTCTTGTATGTTTTGCTCTAACTAGGAGCTTTATGTCCAATCAAAATATTAACTGTGTCTGAACTCTGACATATTCATCTGTCCTCTATAGTTTGTTGTTGCCCCAATATGCCAGTGATGGTTAATGATGTATTTTCATGGAAAAGAGTGTTCTTTCAAAGTTTCATGAGCATATATGAACATGATTGTTAAATGCTGTCTCTGATTTTATATACAGATGATTTTGGTTTCAATCACATCCTTTGGGTATTCAGTGGCCGGCGTGGTGTACATTGTTGGGTTTGTGATGCAAAAGCAAGAAGGTAAGGTTAAGTGACAACATAGGTACTGCATTGTAGTTAGAAAGATCCTTCGAAATTTTTTAACTTGCTGTCTTTGCAGGTTAACCAATGAACAACGAGCTGCTATCGCAGAATATTTTCATGTGTACAAGGTAATAAACTGCAGACTGCTGGCTAGATAATGTGTCAGTATAGCCCTGTTGACTGGTCTCATAAAGAGTGATTTTAACTTTATATTAGTTTCCCAGGGCAATGAGAATAGCCAGAAAAAGGTTTTCTTAGGGGGTTCTGCTCTTCATCCATTTCTTGCGTAAGTGTGGATCTGCCTATCATTTATTTTCTCTTTGGCTTGATCTTATAATCTCATATCATTGAATCATATTATCTTACAGGAGATCATACACTGAAGTTCTGAGGAAATATTTTGAAGATACATATCTAAGTAGCCAGAAGCTACTATCTTCAGAAGAGAGATACGAGAAGGTTCTAGAGATGATTCCTGATGAATGTATGCAATTGGAAATACAGTCCATATTAATTACTAATAACAGCAGCAATACTGCTTTGTTGCAGCCTTCTGAATTTCTTTCATTCTTTTACACAATATGATAATTGGTGCATTTGCAGCTATTACTTCCGAGCTACGGGGGAAATGGCAAGATAATCGAAGATCTTCCATAAGTAGAGAAGACACTAATATTGTTCGCTGGGGGCAACTAAAGCATGTCCTTCAATCCGGGAAGCAAAAGGTATTTATCTAATTACCAAGTCATGAACATTCTTCTTTGTGAATTCTAGTAACTCGAGAATCATGAGTTTACAAACATAGATAAAGGAAGTTAGGGGTACAGTTTATAAACTCTACAAGTAGGGCTAATTGACCCATCACGTGGCTGGTTCCGAATTATGTGTATGGATAGGAGTCAGGAAAGTCTCATTTAACGCTATCAAGTCCCAAGCTTAATGTTACTGATGTGTTCCATGGATGATGTCTAGTCTCGAATTATCTAGGAGGAGAAATTGTTTTGTGCAATTTTTGTATCTTCTTGGTTGAAGGAGAAACACGACTTTGTGCATTTAGACAGGTGCATGAGAATAAACAGTCAAAACTAATTAATAGCCGATCATGTTTCAGGGACAAGGACTTCGCAGGTGCGTTGAAGAGATTGTATTCTCTTATACTTACCCCAGGCTTGATAGTGAGGTCTGTTGTCTCCTGTTAACAAGTTAATATTCCAAAATTTTGCAATCTCAAGCTATCCATCATGCTGTGAGAGCGCTGTACTTAAATTTCAATGACTGATTAGTTTAAGAAAATATGTTATTATTTCAGGTCTCCAAACACATGAACCATTTATTAAAAGCGCCTTTCTGTGTACACCCAAAAACAGGTTAGCACTTAGCAGCAACCCTAATTTATTAAGTTTTTTCTGTTGGGATTATATTGGCAAGTTTTGAAGTAATATAAACCACTACCTGGCATTTGAGGAACATTATGCATTCGGAGCCTGTATGAAATTCTTTCTAACAGATCTACTATATGTTGATGTTTAGGTCGTGTATGTGTTCCTATTGATCCCAATCAGTGTGAGGAATTTGACCCTACCACTGTACCAACCCTTTCTCAGGTCAGCTTGTTAGTGCTACTACTTCATTTTCTTGCAGATGGCTATGCTATCTAATGATAGCTTGCTATTAGATTTTTTATGCCAAGATAGAATGCCTTGAAGTTAGCCTCTGAAGCATATTGCAAATGTACATTAACTGTTATTACATTTTTGTGTGGATTAACTACCTCACGTGTATATTGTTTGGAAAAATCTGCAGCTTCTAGATGAACTTAATAGAGCAGGTCTTGGTGGGGACATCGAAGCTGGTAGGTTTTTTGCTCTTTCTTTTAGTGCAAAGGGATGGCTAAATGCATTATGAGACATATGTCTTAAAGTATATGCATATCTCTTTCGTTGCCATTGTAGTGTATTTACACATGCAAATCCTGTTTTAATGCATGTCAGATGTCAAACTACTATGTATTCTTTTATCGTCAAATCTTCTGCAGAAAGCAGGAAAAGTTAAATAAATTTCCCGATGTTGGTTGAAAAGTGTATTTAGTTGTCTCTAAAGGAACAAAGTGCTTGTTTTAATTTGTGGCAGATTTGGAGAGAACCTCGCTTGGCAAGTCGATTGCACTTTTCAGGTCATCATTTTTGCAACCCCTGTTAAAATCGTGCAAGGTAAGGTCTCATCTTTTAAAGTACTCCATCCTCCCCATAATATTTTCTCACAATCTTCTTTTTCTCAGTCCCAATTATGTTCGCATTTCTATTATTTGAGTCAAAGACAACAATATAACTAATGTTTTTGACTTTTCTATATCCAACACATTAACCTTTTTTGGCGCATCCCAACACTCTCATACGTCCTTTCAATCTCCTTTTCCAGTTCAGATTTTTTATTCAATTTTTGCTTCTATTCTAAATCTTCATTCCCACAAATGTGCTAAGATAATTGAGGAACAGGGGGAAACTGATTTTGTCCCATGATTATTTGAAAGCTAAGAACATGATTTGCAACATCACTTAAACTCTACTCTGTGGTGTGATAGGGTCAAGTGGTAACTGTAGGGATCTGTTACGTTTGAATGCAGTATGTTGAACCTCTTTTTAGTAGAAAACTTTCTCCTTCTTCATATTATGTCTTTTATGAGTAGGAATTTGCACGGTTTTGCATATTAGTTAAACCAAGTTTATATTTTGTTCAGTATTAGTCTATGGTAATATGACCTTTGCAACTTGCGAGTCTAGCAAAAATGAATTTAACTAATGAAGTAGGCAAGTTAGGCTCGATCCCAGAGAGAGACAGTTGTTTATGATTTGCTCACAAATATAGTAAAACTAAATGGATTTGTATGATAATTAGCAAAGCTTAATTATACTACTCTATTAATAAAGACTCCAAAATGAAGTATCTCTGCTAGCACTATTGGTGCAAAGACAAACTTCTACTTCTAACTAATTAGATGAAATCTTCACGATGAATGATGTGCCGTAGAAATTACTAGTAAACCTTTCCTCAGTATCTATGGCTTCTGTAACATAGATTCATACCTATTCTCATGGATTCATGCAAGAGAGAGATAAGCATAACATCATTAATTTTTTGCAATCCAATCTTCTTATGGGGCGTTTGGTTTGTCAAGTGGAAAAAGAAAGGGTTTGTGAAAGAGTTGCAAAGAGAATGGAAAGAGTTGCCCTTTGATTTTCTATGTTGTTTGTTTAGATATAACAAAGGGAAACCTTAATATTCCTACACAACTTTTCCCCAAAAACCACCACCACCACCACCCTTGCTCTACGAAATTCCACCTCCTTCTCACCTCCCTTCCACTCCTCTACCACCTCGCTCTTCCCCTCACCCGCCTCCGCGCTTTCCTTTTTCCTTCGCCGACGACTTCTCCTCAACCTCAAGGTAATGTTTATCTCTCCTTATCTTTCTGTTAGATCTAGTGGTTTTTGGAAAGAGGGAGGTGTTTTTGGTGGGTGGTGGTGGTTTTTGGGTGATCGGATGGTTGTTTATCCGGGTAAAAGGATAAAGTTTTCTGGGTGGGGTAGGGTTGTTTCGGATGGTGGTGGGATTGTTTCGGTTGGGTGTAGGGTTGTTTCGATTGGTAATGGGGTTGTTTCAAGTAGGGGTAGGATTTTTCATATGGATGGTTGTTATATGTGTAGGAGTGGTGGTGGGTTTGCTTCATGTGGTGGTGGGGTTATTTTAGGTGTATGGTGGGTTGTTTAGATAATGGTAGGATTGCTTTGGGTGGTGGCAGGGTGGTGGTTTAGGTGGTCAAGTGGTGGTTTCAGGTGGGGTTGGTGGTTCTTGGTGGAGGGGTGGTGGTTTTGTGGCAAAATAGTGGTGGTCATGGTGACCATGAAGTTAGAGTAGAGAAAGTGTTAAGTGAAACCTTGGGGGAGTGGAGAATCAATGTAGAGGAGTTTGTGGGTAACAAAAGGGTAGAGCGGATGATTGAATGAACAAAAAAAATAACAAGGGAATCAACTTACTTGATTCTCATTCCCTTTCTTGTAACCCCCCAACCAAACTCTCCCTTATTCCCATAGAGAAATTCATGCTCGCAAATGATCTAAGCACAATCTATCTATAATTCCCAATGTAGTCAAGATATATTGAATCAATTTGATACCATCAATCTCGTAGTTCATTATCAGTAATAAGCACAATTCAATTAAGCAAGAACATATATCTGATTAGCATGGTGAGTTGGTTAAATCATGCATCAAATATAACTAGGGTTAACTTAATCCTAGATTGAGAAATTACTCAATATAACAAAACAATTAGCAAAGGAATTAAAAGGCCATGATAAATGAAGATTTCCTCTTCATGTGATTTCTTATCCCAAACTTCCTGAAGAATGATGCCTTATCACTTCCAAAAAGAAAAAGTAAAGAATAATGGAGAAAATTTTGGTCTTATGCTTCAATGAAAGGATGATTGTAGGAATCTTCAAGAACAAAGAGATCCAGTGATGTTTCTCCTTGAAAACAATGGGAACTAAGTCTAAAATAACGTCCAAAGACCTGTCTATAGTTTCTTAAAGTTCCAAATAACGTAGAAGTCGGTTTGAGAAAAGCTGCCACAAAGACCTCGTCATGCACGACTGTGTCTATGAACGTCAAATAGCAACATTCCTATACATGGTCATGTGAATATGGATGTTTTGAGGCACGGGATATGACCGTGGAACAAAGAAGCTGTCAACATAGTGATGCACAGGGTGCATGACCATTTACACGGTCGTGTGTAATGAGGCAGCTCTCTAAATCATTGCATCTCTTGCGCACAACCCTCAACATGTCCGTGCCTAAAATGTGTTCTATGAGAAAATTGAATATCCGTCCTTAGATGTTCAAAGTTTCCCAATATGCACTCCACTTGCATCATTTTATCCTGAAAGGACACAATTAAGCGAAATGACCTAGGAATAATAGAGTCCAGACTTGGAGAAATCCTGCAAATATGCAAATTATAAGCTCTTATCCTAGTTTGATTGTATCCTATATGCTCTAAATAAAGTGAAATAGTTACCTATTAACTGGTTATGTTAAGGCCCTTTCAAACGGGGGTCATGGAGCTCCTTCTTTTAGGTAGCTGTGATTTGGATGGGGGTGGGGGGGTTAATCTGTTAATTATTTTAAATTCAATGGTGCTTATGATACTCTTAATTTATGTGGTAGAACTCAGAAGATAGCAAGCTCTTGTATGTTCGGCAATTCTCTGGTTTCATATTGTGGGGGATGTTGCTGAAGTATTATTTAGGTAAAAGGTAGGATTTTCACTGGAAGCTAGGCTAGTACATAATGGTACATGAGGAACTTATCCCTGTAGATTGTGAGATATTGTTCATTTAGTAAGACTAGGATGTTGCATACCTTCAGTATTGTCAAGGATGTAGGATCTCTGTTAAAGAAATGGCATTCCTGTTGCTAGAAGAACAGAGTAAATTTGCTGGGAGGGGTACAATTGAACTTTTGCTAGAAGATACTGAAATGTTAACGGCCAGTTACAGTTCGTAAAATTCGGAGCTGACTTATGCTCTGAATGTTGCAGGAAGAATTGGAAGATTCTTATAACAAAAAGCTGCAGCAGAGCAAGGACTCGTTGACTTGGTAGATGTTTCCTTTTGGTTTATCTGGAGTCTAGGATTTTCTTCTGTTTTCTGCCATGGCTATGTAAGTGTCTAAATCATGTATTATTTGTTATTATTCAGTAGGAAAAATCCATAATTTTTGTACTATAGAAATGCCCTGCAATCCAGGTTACAATATTGGTGTATATGTCACTCTACTGCATCACTAGTAGTAGTATCTCTAAAGTTTGTGGCAATACAAATCCGTGAAGATTTATGGTGTCAATGTACGATTCCATTTTGCTTCCTGTTTGTGTTTGATTGTCTTTATCACTGTTTCTCGCATACAAGATAAACTCGTTCTAGACCAAATTGTTAAGGGTCTCTTCGCTCTTAATTTTTATCCTTTTAAGAGATTTTTTTTTTCCCGAGGCATCATATTTCGATGTTCTGCCAGTTCTGTCAGAAAAACATGCATCAGGAGATTGATCTCTTTGCTAAGAGCCTAGGAATAGCTCTTGTCCTAAACCAGTACTGATTATTGGATAGTCTAGTAACACTTCGATGGTCCTAGCACAGGCTTTTAATCCATTTTAATTTTGGAAATATTTATGCCTAGCTCTTCTGATATATGAAATTGGAGTTGAGTTGTTCAAACTCCTCATCTGTCTCAATATCGTTGTTAGATCCATAACACTTCGACAATGGCATGGACAATTCACTCTTCATTTTGGACCAAGAACTTTACATGAAATAGTTGACACTTGAACACATATCAGTATCGAAAACAAGAACCCAAGTCCAACTTTCCAAGTAACATTATGAAGAGATACTAAGCCGTAAACCACTATTATATGAAGAAACATACTTTGCAGGGAATTTATTTTAATGACGAGTCCGAGGTTAGTATTGTTTTAACTAATGCTAGAATGTCTTTTGCTATAACTTGTTTCATTTTCCTTCTCATTATTCAAATGAAATCCACCACGAAATATGGTGGACCAACTAAAAGATGATACTGCTCGAAACTGTTTTTGCCATGTGCTGTCATTTTTTATGGGATGGTCACACCAAATCACAAGCTGGTTTCTACACCATCTACAGTGAATGTCAAAGGACAGGACCACCACGTGAAAATGGTAGCATCCATGCCTCTCATAATAATATGCCAGAGTGGTGAGCTATTGTACTACCCTCCTCTTCTCTCCTCATTTTGCTAATAAGAGGATCAGATTATCGCCCTTGCCCAACACTTGCTACCAAGTACTCCCTCTGTCCCGAAAATGTTGCTACATTTTGACCATTGGCACTATTCACTTGGTGTCTTTGACTGTATTTTAGTTGATATACATAAGAAAAAACATAGTCATGTTGGATCTTATTTGATTCGTCCCAGTTTGTATTTTTCAAATATATAATTTTTATATTTTTTCATATATATAACTCAATATATTGGTGTTTGAAGTCGCATATCATAAACTGTGAAAAAGCAAATGTAACAAACAGAGGAGGGAGTACAATTTTACCTTCACCCGTGATTCGATACTTGATAGAATTGTTGTCAATATATGCTTCTTACTTGGACTGGTTAAGAATCTTGAGTACGGTAGTTTGTCTTTAGAGTTGGGTTAAATTGTACTAGATCAAGCTAGTCTTAGAACTTTCTTGGATATCTTTTCCTGCTTATTTGAGGTATCCAAGTGTCACATTTTATTTATTTATTTTAAGGTCAACTAAATTGTTCAAGTAACACAGGAGATTGTTGATTTTTTTGGTTACAGTTTAAGAAGTGGTTAGTGATAATGAAACCTTCATAACCCCTATTAACTCGGCAACACAATTTTGTTCATATCAAAGTCAAACTTTGAGTAAATGATTTTTGTGAATAATTCCACAAAAAATAAAATCCAACTATGCTTTGGTCTTGGGAATAGTTTTCATATTGTCGTTATTGTAGAATTAGGTGCAGGTTACTAAATACTATTCTCATTGTTAATGGTATTAGTGTTTCTTTTTATATAATTCTACAAATTAGAAAAGAAAAAAGGAACTAAGACGTTGTTTGGCTGGACGGATATATTTTCGATGGATGATGATTTTCTATGAAAAATATTTTCCTGGGAAAAAATGATATTGGAAAGATGTTTTCCTTTGTTTGGGTATTTTGTAAGAAAAGTTTGAGTGTAAAGGAAAAGATAGGAGAAAAGATAGATGGAAGAAGAGAAACCAATGTGGCATCTTTTTGAAAGAAAGTGAGTTCCATATTTGGGAGACTTATTTTTTTTACTTTTGTGAAGTATTCTTTTACCATTTATAAACCCAACAAATGAAGAAATGAAAAAGTACTTTTTCTGGAGAAAATTTTTCCTCATATGAAACACTCTCTTGATCAATGTAATTACTTACAATTACTTGCAATTTGAGTAATCAATGATAGTTTTTTCTATACTCCATCAATATGTTGATTTACTTGAAATCAGTGTGTAAATTTGGAGTATGGGACATACAAGAGTCTCTGATTATGTATGATTGGATTAACGTGAGTTGATCTGAAAATTGAATTAGCGGATAGTTGTTAGTGGTTAATTGATTGTATTACCTGATTATATTAGCTGATTTGATTAGCTGATTGTATAAATATGTTTGGTAGATAGCGGATAGCTGATTGTTTATTGATTGTGTAGAATGACCAATAAGGACATAAATTTTATTTTTTAGGGATACCTTTGTAATAAGGGTAGTAATTTTAGAGAACCTTAGGACATAAATGTAATTTTTTCTTTCATTCTCAAACGTCTAATATCAAAAAGCTCCTCGCCTAACTTTTTCAAAAACAGCTTTTTGATCCCAAAAAGGTATTTCAAACCTCTCTTTACCAAACACTGAAATTAGAGAATTAACTAGTCAAATCTTCTAATATGATCTCAAATCTCTAATTTTTCCCCAAAATTCTATTTACCAAATAGGACCTTAACCTGATTGAACTGGAATCATAGTTGAGTTGTGTCAACCTGTTAGCAAAATTTGAACAAAACTTACACCCTGCACTTTATAATTTAGGGTATATAAGTATAATATATTGTGCTGGATGTATGATCCACAATACTTGTAACTTGTAACTGCGTCATGAAATTGGATGCTGTTGAAAGTGCATCATTATTAATTTGATACTAGGATATCCTTGTCTGGTATTCTAAAACAATTTCCACACCATACGAGCCGTCTAAGCCTCTTAGGTGCCACTCCCAGGATTGGGTGCGTGAAGAGAAGAAAAATATTCTGGGACAATTAGGATGTTTTTTTATGCAATACAATTAGTATGTCACTTACTACCATAAGTCCATAATTAGTATGTAGTACTCAGCAATTCAAACTTATTTTGAACAGCAGGTGATAGCCTAGTGGTATTGACATCACCTCCGATTCTAGAGGTCAAGAAATCGAGTCTTATTTACTTGCAAGAAGGGATCTCCATTTCCCTCCTTTTTTTGTAAGGGACTTCATCTTACCTTTTAAAAAAAAAGCTCAGCAATTCCAACTTCAAATATTAAATTGTTCCAGAGACATTCTACCCCTTGCCAACATACAGGTCAAATATTTGGCTAAATGCTATCCACCAAAATCCTAATACAACTATAACAGGAAATAAAAAAGTTCAATTATTCTTGAATTGACCTCATTGTTTTACTCTTCTAGTGTGTATTTAATGTGGGGTTAAGGTATCAATGTCTTACATGCTAGACACAATATCTAGGTATGAGCAATGGTAAAACTAATTCTAGCTGATTAAATTTGGTTAACATGAGTTAATGCAACTTCAGCGAGTGTGAAACTCACCAATTGCTCGATTATTTTGCATTCACCTTAACTTTGCTCAATTGAACTGACCTGAGGTTATTTGATCTTATCGATATTTAGTATTTGGGCCTTTAGGGTATGTTCCATTCACCTTAACTTTGCTCAATTGAATTGACTTGAGGTTATTTGATCTTATCAAAACTTCTTTTTATCGTATTGGAATTTAAATTTCACAAAACCAATTTTTTCCAAGGCGACAAGAATATACGGCTAGTACTCTACTCCTTCACCATCCAAACATTTATTGTTTGTCAAACATACATAGGGACATGTAACATGCTCTAGAGCCTCTCTAAACACACTAACCAAAATATAGAATAAAACTACTTAATCTATATATTACATAGCTTTTAAACCTCTGTCAATATATATATATATATATCAAACTCTGTCCTAATTAGCAAGAACTTCCCAGATTAATTCTGGGTCAAACGATGGCATCTTTTCTAAAGAACAATCATTAAAACCAAAGTCATCTGCCATCATAGGATAACTAGTCATTGAATCAGAAGAAGGTGAAGTTCCATTCCCATTACTCCACCAACCTTCTTCAGAAATGCTTGGTGAAACCATCCCACTGTCATTTACCATTGTTGAACAAAATGATGAAGATGATGAAGAATATGAATCCTTCATCAAACTATCATTCTCTTTCAAGTTGCTATCACCACTATGAGTATTACTATTCCCATCATTGCCGCGACCACCAACACCATCAACACCACCACTGTGACTTGTATCTGTTTCTTTTGGTTTCTTTTTTGCAATTCTGTTAGCTCTTTCCCTCTTCAATTTCTGACAAATGGCTTGGATTTTTGAATCAACAGCAGATTTCACTGCATTCATCCTTGCAGAATCACCAAACCCAAGTTTTGTTGTATCCTTTAAGTTTGGGAAATTAAGACGAGCATACTCTCCTCTGAGCTTATAAGCAGCACGATCATAAGCATAAGCAGCAGTTTCTGCTGTTTCATATGTTCCTAACCATACCCTCATTCTGTTCTGAGGTAGTCTAATTTCAGCTACCCACTTACCCCAATGCCTCTGTCTAACTCCTCTATAAAGCTTCTTCTTTCCTGGATTGTTGATTTGTGAATTGACACGGAAACTCGAACTTTCGAGCAACTGAGAGCTCAAGGATGAAGAGCCATGAATCTTGTTTTTGGACAAGTTATTGAGCCAGAATTTTTGAAGTAAGTCCCTTTGTTTGAGGTAAACTGAGGACCCTAGTGACTCAATTAAAGGATCATTGCTATTAGTGATGGGGTTTGAAGGTGGACAATAAGAGAAGATTGAGTCCAAAGTATTGGTGTTATTAGCACCTGCTGTTAAGATAAGTGCTGATACTGAATCTTTTATGTCAATTGGTGTTGTGAATGATGAACATAAAAAGCTGTTATCTTCCATGGTTTTTCTAGAAAAATGCAAGTTTCTGAGTGGTTTTTTCACCAAAAACTTTGAAAAAAATTGAGGAATCTGTAGTAAAATGTTCTGGAATCAGGGTACTTCAAAAAAAAATTGGTCCCTTTTCCTGAAAATTTGAAGAACAGAGGATCCAAAAAAAGAGGAAAAAAATCAGTGATCCCACCAAAAAATGAGGAACACTAGATTTTAAGATGAAGATTTTGATTCTTGCTGGATTTTTTTTAGAGATTTAGTTATTAGATCATAGAAGATTTTTTTGGCCTAGAGAGAAAAAGATAGAAATAAGTGTAAAAGCTTCTGTGATGAAGTTGGTTTGATTTGTGCAAAGGGACTTTAAGTGTATTTATAGAGCAGGGTAAAAAGTAGGGTAGTATAGCGTAGACTTTGAAAAGCTATGTTCACAGCTTATTTTACGACTTTATGTATCACTTGATAGTTTCAGTGGAAGAAGACAATATTACCCTTTTATAAATGGTGAAAAGTTTCACTTTTTAGCAGCTATTGTTAAAAGGTTTTATTCACACATCATAAGAAGAAATTGTGTAACATATTTTCTCTTCTTGTCACTTTGTTCGATATGAACTACACTCATAAAAGTTTCATTTTCTTTCTATTCTTTGGTTCCTTCATTATCAACTTTATGCTACGAATGGTACGTAGTTAAGACATTATCTTCTACATGGAAGATCTTCATTGCTTTGGAGGCTGATTTTATGAGTTTCTAAGACTTTTGCTGTGTTTACAAGTGTTGATGGTGGAACTTTTAACAACTTTTTATGCAACCTTTGTACTTCCTTTATAGGGTTGGCCAAGTAATTGGAATGACACCTTCTAGATTCTAGGACTTCTTTCGAGGTCATATGTTTTATGTAGTATTTGTTTATATTTAGAAGGTAGGTACTTGAGTAATCGTTTGGTTGAAAAGATTGAATTATAACTTATTATGAACTTTCAGTATTGGAAAGTATAAACAATTATTTAGTTGAACATGAGAAGTTTTATTTTGCGTGCGAATTATTATATTTACTAAGGGGAGTGAGGTAAGTTAATTCTTCGATTTTGTGAAAAGAATAACTTTTCAATAGCTTTTATATTCATGTATCTTATGTCAATCAAATGATTTCACTATTTTTCACATCTAAGAATTATCCACTTTCCATTTCTATTTAATTGGTATCAACCAAACAAGTACTAAGTAAGCCATTTCGGTAATAGTGTTCCTACTAGTGTATCACACTTTATAATTTATATTAGCATTACATATAATAATCTAGAGCAACTTTATGTACTCCTTTCGTTCACAACTAATTGCCCTCTAAGGTTTAGACACGCATATTAAGAATATATATTAGATTAGAGTAGTTTTTTGAATAGATAGGGTAAAAAGTAAGAATAAGAAATTGATTTGAGTTAAGTAAAGGTATTACATCATATATATATATATACACATGGAGAGAGAGACCCACATCACAAGGTTGAGTGCGTTATGGAATGAATTTTTCATTTAAGGTGATCGGAAGATTATATGCAGACTTATTAAAATAGTATACAAGATAATTATTTTAGGACGAAAGGAATATATGCTAACTTTTTAAGTTCATATCACTTGTTAAACAATGTCTGTTCTATGTAACTATGAAATGTTTGAGAAATCTGATTCAAGTAAACTACATGAAAAGGTGTAGGTTAGTTATTTGCATTTCTTTCAATTAGATAAATGTCTAAAACCTAATCTAGATTATTAATTTTGCCTTTAAATTTTTAGAGAATCTATTAAAATGGAGCTCATTGTTTCTATAGGTTATTATGTTATCTTTTTTGAAGTATCTAGTAGTTTTTTTCTGTAAGTAGAAGTAGGAACTCAAATTGTTGTTTATGTAGCAGAACAAAATCCAAGACAACGTGGAATATGCATTTATGGACAAACTCTTTCTAAGCATAATAGCTTTGATGGAGCTTGATATTTGAATGATTAACCTCACACCTGCCAAATTAGTAACTTATAGGTAGTGATATGTTTTTTAGATTTTCCATGTGGTATTCTTTCATTTACGGAGTTCCAAGAGGACTTTCAAAGCATCAATCTAACAAGTTTCATTGAACAAAACTCTCAATACCTACTTTCCATTGAAGACAATGAGCTAACTTATTTAGTACACTTGTATATATGAGCTATTTGGCAATTCATCATTGGCTTTTAGTTGGATTAGTTGGTTTGTTTGAATGATTGGAAGCATTTGTTGCATGAATTGGCTTTCTAAGTTGGCTATTTAAGTCAGTCGTTTGCAAAAGTATTTGGTAAGATTAGTTGTGGTAGTTGGTTGTTTATTAGAGAGTTGGTGGGTCAACAACTCAAAAGTCAATCTAAAAAGTTGCTTCATGTAGCTTTTTCATTTTACCTTAAAGTCGGGTTTTAACCAACAAAAAAACCAATAACTAAACACTTTTTTTTGTTGTTTGACCAAATTGAACAACCAAAACCCAATGGCCATAATCGTATCATAATATGAATGTTATTAGTTCCTCTCAGAGTCTCAGGGTAGGGATTAAATTCCTCGGTATAATATAAACATAAAATTATGGGAAAAATTGGCCTAATCACCTTGAACTAGCATGGGTGCACCAAACAACCCCAACGAAGACTTTTAGCGAGAACACCTCAAAGTACGGACATGGGTGCAATTCGTATCATAAATGAGGTCGGTGACCAAAATTCTAACCCGCTAAAGGAGAATCTTAATTTTTCATATTATTTTCCACCCTTCTCCATTCTTTTCTTTTTTAACCCTAATTTTTACTTAAACAAAAAAGTCACGTGCCTTTCATTTTCTCTTTCCTTAACTGAAGACATACTTTCTTCCCAAATGTATATTCTAAAGATTACCCAAATTGAGAGTAGAAGAGTGAGATTCGCATAACAACAATGAGCTCACCTTTATCTTCAAGTTTCAAAAAGAATTCATATACCAGTTTTAGATAGTGGTAGGGTTTATTAGGGTTAAGGAGAAGAAAATAAGAAAATTAAAGGGGGAAATGGAACAAAATAAATCAAAATTCTCCCATCGCTGGTAAAAATTATTATCACTACCGTTATTATAGTACAGACTATACCAAAGTCCGTACTTTCGGATGTTCTGACTATAAATTTCAGTTGAGGTTGTTTGGTTCACCCGCGTTATATTTCATGGTGTTGAATTTAATTTTGTCAAAATTATGTAAAAAAAAAAAAAAGCCATTGAGATCTTATCTAGGGTTGCAAGCTTTCTCGTGAGTGGTGACCTATTTGACCCCGTCGACTTTCGTCGGTTCTTGGATTAAAAAAGTTTCTTTTTGACTTTGTGTTATTTGGACTTTGAGCCGAAAGTTGGGAGCTTCTTCTTCTCTTTTCTTCCATTAATACCACTTACCAGTTACCAGTAGTAGAGTTGAGTATTTGATTACAGATCTTACATTTTAGAAGGCCAATCAGTACTGTAGCCACGCGTCTTTTACTTGAACCAACTATCCTTTATTGCTTCATTTGATCACTTTTCAGGAATACATTTATTATGCCCTTATTTTTTGTTCACTCGCTTTTTTATTGTTTCTGCAAGATTGATCATATTGGTTACTTCCTCTATTTCAATTGAATAGTTATATTTTGATATTTTATAGTACTATTTATAAATTTCACTTTGATCATCATTTGTGATTTATACGCGTATGAAAATATAGTCATGTGTGATCTTGTTAGATTCATCATAACATGTATTTTACTAATATGTACTTTTTATAACAAATACAAAGTGTGAGTGTGTAGATAAAAATGAAACGGAGGAAGTATTTTTTAGAGCAACTCTACAATGGGTGGGTTGGTCTTAATTGGTCTTTGAGTTTTTTTTCTTTCTCTCTTCTTTTCTCCTTCTTACACCTCACATCCCACTAAACTCTCACCAACTCATCTTTTTTTTGTCACAATGGTATGAAATTTTATACTAACCAGCTCCAAGGACCAAGTTTCTCAATGGTCAAACCAATTAAAACTAGTTTTACTATTTGCTAGACCAATTAAAACCCACCCATTGTAGATGCTATTAGATGTTTACCATATAATAGGACTAGAGTAATAGAAGTAAGTATTATTATGTGCTTTTTATCTGTTTTGATTGAATGATTCTGTCATCGACCTATAGCTCTAGGAGAGTCTTGTAGTAAGAAATTACTCCCACCTCAATTTAGCAAATTTGAAATGTTTATTTGCAAAAATAGGAAATAATTTGAAGACTTGGTCAGCTTTGTCTCCCTTGGCACTTGGCAGTTGCATGAAGTGCCAAGTAGGGGGCCCACACTAAGGTTTCATAGATGAGTTAGGTTGGTATTATTTATCTGAGTGCTTGTTGGGTTGATATTATTTAGTATAAGAATTTAAAATTTTTTAAGAATTGAAATTTTTTAATGTTGTTTGGTTGATAAATTTATGGGAAGTAGATATATCTAGGAAGTTCCACTTTCTACAAAATGGAGGAAATTACTTACCTAGGGGGACTTAGGTATTAAGTCGAAATTTCCATGAGAATTTTCGTTTTTCATGAATAAACAAACAACATTTAGCAATTTCTAGGAAATACAATTACATAGGAAAATAAAGTTCCAAGAAATTTGCACTCTCTACATTCAACCAAACGAGCACCGTACCGAGTATCTTCCTATTGATAACATAAAAAGCTACAAATAGTTCTATGTGACTATCAATTGAAACAGTTATGAATACTAGTTGTTTTATAAGTTATTGTGTGTCTACGTGCATGTTGTACTATTGTGATTTATCAGATTGATACTAGCACTTAGTCTATGTTAAGATAAGATATGGAATCGCTTTGTTGGTTTGAGCTTGTGACATATCAAGCAAAATATATTTTGCGGTACTTGTGTTGAGTATTGTTCAACAAGGTTAGATTCATCGCCTCATCGGTAAGTTGGGATATGCTAAAGATGACTTTGATCAAGGGTCTTAAGAATGGAGTGGAAAAAATAGGTATGCGAAAGTATATAACACATGACAAGAGAAAACTAAGGAAAAGGATATAATTAGACGATTAGAGGAGATAATATCTTAACTCATGTAAGCAACGCGCATGTTGGTGAGAAAGATTTCGACGTAGTTGTATCTTAATTTCAAGCACACTTCTAGCACCTCCTTAACAAGGTTTAGGGGAAAGTTCAATTCCATGGTTTCCCTAGTGGTTGTGAATTGTAAGGACAAGCATTAAGAGTTATTTAGACATGACAAGCCTCACTAATGAAATTAAAAGACCTGTTCATCCCGCTTATTTTTTATATAACATAGATATTTAAATATATACGATAGGAACAACACTTACGTGGTATACCTAATGAGAAAGGTTGCAATGTGGTGTATAGTTTTAGTATATCGATTATGAAAGAGAAAGAAAGTAGTCACTTATTTTTTACTATGATTTTTAAGGATTTTCACGTCAGCTAACATCAACCTAACTCTTACATCTAACTCTACAAAATTAGCTAAGTTTAGATATTATTGAAAGATTTTTTACCCTAAACTTGTAGAAAAATCCATTAAAGATGAAAGAAGTGTAGTTTATAATCCATAGATCTTTGAATCGGCTATCGAATTTGTTGTTAAAAAGGTTGTTTTATGAAAAAAGGTAGTAGGACAATTCATTAGAAGCTCATCAATACATAAAGGCAAACATCACATTCAAATGGGGTCCCCTTCATTGTTAGGAAAAGAGGCATTTAAGATGTAAAGGTGAAGCTTGGAAAGATGAGAACCTCTCAAAGGACAAGGCTCGTGAATCACCCAATTTTTTTGTGGTGAAAAGCCATTCAATACATATCCATGTGAAATTTAAAGCCTAACCACTACAAAAGTCAATATGTGGGGTGTTCTCATTTCCCTTTTTTAGCTACGGTTGAAATTTTTTTTATCTTTTCTTCTCAATCATTATCAAAACCTTTTACTTAAGTTTGTTCACTTCCATCCAACCTAGCTCTTCCTTCCCCTTCCTTGTTCAACAAAAATGTTTAGATTATCATATTTAATATATGATTATATGAAAACTCTAGTGATTCGGATTACAGAATAATTATAGAATTAAAAATATTGATGTAAAATTGTAGAAGGTTAGATTTTTATGGTCATGATTAATATGGATATTTAAAAATCATTAAATTTTATAATTTTTATGAATCTAATTAACTTAATGCTTTTGTTTTATTTTCCTTCTAAAAAGGTTTATGTAGTATTAGTTTTGTTATATACAACTATGTTCTATTTTGTACTTAATTAATATCTAGTTCTATATCTTACATAATTATTTAGTATTTCTATATATGTTGGTCGAAATATTGATTAAATAAAAATTAATTATCATTCTTTTGACAATGATCGCATTGTTGCTAAGAATTAGTTGAAAAGACAACTTACAAAAAGGTTCTTTACGTATAAAAGTGGGCAAAAGTTTTTTTCCTAATAAAGTTTTTCTCCAAAAATCAAATAAGTTCAAAAAGTAAGAAAGATACAACTAGTAGTGAAAGCCTAGTTTTTGACAAGTTTTGTTCCATATCACAATATTTAGTTCAATTCATATCACAATATTTTCATGTTATTTTTTTTTTTACTCAAGCTTCATCTATCATACATAACTTTGAAGAAATACAACCTTAATTATAAGTCCATATAGTGCCTTAACAAGAAAAACGGAGACATAGTGAGCAATCAGTGTCCTTACAATACTTAACACTTAACAGACATATAAATCCAACATACTAGCACAAAGAGTAGAAAACTCTTCTCTATTAGACCCTTGATTGTTGTGACGACTTCGTTTGCACCTGTGAAACTTGCCAAAGCCATTCAAAGGGATAACGATGTAGATGATTAAACATCGTTTGGGAGGATAGACATTGAAAACACTTAAAAACTTGGGGAACTTTGAGATCAAGGATAGAACCAAAAGGGTTGGACAAACTCGAGCCAATGGTAACAGACTTGTTAATGATCTAACACAAGTTTGATCATGTTAAATTTCTGCAACTTATTGATATTCTAAAAAAAAGCTCTTTTATTTGATATACTCCTATGTATTTTGTAATTTAAGTACTTCCTCCGTTTCACATTACTCGCTAAACTTCTCAATTCACAGAATCCTAGGTAATTTTTGGAGAAGAAATAGGTAGAGAGTAAAAAGAAAAATAACCCATGTGAGAAGAGAAAGATATAGAGAGTTTATCGCCAAAAAGGAAGTGTAGCAAATAATATAAAACTTCCCACAATAAAAAATGTAACGAATATTATAAAACGGAAGAAGTATTCATTTTCCTTCTCTATCATCTCCATTGCTTTCTCCTATTTATCCTCTTTACTATTTTCATGAAAGAAGGAAAACTGTACTCTCTAGTCTCTACTTTCATCCTAATCTAGTTGCAATGAGGACAATAATTGGAATGGAAAACTTCAAAAAGGTGAGTTTTGGAAGTATTAGGGATTTTGGTCATACACTCGTACTAGTACAGAAAGAACAGGGCCCACAAACAGCCGACTTTAAGGCAATGAGTGGTCCATAAGCCAGGTTGTCCAACGGCCCAAATGCTTATCAGCTTATCACTTCTTTTCTTTTCTTTTCTTTTTCCAGCCTAAAGAAAATATTTAGAGGGTCCCACAATATATTTCATCAACTTTTTGCCACGCGTCTTCCTATTAGGGTCCTCAAATAAGCCAGATTTTACCAGATCTTGGTGACAGGGAGACTATCATGTGTCGTTTTACTATTTAAGTTGAGTAGAACGCTGCGTTTTGACAGATACGAAATGCCCCTAGGCTGTGATATCATAGTGATATCATGGGGACATAAAGGTATGGGGAAAAAAATCTACTTACATGGATGATGATGATTGTGGGTTTGTTTCCAATAGTAAGGTCCGATCTTTTAGATGGAGAGAAACTGAACTAAATTGAATTAAATTGAAATTAACTGAATTGAATTGAAATTGATTTACAGAGAGAAACTGAATTGAAATCAACTGAATTGAACTCAAACTAAACGGCAGAGAGAAACTGTACTAAAATTTCTTGAACTGAAAATAAGTCCAAAAAAACAGGGCAGAATTGTGTGCGTTTGTTCATGTACTTTTTTACCTTAAATATCTTTTATTATATATTAGTAAAAATTATAACGATTGAATATTTAATAAAGTATTCATTGAAACAAATCAAATAAGACTGTATATAACTATATTTTTTCTTATATCTAAGAAATATTTAGATGATTCTTTCATATTATGAACCATTTCAAGATTTATAGTAAGAAAGATGGCCACTGATAGAGATGGCCACTGGTGCGGGCTGGTCCGTGGACCCTAGTGGGCCGAGATGAGATTTCACGATCTAGGATCGGACCGTGAAATTCATGATTTGGGCGGGCTGGTCCACGGGATGAAAAATATTGGCCCACACCAGTTTGTTATCAATTTTTATGGTTCGGGAAGCGATTCTGACGGTTCGTGGGCCTAGCAGGCTGGCATGATAATTATTTTTTCAAAGTTATATAATCATTTATTATTGTTACATAAAACTTTTAAAATTAATTAAAACATATACAATTATTAATATTAATGAATAATTTCATTATTTTTGAATTTGATTGAATTGTAATATATGCAATTTGATTAAAATATACACAATTTGGTTGAATAATTACTTGGGATGGGCTGAATCGGTTTCGTGGACCGGGTTGGGAAATTTTAGTAGCGGGATTTCGTGGGCTGGGCCTAGAAAATATGGCCCACCAATTTCAGGGTTCGAGTTGGGCTGGACCGGGCTTTTCGTTGGCTCAACCCACACGGCCCAAGACAACCTGACAACTTGGGATTATTCTCGGATAAAATAAACATGGGATTAATGGTGAAAGATGGCCCAAACTTGGAATTATTTTTGACAATTTTTACCAATAATTTATTGTTAACGTTTAGTATATTTAGAAATGGAAGGAGTTATGCAAGTGACTTTTGGAATGTAATAATAAGCAATAGAGTTTGCCTTGTAAGAGACCGACTACTTTTAAATTAAAATTAGGCAACGGTAAGCCTAATATTAAAAACTTTTGGGAATTAATCCATTTAGTAACTAGGTCTAATTTTATATTAAAATTAGACCGTCTTTTTTAATAATTTTTGTAAGCAATAATGAGATGATTTTAAATTGTTCAAGAAAAGAGAGAGTTGAGTTTTAGTTCTTAATTAGATCCCATCACTCCAAATTAAACCCTATTTGTATAATTTTATTGAGCAAAAGCTCCTCCAAATCTGGTGAATAATCAATGTATGGCCATTGAACATTAAAAAAAAAAATTTAAGAGGAGAAGAAAGTGAAGTT
Source organism: Beta vulgaris subsp. vulgaris (assembly GCF_026745355.1). NCBI lineage: Eukaryota > Viridiplantae > Streptophyta > Magnoliopsida > Caryophyllales > Amaranthaceae > Beta > Beta vulgaris. Next base: position 2,433,190 of record NC_079206.1, on the reverse strand, counting down.
TTGACTCTTGAAAGACATTTTTCTCAGAATCACATGATATATTGATGGGTAAGGTATTGGATTATGGTCCCTTTCTTTTATACGTATGACCTTGATGGTTACTCTCAACGTTTGTGAACCGCGTCTGGAATGCATCAATAATTAAGAAGGAACAAAAATTATTAAAAGAGACGGTCTAATTTTAATATAAAAGTAGACTTAGTAACTAAATGGATTAAACTAGTCATCGCAAGAAATTAACCTAGTCACTATTGGGCTAATTCTCTTTTTTTAATATTGGGCTTACCATTACCTAATTTTAATTTAAGAGTAGGCGGTCTCTTACAAGACAAACTCAAGAAGGAAAGACAAGTTCTTGTCAAAAAAAAAAAGGAAAACTAAGCTACCTAAGCTATAAGTCCAAGTAAAATTCTGTCTTCAAATTATTCGGCTATGGATGTAAATGTATGATTGACCTTTGTGAAGGTAACCCTATGGGCAATGGAGATTAAATAGCAATATCGTGATTAATTGACTATATGTGTGAATATGTTATGAAATTACTGTACCATACTTTTCTCTCATTATATATTCTCGGAGAAGAAGTTTCAAGGGACGAGCAATATAATGGTATCTCCCTTTCAATTTACATATTCACCCATATACAATATAAAATCATTATACACATAAACTTACCAAAGAAAATTCAACCAAATCTCTATTAAATCCAATCAACTCATATAATTGTCAATCACATAAACTTGCCAATAAAAAAGATTCAATCAAATTAAATTTAGACCAATCAACTAAAAAAATCGTAATCAAGAACTTACCAAAATTAAAACCACATACAATAAAAAATATGGCATTCTCATTAAAATGACAACTCATATACAAAATTAATCACAGATACAAACTCCAAAAAAATTCAGTTTTTTCATTACTTAGATATGTAATTTTATTACTTATAGTTACTTTTAAAATGTTTTTAGATAATATTTGTAAGTATTTAAATACTTATTACTCACTAAAGGAAGATGAACGTGGTTACGTACTTTCATAATTTAATTTTTCATTTGCATAGCATACAGAAAAAGGTAGTATATAATAATATAATAACAAAGGAAGTATGTATATATATCTCCAATTGTAGATTTTGATAATTTTACGACCCTAGGGCCTAGACGCCTAGTGTTCATCTTATACGATGATTTAGGCAAGATTCTTATTTACTAAGCTTTGCCAAATTTCCTTTCCTAATAAAAAAGGGTTTTGATTCTTTAAAACTCTCTTTGGGTGACTTATGAGTAATGAGTTGCCAACTTGCGATAATTTGTGTCAAAGGCCTCAATCATCAATTGGTAATAGAAGAAGTATCTCCTTAATGCTTAAACCTCCAAAGTGATTTATGCATTTTTTTTTCCGATGAAGGACAATCTACTTTAGATTTTTTATGAGATCTCAAGTCTCGACCATTTATGATGACCAATGCCTCTGATACTACATTGACTTATATATAACAATATTATTCGTAAATCATGTCTAGATTAGCAGATGGATACAATTCGACCCCTTAATAATTTCAGTGAAGCTTTGTCCCCAAAATTACACTTTTCAATTGGTGCGACAGAAATAATCGACAAGCAAAGAATGAAATCAAAGGAGAAGAATGCATAAATTTACATGGTTCACTAACAAATTAACAATGTACATCTAGGTCAATTCACAAGCAAGAAAGGCCCTGATTTATTATTATCTTTTAAGAGAAAGAATGGTATTCTTGAAGACGTTTTCTTCATAGGCACATAATTGATGGGTATGATGAATGGACCGTGGTCCCTCCATTATAGATATGATCTTGATGCTGTCTGATCTGACTTTGCAAATGGGCCAAGTATCATAATTTTACACTTCTGTTTTCTATTAACTGGAAATTTAATTTGAAGGACATGGATGAATGTAAATATGTAATAGAACATTAATCATGCTATCTAAGAGTATTATTGTTAGGGTAAATCAATAAATTTGCAATATTGATTATGCCCTCTCGTTTCTGATAATGTAGTTAAGTTGAAATGTTGAATAGGTCAAGTTTTGTAACTTGTCGTGGACTTCTTGGCAAGCTGCAGGGCCGGAATTGGATGATTTATATACTTCATATTAATAGCTAGGCACTAGTACATCTCTGTACATGCACCTACAAGTGCACACTTTTGTTATTAGGACAAATGGTTGAAAGTAACACTAGTTTTAACACCTTTACATGAGTAATTAACCAGTTTTCAGGCTTGGGTGATACTTCCTCCTTTCCTAAAAATCTTCCCTCTTTTCATTTAAGTGCGTTTCCAAAAGATTTTCCCTTTTTTACTTTATTCTATATTTGGAAATTTTTTCCCCTTTTTACCCTCTCATGTCCCTATCATATGGTTCACCATTACATTATTAATTCAATTTAGGGCCTGTTCTCTTCGGCATAAAACAGCTGAACTGAACTGAACTGAATTGAACTGAACTGAACTGAATTGAACTGAACTGAACTGATCTGAATTGAACTGAACTGATCTGAACTGAACTGAACTGAATTGAACTGAAATGAATAGTGATATGTGAGAGTAAAAGTATTGTCAAGAGCTGAACTGAACTGGTCTGAACTGAACTGGTCTGAACTGAACTGAACTGAACTGAATTGAACTGAACTGAACTGAATTGAACTGAATTGAACTGAACTGAACTGAACTGAAAATAAGCTGGGGAGAACAGGCCCTTACTCTCTTTCTCTCTCCTACTTTAACCCCTTTTTATTTGTTTATTTATCTTAACCCCTTTTCTCTCCTACTTTACCCACCCCATACCTCACACAAATGGATCCTCCTTGGTATCTGTAGGAACGGTAACAAGGAAGATCTTTAGGAAATGGAGGGAGTACCTTCTATTATTGAACGAACAAATATTACTCTCTCTATTTAAAAATATAAGATATTTACGTTTTACGAAAATTTGATTTGACCACAAATATCTCTCAAAATATGATTAGAAAAATTATAAAAATTATACCGTTGGATTCGTCTTGAAAAATACTATAATAACATAATTATTTAAATAAATTTATCAACATAAATTGAAAGCAATTAACGATCAAAGTTCGACCTAGAACATCGTGTGTGCCTTATATTTTGAAATGGAAGGAGTAACAGTCTTGCGGGTAAAATCTAAAAAAGGAATTTTTTCGTGGTTATCGAACTACAATAGATAATTCCAAAAAAATAACTCGGTAGTTTTACTGAACGGATTAAACTAGTCACTAAAAGAATTAAACTAGTCACTGAATGGATTAAAGAATGTCATTACTGAATAGATTAAACTGGTCACGAAATAGATTAACCTGGTCCCTAGCTAAATAGATTAAACTAGTCACTATATTTGAAAAAAGTGGTATGTTTTTCTCTTAATATTGAGCTTGGGTCGTGCCTAATTTTAAGTTAAAACTAGACGGTCTCTTACAAGACCAATTGGCAACTTTAAAGAGATAGTAATACTTATTGTTATGGCTGATTTTTACAGGATGACATTGACGTGATGACGTGGCGACTTTGACATTAAGACGCGGCGGGGAGATGCGAAGACTGAGTCAACTAAAATCAGTAACCGATTATCCGAGAAAGGAAGGTGATGACCCAGCGATAATTCAGCTAATAAAGCCGTTGGAGAAAGTCAGTTACACGAAGAAAGGAAGTAAATTTCGTCAGTTGAGCTTTGCAAGGAGAATCTCCTATAATCAAGGAACAATTACCGTTGTAATCTCTGAGGAAAATAACAGGGTATTTAAGCAGAAAAAGCCAAAGGAAAAGATACGACATATTGTATACAAAAAAGCATGCGAATGCAAGAGCAATTTTATTCTTCACATTTACATTCTACACTTGTACTTAGATAAAAACTTAAGCTGTAACGACTGTCGCTCATCCGGAACGACAGTCTCTGATAGTAGATTAGTGGAACCATCTCCACCAGCGGTTTTTACCCACCTTCATTGGGGTTTTCCGCGTCACCGCATCTCTGTGTGTTCCTCCCTTTAATCCCTTTTGCATTTATTTCTTGCATTATCATATTCACAATCTGGTTAAATCGTCCCTAACTTCAATTCTGTTGTAAGAGGCAAATTTTAGCATAAACACTTATCATTCTAGAATTATAAAGCTAAGCAACATCATAATTGCGACTAATTAACACCGGCGTAGAATGGGTCAAATAGTACACACATAATACATTAGCTTGCAATTGCATTGCTCTGACTTGTAAGAGACTTAGGGTGACCTAGTAGTCATCAGTCACATACATTAAGGTCCCTCTAAATGCTTAAAAAATTCCAATATAAGTGAGATGTCCTCATCTTATGGAATATTTTCTTGTTTATACATGCAGAAAGGAAAATGGGCGGTTTGACAAAAATTTCTAATAATGCTTCAAATTTTCTAGATAATGTTGACTTCCTTACTTACTTATTGCAGATGACATTGCGAAGCTTCATTGATTGTATATTCGAGGATAGAGGGATAACATATCAATGAACAACCAACAAAAGTCTTTGCTTTTAGGTGTACGTAATTGGTTTTTTGTTACAAGTTGGGGGAGTGGAACTCAAGAGTTAATCAATGCATATTCATGTGTAGATTGTAAAGTGCCTTTCTTTAATATATAATCAATCATACTATTAAGTTTTTATGTGCATATTATTATGCATGGCTTAGTTATCACAATCTTCTTTGCTTGAAATTTGGGTAAGTTGACTAATTCTTCGCTTGCCATGTGGCTAACTTGTCAACACCAGAGCCAAGTAGGATATATTATGGCGTTGCAGTATCATTTATTATATTCTCAACTAGTTGTGTTGCTTTTATTTTGCTAACTACTCATGTATACACGCGATACGTGCGAAAATAAACAAAAGATCAATTTCCTAATAATATATACAAAAATCGTTCATTATATATTTTTCTTCTGTTTTTTGAAAACTAATAAATCAAGGATGATGCAAATATTTTGTTAATTAAGGGTGTAATGGTAAAGATGGTGAATTTGTATTTTATTACTTAAGGGTATAAAAGGGTTTATCATTTTTGGTGTCCCTCTCCTCTTCCCTGATATAATAATAGAGATTAGTGGAACACTTATCTTTTTAATAATCAATTTTACCATTTTTTGATTTCATTTTGTTTCTTTTCTATCAAAAAAAGTACAAATGTACGAGTTTTCCTAAGATTCATTTATACCTATTATGTTCTACCTTTGTCAATTTGTTCTCAAAAACTGTATCTTGCGTGAAACATGTTAAACAATAACTTATTGTGTAACATGTATGCTGTATAGTATATAGATTTCAAAAAAAAATGACATGGACTATACAAATTATGATATGAGAATCTCATGTCATATTGTAATTTGTTTCATGTCATTTGAGTTTTTATTTTTTATTTTTTTACAAAAGAACGATAGTTTATAAATTGTTACACCATAAATTATGGTTTAACAGTTTACATCCAAAAATTTGTCTATTCTCAAATTAATCCATATTATGAAGGATATCTTTCCAAAACAAAGTCTTACAACATACATGAATCCATCTAACATATTAAGGGGTGCCATGAAACATTGTGGTGGGTACTTGGTAGCATGGTAGGCAACAGGGAGGTGAGGCCGTGTGGGGGTGGTGGAAATAGGGGGTCACTTAATTAGAACGGGGCCAGGAAGTATATATTGTTGGTCACTTTGATTATGCTAGGAAGACAATCAGAGCAGGACCTTCCAGCGGGACCAATCCCGACCTACAATGATATTTTGAAAGGTTATGTTTTTTTGGACTGAATTGAATTGAATTTAAATGAATTTATCAAATTGACAATAGAGGTCTGAACTTTGGGTGATAATTTTTAAAAGGTTTGAACTATTGATTAACCTGTGTAGGTCCCAACTTTAGGGGGTCCTTTAACTCTTAGCAGACCTCGACAACTTAAAACTGAAGATTTTTTTTAAAATCTCACTTAGTTCCTACATCCCTCCCTCAATTAACCCTTCTAATGTGACCTAAGTTTTACAAGTGATGACCTATTAAGCCAGTTTTAAGTCACTAAGGCCTGCTAAAAGTTAAGACCCCCAAAAGTTGGGACCTACACAGGTTAATCAATAGTTTAAACCTTTTAAAAATCATCACCCAAAGTTCAGACCTCTATTGTCAATTTTTCCTAATTTTTATTAATTAAGTCCAAAGAAACAGAGCCTAATTATATAAGTTGATTTATACATAAAAATGGTGTGGTATATTAGATTATTCTAAAAATTAAGATTGACTTAATTAATTAGTTGAATACCCATTTTTCACCCTTGTGACAGGATTTGATTGTTGTCTCTTGTAAAGTGGGATTTTCAAATCCCCCGCCAAGAGATCTTCATATTATTACCTAAAAGAAATTATATTAAATTGAGTGGACTTATATTGAACAAGTGAGTAAAGTTGTAAATGGGTTCCTCATATTTTATTGACCAAGACCCGCCACTAAAAACAACCTTACAATTAGAAATATTCTACTATAAACAATAGTTGTGACTATCTAGGGGAAAAGGCTAGATATAGTGGGGATTCATTTGAATACTTTAGAACTAAAAATTCATAAATTCATTTTGTGTAAAGATGCAAATAAGAAATTTGACATAGGGTGCATTGAACTAGTAAAAAAAAAAAAATGATGTTGAATTAAAGAAAAAAAAATTCTATGAAACAAAATCTTCATTAATATATTTAGTAAGAATAACCATAAACTAGTTGTAGATCAGAGCTATCTTTTGATTAACTCTGGATTACAAAAGGCTCTTTGCCGTGACTACTTAAATTAATACTTACGATGTTAAAAAAAAAAAAGCTATCCTTTGAATTTTAGATGTTCTTTTGGGTACATTTAAGAAAACTTATATTCTCTCAAGTGATGTATTGTATAAGGGAAAACAATGAATCCACTTCCTCTAAATTTTGTTTTGGTGTTTAGAGAGCAACAAAAGGTATTGTTGCAGACACATGATTTAATCACAACATTCGTATGTATACAACTTTTTTTTTTTTGAAAGAGAAATTTCATTAATTGAAGGCCAAACGGCATCTACCATAGGTATTAAAGTAAAACAAGATACAATTAAACAAGACTAAATCAAATTCGTCTTCGAAGAAACTACAATGAACCAGATCGAACAATACAGCACAATCCCCTTGCATTTGCTGAATCAAGCAGCTATTGATGAGGAAGTCTATCATTCTGATATAGTTTGGGAAGAACATTCTTGATCGAGCCAGGTTGACCGCATCCGGGATTCCAATACCTTCATGTTGAGTCTCGAACTTCAACCAATGAGAATAATTTCTCATACCTAAAAACAAAAGAACCATACTCACAACTCCCATAGGGGAGAAGGAGATTTCCAAAACAGAAACTAAAATCCCCATAAAAGGGTTTGAGAAAATCTCATAAAAAGATACTAATTTATTGAACAAAACAAGAAAATAAACTAAAAACTGAAAATAAAAGGAAAAAAAGGGCTTACCATGGATGAAAACATCCATGGCAGCCCCCTAATTGATGAAGAAGGGGTAAGGGAGGCTAGGGTTTTAGAGAGAGAAAAGGAGAGGGGAGGCTAGGGTTTAGTTGACCGACATAATTACCACATTCACAATACTTTATTAAGAAAGATACTTGTCGTCATACTATATCTTCCACCTCTAAATTGTTATCAGTATACAGTATACTGTATACACGATAGCTAGGTTATGCAATTATGGTTGTCAATTATCTTATTCTTACTTCTTCTTTTTTGCCTTTGTTAGTGCATTATCTTAGCTTGAAGAACTATGTCAAATATGGCTTAATCAAGTTCAGGAAACAAGGGGGAAATTATAGCCAAATCTATGTCGTCAAGTAAGCTGAAGCATGCATTATATATCAAGTGGCGTGTTTCTAATTGAAGTTTGTTTGATCTCATAACTTCCGTGGTGCTATTTAAGCACATCTGACATCTCACATGAGTACCTTGGTGGTATGTTTGAGGCCAATTTTTTATACAACTGAAGGAAATGAATTCCGTGCCGATTTCATTGAGAAGTCAACGTTATATACAAAAGAATGAGATCAGTTAGGCTATCGATTAGCCAACTAATATGCTATAACTAAGGAAACTAAATACTTCCTCCGTTTCTAAATAAGTGCAACATTTCTTGTTTTCACGTTTGCCAATGCATTATTTTAACCATTAATATCTTCAATTATCAATAACTAAAAATTATAAAAAGTTGATATTAAAAAAATTCACATTCAGACAAATCTAACAAGATCCCACATGACTATGTTTTTCCAAAAATGTAAATCACCAAACCTAATTAAAGTTTAAACTGTGAATAGTAAACACTATGCAAATGTTGCACTTATTTTGAAACGGAGGAAGTATATACTAATTAAATAGAGAGATACATGATATATACAATACATATTCTAACACACCCCCTCAGTCGAAGCGGGAGGGTCACGTATGCTGAGACTGTCCCTAAAATCATCAAATAAGATGCGCGGAAGCCCTTTTGTAAAAATATCAGCAATTTGGTAACGGGACGGGACATGAAGCACACGTACTTCGCCACGAGCAACTTTCTCACGAACGAAGTGAATATCCATCTCAATGTGTTTAGTGCGTTGATGTTTTACAGGATTGCCGGATAAGTAGATAGCACTCACATTGTCACAATAAACAAGAGTAGCTTTCTGAACAGGACAATGGAGCTCTAGAAGCAAATTGCGGAGCCAACAAGTGTCAGAAACAACATTAGCAACTCCTCTGTATTCAGCTTCAGCACTACTACGAGAAAGAGTAAGTTGCCGTTTGGAAGACCAAGAAATCAAATTATCTCCAAGGAACACACAATAGCCAGAGGTAGATCGACGAGTGTCAGGACAACCTCCCCAATCTGCATCTGTATATGAGATAATACGAGAAATGGTAGACTTCCACATTTGAAGACCAAAGGAAAGAGTGCCCTGAATGTAGCGTATGATACGCTTAAGAGCACGCATATGCTCATGAGTCGGAGCATGCATATGAAGGCAGATCTGCTGCACAGCATAGGAAATGTCTGGCCGAGTAAAGGTGAGATACTGAAGAGCACCTGCAAGACTACGATATGTAGTTGGATCATCATAAGGAGTACCGGTGGTAGCACTAAGTTTAGACTTAGTATCAACAGGAGTAGGACATGGACTGCAATTAGACATCCCTGCACGTTCAATAATCTTAGCAGCATATTGGGACTGAGAGAGGAAAAGACCATGGGCACTGTGAGTGACGGCAACACCCAAAAAGAAACTCAAAGGACCTAAATCCTTCATAGCAAATTCAGAAGCCAAGAGAGTCATAATATTTTTCCGAAAGTGGTCAGATGAAGCTGTAAGTATAATGTCATCCACATATAACAGAAGATAAGCAATATCAGAACCATTGTTGTAGATGAACAAAGAGTGATCTGACTTACTGTGAGAAAAACCAATAGTAGCAACAAAATCAGCAAATCTTTGGTACCAAGCTCGGGGAGCCTGTTTTAAGCCATACAAAGATTTCTTTAGCAGACAAACATGATCAGGATATGTTTTGTTGCGAAAACCCATGGGTTGATGCATATAGACTGTTTCATGGAGATGACCATGCAAGAAAGCATTCTTGACGTCCATTTGATGAATGGACCATGATTTAGAAAGAGCAATGCTGAGAACGGCGCGAAATGTAGCTTGTTTGACGACGGGGCTAAATGTTCCGGCACAATCAATGCCCTGCTACTGAGTTTTCCCATCACCTACAAGACGAGCTTTATATCGCTCAAAAGAACCGTCAGATTTGTATTTATGGCGAAAAATCCACATAGACCGGATAACATTCACATTAGGGGGCCGAGGCACTAATTCCCAAGTCTTATTATCAATTAAAGCATTAAATTCATCCAACATTGCATTCTTCCAATTGTGATCAGGGATCGCACTAATAGGATTTTTTGGGATAGGGGAAATATCCATAGTGGTGGAGACATGAAGATTGGAGTAGTATTTGGGATTGGGTTTAGAAATGCCATTGACTGCACGAGTGGTCATGCGGTGGGAGACAGGAGGGGCTGGCCGTTGTGTGCTAGGAAGGATAGGAGAAGGAGATGAGGGTGGGGTGGCAGCAGGATGTGGAGAGGATGAAGGAGAAATGTGGGCTGAACGGTGAACTGTACTGGGCAAAGGAGAGGAGTTCACGGGTGCAGAGGTAGAACTGGGCTGAAAGGAGAGCAAGCCCAAGGGAGAAGGGAGAGGGGAGACACGCGGAGAGGGGTGAGCAGGGTCTGGGCCCGTGTGAGACTGCGGCCCAGAGGAGAACGAAGTGGGGGGAGATGTGGGGGCAGACTGGGCCGGTTGTGGATTGAGTTGGTGAGGAATGAAATTCATGAGAGAAGGAGGAAAATCATCAATGAGACAATCATAGTCTGTGGGAGTGGTTTTGTGAAGTTGTGAAAATGGGAATTCACTTTCAACAAAACGTACATGGCGGGAAATTATGATTTTTCCACTCGACATCTCATAACATTTGTAGCCACGATGATTGGGTGCCGGACCAAGATATGCACATGGGGTAGATCGTTCTTGTAATTTATGAATGGTAGTAGAGGGAAATAATGGGAAACATAGACATCCGAAAACACGCAAATCCGAATATGAAGGGTCACTTTGATATAGAATTTGGCCGGGAGATGAGTAATGTAAGACCTTGGAAGGCAAAATATTGAGGAGATAAGTAGCCATGGAAAGAGCATGATGCCAAAAAGACAATGGCATGGATGCATGAGAGAGAATAGTGTGAATGATATTATTGATGGATTTGATATGCCTTTCGGCCTTGCCGTTTTGAGGAGAGATATGAGGGCAAGAAAGGCGATAAAGTAAGCCATGGTGATCAAAGAACTGTTCCAAAGTGCCATTAACATATTCTGTCCCATTGTCACATTGAAAGGTTTTTATATTACGTTCAAATTGTGTCTTGACTAAAGCATAGAAAGAGAGAAATAATTGTTTGACTTGAGATTTTTTGGCAATAGGAAAAGTCCATAAAAATTTGCTATAGTCATCAAGAAAAAGAATATAATAGCGGTGTCCGGATGAGCTAGGAACAGGGGAAGTCCACAAATCACTATGAATAATATCAAACGGCATGAAAGTGTAGGACAAAGAATCATAAAACGGAAGTTTAGCATGTTTCCCAAGAGGACGAGATGAGCAAAAAGTTTTACAAGCCTTATTACAATCAATAAATTTATTACTACGCAGAGAATTGATGACAGCATCGCCAGGATGGCCTAAACGATTATGCCAAATATCATAAGACATAGTAGCAAAAGCAGAATGATTTGAGAAATTGGCTTGTGGAGTTGAGAAGAGAGGATATAAGTCCCCAACACTGTTACATCGCATTAGTCGAGTCCCCGTCTATAAGTCATTAACAGAGAAACCAAAAGGGTCAAAGGAAATAGAAACCATATTATCAGTGGTAAATTTTCGAACTGAAATCAGATTTTTAATAAGTTTAGGGGCATGTAACACATTTTGAAGAGCAAGAGGAGGATGAGGCGGGGGTAAAGTAGTGCTACCGTGACCAACAACAGGAATTAAGTGACCATTACCAACAACAATGTGATGATTTTTAGTGCTTGAATTGAGATAAGAAGAGAGAATAATACCTGGATCCGCCGTCATGTGAGAAGTTGCGCCGGTATCCATGTAATAGTTGCCATCAGGTTGAGAGATGGAAAGGGTATGCATAGCTGCGTCAATGTCAGTCGGCATGTAATTAGAAGGCTGCGGAGCAGATGAAGAATCCATAACAGTGAATGCTTGTGGTCTGGGCCCAAGTACACCAGGCCCAGTAGGGGGCCTTGGAGCCGAGTGAGTGGGTCGGGGCTGCCATGAATAGGCAGGAAATGGACTAGGTGGAATTGTCCACCCTCCCCAACCATGCGACCATTGAGGCCACTGAATAGTGGGCAGGCTGACGGGGCTGCTGCTGCGGACTAGACTGGCCACCGTGGGCCCCACCTTGCGGACCAGAACCCCTTCTTTTTCCTTTATTTTTGCTGTTATTGCGCCCTTTATAATTGTTATTATTGTTGCGTTTGGGAGCAGATAAAGAGGAATCAGAGGAAGCTGCTACCATGGCGGCATTAGTGCGAGTCCCTGTGCTACCAGATTCACGAGCGGTACGTGCTTTAATTGTACGCTCTGCCATCTTCAGTCGTGAACGACAACTGTCAAAGGATGGTAGCGGCTCTTGGTTTTGGATAAAATCCACAGTACCACTAAAAGTTTCCGGAAGAGAACCGGTGAGCCGTAAAACCAACCTGCTATTAGATACCGGTGCATCGAAGTCGGCAAGTCGATCCGCAAGGGACTGAAGATAATTACAGTAGGTGTCAATGGAAGTAAAATCTTCGAAAATAGCAGTGGTAAACTCTTCTTCAAGATGAGTAGCACGAGAAGCTTTGTTGTCCTGGAACAAAGATTCAAGGCGTTTCCATGCCGCCTCGGCAGTATCATTACGCTTAAGAATAGCATGAAGAAGGTCAAGAGATATCGTGCCGTAAACCCATTGGAGCACGGCGGCATCAAGGCGTTTCCACAATGCTGGATCATCGGATTGTGCCTTGGCATAAGCAGCCTTGGCTGTCTCCTCCGTGGGTGGAACCAGGTGGTCGTAGAGAGCGTGAACCTTAGCGAGATTGGTGAATAAGGCAACCCAAGAATGATACAGGCTCTGCTCATTATCCAACGTGACAGGGATTAAGGACTTCACGTTGGTGATGGTGAGTGCAGGGTGGAATTTTTGGGAGTCAGCCATGGAGGTTAAGAAGGAAGACTAAAGATAGAAGAAGAAGAGAAGTGGTTAAGGTTGAGAAAGGATCGAAACAACTGATACCATGAAAGAAATGAATTCCGTGCCGATTTCATTGAGAAGTCAACGTTATATACAAAAGAATGAGATCAGTTAGGCTATCAATTAGCCAACTAATATGCTATAACTAAGGAAACTAAATATATACTAATTAAATAGAGAGATACATGATATATACAATACATATTCTAACAACAACTCAATAACCACGACTCCACGAGGCGAAAATAGTGGTACATAACCTACCTATATATATATATATATATATAGGGGTAAGATCCACTGAAAACTAACTTTAAGCTGAAAATTGAAAACCGACTTTCTCATTTTGCATATTTTTGTTCATTTTATATTTTTTCTCATTTTTTTGCTGTTGCTCATTTTAGCAAACTTTTTTTTGGTGTGTAAGTAAGTTTTATAAGCTCATACATACACCTTACAACCAACTGTTAACCCATGCTTTAAACACATTCAAAGCATTACAAGTTTTCGCACCAGCTCAGCATTTTAGCAAACTTTCGCTCATTTTACGAAGTTATTGCTCATTTTACAAACTTTTGTTCATTTTATTTTTTTTGCTCATTTTACAAACTTTTGTTCATTTTATTTTTTTTTCCTCATTTTATATTTTCGCTCATTTTAAGAAACTTTTGCTCATTTTATAATTTTTTTGCTCATTTTATATTGAAGTTTTCAGTTTTCAGCATGAGTGGTTTTCACGTAATCCTATTTCTATATATAGGGTTATTTACACATGCGATGATTGGTTATTGACGAGTGATGAGAATCAGAACACGAGTATAAAGAAACGAGTGTCCTTACATTCAGCATGTCGATTATACTTGGTTATATAAAGACATAGCCATAGCCCATATAAGTCCCTTCACCTGTTCACCATGAAGTTGTAGTCTTGCAGATGTCTTATAAATCACTAAGGTCACCTAAAAATAAACTAGCATGAACCATAGAACAACAGCTTAAGTTATCGTGTATTGTTTATTTGGCTGAGTGATGAACAACTGTCATGATCTATTTATATATAAATAATGTAAAATTATTATGAAAAAACATTAGTAAAAAAAAAAAAGAATTATGCCACTTTATTTATAATACACATTAAAATCATTGTAACTTCAAACGCTTATTATTTCCGTTAAAAATTTATATATGAGAGCAGAGACCAGTTTATATATGACGCTTATTAGTAATATAACTAGTTATTAGACCCGGGCTATGCCCCGGGTAAGAAAAAATTTGATTTATTAATATAATACTTTATGATAATAACAATAAATACAACTTAGCTTAGTGGTTAAAACTTTAATATATTTAATTGAGGTTTCGGGATCAAACCCTATATTACGCAATTTCTAAAAAAATTTATTGTACATAGATTACATGAACTAAAACTCCCTAGGGGTAGTATTGTAGTGGTGAACACTGCTCTTCAAATGGTATCATGCATACATAATTAATTTTAATGAACATGCAAATTTATTTATTTTTAAGGATGCAAGAGATATGTTTAATAACATTAACTAATTACAACACATATTTGTAATTTTGTAGAAACATAGATCATTAAGAGATGTTAGATGAGATGGTGATCCTTTGAAAACCCTTACATTAGGTTAGGGGTTTGAGCCCAGGCTTTAGCATATTTATTTTTTAAATAATGACCACTTGACTGTGTTGGTTAACAGACACGTATTTTCAAGTAAAGTTGAGTTTATGCAAAAAAATTGTGCTCATATATGTACACAAAAACTTTCTCGCCTTAATTTAGACCCAAAATATAAGAGATAAACAATGATTATCTACTTTTTGGTTTTTGATGGATTCACGACCATAGTTTATGGTTTGGATTCGGATTGAATAATTGAAATCCAAATTTTATCGGATCAGATTGAATTAGGCTCTCATCCAAACCGCACACCGAACTTTCACTCCGAACCATAGATGCTCAATAGACATGGTAGTTTAGTGTGGAGATGAACAAGACTTGCCCGACAAGGGAGGATAATTTGAAAGATATAATCATACTATAACAAAACCAATTGGGGGTCAGGTTTTTAGGGCCTTATAGAGCTCTTAAAGAATTAGGCATCTTTTTTTAGTTGATTTTAGGATGAATGTTATCTTCTTCTTTACAAATTGCCTCACTTTCATGTAATACTAAATGTTTATGCTACGTCCAGTGCTTTACAAAAGTCGACATATTAACTTCTTCGAGTAGAAATCAATACTCCCTCCATCTTTTTAGTTGTCCCTTTTTTAGGATCAAACTTTTCAAATTTAGACTACGTCCTTTAATTACATGAATAAAATAGCAAGATCATGTGAAATTTCGGTAGGTTCATTAGAGACCGTGAAAAAACAGATGGAACAATGCCAAAGAAAAAGAAAACGGAACGAGTACTTGACAATAATGTCTCCTATAAGGACAAAGGATTCGTAACTCTTGGGCCGGGGTTCCTATCATTTTTTTTTTAACTACCTACCTGGCTACCTGTAGTGTGTTCATTTAGTTTTGGATCATATATCACCTAACCCAACATTTAAAATGGTAGAGTATATATATACAATCTAATATTAGCAAACCATACTGAACTAGAATTCCTAACAACGTTGGAGATAGGAATGCTTACTGAACTACTAAATTTGGGGGTCTGGTATCACTTGTTAGTTAGTGTTTCGAGATACGTTATCTGTTTAATCTTGTTGGGGATGTGAGTTTAATCTATCTTTTACAATTCAGATTATTTGTCTGCACTCTGAAACATCTGTGTGGTTTCCCTGTTTTGATTCTAATATGTTTGTTGTATCAACAGGCAATCGACACACTTCGTGTACTTCCAGGTTTCTTGGAATTTGTTGGGATATTATTCTCTTCGGTATACATATAATTTTATGCTTCCTTACAAGTGTTGTGTTGCAGCAAATAGTTTTCCTTATGATCACAACCTATCTGTTGAGAGGCATGAACTAGAGTACTATATGTCTATATACATGAAATTAACAGAGAATGGCCATGTATGTATGGTAATATTAATGATGTAGTGGGACAATGTCTTGGTATAATACTATAGTATTTGTGAGTTGTGACCTAGCTTAAGGTATGTACTTGTTAAGCAGCATGTGATAACCTATTGGTGTTGGCATTACCTTCGATCCCAGAATCCCTTGCAAGGAGGGATCCTCAATTTCCCCCGCCCTCTCCTTGCGAGGGACTTCATCTTACATTAAGAAAAATGTACTTGCTCTGTAATTTGTATCTTCATCCAACTTTTATGGAGCTGAAAAAATGTAAGTCGTGTAGAAAAGAATAGTAGTTCCTAAACTATGTTGAGTAATGAAGTTCTAAAATTTAAGGGCATGAATTTTTAATTTTTTTGGCTACTTCGTTCACGATAGTAATGGCGTTGAAGTTATGTGGCGGAATACAATTCTTCCCCACACGTTATAATAATATTAACTACTTATTAGGCCCGGGCAATGCCCTGGGTAAGAAAAAAAATCATTTAGTAATTTTTTTTTTTTACAGGTACATGAGGTACTAGTGGATCCCTATCTCAGGGAAATATCCACCAATAACCTAAAACTAGTAGAATCCCTATCTTAGGGAGAGACTACTAGATAACTAAATTACAATAAAAAGAAAAAGAAAAACTATTTCTAGCTTCTCAGGGAAGCTTTACAGTCATATTTCGCAACTAAGCAGCATCCCCACAGCGGTGGTGGAAGCCGCTCACTCGCTTCCGCTTCAAATCGCCAGATCTGGAACACGAGATCGTTGTCCAGGTCCTTTTGGTGGCAAGGACTATGAGGGGTGGACCATCAACCAGCTAAACACTGCACCGACAAGATCTGGGCTGAGTCAGTGGTGGCGGTAGATCTGATTTTTAGACTTTCGGAGCCAAACCCGGTATGAAGGATGAGTCGCTTCAGATCGGGCCATATGGTCTCCTCGGTTCGGCTGCTGAGCCACCAGCAGCGGCGATCGGAGTCGATGTCGGCGACATCGAACTGGGCAGAAGTTCACTCCTTGAACTTAGGGGCGGTAAATCTCAGGCAAAGAAACCTACTAAACAACCAGATCTTCAAGGCACAGATGGTCTGCCTAAACCCATCAATTAAGAAGGAGATGATGGAGAGGAAGAATTAGGGGCGGTAGAGAGGCGAAAACAGAGGTGGGGAGAAGGCGGATTTGAGGCGGTGGGGGGCGGATTTTAAGCGGTGGGGGTAGTTGGCTGGAGAATTCTAGAGAGAAGGAAGAGACCTTCTCTCTAGAATTCTTCCTCTTATTGTGTCATTCATTTAGTAATATAATACTTTCTGATAATAACACTAAATACAACTTAATTTAGTGGTTAAGACTTTAGTATATGTACTTGAGGTCTCGGGATCAAACCATATACTACGCAATTTCTAAAAAAAATTTAATGTACATGGATTACATGAACTAAAACTCCCTAGGGAGAGCGCCATGTGATACAATTTCTTGTTTATGTATGCCTTTTAATATATTTGTATAGATATACTTCCTATGCAACATTTTGTTTATTTTCAAGTTAAAAACTGGTATTATTAAATTATTACTCACTACAATATTTCATAGTCAATATATCACAAGTTTTATCATTAAACGGGTAAAAAAGAGTTGTATTGAGGAGGGGATTAGAATTATTAAGAAGTATCACATGATTACTAAGGGCCTGTTCTCCCCAGCTTATTTTCAGTTCAGTTCAGTTCGGTTCAATTCAGTTCAGTTCAATTCAGTTCAATTCAGATCAGTTCAATTCAGTTCAGACCAGTTTAGTTCAGTTCTTGACAATACTTTTACTCTCACATATCACTATTCGTTTCAGTTCAGTTCAGATCAGTTCAGTTCAATTCAGTTTAGTTCAGTTCAATTCAGTTCAGTTTAGCTGTTTTATGCCGAAGAGAACATGCCCTAACTGGTAAAATCAAGTTTATTGACATTAGAACTCTACTAGTCTAGTAAGTCTATAAGAGCTTGATCCGTTTAATTTGCAAGATTTTGTTTTTTCTTTCTTCAACGAATTGATTTGCAAGGATTCTAGTCTAAGCACAAATCCGAATACAAACATAATTCACCTTTGTTTATCTTTTAGACCGACTAAACTAACCCTTTAGAAAAACTATATATATAATAAGAAGCACCTCAAATTTGTTTACTTTTAATTGATCTTCAAGAAAGTAGAAGCAGAAACAATGGAAAATTCTCCTTCGTCTCCACAATACTCACCTTCATCTCCTATCTATACACCATCATCATCGTCGTATTCGCCGCCGCCATCACCCGAATACTCACCAGAATCACCTTTATACATTCCTTCAACTCCAGAATACTCACCACATTCCCTTGAAGATTACTTACGTGATTCACCACCCCCATACATGTCTCCTGAATACTCTCCGCAATCGCGGTACTATACACCTTTGTCTCCTGAGTACTCGCCACAATCGCCATTCTGTCGTACACCTGAGTACATGCCAGATGAGTACTCGCCTCAATCGCCATACTATACACCGATATCTCTTGAGTACTCGCCGCAATCACCATACTATACACCTTTGTCTCGTGAGTACACGCCAGAGTCTCCTGAGTACTCCCCTCAATCGCCATACTATACACATATGTCTCCTGAGTACTCGCCTCAATCGCCATACTATACACTGTTGTCTCCTGAGTACACGCCAGATGAGTACTCGCCTCAATCGCCATACTATACAGCAATGTCTGCAGAGTACTCGCCTCAATCGCCATACTATACAGCAATGTCTGCAGAGTACTCGCCTCAATCGCCATACTATACAGCAATGTCTGCAGAGTACTCGCCTCAATCGCCATACTATACAGCAATGTCTCCAGAGTACTCGCCGCAATCGCCATACTATACATTGTTTATACTATACATCGTTAGAATTATCCCCTGAATACTCACCAGGATCGCCATCATATATATACACCGATATCTCTGAGTACTTGCCAGAGTCACCTCCATACGAAAGTAAGTGCCACAATGGCCTGCTTCTTCTGTGTCGTCGAACTCACTAAGGTTTTGTACATCTTACATCTAAACTCCTGCATCTAATAACATAGGATAAGTAGTTTGAATTGTTCATCATCAGATATTTCTTGATTAATTGATTAAGTTCCTGTTTATTCAATCAGAAATTCATTATGTATAGACAGTACCAGTCGTGTTGAGATATCAGTAGTTGATTCAGAAATCAAAGGCTATCCTACCCATATCTTTTCCTTTCCCACTAATCATGAGCCCTTGATTTTATAATATTTGGTCAGGATTCAACTCTACTTTGTAGAGTTTTCATAAAACTCTAGAGGATTCGGGTCCAGTACAGTCATACACTGATACCATCATGTAGTAGTTTATCTTTATCAAATATGTATTTGACAAATTTAGGGTAAATGGTTAATTGTGTGCCAACATAAGATAAGAAATAATCTTCCTAAAAGATATAGGATCATCATCCTAGATTATTGACTAAATAATATCTTAATAATATCAATCTGGAAAATATATCATAAATATATTTTCCGATATTAAATATATCTCATATCTCCAACAGTATTATTTGGCAACTGATTCTAAGTAATAAAGTTTTAAGTTCTTCTAAACCTTTTGATTTGCTTTATTTAATGTGGTGTAAATGTCAAACCAAAAGTTAATGAATGATTACTACAACTCCAATATATATTTTGGGAAAATTAGTTAGTTAATTAAGTCTAGCCTTCATTAAATTAGTTCTGTCTTAGGCAGATGAATGGAGCTTTCTTCAGGCAAAATCAAGCTTTTTTGTAAATTACAAGTTTTTCGCCATCGTATCATCAAAATCCGGCTAGATCTTGAATTTTAGGTGATATCCTAATACAGTAATACGTGCCTTCAATTTGACTTGATAAACTCATTGATAATTTATCTCTAACTAAACCCGTGATAAACTCATTGACAATTTGACACATGTCTTAATGGACGGGTGAAAAACCCGGTTTAAACGGGTGGTGGACGGGTGACGAATTAACGGATGCGAGTGATGGATCGGATTTGGGTGGACAATTTGCATCCATCACCCGACCCGTTAATCCGATCCATCACCCGTTTATTTTTAAAAAATATTTTTTAGGTCCAATCCTCAAGGCCTAGCTAAATGTCTAAATCTAAAAGCCCAAGCCCAACCTAATTTTCCTAATTTCTGTATGCAAATTACTGTGATTTTGAACTTAATTCGAATTGTGGTTGTGGATCTATGGTTTTATCGGTTTAAACTTTATTTTTCTGAAATTTTATGGTTAGCATTATTTTGAGGTAATTTCACCCGATTATAACCCGATCCATCTGTTCACCCGGAAGTAAATGGATGGATGGATTCGGGTGGTGATTTTTCTGGGTGATGGATGGATCGGGTGGTGCGGATGGTAGCGGGTGATGGATGTGGGTGGTGCTCCACCCGCCCCGAACCCGATCCATTTACATCTCTGCTACATATGTCTAATGTGACATGTGAAAGTTCTTTTCTAGTGATTTGTTTATATGTATCTCTTGTTCAAGGCTAATAGGTGAGGAAAACACTGATAAGATTATTAGTCGCGCACATATACAAAATAACCTTATACATCAACTATACTGTAAATCAAAAGTGCAAAACAAAACAAAACAAAAGAGGAAAAAAAAAATCAAATTTTTGAACATCAAAATTCACCAAGTAACAACGCACAACAATTTCATAAATTGATTTAGGTTACAAAAGAAAGATGGTAACTTACATTCAATAGAATTGCTAAAAATCCACTTTCAATTTTGTTTCTTCAGAATTATATTCCAGTGAAGATTTTTTAGTAGTTTAGAGATGCATTTACCTAATTTTCTCCCTCCAAAAATTTGCAGAAGATGAATGATCAGAGAAGAGAATAAGAAGAAAAAGATCAGAGGAGTCGTGTATTTTTTTGGAATGATGAAATGAATAGTTGGGAGGGTGAGTTATCAAATTCAAATATCCTAAGATTAACGTTTTAATTCAAGTTATTAACAGATATTCATCATTAATGTCACGTGCTAACAATGTCATTAGTTATAGGGTCATTATAATATTAACTTTTTTTAATCTATCATAAACAATAAGGTAAAGTACAGGATTATCAGAGAAAATTACCCTAATTAGTTTAATCATGACAACTTCAGATATCCCAAAAAAAATAAAAATGTCAACTTTAGAGAGAAACACCCCCCCTTAAATCTAAATGGTCACTTCTAAAGTAGCCCACCAATGAAATACTCTGAGCCCCAAACTAAAACCTACCAACTTATTAACCAAGTTAAATGGTTGAATTTCTTAATGGGCTTATCTACAATACAACTTTTTTGACTCAAAAATTTAGAAGCCTGCTTCTCGCCCGCAGCAAAAGCAACCTTTAATTTGGTGGTTTGGTTCACCCGCTACTTCCTCCAAATTTCAGAAATGCCATTCTCTATCTCTCTCTCTCTTTTGGTGTTTTAATAGTCTGCTATTCAACAATGACTCAATGAGAACTGAGAGAAGTTGCTGAAGATGGAACCTTAGAAAGTAAGTACTTTTATGATCCTCATTCTAATTCATTCTTTTGGGTTATGAACTCATAATTTGAACTGTATGTACCTTTAATTTTTCTGGGTTACCTTCAATTTTTTCTGTAATTTAATGGGTTTAACTGAATTTTTCACAATAATTCAGGAATCTGCTTGTAATTTAAGCAAATGGGTACTGCTCAATTTTCAAAAAGATTCATTCTTTTTGTTAATCTTTTGCTGCTGCTCCTTTTTGTGCACTCTTCTGATGTCGATTTTGAGGTAAATTGGCCAAATTCTATCCTACTAATAAATTGTTGGCTTTTTTTGGAAATCAAAATTATAGTATGTAGTAATTAATCTGTATGTTTTTGTAATTTAGGAAAAGGGTGGTTTGAAGCTGAATAGTCCCTTAATAGCTAACAACAATGACACAAAAGATTCAGATGAACAAAAGGGTGGGATCAGATTTGGGACTGATTCTGTAGAAGTTACCCAAGTGAAGAAGGAAGAGAAATTCGAAACTTCGAATGAGGTTATTCAGAAAGATATTGATAGGAGCAATATCAGTGAGTCATTACAGTCTAAAGAAGGTCATGATCAGAAAATTCATGATGATAGTAAAAATATGGAGTTGAAATATAAGGATGATGAGAGTGGCAACTTAGGAGGGTTGGGAGAAGGGTTTGGATCGAAAAGCGAGCCTAAAAAGGATGGCAATGAAGAATCAAATGGCTCCTTGATAGGAATGGAGAAGGATAAATTTCGAGATGATGAATGTGATCCATCTAGAATGTGTGTTGACCAGAAGAAGAATTTCACTGCCTGTTTGAGAGTTCCAGGCAATGGTAAGTTCTATTTGATTAAAGGTTATTTTTATTATGGCTGGGGTATTTGTATTTTGATACTTGATTGATGTGCAATGGTATCTGTAGATTGATTGCATGACCGGGCATTGTTCCATATGAAGAAAGTTGGTTTGTCACTGCCCTAACTCAACAACTAGAAATTGAGAAATTGAGATTTTGTGCGTGCTAGTTTTAGTTTTTGGCATGTAGCTGAGCATATTTATTTGGATGACCATTGAAGTCGAGTGTGTTCGATGAACTGCTATAGAGAAAAGATAGTACTAATAAGGACAATGATTTTGCCTTTGCTAAATTTTTGCATTTGGTGGTTCTGCCTGGGATAATAATTCAAGAATTGGAAGACTAATTATCACTGTCGCTTTGGTATGTCATCTATTGGATAAGGACTGTCGTTGAAACCTTATGACTTGTGATGCATTTTCGTGTGAGTTATAATATCTCAACAGTGTTGAGCAACACCCATTAAGTGATCATCTTTCCTAGGTACCTAAAATATCATCTCTGTATTTTGTTTTTATCTTATTACTGGGTCTGGAGGAACAAGGAAAAAGTGAGAAAGAAATCTTATTGCTGAGGCAAAGTTGTGTGATTCTTTGCTTCTTAGAAGGTAGTATTCTTTGTGAGCATATGCTTTGTCTTTCTAATAAAAAGTTACTAATACACACTAGTATCTACGGAATGATATGAGAAATAATTAAATTGCAAATGATGGCTTTTATTTATTTATTTTTAAAAATTGGAAATGCTCATATTTGCAAACGATGACTAATGATAGTTATATGAACTCTGAAGTACTCAAACCATCCTATAGATAAAGGCATTGCTTATTGTCTTGTTGAGGACCATACTGTAAGTTGGAATTTTCAATATCAATTTCAGACACTGATGTCCCTTAAGAAGCTTGTACAAAAGCTTGGGTTATTATATATAAACACTCTTATCAGTCTGACATAGAAGCTCTTTCATAAGACGTGTGATCTGAAAGCAAAATAGATAAGAAGTGCATAGAATTTTTCTAGTTAAGCTTCATTTTTTGTGAAATGCTAGCTCTTGATCTGAACTTATTTGCAACTTATTGGTCATATTTGAACTTAGTTTGAGTTGTAAAATGGACTTGGTAATTACTTGGTAGCTCTTACCAATTTGACCTTTTTCCCCCCTTAAAATGTATGAATGTTGAAATCTGAAAAGAACAAGGACTCAGTCCATTATGAATCTATACTCAGAAGCCAACACAGCAAATATTTGATCCCATTGACAATTAATTAATCGGTATGGTCTTCTCAAGTGTGTAAAAATCTAGAGGTGCCATCTAGATATGTTGCCGATAGTATTAGATTATCTTTCAGGCTATAACGCCTATAAGTCGTGCCTCCAAATAAAGTATGACATAAGTCTAAGATTATCCCCAATAGAAGCCATTAGTCATTTTCGTGGCTCCTTTTGACAAGGTCTCTTGACTGTCGGAAGTCGCCCATGGATAACGAAAGTCTTTGGAACCAAGAATGGCACTTTTATTGCAAGCTCACAGAAAATCAGAAATATATATGAAAATGTAAGAGAAGTATCATCGGGTGTCTATTGGCAAACAAGACCATATGTGACACTACTGCAGAATTACTTATGTCCCATAGAAAATAAGCAATGCCCATACCCTTTGTGGTTTTCTATGGAAAATCTATTTTAAATTCTTTTTTAAAAAAAATTGGTAAGGAAAAATTCTCTACCGGATCGGAATATCTCGCTGGTCAATGCAACCTGACAACACAGGCAAGGCCCCTTGGGAGTGTGAAGGGGGGGAATATAAGGGAAACGCTCCCCCCGAAGTGTCTCTAGCGGGGTTTGATACCATTGTGACATGGGAATTGTGAGAAACAAACCTTACCACTAGACCAAGCACTACTCAGTGGAAAGTCTATGTTTAATTGAATGAAGGGTCTCTTTTATATCCAAGCTGCCTACTAACGAACCTCATTGCTCAGGCTATAGCCATACTTGTAAGATCTCTTCAAATGGCCAATATATGTCATCAAGGATTGCAGGATATCCTTTTGGTTGAACGATGTGCCAAATACAATACGTCATGCATGCAAGACCATTTCTGCTGGCTGTTGGAAAAATATCAATGAAAATTAGAGGGAATTCCCCATGGCTTCCATAACGCCTATTGGTGTGCTTAGGGTCCATGATGGCATGATGTAGCAGTAAGAGTTAGGACCAAGATGACGCATGATGTGGCACCACCTAGAATATCTCATTTTAAGTGCTACAAGCCATACCCACTGTCCATTTTTGGCTTCAGGAGAAAAACTTAAAAATATAGTCTACATTGATTTAAAAGGCTTCCTTTGTGGGTGTCTAGTAACAAAAATTCAAAAAACTTGACACTAGAACCTATCTAGATTGTTCTGTGCATATGCTGTTAGTCATATGGGTTTTAGCCACTCGAAATTGGCTGCCTTTGCTCTGTTCTGTCATTTTGCTAGTTGGTTTCATAACTCTCTGTGACTCGGTTTGATCTGCTGCATATGTGTTGCAACTTGCAACACAGAATGCCCTGATCTCAAGTAATTCTTCCCTGAGGGAGGAAGGGGAAGGGGGTTGCTTCATTATGTTTGTAGCTTCTGCCATGATTAGTGTTTCTTATAATCTATGTGATTTCTTCTTGATTTCCAGATTCCCCGGATCTCTCACTTCTGATTCGGAATAAAGGATCAGAGCCTGTTAATGTTACAATTACAGCTCCTGAATTTGTTCAGTTGGAGGAAGCAAAAGTTCAACTTCTACCCAAAGAAGACAAAAAGGTAAATTAGCTTGATGTAAGTTGGTAATGGTGTCACCATTGTGATGAATTCAGTTGGTGTACGTATTGTATACCTAATTGAAAGGTGCTTCTGCCAAGAGAATGAGAGATAAATTGGGTATCAAGTGGATGCTGCACATCTTAGGTATAATTGCTAGTTTGCTACTATAAGTTAGCAGGATTGCAGATTAACCAACTTGCATCTTTCTGCACTAATCTAGTGGAACAGTTCGTCGATCTCTCTTGGTGGCTTGCTCGATTTCGACATACCAATTCAAACAAACGAATAAACAAAGGATGTGAAATTCTTAATCTCAAAAGACGGGATCGGCTGCATGAACCAATAATTTATCATGTCGTGTTCTACAAAGACTATTGTCCTCCATTCATTTGTTTCTAATGTTATATGCTCCTGTAAGTCCATTTTCTTCGTATCCTTTCTAATTCCCTCCAGCTGAAGTCATCTTTGGTCTCCCTCGGCTTCATCTGAAATCCCCATAATTCCAACTCTCCACCTTCCGCACTGGTGCAGTCTCATTTGTCCAACCAAGTATCAACTCTCTGCTTGGGTATCCACTTAATGCAAATTGAACCGGATTATTTGCTACAAAGCTAAGAGACATCCAGTTCAACTGAGCCATAAACCATCTAATGAATCTGTTAACAAATCTTTTGCTGGTATGGGTATTGAATCCCCTATAAACCAATTGCTGTCATGTTCGCGTGCTAATGGTATTGTCATTGAATTCTGAGTTGGGTTATGCTCTATACTGATACCATTTGGTCTTTGCACTTCAGTGATTCCATTTTGCTGTTTCTCTAAGGAGATTTTTGGCCTTTTCATGTGGTAGCTTATTGTTTCATATAGTTTGAAGACTTCCACACCCGTTCCTTACCAGTTACCATGACAATAATCTGATTACAACAGCTGAACAGCTATTCAAGTTTGTTCATTCTTCCAAATGTGATTTCTCTAATTTGATATAATGTCCTTATGAACATAATTCATTGCATCATAACAAGTTTTACTCATCATTCCCATAAAGACCACAAAAAGGTTCATCTTGTGAGGGAAATCACTCACTGTTGCATTGTGACTCTTATGTACCGAAAATCATGATTTGGATCACTAAATGTGGCTGTTAATATTTCCATTCTTAATCTTGCAGGTTAAGGTTACTGTGGCGTATGAGGGACTAGATAGCTTAATATTATTGACGACAGAGGATAGCCGCTGTACTCTGGACTTTAAGGAGTTAATACCCCGCGATTCCATAATAGAAACCCATTATTCTTTTACACTCAGATATATCAGCAATTTGACCCGAACTCACTGCATAATATTCCTAACTCTGTGTGTATTTTTCATTTTTGTATCTGCTTGGATGTGTTCTGGCTTGTGTAAGAAATTTTATCAAGGGAACATGTATCAGACCATCGATATGGAGTTACCCATTTCACAAGTGTCGAAAATTGGTCCCGAACTAAATGATGGTTGGGATGATAGTTGGGATGATCATTGGGATGACGAAGAGGCTCCCAAGTCACCAGCATTGCCTGCTACGCCTAATCTTTCGTCAAGGGGCCTTGCTTCTCGGCGACTTAACAAGGAAGGGTGGAAAGATTAATGTCTTTTTTGGTGGGCATCTCTTATAATCTCTCTTGTTTTTATGTATATCTTTTATTTTCTTGGTGATGAGATATGTGATAATTACGGAATAGAAACTTGAGATTGGTTTGAAGTAGGAGTTCTGTATACATTAGATTTATAGCAGCAAAATTCTGTCTGTGTAACTGTAACCTTGTGCTTTAGATATCTATTGATTATAACTCAAAATATTAGAGCTAAAAGATGGAATTAACACCCATTAGGCTCTTTTTTTAAAAAAATTAGGCAAACAAAAGAGAGGGAATAAATTAAAGCTAATTGCTACTACATGGACTCTGCCTTATTCAGTTATTCCCATTCTCTTACAATTTATTTACCCACTTTTACTCCTCCATTCTATAATAATTTACCACCTTTCTTTTTTAGTATGTTTCACAATTGTTCGTTGCTTCACCTTTTTCTATTTTAGAACATGAGCTACTTCACAACCTTTTACTACATATACTTTAAAATACTATCTCTGTTTTTATTTAGTTGCAACATTCACCTTTTTTGCACAAATTTTAAGAAATGAAAAAAAGAAAGTATAATTGACCCACTTGTCCCTGCTACTAGTACTGTAATTAAATGGGGAGAGTAGGTGAAGTAAGGGTAATATAGTCAAATTATTCCAAAAGCTTTCCTAAAAAGAGAAATGTTGTAACTAATAAAGAACACCTAAAAGTAGAAATTGTTGCAACTAAATAAAAACAGAGGTAGTATTTCTTTTCTTGGCCCGGCATTTTCATGTATCCGACCAACCTTTTTTATAATTTACTTGGTTTTAATGAGGATCAAAGTAGGTAAACTATAGTAAAGCAGGAGTATGGTAACTAACGGATTTGATGTACAGTCATACTTTTATGAGTGTGGTTGGTTGAACTTTGAAGGGTTATGAACTGAAGGGAGTAGATGTGATACTATAAATAACCGAAATGTTGGAAGATTGAGGCAACTTGGCCACTTGGGTGTGGTAGGAGTCTTGATATGCGCATAGTCGCATACCTAGAAATGGTCGTGGAACATATCAAGTAGGAGATCCTTTCCATCCCCGTCCAAGTGGGGTGAGGAATGAGTCAAGATTTGGCATGGATGGGGGCAGGAATGGGTATTAAAATTGTACCCGTAATGGGTGGTGGAGCGGGTGTGGATTTTATGCTATCTCCGCTCATCCCATCCACCCCGTATATATATTATCAAAATTCTATTTATATACTTATATTTACTCTTTTAGAGTCTACCCCTATGAACTATGACCCAATATCTTCCATTTTAGTAAGGGATTTTAAAACCAAATATGCTCTAAATATATAGTCATGTTCTTACATTTGAGTTCGGTGGTTGATTGATGTAGATGGAAGATTTTTTGTGGATCTAAGTGGGCTTTGGATGGCCTACTCAGACCTTGACATAACGAAGTGGGCCAAAACTTTAATAATTTTGTGCTAACAACCTCCATGATTATAGTGGGTCAGATTCTGAGTTGAGCATTGTTTTGGGCCGCTTCTCACGTGTAGTGTAGTGGGCCTTGTGGATGTAGATCAAACGCTTGACCTCTTTTTATTAGGCACGAAAATGACATGTTAAATCATTAGATCTTTCTCACACAAAAGAAAGAAAATGCAAACAATAATTTCATCCTGCAGGATCCTCTTCAATATATGCAAGAATGTGTTCTTTGGTTAGTGAGAATGTTGGTTAATCCTTTAATATAGGAGTATTACATAAATCAAATATTCGTGAAAATGATATATAAAAAATATTTCAAACTTGAAATTTTGGGAGTCAAATTTTCGGTGGATATTTGGGTCAGCTTTATAGCTTTTGTAAGCTCAATATAATTTTAGGAAAATGCTATATGTATTTCTTAGGGTTAACTATAAGAAGTTTAAAATGAAAATATTAAACAATAAATAAGCATTAGTTATATCGATTGACGTGTGATTGTAATATATATCAGAAAATGTATTTAGTGCTTATAGTTTACCCTTAAGGCTACATATAACATTTTTCATATCTTGTGATTGATTAAAATAACTTTTCATACCTTTTATTTTCTCTATTGTGAAATACCTGTGCTTCATAACTCTAAGGGTTATATTGTATAGAAGCATTGGATATTCGGAACCACTCTTTATTTAGTTCTATATGTAGCAGATTTGCTTTTGAAAATAATTTAATACTTAAACATAGCTATAAAAGATATGTTTAGCATTTTCTATATCGAGTACAACACATTACTAATGTTCATATTTTAAAAATATATATTGAGATGAATTCAATAAAATCACACATGATAAATTTTTATTTTTATTTTTTTATGTATAACAGTATAAGTAATACAAAATGATTATAGTGAAATTTGCAAATAGTGTCAAAAATTAAAAGGCAAAACTAAAAAGATTGAGGAAGAATTACTTTTGCCAACCTATTATAATAAAAGTCAATGTTTGATTTTAAAATTTACTATATCACCTTTAAGGCTTTAATGTTTCACTCAGCTAGGAAAGTCCAGTGATAAAAAGACAGCATTAATAGAGGTAGAATACAAATATGATAAATGTTACTCCTTCAAAATAACTCTCTAGTCTCTACCAATTATATCTAGAAGCAAAAGGGGGTATACATGAAAAATAACGAAGTACTTCCTTTGTTTAGAAATAGTTGCATCATTTTATGTTTTCACGCTTGCCGATGTATTATTTTGAATGTTAATACCTTCAATTATCAATGACGATGAGTAAAAACTATAAAAAATTAATATTAAAAAAATATACATTGAGACGAATCTAACAATATCCCATATGACTATGTTTTTCCTAAAATATAAATCACCAAAGATAATCAAAATATAAGATGTGAATAGTAAACACTATGCAAATGATGCAACTATTTCTAAACGGATGAAGTATATTTTAACTCAAAACTCTTTTGAAATAACTCTCTATCAATTAATAGGGCTACTTTTCTAGAGACAAATAAACACCACATTTGGTTGGTGGTTTGGTGGTACTTCGTCAGATCGGCTCAAGTCAATAAATTGTTGAGTCGATGATGTGTCCACAAATTAGCCCGGACAATGGCTTACCTAGGCCGATGTCCTCGAATCACTGCTTAAGCGGTGGCTGCTTGCTTCTTCACGAAGCCTTGTTTGTTCCTATAAGGAACTAGATCTAGATGCTAGGGTAGATTTTGTGTTCTACTTACATCTTGTAATTAGCTTTTTGAGAAGCTTGTTGTCTGCTTTCCTTGTGA
Source organism: Beta vulgaris subsp. vulgaris (assembly GCF_026745355.1). Classification (NCBI taxonomy): domain Eukaryota; kingdom Viridiplantae; phylum Streptophyta; class Magnoliopsida; order Caryophyllales; family Amaranthaceae; genus Beta; species Beta vulgaris. Next base: position 2,403,046 of record NC_079206.1, on the reverse strand, counting down.
AGCTAGTTCTAGGTTTTCTCTTTTTTTATTTTCTTTTATGTACTTTAGTTCCTAGTGGGTCCTTCTTGAAATAGGGATTTCGCTAGTTTAGGTTCTTAGTGGATTGTCCCTGAGACAGGGGCTCCACTAGTACCCCATGTACCAATTTAAAAAAAAGTATATATAAATAAATAAACACCACATTTCCAAAAGTGCTATTTTCTTATTGTTAGAGCAGATGGATGGATGAGACACTGATGCGTGATTTATCCTTGAACGATTCACTATCATCATTAAGTTTAAGATATCAAATAGAAAGGAAATGGACATTAATAGAGGAGGGAATGGCAAACAAATGATTTTCTTTATTGAGTATTTGGTTCAAGCCAAGTAATAAAATGAATAAAAATCAACCACAAAGTAATGGATTTTGTTACTTGAGGGGAAGGGAAGGTAATAAATTGGAGGAATTCATTACCATCAGATAATGGTAATAGATTAATGAGGAGTTGAATTAAACAAAAGAAAAAGAAATCGTTAATTGATTGCGTTTTTTAAAGGCAAAGAATAACGAAACAAAGGATCCCTTAATTTGTGAATTATCTATTAGATCCATGAAATGATCTTGAGGAGCTCAGAATACATAGTGATGTTAAGTTAAGAGTAAGATAGTTAATACTTCCTCCAGTTCTTTTTAATCTACACAATTTTGTTTTTATTCCGTTTCTTTTTAATTTACTCATTGTTGCCTTTTCTATTTTTGGTAACATATCACATTTATTTTCTCCTCATTTTTCACTCATGTCATTCACTTTTTAATATTTTAACCCACTCTTTTGTTTCTCTCTCACACATTTCAGTTTCTCTCTTCACCTTTCCAGTTTCTCTCCCATACTTTTATACTTCTTTCTTAGTTCTCCCTTAAAATGAAGTGAGTAAATTAAAATGAAACGAAAAGAGTACTATGGAGTGCTTCATATTACATAAACAAATTAAAAGTAGGGTCACATACACTAATTAAGGACTAAACACAAAACCACAAACCAGAAAAAAATAATACACCATGAATGTTGGATTTACTCAAAACGTTATTTTTTTTTTAAAAGATAAGATGAAGTCTCACTTGCAAGGAAGGGGGAAAATTGGGGATCCCTCCTTACAAGGAGTGAGACTTAACCTCGTGACCTCCAAAATCGAAAATAACACCAGTACCACTCAACTATCACCTGCTGCTCACTCAAAACGTTAAATTGAAGACATCTCATGGTCTCAACCCTCATATTTAACCACATAATTAGTTACCGTCTACCGACATCCTGATTTTCACTCCCATAAGTAACACGTTTCATAAACACCAAAATTGTTTCTATTCCATAAGATATAAGATGGTGTTCATATGTGTAATTAATATGCTTCAGAACTTCACGTGTCCAACCTACACGAATGGCGCAGGAAATAAGCATGAACACATGGCACATGCACTTAATAATAATCCAACATTTGAATGAAGATGACACATAATATGTGCTACCAATTTTGATTATTTGAAGTTCCATGATCTTTTTCGTCGTCTCTTTTGATATTTAATAAAAATATACTAACTCAGTTGCATCTGGCTTTACTATGTCAAATAATATGATGTTTCAAATATTATTTCCTAATTTGACAATTATTTACTAAAATGTATATATTATGAGAAGACTTTTTTCATGGTTTGTTTTAAACCAAATAATCTATACATATATATTAATAGGTGTTTGTCAAGTAAGCTAGTCCATCTCCCATGTGTATATATCTCCCTCATTCGCTAAGTATCATTTTACAACGTCATCTCAATTCTCATACACCTTAATATTAAACATATTTCATGTTGTCTTTAATTTATTAGTTTACCTGTTTTTTTACACAAACTTTTAGAATAAATAATATTTTGAAACATAGAAAGAAATAGAAATTATTATTTTATGTTAAAACTGAATGTATGTATGATGAAGAATTAGTGCTCTTATTTCAAAAATAGAAACAAAAAAAATAGATAAACTAATAAAGGACATCACAAAAAAGAACACAGGTAAACTAATAAAGACCAGAGGTAGTAATAAGCATGATCAGTTCAATTAAATTGCAATCAGTTCAATTCAATTCATTTTACTTCAATTCAGTTCATTTCAAGTCGAATTTTCATTTCTATTAGTTAGAATTCAATTCAGTTTCATTGTTTTGTGCCGAAAAGAACAAACCCTAAGTATTAGAATTAAACATTAAGGACCTTGAGTCAAATGGTATGACTTTCTATCTCCCGCATGATGGGAGACCAAGGTTCACATCTTGGTATAAGCAAGATATCAATATTGTTGAGGGGAGGGGGTTTGGGGCTTGTTGGACCTCTAGGTGAGTGGCCTTGTACGAGGATAGTACGGAGGAAATTCATCTTACCACGGATTCCCAAAAGGGTCCTAAAAACAATATTAAAATTAAACATGAAATTAACGTTGAAGTCTCATTAATGTTATATTTGGGAAAATTAGGAAAATTCAGGCCTAGCAATAAGAAGAAAAGAAAGTTAAATCTATTATTGAGAATTTTCAAGAATAAGAGCATACCAGTGAAAATTTCCCTAGTTATAATTTATTATTCTTTTTAATTTTTTAGGTTTCTACCTTGAAATAAAAGATGTTCTTACTTCTCCTTATACTTTTAAAAAAACTATTAGAAGCAGTTTCATACTCCATCCGTTTCAAAATGTAAGGCATTTACGCTTTACGAAATTTTACCTTGACCACAAATATCTCTCATAAATAAAAATTATACTATTTGATTCGTCATGAAAAATACTATAATAACATTATTTTCTAAAATTTTCTATCAACATATATTGAGAGCAATCAACTGTCAAAGTTCGATCTTAAACATCGTGCGTGTTTTATATTTTTAAACAGAGGGAGTACAACATATTGTTTATTTTAATCGATTAAAACGAATATATTTTGTCTATTAATTTATGTTTTTTGGATAGTGGGGTTTCCCGTTTAAGTACATGGTTAAGAATTACTCCTCTAAGACAGTACGACGGTCAATTTCAACTCTATATCTTGTAGATTGTAGCCATCCAACTCATTATATATGCACTTGATCTGTCGATTGCTGGCAGTTTATCAATCCCTTCAAATACATTCAATCTCGCATGTTCAATGTTTGTGCCAACAATTACATGCTTCAATTGTACTTACCATTCTTTTTTCACCAAGATGGGACTGTAATGCACTCGGATCCAATCAACTGTCCATTTTCCAATATAATACTGGTACATTCTTTTTTCTTAAAATATTTCTTATGCTCTATAAGAGACAACCCTAAAACAAATTAAAGAAATATAAAGAAAAATAAGACGAACCATTCTAGAGTTAAATTATCATATATCCTGGTGTATCATATACATGATACACGCATTCAAGACTATTTCTACTCATTTACTCTCTCCTTTTTAATAAATTTTGCTCATTTGGATGATTTCTAATGAGTAAAGTGTATTAAAAAGGAGAGTTACAAGTGATCAGAATTATACCATGCACATGGTATAATAGGGGTATATGATGAATGAACTCTAAATTCTACTGCATTGAATTGAGTTTAAGTTCATCATTTATGGTCCCCGTGAGCTGCGGTTATAAATGGTGCAAACCTGTATTAAGTTATAGATGATTCTAAAGGTGTGTTCTCTTCACCTTATAAAAATAAGTTTCAGGTCATATTAAGTTTAATCAGGTGCAAAAACAACTGAAAAGTAGGATTAATCAAGTTTAGTTAGTTCAAAATAAGTTGAGGTGAAGTAAACACACCCTAAGAATGAATCAGAAAGTTTCATTTAATTATTCATGGTAACGTCCATCTACTTTTTCTTTATATATGTGCATAATAATTATCCATATTCGCACTTCACATCTGTGCGCCTCCTCTTTTCTTCTTTTTCTCTCTTCTCTCTCTTCTCCCACAAAACCCTATTTCTCAACTTAGGGGCTACCACCACCCTTTTGGGCGGTGGTAAGCCCCTTTTCTCGTTTTATTACTAGTTTTTTAGGTTTATGTTTTCAATAAATCTCAGTCTCTCCTTAATGGAGAGTTTTTCTACCCATATATTGGGTTATGTCTACCCATATATTGGGTTTTATATCTCTCCATGTGAGAGTTTAGAGAATTTGTTTTTGGGTTTTTGTGTATTTCAAGATGTTGATTTGTTGGTCGAAATTTGTGCGGAATTGCAACAAAGGTCAAGATTTCGTTTACAATCTCTTGAATTGGATCCGGTTCTACTTCAAAACTACAAAAGATCGACAGACCCCCTTGCAGAAGGCTGCATCAGACAGCGATGTGAAAGACAAGGGTTTGCAGAAGTGTTAGATCTACTCAACGATCGTGGTTTTATCATATTAGAATTGTATTTATTTCATTTGATATGTATTTGTTTAGTTTTGACTTTTATGGTAGATGTCGTATGACTTTGAATCAATGAATTAATGTTATTTTCAAAAAAAAAATTATCCATATTCGCTATAAAAGTGGTATTGGTAAATAATGTAAAGTTGTGAAAAGATAAATACATATTTAAAAATAAATTTATTGCATTGCCATTGGTAAAAAATAAATTTACGATTATTATTGGCTGACATATGAATTGTGTTTTTTTTTTTTTTTTGATAATTCAGTCAAATGAATTGTATGTGATAAGGTATATTTATAAGCTACTTTTAGTCCCTTATTAAAAAATTAAGCTATTTGAAAGACACAAACTTGTATGGTAGATATGTTTTTATGCAACTTATACTTGAAAGTGGAAACTAAAGAGGAAATTTATGCAAGTACTTTAAATTAATTAACTTCAATCACATAGATTAATTAGATGAATTCGAATCCTCTCTTTCATAATATGAGTATCACTTATATGCCAATTTTTCTTGATGCATTATTATTACAATAAATAGTTTGAATTAGAAAGTGGTGGAAGCCAAAATAAATTTCATAAGAATTGAAAATTTCTACAAAAAAATTGGAATTTCACATATGCAACCAAGTGACCACAATGTTGTAGTAATTTCCACTTTGTCTCTTCTCCTTGGAGCAAGAAAATTATCGAAGGTAAGAAATATTGTTGTGAATTTGTGATAGTTTCCTAAAAGGAAATTTAATACCTGCTGTATTACACAGTTACTTCAGTACTGCTTGAACTGACTATTGACGACTGATTAGCAGCATGCCAGCATGTGATGTCCTCGACGTGGCACTCCGTGTATTTGTAGCACGTTCAACGGCGTCGTATTATAGTTGTGTGCTAGTAGTAGGGATGGTAATCCAACACGGATCCGACCCTAGTCCGATCTCATAAATAATCCTAATTTGAATTCGACTTTAAGTCAATTAATCCTTTTTTCTTATTTATGCTAATGTGTTGTTTATGTACAACTGACTTTGACTTTCAGCTTATTGTATTATATAAGATTTCTCATTAAAGAAATAATTGTTAAAAATAATAGTAATATTTAGATTATTTTTACTATATAAGATTTTCATATGATGATTAGATTAATTATACTAATTAGATTATTCTATAGAAGACTTTTCTATTATAAAAAATGACGGAAAGATAAGTCGGATCGGAGTCGGAGTCGGATGTTCGGATTTTAAGTCGTATGTTCATATTTTAAGTCGAATCAGATTCATATAGCCGGATGTCCGGATTTAAGTCAGGTGTCGGAATCGAACGCAGATTTAAAATCCGACTTCTTATAGAGTCGGAGTCGAATTATGAATAATACGGTCGAAGTTAGTCCGGTTATCATCTCTATCTTGTAGTAGGAAACATGCGGTACATGGGCCAAGTTCTATTCTACAACGACGATGATAAAAGAAGGAAAAGCTCGTGTAGAAACTAGAGAGACGTGTATGTTTGTACTTGTTGTCAAAAAAAAAAAAAAAAAAATAGAGAGACGTGGCAGTTCAATTTATTCGCCCGATTATCAGGCCGTAATTAACTCATTATTAATTAACAGTGGATTTAACAGCTTGTTTGGTACTTATATATAATATTTTTGCTCATTTATGATACACCCAAAATCTATATAGATATATGAAAAAGCATACGTAACAATGTATACACGTCATGTGGCACCTCTATTACTCCAGTAGAATTGTCCAATGTGTACATAAGTCATGTCAATTAACAAAAGTAAAATTAGTTTGCAACAAGATTTGAACTCGTGACCTCTTGCTATTATACATGACACACTTATCATCCCAACGAACTTTTAATCATGCTTTAAGTGTCCAGATTATTATATTTGTATAGTTCAAACGTTGAGTTTTGCTTAATATATATATTTTAATGGGAATGGAAAAAAATGTCCCAAACTATGTCTTAATGATAGACTTACTCATCAATAGTTGCTTGATTCAGCAAATATAAGGGGGTTGCGTTGTATTGCTCAATCTACTTCATTGTAGTTTCTTCTATCATGAATTTGATTTAACCTTGTTTAATTGTATCTTGTATTTCTTTAATATCTATTGTAGATGTTTGGCCTTCAACTAATAAAATTTCTCTTTCAAAAAAAAAAATACTAAAATTAATACAATGAAGTGATTAGATTCAGAATTAAATTTAAATATGTTAATTTATTCCACTCTCATACAAATCTAAAAAAACAATTTCAAATAGAAATATATAGTTTTTGTTTCTTTTTAAACGACACATTTTCATAATTATTTGGAATTGTGTGTCACAATAAGTAAACAAACTTAAATGGACTCGGTGCACCCTAATTAAACTTAGTGTGCACCGGATTGGTAATTGATATTAAATTCATATAGTGAGTTTTGTAGTGATATAATGAACTTGTATACATATAAGTGGATCTTATTGGCAGATAACATATAGTGAACTTGTATGCAATGTAGTGGAGGATTCAATTTTAATATTTTAACATGCAGGTATATGTATGTTGTGTAGCATGTATTGTGACACGTGTTTTAATATATAGAAGTTTCTGCATGATATAGTGAGTGTTTAAATGATATAGTGAATTGTTAGAAAATGATGTAGTTTATGCATGATATAATATGTTTATGAATGATATAATGGGTTTATAAATTATATAGTGGGTTTATGAATGATATAGTGGATTGTTTAGAAATGATGTAGTTTATCCATGATATAGTATGTTTCTGAATGATATAGTGGGTTTTCGCATGATGATATAGTGGATTGTTCATAAATAATACGTGCTTTTGACCTAGTGCAAACCCATGTTAACGGAAATCGGGTCAACTCCGATTGCACAACAAAAAACACATAGCTCAAAAATGACAAAGAGTCATCTACTTATCATCCTAAATATATGGTTTTGACTTCTTTAAATTCTTAAAGAGACCCCATTAATTATTGTTACTTAACTCATCTAGTATCTTCTTGATTAAACATGTGGCCAAACTTTTTTTCCATAGAATTGATAGGTTTTCGTACACATGTTGAAAATAATTCCTAACAAAACCTTCTAACAATGTACTAGTAGTAGGGTAATTAAGATTGAATCCATATAAAGATGGTCGTTCAATCTACCTATCCGGCAGATGTTTCTCTGCGAAATTGGGCATATGACCTGTCGGTGAAAAGCTCTTTGAACAAGCTATCACCTCCAATTTGAATCACATCAAAACCATTTATATATTGAGAAATATGTGCATCCAAAGTCAGCCTTATGCCAATTTCACAAGATTTCAATTTACAAATAACATGTTAGATGCGTGAACATTAATTAAATTTAGTTTTTTTTTAAACTTTGGGCAACCAACTTATATAATCGAGCCCTTATAATTTGGGACTCTATACAATTGTTCATCCTGCATAAGGCGCTAACCGGACCTTACTATCTTCAAATATTATGCCTGTGTTTCAGCCTTTCAGGGATATGAACTCAAATGTGTTATATCCTATCTTCGAGAAAAGGAAGTTTTCAATTTGAATATTATGCTTAGAACAAGGACCACTGTCACTTGTCACTCTTCCACTCTTCAAGTCTTCATACCAAGTAGTGATGGCCACTGGTGCGGGCTGGGCGGGCTGGACCGTGGGCCGTAGCGGGCTGGGCTGAGATTTCACGGCCCAGGACCGGACCGTGAAATTCATGGGTTGGGTGGGCTGGTCCGCGGGCTGAAAAGTCTTGGCCCACACCGGTCTGTTACCAGTTTTCACGGTTCGAGAAGCGGTTCTGACGGTTCATGGGTCTAGTGGGATGGACGGGCTGGCATGAGATATTTTTTTTCAAAATTACTTAATCATTGAAATTATTCATTATTGTTATATAAAATCTTTAAAATGAATAAAATATATACAATTATTAAAATTTATGAATAATTTCATTATTTTAAAATTTGATTGAATTATAATATATGCAATTTGATTAAAATATATACAATTTGATTAAAATATACACAAATTGGTTCAATAATAACTTGGACTGGGCTGGTCTGGTTCATGGGTTGGGCTGGACTGGTTTCGTGGTCCAGGCTGGGCGGTTTTAGTAGCGGGCTTTAGTGGGCTGGGCTCAAGAAATCTGGCCCACGACCCACCCACCAATTTCACGGTTCGAGCTGGGATGAACCGAGCTTTTTGCGAGCCCAACCCACACGGCCCACGAGGTGGGCTGGGTTGGATGGGTTGGATTGGCCCGCACTGTTGGCCATCTCTAATACCAAGACTCGGTCATCTTGGGTAACATGCACTCCCGAGTTCCCTAATATCCAAAAAGTGCCGTTGGATGATCAATTTTTGCAACTTTTCAATGTCACGCAAAAATCCAACAAAATATAATGGAGCAAAAGGAAACAAATCTCGGGCCCAAAAATCCATTACAGTTAACAGGGACATTACTCTCTAAAGATTTTAGTGTCGGCCTTTTCTATCAAGAGCTTTTGTTTTCTCTTTTACTTCGTCCATTCCGATATAGACGTAACACTTCTTTATTTTATATGAAAGTTTTTTTTTAGAGAAATGCTAAAATTATTTTTGAATAGTTCGAGTATAATAAAAAAAACTTAAAATAATCAACACAAAATATTTGAGCTGATTAGTACTAATATATTCTTTCTTCACCTCAATAAAATAAAATATTCATTCCTTTCTCTTTGTTAATTGATATGGGAAAATTTTAATTATTTAAATATTGGTGATATTAGTTGTACAGTTGTACTCATATAGGCATATTATGTTATTTTTCAACTTACTATGGAAGTAGTTTATGTTTAGGAAATTAAGTAAATTGAAATTTAGTTTGTTCTTCAATTCTACTAAGTAATGTACTCATCCACCCAATTAAAGAGGTAAGATAAGTCATTTACTACCTTTTCTTTTTCTAAATACATGCTACATTTGCATAGTAACTACAATATTTATCTATCAACTTTATGACATATTCTCTCACAAATTTAGTAGAAGAAATATAATCAAGTTTGGTCTTGTTTGTTTCTTCTTAATGTATATTTTTATAATATCAACATTTTATAATTTATATTTATACACAATTAAAAATATTAAGGAACAAAATAGTACATTGGATAGCATATAGACAGAAACTTTTGCGCGCATGTATTTAGAATATAGATATTTGATATTTACTTCATTCTAATTATTGTGCCAAAAACCATCTTAGCCAATATGCCAAATTAGATTTTTGAAAGACTTGATAGGAGTCTGGATCGCGATATGCAACCACAGAATAATACAGCCTCGTTGTTTTGAATTGGGAGAAACTGAACTAACTATTGAGATACTGATCTGAACTGCGAGAAAACTGAATATAAATCGTGTCTGAATTGGAAAAAAAGTCCAAAATAACATGGCCGATTCGAGTAAAGATAAAAATATTAGGATTACCATACAAAAATAAAGCAAATAATTTGAGATAGTACACAAAGAAGAGTAAATAATGTGAGGTATATGTTTACCCTCAGGCGGCAGGCCTTATGAGTTAGGACATGTACAAAAAGAGATGTGAGACATGGTACCTAATTTTGTGGGTCTCTATGGACACGAGTCTTCCTGAATCTCATATGTCAGTCAATAATCTTCTTTGTTCTGACTTCTGATTAGGCTCTTATCTCCAAATACTAGATATAGATACTAGTGGCGTGGCGTGCTTCGTAAAATCGGAGGATTAACAAGCTTTGCCTTTGCCTTTGTAGAGCTCGTTTTGACAACTCAATTGGCAGCCACACACTGACTTGCGTAAAATTTCGAGTTATTTTTTAGTTGAGTGCACACAAAACAATTAGAAGTATGGTTTATGTGGCAAGTTATATACCATACATATTCTTTTGTAAATACTACAATTATTTGAACAAAATAGTTTTGATCAGGAGCCTTTTATAGGTAATTTCCCCTCCAGCATAGTGTATAGTAGTATAGGGCTACTTGTACTCTTTCAACATTATGCTGCACGAACCCAATTTTTGTTACGACTTTCCAAACACCAAGTCACCAAACATAAGTTATGGGTAAAACGGCAAAACCGCAAAAATGTATGTTCTCTTAGCTTGTAGTTCCATGCTATATTGAAAATCAGGGGTACTTGTACTCTTTCGACATTATGCTGCACAAACCCAATTTTTGTTACGACTTTCCAAACACCAAGTCACCAAACATAAGTTGTGGGAAAAACGGCAAAACTGCAAAAATGTATGTTCTCTTAGCTTGTAGTTCCATGCTATATTGAAAATCAAGGTTGACTTAGTGGTTGTAGGACATTCTTTCCACCTTTGTTATTGATGTTCGATTCTCACCTCTTACAAGAAGGATCCCCTATTTCCCCCATTCCTTACAAGGGAATTCTCCTTACCTTAAAAAAAAAGTTCCATTCTATATACTTTCAGTTCTAGGGTGCTTCTGTTATGAATATGATATATGTAGCCCTAAATCTAGAGAGAAACTTACGTAGAATCTTTTCGTGCTATGTGCCCCCACCAGTAAAAGAGAAAGATACATGTTGCATATGTGTAAGAGTGAGCTATTTAAGCTGTCCTATTTTGACTCTTAGATAAAGAAAAAGGAAAAAAAAAACGCAATTTCGTAAACTAAAATCTTAAAAGTATTAGCTTGTAGAAAAAAATCCTAAAAGTGTTGTTATAAGTCTAACTAGATAGATAAATAACCAATTGTAAACTGTATTATTAGAATTGAATTGTTAATGCACTCGATTATTGAAGATAATTATAATCTGACTAAACATGTCATTCAAATATCATGAGTGAATTGAAGACTTTTTGGAGCAATAAATCGTCAAATAATTTAGTAAAAAATGATTAAAAATTACAAATAATCTAATTATAATTAAGTTAGGTAACTTTTCGAGAGTTATTTTATAATTGTTTGAATTTTTCAATTTTTTTGGTATGCTAGCTATTGAGTTGGTTGATTCGATGCCCCACCAAATCTACAATCCTAAATTTGCCTTTGGGTTACGGCTAATAATAAGTACTCTTTTCGTTTTAAGATATAGTTCTCGTTTCTTTTTATATGGTCTGCAACACTTATCTTTAGCTATCAATATTTTCAGTTTCGTATCAATAAAAATAATAATTTAGGGGAGCTAAGAAGGAGCTATAATGTCAGTTACAATATCAACATTATAGTTCATACAATAACTAGGGGGAAATGGATCATCATTGTTACATTGCATTCTAACAAAGAAATTCTACAAGCTTTGACCATGGCATCTATATACACCCTTGTTCTTTTCACGTCTACAATGTCGCACCTTGATGTCAGGCATCTCCTCCCACTGTTTTGTGCATGATACAGCAAGATTAGAGTATTTGCCAGTGATATCTTTTTTGTGGAGAACCTCAACCGCATTCTTGTAATCCTAGAAAATACGAACATGGTTATTGCCCGCCTGTTGCTTAGCCAATGGAAACTTGGAAATCTCAAATATACCCAGTACTTCAGCTGCGAAGAGTCAGTGGCGTAATATCTATCTCTATTATATAAGCCAAGGGAGGAGGTGTGGTGTCCTCTTTTGAAGTGCCTAAAATACCTTTAATGATCTAATTAATGGAATGAAAAAAATTACAAAAGCAAATCATTTAAAAATTCTCATTCCAACTTGTCATTTAAAACAAGTTTAAAATGGTATATGAATCAAATACTTCAATCAAAAGTTAAATGGACAAAATATTTATACCTTATAAAAAAAGATGGCATACATAACGTGCACATGAAAAGTTTGAACATTCACTACTTTTGATACTCTTTAATTCAGTTAAACCAACTCATCATTTTGTTCTTTCCGTTCAATATTCATTCACAAAAAATTAATGTTAACAATCACTCACAAGCTTTTTATTTTTTTACATTGGCGAATTAATATATCTAAATTCATCTAACTGTTGAAATTTTCACATTTAAGTTTAATCATAAATAAAGTACGAATGGAGTATCTAAGAGAATAACAAATTTTGAAATTAACGCACGCATCGCGTGCATATGAAGGCTAGTACTAATATATTAAAAGGCGTGCGTAAACGAGGAACAGTACCACGTGGCGCTCTCCCTATGGAGTTTTAGTTCATGTGATCCATGTACAATAAAAAAAATTAGAAATTGCATAGTATAGGTTTTGATCCCATGACCTCATGGTTCATGTACTAAAGTTTTAACCACTAGACCAAGTTGTATTTAGTATTATCATATCAAAGTACAATATTAATAAATGGAAAATTTTCTTACCCGGGGCATAGCCCGGGCCTAATAACTAGTTTTCTTTGAAACCCTGATATCCAAGCGCCTTTATAATTCGTAATTGTGCACTCCACCAATCCCACAAGGGGTTGGTGTACTAACAAAGGAAGCATCCATATAAATACAAAGACTATCATCCGGTAGATGACTAGGCTCCTAATCCCTAGAAGTCGCAACTAGGCTAGGAAGGGATCAAAAACAATAAATAGTTTTTTTTTACATCGACAAAATTTGCATTAATAAAAAATTGGAGTACATCCTAATGCTAATACAAGTAAACAAAAACAACCAAACAATAACAAGAGCTTTATTACCTCGTACATACTTTATGAAAAAACAACTATCTATTACATGTCTAGTCCAAAAGCAATTTGTCTTAAGCAACGACGGGTGAGGTTGGGTTATACATCTTGATGAAAAAGACCTAATATGAGACGGAGTCTGTTGTGATACGAAATTCTGGCGATCTTCAAAGAGAGACTACCGCACTACACATCTAGTAGACCCCAATGACTACTAGGCACTAAATATCAAGGTTCTTGAAAAGAAACATTCTCATGGGATTCAACTGTTTCAACGAACAATGAAGTTACGTCCTTTGGTGACTTCTAACCCTGGTTGGATGGTATTCGGACTTTAGTCTCACTGGACACATAACCCTTTTTCAATGACCTCCCATGTCCCTAGGAGGCATCCCGTGGCGTTCGGAGCTCGGGCCTCGGAAACGTCCGAGAGTGTGTATTATAACCTTCAATTTTGGTTGTTTTTGCGACTTTTTTGGTCATATTTTCTCCAGAAATATTTCTAGGAATGTCTTCTCCGGTCCTGGTCATATTTCCTCCCGAAACATTCCTAGGAGTGTTGACGTGACTTGTGCCTTGACATAATTTGCATTGCCTCGAAAAGCCTCTAACGCACCGTTTGTTCATTTCTCGTGAAACCTAAATTGTCTCGAAATGAACGTAAATGCATCCACATATTTGTTCCACGCCACATGACTCCTTTCCAATAACCTACCATGTCCTTAGGAGCATCCTGTGGCATTCGGAGCTCGGACCCCGGGATAGTCCGAAAGCGTGTATTATAAGCTTCAATTTTGACTGTTTTTGGGACATTTTTTGACTTTTTCCGGGCTTGGTCATATTTTCTCCCGAACCGTTACTAGGAAGGCCGACGTGACTTGTAACGTTGCGCGGGTGATGGGCATCATTTGTGTTGCCTCAAAAAGCCTCTAAATACCCCATTTGTTCATTTCTCGTGAAACCTAAAATTGCTTCGAAATGAACGTAAAGGCATCCACATATTCGTTCCAAACAACAAGACTCCTTTCCAATGACCTCCCATGGCCCTACGATGCATCCCGTGGTGCTCGGAGCTCGAGCCCCGAGAAAGTCCAAAAGCGTGTATTATAACCTTCAATTTTGGCTGTTTTTGGGACATTTTTTGGACTTCTCCGGGCCTGGTCATATTTTCTCCCGAAACATTCCTAGGAGTCCCCACGTGAATTGTAACGTTGCGCGGGTGCTTGGCACCATTAATATTGCCTCGAAAAACCTTTAAACACCCCATTTATTCATTTCTCGTGAAACCTAAAATTGCCGTAAAGGCATCCACATATTCGTTCTAAGCCACATGAATCATTTCTAATGAGCTACCATGTCTCTAGGTGGCATCCCGTCGCATTCAGAGCTCGGACCCCGAGAAAGTCCAAAAGCGTCTATTATAACCTTCAATTTTGACTGTTTTTGGGGCATTTTTGGACTTCTCTGGGCCTGGTAATATTTTCTCCCGAAAAGTTCCTAGGAATACCGACATGACTTGTAACGTTGCGCGGGTGCTTGGCACCACTTGTGTTGCCTCGAAAAGCCTCTAAACACACCATTTGTTCATTTCTTGTGAAACCAAAAATTGCCTCGAAATGAACGTAAAGGCATCCATATATTCGTTCAAAGCCACATGACTCCTTTTCAATCACCTCTCATGGCCTTAGGAGGTATCCTGTGGCGTTCGGAGCTCGGACCCCGAGAAAGTCCCAAAGCGTGAATTATAACCTTCAATTTTGGCATTTTGTGAGAAATTTTTTGACTTCTCTGGGCCTCGTCATATTTTCTCCTAAAACGTTCCAAGGAAAGCCGACGTGACTTGTAACGTTGCACATGTCCTTGGCACCATTTGCTTTGCCTCGAAAAGCCTTTGAACACCTCATTTTTTCATTTATCATGAAATCCAAAATTGCCTGGAAATAAACGTACATGCATCCATATATTCGTTCCAAGCCACCTGAATCCTTTCCAATAACCTCTCATGGCCCTAGGAGGTATCCCTTGGCGTTCGGAGCTCAAGCCCTCGGAAAGTCCAAAAGAGTGTATTATAACCTTCAATTTTGGCTATTTTTGAAGCATTTTTGGAATTTTTCGAGCTTGGTCATATTTTCTCCCAAAACATTCCTAGAAGTGCTGATGTGACTTGTAATGTTGCACGGGTGCTTGACACCATTTGCATTGCCTCGAAAAGCCTCTAACACCTCATTTGTTCATTTCTCGTGAAACCCAAAATTGCCATGAAATGAACGTAAAGGCATCCATATATTCGTTCCAAGTCAGATGAATCCTTTCCAGTGACCTCACATGGTCCTAGGAGGCATCCCGTGGTGTTCAGAGCTCAGGCGCCGAGAAAGTCCGAAAGCGTGTATTATAACCTTCAATTTTGGTTGTTTTTGGGACATTTCTTTTACTTCTCTAGTCACATTTTCTCTCGAAAATTCCTAGAAGTGCCGACGTGACTTGTAACTTTGCATGGGTCCTTGACACAATTTGCATGGCCTCAAAAAGCCTCTAACACCCCATTTGTTCATTTCTCGAGAAACGCAAATTGCCTCGAAATGAACATAAAGGCGTCAACATATTCGTTCCAAGCCACGCGTCTCCTTTCCAATGACCTACCATGTCCATTAGAAAAATTCTATGGCATTTGGAGCTCGGACCCCGGGAAAGTCAGAAAGCGTGTATACCTTCAATGTTGGCTATTTTCCAGACATTTTTTGACTTCTCCGGGCCTTGTAATATTTTCTCCCGAAACATTCTTAGGAGTGACGGCCTAACTTGTATTGTTGCACGGGTGCTTGGCACAATTTGCGTTGCCTCGAAAAGCCCCTTAACACCCCTATTTTTTCATTTCTCGTGAAACCCAAATTTGTCTCGAAATGAACGTAAAGGCATCCACATATTCGTTCGATCCCACATGACTTGTTCACAATGACCTCCAATGTCCCTAGGAGTCATCCCGTGGCACTCGGAGCTCGATCTCCGGGAAAGTCCGAAAGCGTGTATAACCTTCAATTTTGGCTGTTTTTGCGACATTTTAAGACTTCTCCAGGCCTGGTCATATTTTATCTCCAAACAATCCTAGGAGTGTCGACATGACTTGTAACATTGCACGGGTGCTTGGCACCATTTGCATTGCCTCGAAAAGCTTCTGAACACCCCCATTTTTTTTTCATTTTTCGTGAAACCCAAAATTGCCTCGAAATGAACGTAAAGGCATCCACATATTGGTTCCAAGCCACATGACTCCTTTCCAATGACCTCCCATGTCCCAAGGAGGCATCCCAGGGAGTTTAGAGCTTAGTCCCTGGGAAATTCCGAAAAGCGTGTATTATAACCATCAAGTTTGGCTGTTTTTGGGATATTTTTGGACCTCTTCGGGCCTGGCCATATTTCCCCCTGAAACGTTCCTAGGAAAGCGGACGTGACTTGTAACGTTGCGATGTTTGGCGCCATTTGTGTTGCCTCGAAAAGCCTCTAAACACCCCATTTGTTCATTTCTCGTGAAATCCTAAATTGTCTTGAAATGAAAATAAAGGCATCCATATATTCATTCCATGCCACATGACTCCTTCCAATGATCTCCCATGTCGCTAGGAGGTATCCCGTAGTTTCCGTAACTCGGACCCCGGGAAAGTACGAAAGAGTGTATTATAACTTTCAATTTTGGCTGTTTTTGGAACATTTTTGGACTTCTCCGAGTCTGGCCTTGTATTCTCCTAAAACATTACTAGGAAAGTCGAAGTGACTTATAATATTGCGCGGGTACTTGGCACCATTTGTCTTACCCCGAAAAGTCTCTCTGAACAACGCATTTGTTCATTTCTCGTGAAACCCAAAATTACCTCAAAATGAACGTAAATGCATCCATATTTGACTCCTATCCAATGACACCCCATGTCCCTAGAAGGCACCTTGTGCCATACGGATCTCAGGCCACGGGAAAGTACGAAAGCGTGTAATATAACCTTCAATTTTGGCTATTTTTGGGAATTTTTCGACTTATCCAGTCTCGATCATTTTTTTCTTCCGAAAAGCCTCATGAATCACTTGTAACATTGCCCGGGTGCTTGACATCATTTGAGTTGCCTCGAAAAACCTCTAACATCCCATTTGTTCATTTTTTTGTGAAACCCAAAATTGTCTAAAAATGAATGTAAAGGCATCCACATATTTGTTATAAGCGACATGAATCTTTTCGAATGACCTCCCATTCCCCTAGGAGGCATCCCATGGCTTTCGGAGCCCGGAGACCGGAAAAGTCCGAAAACGTGTATTATGGGCTTATTTTTGGGACAATTTTTGGACTTCTCCGGGCCTGATCATATTTTCTCCAGTAATATTCCTAAGAAAGCCGACGTGACTTGTTACGTTGCGCATGTGCTTGGCACCATTTGTGTTGCCTCGAAAAGCCTCTAATATATAAACTCCCCATTTGTTCTTTTCTCGAGAAACATAAAACTGCCTCGAAGTGAATGTAAAGGCGTCCATATATTCGATCCAAGCCACATGACTTCTTTCCATTGACCTCCCACTCTCCTAGGTGACATACTGTGGCGTTCGGAGCTCGGGCCCCGTAAAAATCCGAAGGCGTGTATTACCTTAAATTTTGGCTATTTTTGGGACTTTTTTTGACTTCTGCGGGCCTGGTCATATTTTTTCCCGAAACATTCCTAGGAGTGTCAACCCGACTTGTAACGTTACGCGTGTGGTTGGCACAATTTGCATTGCCTCGAAAAGTCTCTGATCACCCCTTTTGTTCATTTCTCCCGAAATCCAAAATTGCCTCGAAATGAACGTGAAGACATCCACATATTCGTTCGCTCCAAGCCACATGACTCCATTTTAATGACCTCCCATGTCCCTATGAAGCATCCTGTGGCATTCGGAACTCGGACTCCGGAAAAGTCCCAAAGCGTGTATTATAACATTGAATTTTTGCTGTTTTTGCAACATTTTTTGTACTTCTCAGGACCTGGTTATCTTTTCTCCCGAAACATTCATAGGAGTACCAAAATTACTTGCATTGTAACGTTGCACGAGTATTACTTGGCACCATTTGCATTGTCTCAAAAAACTTTTGAACACCCCATTTCTTCATTTCTCGTGAAACCAAAAATTGCCTCGAAATGAACGTAAGGCATGCACATATTCGTTCCAAGCCACATGACTCCTTTCCAATGACCTCCCATGTCCCTAGAAGGCATCCCGCGGAATTCGGAGCTCGGACCCCGTAAAAGTCCGAAAGCGTGTATTATAACCTTCAAATTTGGTTGTTTTAAGGAAATTTTTGGAGTTCTCCGGGCCTTACCATACTTTCTCCCGAAACGTTTCTAGGAAAACCAAAGTGACTTGTAACATTTTGCGGGTGCTTGATACCATTAGTGTTGCCTCGAAAAGCTTTCAAAACACCCCATTTGGTCATTTTTTGTGAAACCTAAAACTACCTCGAAATGAACGTAAATGCATCCACATATCGTTACAAGCCACATGACTCTTTTCCAATGACTTCCCATTCCCCTAGGAGTCATCATGTGGTGTTCGGAGCTCAGGCCCCAGGAAAGTCCGAAAGCGTGCATTATAACCTTCAATTTTGGCTTTTTTGGGACATTTTTGGATTTCTCCGAGCTTGGTCATATTTTCTCCCGAAACATTCCTAGAAAAGCTGACGTGACTTGTAACATTGCGCGGGTGCTTGGCACATTTATGTTGCCTCGAAAAAGCCTTCGAACACCCCATTTCTTCATTTCTCGTGAATCCCAAAATTTAGGATTAAATTATTATTGTTGCATAGAAATCTGTTGTTTTGTTTATTACCAACAAAAGATGTATATAGTAGGGTATAACCTATAGAGTTAGCTAAGAGATTTTTAGTTGGGAAAAGATCATTTTGTGACTGAAGATCATTGAGCCTGGAAACTCGATGGTCTTTCAAAAAAAAAATTTGTCCTCTCGAGTTTTGGAAATGGGAAACATGATCTTCATGAGAGTTTCCATGCTAAATCGATTTTTAGATTTTTTGTAATATTTATTGATTTACGCATTATTACTTCTACTTCCGTAGTTCAGTAAGTGAAGTTTTCTTTTTTCATAATGCAAAGCGATGGCCTTCGGATTTATTCAATGATGTATTACTCTGTATTTTGTATATTGTGTATAGTTTAATACATGGTAACTTTCTTTTTAATTTTCTTTGTCAAACGTGATGTATATTCATTGATTGTGCTTGAACTTTAATTTTGTCGATAGCATTGATTGAGGAAGGTTTTGACTTTTGAGTTCATTCAAAATTTATTTTGGAATGTTTTTGTATATGATTATAATGTATGGTGTTGTTATCTCTTATTATTAAGGTAGAGTTGTAATTTAATATAGGGGATTGTTCCCCCTTCACTTATATAATAGTGTTAGTGATTGTTGCTGAGATCTATCACTACTTATGCTAACCCTCTTTTACATCGTTGTTTGGCACAACTTTTCATGTGGGAATTTACTGATCTATTGTAATTTTGAAGTAGAACTTGATTTAATCGATGGATTATAAACAAAAGTTTGACATAACTTGCACAAATTTCCATCAACGAATCAATCTTTGGTAAAAAAATATATCCCAAGACAAAGTACCCAACACTTGCCAAGGAGAGATGGAACCCAGTATATAAGTACATATAACCTAATAATTGATAGAAACAAGAATGAAGTTTTATAATAAACAACTATTTAACGTATCATTATACCAAAACATCTTGCTAAGATTTAAAAAAGTTGCTCACTACTCTGTGTCTTTGAATGATGAATATGTGAAAGTGACTGGTATAACATTCAAGTAAGGACTTGTTATGTACTTATGCGGCATTAGTTAGAAATGACTTCACTTTGAATAATAAACTTCGCGCTAAATTCTTTGCAAGATTGTCGGGCATACCTAATCCTAACAGCTTATCCATCCGACAAATAATCTCCCTTGATAATTTTTAGAAGGAATAGGAAGAATACAATGGTTCAAAATAGGTTTTAGAATTTAAGGTGAGTACGTATTCATAATTATTGTAACGAAAATACAAGTCTATAACCGATATCAAAAATTATTATAAATTAAATTAATATTTAATGAACACCTAAAATTATTCATCCATTTCAAAATAATATTTGATCGCAAGTCTTCGATATTACACCCCAATTATTCGTAAAACATTATATATAGTTTTTACATAGATGTAGGTCCAATACATCATACCCGTTTCGAAAGCCTTTCATACTTGTTCAATATTTAATAGTTGAGATCCTACTTATAATTGATAGTGACACATAGGATCAAATTGTGGGATTATATATAATTGAACCATATATATCCTAAAAGAAATGAGAACGTATTGTGTCGGACTAGTCCGACCATAATCTTTGGTCGGACGACTTTCAGGTGGTTTCAATTTTTTTTCAGTTGGTTTCAAAAAAAATTCAGTTGGTTTCAATTTTTTTTCAGTTAGTCTTAATTTTTTTTTCAGTTAGTCTTAATTTGTTTTCAGTTAGTCTTAATTTGTTTTCAGTTAGTCTTCATTTTTTTTCAGTTAGTCTAAATGAAAGTAAGTTACCTCTAAATGAAAGTAACTTAGGTCTAAATGAAAGTAACTTAGGTCTAACTGAAAGTAACTTAGGTCTAAATGAAAGTAAGTTAGGTCTAAATGAAAGTAAGTTACCTCTAAATGAAAGTAACTTAGCTCTAAATGAAAGTAACTTAGGTCTAACTGAAAGTAATTTAGGTCTAACTGAAAGTAACTTAGGTCTAACTGAAAATAACTTAGGTCTAAATGAAAGCAACTTACCTCTAAATGAAAGTCACTGGTGACATTGGCGCGGGTGATGTTTTGAGAAAATTGGTACTCCTAATCTTCTTCTCTTTCTCTCTCCTTTGCGAGTTAGAAAATATCCATTCACCAAAAATTTTCTGGGTTCATTGTCATCAGTGCTGAACTTCATTCATCTTTTTTTTATAAGTTTTTGGTTCATTGATTATGGCCATTGAAATAGGCAGAGATTACAACCATTAACCAAGTTTAGGCCTGAGCCCATACACACAAAAAATACCACTCCCACGACATACATACAACCTAAACCCAAGCCAAGAACTCAGAATCACGAACTAAACCCTTCTTCGCCAAGATGAACTTCATTCATCTTGTATTAAGGATAGAGTGCAGTCGAGCACATGAGCACGCCGCCATTAGTAGCACCGCAATTACGCACCAACACCGCATCGTAGTGATTGGCGGGCAGAAGGAAACTATTTGGTCTATGACTTTTGCGGCAGCCATTTTTGAAGAAGAAAATTTTTGGATGGGTGGGAAACTTGATGATGGCTTGGAGATTTTAAAATTTAAAGAGAGGGATGTAATATATGGTATCGACAAAGTAAGAGTTTCTGGGTTGTGAAATGTGAATGAGCAATCATCGGGGTTGAAGAAGAGAGGAGGAGGAGGAGGGAGGAATTTTAGTATTGGGTTGGGCTTGTCTGACCATAACTTATGGTCAGACGGTCTGACCCAATACTTTCACAAAAGAAATAGTTAAAATACAATAATTAGACACTCTTATATATACATTATTAATAAGTATAATTCATATTTCAAGATCAAGATTCTATATGTCAAAATCAATGCAACATATCTACATTTCACATATTGAAATAATATACTAGCTAGTACTTTGCATAAATGTAAACCCCCCCCCCCAAAAAAAAAAAAAACTCTCTCACTAAAGACATGATGTTAATTACATAAGATTCTAGCTAAGTATCTTATCACTAAATAAATTAAGCTGATACACATGAACTCTAATGATATTTGTGCATGAAAAGCCACAAAGACGATAATGTATATGTTGCTCGGATATCGGATTTGATGTCTTGGCCTAGTGATTAAAATTGAGGTGGTGTGAACGATATGTTACAGGTTCGAATTCTCCTTCTCCTTCTTTGTACTTTGTACCGCCTTCGTGGCTCATATGAATAATAAAAAACACACACTTAAGTAACTAAGCTAATCAACATTTATTTTGGACGACCTCATATGCCATCTACTGTGGTCGTTTATGGATTTTTCTTCTATTACTCTGAAAATAAAAACCTCTTGAAAGACTATGTTTGTGCATTTTGTTGAAGTAGAAAACATTATCATTCCAATTTAAAGCAATAAACTTCTTTGGGGTAGTTAAGATATCAAAATCTTCCTTTACATATATATTAGCTTTGAATATGTGTAGCTTTATGTCATTTTCAATAATTATTAGTGCGTGTGAGCTCTTATTATCATCACTGTGATCTAGTGCTTGTGTACGTACGTCAATGCTTTTTCAGATTATTATGCAGGTAATGTTTGTGCATGAATGTTAATTAAAGGGTGCGACGACCACTTATTTAATTTAATTAGATGCTTATGGCAATCATCAAATTACGACAAACAAAAGAATCAGACCACAAAATACTAATAATTGGGAGCAGAAATAGTGCACTATCTGAAATTTAGGCGTAATATGACTTGATGTTGCTAGATTAATTAAGTTGAATTATATTGAAAAGGTTGGTCAAAAGTGCATATGCGTTGCCTGATATTTCCGTGATTAATGGCTCTTGATAGCCTCGTAGGCAAATTTCGACTTCCAATGATAGTGATTAGTAAATATATCTTACCTTGACGCTTGACTTTATTAAAAGAGAGAAAAAAAGGAGCTACTCACAACATGGCAGTACTTTGGTTAAAAATCAATTGAAAGCCTCGCTTTTCAACCATGAAGTTGAACGTTAATTTCATCATTTCATGCAATCCCAACTTGTGAATAACGAACAAAGCATGTTTACTTTAAGAAAGGCATAAAACAAAAGAAAACTTCTGATACTTAGGCTCCGTTTGGTAGGGCGTAAAACATTTTCAGTGTAAATTCCCACTAATTTTATTGGTTTAGAGGGAACTCATCTCACCTAAGGCTATGGAAGCCTATCATCGATAAAATGGAAAAGAAACTAGCGGGTTGAAAAGGGGATCTCCTTTCTCTTGGGGGAAGGTTAACTCTCATTAAAGCCTCATTATCAAACCTCCCACTCTATTACATGCATGTCATTGTTTCCCATTCCGGCGGGCATTGTTGAACAAATCATAAGGATGCAAACACAATTCATGTGGTGCAGCTTCCTTGAGAAGAAAAAGTTTATTTCTCCTATTGCATGGAACCAAATTGAAACTCCCAAATTTCTAGGGGGAATGGGAGTAGGGAATCTCCAACATGGAAACATGGGTTTGCTACTCAAATGGTTGT
Organism: Beta vulgaris subsp. vulgaris; assembly: GCF_026745355.1. NCBI lineage: Eukaryota > Viridiplantae > Streptophyta > Magnoliopsida > Caryophyllales > Amaranthaceae > Beta > Beta vulgaris. Next base: position 2,379,652 of record NC_079206.1, on the reverse strand, counting down.
GGAGGTATCTACGGAGTCGGATTCTCTTTGGCGCAATACCATTCAAGCAAAGTATCACTACAACTCTTCCATTACTGCCAGAGATTTCAAAGCACCTGCTTGCGTTGCCCTTGGAAATCCATTGTCACGTACATATTAAAGCAGCCCCGTGGCTAGGAACTCATCTCCTCCATGATAAGGAAGAAAATCGGCAACGAAATGGAAACGTCATTCTGGCACGATCTACGGATTGGAGACTCCCCTCTAAAAATTTCTTGCCCGAGGCTATTTCGAATCAGTTCTTCTCCTACTGCCATGGTCAATCAATTCGGGTTTTGGGACAGTTCGGAATGAAAATGGAGCTTCGTTTGGTCTAGAAGTCTTTGGCCTCAAGATCGATGAACAAGAGCTGAATACTCTCCTCTTCATGCTACATCATGTCTCCCTCTCTTCATCTGATGTTGATACTCTTATCTGGGCTCCAAGCAAATCTGGTACCTTTTGGGTGAAGTCAGACTCAATGGAGCTAGCGAAAACCAATTCCCCTCCTGACACAGGCTGCACCTAAAAATTATGGAGGGGTTTGGTTCCTCACAGGATTGAAATCTTCACTTGGCTTGTGTTACTTGAAAAAATAAACTCCAAGGCCAAACTTGCAAGAATTGGGATAATCCCAACATCTGAAACTCTATGTGTGCTTTGCTCTCAATTTCAAGAAGATGTCAATCACATTTTCTTGCATTGTTCTTTCTCTCACAAAATTTGGGCATGGTGGTTGCAGTTATGGAACATGGAATGGGTATTTTCCTACAGCATTCGGCTTGCCTTCGAGAAGTGGCAATCGCCACTTCATGGCCCTTTCATCAAGAAATGTGAGATGCTTTAATCAAGTCGAGTGCAGTGTTGAGCAAGTACAAAATCTCATTCTCTTGAGGTTAAGCTGGTGGATAATCGGTTGGGGTGATACGTTCCTATATTCATCAAGCGACATTGTAAGAAATCCTCAATGCTTATTATGGTCTCCCACGCGAATCAGCAAGCATCCCCTCCACACATCTTCATCCATTTCAAATTGGTCCCCTCCACTTTTCAACTCACTTAAGTGGAAAGTTGATGCCTCACTGAGTGTAACGAACACTAAAACCGCGATTGGGGGTGTTTTCCGTGATCATGAGGGTCGCTTCAAGTGCTTATTTTACAGCCCCATACCATACATGGAGATTAATCATGCTAAGGTTCTAGCCATTCACAGAGCCCTCAAGATATTCCTCTCATCTCCTTTTGTGGGAAACTATGATCTTGTCGTCGAATCGGACTCGGCAAATGCAGTCACATGGTGTACAGGAGAATAAAACAAGGGTCCATGGAACCTCAACTTCCATACAAATTTCATTCGTGGTCTTCTCACTTCAACAGCTAGATTATCACTATTTTACAAAGGGCGTGAATCAAATGTGGTCGTTGACCAACTGGCAAAGCAAATCTTACTCGTAGGAGTGTAAGTGGACTACGAAAAGTCCAGAATTCAATCTATTACAGTACAAACTTGTCGGACTAGACTGGACTAGACAAACAAATATTTGAAGACTTAAATTCTCGAGTCTAAATATTTTCGGATTGGAATTGGACTCACCCCTTTAGAGTCTACTAAGTCCCATCCAATATACAATCTATATCATTTTTGTTGACATTTTGGACTTTTTAACATTCCCGCTATAAATTCATTTACTTGGCGTCAAATTTTTTACTCAACCTCCAAAAGTACAAAGGGAAAGCTTAAAACTGAAAAGGCAAAAATTACTTTAATTCTTTTGGCGCATTATTTATTTTGCAATTTGCATTTTATAAGACGTTAAAGATGTAATTAATTTAATTTGTGGAATGGATGTTATGAGTCATATTTTTCAAATTTCAATGATTCAATCACGAGAAAACATTATGAACTTAAATTGAAAAAAATTAATATAGTTTGTAATAATCGGATTCAAAATCAAGAAAAAAGTTTAAAAATGAACTGGAATCAAAAAAACGTTTAAATCGAATTTGGACCAATTTCTCGAGTTCAAAAACTTTTAGATTGAATTTGGGATTGAAAAAGTTCAATCCACTTACACCCATAATTACTCACATATCATGATTTTGTTTACCATATGGAAATTTGGATAATGCTGGGGTGTCGGTTGAAATCCATTTTTTATTTTGACTACAACACTAATTATGACCTAAATTTGATGGCATTGATTAACTTACGGAAGATTTGGGACATAGGGACCATGCATAATTGAAGTCGACTTGCTTTGATGAGAGGACAAAAAATATCACCGAATTTTTTTTAAAAAAAGTTCACTAATTTCTGATAGACATTAAATATCATATAAATGGGTTCAAGTGTTTCTCAAACCGTTACTCGCATAATATGATTCACACATGCATGTAGCACGACCCACCATTCTACTCTATTTGAACTATTTTTTTTTTCTATATAAGTCACGAAAATAATACATAGGGCCGGCGCTAGGCCGGAGCGAAGTGCGCGGCTGATCAGAGCCTCGAATTAGCAGGACCTCAAAATAATATACTTACTGTTATTGTTATAAAAAAATTACAAGAAGTACACTATGGATCAGTGGCTCTGTTTTGGGCCTTAAACCAAAAGGTGTTGCGGAGAGCAGGATTCGAATCTTCCTGCTTGACATTTCTTTTTCTGTTTTTTCCTTTTCTATCGATCCCATACCTGACTCCCCAATTCCCCATATATAGCCTAAATCGCCCTCATTTGAAATGTTTATTTAATTAATAAAGTCATCTTTCAAAGAAATTAAAAAAAATTAAGGGCCTTTTTTTCAAAATTCGCACGGAGCTCCTGAAATTCTAGCCCGGGCCCTGACAATACAAAATATAATATTTGAACTATTCATACACGAGGAATTTCTTGTTAGTAAATAACGCTCTCTGGATCTCCATTATAATTGTTTTGTGTTATCCATATATTATTGTGTACATTATTTTTATAATTTCTTTTTCATGTCTCAACCAAGAATTTGTTGGAGTAGGCCATAAGCCCATAACATAATTACCCAGGTTAGTTTGGATACTACTAAAAGTTAAAGGTGTATGGAAGCATAAGTTGTTTAGTAGTCATACATTTATACCAGTTGTGCTGATATTAGATGGTAGAGAGCTACATGCATATGTTTGTATTTAATCTCCGAATTTGTATGATTTGTTAAGTTTTCATTTTTTTTCTTATAACTAAGAGCACTTCCAATGGTGACATAACTCATCACCAAAATCAGAAAATTTGAGCTGAACAAAAAAAACATGCATCCCATTGGTGATAGAAAACCCATCACCAAATGACATGTTTTGTCATCCATCACCATGTGAACAAATCCATCAGCAAATGAACCGTGTGAATGGAAGACAAAATGAGCTTAGTCACACACAGCCAGCCAGTGGCAAGCTGCCACGTGGCTGCTGCTGTGTTCTTTTTGGGAAATTTCGTGGAAATTTCCACGAAATTTCCCAGAAAATTCGTATTTCAAAAAAAAAACCAAATTTCATATTTTTTCCCCTCTATAAAATGATACCCATATTGATATATTTCAGAACAAAAAAAAACGCTTCTCCTCCTCACCTTTCTCTCTCTAAAAATATTTATACATCATTTTTCTCTATAATTTTTTACCTTCTCCTCCTCACCTAAAAAGAGGAAAAAAAAATCATATTTTCTAATAAATATATTTACCTTCTTTTTTTGTAATTAATTATTATTTTACTAATAACCCAATAATGATAATTAATTTTGGTAATTAATTATTATAATTTTAAGTAATCATAAGATGATTCATTTTTATTTTTAATATGTAAATTATATTATTTATTGAAGTAGGAAAGAGAAATAGGAGAGAGAAAGTTGAGGTGGGGTAGTGAAAAGTAGGAGAGATAAAGTGGAGTTTGATGGTTTTTTTGTTCATGAGTGGGGTGGAGGTGATACATTTGATCATGAAATGATCAAAACATGAGTAAGTAGGAAATTTTGGTGATCAAACCCATCACCATTGGGAATGCTCTTACGGCCCGTTTGGCAGTTGGTCATAAATGGTGGTAATGGGAATGAATTTGTGTATAAATTTGTGAAAAATATCATTGTCCATTACCATGGTAATGCTAATTTATCCTAAAGTGTCCACTTTCCTTCTTGAATTTTCATTCCCATCCAATACCACCTTGTAGGGTGGTAATGAGTGGTAATGAAAATTGCTTCCCCTTGGAGACAAAAGCACAAGTTTAAGGGTGAGATTGCTTGTCCATGGAGAAAAAATGCCTCCCCATGGAGATTTTAAGGGTGCTTCCCTAATAAAATTACACATAAAATTCATTCCCATTACCACAATTTATTAACGACTACCAAACGGGCAGTTAAGGCGATTATGAACATTTATTTTTCTTTCTCAAAGAGATATTGTTGGGCCTAGAAATTTCACTATTAGCGATCGACAACCGGCAAGAATAATATCTCAAATTATGAGTTAAGAGGCATCAGTGATCATATGAAAGTTGTTGTAGTAGAAAGCGACCCAAGTTCTATTTTGCTGAGAGAAGGAAGGGAGTAGTTGCAAAGGAAGTTGATGTGGCCTATTCTCTAGGAAGTTTGGCAAAGGATAATTCTTAGCCTATACTTCCTCTGTTTTTTTATATCCTTCTCACTTAGAATCTTGACACTATTCATACTTAGAGAGAATCTTCTCAATTTTTTTCAATTTATAAGAAAAAATATAGTCATGTGAGATCTTGTTTGATTCGTCTCAATTAGTACATTATTAATATTCAATCGTTATAATTTTTACTAATATATGATGAAAGATATTTAAGTTCAAAGATGTGCATTGGAAGACGTGTAAATGGAAAGTGAAAAAGATAAAAAAAAACAGAGGGAGTATATATCTTTGAGTCTTGTAACCTAATTAATTACGTGAGCTATTACTGATTACTAGCCTACACTAAACTTTCTCTCTCTTTTATTCTCCATTAAACATACATTAAAGCACTTGTATTGGTGATTGAACTGACACACTTGTATTGATTGTGATATCATCATAGTGGATTGGTGATCAAGAGTGTCACCCGCGATTTTTCCCATCATTTGGGTTTTCCGCGTCAACAATTGTTTGTCTTTCTATTATTTTATTTACGTTCTTGTTGATCACAAATATTTCGCATTTTTGTAAGTATATTGCTCTTGTTGTTGGCTCCCCAATATCTTTTGCGTACTTGGTACAAAATCGACATAAATATATACTATATCGACTTCGTCTCTATAGATACATTTTGGCGATCAAAAGTTATCAATACCATTTAATTTTATTTTATTTTTTTAGGGGAAAAGCTTAAGCTAGATTAATCACGAGAAACATTGTCCATAAGAATATAGAGAGCCACCTCGAAAGGAGAATGGTTCTCCCAGATTTGTTCAACCCCAAAAGAGACTAGCTTAGCTAAGTGATGAGCTACAAAATTATAATCTCTCTTCCATACCGTTTAATTAAGAGTTTCTTTCTAGATAATTTGAACTCTTATACTACTCGATCTCATATTACTAGTAATTTCTAGATTGGTGCAATAATGGGGGCTTTTACCTTTATTTTGAGAGGTTACTCATGCTTTATTGCGAGTGATAATTCTTTAGTTATATAAACTTGATTGATGTTATGCTGTGAACGATAGGTCACAGGTTCAAATCCCCCCTCCCCTTCTTTGTACTTTGTACCACCTTCGTGGCTCATATGGATCAAAAAAATGTTGTATTACTCCGTCCGATCCGTCCCAAAACATAGTTCCCATTTTCATTTTGGGTGTCCCAAAATATAGTTCCCATTTTCATATTTAGTTCCACATTTTTTCGTAATTTGTCTAAAAAATCGTGTCCCGTCATTTATTTGCTTCTTGAATTTTGTTTTTTTCCTTTGTTTATTCAACCAAAATGCTATAATTAATGCTCTTTCACTAATTATTTTCCATTCTCTCTCCTAAAATCATTTTTTCTCATACAACATTTATTTAAATAAACATAAAATCTTTATCATCCCTCTAAGATTCTACTTGCATAAATTATCGTGAAAAAAGGAAAATGGGAACTATATTTTGGGACGGAGGCTCCCTCCGTCCCAAAATATAGTTCTCATTTCCATTTTGGGTGTCCCAAAATATAGTTCCCATTTCCATATTTAGTTCCACATTTTTTCATAATTTGTCTAGAAAAACCGTATCCCATCATTTATTTGCTTTTTGAATTTTGTTTTTTCCTTTGTTTATTCAACCAAAATGTTACAATTAATGCTCTTTCACCAATTATTCTCCATTCTCTCTCCTAAAATCATCTTTTCCCACACAACATTTATTGAAATAAAACAAAAAATCTTTACTATCTCTCTTAGATTCTACTTGCATAAATTACCGTGAAAAAAGGGAAATGGGAACGGATATTGCTTGAGTAACCCACCGGGTAGACTACCCGCTACTAATAGACAATTAAAATATTAGTATTTAAGTCTAGTTGGATTCCACTATCATAATTACCACAACCTTATATTATGGGGTGGGTAGTCTACCCGGTGGGTTAACCAAGTTTTTTTCCAATGGGAACTATATTTTGGGACGGAGGGAGTAGTATTTTTACTAACTACATCTATATATGTACTCCTTTTGAGAGTAAGTTTAGTAAACAACACATTATCCACTAAGCATCAACAAGTGAGGGAGCCCTCGAAATGCTCTTGAACGTTTATGAATAAGCTAGTAACAAAAAAAATTCCTCAAAAGGTTAAAAGCAAGTAGTTCGTACTTGATCAATAAGGACAGGAAGTCTTATGATCTCATTGTATTGAACGATTCTGGTCGCTTTATTTTTGCCTGTCAGAAAGATCATTACTTATTAGCATCAGAAAAAATAAGTTCAGATCAGATCTGTCAGTTTTTAAACTCATTTTTACTATTAAATATCTTTCATTACATATTAGTAAAAATTATAATAATTGAATATTAATAAAGTATTCATTGAGACGAATCAAACAAGACCCCACTGACTATATTTTTTCTTATATATTGAGAGAAATCTAAAAGATAAGATCTTGTAATCAGATCAGTTCAGAAAAAATAAGTTCAGATCAGATCAGATCAGAAAAAATAAGTTCAGATCAGATCAAATCAGAAAAAATAAATTCAGATCAGATCAGATCAGATAAGTTCAGATCAGAAAATTCCAGGTGAACTAAACATAACCTAAGTCCTACAACTCTCTCCGTAAACCCCGTCCTAAACTTGAAGTCCCACTGGTCAACCCTTGGTCCCTTGCTAAGCATTTAAAAAAGGAGTTATGTGTTGCAGTTGTTACTCCTCCGGAACCGTATTATTTTTGAATTGTGTTTCTCCACCTCCTATATATGGAAGCAAACTTATATCTTATTTTGAGAGAATTTACGTGTTTAGTGCATGAGACACAAAATTTAGTACTTCCTATGTTTTGTTTTGAATGAAATGTTTGCTTTTTCACACAACCCAACGCGCTCCCAACGCGCTTCTTTATCATAAATATCTTTAGTTGTGCATACATAAAAAATATAAAAAAAAGTTATAATTTGATAGTATGCATCGAGACGAATCTAAAAAGATCTCACTTGACTTGTTTTTCTTTATATAATAGCAATAAATCAGCGTCAATGAATAATGTTATTTCACCCAATGTTTCATTTAAAAAAGAACGAAGGAAGTATACTGATAATAAAAAGCCACGCTTGAGTTTTATGTACAACAAATTTATGATTAATATATGTGGGATCGATTGTCACAAGATTTTGACGATAATTTCTTTATTCATAGAAGTAAATTTATCATATAAAAAGATCATGAGGTCAACATCAATGGATATAAAGATTGGAAGCTTAAATTTTCAATGGTGTTGGCAACAAACTTAATGTAATTAGTTCAACCCTAATAAAAATGACATCTCACTAATGTCAAAGACCAACTGAAATTCATCCAAATATAAAATATTTCCATATGATTGTCAAGTCATTAGATGATTATTATTGGTAGAGTGTGTATTGAATGTAACATGTTATACAATAACTTACTGTGTAACATCTACTATGCATAATGACATATACTCTAATAAAAATGACATGGACTATATAATTAATGACATGAATTTCATGTCATTTTTTTCATTAATTTATTGTCAATTGAGTATTTTTTTATAAAAGAAGTGATGGTATGTGGATTGTTACACTATAACTTATGGTGCAACAATTATACCCAAGAATTTGTTTTGCTCTTATCGAATTTTAGAGGATGAGAGATTCTAAAAGATATCAAAATGTACACATTGGTATATTTAATTAATTTATAGTTTTTACTTTTTTCTGTATTTCCTAATACATGTATTTATCATGTTAGTCTCGATACTTGTATGATTGTGAGGTCACCTTAATTAGTTAGCAACAATATGGTTGGAAGCCATCTTCTGAACATGGTGATTGGCTGTACGTTACTCATGATATCATATCTAATTTGTTGACCTATGACATATTCAATGTAGACGACCTTGGTGGCTTGGTCACAATCTGTACAAAGCTTATAATTATAAATCCTCGTATGATATACTTCCGATAACCTAAACCTTCCTACCCATACCATAAGCTCTCCGCTCCCGCTCCCCATAATTTCAAGAAACATCGCAGGCTTTTATAAAGTATAGCACACAATACATATGAGTATTTTAAATTGATAAAAAAAAAAGAGAGAGAGATGAGTTTACTTTATAAGATGTCATGGTTTTGCGACGGAACTTTCAGTGAACTTTTTTCTCTCTTTATGACGAGTACCACCCAGGCCCATATTTAACCATTAACCGCTGATTTGCATGAACGATAACAAATTGAGAGATTTATCAACTCGCTCCTACAGTCCTACCTACCTGGTTAGGGACACTTGTGTGATTGTTAGATCTCTAAGCACAGAAATAGGTTGGCTTTGTGAAAAGAAGTAGCATAAGCAGGGAACACGAAAATTACTGTCTAGGACGGCATCTTAAAGAGGTGGTCCATCAGAGAACCCAATCCATATCTATATAGGTAAAGTTTGCAACCACCATTGCCCAATCTTAGTTGTGCATTAAGTTTACGATTACATAAAAGCAGCTAGCTACAGGCTTTTGTACTTGAAAAAGAGATCCGAAACTTATTTTGGCTCATAAATCAGTCAATCACCTCATATATATGCCGTACTTTTTTTTGTGAAGTGGACAAGTTCTATGGGTCTAGGCGTCTAACCGTCTAACTTAATATTTTCGCAAATTATTAGAACAGCGGGCCTAATTTTAGCATAAAATAAGACAAACTCAAACTTACGTTATTCTAAAATGCTCATTCCATCTCAGTATCTCACTCTAAGCCAATATCATCCCTAGACGGCTAGACATTTTACACAAGCCTAGTTGTCCCTTTTCTTCTCTTTCCTTTATCTCCCTTAAAATCTCGAACTACAGCTTCAATTTGTTTAACCTCGCGATTTTACTGAATGGATTAAATTAGTCATTAAATAAACTAGTTACTATATGAATTAAAGAATGTGATTACGGAATGGATTAAACTGATTACTAAATAGATTAAAATGGCCACTGAATAAATTAAACTAGTCACTATATTAAAAAAAGGTAGGTTGTTCTCTTCTTACTATTGGATTTGAACCGTTGTCTAATTTTAATTTAAAAGTAGATAGTCTCTTACAAGAGCAACTGTGAAATTTTATGTTTATCATAAATAAATAGGATCATAAAAATTAATAGTCTACAAGATGATAAATTTTAAATGTAGATCCTAAAATTAAAATAACTTGGCAAAATATGACATTTTTATGGTGGTCGTAATAATTGTGACCATGAATTTGATGTTTTAACATAATTTTGGGCAATATTCTAAAATCTAAAATCATTCGAAAACACTATATTTTCATTGCATACTTATTTATGATCATCATAATATTTTCAAGCAAAACAAACAATACTAGCAAGTCTTAGATTGCATTATCTTTACCTCAAATAAAAGGTTTCAGGTTAGATAAGTTCAAATGAATTTAGATAAGTACTAAAAAATTTCAATAAGGTTTAATCCTTTATAAATAAAATAAATTTCAATAAATTATGATAAATTTCAATAAGTTCATATGACTTTAGGGAAATTAAATTGAAGAGAATGCACAACGTTATTTGGTAAAGTTATGACATGTTACAAATGTCTAGATATCAAAAGATGCTTATATTATTGTCTTTGTGGGATACTATACACCAAGATGAACCGTTTAACAATCTCTCTCCTTCCTCTTTTTCTCTTTCTTCTTTTTTTATTATTATTTGTAGGCTCTCTCTTCATAAACCCCGAGATGTTAAATATCGCTCCAAAAATAACTTAAAATAGCCCCGTGATCACTTTTATTTTACTATTTTACACCTCTTTTTTACACCATCCACCACCTCGCCACCGGCCGCCACCACCTCCCACCACCCGCCATCAATTATCTCCCCTGCCACTCGCCATCACTTTTCTCCCCCTGCCACCCGCCACCTCCTCCACCACCTAACTCGTAATAAAATCGAAATTTTTGGGGGGACCATGGGAGCGAACGTCCCGCTTAGACGTTTCACCCATGGCCCGAACGTCCAGTCCAAACATTCGGAACATGGACGAAACGTCCAGGCCGAACGTTCACCCCCATGATCCCCAAAAAAATTTCGATTTTTGTTCTGTAATCCTGCGCAAAGAAGAGAATGAGCAATCCGGCCATGGGTGAGAGACGAAGACTTCGAAGAAGAGATCAGCGATGGTGGTGAGAGAAAGGCCGGCAAATACAGCGATGGTGGTGATGCATCTAGATTAGTACATTAGAAACATCAACAGTGCGAGAGACATGGGGGCGATCCTCATGATGTTCTCCATTTGAAACTTAAAGATAATTTAGAAGCACTCATACAGGATTTGCAATGTCTATCAAACAAAATATGCTTTAATCGTGTGAAATGAAGTAGGGATGTTAGAATTTCGTCTTAAAAGTCCCAAGAAAGCCATAAACAAGATACAAAATTCACATATTATTAGAGACATATAAGTATAAACTCATATCTGCAATTTCAGGTGAGAGATGGGGCTGGTGGTGGTGGCGGGATGCTGGTTGGTGGTTGTGGCAATGGTGGTGGTGGTGGCAGGAGGTGGATGGTGGAGTGAGGTGGCAGGTGGTGGTTTAAGGATAAAAAAAAGAAAATGTTATAAATGTAATTTCAACTTTTTTGGGGACGATTTTAAGTAATTTTGAGGCGATGAATAGAAATTCGGTAAACCCCTTGGGGTTTAACCATTGACAACACTCTAAGGCCTTGTTCTTTTGGACTTATTTTCAGTTCAATCAGTTAATTTCAATTCAATTCAATCCAGTAGTTTTCTCTCACAGTTTTCATTAAGTTTGGTTCAACACAGATCAATTCGGTTCAGTTCAGCATAGTTTAGTGCAAAAAAACAAGCTTTATGGTTATCTACAATCTAAACACTCATTTAATATGTTACTTTCCTAATTTGTACATCTTTCCATTTCAACAAAAAAATGCTACCTAATATAGTACTAATTTTCAAGATAATCATGATAATATCACATCAACAGTATTAACTAGTTTTCCTAGTAAAAAAAAGGTTTTATCCTCGTCACCTGATCCTTAACTAACTAAACACCTGGATCGTTCAAATTTCAGACCATTGTTGCTCTATCAGCAAATTTTATGTCAAAAATTTATAAGTGTGGCATGTTGCATGCTTGTTAATGCTACTTCCCACAAATTAAGCGTCAGAAAAATAGGCGTATCGGAAACCTAAATGCGGCCTAATATTACTTACAGTCCGTTTTTTGTGCAACACGCCACACGGAAAGGAAACCGTGTGGCTGGCGCGTGAGAGACAAACAAAGGCAGCGCATTCCCTCCTCTTATTGCTTTCTCTCTCAAAACTCTACTTCCCCATTTCTATCAACCAACCTCCATATTGAACTCAATTCTGCACAACTTCTCTCTCGCTTTCGCTCTCGATCAGCTTCTCTCTCTCCTATTATTCTTCTAACTAGGATTATGCAATTTCAAGCTTAATGATTCCAAATTTGTCATCTTTTGCGCCATTTGTGTTGTGTTGTTTTCTTTATTCTTTCTTTGAGCATAATCTGTATTGCGTTAAGCTTATTTGATTGCTTTATGTGATTTCCGAAATTTTTATTAGCCCATTCTTGTGTGGGAAACAAATTTGGATATTTGTATTGGAGGATTGATTTGATGGATTTATAATTATGGATGTGGAGGATTGATTTGCCCAGATAGTGTTTAAAGGAGTTGGATATGGAAATGGAAGGAGAGAGAGTGGAGGTGGGAGAAGGAGCTTTCAGGGATGGCATTGCTACACAACTTCACAAGAAGAAGAAGAGATGGAAATTTACAGATGGGAGCTCATTTTTAAGGGGTGGAGAAAGGGAAGAAGATGAGTTTTGTGCCATAACTAAATTGCAGATTTTTCAAAAATTACAGAGAAGGAAGAAGGAGAGAGAGAGTGTGGGGGAAGAGGAGAGAGAGGGGGAAAAAGTAACTTCTAATTCAGTAAAAGTAACCTCTTATAATGACACTCACAAGTAAAAGTAACCTCTTATAATTTCAAAATGTAACCCCTATTTCACTGTAGAAGTAAACTTTTATAATTACAAAAGTAACCACTTATAATTACAAAAAGTAACCTCTATTTAATTACTGTAAAAGTAACCCCTTATAATTAAAAAGTAACCCCTAATTTCAATAAAAGTAACCCCTTATAATTATAAAAGTAGCACCTACTTTTAGTAGAAGTAACTCCTTAACATTACAAAAAATAACCCCTAATTCTAGCAAAAGTAACCCCCTTACAGTTACAAAAAGTAACATATACTTTCAGTAAAAGTAACTCCTAGTTATAGTAAAATTAACCCCTAGTTATAGCAAGAGTAACCCCTATTTATAGTAAAAGTAACCCCTATTTATAAAAAAAGTAACCCCCTTATAGTTACAAAAATTAACATATACTTTCAGTAAAAGTAACCCCTTAGCATTATAAAAAGTAATCCCTAGTGTCAGTCAAATAACCCCTTAGCATTCGATAAAGTAATCTGTAATTCACTAAAAGTAACACTTTAGCATTAAAAAGCAACGCGTTTTACTTTTTATGAATAAATGAGATTACTTCAAATATATAATGGGGATACTTTTTATGAACTAATTAATAGGTTACTTGTACCTTTCTTATGATTACTTTCTATAAACATTACATGCTAATGTATAATAGTTAGAGTTACTTTTGCGAACATATGAGGTTACTCGAACAAATAAATAAGGTTACTCAAACATGTAATTAGGGTTACATTTGTTAACTAATGAGGTTACTTTTATAATATAATGGGTCATTTGAAAAATATATAAGGGATACTTGTAGAATAAATGGGTTACTTGTATGATAAAATAAGGGTACAAATAATAATAGTTACCTATTATGAAGTAATGGGTTTCTCGTATCATAAAATAAGGTTACAAATAATCAGGGTTACACGTACATTCAGCTAGGGTTATCCAAAAACGGATTCACGCTTGGATTTTTTTTAAAGGGGATACGAGCATCATTATACGGCCTAGCTTGGACTTATTATTGGTCACGTCCTTATTTATCAATGTGTTAGTGGTAAAATTCTAGAGGAAATAAGAGGAGAGAGAAAATGAGGCAAAAAAATAGGAAAAATAATAGACACATCAAAGAGAAAAAAAAAATTTAAAAAAAATGAGAGAAAAGAAAAAATAGAAAAAAAAGGGGGAAATAAGAGGAGAGAGAAAATGAGGCAAAAAAATAAAAAAAATGAGAGAGACATCAAAGAGAAAAAAAAAAGAAAAAAAGAAAAAAGTAAGAGTTAAAAAAAAGAATAAGAGAAAGAGGGGAGGCGTGAGATAAAGGGGGGTTGAGAGGAAGGGGGAGGGGTGGCCACACCATTAGTTGAAGGTGTGGCCCGCCTCATATAAATGTTTGTGTATTACTTAAAAACTTTTGGCGTTTTGGGTATTATGTTCACTTTGTAGGCATACGGGACAAATTATTTGGAGGCATTGTGAATTTTTAAATCGAACTTTTGTTTTTATTATTTTCTTAGTCTCAAGATTCTTGAACTTGTTTATTGCTTTTAACCTTTCTACTAGTGAATTTTTGCCTAAAATAATTAAATTAGTCTATAAAGAGTTAATTGTTTTAATTTAATGGAGGATGTCGGTCCAGTGAAATTTTGAGGTTGGTGACTATGGATTTATTTTTTGCGCTAGTTCATGTGAGGCCATATTAAAGATTATAAAAATGGAAAAAGAAGGTAGTTCAAGTGTTATGTGTATCTTTGTTTTGTCATGCTGCACATGCTCTAAGTCCACACTTATTTCCACAGAGGAACAAACTCTTACGTAGAAAAGTTTTAGCCTCAAACTCATTACCAACTACCGAATCATATAATTAATGTACTCGATCTTCTTTGCTAGTATCTCAAGCTAGTTTCTCTAAAATTTGGCTTGATTCACCTAATATAGATTTCGGTTTATCATATCAAGGTTAGGGGTTCAAATCCCATCAAGTGAGGTCTGAGTGACATTTAGAAGAGAACACTTACTATTTTTCATCCTTTAAAGTACTTGGACGGCTGGACTTTGAGACACGCCTTGTAAGAGGGCGGTTCAGAGATTATTCATTTTACTAATCCAAAAAAAAAAAAATTTCCTCGAAATGTAGATGTTTTGATCATCTGAATTCTGATGAATTCTTCGCTTGATCCTCCTTATTCTGGCTCGTAGACTAATTATTATATTCCTTTATTAGTTATAATCAATGGTACAAATGAGAAGAAGGGACATATTGTGTTATTAACCATAACGTGGAAACAAGAGTATAAGTGGTGTCTTACTCTTAATTAATAGATGGTCCTACGACCTACGTTACTTCAAAAATGATGCCAAATACCATACTATTAGATATTTAGATCTCTATGAGAAAAATCTTTATCAAGATTTACGAAATCTTAACAATCATGAGAAGTAATAATAAAAATAACATATAGTTATAACTGAACAGAGAAGAAAACTCCTAGTTTGAGGAGATGGACAATTTTGTAGAATTTACCAATTATTATACTCATAGTATTCTCCAATCCACATCAGTTTGCTCGTGGAAGCTTGATATTGGTGCTTGTACAACTATCCTGCAACACCAATCCTCGATTTGTTGATGATGCTAGTTTCCTCCTTATTTTAAGGGTGGAAAATTATTGGAAGGTGGGTCGCTAAGGGAGCGTTTCGTATAATCAATGTAAACTGAATGAAAAGGGTTTTAATAAGGAGCGGAAATTGAAATAGCAATTGTTACTTTTAATAGTTATTTGGTATCCTAGTGGGAGAGGTTTATAATTGAGAAATTAAACGTAATTTGTTTCCACTAGTTTGATAAGGATAACAAATGGAAGGATTATGTTTCCCTCCGAAAACGTTATTTTTTACTTAACACTCATAACAAACAATTAGAAACAGAAACGCTTATTTGAACCCGTTTCCTACATCAACTTTTTCTATACCACACACCCTCTAGGTTTGCATATATTTCCTTTATTTCTAAATGTATACTTAGTGCATTTTTTATAGGTTTAAAACCATCCATTCTCACCAATAAATTAGAAAAAGATATATTCATATGCGATTTTATTAAGGTCGTGTATATTAACCAATGCAATAAACAATCGAAGAAGTACAAGAAAATCAACACGCGGATTATTTAACGTGATTCACAATATGTTAGCTATATCCACGGGCACAACATAAATTGTTTTATTTTTTTGTGGAGAGAGATTACAAATTGCATAATAAGCCTTTTAATTAGCCTAATAGGCACCAAAACATAAAAACAGATCGAAAGCAAACCCCATATATAAGTTTTAGGGGTGTTGCTCGACCTCGAACCCCAATCCAAGGCGCTTCGCCCCTGTACCCCATGTTGGGTTAGTTGTTCATCAAAGTGCAAGACTTTAGATTCAAGGCATTCCAACAGTTTATTATCAAAAATTTCTCATCTATTTTATAATTTTTTGCTAATACTTAATAAAATTATAATTATTATAATGTGTCTTGAAGTTGTGAAAAGTTTAATGGAACATACATTGCTCAAACTTGATAAGTAGTAGAGGGTGAAAGTTATTCAGATAAAAACCAAAATTCAATCCAATTCAAACCGTAAAAGTAAATCGGATTGGACTCAAACTATGTTCGGATTGGATTCAGATTCAACTTTTTTGAAAAATTAGATTTACGTATTAGATTAGATTGAGGGTAATTTGATCCAAAAATCCAAAATAAACGAATTGTAAATAATAGTCTTATATTGTATATTTATGATTGAGCTTAATTGATTTATGATGCTCGGATTGAACTATTATCAAATAGGTTTATTTTGATACTCTCGCCAAATTTGTTTCATCGAAAAACCCGAGTTTAAAAAAATTGAACAATTCGGATGCGATCCAATCTAGTGTCTGAAAATTCGTATTGGATTGGTTTGTACTTAAACTCTAATTGATTTGAATTTGGATTGGAAAATCAGGATCCAAATTTTGTTCTTATCAAATTGAATTAAGCCTATAACCAAATCGTGCACCGAAATTTTACCCTATAATGACAAGAACAATGAACATAATAACTAGTTGTAGAAATTTTTACTTTTCACATCTTTCTTATATATTACTCTCTCATTT
The DNA here is from genome assembly GCF_026745355.1 of Beta vulgaris subsp. vulgaris. Classification (NCBI taxonomy): domain Eukaryota; kingdom Viridiplantae; phylum Streptophyta; class Magnoliopsida; order Caryophyllales; family Amaranthaceae; genus Beta; species Beta vulgaris. Next base: position 2,362,804 of record NC_079206.1, on the reverse strand, counting down.
TATTATTAGTTGTTCCACTTACTTTGCATCTCTCTTAAGACCATCTATTACACAACATAAAATTATGTATTTATGTCCTAGTGAGAAGCTAATTATGTCCAAATACCAAGTGATGGATGATTAGATGCGGGGGATCTTGGCTAAGGATGGCAATGGGGCGGGTTAAATAGGAGACCGGTCCCATCTCCGTCCAAGTAGGACGGGGATAGGTCTAGTTTTGGCAGGGATGTCGCGGAAATGATTAAAATCGTACCCGCAATGGGTGGTTTTCTTGTAGATAGGGTGTGAATATTATGATATACTCGCTCCATCCCCGCCCATCATTGCTGCCTATCCTGCATATTTATTATTCAAATTCTATTTATATACTCATATTATTAATAATTTTATCTTGCAAAGTATATATATTTGGGTATGACGCGAGTACGAAACGGATGCGAGTAGTGGGGCGAGGATGAAACGAGTATGAAGCGGATGCGGGTACCCATACGTGTAGTGGGAGGGATGGGTTTGAATACGTACCTATTGGGGCGTGGATGGGTCTGGAATTTTCCCCCATAATGAGAGGTGGGGCGGGGATGGGGATGCAAATTTTATATAAGTGCGGGTATGGAGTTACCATCATCAGCCCCCCGCCCCGTCCAATTGTCATCCCTAGTCTTGGCCTGTGCAATAAGGGGCGACAGGTTAAGTGTCCCAAAAAAGCGGTGCCCCAAATTTATCTTTTACTTTGTTGATTGAACTAACCTATCGACAAAAGGAAGTTGTCTGGAGCAATCTAGTAAGACCACACACTAGAGATGTTTGCCTTTCAAGATTTTATTAATGAAAGGCAACGGGAAAAAGGGCTTGATACTTCAACTAGAGGAACAACCATTTGGTTACCCAAACTCCAAACACTCAATGTCACACATTCTCTAGGGCTGAAAGGATCCAGTGCTCAACAAGTGATTCCTCCCGCAATTGCGTTATAGGGGACTAGCCAGGAATAGTCGTTAGTGGATACCGCTACTTCTCACTTGGCTTAAAGTGAAGATCGAAGGAAGTATAAAAAAGTTCCCTTCCAAATTCTCACCCTAGTTATTTTAGGATGCTTGTGTTGAGTCTCATACTATTTAGTATCAACATGCTTTTCAGATGCACCTTTGTATTTAAGAATGTCTCCTTTTTTTTCGAGATGTAGTAATAGCTATTAGAAGCGCGAACTAGGATCGAATGCCAACTAGGTTAGATTGAAGCAACACTGTTATAAGAGCATATTACCTATACTCGGAGACAAGGGATGGTACGACCTTCCGATTTACTTAATGCAACCCAGTAAGAAAAACACTGTCTAGGTGTTCTCTATTGCTCCTAGCCAAAGGCTGCTACCCTGTTTTTAAATATATAGTTCCACGGGTAAGGAGAGAAAGGCTAAGAAGTTGAGGGGGTTGGGCACAAAGGAGCCCAAAACGCTAAAAGGTTTGGAAGAAGTTAGTCGAACCTGGGACATACGAAATTATTGGCGTCAAGAGATCATAAGTAACTCCGTGAATGCTTTCCAAGAAGGTCTTGGTTGGTCACCATGCTTGTCTCTCTACCTTTATAAATAATGGAAATGTTATGCCATAATGATTTTGTTTTATTGCGAAAACAATTGAACTATGCCATTGAAGCGAAAAGAAACAGTTGCTTTGCCAGAGTAATTTTTTTGGTAATTTTCATTCCTTTTTTTTAATTTATATTACTTTTCATTTTTAAAATTCCAATATAACGCTAGGAATAGTATATTCTCATCCATCTCTTTTATTATTTTTTTACTCTGTACTTTGTAGTAAATATGTTTTTTTTGATATGATATAACTTGATATTAATTTTAAATATAAATATATTTATATTATCAAAATTAAGAATCTTATATCTACTTTGAACTATGAAACAAGGGCTCAATTTAAGAAAGTGCACAAAATCTCGACTATGTTTGCCCTATCCCAAATTAGACGTCACCTCCAACCAGTCACCAGTGTGAATAGTAATAAGTATCCAAAAGATCTACCAAAGCTATGAAGAGCTAAAACCCACATGCTATGAGATATAAAGAGAACAGGAAAATTAAATAAAGGGGATATTACTTTAAGGTAGTGATAATCTGGTAGATCGAAGGTTTGAACTTTGAATCAATATACACTCTTACGTTCACTTTGAAAGCAGATGTGAAACGTACACTCATTTTCAAGTTTTCTTTTTCATATAAAATCTCTTAATACTATCATGTAATAATCGGTGCCAAGAAGTCAAAATGTGGGTGTTCTAATTTATATCTTTGGCTTTGTGAAATATTAGTGCTCGAATTGTGCGTGGGGGAAGACAACTTGAAACATTCTAGGTCATTAAAGAACTAATTGTTGATTACCTCGATCTCCTTGTTTTCTGGTTGTCCTTTTACCATGTAGAATGTCAACAAATTATATTATTTGAATTTGAGGTTTAGATATGTAAAAGTGCTGGGTCAAGAGTAACTTTTATAACTACTACAATAAGGTTTTCAACTTTCACTATGTTATTGAAAATATGAATAGAAGTACGACTTTCATATTTTTGGAGATTGTACCATGATTTGCTCCCTGATAGAAGCACTTGTCCCAACCTACTACTTTTAATGTCATTTTCGATATGAAAACTACAAATCTTGCATAGTGATGGATTTTGTCTATTAGAAGCTTAGGTTCTTTCACATCAAAATGTGACTACGCCTTCTATGTAGGAGAGACTCATTTCCATTTTAACTTGGCTATAATACTAGCCAATTTGATTAAAGAGAGAAACGGCCTTGTAGACAAAGTGGTCTTTGGTGCCTTGGTGGCCACCATCCTTATATAGCCATGCTACCTAACAACACAAGTAGATGATAGCCAGCACGAGAGAAATGGAATATTTGAACCATAGATGTAGATCTAATTAATGTGCTATGGACCTATGAACAATACCTATTATGGGTGTTCATAAATATTTGATCCGTCGATCCGATCCGTGATCCTATTGATCTGATTTTTCGGATATTCAGTCTGAATTTTTAATTTGCTAGTATTTCGGATCGGATATTCGAAATTTTTTGGATCGAGAACATATCGTAAATCTTCAAAAGATGGAAATTTTTAGGATTTTTCGGAAATTTTCGGATGTTGCTTTGGTATTTGGCCAAATACTATACTTTCTTATCTATTTATCATAAAAATCATATTTGTACGGAGTACTAATCTATTATTTAAGAAGTTGCTTTGTTTAATTGTCATATAAGGAGTGTTTGGTTGAGAGAATTCTGGGGTAAAAAGAGAGTTTTGAGATAAATAAAGAGGTTTGGCTGGTCTAAACCTTAGTGTGATCAAGTGTTTATTTGAGAGAGGATTAAAGAGAGGTTTGAGTCCAAAAGGCTAGTTTTAGAAGAGTTACTAGTATGAGCTTTTTGGAAGAGAAATTTGTTAATATAGTTGTGTAATGACTAATGTATTCTAAAGTTGGTCAAAGTTTACTATATTTTACCCAAAAGACTTCACCAATAAATTATTTCAATATCATATTGGTCCTTTCACCTAATAAGTTCCAATCAACTAACATCTATTTACCAAACACTTTCACACAAACAGTTAATCAAACTAACTAATATAACCAGCTACCCGCTAATTATCAATTACTACAACCAGCTAACCGCTACAAGTAACCTATAATTGCCAAATAGGGTCATAGTATTTTCATGTAAATTTTTTGTTCAGCGTTAAATTATAAAATGGTGTTTTTCGTTTACGAGTTGTGTGACTCGTGTCCAAATTCTTTTCCCATTTCGTTCCGCGCATCATTGACTGTAACACTACTTCTACCATAAATGATACTCACACCGCCACCTAATCAAATACTCATATTTTTGTTAATTAGTATTTTGACTTAATAAAAAGACTAAAAACTACTTCAAAAACTTTCGCTCAATAGATCGGCTGATAAATGATTATCAGTAAGCTGAAAAGATTTTGAGCCAAAAGCTAGTTTTAGCCCTTTTACATGTTGGCTATTGACTTTTACATTCCTTTTATACTTAGCATGGGCCAACATTCATACTTCATAATTTTAAAGCGCTCGGTTGGGATTTGGTAGCAGTTTTTTTTTACCATATCTATCGCCGATAGTAGTGACTAATTTTTCCCCGGATGCTCCATTTAAGGAGAAAGGGCTAGCTAAGAATCTCTTTCCATTTTCAAAGGTTGAGGATCGAACCCCGATCAATTGGTTAAATGACAAAGTGAGCGACCACTATGCCAAGACCACTTGGTTGACTTGGGAGCAGTTATCCAAACTAGATTTAAACATTATTGTATCACAAAGTTACGTACATTCCAACCAGATTTGAAATTTGAACCATTTAGCTCAAATCTTCCATTGAGTTGTCTTTTTTTTTTTTTGTGAAGGATGAGCTGTGAGTGTAAATTATAAGATCAAGTTTCAAGTAGCGCATGAGACATTACAATAGAAAATAATCAAATATGCTGGAAGTGCGCAGTTTCATTAAAATCCAATACAATTTCCTCGAATTTTCTAACATTATTATTTCAAAAACCACTAATTCAGGTCCGAAATTAATGTCCTTAATATCCCGAATTAATGTCCGAATTAAGTAAATGGCAAAAATAATATTAAAGCTACATCGTGGAAGTTACCTAATTAAATTTTGCATACTCTGGCACTGACAAAATCAGAAATCACTAAAAATAAAGCCAATTTTAACGCAATCAAATTTTGGCATAATAATAATAATGTTGAGGAGCTGTAATTGGAAGAAACCCTGAACATCCGGTGACGGCGCAAGTGCAAATGCGCTGCCGTGGACGTTACATTACTGGCGTTTGCCGGTCCTTGTAAGTTTTACCCCTTTGACTTGTTTGACGTGCCGGTTTTTGTGAATAATTTTATTGAAATTGGCCTAATTAGTATGAATAATAATGGCATATGAAAAAATTTGAATTATAGAACATCTGAAGTAGTGAACTCAGGATTGAACACGTAAACTGGTCAATACAAGACTAACACTCTTTATTAAATAAGTTAGGTTAGTTTTTACAACCCGTTTAAATATGATATGAACTACGAAGACAAAATTTGAACAAGGAATGAAGGCAGGGGAGGTTTTGGAGAGGCGTGGAGTGAGCGATGGAACAAGACCTCCAAATTTCAAATATTAATATATTTATGATACCCTAATATTTCGAATAAGTTGTTTTCCAAAAATACACAAAAACAAAATTGAAGTAGTAGCTAAAATTGTTAATGGAAGCCTATCAACAGTCTCGAGTTTGAATCTAAGGCTTCGTTTTTTGGGAGTAAGAGAAACTTAATTGAAATGAAATTAACTGAACTAAGAGAAACTGAATTGCAGAGAAAAACTGAACTGAAAATAAGTCTAAAAGAACATGGGCTTAAAATTACTTTGATCCCAACTGAGTGAAGACTACTCAAGGACTCCGTTTGGTATGGCGTAAACCATTTTCATGGAAAACTGTTTTCCTCTATTTTTAATTTTATGTTGTTTGGTTGGTAAAGGAGTGTAAAACTATTTTTCCTAGAAGTAAAATTGCTCTCTCAATGATGAAAACCATTTTCCCTTCGAAGGGAAAACTGTTTTTCTTTTTTGTCCTTATCTCTCTTGTACACTCCTCTCACTATCTCCTTACTTTCTCGTTTATTTTCCTTTTGTTTCATCATCTTTCTTACATTTAACCAAACAACGAAAAACTAATTTTAGAATTGTATTTTCATTTATTAATTATTTTCAATGAAAATCATTTTATAATAAAAATAACGTACATCCAACCAAGCGGAGCCTAGATGACCAGCACAAAACTTAGCCAAATAAAAAATTAGAGCCTTGGAGTTGGAGATAAGAGTTGAAACACTCGTATAGTCGTACCATTTGGGTTCTCAAGACTCAACCTATTCTACTTCTATATTTAGCTTCCTTTATACCTTCTCATGTAAAGAAAAAAAGGAGAAATGAAAATGGAAGAAAACTAAAGAAAAAAACAAAGAAAAAGATAAAATCACTTTTTCGGCGGATGGCCGTTGATTGCGGTTAGGAATAAAGCGTCCATCTGACACTTGAGCTCTGTCCTTTTTGACCACGTCTACGTCTTTGCGCCTTCACCTTGGCCTTTTCTACTCTTTCTATATTCCCCATCATTTTGTACAATATTTACCAAATTATACCACCTTATTTTTTATACACTTTTTTTTTACATGATTTACCATGTAAATAGCGTAATTTTATCTTAATTAATTATAAATATCTGATTGACACGTACCGTCGGTGGTGCTTATAATTTTAGTTTGTTTAAGTGAAATAATAATAGAAATGAAAATAATAATATTGAATGATATGGTTGAAGTATTGTTTGTCGGGGTGTCGGGCATCCGAATCCGTATTTCAGGTCAATTTTTGGGATACTTGCTCAGTGAAACTTCAGGTGGCACCAAAGTATTCAGCTCCCTCGGCCTTTCCCTTTTTTAATTTTGGCTTCTACTTCGTACGTTTAAAAATATTCGTACTGTTTTATATTTTCATGTTTGTCGATATATGGTTTCAAATGTTAATATATTCAATTATCAATGAGTAAAAATTATAAACAGTTAATATTAAAAAAAATATATACATTGAAACGAATATAATAAGATCTTATATGACTATATTTTTCCTAAAATATAAATCATCAAAGATAATCAAACTGTAAGATGTGAATATACAATACTAAACAAATGGTATAACTATTTCTACATGAAGGAATTATTTTTGAAAAAGGTTATGTAATACTACTATGAATATAGATATGGAAGACATGTGATAATTTTTTGTAATATTATGTTGGACCACTCCCTCAATGCCTCCCCCATAAATAAAGTGAAATGTTACTGTATGGATTTACATGATTAATAAACTTAGGTAAAGGTAAATTCGGAAACTATCCCCTCAGGAAAAAAAAAACTAAAAATCACATTGGAAATTTCCATGTGCTTATGGGAATTGTCTAAGATGGTTAAAAATTGATGATGTACAATATAGTGGATAATGCTATTTACGATCTGTTTCGATCTAGTTAAATCGCTTTATTATTTATATAAATATTTTTTTTTGTCACATGTATTATTTTTCTAAAATCTGATAGGACTATTTTTGAAATTGCTTATTATGTATGCAAGTGTTGCACGACCAAAACCCTACGGGAATTGCCTTTCAATGGCTCCTAGAGTCCTAGTTGTGTTGTAATCTCAACAGATGTGTGTGCTATTTAATTCACACCATCTTGTGCATTTGGTATAAGGTCTTGTTCTTTCGACTTATTTTCAGTTCAATTACTATCTGCGTTTCAATTTCTCTTTATTTAATTCGATTCTGCTCGATTTCTCTCATTCGAAATGAACGTGACCTAAGTCCAACAAGTGGTATTATAGCCAATGCTTTAGCTGCTAAGCGCAATGGTGTGTAAAATGAGGTACAAGAATGAGTGTGTCACCCCTTATTTCCTTGAAAATATATTTCATTAGTATTGTAATTTTCAAGAATGTGCAACTTCTCACATTTCACATTCACCCAAATGAACATTAAATTAAAAAGTGTAAGGGAGCTCAGTTTTTGTGTTGTTGTTAAGCGTTTTCTTGCACAAGTTTGTATTTATGTTGCTTGTTAAGCTATTGATTGACCCAAATGGGGAATGCCAAGATTTTCTTAGATTTTCATTTTGCGTCGTTGCAAACTAATCAACTTAAATATTTTGAAAGCTAAAATACTCAATAAAATCTGACCTCATATCATAACTACATATCTAATTTACAGGAATGATGTCTCATTTCTAAGGGTCCTAATCATGGTAATCTTCACAATGATGAATAATGCTAAGTAATATATGGAACAAATATATGCAAATAATGATTTTTTGGACCAAAGGACACTTGTACCCCCAAATTATGATGACGTCACTAAAACACCCTTGGGCTAATTGTAAATCAAACCGCACCAAACCGTTTTGCGCGGTTTGATTTGGGCATAAAAGCGCGATGCAGTTTGAGATGTCAAACTGTATATTTGCGGTTTGGGTTGGGTTGCATCACAAACCGCACCAACCCAAACCACGAACACCCCTAAAGAGGGGTATGTTCATATTCCCGAAAAAACATCTCTTTATGACTTCATCACTTCAATTGTTATAAAAAGGAACAATATCTCCGTTTATGAAGGTGATGAACAATTTTCAATATAAACTATGAACTTTCTCTTAGTAAGGCTTTAATATCGATTGCTTTACTAACTTAAGCATCGAAGGGCGTTCCTAGATCCACGTTCCAGTTAGTGTAACCTATTTTTCGTATGACTCTGATTTTCTTCCGGAGACATTGGAAAGTATTTACTACTTAAAAATCCCTATAAGATCCTTATTTGGAAGCTTCAAACATAAGATCCTTATTTGGAAGCTTCAAACATGAAGTAATGACTATTGCTAAAAGTATTAAAAAATTATAGCACTTTCTATGGAATACATGTTTTTTTTTTTTATCCATATGAGCCACGAAGGCAATACAAAATACAAAGAAGGGAAGGGGAGATTCGAACATGTGACCCATCGTTCAAAACACCTCAATCTTAACCACTGGGCCAAGACATCCTTGGTTAAATACATGTAATAGTATATGCGAGATGATTTTGATGCAATGAAAGACAAAAAATAGGCTACTTAATTAAGAGCTCAAAATTGACTTAGGGTGCATTCTTTTCTCCTATAATCTTCCGAACTTATTTGATCTTAATTATTTTAGCTGAACTTTGTTGAACTTATCTTAATTGTATTTAATTGAACTTATTGGAACTAATTGAACTCGATTGAAAGTTATTGGACCCGATTGAAATTGATTGCGACTTATTGGACCAGATTGAACCTAAACGAGACTTATTGGATCTTATTGGAAGTTGTTAGACGTAATTGTAACTTATCAGATGATTTTGCAACAGATATTCATTAAAAATCACAACTTTTAATTTTATCGTAAATACATTAATTAATCAATAATTACGAATTAAATTAGATAGTAGTAATATCTTTCATTATAAAGAATGTACACGTGTGTTCTTTAAATATATAAGGATAATTTGTAAACATGATGATTGTTAATATGCTAGCCTTATATACCAAAATTATAATATTGTAGTATATAATGTGTTTATTACTTTTCTAAAAATAATCAACCACTAATTACACATTTAGCATTGAGTTATTTGTTATTAATTTTTTGAAACTTATTACACTTGATTGTACCTAATTGTAACTTACTGAAATTTATTAAACCTGATTGAAACTTCTATTAACTTATTATATCTGAAAGGATTTCTTTTAAAAGGGAAGAGAATGCTCCTTTAATTTGCTTTACTGAGAGAATTTCACATAAAAAAGTGAATGATTTTCATCCATAGCATAAAACCTCTCGATTGAGTGCTAGTGATAAGCATCCTTTGCATGTCAATATTTCTACGCCCCAATTGGAGGGCCAAAAGATATACTATCTTTTGAGAGCCATTGCTTTATGGAGTACTAACGTTTAGTATTGAGGATCAATGGTCCATATGGGAAACATGCCTGCTGAATCAAAACTTTATGTTGAACAATTAAATTCAAGTTGAACATATCCAAAGGTAAGGGAACATTTCGCGAACCTTGAACTATGTAGGACTAACTGTAGGAGGCTAGGAGCTATCCTTTCTGAATGTTGGCGAAAGTGGCCTATGAGTTTGTTTACATTCACCTTATTTTCCGTCTTTATAAAAGTTTAGATAACGTCCAACAAATTTAGTTTAACAAAAATAAAGTTTGATACACTTATAAATAATAATTAGACTTCGTTCTTTTAAACTGAAATGAACTGAACTTAAGTGAACCGAAATTAATTGAATTGAATTGAGAGAAATTTGATTGCAGAGAGAATTGAACTGAAATTAATTGAGATGAACTGAAAATAAGTTTAAAAGAACGGGACCTTAATAGGGCCGATTATCTTTACCTTATTTTTGCTTATTTACCGAAGAAGTAAAAAAGGTTCAAAGAAAATAAGAAAACTTAAGAAAAGTTCTAGATTAGTTAAAAAAATGAGGTGAAGAGAACAATCCCTCAGTTTAGATAAGTTACGACCAAGTGAGATAAGAAAATTTAAGTTTATTAGTAGAAATAGAAATTCAGGGTTTGTTCTCTTTGACATAAAACAAACGAACCGGACCGATTGTAAATGCATCGAACCGACAACTAAATCGAACTGATTGCAACTTCACTGAACTTAACTAAATTGAACTTAAATGAATTAAATCTTAACTAATAGAAATGATAATTACAGTTGAATTGAATTAAAATAATTGCAACAGAACTAAATTGATTGCAACTAAATTGAAAATAAGTTGATGAGAAAAAACTCTAATACTATAGTCAACACCATGAATTCCCACCAAATAAGATGTTTATTAATGAGGCCTATTTGTTTAGCACATGAAAGAAAAAGCTGAGTAACTATAAAACAGGAAGACAAACCAGTATTGAACTACTTTGACCATGTTTGCCACAAGTGAGATGTGAATTCCTCCTCGAAGTCCAAACAAATTCAGAGGCATCTCCTCTCTCCATTGACAGCAGTAATAAATTCTCCACCAACACAGCTAAATAAATACTACTCCTCCACTACCCAATTCAATTCAAATCAAATGAGTGATAGTACTTAATTCTTAGAGGAATAAACAATTAATTACCTCTTGACCTAAAGTAAAAAGAATTCCGCGGTAATTCTCCTAAAAATAATGGATACACCTACTAATTAATTGGTAAATTATCTACTAAAACTAAATAATTTAAAAAAGATAATTAAGGCTCATTCTTTTTAGATCGGGATAAACCGAACCGAACTGTAAATTGAACTTAAACTAATAAAAAATAAGTCCAAAAGAACATAACGACCTCATTTTCTTAAATTGAGAGAAACTAAACCGAACTACGAGAAATAAAATCGAATGTTTTTCTTTAATGGACGAGTTATCCTGAAGGATAGGAGTTAGCTCAAGTGGGTAGTTCCCCTTGACCCCCTGAGGTCTGGGGTTCGATCCTTAGCATGTCTTACTAGCTAATGTGCATCTGTTTCCAGATATACATAGCTCTTAGGGCTCCGTATAAGAAACTTAAAATAGAAATGAAAATTTGAATCAAACATTTATTACCTCAAATGATGTGTAATTTTGTGTTGAATTCTTAAATTGTTTTCATTTTAAGAAATATATTTAATGCTTATCATTAATCCTAAAAACTACATAATCCCTCCGTCCCATAATATAGTGCCTATTTCATTTTTGGTGGTCAAACTTTGAAATCTTTGACCGAATATTCTCATTTGTATATATAAAAAAACATATTCATGTAGGATCTTGTTAGATTCGTCTCAATGTGTAGTTTCATAATATCAACTTTTTATATTTTTTATTAATAAGGAATTGAAGATATTAAAGGTCAAAGTTACGTTTTGGAGACCGTGAAAAAAGAAACAAGCACTATATTATGGGACGGAGGGAGTATAACATTACCGTAATAAAAAAAATTGGAGGAATTATCCACCAAGTAGAAATTTTTCCAAAAGAAAGTGAGCAGTAATTTATTATACCTCCTTCCTCAGTTAATAAGTCCACACCGACCCTTCCCAGTAAAGACGAGGGAACCATACCCACATGATTCTGCTCCTTTCTCAACCGTTTCTCTTTCCTTCCTTTTTCCCCCATCCCCACTTCAATCAAAAAAAACAAATTTCATACTTAAAAATAATCAAATAAAAGTTAAAAATTAATTTATTTAATAATAAAAATGTTAAATGACATTTAATAATCTCTGCCTGTTTTTCTGCACAATTGGCACCTTCCTTTGCTTCATTCTTATATAGACCCCCTTCACCTCCTTCTTCTCTCCCTCACTCTTCATCTCTCTTTCTCTTTTTTCTCTCTCTACTTTCTCTCTCTTCTTTATTTCCTCCATTTTCTTGGTGGGTTTATCAAGTTTTAGTGATAAACTCACACACCATACTCAACATTGCCTGCCCAAAACTTGCAAATTGTAACATATCATTACAATTTCTTTACCATAATTTGAGGTGAAAGATATATAGATTTGGTGTATAATGTTGAAGTCAGTAAAGTCACCCATTTCAATGGCTGCTTTGTTAGTTATAATGCTTTGGTTTATTCCAATGGCATTTGCTGGTCATAATTATGGTGAAGCTTTAAGTAAGGGTATTTTGTTTTATGAAGCTCAAAGATCTGGGTTTCTTCCCCATAATCAAAGGGTTAATTGGAGATCTCATTCTGGATTAAATGATGGCAAAATTAGTGGAGTAAGTTTATTTTTAAATTTTCATTTTTTTAATAATATAGTTTTAATAACAATAGTTACTATAACGATTTCGCACGCATAACGTGCATACAAGACTAGTTTAGCTGATACTAAAGAGTTTGAAATGAATTGTTTGTAACAGGTGGATCTGGTAGGAGGATACTATGATGCGGGTGACAATGTGAAGTTTGGACTACCAATGGCATTTACCGTAACAATGATGTCATGGAGTGTGATTGAGTATGGAAGACAAATGGCTTCTAATGGTGAGCTTGGCCATGCTCTTGAAGCTATTAAGTGGGGTACTGACTATTTCATTAAGGCCCACCCTGAGCCCAATGTTCTTTATGGAGAGGTAGCTTTTTTTTTTTCCTTTTTTTATTATTTTTATTTATTTATTATTATTATTATTATTATTATTATTATTATTTATTGTTTATTATATTTGAGTCAGGCTCAATTTTTAAAAAATTGGTAAGAAGAATTCTTTTGGGCTGCTCTAGTACAGGGCGTCATCCAGAGGTCCATCCCCCACCCCCTCCTCCCCTTAAATCTCAAGTAAATGCTTGGAGTAGGAATTGAACCTTAGACCTTGCTAGGAGAATTCACCAGTTGAGCCAACTCCAATTTCTGGCCTCTGGGTCATGCTCAAATGATAATGGGTTTTTATAACTTGATACTTTCTACGTAATAAAATAGATGTCACACTTTAAAAATTGCATTATTCACGTACTACATTTTATTGTGTTTTATCGTACTTGATTATTATATGCGTTCTTGGTAATGGAATTTGCACTTGTTAGTAACTCATGGTAAAAAAAAAAAAATGGTTTAGTGTGTTGTACTTGTACATGAGAATTTTTATGTTAATTGGTCTATGATGTTTGATAATTTTTGTGCAATTTGTAGTCTAAATAAAGTTGCCTTGTGAAACAGAGTGTTCTGTTTTACTTCAATTGAGAGGAGCAGAACAATTGCTCAAGCAAAGTACACTGTCTGTTGTGCTAAAATTGCTTTTATTTTCATTTCATTTCTAATTCCATATTTTAATCTATATTAAATGGTAGTACAAAGATTGAGTTTTAAATAATAGTATTTTTTGAGCTACAAGAATCCAGTGGAATTTGAGTATTACAAGTATACTTTTTGTCATACTCAGCTTAGTTTATTGTTTCCTTAACTGAAATTAGGTATCCCATTAAGAATTTACTAGCTTTGAATCACTAAATTTGAAAAGAATGAATGGAAGTTTGATTTGAGTACTAATGTAGGATTGCATTGGTAATGGTTTTGTACTTAATCCTCCACTATTTAGGGCTTTGTGAAGTTTAGTGGAATATTAACGGTTTATAGTACGATTTTGCTTTGACTAAATGTAGGTTGGAGATGGGAACACAGACCACTACTGTTGGCAAAGACCAGAGGACATGACGACTGACCGGTCCGCCTACAAGATTGACCCGAGTAGGCCCGGTTCGGATCTTGCCGGAGAAACCGCTGCCGCCATGGCTGCTTCCTCCATTGTATTCGCTCGCTCTAACCCTGCTTACGCTAGAGAGCTCCTCACTCATGCTCGTCAGGTCTACAATCTCTCCCCTTTCTCGAATATTTGTTTTTCTTTCTCGAATATTTGTTTTTCCATATGAAAATGTACGTTATATAGTTTTGTTGGTAAAAAACTAATGTTACGGACAACTGGACAAGTGATTAGATCAGCTAGTAATAAGGTTAATTCAGGTTAATTACAAGTCGCTTGATTCGTTGCAAAGCTATAATTAAATTGATTCTCCACACAAATTGGCCAAACATACCTAATTTTGACTTGGTTGAGTGGTGTCAAGTTCAATCCTTGAGTTAGAGCATGTGAAGAGTAACCCTACTTCTTTAACTCTCACCCCCATTGTTCTCTTATGTCATAAATTAAGGCCCACCTTCAACTTATTTGGCACCTTGATTTGTGCTTAGCCAAGTAGGGCCTTCCCTCACCTCACCATTTAATGAAACTCAAATATCTTTTGGTAAGTGAAGGGACTCACCTAAAGAAGATAGTGGAAATCTCCGACCACAAAGCTCAAAGGTAGGAGTGATGTTGCTACTAAACTATGTAATAAACCTAAATAATTTTCACTTATTTTAGGAAACACTTATATACTCACATAAGCAGAATTTAAGACCGACAAGCTCAAACAAGCTAAATTTAGGATCGATAATTTGAAAAGGTTCAAATCAGTTCTAATTAATTCAATTCAAGATCAATAGGTTAGTTAATGTTCTAAAATCGTATTACGAGTATATGCATTATAATATCAAAACTAGCTTTGGAATCTAACATGGTACACTATAATTTTTACTACTTTAGAAAAGATTAATAAACATCAAAAGATTAGTAGATAAACAATTATAAAGTGCACTGTAATATCAAGGATGTCTTGGTCGAGTGGTTAAGATTGCTGTGAACAATAGGTCACAGGTTCGAATTCCTCCTCTCCTTCTGCGGAAAAACATACTTAAAAAGTGAGTGCGTAAGTTTCACTTTCAATGGTCGTAGCCAAAAAGTGGAAGGTATGAGACGGTTACTGTGGAAATACACTTTTCCTCTTTTGTGTCAGGCGTAGACTTCAGAGGATTGTGTTGCTTAGCGTGGGATACTACTACTGCAAAAACTACCCTCATTAATTTCCTAACCGAATGCTTTAAAAAAAACAATAAAGTAAAAGTTACAAAATCATATTGCAACATGACTATTGTGAAGTGTACAGTTTTTAGTTATTTTTGGAAAAAGAAATAAACAACTCATACCACGCATGAATCTTATTTAAATGTTTTAAAGTTTTGCGTAGAAACATAGGTAATTGAGATTCTAGCACGAAATTCTATGTCCTAAGGTGTCACTTTACATTTTTAACTTTGACTATGTTGCCAAAATGTTTCAATTTATACAACTATAATTACTAATCTACCCCTTAATTTTTTACCAATAATACAAATTAAAACAAAAATCTACCCTCAAATTATTGATCTTACTATATCAGCAACATTATTAATAAAAGTTACTGAAATTTTGATACTTCTTTCGTTTCAAAATATAAGACACGCACGATATTTAAGGTTAAATTTTAAATGTTAATTACTTTACATATATATTGTTAGAAAATTTAAAAAATTAATGTTATTATAGTATTTTTCAAGACGATTTTTATCATTTTTAATTATCATATTATGAGAGATTTTTGTAGTGAAAGCAATTTTTTGTAAAGCTTGAATGCTTTAAAGTACTTTGAAACAGATGGAATATAACTATATGAGAACATGACACGAATAATTGTTGACGGCCCCTAAAGATAATAATTTTGTCTCATTTACTATAATCATATTTCGGACTATAAATTCACACCAATATTTTTTTTAATTCGTCTCTCAATTTCCATTGAAAATATTGTGATTTTTCTTAACACATTATGAAAAATATACATGGTCAAAACATAAATTAAAACCTGTGAATTATCAATTAACTACATAAAAAAAGATTACAAAGAACAAAGAGTTTAATAAAATGGACCATAAAAAAAATATGGTAAGTCTTTAAGAACAAATAAAATAATTTCACAAAACTATATTGAATTGAACAAATTTCGGCGGGTATATGGGAGCTCATCCTTCAATCACGGTCAGTGTTTTATGAGCCATATATCAGATCTGTACCGTAGGTTTTACGATCAACCAAAAAGCTCCAATTTAAATCTCAGCCGTCAATTTAAACGATCCGCTAAAATCGCGAAATCTTTGAGTGGGTCACGTGACATCAACTGTCGGTAGCATTGTAACAAATTCAGAAATCATTTAGTTTCCAATATTACCCTTTTGTTTTCTTTATAATTTCATTACATGTCATTGTTTAACGAGTTTGTTTGATAAGAAGCCACCTACTTTTAAACTAGGCGGTGATAAACTCACTATTAAAAAGTGAATTATCCGACTAAGTTAATCTCTTTCAGTGATTAATTTAATTAATGACTAGGTGTACTTTTATATTGAAATTAAGCCGAATCTTTTAATAATTTTTGTGGTTTAGCTTTGTTTTGACCCTGAATGACTTTTTTTTTGCAGCTGTTTGAGTTTGCTGACAAGTACAGGGGTAAATATGACAGCAGTATTACTGTGGCTCAGAAATATTACCGATCAGTTAGTGGTTATGCGGTATGATTTTTCTCTCTCCTCCAAATTTAACTTACTCATTAATCACTCATTACTAATCAGCAATTAATTGTCAAAGTTAAATTCGAAATATGAAATTGATCCTTATTTAAATTTAGAGCCGTGATAAGGTTGTAGGATCAAACCCCAATAGACTCACTTTGGAGGTGGGATTTCCTTGCCTTTTCCCCCTCCGCTCTCAGAGAGCCTTGCTTGTGCGAGGTTCTTGCCCAATAATGCACTTCTCCTTACCAATCTAAAAATATAATATTTACCTAGTTGGTAAGGTAATCTTTTGCGAGCCTTAAAATTTGGGGATAATAGTATTTACATGGAGTTGTAATTATATTGTTTTGCTTTTTATTGACAATTTTACAAACTTCTCATCCCAATTGCTTTGCATTTTGATTAGTGCAATTATACTTAGATTTCTTAGCAAGTACTATATTCTAAAAAAGCTCATAGAATTTTTATGTTGCAATTTTGTATGGGTTAAGATTCTATGAGGTTTTTACAAACCATTAAAAAGGTTGTGGTTTAACAATTATTTTGATGTTTTTACAAACTGTGCAGGATGAGCTCCTTTGGGCTTCTGCATGGCTCTACAAGGCAACCAACGACCAATATTACTTGAGCTACCTTGCTAGAAATGCGGATGCTTTGGGTGGAACTGGTTGGGCTATGACTGAATTTGGATGGGATGTCAAGTATGCTGGTGTTCAAGTCCTCGTTTCGAAGGTAATCTCTAACATCTGATCCACTTCTTGTGTGTTTCTTGATTGAAAAACGGCTAATGGGAGAACTTCTTAGGAAATGTTGTAGGGGCCGAACTAAGTGGGACTAACAAAATGCCCTCTGCTTACAGTTCTCCAAATAGGCCGACTCCATTTGATTATGTTACACTACATTTTCAACTCTAGTACATTTTCGATTGATCGTTTTGGAATTTGTATGTTGCAGTTCTTAATGCAAGGCAAGGCAGGTCCTTACAGATCCGTATTTCAGAGATACCAGCAGAAGGCAGAGTACTTTTTGTGTTCCTGCCTAGGAAAGGGCACCAAAAATGTTCAGAAAACACCCGGTGGACTGATCTTCCGTCAGAGGTGGAACAATTTGCAGTTTGTCACCGGTGCTTCCTTCCTTCTTTCTGTATACTCCGACTACCTTTCTTCTGCTCGCTCGAGCATGCAGTGCTCTGCTGGTCGTGTTTCTCCAACTGAACTCTTCTCAATGGCCAAGTCTCAGGTATTGTAATAATGCTAAGAGCATGAAAATTGTTGGTCTTGTTTCCAGATTTTGGTTGCTATTTTTCAACATAAGAGCATGAAATTTACTGAAAACTCAATAATAGTAAAAGAAACACCATTGATTTAGACTGCTTTTGGTAATCCAGATTGACTACATTCTTGGAGACAACCCAAGAGCAACAAGTTACATGGTGGGATACGGAAGCAACTACCCACAACATGTTCACCACCGTGCCTCATCCATCGTATCATACAAGTCCAACCCTAAGTTTGTTACTTGCAGAGGAGGTTATGCCACTTGGTATGGCATGAAATCAAGTGACCCCAATGTTCTTACTGGTGCTACCGTTGGCGGGCCTGATGCCTATGACAACTTTGCTGATGAAAGAGACAATTATGAGCAAACTGAGCCAGCCACCTACAACAATGCTCCTCTTATAGGTGTTCTGGCTCGTCTGACTGGTCACAGCGGTTACAGCCAGCTACTTCCAGGTAAATTGAATGGTTACTATGTGGAATTCTCACATTCATTGTTTGATTAAGGATTTTGATAATAGACTGTTAATTACACAAAATGGATTGAAGTTATCACTTATTAAAAGAAATGGTAATTTTGGCGTATTTGGCGTATTAACAATGTATTTGGATGTCTTGCAGTTGAAATCCCACATGTTAAACCAACTCCACCACCTAGGTCCAAATCTACTCCTGCACGGAAGGCCAGGCCTACTCCTGCAAAAAAGGCCTACCGTTCTCCAGCACCACGAGCAAAAGCAGTTCGTGCTTCAGGTACTGATGAACCTGATTGCTAATCATGGTTAGCGCTTTAGTGGATTGTTTAACCTCTAATGAAAATTCTAAATGTTTCTTATTGCAGCTTCATCCTCTGCTCACATCAGCATCAATCAGAAGTCCACAGCTTCCTGGGTTCACCGAGGAAGAACATACTACCGATACTCCACAACTGTGACTAACAAGTCTAACAAGAATCTCAAGGACATGAAGCTATCTATTAACAAGCTTTATGGTCCAATTTGGGGTCTTACAAAGTCTGGAAATTCTTATGGCTTCCCAGCTTGGATCAACGCCTTACCATCTGGAAAAAGCCTTGAATTCGTCTATGTCCATGCTTCTACTCCCGCCTCCATTTCAGTCTCAAGTTACAGACTCTCCTAAGCGGAAAAAAAACTGCTGTAAGTTGAAGAAGAAAGGAGAACAAGTTTATTTTTCATGAACTTGGGGTGGTTGTGGATGTAACAATTGTGCAGCTTATACTAGAATCCAGTCAAGAAACTATCTTTTTTTTTTGTGAGTTATAGTTCTACATATTTCACTGGGTGATGATAGGGCTGTAGAACAAGAAAAGCTTAGGTAAATAAGAGTGTAAGGTCGGAGGACGAAAGGTGTGAAGAGACGAATCGATATGAGTGCTCATCCTCTTTCTCCTCCACTTCACTGCTTATATATATAGAATTTGCAAGTGAAGTGATGGAAATATTGCTTCAAAATTGAAACTTGTTAGGAGTCCTTTTAGTTCCTTTCATGTAGTTCAGGGTGGGGTGCGTTTTGAGTGTCTTCTTTTACATCATTTTTGTGTTTGATGTTGTAAACTTTGCAACATTTCTTTCCATTTGCTGGTATGAATGAATATAGTCTTTTTGTGTATTGACAGTGTTTATGTTTATCTTCACCATTATGTTCTTCTACATGTTTATATTTTTCAGACTATACTCCAATTTCCATTAACTAGTTGCTCTTCAATCTAACATGTTCTAAGCTGTTATGGAACTTGAACTAATATGTGGCCCAGCAAAATTCTTAACCCTTGTTCTTTAAGATATTTACGCATTTCACCCCTTTTCACAAATAATTCCTTATTTCCGTGTTTGGCCAGTGGTATTAAATGATAGTAATGATAATGTTTTTCGGCCCGTTTGGTTAGTGGTATTAAATGATAGTAATGATAATGTTTTTTAGTATAAATATGTTAAGCATTTTTTGCATTACCATCTATGGTAATGAAACTTGATGTGAAAACATATGTTTTCCTTCATAAATTTCCATTACCATCCAATACCACCTTCTCAAGTGGTAATGGATGGTAATGAAATTTTAGGGAGTAAATAAGTATTTTGGAATAAAGTAGCATTATCATTGAAATAATAAAATTCGGAAATTAAGGAAATAATAAAATTCGGAAATAATTAAAAGGCTGATTTCGGGCCTTAAACGAACTCGTTGGGCCGTTCCGCTTCCGAAAAGGTATCACAATAAGCAATCAGACTCCGTCGGCCCGATTAGTGCAAATCATTTCAGACTTTTTGTCGCGCTTCCTTATCGAACTTATCCCCAACCTTCCTACGTCAATCATGGATATTAACATAGGAATGTCTTTAAAAGTTTGCACTAGAAATCATTACCATTACTACCACTTAATACCATTAACCAAACGGGAAGTTAAGAATAATACCCACGCTTGGAAAGAATTGGTTTGATGTTAAACACTTACACTTAGAATGGCATGACTAAATAGGGAAGAAAGTCTACTAATGTATTGTGCCTGGCTATTCGACACATTCAAATAAAAGATACTAGCCTTCATATGCACGCGATGCGTGCGTTAATTTCAAAATTTGTTATTCTATTAGATACTCCATTCATACTTTATTTATGATTAAACTTAAATGTGAAAAATTCAACAGTTAGATGAATTTAGATATATTAATTCGCTAATGTAAAAGAATAAAAAGGTTGTGAGTGATTGTTAACATTAATTTTTTGTGAATGAATATTGAACAGAAAGAACAAAAATAATGAGTTGGTTTAACTGAATTTAAGAGTATCAAAGGTAGTGAATGTTCAGACTTTTCATGTGCACGTTACGTATGCCATCCTTTTTTATAAGGTATAAATATTTTGTCCATTTAATTTTTGATTGAAGTATTTGATGCATATACCATTTTAAACTTGTTTTAAATGACAAGTTGGAATGAGAATTTTTAAATGATTTGCTTTTGTAATTTTTTTCATTTTATTAATTAGATCATTAAGGGTATTTTAGTCACTTCAAAAGAGGACACCACACTTCCTCCCTTGGCTTATATAATAGAGATTTTCGTTGATTAATATCTAATTCAACACATTATCCAATCAGGCCCATCTCTTTACCTAGTTCAGCCCTCCCAATAACCATCTTAGCCCAAAGACTAAAGTTAATGGTTTCAGTCTTTCCGAAGTGTTTTAAGGAGAAAGAGAGAATACAATAACACATATCAAACAACCACATCGTTGGAACTCTATCCTACTAGATTCAAAAAGTTTGTTCAATAATTCTAGTATATTAACATTAAATTTTAAAAACAGTAAAAGAAAATATTTCGAATAAAGGTAAACACCAAACTCCTAATAGATAGTAGAAAATATTAATAGTTACATTTCGAATTCCGATCCACCAGTCGATCGGTTGGACCGGTGGACCGAAATCGGAATTTGTTTTGGACTAGGACCGAACTGAAATCGACCCGGTCCGATTTTGGACTCGTTGGTCCGATTTTGGACCTGTTGGACTGAAATTTGTATTTTTTTATTCAATTTTTTTTTATCTAAACTTATTAATAACTTCAATAGATTAAAAACTAATAATACTAAAAGTAATAATTTTAAAAGCAAAAAAGATAAGGTTTTAATTTTCTAACTTTTATAAATTTTAAACTTTTTTAAAACCGTCAACTCTCTTTTTGCAATAAAAAAAACGGACCGAAAAGTTTCGGGTTTGGACCGGACTGCATCAAAAACCCGAAACCCCAAGTTTTCATGGGATGGAGATCGGACCGGAATTTTCCGATCCGATCCGGTCCTTCTCCGAATTCCGATCCCAGTCCAAAACTGCACACCCCTATTTACAATTGTCCATTGAGACACATAAAAATTCTAATATACATCATGAAAATTATTGACTTGCAAATAGATAAAAGCTTGAAAATCACTTGCAAAAGATTATCAATCAACTCTGCATATTGCTCTAAAATGTTCGCTTCCCGTTTTATTCAAGCATCTTACAATCAACATTATACATATAAAGACGAAAATCACTTACATGACATAGTTTTGACAACTTCCGTTTGCATTCTATTTGTACAACTCTTGAAAAAGAAAAAAAAACAACCTGTAATACTAAACTGCAGACGAACTTAAAATACACCCCTTTTCTATAATACATGCATAAATATAATACATTGCTATAGATAACCCAAACAAACTTGATGAAACTGAAACCTGATATAATACATCTGCAGCCTAATACTCGAGATGATTTTAGCACTCCCAACATACAAACAAATAAAATGAATCAAAATCTATGTCTCACAATAATGTACCACTTTCTTATATCGGATATGACTATTACTATTATAACCCACCCCTTTTTAATTGTAAAAAAATAATAATATAACGTGGTACACATAACATATTATGTGACAGAGAATTCGGATTCAATGAAAATGTCCATACGAACATTTAAAAAGCAAAATTTGTATGCATGAGTAGTGCGTAATATATTGTTCGGAGTGGTAATAAAAATCATTTGGTCATACCAATCAGTTATTCCAATTTTTCATGAGATTAGCAATCACGACTTTGCAGCTTCACCACTATGACAGTAATATTATCATTGCTTCCACGAGCAAGTGCTAGCTCAACCAACATAGCAGCAGATGCTGATGCACAGTTCGCAGTTAAACCATCCACCACCATCTTACAAACGACTTCGTCGGAAAAGCATTTCGTCACAATATCGCAGGCCGTCTCGTTGGATAAAACATCCCATAAACCATCACTAGCAATCACAAGAAACTCATCTGAAGGGATGCGTTTATGAACTATGACATCAGGCTCATGTATCATGGATGGCTGAAGAGATTTATCACCTGTTTATACAACCATTAGCCAACATAAAAATATTAGTCTTTCGTAATCGTTAGCAATATGTAGGCCCCGCGCTAATAAAAATAGATCCTTGTGTAATTATATTTTGAAAAAACCACCAAAACATGCAAGTAAACCAAATAATAAACATGTATCAAACTAAGCTAGTAAGCTTTACTTTTCAAAATCTTTTGATACACCCAAGCAGAGCCGAATTCAAGAAATTTGCAGACATTTTGACTATCTATCAACTTCAAATCTATTGTGTTTAAAAACAAATATTTCCAAATTCTAATTTGGGACTCTATAAAAAGGAGGCCCTGTTCCATATCTCATTTTAGACATGTAAAGAGTTATACCTTCTGCTGCTTCAACTCCCTCGTTTTCTTTTGGTCTCTTATGCTGCAAGATCACAAGATTGCAAAATCTTAGTTCATGGATTTGATCTCAAATTTTGTGTACAAAACTTCAAAACTTTCACTAAAATTCTAGACTACGATAAGCATCATGACCAAATATAAGCCACTTGCATTATTGATACGATACCTTATATTTCAAGTAAGCAACTTCACAAATTATTTTCAACAAACCACAATGTTCAACATTACATTCTTCTTAGTTCTTAAAAGAGATTGAAATACACTATTTTGATTGATTGAGAGTTTTATGTTCGGCATAAATTTCATGTTCGGCATAAATATCAAGTCCCACATTGAAGTCCCACATTGAAGAAATAAGAAGGATTTACCTTATGCGCACAATATCAATTGCTTTCAATTTCATCATACAGCATTATGAATTTATGATTCCAACTAAACTTGAAGTATTTATTCATTTGCTTCTTCAATTATCTCGTTTAGTTTAATTAATTACAGCAAATAAAGTTAGTTTCTCGATAAAATTTAATGAGCCTATCCTTCTTTATTCATAGGGTTATGCTATATGCAGCCCTTAAGGTTGCATATAAGACATGAATACACTACTTAAAATGGAAATAAGTTGTGAATTTTTGAATTTTTTTTGCATCAACCGATGTAATAAATGATCAATTAATACAACTTATTTCCATTTTTAGCTTCTTATATACAGCTCTAGGGCTGCATATAGCTTTTTCCTTATTCACATCCGATAAAGTAATCTTATTTAATTTTACTCCTCAAGCAATATTATATTGAAAGGAAGTTGTTACCATTTCGGGTATTATCCTCGCTTATTCCTTGCTCGTATCCCTATGAAACATTGCACAAGTAGGCTACTTATCTTTCAACATGCAAGTAGTAGTGTTGGTTGATCCAAAACCACCATAATATTCGTGATCCTGGGGAATGGTAGATCAGTATGTAATACTTCCTGCTTTTCATAATACGTGCTATAATTTTGAATTTACGGATTTTTAAATAATTTTTGGAGAAGAAAGAGGTAGAAAGTAAAAAGAAAAATGACTCATGTGAGAGGAGAGAAATAGAAAGAGTTTATTGTCCAAAAGAAAGTGTAGCAAGTAAAAGTGTCGC
Source organism: Beta vulgaris subsp. vulgaris (assembly GCF_026745355.1). Classification (NCBI taxonomy): domain Eukaryota; kingdom Viridiplantae; phylum Streptophyta; class Magnoliopsida; order Caryophyllales; family Amaranthaceae; genus Beta; species Beta vulgaris. The sequence continues at coordinate 2,338,516 of NC_079206.1, read as the reverse complement.
GAGTATTATGAAATGAAGGAAGTATAATCATTTCCAATTATTCCGTGTCGCATTATTTTTCAAGATTTGTTTCTGTCAACTTCTTTTTTTTATTTATACAGAGTTTAACTTGTTTTGCTTAATTTATCTCGTCTTTTATTTTGTGAATTATTTGTGCTAAACAAAACCTATATTTGCCCACCTAGCTTATTCTTTTACATAATTTACCGTATTCTTGAAGAAAATCATCTAATTGTTTAGGAAAAATTAGCCTTAGGAATCCTAATTTTCCATAGGTTTCAACTTCAAATGATGAATCTTCAAACATAGACATTTAAAAAGCCTAGTATTAAGGTCACTCCTTTGATGTAGTGACCTTAAGCCATATCTCTTGGTCTCTATTTATAGTCCCTCCATCTTTAATTGTTTCTCTCACTAACTTGTTTATAGTCTAACTCAAACTGCTTTCAATATGCTTTTTTTTTACCATAAACAATTCAGTTACACATAGTAAGCATCAAATCATGAACGATGCACGTTTACGACGAATTAATATAACAATAGCCAAGAAGCAAACATTTTTTAAAAAAAATTCCTCCGTTCTGAATAAGTAAAACACTCCTCTCAAAAATCTTTTTTTTTTTAGGAGAAAAACATGATATTATTATTTATTGATAACTAATCTATTAAAATATAAGGAGCCATTTCCATAGGAGAGTAGTTCTCCCAAATTTGCTCAGCTTCAAAAGAGATGACTTTAGCTAAAATATGAGCTACCGAGTAAAAAAGAAAAATATTTTGACTATTTTCGTTATTTTCACGACAGGAAAGTATATAAATTGAAAATAAATTTATTACTCCCTCCGATCTTTATTAGTTTAGCCATTTTTTTCGCACAGAGTTTTAGTAGAAATAATATTGTGAGTCATAAAAAGAAAGATAAGCTATCATTTTATATTAAAGTTGAATATATGTGTGATGAAAAGTTAGCGATCTCATTCCAAAAATAAAAACAAAAGAAATGAATAAACTAATAAGAAACATAAAAAAAAAATACACGTAAACTAACAAAGACTCGAGTGAGTAATTTAAAGAGAAAGATGGGTCCACTCTAACCTGATAATCACGTGACAAGGGCAAAGCGGCACCATCATGGAACAAAACCACCCTAGACTTCCCACAATTAGCCACCACAATCTCTTCTTTCCCCACTAAAACCACTAATGCTGTGGACCCCATTGCCACCTCAGCAACACCATAACTTACATCAAAATCCTCCACTATTATCTTTGCCACCTCATCATTCATCTTAGCAAAACTACTAACCATCACACTCTCCCATTCATTCATAATCCCTACATCATTCATCTCTTCCACTACATACTCATGTAGCCGCTCCTTACACTTTTGCGCCACCTTATGACCACCACCGTGTCCGTCGTACACGGCGAAAAAGTCGTAATCCAACAATTCCTCCACCTTGCTAGAATCATGCTTAACTACTCGAACGAGGCCGGGTAATATTGCGACTGCATCCTCCATTGATCTCCGGCGACCTATCAAGGATACCACACCATGTGGTATGGCCGTGTTGTTGGTGGTTTTTTTGCTGGATTTGCTCATGGTTTCTTCCTCTGTGCTTACTAATGCTTGTTGTTGTCCGTTGAGAGTGCTCTCTTCTTCTGTTATTATAGATATTTTTTTTCAGATTGCGGTGTTATTAGTATATAGTATATACAATTAATAGTAGTATTATACTAAAAATGATATAGCTGTTGAAGAAGTACTTGAAGTTATATATATGTAGCCGAAAAAAGAGAAATTGCATGCATGTGAATTTAACCTGTGTACACTCCTCTGATTGGCAGGGTGCATTTTGTAGCTTAGTCACCCTTTTTATAGCATAACCAATGGTTAGACCAATTTTAGGGGTCACCAATTATTTTATTACTTTCTCTTTCCTCCACCTCATTTATGCCCAACTTACCCAAAAACCCTTATTTTTTTACTCCTAATGGTTAGACTGATTTAAAGGATCATCAAACTCTCTCTCCTACTATTTACCATACCCCAAAAAATTAAAACCAAATTAACTAACCCAATATACTCTTGCCACATGTCCACCTTTATATAACTTTGGCTGACAAGTTTTTGGGATGAACGTCAGGTCCATCCCAATGCCCAGTTCATCTTCTTCTCTCTCCTCTTTGTACTCTCTCTCCTATTTTTTATTATTACTTTTTCCCTCTCTCTCCTCATGAACTCCCAAGAGTCCAACCACTGGGTATGCTCTTATATATAGATATGTGGAGATACTTCTTTCAATTTAACGGTGAATGTATGAATTTAAATTACTGTGTTATAAACTTATAATTTAATAAATTGAACTTTTATATATCGTCCCAAATATACTTAAAATCGCCTAAAGAATTAGTTGAAATTACAACTCTAACATTTCCCTTCTATTTTCCTACACCAGCATCCTGGAAAGAGTCAAAATTTTTTTAGGGCGATGAGCGAACGTTCGCTCCATGGCTCGAACGTCCTGGCCAGACGTTCGAGCCATGGAGCGAATGTCCTAGCCAAACGTTCGCCCATCGCCCTAAAAAAAATTTCCACTGCTTCCAGGTGGATAGTGGAGGAGGTGGCAGTGGGAGGTAGGTGATGGTGGGTGGTTGCAAGGGGTGGCAGATGGTGTGGAAATAAGAAAGGGTAAAAAAAGTCTATAAAAATGAATTTAGGACGATTTTAAATACTTTTGGGGCGACGTTTAACAAAATGGTGACTATATCTTATATGTGGATGTTGGTGTTTGTTTCATAGAATTTGAATAATTAACATGCCACTTGAATATAAAGAAAACATAAGCGATATATACACAAAAAAAAGGTCAAATACAACATTTAAAATTATACCTAACTTACTCATGGTTAATTTTTTTTATTATTATAATTGGGCTTTAACTATGGCAGTCGCTTTAACAAATAATAATAACAGTTCGGTGAGTATTCAACTATTTAAATTTTAAATTTATTTTCATATATTATTCAAAGTAGTAAGTCATATTTTATATTTTTCGGGTTACGATTATATGTATTACGATGGAAAATGGTATCATTTATCATAGATGACCCCTTATAGGAGGGTCATTTGTCATAGATGACCCCATATAAGGGGGTCATTTGTCATAAATTACCCCCCAAAAGGAAATCATTTGTCATAGATGACCCCCCAAAAGAGGTCATTTGTCATAGATGACCTCATCAAGGGATAGATTAGTTTTTTTAATATATTTTGTTGTATTTAGCCTTTCTTTTTGCTATATATAGTACACCTAAAAAAAATATATACAAAGGAAATTGCACAATGAACTACCTACTAAAACTTTGGCATTTCAAAGTTTAGGTTATATTTAAATTTTATATATTTGATTTTAAATTGATTTGAAAACTGCTTTAATTATGTTATTTTATTCTTTAATCACAAACTTTTTCTTTCAATACACATATTTCTATGAAATCTTATTTTAGCTACTTTTAAATTTCTTTTGATATAGATATTTTAGATAAGGACTATAATTGAGGAAAATCTCAAAATCAATAATTTTTTTTTATTAAATGAAGGTTAAAAAGTCTTTTCAAAGGAAATACCATAGCTCCCCTTACCTTATATAAAAAAACTATATTAAAAAAAATATCTCAATCGCAATCTTCGATTTCTATAATTTAATATTTGCATCTGAGAACCTGAGGAGTAAAAATCTAAAAGATGGACTACAAAAAAAATTAAGAAAAAGTGTATACGCTTAAAAGTTTACCCGCAGCGATATTCCTCCTATCAATTGATATCTACTCCTCTTTTAATTATATTGTGAATATAGTAATCTTTTTTCCATAAATTATATATATTATCATTAAGTTTGACTAATTACATATGAATCAGGTTGATATAAGTTTTTTATCGTAACTAGAGACTTCTAGAAGAAACCTAGTGCCTACACGAACATGTTAAATCATGGTAAAAAAATATAACTTTTAAGATTTAATGAAACAAAATTTATTTATAAATATTCGAACCTAGTAAACAACAAGAGTGGTTAAACTTTATTTTTGTTTCCACCTTCGCCTTCTAACCTACTAGCCTTCCTATGCACGCGATGCGTGCGTTAATTTTAAAATTTGTTATTCTATTAGATACTTCTTTCGTACTTTATTTATGATTAAACTTAAATGTGAAAAATTCAACAGTTAGATGAATTTAGATATATTAATTCGCTAATGTAAAAAAATAAAAAAGGTTGTGAGTGATCGTTAACGTTAATTTTTTGTGAATGAATATTGAACAGAAAGAACAAAAATAATGAGTTGGTTTAACAGAATTAAATAGTATCAAAGGTAGTGAATGTTCAGACTTTTCATGTGCACGTTATGTATGTCATCTTTTTTATAAGGTATAAATATTATGTCCATTTAATTTTTGATTGAAGTATTTGATGCATATACCATTTTAAACTTGTTTTAAATGGCAAGTTGGAATGAGAATTTTTAAATGATTTGCTTTTGTAATTTTTTTCATTCCATTAATTAAATCATTAAGGGTATTTTAGTCACTTCAAAAAAGGACACCACACCTCCTCCCTTGGCTTATATAATACAGATTCATTTAAAATACTTGTGGTCAAAACAAGAAATCAAAATTTCCATATTAAGCAACTTACATGCATGGATATAGAAGATGAAAGGCCACGTTAGATTCATATTTTTTTATCCATTGAGCCACGAAGATATTACAAAATAAAAAAAAAGGAAGAGAAAATCGAACCTGTGACCTATCTTTCAGATCACCTCAATATTAACCACTACGCCAAAACATCTTTAGTTATGTTAGATTCATATCTATGTATATATTTAAAATCCAAAATAAATATATATTCTCCTCTCCACCACACAATCAAATAAGACATTAAACATTACAAATGTGTGTTTCAAAACTTGAACTCATGACCTCTCATTTGATATTCTAATGCACTAACTAACTACGCTACAATACTCATATTAGTCTTTATGAATAAAAAAATTATTTAGAAACAGAATACTATTTTTATTTTTGAATAATTCAAATACACGTTAGTAAATAATCCATGACGTGTCACCCAAGACAAAAACTAGTTATAATAGAAATACGATAAAAACCGACAAGAGAATAACTACGTACGTACTTAACGAGTTATTATAACTACTAAAATCAAATCCTCATGTTACGCCAATATATTAGCATTACGTATATACCCTTAAAACAAAAATAACTTTTCAAGCTATAACTTAGGTCCATGTAATATAGACTCATCAACGATAAACTCGTTACCTTTGGATGAGCTCGATGATGGTGGTGGTGGTGGTGGTGAAGACGACGATGTCGCCGACATCTCATAGATGTTTAACGGCAGACTAGTTGAAGCTCCGGTGTCACTAGTACGATAACTTGGTTTATCATCCGCCAAATACAAGGACATAATTGTTGATGATGATTTGTTTTTGTTATGATCACTTTTTTTCCCCCTCCACCAGACATGTTTCATCTGATGGTGGAGGCCAAGTATTTGAAACGTATTTTTTCGGCGATTTAACATCACCTCACATTTCCAAACTCCGAAGAAAGGTGGAAGTATAGAGAAATGTTGAATTTGTGAGTGTTAGTACGTCAGGTGGATTTCCAAGTATCCAACTACTTAAATACTACTAACCGATTAATATAATTTATACTCCATTTATTTTTAAATTTCTATTATAGAGGGCAACCGTCAACACATGGGGCACATCCCAAAAAATAGAAAAAGGAAAAAAAGAAAAAAAAATAGAGGATAATTAAACATTTAAACTGAACATCAATTTTTTGAGAAAATAAAATGTAAAGATAATTTTTCTAGCCAATTAATTTTATTTTCTACTTCATTTGTTATCACACATTATTGCATGCATTGTGTGCCCGTAAGACTAGTATAGATATGAGAAAGTGTGTTTTTTGAAAATTTGCTTTGACAACTTTTTGTGAAACATTACTTATCTTTTTAAAATATAATATATATCTTCAACATCTAAATTTTCTTTAAGTTGCTTTCGCACAAAGTCACTCATTTAAAAGTTAAAAAAGTCCCAACCTCCTTCTCGTGTACTTTCCCCAATTAGGAATGACAACCCAGTCTGGATCCGATCCTACTCGCTTTAATCTAAAGGGAAAAAAATCTGAGTCGTCGACTACGACAAAAAAGTAATCCGATTCTGAATACGTTTAAAAAGTCGACTCCGAGTCGGACGAAGGTCGGAGACGGATCTTATAATATAATCTTACATCTGAATCTGACTCTGACTTTGAATCAATCAATACTTTTTTCTTATTTATATTAATGTACTCCCTCCGTCCCAAAATATAGTTCCCATTTTATTTTGCACAGTCTCCAAGATGTACCTTTGACCTATGATATCTTTTATTTCTTATTAGTAAAAAATATAAAAAGTTGATATTACGAATTTACACATTGAGACGAATCTAACAAGACCCCTCATGAATATGTTTTTTTGTATACATTAGTAAAAATATTTGGTCAATATTTTAAAATTTTGACTCCCAAAATAGAAATGGGAACTATATTTTGGGACGGAGGGAGTATTATTTATGTATAACCTGACTTACTTTCAGGCTTCAGCCAATTGTATTATATAGGATTTTTTCCCATTGAAAAAATTATTGTTAAAAATAATAGTAATATTTAGATTGTTTGTACTATATAACATTTTCATATAATTATTACAATAAATTGTAATGATCAGAATATTATTGTATTATAGGAGTAGAAGACTATTCTATTATACAAAAAATTGAGAAAAAAATTAAGTCGGATCGAGTTCAGAGTAGTGTGTTCGGATTTTAAGTCGGGTCGGATTCGGAGTTAGATTTTTTTACTCGGATTTAAAATCCGACTTCTTGTAGAGACGGAGTCGAATTATGCATAATCCGATGCAAGTCCGATCCGTTGCAATTCCTATCTCTGATATTGAAATTTGATTTTACCGAAATTCAAACATTGATCTTTTATGTGGGAGATAGAAAGCCACGTCATTGGATCTAAAAGTCTTTGGTATATACTAGGAGTATATAGTGAGCACTTAGCAATGATTAAGTACTTTTCGAGATAAGGCATTCCATTGAAAATGCAATTCTAATGTATTATATACAAGAAAGAGTGGCCATCTATCGTCAAATAATATATAAATGTATATGAAAGTATGTCTTTATTTAAAGAGGTAAACTAGTTATTAGGTCCGGATCATGCCCCGGGTAAGAAAATTTTCATTTATTAATATTGTCCTTTGATATGATAGCACTAAATGCAACTTGGTCTAGTGGTTAAAACTTTAATACATGAACTTGAGGTCACGGGATCAAAACCTTACAATGCAATTTCTAATTTTTTTTATTGTACATGAATTACATGAACTAAAACTGTAACACCCCAAAACTTTGGTTCTAAAACTTTATAAAATATTCACTTTTCATTAAAATATCTGAACAAACCTTTAGGGTGTTACCGCCGCATCTATTGTTAAAAATAAATGCAAGGCTAATTATTAAAAATAAAATTTAACTTACAAACCAAAGTATCAAAATAAACCAAACTAAGTTGTCTAATTTAAACCAAACCAAAACTAAACAATCTCAAATGACAGTATTGTTATTAAACTAGGTGAACTTAAAAACTATAAATTCACTCATTCCTGCAACGTAGTCCCTTTCACCAACCTGCACAAAATAAATAGGAAAAGAGCAAAGAAAAACAAAAATACAAAAATTAGCGAAAGCTAAGTAATTACAACTCCATCCCGTAAAATAATAATAATAATAGTTATATTTAAAAATAATTTTTATAACATACATACAAATATAATACAATACAGACAAGTATAACATAATACAGACAAGTATATAATATGATTAACCATTTCAATTATTCAAGTTTATATGAGTCATACACAACAATTTTATTTATTAGAAGGGAATTGAACGTCAGTAGGCCGGGACTAATCCCAGTAACCACCTACTTCAACATGGGTCGTCACCCAGATAATTAAGAGTAATGGCCAATATCGTTTTGCAGAACGTCCCTAGTGTGCACACCCCTCACTAATCTAATGGGTATCCGCAATGCGCACCAATAGTATTAGGAGGAAGACAATAAAGAGTTGTAACAGAATAAAATCAAGTACTGTTCATCACCTATGGAGGATCCAAATCCACAGGATAATTCCCTCAATTTCCACTTTACGTGATTAATAGATTTTTAAAAGTTGTCACACATCAAACATCACATTAACATTAGCAGGAACATTTTCAGTTCAATAAATACTTTTCACAACTTAACGACTTAATATAATTATGCTAATAACGTCCATAATTCGTAGTAACCAATACATCCATCATTAGAGCCTCAAAGAGTCACCATATCAACTTATACCGTTCGAACATCATTAACTCACTAATTTTACCCATTAAGTTACATTACCAACGTTAATATAATTTTCTTAAACATGGTGATTACATATGTACACTACATTCCAAAAGTAAAACAAAACACTTGTAGATACATATGTATTATACGTAGGAATAATAGGTACTATAAATTAATAATAATAATTTTAGTCATAACTATGCCACATATATACATCTAATATAAACTAAAATCATATAATCACATGTATTACACATAGCACATACAATTCCTAAGGGATTCTAGTTGTTGATGGACATTGTGAATTACCTCGAACGCTTCCCAAGTATAGCAATATCAACTAAAAGTCGCTTTCTACGAAGTTTCCGTCTACAACAATAATATTACCTAAAGTTAGAATCTTGATATAATATCCCGAAGAAATAATTAACCAAATTACAAAAAAATAATTAACAAGGTTAAAATCAAAGAGAAAGATAAAAAGAAAAAAAAAATTTAAAAAAATAATTGTATAAAACGTGACAATTGTCACTGTGGTAAGGAACCAAACATTTGCAAGTTGACGTCACGTGTGACAGCAAAGTCACAATTCATCAGTGACTTTTGCTGCACACCTTTTCTTTTGTTTTTTAAAAAAAAAAATTAAATTCAAAGCTTAGACATTGATGTTTCGAACGGTATAAGTTGATATGGTGACTCTTTGAGGCTCTAATGATGGATGTATTGGTTACTACGAATTATGGACGTTATTATCATGATTATATTAAGTGGTTAAGTTGTGAAAATTATTTATTGAACTGAAGATGTTCCTGCTAATGTTAATGTGATGTTTGATGTGTCACAACTTTTAAAAAATCTATTAATCACGTAAAGTGGAAATTGAGGGAATTATCCTGTGGATTTGGATCCTCCATAGGTGATGAACAGTACTTGATTTTATTCTGTTACAACTCTTTATTGTCTTCCTCCTAATACTATTGGTGCGCATTGCGGATACCCATTAGATTAGTGAGGGGTGTGCACACTAGGGACGTTCTGCAAAACGATATTGGCCATTACTCTTAATTATCTGGGTGACGACCCATGTTGAAGTAGGTGGTTACTGGGATTAGTCCCGGCCTACTGACGTTCAATTCCCCTCTAATAATTAAATTTGATGTTGTGTGAATCATATAAACTTGGAGTATTCAAATTGATTAAGTGTGTTATATACTTGTTTGTATTACGTTATACATGTCCGTTTATGTTATACTTGTCTATATTGTATTATATTTGTATGTATGTTATAAAAATTATTTTTAACATATAACTATTTTATTATTATTTTACGGGATGGAGTTGTAATTACTTAGCTTTCGCTAATTTTTGTATTTTTGTTTTTCTTTGCTCTTTTCCTATTTATTTTGTGCAGGTTGGTGAAAGGGACTACGTTGCAGGAATGAGTGAATTTATAGTTTTTAAGTTCACCTAGTTTAATAACAATACTGTCATTTGAGATTGTTTAGTTTTGGTTTGGTTTAATTAGACAACTTAGTTTGGTTATTTTGATACTTTGGGTTGTAAGTTAAATTTTTATTTTTAATAATTAGCCTTGCATTTATTTTTAACAATAGATGCGGCGGTAACACCCTAAAGGTTTGTTAAGATATTTTAATGAAAAGTGAATATTTTATAAAGTTTTAGAACCAAAGTTTTGGGGTGTTACAAAAACTCCCTAGGGAGAGCGCCACGTGGCACCGTTCCTGGTTCACGCACGCCTTTTAATATATTAGTATAGATTTTAGACGAGTGTTTTAAAATTAATTAATTAACATTGATTATAGCACCAAAAAAAATATTAATCTCTTTGTGTCAAAATATAAGGCATGTAATAGTGTTACGAATTTTTTTTTACCATGAATAGTTCTTATAATATGACAAATAAAAATTATTAGAACTATACCGTTAGAGATTTGGCTCGAAAAATACTACAACAATAATATTATTTTGTTATTATTTTTATCAACGTGAATTGATATTAATTAAGATTAAAGTTCGAACTCAAATATCACGTGTGTATTATATTTTAAAACGGAGGGAGTTCCAAGGTGAGAAGTTACAATACTGAATCACTAGCTTTCATATGCACGCGATGCGTGCGTTAATTTCAAAATTTGTTATTCTATTAGATACTCCATTCGTACTTTATTTATGATTAAACTTAAATATGAAAAATTCAACAATTAGATGAATTTAGATATATTAATTTGCTAATGTAAAAAAAAAATAAAAAAGTTGTGAGTGATTGTTAACATTAATTTTTTGTGAATGAATATTGAACAGAAAGAACAAAAATAATGAGTTGGTTTAACTGAATTAAAGAGTATCAAAGGTAGTGAATGTTCAGACTTTTCATGTGCACGTTATGTATGCCATCTTTTTTTATAAGGTATAAATATTTTGTCCATTTAATTTTTGATTGAAGTATTTGATGCATATACCATTTTAAACTTGTTTTAAATGGCAAGTTGGAATGAGATTTTTAAATGATTTGCTTTTGTAATTTTTTTATTCCATTAATTAAATCATTAAGGGTATATTAGTCACTTCAAAAAAGGACACCACACCTCCTCCCCTGACTTATATAATAGAGATCAAGCAACCTTTGATAAGAATGTGATGTGTACTTTCTGTATATTTGCTTTGTCTCACAGCCAGACCTCGTTAATGGATAATTGGATTTAGTCAAGTTAAAGAGGCTTGAATTGGAGTAGCTAAAGGTAAGATAAGATCATAATTGTAGGTCGCATGTTTTGTAAAGAAAATGTATGTCATAGATAGTAACAAAAACATGTACGCTTAAGGTCTTGTTTTGTTCAATTTATTTTAACTTATTTAAAATCTTATAAGATAAGATAAATGAGATATTATGTTCAACTTATTTTTCACTCATTTCAGAAAAATTAAGATAAATTAAGATCAAATAAGATAAAATCATATAAAATAATATAAGTTCAAATAATATAAGTCAAAATCAATTGAATCAAACAAATCCTAAATTTTCAAGTATTCTCATTTTCTTTCTTATATATTCCCTATATTTTAGTTTTTTCTCGCATATTATCAACTTGCTATTGACTCACAATCCGCATTGTTCGACCAAGTATTAGCGAGCCTCACCGACCCCCTAGTCATTGTATCAACAAAATTCAACCAAATAACCAGGTCTATAATATTAATAATAATAAAATAATCGGATTTTTCATGAATTATATAAAAATAACAGAGTATATTTTATATTATGGGACGAACAGAATAGTGCATAATTTATATACATAAATTATCAAAGTAAAAATTGGAAATTGCTAAAAGAAGAAAAATAAATATTATATTATAAATATAAGGAAGTAATTATATTATTGTCATGAAACCTGGAAATGGAAAATTGGAATTGTTGGCGATATTGGCACATCGCAGCCTCTTATGACCGAATAGAAGAAGTGTACGTGAAGGGTCGTGATTCCACGTAAAGGTACAAGTGTTATAAGTATATGGTGTAGGATGACTTTTATTCGGCGCCGGCAAAGGAGTCATCATGTTGCAAGTTGAAAAGATCGAGGAACTGATACGTGTCGTTTTAGAATGTTGCGGTCAATTGAAGCTGGACTGTTGGATCCTCAAGTTTGGAGGTGGGGAAATAGGAATATTGTAAATTGCAATCCACATTTACGCAAACTTGATGTCATGAAATTATTTTGATTGGAATCACATTTTAAGGCTATGTTCACATCACCTTATTTTTGCTTATTTCAAATCAGATCAGAAAAAATAAGTTCAAATCATGCTTATATTTAAAAATCATTATACCTTTCATTACATATTAATAAAAGTTAGAGGTGATCATGGGACGGGCTGGGCCGGGTTCGGGCTGGGCCGCGACCAGAAAATAGAATAAAAAGTCGTTTTTGGCTTGTCCAATGCCCGCCTAAAGCCAAAAAAAATTACGGGCCGGCCGGGCTGAAAAATTCTGCCCAAAATCCGTCCCAAAAACGGGTCGGGTCGGGCCAGCAGACCGGGCCAAAATGATCACCTCTAATAAAAATTATAATAATTGAATATTAATAAAGTATTCATTGAGACGAATCAAACAAGACCTCACATTACTATATTTTTTCTTATATATTGAGAAAAATCTAAAAGATAAGATCTTGTAGGGCCTGTTCTCTTCGGCATAAAACAACTTAACTGAACTGAATTGAACTGAACTGAACTGAAATGAATAGTGATATGTGAGAGTAAAAGTATTGTCAAGAGCTGAACTGAACTGAACTAGTCTGAACTGAACTGAATTAAATTGAACTGAACTGAAAATTAGCTGGGGAGAACAGGCCCGTAATCAGATCAGATTAGATCAGTTCAGATCAGATCAGACCGGAAAAAATAAGTTCAGATCAGATAAGTTCAAATCAGAAAATTTTAGGTGAACTAAACATAGCCTAAGATCAGACTTATGATGTGTTTTATTCTAACTTATTTTAACTTATATACTCCCTCCGTTCTAATTTAATTACTACATTTTGACCGTAGGTACTATTCACGTCATAACTTTGACTATCTTTTACTCCATATACATAAGAAAAAACATAGTGTTGGATCTTGTTTGATTCGTCCCAATTTATTTTTGCCAAATATATAATTTTTTTAAATTTTCATATATGTAACTCAAGATATTGGTGTTTGAAGTTGCATTTCGTAAACTGTGATAAAACAAATGTAGCAACTAAATTGGGACAGAGGGAGTAATATCTTACTCCCTCCGTCCCATAATATAAGTCCTGATTCTGTTTTTACGCGGGAATTAAGGTTAAATGGAATCTTGTTTTATTTGAATAAAAAAAATTATTTTTTATTGAGAAACACTTGCATTGTTTTTTTCTTTTTAACAAAAAATAAAAACTGTCATTTAATATTGCATGGTTTAATGTGTAGATGAGTTCAATTGGGTAAAAGATTTCATTTAGTCATTAATAATGGTGCATTGGAAGCTGAAATTATGATGACATTTTGGGAATTAAACTATTTTCATGAGGGTATTTTGGGAATAATTATTGATTGAAAATAGAAATAAGACTTATATTTTGGGACACCTTATAAGGAAACAGGACTTATATTATGGGACGGAGGGAGTATAAAATAAGATAAGATAAAGTAAGATAAAATTAGGCCTTGTTTGGTTGACAAAACAAATCATGGGAAGTGCAAATTCCTATGAAGTAGAAGTATATGAAGTTGTTCGGTTGACAAAACCATGGGAATTTGCACTTCCTAGGAAGTTCTACTTCCTCCAAAATGGAGGAAGTTACTTACCTAGGTCCCCTAGGTAAGTAGAGCTTCCCATAGGAAGTTCTACTTCCCATTATCAACCAAACACAATTTTACATTTCCTAGGAATTTCAAATACATGGAAAAAATAACTTCCTAGGAAGTATGACTTCCTATATACAACCAAACAAGGCCTTAGAAGTTCTGTTAACTCATTTGCACTCATTTCAGAAAAAAAATAAGATAAGATAAGATTTTACATGTTTTTATAAGTTTTATAATCCCTCCGTACCATAATATAGTGCTTGTTTCTTTTTTACACGGTCTCCAAGACGTAACTTTGACCTTTAATATCTTCAATTTTGTATTAATAAATTTATAAAAAGTTGATATTATGAAACTACACATTGAGACGAATCTAACAAGATCCCACATTAATATGTTTTTTATATATATAAATGAGAATATTCGGTTAAAGATTTTAAATTTTGATCCACCAAAAATGAAGTAGGCACTATATTATGGGACGGAGGAAGTATAAGATCAGACAAAATAAGTTGAACAGAACAGACCCTTAGAGCTGATAAAAGTTTTTTTTTTAACATTGGGTGATAAAAGTTAACACGATATGATAATAGAATACAATATTGGATATAAGAAAATTAGGTTGGAGATGAGGATTTCAAACCCATTTAGTTAAACAAGTCAATATGACGCGACATGTCTTACTAAATGAGTGAGTTAGGTTAGTGTTGATGTTTCCAACAAGAAAATGACATATTTGAACCAGTTTAATACAAATACTATACAATATATAGAATATTAGTATTACATTGAAAATTGGCTTAAAATAACCAAAAAGTTGCTTATCATGACAAGACGCGAATGCGACACAAACCGGACACGAAAAAAGTGGATTAGGGTTAATATCTCAACAAGTTTAATTGAATGGTTAAACACGACAAAACACTTCATTAAATGGGTTGCGTTAATGTCAAGGATTTTCTAACCTGATTATAAATGACACGGACGCTAATATGACAAGAACATGAATTATTGCCAATTCTAAACAAATTAGACTAGATTTTTATATTTTTATTAAACTATTAAGCTATATACTTAATCAATTAAAATTATGAAAAGTAGGCTATGAAAGGACACAAATCGAAACAAGAAATTAACAAGATATCACATTTATACGTTTTACTTATAAGTAATACGTAAAACATTGATCCATGCTCGATCAGTAAAAGCAAAGTCCAAAATAGACTAAGTTGGAACATATTGATTCAGATCATGTCGTAAAAAACTCAAACCAGATGACCTTATTTCAAGTGAAGAAACATAGTTTATGTATTACAAATCCATGAAAAATTAATCGGTTTTGGAATATATATACAACCCTAGTTAAGGTATTAAGTATAATACTTCCTCTATTTCGTTTTTAATGCAACATTTGGAGTGGTACAGACTCGTAGTTGAAATTTCTTAAGGTGACATTAGGAAAAAATGAGGGCATGTGGTTATCTTTAAGTGGTGACATTAGAAAATGGTCTTAAAAATCATATGTGTATGACAACGATTCAATGCCCTTAACCAATGACATTAGAAAACATAGTCACCTTAAGAAATTTCAACTACGAAGTGAGACCTGTGGCATGTGGCATGTGGCATATGGCATAAACTGATTTTGGTGTTTAATGATTAAAACTCAATGACATTAGAAAAAATAGTGCAATTTCACTTAAAAATGATACAAATTAGTGCAATTTTTAAAATCGAAAATAAAAGTAATCATTCTTAAAACCATACATAAAGTGGGTGAAATCATATGTGTATGATAACGATTCAATCAAAATTATAATAAACCAATGATTTTATGTTGTTTTATGACTGAATAACAGCATTAAGACAAAAATGTCCCACACGCTAAACGTGCATATGAGGATAGGGTATTGTGTTTTAACTTTTTTTCTACAATTAAATCAGATGCTATTCGAAAATTAAAACAGTACAATCTACTTTATTATTTTTTTTTTTTTTTGTTAATCTGATGACCAAAAGGCAAGACGTTTTTTTTTTTTTTTTGTTAATCTGATGACCAAAAGGCAAGACCTTCTTTTAAAACATTAACTAGTTATTAGGCAGTTAGGCCCGGCTATGCCCGGGTAAGAAAAAATTTCATTTATTAATATAATATTTTATGATAATAACACTAAATAAAACCTAGCATAGTGACTTGGTTAAAACTTTAATATATGTACTTGAGGTCTTAGGATCAAACCCTATACTATGCAATTTCTTAATTTTTTTATTGTACATGGATTACATGAACTAAAACTCTTCCAGGAAGAGCGCCACGTGACACAATTTCTTGTTTTCGCACGCCTTTTAATATATTTGTATAAAAATTAATCAAAAGATATGAACTATATAGTTAAATTACACTTGATCCAATTGCATAACTCCTTTTTCCTTTTACCTATCTCTCTCTCCCTCTACGCCCAATATAATTGGGGATAATTTTACCCAATTTCACCAACTCATATTCCCCTAAAAGAAAAGTATTGTGAGCTTTTGTATAAAGTTGAAGTCCAGATGCAATTTTTGGTTTGATCAGGATTTGTGCGTATAACGGGTGGGGAGAAGTTTGAAACGTTGTTATAAGGTAGGGCTTAGATTGATGTTGCTGCTGTAGCCTGTACGAGTTTTCTTTAGGAAAACACTAAATAGGAACATGATTACATGAATCTTATGCTGCCAAACAATAAATAAAAATAGGGATATTCCATTTGGTACCATTGAATTTTTGACTTTTCTATTTGATACCATTGTTATTTTAAAATTCCACATGATACCACTCTAATTTAATATTAATCTTTATCATACCATTTTTTAAGTAAAATGTTAATTAATGGTTGAACAAGAATACGATTTTGTTTGGGTTTGCATGTTTCTATTTGTAGTTGCAAAAATTTAATAAATTGAGATTTTATGGTGTCATTTTAACCCTTAAAGCTCTATTTTTCAGTCAAAATTTTCATAAAAATGATTATAATATTCTATGTCTTTTTATTGTCAAATATGACCTCAACTTTGACCTTAACAACTAAAACGATTACTAAAACCTAAACGCAAATTAAAACATGTAAATCGAAGTAAAACTCTAGGCTATTCTAACTTAAATTAACACTTTACTTAGTTGAATGCTACAATAAAGAATAAAATCAAATTATAGTGGTACCACGTAGAATATCTGAAAAACAGTGATACCAAATGGAAAAGCCAAAAGTACAATGATACCAAATGGAATATTGCCTTTTAGTTATATCTTCTATAATTATGCTCCATGAACAAGTGAGACTATACATCTAACATCCCTTAAAAAAAAAGTGAGACTATACATTGTGAATCATTGGTTTTATATATAGGAAATAAGAGAATCAATGAACTTGGTCAATATGTCGATAAAGATACACATCAAGTTTAATTTAATTAGATGACTTTGTGACATGAATTTTAAGTCCGAGAAATTAACAATGTTTATCCTTGAATTTATGCGACATTTTTATGTTGTTTTTAGGAAGGAATGCTGAAAATAAGAAGTAAAACAAGGATAGTATTCTATTATTTTCTCGAGAACTAAAAGATCTCTCACTAACCTCAATTAGGAAATGCACAAATTTCACTAACCTTAATAAGAAGTAAAAATAATCGTTCATTGAGTATTAAATTCAAACTTGTCAATAAGATTGTTTATAATTTATGTTTCTCTAACTATGGGAACGAGGAGGAGAATATTTTTTTTTTTTGAGAGAAGTTTTTTTTTAGAGAATATGATAATGAGTGTTTTGAGAGTTGCTTTTAGTAAAATGGAAATGTTTTAGGCTCCGTTTGGTAGGACGTAAATATTTTTCTAAAAATTTGTTTTCCTCTATTCCCAATCTTACATTATCTGATTTGCAAAGGAGTGTAAAACCATTTTCCCTTCAAAATGGAAGGAAAACTTTTTTCCTTCCTTTTCCCTATCTGTCTTGTACACTCCTCTCACCACCTCCTTACTTTCACTTTCATTTTCCTTTCTTTTCATCATTTTTCTTACATGGAACCAAATAACGAAAAACTAATTTTGGAATTGTGATTACCATTGTAAATTATTTTTCATGAAAATCGTTTTACACTAAAAATGTTTTACACCCAACCAAATGATATATGTAGTTTACATTTAGAAATTGCGCAACAGATGACTTGTTTTTTTTTTTTGAACTGAACTGAATGATAATTATGAGAGAAACTAACTAAAATGAACAAAACTTAACTAGACCAAAATTAACTAAATTAAACCAAACTATACTTAATTGTATCGAAAATAAATCCAAAAGAAGAAGGAGGAGTGCCTAGATAGGACTGCTACACAAGCTCCTTTGCAAAGAGAAATCAGATTCTGTGTGTGTGAGAGAGAGAGGAGAAATTAGGAGAGAGAAAGATGGAAAATGGAGAAGTTGACAGCAAACTGGTGAGAAAGTGCATAGAAGCAGCGTGTGAGAGCAGAGAAGCCGTCGAAAAATGGCGGATGCAACGCCGATCTCTTCAACGCCTTCCTTCTCCTCTCGCCTCCGCTCTTCTCCACCGCCTTTTGCTTCGCCGCCTTCTCTTCCCTTCCTTGCTCGAGTTCGTCCTTCATTTCCTCTCTTTTTTTATATATCAAATAATGATAATCGATGATTATACAATTCAGTGTTTGATTTTACCTTTATGTTTTGCGGATTCCATTGATTGAAATCAATTTGTGTGATTGAGTTTGAGTCATGCTTAAATTTCTGTCGATCGACGAATTGATGCTGATTTTTTGCTTAATTTTTTCCTGATTTTGGTGATTGATGATTCTAGGCCTTGATTTTTACTTGAACTTGTGTTATTGGCAGATTTTCCGGTGATTAAGCTTCTCTTTGCTGATTTTGTTGCCTGAATTCATTGTTTTAGAGTTTTCTTTATGCTGTTTAATGTTTATATGAACTTAAATTCTCATTTGAATAGTTTAAGAGTATGTGGAACTTTGATGTTTCCACATTCATTAGACGAGGTTTGGTTATATTGAAAAATTGCGATCCTTGTTGCTGAATTAATTATGTTGAGCACTGATGTTTCCACATTTTGTTGTTGGACTGATTACTAAATACTTCGATTTATCGCCTCAAAACAAAAAAAATTAAAATATAAAGTTTGTTGTATTGAAAGAGTGTGGTACGTTGATGTTTTCACTGTTCGTTGCTGGTCTAGTTACTAACTTGGACAGTATCAAAGATAATGTGTTATATTGAATGTTGATGCTTCGACATTTTGTTGCTGGACTGATTACTAAATTGGACGGTATTGAAGTTAATACGTGATAGTGAAAGAGTATGTGTAACTTTGATGTTTTCTCATTCTATATGCTAGACTTACTGAATCAAATCTTGAACAATAGTGATATTGGATGACTAGTTTTATCTCATCTGTTGAAATGCTGCTTTCGTGGTGGTTCACATTTGTGATTCTTTTAGTGTTTGATTATCTTCTTTTTATGTGGAATTTTGTGTAGAGTGTTCAAATTTAGTGTAGAGGAGGTCGATTTAAGCGGGGAGAACTCGGTGGATGCAGAGTGGATGGCATACTTGGGAGCATTTTCCTATTTGCGCTACCTCAATGTGGCAGACTGCAATAGGATAAATAATCCTGCGCTTTGGCCACTTGCAGGTTTTCATTTTCTTCTTAGCTTTAGTTTTGCTTTCTTGTACAATTGCAGAACTGGTATTGACATTTTGTATTCAACTGAAACTTGAATGCTATGCACTGCACCAACCAAACACCGCCTCCCCTAAGTCCCCCTGAAATTGGAGCCTTGGAGGTCACATGACCAATTGTCATATCCTGGTTATCTAAAGCGAAATTAACTTGTACTAACCTGAACTTTGAATCGTCTACGACCATTGACTTGAACTTGATACTATGACAGAATTAACACATAGTTGCCTCGATATTTAAGCTCAGCAACACAAAAGTTCTCTTTGCTACCCCCAACGCCACAATCATCATTTGCAGCATGAGATTTCTGCCAAAACAGCTATTGCTGAGTGTACAAAAAGAAATTTGTTGCTGTTGCGTCGTGTGTAGAAACTGGACAGCTTTGTGTTACTTTTTCAGTTTTTCTCATAGTGCAATTTCATGTCAATTGTAGTAGTTGACTCAAAGTTTAGGTCATTGGAGATAATTTTCCAGTTCCTGTAAAGGCTAATGTGAATGCGCATAGTTTACCTGATGTATGTTTAGGGAGAATCTAGTTCTTTGCAGTATTGGATGGATTGAGTGCCTTGATATTGGCTGATTGATGTTAACACACGTTTTCGAAGAAAAGAAAAGAAATTTACAGTGCTTGAATTTCTGCATGATAATAGTTTCTATATCGTAAGAAAAAGAAAATGTCCTTTATATTCTGCTAGGCAAATGCTGTCTTGAATTCCTGGCTGATGGAAATGCTGCTCAACTAGGACTCTTTTCTCTCTTTTCAGGGATGACTAGCTTAAAGGATCTTGACCTTTCAAGATGTATGAAAATCACTGATGCTGGTATCAAGCATCTTTTATCCGTTTCGCGACTAGAGAAACTTCACCTCTCACAAACAGGAGTAACTGCTGATGGTGTTGGGCTTCTTTCTGCACTAAAGAACCTATCTACATTGGACTTGGGAGGGTTACCTGTTTCTGATCAGGCTTTAAATTCCCTCCAGGTATGATTTTATTCCTTTTCCTGGTGATGCTTTTACATGGAAATTCTCCAAGCTTATTTTCGTTCTGTATATACATACTCCACGCGTTGGGAAGTCATTTACCATTGCTTCACGTTTGCAGATGTGTATAAGTAACCTTTACTTTCTGGTGCGCATCATAATCATCTAGGTGATGACAGTTTATGATCCCAAATTTTAGGCTGATTGTTGATCAGATTCAGAATGTAACTGTGACTAAGAATCTAATGCAATATTATCAAATAATAAATTTACTCATATTTGCAATTTTGCTTGGGATTTTGATGTCTAACACTTTAGTCATGATTAAATTATCTTTTCTCTGCATTATAGGTATTAACAAACCTTGAGTATCTTGATGTATGGGGGAGTAATATATCGAATGTAGGGGCTGCAGCTTTTAAGAACTTCCCCAAGTTGAATTTCTTGAACTTAGCTTGGACCAGCATCACAAAGTTACCAAATCTGCAGTCTATTGAATGCTTGAACATGAGTGATTGCACCATCCATTCTGTTATGGAAGATAGAAGTGAACGAGCAACTCTGAGAAAGCTGATTGTCCACGGGTCTTCATTTTTGGAAGCCGAGAAAACCTTTTCAAGTATTGAAGCAAGCTGTCTGTCTTTCTTGAACCTATCAAACAGCTCGCTCAGTTACTTTGGTTTTCTGTATCATATGAAAGCATTGGAACATTTGGATCTTAGCTTTACTGCTGTACAAGATGACGATGTAGAAGCAATTTCCTGTATAGGTGCAAATTTGAGGCACTTAAATCTTAATAACACAAAAATCAGCAATGTGGGATTGGAAACTTTGGCTGGACATGTCCCTAAACTTGAAGTTCTGTCATTGTCTCACACATCAGTTGATGATTTTGCCATAGCTTACATTAGTACAATGCATTCCCTTACGGCACTTGACTTGAGCAATACAAACATTAAAGGTATTTTGAAACTCAGCTTGATAATTTTGTACTATATTATGCTGTGTGAAAACCTGAATTGGCTCACTATTTGTCAGGTTATATCCGTCAGATCAGTGATGAGGATGATGCACTCTCCCTAACTGCATTGCAGGACCTGAAGCACTTGGAAATTTTACATCTGGAAAAGACCCGAGTGACTGATGAAGCTATCAATGTACTACCGTGTCTTGAGGAGCTAAGCCATTTATCACTTAACAGCACCATCATAACAGATAAGTGCCTGGAACATCTTTCACAAGTAAAAAACCTGGTGAATCTTTTTGTTCAAGGGACTTTGCTGACTAATGGTGCCCTCGAGTCATTCAACCCACCTATAACACTAAAATTGCTTGATCTAAGAGATTGTTGGCTTCTAACCATGGATTCACTGTCAATGTTTTGTAAGAAGCACTCTGGTGTAAAAGTGCGACATGACCTTCTCTCTCCATCTGCAGTAGACCAAAGTAATTCCCACCAAAGTGCAGCCTCATTACAGAAGGACTCAAAGGCTTCGAAACTGAAACAAAGAGACGGAAAATCATCTGTATCAACCCTCTTGTTTAAGGTGGATGTTTTAGGTACGCATGATATTTAGTTTGCAACTTATAGCTGTAGTCTTTTTTCTTGTCTGATCCTTCATCTGTCATTTTGAAACAGATCAAAGGATAAAATACAGCAGAGAGGAGCTGCTTACTTTGCAGCACATATCACCACCTCTCGTTCCACCTTTGAGCACAGATATTGCAGTTTCCGAGTCGGAATAGTACAATTCTCAATTTTCATCCGCAGCAAAAAGTGAGTATCTCTCAGTTTCCTCTTTAGTTGCAAAGCGACTTAGGAGATGCTTGGATTGGACTTAAGAGGTAATTACATCAACAGCTTTTGTTGATAGGTAGTATTAAAGTGTTCTAGTGGAAACGAATTTGAAATGTAATTTAAAACGGAAGCTTATTATGTCAGTGTCTATGATATTGCAACTTCACCTTCAAACATGTTTCTCTTCGCAGAGTTTCATTACCACTCAACATCACCAAGGTGTGGATAAATTGTAATGATTTAATATAGAAAAATTTTACACTTGGAGGTGCAGGAGCTTTAATAAGCTTTAATAAAAACATAAGGGACTTCTTTTAGTAATATATTGCATATAACATTCATTCTTGTTACCTGTATTTATGACCATTAATTAAAGAGGGTAATCGCGAAATAATAACGAGACTGAAGATTGGTGAATGCAGCGGCTGATGGAAGAGGGGGTCTTCCCCAGTCCCCACCACTCCCCAAATTGAGGGTAATTTTTCTGCATCCTTGCTCGACCGCCATTACTTCCTTCCATCTCTTACTTTTTAAGCTTGGGCTATATTCCGAGTAATTATATATTTTATTTATTAATATCTTATTTTGAATGATAACATCAAGTATCACTTTGTTTGATGGTGTATGCGAATTACGTGGCATGAAACACTATAAGAGAAAACACTACTTGGAATCCTTCCTTGCTTAAAAACCCATTTTTTATATATTAATTAATATAGATATTTTTCCCCTGGCTTATTTCCCGATTCAAAACATGTCTTCTTTCAAGCTAATAAATCCCTTGGTGATTGAAAGCTTATGAATCCTCATAGTAGGGGGTTGTACCCTAAAAATTATTTTCTTTAGATTGGGTGTATAACACTTGATGCGGTTAGTTTCTCAACAACATCATCTGATTAACATTTTCCTAAAGCACTACTTTTGTTTCTCAATACATTGATTTTTACGCTTGTCAATATAATAATTTGACAATTAATGTATCGGATAAAGTATTTATAGAAACTATAAAAAATTAAAATATTCAGTAAAACAATATCAATAATATTTTATAATATCAATTTTGTTTTTATATATTAGTAAAATCTTACGGTTAAAGTGAGATATGAAGGTGTATAAATAACGTATAAGTCAGAATGTTATTGAGATATAAATATATAATCTTAAATGGATCACGTACTAGCGAATTTTAGGCCGCAATAATCATGCTTTGTCCAACATTCAAATCAATGCCCACGCATGACAAAAAATCAGTGGATAGACATCTTATATAATGTATGCAATTGACCAATTTCATCTTATTTATAAAATAGATGTGTTGTCTTACATGGAAAAACAAAAAAAAAAAAAACAAACGGTAAAATTAAATTTCCACTATAATATAATTGAAAAAACCTGTAAATTTTATCTGCAGATGAACACATAAACGTCTGTACAATGGGTAAGAGGACGCAATCAAATAGCACAAAGTGAGTTGAACTGAAAGTTAACAAAATTGCTGATCTTCGAGTGTGTGGATTACTTTGTAGCCTTGTACATGTCATCAATAATACTCTGCAACAATTCACAGGGCATTAAAGTTAGGTCACTATGTTAAAATGTACTTCATGCGTTAATGAATATTTTTCGTTTAAAAATAGTTGCATCATTTTATGTTTTCACATTTGCAATGTATTATTTTAAACATTAATCTCTAATTATCAATAAGTAAAAATTGTAAAAAGTTAATACTAAAACAATACACATTAAAACGAATCTAACAAGATCTCAGATGACTATATTTTTCCTAAAATATAAATTACCAAAGACAATCAAAGTGCAAAATATGAATAGTAAACACTATATAGATGGTGCAAGTATTTCCAAACGAAGGAAGTATAAATGTATGATGGGCCTGTTCTCCCCAGTTTATTTTCAGTTCAATTCAATTCAATTCAGTTCAATTCAATTCAATTCAATTCAGCTCAGGACAATACTTTTGCTCTCGCATATCACTATTTATTTCAGTTCAATTCAATTAGCTATTTTATGCTGAAGAGAGCAGACCCCTAGTTTGAGATGATGTAAGGAAACTTTATGCAAACAAAGAAATTTCTGTTTTTTTATAAAAAAAAAGCTAAAACGACAAATTTAAGAACTTAAGCAACACTATTTCTAAACGGAGGAAGTATGAATGTATGGTGCAAGGTCACCTAGTTTGAGATGACGGCAGGAAACTTTATGCCAACAATGTTATTTTTTTTTTTTTTTAAAAAGCTAAAAAGGACAAATTTAAGAACTTAAGCAATCTAATCCGATCTAAAAGAGTTCTTTTGATTCATGAAGAGCTATGTAACTACTAACTACAACAACGGGAAATCTAAGGCAGAGAGGCATCCCCATTAAATGTAATTGTACATAAAATTATGTATTGCTTTACTCGTTACACATATCAGCATCAATAAGGGTGTGCTTGGTCAACTTAGTTCAGATTAGTTAAGTTGAGTTTCAATAAGTTCCATTCACAACTCACAACTACAATAAGTTCTAATAAATTTAGATAATTCGGTCACGTAGGAGTATAGAAGAACACACACTTAAAATCAATAGAAATCAAGTAATTAATTGCCATGGGTTCAAGCCAACACCAGACCAACAGAAATCAACTTTTTCATTCGCACTTAATAATTTCTATCAGTCTTATCTTTTGAGATTCCATTTTTTCCATATTGGTGGGAAGGTAAAAAAGTAGGACACTGAAAAGTACAACTTTTGCACTTAGGCTATGTTCAGTTCACCTTATTTTTGCTTATTTCAGATCTAATCAGATCAGATCAGATCAGAAAAAATAAGTTCAGATCAGATCAGTTCAGATCATGCTTATATTTAAAAATCATTATATCTTTCATTATATATTAGTAAAAATTATAATAATTGAATATTAATAAAGTACTCACTGAGACGAATCAAACAAGACCCTACATGACTATATTTTTTCTTATATATTGAGAAAAATCTAAAAAATAAGATCGTGTAATCAGAAAAAATAAGTTCAGATCAGATCAGATCAGAAAAAATAAGTTCAGATCAGATCAGATAAGTTCAGATCAGAAAATTTCAGGTGAACTAAACATAGCCTTAGTTACTTCCTCCGTCCCAAAATATAATTCCCATTTTTATTTTGGGTGTCCCAAAATATAGTTCCCATTTCCCATTTCCATATTTAGTTCTACATTTTTACGTAATTTGTCTAGAAAAACCATATCCTATCATTTATTTGCTTCTTGAATTTTGTTTTTTCCTTTGTTTATTCAACCAAAATGTTACAATTAATGCTCTTTCACCAATTATTCTCCATTCTCTCTCCTAAAATCATATTTTCCCATACAATATTTATTTAAATAAAGAAAAAACTTTACTATCCCTCTTAGATTCTACTTGCATAAATTACCATGAAAAAAAAGGAAATGGAAACTATATTTTGGGACGGAGGGAGTACTACATTATTCAGTGGACCTCATTTTCCATTTGATCAACAATCACCACATTTTTGGGAGGAAAGTGGGAAGTGGATGGGGGTTTTATTGGTGACCATAATATTTGCAATCCTTTCAATGAGGCAGGTGAATTTTACCTGATAGTACTTGAGCATTTGTGGCCTCTTCTTTTTATAGGTTGGGGTAAGAAGGTCCCTTTCAATATCAAAGGGCATGGGATCCAGATGAATGGATCTGATAAGCTCAAAGCCTTTAAGCTGCGGACAACAAAATCCAAGTCAGAAAATTGCAAAATGTTCACATACATAGCGAATTAGCGATCAGAACGAAGGGGGTATAAGCTGGCTGACAATAATCACCTTCTTCTCCTTTCCAATCTTTGCGAGCTCTCCGAGTATGTATTCTTTTGCTTTGGGGTTTTCACACAGAGTCTTGAAATCCCCGTCTATCTCGTTTGCTTGAGCCCAACGCTCAAGTGCACCCTGATTGGGATTAGCAACGGCAACAAGGAACGATTGGAAACTATTCCCATAAATCCAAATCTGAAAACGAGAAAGAATTGTCAGTTTACTGATGAAACGAAACAATATTTTGAATACGATATCTAAACTTAACATCACCGTGTGATATACTTGCATAGTTTTTTTCCGATAAGACCAAGGAATATTTTTCAGCAGAGAGTGTACATATCGAAACAAAAATTACTATTTACATACCGAATCAACGGCAGAGCAAAGGCCAAAGATATTCTCCAAGTTCTCAACTGCAACATACTCGCCTTGTGAAAGCTTAAATATGTTCTTTTTACGGTCAATGATTTTCATACTTCCATCTGGCTGCCACTCTCCAACATCACCTGGTAGATCAGATGCATTTACATCAGCAAGCTAAAATAGAAAAGTTTGCAAACCATAACCAAAAATAAGTCTGTTCAAGAACCTGTGTGGAACCATCCATCAGTCATGACTTCCTTAGTGAGGTCTTCTCGTTTGTGATATCCCTTGAAGAGGGTTTTTCCCTTGATACAGATTTCTCCACGCGGTGTGCTAGCATGAGCGTCGTATCCCATTTCAGGGACCGACTCAAGGCGTACATCTATATTTGCTACTGGAGGGCCAACTGTCCCAATCATCTGAACCTCGTTGGGCAGTGAAACAAATGATCCCGCACAGGTTTCGGTCAAACCTGCAAATTTTATTAAGGTTCAGATAATATAAGTCAACAAAATGAGAAGACTGCCTACAAAGCACAGAATATGAGAATAACACTAAACAGTTACACACTAGAGAGCCTAGTGGTAAGAATCCTATATATTTCTAGCCAAGTGACTAACTGACTACTAATGCTACTAAATCTTGAATTAAAAAGGTGTCTTCATATGATTATTTATCAGCAAACAATTTCAATAAAAATCATAATAATTGTATGTGCAAAATTGTGAAGTTTCAGACGTTATGAACCGGAATAAAGTAGGCAAGAACTATTTGTGTTGAAGTAAACTGAAATTTTATTCTGTTAAGTTAAAAGAACACACCTTAAATATATACTATGTCCTGTACTGGCAGCAAGAACCTAAATACCCAAGCCCACACCCAAAATATAAGGAAAAGAAAGGTATGGAATCAAACCATTGCCATTCCACACATAAGAATAGTCATGCTCACGTCTTAAAATGAGAATATATTACCTAGTAGAATATTTGGTCACTGCAGCATAACAGGTCAAAGTACATGTTTATAGATTTAGGCATAACTACAGTCATAATGCTGTAGATGGAGAATTTGCTCTCCACATTTCCCACATCCCAAAACTTAAGAACCACATAAAGTAAAAGAAGAGAAGGTCAATTTTGAATGATACAAGTACAACACAACCTTAAATGAAAAAGAAAATAATGAGCACCCCAGCAGAGGAGAAAAGATTAAAGATCAATGAGAAAGGTTTACAAAAAATGCCAAAGAACTGCACAAGAAAGATAAGTGAGTACCTATCACTACTATTTGATTCTGCAAAAGCCCAAAACAAACTACTATTTGATACGAGTCTTCATGTTAGTTCTGCTCTGAGTTTGACCTCTAACGTATATATGTTCTTATCATAATAATTTAATAATATTAAGAAAAATTATGTTCATAAGTTCCAAAAAGTTCAAATTGATTCCCGTTAATTTTAGACAAACGCTGTCCAAGTTCAACTAGAATAACTTATGATGAGTTCAAATAAGTTTTTTCTTCAAGTTCTGATAAGTTTAGGTAAGTTCTATAAGTACAAATAAGTGAATTTTAGGAGAAAAGAACAAAGCGATAAGGTAGTAGATGCTCTTCTAAAAACTCAAAATAGCATACCATAGCCTTGTAAAACATAACAGCATGCTACAACACGTAAGAATGTTTCTACATGACTAGCTAGAGGGGCAGCTCCAGATAGTATTAGTCTCACTTTCCCCCCCAACGCTTCCTTCACCTGTGTCAAATCAAAAAGATTCAAGTAAGAAGAAACTCCAAAACACAATAATTCAATAGAAAGGAAATATATATATAAAGTAACAAAGCAATAGATTGAATACCTTGCTAAATACAATTTTGTCAAATATGGGAGCTGCGTCTGAATGCTTGGTACCCTTCTTCATGTTGTTGAATTTGCTGAACATCATAAGTATGACAACAGTCAAATTGATAGCAAAAAGAAATACAGATTCAATGCCTAAAAAGCAGCTAATCCTTAATAATTAGATGAAATCTATAACATCCTAGCATTGGCTAGTGAACAAAAATAATAACTAAAGCAATTCCAATGATTATAATTTCACTTAAATAGTAAGTACCGTGAGTATGCAAAGCCAAAAAGTGTACGTTTCAGCAAACCACCTGCACGAAGTTTCTCTTGCAAACCTGCAAGTGAAGCAGTCAGGAACTTGTCAATTATAACTAAACTCGTTGTAATTCTTCTTATGGCCCCGCAAAGGAAATTTAAGTAAATAGACATAACAGAACAATTAAAATTCTCTTTTCAAGTTATGTACCTGAATAAATTCTGTCCAAAACACGAGGAACAGCACAGAAAACTGTCGGCTTTAACACTCCAATATCCTCAAGTAATAACTTGACATCCTAAAATTTAACACCATGCATTAAAATTTCTGTAACATAAGCCATGTACATTTCAAAATTTACTCTAGAAACATCATTGCAAGCAGTGACTTACCCCTCTCCAAAAGCCTATACGTGCACCATGAGAGATAAAGCACTCCTCAATCACCCGATCAAAGATATGAGCCAGAGGCAGGTATGATAGATACACATCATGCATGCTCAACTGCAAATTGTTACAAAACAGAATACAAAGAGACGTCTGAGGTAAGTATAAACGAAACATGCAAGATCTTATTGACAACAAAATTTACTCAGGAATCTATATTAATCACCTCTTCTTTCGAACTTTCCAGGAAACGATTTACGCCGGCAATTAAAGTAATAATATTTTCATTAGATATGAGTACACCCTTTGGTTCCCCAGTTGTTCCGCTCGTATACATAATGGTGCAGATATCACTCTTGTCCTTCTTCGCTAGATCATATTGTTTATCACCTCCCTGCAAGTAGACAGGTAAGATTAAGTAAGTCACCTTCACAAGCCATTGAAAAAGATGAAACACAACTGCAGAATAGTATCAAACTATAAGCAGACCCAATATGCAAAAGCAAAAGAAAACAATAACAATAATAATAATAGACATAAAAGTCATAAGAATTTTCAAAGGTAATGGTGTTTAATAAAAAAAATTGCATAGAACCACATAATTACTTGAGGTGGTATATAAAGATCCATATACTCCCTCCATAATTATTATGCAAGTCAAGTAGTCCGTGGACAAAAGATTAAAACATTCTCCAGCATCAAAATATGCCCACCTACCAATTGCAAAAAGTCATCCCAACCATACATCATCATGCCAAGTTTTTCAACAGCTTCTTTCTGCTCATGTGTGATCTTCCCAAAACTAACCACAGCTGCATAAAAGTCGCATATAAAAACTCCATAAAAATAACATAGAAAGCTTAACACTATATAAAACAGACGTAACTTACTTTTCAAGTATTTCGATGTGTTTTGCAAAGCTTTAAGCAGCTGAAAGTGAAGAACAGAAAAATGGTAACTCGTTACAAGACTTCTCAGGGGGGAGAAAACATTTCAAAGTATGTAGCAATAAATCCTATCATCATGAGAAAGCCTTCAAGGAATTACTTGTACAATGTGAAATAACAAATTCTCCAATAGTTAAGTTTA
This sequence comes from Beta vulgaris subsp. vulgaris, assembly GCF_026745355.1. Lineage (NCBI taxonomy): Eukaryota > Viridiplantae > Streptophyta > Magnoliopsida > Caryophyllales > Amaranthaceae > Beta > Beta vulgaris. The sequence goes on along the minus strand of NC_079206.1, from coordinate 2,308,409 downwards.
CAGCTCACATAGCCAAAGGCCACTAATATACCTCAGGAATCTTTTTTTCTTCTACGAATGCAATTGAAACTTCTGCATGGGAAATGATAAATTCCACAGCACCAGCACCTACAGAAAACAGATAAAACAAGAGAGATGAAAACACGGATGACAACAAGATCATGTTAAAGGAAAGTTCAAAAGAACAATGATATAGTATGGCATATAACCCTTTTAAGGTTTATATTAACTAACATTGGAGTAAATCTTCATAGAATGAAAGCTTACCTAAAGTGTCATACAAAGGAACACAATAGAGTCCATGGGCATTGCAGGCCTATAAAAATGCTCTAATATTAATAAGATTGATGTAAACATAAACAATTAGCATTGCATACAAAGCGCTGTTTCTGCCATCATCTGATTCCCTACAGCAGATGTAAGTGTGCAAATCAAATATAAGCACAGTCCACGAGAAGGACTATTTTCCCTTGAGATCTCATAATGCATCAGAACCAACATCCAACAGATATAAAGAGTAAGATAGATGGCCGTCAAACCACATAAAAGCATGTTGTATAGGAAGGGAATGGATAGAAGAAGAATTATGTACCTCCATGCTCATGATCCACTCAGCACAATTTGCTCCATAGATACCACAACGTCCTCCCTGAAAGCAATATGTTAATATATACATTATAATAATTGTAAAAGAAATGCAAAAGGACATTTGCCATGCGCAGGGTTAAACACAATATGATGAACAAGCAGATTGGTAACTTCGGTGAATAAAGAGAGCAAGTTTTAGGTGACAGAAATTATGAGGGCACCACTGTATGAAATTTGGGACAGAAGACCACAAGTCTATCAAAGGTACAAGTTAGCGACATTGAGAAGATAAAAGCTACACTAGTAGACTCTTCATGTTACCTCAAGTACTCATGTTAGGCTCCTCGACACTCCTACATATGAATGCTAGACATTTCTTTTCGGACCAAACCACACAAAAATGTTTATAACATAGCCAAGTCTGACTTGAACGCAAATCATTATCTGAAACTATCAATTGAAACTGAGTAATATTGGATAAAACAATTCTTTCAAAAATCCAGATGAAACCATTAACAGGGGAGTTATAACTTTATATCATGTAGATATATTAAATCACAAGCTCCTCAGCACATGAAATCTACCAAAGCATACATAATGTCAACAAAAAATTGTGCAAGGGACAGCTTACCTCTCCAACACCACAATGACGTATAGAATTCCCCAATTTTATGACCACGTCGTATACCTCCTTATAAGTTGTCCACACATATTCTCCAGGCTGCAAAGATAGATCAAACACGTGAATTCAATTCTAAGAACTGCATATACCCTACTTTTCATGTCACATAGACTTCATTGGAAAACAAAATTAGTGTACCTTCCCATCCACAATCTCACGATGACCAAGCATCGGATTATTAGGATATTTCTCCACAGTCATGCTGCATCAGAAACGTGGAAATTACTTCAATAAAACAGATTTCTTGGTTGCTTTTTTTACATAGAACATATTTTAAACTTTCGTTAGCAGAATCGACACGTAAGTTCCATTTTCCCATGTACACCTAAAGCTAGGTGTACTCAAAGCTATTTTGGCTACTCGCTTGCTCAAACAAATTCTTCTTTAAAAAAAGTCCACCTAACTCTTGTATCCGAGAACACCTAAGAATTTGTATAATGATGTGTAAATGAATGCTATATCCGGTCAAGTACCTGCCTAGTAGTATCTTAAATAGAACTCAAAACATTACACAGGAAGTACTGTTATATAGACGACGTTTTCAACTGCAAGGATGATAAACCATTAATTAAAATTAAAGCTGCAAAAATTGCCAACACTGCAAGATGGATTTACTCTTTGTTCGTCTTAGGTACATCCGTACATAGTTCGAAATTAAATGCATATTGTACACCAAGCCTAAACCTCCAAAGAGTTGTCACAATGGCAAATTCTCTTACTATTATATTATAAGTCAACCAAAATCAAGAGTATCAAAATGAAAATCTATTTCACCAAAAATAAAATTAAAAATTTGATCCGAAAAACAATTACAATTTCCAGACGAAGAAATACAGAAAAAAGAAAGAGAAAGTAAGAATTCATCCAATTGAATATGACTGAGACAAAACTACTGATTAATAATAGAAACACACAGATTCGAAATTAAAGCTCACGCAAATTCAGTTCTAATTTGATAACTATACAAATTTCATGATAAATGATTCAGAACAAAAAAAATCGTCACTGAATTCGGAAAAACAAAAAGAACAACACAAATCTCAATCAATCGTAAGCGAAAAATCGATCAACTTCGCAAATTCTTAACGACTCAGTCAATACAAAAACGAAAGTCAAAATTGACGAACTTCAATCAAAATAATGAAAAAAAAAATGAAGAAACTCAAACGAAAAAGAAATGGAGGAGAGAGAATAACCGAAAGATATCCCAGCATGTCTCCATTCCTGCAGGTGTTTGAGGAAATCCATCTTTAGCGAAGATACTGCGATAAGCAGGTCCGATAGAAGGAATTTCGCCTTGTTCTGGCTTCGCAGGTTCGATCTCGTAGATGTATTTCTTAGTTTCCGCCATTGTTGAAAGTTTCGAGGTTTTTTTTCTCTCTATTTCGGAGGAGTAATTCCAGAAAGTGCGAAATAAATCTGGTGGTTTTTAGTCCAGAGAAAGGAAACGAGGATGGAGAAGGAAAAGAGGAGGAAGAAGTTTGTATGTATATAAGGGAGTTTTTTTTTTGGTGGCAAGTGGACAAAGCACGAGAAAGTGACAGGAAAAAGAGAGAGAGAAGGCGGAATATTTGCGTATAGGACGAGAGAGAGAGAGGACACAGAACTAGTACTTCATTTATCAGCGTTACAGAATACAGGGTGAAATTTTTACCTTTACGAAAGTGATAAAACGCTTATTGTTAGTCCCGTTGTTTCAAAATATAAGTCACGTATAATATTCGAGGTCGAATTTTGACGGTTAATTACTCTCGATTCATGTTGATAGAAAAATAAAATAAGAAGTTATTATAGTTTTTATTTGTTATATTATAAGAGTATTTGTGGTGAAAGCAAATTTTCGTAAAGTGCAATGTCTTATATTGTTGAAACGGATAGCGTGTTTGCTAAGGGTCCTATATGTTCAACTTATTTTAACTTATATAAGATCTTATAAGATCAAATAAGATTAGATAAAATAAGATAAGATGTTATGTTAACTTATCTTCACTCATTTCAGAAAAAAATAAAATAAAGATAAAATCAGATAAGATTTATAAGATAAGATAAGACAAAATAAGTTGAACAGAACAGACCGTAATTAAAACAATATTGTCATTTCAGCATATTTACATACATAAATAGCAGTTGATTTAATTATAACAAGTGTTTCAAACGCATAAATACGGGTCATTATTTATTTGGGGGGAAATTTCAGTGATACACACAAATGGATGTAACTTTTTACTTTTTGACAGATATCACATGTTTATTTTTTTGATGAAAGGTTGTCTTTTATATTTTTATTTAATCAAAAAGTTAGTTTTTTTTTTACGTAAAGGTATCTTTTTAAAAAAAAAAAAAAGTGAATCATTGTTGTTAGTAGGTAGCGTGTCTATTAATAATTAGCGTTTTACCGCCTCTCTTTCCTCGGCCTCGCAAATACTCCCTCCGTTTTTTGAATTTGTACATGTTCCTTAAATACTTGTTTCTTTTGAATTGCTACAACTTTCTTTATTTGGAGTATTTGGCCCACCAAAAAGTAATAAATTTTTTTGTTAATCACTTTTTCCACCAAAAAATGCTCTTTTTCACCTTTTCTCCTTATTTATATTAAACGGGTCAAAAATACCCTCAAAAAAAGTTTGAAAGTGACATTGCTTAAAATTTTGTGCAAAACACAATGTAGCAAATAATAATAAAAAATTGAGGGACTAATATATCATATCTTTAATTGATTACTATATCATATCTTGGCTGCATCTTATCATATCAAGTGGTTGTTATATTACGTTACTCTAAAGTTTTATTAAAACTAAATTCAGTAAAATAGGTTTAACAAAATTAGCTATTTCATTAAAAAGTGACATATATCAGCAAGAGAAATAGAGAAAAAGGATCCAGAAAAGAGAGAAAAAAGACCCAAGGAGGAGAAGGAGATGGGAGAGGAAGATGGGGGTTTTGACCAGTTATGGATAAATAGTGTCCATAACGATATGTAAACATACTTACTCTAAAGTACTAGACCAAGAAATCAATCAATTATAAGAGTTGAAATCTAAGTAAATAGATTATTATATATTTACGTACCCTGGACCCAAGACCTAATAGAGCTAATTCTGATTTTCTTATCCACGTCGACGCTTCATTTGTGAGTACCTTGGTGACTATATGGGGGTAGGAGGGGTGGTGAGAAATAACCAGGTGGAGTGGGTGCTGGAATTTGGAAGATGTAGTTTCACTTTTGACATCCTTTCTTCGGAATTATGGCACATTCATGAGGGTTTTCTTATAGCGTCCATGGATAATTAAGATCATGCTATCATTTTCTCGGATTGTACTAATACAGTGTAAATTCTTTGTAACCCTGAGGGTAATTATGACAAATATATGAGCTAGTGTGATTTTTGAGTGTGTAAAGCTGTGGAGGAACATGTCGGGAGCAAAGCTTTAGCATTGTGGCAGAAAACAAAACAAGGTTGCGGATATGTTAGCTAAGAATAGCCGCTATGGTCGTAATAGAAACATTGTAATTAGGATTTTTCTCCATCCACCTAATTATTGTATGGATGCTTTATTATCGGATTGTAAAACTATTTTCAATTTCGTAATATAAGTTGGTTGCTTTTTATACCAAAAAAAAATAAGAATATTTCATATATGCACGTGGTGTGCATAAGCATTTATGAGAAGTAGTAAATATGATAGCATGTGTACTGTAAGACACCTAACATTATACTTTCTCCATTCTATTTTTGATGTTTTCACTATTGTACAACCTAGTATATTTGAAGTGAGGCTTTCTTTTTTCAAGCAGCTTGATGCACTAGTTGTTTTTTTTCCTCCGATAGGTCTGGAGCTTTATGCCACTCAAGCACATTCAAGTCTTTCGAATCAAAAGATTAATCCAGTGACAAGCGATTACGCGAATGTATCGGCTATTTTTTCGTTTGTGCGATTATTTCGAATTTCTTGTACCGACCAAAAGCGCACAAGAGAAAAACGGATCCTTACCAAGACGACTTATTTCTTAGTAAGTGCAAGAGAAAGAATTTGAGGACTTCTACCGAAACTAGATAAGCCGTTGTTATACAATATGTGTGCGTTGGTACACACAAGATGCTCAATCTTTTGGATCAAAGTGGCACACGTTTCACAATACATGCACCATTTTCTTATTTTGGATGTTTCACAATACATGCGTCATTTTATCTTTTTGATGTTCCACAATATATTTCCTCCTTGAACATAATCACATGGGTTTAAAATGCAATCACAACCATCGGTTTCATCACCCTTGATTTGTGTGTCATATAGAAATGGTGCATGTATTGAAAATGGAAGTAATATTTACTTTCACTAGATTTTTGTGAATAATATAAAACACAATTTTTGACATATAAGGTGTTGTTGGATTAATCTTAATATATAATTACAAGATTGCAACATTTTATAATTTTCACAAATATATAATTAAAGATATATATTAATGATTAAAGTCGTGTATTGGCAAGATGACAAGTATGAAAGTCAAAACGTTTTAAGAAAAAATAAAGTATTTTGATACCAAATATGGTTACGTGGCAATTGACATGAAATTTTCCAATGAGGTATGTGTTGCAATTACTTATGTGAAGTAAATGTATGTCGTCCCGCTATAAAATGTCAGTATATGGTCATCAACCTAGGTCAAATAATTATGTTGTATAGTATTCAAAAACTTGAGAAATTCAATGACTTGGTCATTTTGAGTATTTTGAATAGTTATCTCAACATGTTATATGTCATACCAAACTAAGCGTAGCCTAATAATAAGAATTATATCCTCCAATCTCGAGGTAGGGGAGTTCAAACTTCATTAGGGACACTTTAAGAGGGGCTTTCCTTTACCTTTATCTCCAACTTTCGAAAACGTATAACCACTAACCGAAAGTCAGATCTTTCATCTTAAACAAAAATGTTATGCATCTTAAAATTAATTCATATAGTCTTGTTTATTGAAATGAACTTATATAGTCTTGTTTATTGAAATGAACTTGTATAGTCTTGTTTGTTGTAGCTAATGAAGAAGATATACCCCCTGGCCCCTGACCAACATAAAATATACAATTGAGACATTGCATTGAATTTATCTTCCAAATCCTGCCAACCATATCATAGTTATACCGTATTTACCGTACCATACTACCATAGGCCCACGGCGCCAAAAACGTTTATAATGTAAAATGATCGCGATATCTTCTTAATTAATAGCCTGGAATCTTCTACTACTCCCTTCGTCCTATAATATAATGCCTACTTCATTTTTGGTGGGTCAAACTTTAAAATCTTTGACCGAATATTCTCATTTGTATATATAAAAAAAACATATTCATGTGGGATATTGTTAGATTCGTCTCAATGTGTAGTTTCATAATATCAACTTTTTATATATATTTTTTATTAATACGGAATTGAAAATATTAAAGGTCAAAATTACGTCTTGGAGACCGTGTAAAAAAAAAACAAGCACTCTATTATGAGACGGAGGGAGTATTAAAGTTAAAGAACAATTTCTTCACACGATAGGCAATGGCTTGAAAATCAGACCAATAGATTTCTCATAAGTTTGGCAAATGGATAAAAGTTGAGCTCCAAGTCTCCAAAGTATACAACTGTACTTATAGAGTTGATAGTCTTATACAAGACCTATATATGCTCCACTAATAGTTTTCGTCTAATTTTTCAAAGACTTCATTGTTGAGCTATTATGAGTTTTGATGATGATAAACTAAAGTAATAACTAACAAAGTTTATAAGTTTTATGCATGCAAGGTTCATTAATTAATAATGGTACTTTATAAAGATAATAAGTGAAGTTTCGGAAATGGAACTCCAAGAGAAGAACAAAGTTCTTGAATTGGAACCATGAAACCGTTCCTTTGAATAATGGAACTGTTCCTATAGAACTATGTTAGTGGAACAAGTATGGGAAACAAGTTGTCTAAACGAGTTCCAGAGGTGGAGTAATGGATAGCATGAAGCAGATGTTAATGGCAAAACCCTTATTACGGAGGATAAAAAGATGATTTTATAACCATTAAGCCAACCTTGATAAAATAAAATAAAATTATGGAGCATATATGTAGTAGCATTTAGCAGAGATCTGTATGGTAAACATAAGGGGGTACCTATTTGTCTAATGCCCTAATCTCATAACACATTCTTTTCTCTCATTTCTTGAGCAAGTATGGATTAATAATCCCTTTATCCCTAAATGTTTACTTCATAGTCTTTTGGTCACTTTTGACTGGAAGATATATTTTTTGTGTGTAAGTCAAGAACAAAAGTAAGGAGAGGTTCATGTCACATATTAATAGAATGAAACAATCTGAAGAGGAAAAGTGGATTAAAGAAAGGGAGTAGATAATTAAAGCAACTTGATATTTGCTCTGTTTCGTTTAGTGGTTGTAATTTGACCTTTGCACTATTTCATGTAATTTTTAGACTAATATGAACAAATAAATATTAGTAGGTAATAATGAGATGATGGATCCATCTTAATATATAATTTTATAATATCAATTTTTATATTTTCTAACTTCAAAAAAAAAATTGAACACTTATTAACACATGTAGTTTAAGTATATAGGTTTTTTTTATATAGTAAAGGATATAGGTTTTGTGGTCATGAAATTTTATTTAATAAGCTAGATGTAAAAGGTATTAGTAGGATTTTTCTAAACAAAAAAATGGTAGGAGAAAAAAAGTTAGATGATGCTTATTAATTTTCGGTCAAATGGGCGTTAGAAAACTAACATAACAATAGTGAAACTGTTCAAAAATGAAACTGTTTAAACTAATATGAGACAAATCAAAAATAAAGTTTTGAGATTATTGTTATATAGAAAAATAATATCTACTAATTAAAAATTAAGTTATTAATTATCAAAGTTGTGAGTTGAGAAATATAAAAAACAAATTATACAATCAGAAAAAATGAAGTAATTCCTAGTTTCTTATCAAACCATTAGTCAAATGGATATGCTAAATATACTCCTATGTTTTTTATTAGTTTACCCATTTTGACTTTTGACATAGCTATTCACATACATGACTTTGACTATCTCTTGTGATTTATACTTTTAAGAAAAACATAAACATGTAAGAAATTGTTAAGTTCTTTTGAAGGTGTATTATCCAAATATCAACATTTTATAATTTTTACTTGTTACTAATTAGAGATATTAATATTTAAATTAGTAACTCAACCAATATAACCCAAAGAAATAGTATTGGTGTAATAAAGACGAGAAGAAATATGTACTTGCTATTTATTAGCATAGATAATAGATTTTTTTTGGTTTGAACTGATCACCAATTCAATCTTAGCATAGATTCTTTAAGTGCAACTTGGCAGAAGTCAAAGTCTATCTCTTTCCAAACAGGAATACGTGGAGAAGATTCGAGATTGAATTATTCAACCATGTAGTCTTTTGGCGAACACTACAAGCAGACAAGCACGTATATCCGCAAAGAATTTATCGCATATCCAGGAATACCATGAAAAAGGTATACCTAATGCACATTTTTTTCTTCTTATTACTCATTTCAAATCATCCAGAGTATAATGTATTAAAAAAAAGAAAGTTTTAAATAAGCAAATGAGCAAATAAGCAAACAATTAGCTTGGGTGTACTATGTGGAAAGTTTCAAATGAGCAAATGAGCAAAAAAAATACTCCTTCCGTCCCAATTTATTTGCTACATTTTGCCATTTAGGTGTGTCCCAATTTATTTCCTACATTTGCAACTATTTTCATATATAGTACATAGGTCCCACACTTTATTTACAAATTTGCCATCACTCCCTCCTTGATTTTTGTAAATATATTCATATACAACACATAGGTCCCACAATTTACCTATTTGTTTTTTTTGTTAATTCTTGTTATGGCAATGGTCCCCACTCCCTCCTTGATCTTTGTGATAAAGCAAATGTAGCAAATAATTTGGGACGGAGGGAGTAGCTTAGGTGTGCCATGCACATGGTACACCCGAGGTTATCACGAATAATGAACTTCATATATCGGTTATGTCATCACTTTAATCGTCATGTAAATTTTATCTTGCTATGATTGATTTGAAGACCTATTGATTCTAACAATGGATTGTTGAGTTGATCATTCGAACCTTTCAATTCATAAATGCGGATCATTCAGACCTATATAAGTCAAATTCTTATCTCATTTAAAGTGCATTTTATTTTATATATTCAAGTTTATCGTGTAACACATGTTATTATTTTGCTCGTTGCTCTTTTGTAGAGCTTCAAATGAGGAGAAAAGAACAATTTTTTTTTCTCGATATATCCTCCAACTTTTCAAAATTTGCTATATACCCTTTAATGTCTCTGAAGTTAAACATATGCCCTTATTAATGACCAAAAACTATCAGCTTTTTCCTATCATAACCCTTGATTTCGTTACTACACACTAATTAACTCTTATATATTTGATCCATTTAATGTCATGGAAATGTGTTAATGACTAAAGAAGAGGGAAGAGAGTTATGGAGTAACAGAGATAAAATGGTCATATATAGATGGTGTTTTATTGGTGGTCAATTATATACTCAAGGTTCAAATAGAGTTCATTAGTGTTTAGTAATATTATTAGGGGATAAAGACTAAAACATTTGATGTGTTATTCATCAATGTAAGGGTGTCAATGATAGACCTGGCAAAGTTGGTCCTGTTTCGAAAATCCGATCCGAAATATCCGATCCGTGGTCCGATCTGGGTCCGAACGAGACGGTCCGAACCTTGATCCGAATCCGAAACGGTCCCGATCCGGTCCGAATCCCGATCCGAAATAATCTTGATCCGAAACTCATCCGAAATCCGAATGATCCGATATAATCTTACCCGATCCGAAATCGATCCGACCCGATCTAACACTGATCCGACCCGAAGGTAAACCAGTCCGAAATTATTGGTTTCGATTAGGCTTTAATCCGAAATACCCGAAACTTACCCTTTTTTTAAATAAAAAAAATATCATTGGCATAAGTATTCCATTCATTCCACCATAGTCCGATTTCGATCCGAAATAATAGTCCGAACGATGACCCAATCCGAAACGATCTGATCCGGTCCGATCTGAATTGGTCCGGTCCGATTCCGATCCGAAATAATAATCCGAACGATGACCCAATCCGAAACGGTCCGATCCGGTCCGATCCCAGTCCGAATGTAACTTGATCCGAAAACGGTCCGATCTGAATTGGTCCGGTCCGAATCCGATCCGATTGGTCCGATTGCCAGGTCGAGTCAATGATGAGAGTCAAGTTCGAGTTCGATGTAGCTCGAGTCGCTAACATCTCATATTAGGCTCGAGTTGAAGTCAAACATATTTATGATCGAATTAATTTCACTTAAGTCATGTTTTGACCAGGTTGTTAATCTCAAGTAACTCACAAGTTATTCCATCTCAATAAAATCGCTATGCTAGACGATATGTTGGATTTAAGCAATTTGCTTTCAGTAGTAGTGTTCTCAAATTTCTTGCAATTTTCAAAGTTAGAGTTTTGAGTAGCTCAGTTCTACTTACAAACAACTCGAGTTGAGCTCACACAAGTCGAATTTTGACCAAGTTAATTTAAGTAACTCACGAATTGTTTCGTTTGGTTTGCATGCACTTCAAAGAGCTAGTAGCCTAGCACATTCTCCATTTCTTTTCAAACCATACTTTTAACTATTTAACCATGTATTTATATAGTTTATATATCATTTTTTTAAGCATTTTACTTAATAATGATTAAGGATATTAATCGGTTAAATTAAGCATTGGCAAATGCAAGCCTGAAAGTCAAACAATGTAGATGAAAAAAAACAGAGGTAATATTAATTCAGTTGATCTTGAAGCCCAACTTTGTGTTGTAAAAAACATCAATATTAACAAATTCGAGAAATTGTTCTAGTTAAACTCGTGAAGGGTCTATTTGCTCAAAAAAAATAATTTACATACAAGCCTATATAATCAAATTATAATGGTAAATTCACAAAACAAAATGATTTTGCATACCTAATTTCATATAAAGAGGTTCTTTACATTTTATTTAAAAAGGTCCTGACACAATTCTAAAGTAATCAAATGACCTAGTGACATATTTTTATTTTTAAAAATCATCTAGTAACTCAAAATCTCTCCAAGAGGCTTGAATAATCTTTCAAGCTATTAGGAAAAATTCTACTATTAAACAATATCATTTAGCTTATTTGGAAAAAAAATGCTATTAAGCTATTATCTTTTAGCTTAGAAAAATAAGCTTGTTCATAAACATAAACAAACAAATACTCTCTCTATTTTTTTTTTTTATCATTCTCACTTTCCTGTGAGCGTCTCCCAATGCACCTCTTTGAACTTAAATATCTACCATTATATATTAACAATGTACTAACTGACACGAATCAAACAAGACCCCACATGACCAAAGTTATTAAAATCGCGATTCAAATCTTAAAATCTTACGATTTTACGATTCAAAATATTGTAGACGATTCGATTCCCAATTCTAGACGATTCTATACATTTCTGTTGACTAGCGAAAACCTCGCAAGTTTAAATCATGCTAACAAAGAAAATAAGAGATATATATTGTTAGTTATTGCCAATATAGTGGGTAAACAACTATTTTTTTCCAATTTTTAGGTCTTCTAACTTATGATTTTAGCATATTCAATGAAGATTGAGTGCAATATCTTGATTTTACATGTTTGTAGAATCTTACGATTCTACGATTCGATTTTACGATTCGATTTTAAAGGTTGTTTTCTATTCAAACTAGAATCTCGATTTTAACAACATTGCACATGACTATATTTTTTCTTATGAATTGAAAAAAAATTGAAAATATTCTCTTTAAGTAAGAATACTTCAAGATTACCAGTGAAAAAGATAAAAAAAAAAAAAACAGAAGTAATTATTTATTCATACTTTAAAATTTCAATTAAGGTCATTATCTGCATTTATTTTGCAAAATTAATACTCTTGATAAGATGTAAAAAAAAAATTCAATCAAGGTTACTGAAATTGAGGAGAGCATGACGTTGGATAGAAGTGGGTGGAGGGGTAATATCTATGTGGAGGAAGGGGTCTGATTATTGCATTTATTTGTTTTTCTCAATTGTGTTGGTATTAAAATCTTTTGCTGAAAACCTTTTCTAAACACTTTTTGGTGTAAACCTTGTTTTCAAAAAAAAAAAAAACTTTTATCACTCTTGACGATGTCATCTCCTCTGACGATTCATGTTAGCCGACCCCAATCACCTTGGAAATAAGGCTTAATTGTTGTTGTTGTTGTAACGTATCCCAAGTATCTTCCACTAGATTCCAAGCTCATAATCCATTGACTTTAGTCTTATCATTATGTTAAAGCAAAGATTAAATTCTGAAATATTCAACTAACAAGTGGTTAAGTACAGCTGTACAGATTAATTATCAGTTCATGTACTAAATAGAATGCATGGTGTTTGATAAGTAATTCATTCAATATAAATCTTATTCAACTTCCACCGCAACCAACTCGCCATCCCTACAAATTACTAGTACTACTCCATCATTTTATTAAATACTGGTCAATTCTCAATTTCATCATCTTTTACTACTATTTAGCAACCATTTAAGAGGCCCATAAAAATGATTAAAAATACCCTTAAAAAAAAAGAGGCCCATAAAATTCATTGCTTCGAGAAAGAAACTTAAATAGTTATATAACGTGTCGTGTCTTATCCTTCACTAAGCTACCCCTCCTAAGTCATATCCAATAACTACTCCTTTAATCCAGAATCGACTCTTTTAATTTGACTTTTATAATCTATAAAACGTGATTCATTTTGGATTTTCGGGTATCCGAATATGCGGGTATTAGAAAAGACGGTCCATTACCCGACCTTAAAAGGACGGGTACTCGTTTTTTTCCGAAGTCGGGTTACAAGGCACCCTGCTCACTTTACTTATTTAAAGAAAAAATTGCATTTATATTACTTTGTAGTTTCCAGGAAATTACTACTCCATATTACTATTAAGCATAAAATATGAGTTAACTACCATCACAAAGATCAATAATAAAAGTAGGAGTTTTTGGGGCAAATATTAAAGGGCGTTTCACTCATATTATTTTGGTACGAGGTATGGGTTTAGAATGAGCAAAATCCATAACTAGTGTTTGTTTAATAAATTGATAGATTTAAAACCAATACCTCAAATCCATAAAGTATGGGATTCAGAAACTCAAGGGGAAAGATGGGTATAACTCATACCAATACGTCTAGGTATCAAATTGAAGAAAAATTTGTATTCCCAAATAAAACCAAACACATGGTATCAGGTGCACATGATGCAATGGCGAAGGACAATAAAGGACGAGAGTAGAAAGAATGGTGGTGGTTTGATGGAGGATTTTGCGACGACAGACTACAGTGGTCCATTCAGACTATGGTCTCAGAACTGCCAGAAAGAATGAGTAGGGTTTTGAGTCTTTGAAGCAATTCCCCAAATATGATTATGTAACTGGTAATAAGATTATAAAGAAAAAATAAATAATCGGGTATCCGGGTACCCAACAGTTGTTTCTATGAGGCCCATCACCCAACCCGGTTTTCTTCATTATTACCTGATCGAAGACCTGCCAAAAATACACAAAACAGATTTTGACCCAATTTTTTTGTGCGGGTCAGCTGGTTTCGAAGCAGGTAATTCGGACCATATATTTATGAATACCCCTAATAATCTGTAGGCTAGAGTAAATGTAACGGCTTGTTTGGAATGAATTTATATGTACTAAGATCTATATAATATCTAGAAGCAATAAAATGATGATCAGATAAATAATTGATCAGTCAGCATTTTTTTATCTAAGTAGAATTACTAACCCAGAGGCCAGAGGCCCAATAAAGCACATAAATTAACATTAGGTCCACACTAATTTAGTGCGTATCAAGTCCATATAAGTTTTTTGGTAGTACCAATCAACGAGAACAAATAGCAAATCATTCAAAACTCACCCAACGTTGATATTTCCACCCAGTTTCTGTAAAACCACCTCAAAATAGTGCAGTTTCTTAGGAGTTGGGATACACCATACATATAAGCCCCAAATTACCAACAAATAGCATCAAATGAATAAATGAGCTGCAGACAAAGCCTGAATACACATAGTTCTACGGTATACCCGGAAACATAATAGACAAGCTGAAAAGATAATACATCATGACATTATGTTCTTCAAAGATAGCCTGTAGCATTCTAACTTCTACGGGGCAAAATCTCGCTATACTTGCGAGTAAACCTTACCAATAAGGATACATTTATTCTATGACAAGTTTTAATGTAGCTTCAAATAATACCAAAAAAACTAACAGGATAGATGTTATAGAACAAGCTAAACCATCATTTCTTTTTGTTTTTCTTTCTTTGCTTCACTTGTCTCTCTAAACTTTTCAGGCGTTGACTCAAAACTGTTGATGATGATGAGGGTTTTCCTTCGGTGAGCTTTGGTTGATCACTAGCTGCAGGTGTCGAAACGGGTTTTTTTGACTGAGAGGCTGCAGAGGCTTGTTTGAGCGCTTCAAAGAAAGAAAAGCCAGATTGTGTGCTTTGTTTTGAGGAGCTAGGTGGTGGAATTGGTATTTCAGGAACTCCAATCGCCTTCTTAACACCGGGAACTTTAAGCACTGCAAATTTTAGATTCACAAATCCATCATGAAGATTAGGTTTTGAGATAGTCCCTAAACACCTAAAGATAACATGACTTAACAAAGTTACCCTTGAGGGGTCGCCTGGATTTAGGGAAACTTTTAAGGGGTTAATGACTAGGAGAGAAACTGTTAGGGGAAATAATTTGACGGGGTAACTGTTAAGAGGAAACTAATTAGTACCAGGTTTGGTATGAGGTAACTTATTGCAAGGGAGATCATTCTTGCACTTTGGTATTAGAAGAGAGACCAGAGGAGAGAGAGAGTAGAGAGACCACAGGAGCAATAGAGGCAGAGAGCAGAGAGACTAGAGGAGAGAGAGAAAGCCGCATAATGTTCGCTTAAAATTACCCAGTGAATTATTACTCTAGGGGGGGGGGGGGGATAATCCATTACCCTCATATTGGAGGAATAAAAATGGGCCTAAACAACCACCCTCGTTCCAGACATAGGATTTAAGCCCATACATTTTACGCCTTAAATTATTCGGGCTTGTTCACTCGATCCAGGCAAGCCCTTCTAGTATTATTTCTAGCTTCTCCTATCACATAAAAGTGTGTGGTTTATCATTTGAGGGAAAGGACAGAGAGAGAAGGGGAAGGATTGCGCTTCCATTATACTTTTAAATGTTTCCAATAGATGACGGACTTTGGTTCATTAAAAGGGCAAAGAAACTGGATCCCTCCAATTGATTTCCTTACCCTTTCATCATTCCATATCCAAACAAGGTAAAATGAATTCCTCATCTTTATTCCCCCTCCCTTTCCCTCCAAAATCTCACATCCAAACACACTATCATATTAAGTGATGGACATATTAAGAAATCCAATCATGAATCCTAACTAATATAAGAAAGCTAAAAGCCTACGGACATCCTAAAATGGCTGTGGCATCTGATCATTCATACAAATAATCAATACTTCAAACGTAAGATAACAAAATGAGAAGCACATAATGCCTATCTGTGGACAGAAATGCAGAATGGATAACTCACCAGATCCATACGCGAAGGAGAAGATATTAGAAGTAACCCAATAACAAAATATAGCCTGCACAGAAAAACATGGAAAAAAAAATTAAGGACCTGCTTTTCTGATTGATGATGATATGCACATGAAGAACCAAGTTCAGCAGAAGACCGAAACCAGATTGAATATATTTCACAAAAATATTTCTACATGGACAATGATGAATTTTGAGTTATAAATTGCTTCGAATCTAAGATTACTCAGTGTATATGCCTTCAACCAAGCCCAACCTCCTGCACTAGCCTCCTGAAGACTCGTACAGATGGTAGGCGATTTACAACTATTTCTGTTCCGTTTTTTAACGTGAGAATCTTAGTCTGTTTAGCCAAAGATCTGAAAGTATACATGAATGTTGCATAGATGTAAACCACGATAGTTTGGCCTAGTGGTAAAGACCAAAGGTTTGTATCTCACAACCATGAGATGGTGACAGCAAAACCCAACTAGAGGCACTTTGGGGACTCCCCTTTTGGAGATTTTGCAGTTAGGCTGGGTTGACCCACACGGGACTCCGGCCTAGTGGGGCTCTTGTCCTTACAAACTCTAAAAAGATGACGTTGACAAACCTGTATTCCCCAAGCCACTGCACTTGCATTTTGCAATTTATACACCCATTTCCAATGGTCCTCAACTTAAAGATCCCAAAACCAGTGAAGCAAGAGATAAATACTCCTAAAAGAAGAGGACTACCATGGGTAATAAGAAAAGCCCCATTCTTCAAAAAGCCAAATACAATACTAGGGCTAAAGAGACTTTACTGAAAAAAAAAAGGTACACCCTAGTAAACTCTTTTTATAGAAGCCCCACATTTGGTCAGGGTGACTGGCAAGCACTTGCAGGAAAGAGGGGTGACTGGCAAGCACCAAGTCACACTAGGAAGCAACGTTAGTAGCCAGATTGCCTTCATAACCTCAATTCCCTCACCCTAACACTTGGCAATTCTCGAAACCCATCCTGATCTCTCTCCTCCCTAACAGGCACCCATCATCAGCTACGGCTCCTCCATAGCCCACCCAGCCCTCCCCCTCTTCCTGACCACTGCAACCCGAGCACTGGGTCCAATCCCTCTCTCAAAGGCCCCAAGCCACCGCTGTATTTCTGGGACCGTCTCTGACCCACCAATACACCATTTCCATGTCTAAACATCTCTTTCATATTCTCACAAGCTCTGAGCAGCTACAGTCCTCCTGTCCTCCACCTTCAGCTGCATTGACAAGCCCAGTTAAAGTCTCATTGGCATCAGTAAGGTCCCAAAAGTACATCGATCACCACATGCAGGGGGGAGCATTCACTGCAGCAGCTAGTGGAATTTAGTAGGAAAAAAGAGCAAGGGATGAGATGAAGAAAGGAAGGAGATAACACAGAGAAGGTCACCAAGAAGCAGAAAGAAAAGGAGAGGAGATGGATGGGGAAAGCAAATAATAATGAGGACAAGGAGAGAAAGAAGTTGGGCACCTTGCCAAGAAAAATAAAAGAAAATGATGGGAGTTGCTTTTGATTCTCTAAAAACAAGCAATAACATATAACAAAAGCCTATATCCCTCTCCACTTCCATAGACCTCAATGGAATTTTGGTAGGACGACGATTACCCAAGTCGCATATTCAACACTCCAACATGGGCATGTACAATTGACACTTGAATTTTGTGCCAACCAAGCAAATGCAATCTGTTTCTTTGGGATGGCTTAAACCTATTTTGTGCCACATGCTCTGACCTGTGGTTTTCAATTAGAGACTTCACAGAGCTGCTCTACGTACATAATGAAAAGGAGATATTCCAGCCTCCCAAGCCTGATGCTTAGGACTTTAAAATTTTACAAACAACAATGGGACATTAATCTCATGTTCAATTCCAGACCCCACAGATTGCCAATTACTGAAGGCGAAAATTTGTCAAGAAACATTGATGGACCCGTAAATCTTTTTAGCATATGTAAATTGTGGAAATCAGAACACGACTCGAAAATTAGGAGCACAAATTCATTTTGAAACCTACCACAGAACTTGAAACGAAAAAAATCGCAAACTAATAGAGGAACATCAACCGATTCAAAACCCTACCAAATTACATATAGAACAACTTTTACTGTCTGGCATTAAAAAGAGACAGGCACCTCTTGTTTAGCCAATTATTTTGGGGTAAATACTCTCACAAACTTTGGCTTACGAGAGATCAATATATATGGGAAAAAGAAACGACAAATAATTTATCTATTAAATAATGCTGAAATACGGGATAAATGATCTCGTTCGACTCAAAAATATCTTATTAGCCGAATACAAACATCATCTTTCTCGTGAAGTCCCTACCGCTTAACATGCTACTATTCCATGCAGCTCGCCTTCTGTTACCATAAGAACACATAAATCTCTTACCCTCATAAATCTCTACCACCTATTGAGGATGAAGAGATTCAAAGGCTCCCGGCATATACCCTCATAAATCTCTCGGGCTATGTTACATGGACATGGGTATGCGTATCGTTTGCAGGTGCAAATCCGAGTGCCACACGCTTATTTTGAAATTTTTGGACACGGCGATACCGTCCTAAATTTGCACATGCGTAGAGGGATATGGTTGTTACTATTAAAATGAATATATAATTTTACAGTTTTAAGTTCAAAAGCTCCAGAATTTATAGATAAAAAAATTGAAAAGCAAAAGAAAAAAAAAGCAATGTTTTACTGTATAGGTGTAAGAGAGAGGGGGGAAGAGGTGTATTATTACATGGACACGAATACGAGTATTGGGTATGGGTGCGGATCTGTGCGCCCGACATGCTAATTTTAAAAATACTGGATATAGGGACACCATCCTAAATTTGAACACAGATAAAAGGATACGCCAGTTCCTATTATAAAAATATATATTCTTATACAGCTTTTAAGTTCAAAAGCTCTAGTATTAATAGATGAAAAACTGCAAAAGTTGAAGGAATCAGAAAAACAATGTTTTACTTGATAGCTGTGAGAAAGAGAGGGGAAGAGATGTACTGTACTCTATACCTGTACCTGTACTGCTTTACTATTCGGTTCCCGTGGGTTCTTTTCACTCCCAAGTCCCGCCAGGCGCCCTTTCCTACCCACCTTACATTATAGATTATTAAAAACAACTAGAGATTGCAACTTTTTGGTTTTTCAGCACCTTTCACCTATCTCTCGTGTCGCCGGAGAAGTGGCTGGTAAGATGACTTATGACGACGAAATTTCGAAAATTGCAAACGATTCAATCTCCTGAGTAAAAGCCTCAATATCTCAAGAAATAAAACAGTATATTTCTCGATTAATCATCATATCTAGGGTTTATAGTTAAGGTAATTGGTCTTCTCTCTCTTCAATAGACTATCTCCTCCCAAATTTAGCCGTATCCTACTTGCAAAGTGATGTATCCGACCCGAGCAAAATCCCCAATATGTCAAGAAATAAAATCGTATATTTCTCGATCAAACATCAGATCTAGGGTTTACAGATGAGGTAATCGGTCTTCTCTCTTTAATAGTTTACCTCCTCCCGGATCTAGCCGTATCTGATGCCTAGCGCAAAGTGATTAGTGATGTAACCAACCCAGATTGTTTACTCAGATCCGTATCAGGTCGTATCGACACCAGTACTACGGCCAAAATGTCGTGCCTGATTATCGTAGCTCCTTGGTCACCCAGTTTCGTTTGAAATATTTTCAGTCTAATTGGCACATTATTGGTAAAGAGTAAAGACACGTGTTTAGCCATCAACGGTTTTCCTTTCATGATCTCTTTCTCCGATGCCTAAACCAGACATTGCTCTATCCAATTGCATAATATAGCCAAATGTAATCCAATTGCAAAATATAGCTAAATGAAGTCCAATTGCATAGAGTACTCAAAATCATAAAGAAGCAATTACCTTCGGAAAACTCATGGTGAATGGAACAGTAAGAACAGCTAGGCCTCTCGAAAACTTTTTCATGGTGCTAGCAACAGGATTGCCTTCCATACCCTCCTGCATATTGAACTGTACAAGATACACAGATAATTATTATGGAATTAGGAGGCAGAACTGAAAGTCCTACAAACTAAAAGCACAGAATGAAGGGAAGACACGTGCATTCAATAAACCTTACAAGGTCGAAGGTAAGAATTATAGTTTGTCATAAAAATGCCTACCTCCACAGTGATCAGGAAGGACACTGCTGTCAAAACAGGAAAGATGTACATAGCATCCGGAGTTGTAAGATCAGTAAACCAAAAAGCTCCACCATTTTTAAATGATGGAACCTTCTCAGCCATATTTGATATCTGTATGAAAAAATGTGATAAGTACTTTTCCATAACATGCACCACATGAAAACATCATCACCTTCAACTTACAGCTAAGAAAAAACTGATGAAGATAGGACCTTGAATGAAGAGCCCTTTTAGAGGAGTAAAGGGTGTAACGCCATATCTGCAATCATTGCATTATTAGCACATACACAAGTAACATATGAAATGACATAATACAATTTGGAAGCAGAAAAGATCACCCAGCCAAACAAACATGTAAATTCAAGAGCTACAAAAACCATATTACCAGATCTAATCCTCCACAAAAGCCAGAAACTCTCATTTTTGGTTAACTGGAAGTGAAAAGTCGGATTGCTTTGCCCTTCAACAGAAGTGGGATGGATTTGAGCCAAAAGATCCCAATTCAATGTAAATTTTTTTTTTGAAATCTTTCACTTCCACAACTCATATTACCTCACTTACAAACCCACTAAATAACCTATGCAAGCACTCTCATACTTTTGTGCAATCAATGCCCATGTTCATATACTTCTACACAAAGAAAGCCTTCATCTAAAACAATCCCTTCTTTTCTTATCTACCACATTCATACTAACAAGAGCTAAAACCTGTACAAAGAATAATATATAAAAGAATTAAGATCTCAGGGGGACTTCGTAATCTTCATAGCATCCTTAGACATGTGAATGATGACAGGATTAGGCAATCTCTCATATCAAAAAGTTCTTTTGCTATAGACATGTTGTTGGTTCTCCTGATGTCACTCCTCAAACCCTGCCCATGGCAGTACACCAAGATTTGTACAGCGTTGTTGTTGTTGTACAAAATACTCACTTCAACAATATGCCAAAATATATTTTGAAACCAATATATTTAAAATGTCTCTGGAGCTTTTTTACAATATCCTAAAAACCCTCTAATCAATGTCTAGTGTGATCACCGAACTTATTCTCAAGTTCTCAACCCTCCTAATACATGTTACAATATAGATGGTTTTTCAATATATAGTACCTTAAAAATGAACGAAATTATTTCATCAAAAATTCCGAATTATGCTAAAGGCCACCTTCATGATTTCTCGTTCAACAATTATAAAAACAAATGTTTATCAAAGAAGTCTCGACTCTAAAGGGCAAAGCTATTGGTTCTAGGTTCTAAGTTCTAACTTCAAGAATATGAAGGCCGGCATTAGGCCCTGTACGAAACATTGCATCTTAGCAACCAAACCTGTGTAGTTCTAAAAGGTGCCTAACTTAAAGCCTGGAAGTCATGGCTTAGGCCAATCTAGTAAACCCAATGCCACACAAGAAAAGAACATAAATGATGGGCCAAATGCGAGGAACTTGAGTCTAAGCACACCATGTGCGGCTTGGATAACCTAAACAGCACAATCTGAATTCAAAAGGACAGAGTTCTAACCATTATTTACAGCATAAAGCCAAAGCCTCTTTTTTTCCAATCCATAATAAACCTGATGAATGTTAATATTTCCTCTGTGGTTTAGTTGTAACATGCAAAAATGCACACTATTTAAGGTGACGAGAGAGATACGAAAAGGAACCATTTGAAGAGGAGAGAGATACGAAGAAACAATCTTCAAAAGAGATGATGTTGCAACTAAATTGAAACTAAGTGTTGCAACTAAAAGGGAATGGAGGGAGCAGCATCTAAATCTGTTCAAATATGAGGGAGATCCCCAACCCCAGGCAAGATCCCCACCAGATGCCTATCACAATGCCCAAAAGTTTCAACTCCAGGCTAAAACTTTTAGGCCATACTCAGGAAACAGCAGTAAAACTACAAACTGACAAGCATATGTCCTTAAGTTAAACAGCTCTAGCATATCTGGAGGTCAGAACTCAACTATAGACAGATTGTGGCCATTAAAAACAAGCTAATAAGCCTGCTCTGATTCTGGCAAAGAGCCAGAAATATATCCATTCACCAAGATATGTAAGCAGATCTATCCCACACAACATGTAACAAAAATAATGTAAGGATTCTTGATGAGCTTACTCTTTAAAAAGCACATTCATTTTCTCTTTACCTTCCCTAACAGCATTAGGATCATCAGCCTGTAAAGAAACATCAAAGATGCTTAGGGCTCATTGAAAGAACGCAATAACCTAGAGGATCAAGGAAGCCCCTGAAGTTGAGCATCCACACATCCAATGAATTTTTACTGTACATGTAGATCAGGAACCAATCAAAAGTAAAGAACTACCTAGCTGCCGTATAGATGCTAAAAGAGTTGAAAATAAATAGCCCGTGAAGGATTAAAATCTTCATGTATATCACTAATTGGAAGAGCAAAGGACCCTCAACTTCATTATAGGATACATACCATTAGTCAAGACCGTTGTTCGAGCACAAGGTATCCAAACTAACAGGATAGCAAAGCATCGGTCCTTTCCAAAATATATACTGCTACAGGTTTTAAATAAATATTCTGTAAAGTCTGTAGGTAATTTATTCAGTGTGGGTAAGCTCCACTAGATAGCAGACAATAATGAATAAACCACTGAGATAGCTTCTTCCCCCAACAAACATGCACATAAGAAAATTATAAGCAGAAAGGACGGTTCATTTATTACCACTGAAGTAGCAAACAAAGAAATTGGAAGTACGCAAAAAACATAAGCTTAATTGTATCAATTTGTTCAAATTATCATCTATGTACCTCTCCTAAACCTGAGGACTAAAGTTACTTGGCATCAACACCCTCTCCTCTTTCTTTTTCTGATAAAGTCTCACAATACAATAACTCTTTCATAAAAAATAAGCTAAGGTGTAACTGAACCAACACGTGCTATGCACCGAATCAGAGACCGATATGCTGTTCTAAACAGAAGTCACAGTACAAAATAAAGATAATGATAAATCAATGAATAAGAACAGTGAACCAGACCCTGGCTTGCATCTCCTCCTTTATTTCCTCCAACCGTGGCCTCATAATCTGAATATTACAAATATTCACATGTTATTTTAATGATAGGTGCATAAAGTGCTGATTAATATTGCAATTTGGAAGCTAAAGAAAGCAAAAAATCAATGCAAACAAGAATCAGTACCGACAACTTGGAAGTTGCTTTGAGCTGATTAATCAGGAATGGGACTGTAAGCCCACGAATCAACAGAGTTGTAAGAACTATTGAAGCCCACCTATTAGATGGCAAATTCCACATCAAAACTCCATTAGCGAACATCCATCTTTTCCATACCAATACCAATGAAACAAAATAAAGATAATTTCAGAATCTCTCACCAGTTCAAACCAGTAAAAGTGTGAACCCCGTCAATCACATACTGCAAAGCGGCAACTGGATAAGCAGAATCCGCAGCAGCAGTCGCAACTTCGCTCAAAATAGGTGCCTGAGAAGCTACAACCTCCACTGGGGCATCACTAATAACCCCAGCAACATCACTAATAAATTCGACGTTTTCTGTCCCTTTACCAATTGAAGTCGACATATATCTATGTGAATTCATAACCCCATTTCCAATTCCAGGTAAAAATGACCTCTGGTGATCAAATAAACTACTGGGTGATGTAAAATTGTTCCTATAACTTCCAAAAGACCTCCTCTGAGTCATATATTCGTCGATTTTCCGCCCGGATGGCGCTTCATTCTTATCATTGTTATTGTTTTTATCATGGTCATGAGTAATGTAACTAAAACTAGGGTTCAAACGTCGAGCTAGAAACGTAGCTCTAGTACAAACACTACGCCTATACGCCATCTTCAAATTCTATAAAATTAAATTCTCAATCAATCAAAAAGAGAATTACTTTCTGATATCATCACCAAATCAAAATCCTGAAATCATCAATAAACAACAACAAAAATAAAATAAAAGGCATAAGTTATTCAGATCTAATTAGCAGAAAAATGTGAACATATTAACTAGGGTTTAGGGTTTAAGGAAAGCCCTAATAAAAAGAACTGATCTTTTAGATAGGTAGAAATTTTGAAGGAAACATACCTTTTTGAGCAGTTTGAGATGGGAGAAAAGAGGAGAAAGATTGTGAGTGTTAAAGAGTTGAATGTGCCGTAAATGTTAAAGACATGGACAAAGTGGAAGAAGAGAAGTGGCCTTGGCTGCGCTTCATCTGCTGCACCAAGACAACGTCCTCCTCCGGAATGTTGGCGGCGTATATCGGTATATGTCAATTTTGTTGGTACCTCCGTCTCATAATACAGTGCGCAAAGAATGAGTAAAAGAGACGGTCTAGTTTTAATATAAAAATAGATTTAATCACTAAATAAATTAATTTAGTCACCGAAAGAAATCAATTTAGTTATTATTGGGCTTATTCTCTTTTTAATATTGGGCTTACTATTATTTAATTTTAATTTGAAAAGTAGGCGGTCTTTTACAGGACAAACTCTACCGTGCCTTCTTTACACACTCTTCAAAATTTATCTTTAAGTATTGTTTAATATTTTCAATTTCGTAATAATAAAAAAATAAAGGTTGATACTATGAAGTTTGAGTATACATTAAGGCAAATCTACAAAATTTCATATGAATATGGTTTTTTATATTATTAATTAGTATTTTGGTCCGGATAATGTCTTGATCAGTTACAATTATCAAATATATTATTATTAGATTTTTGTAATATAATGCCTAGTGCGAAATTAAAAAATGGACTTTATGACATGATAAGAATTTGGGAATATAAATAACAATCTCGATTGAATTAGGGTAAGAGAATGTTATTGCTTAATAAAATTAAAGTACTATAGATCAAAAAGCTTTTCTATGTCTTCATAACTATAAAACTTTATTGTGTTTTACTTTAAAACATTAAACATTCAAATTGTAATGGATTAGTGGTTAAACTCTTAAATTTCATTTCAAAAGTCATCATATGATGCAGGTAGTAGATTTTCTTTAACAAACGCAAATTCTGAAATAACTAGAATACCTTCAAATAACTTTGTCTTTCTTTTTTGCAATGGTAATGTTTGACTAAATTAAACTGAAATGAATTTGACTGAATTAAATTGCATTTTTCTGATATGTATTGAACTAAATTATTATTAATTCAATCCAAAATAACAGGACCAAAGTGGCCAAACGGGTGAGACTTGAGAGAGATCAAGCCTTAACTATCCCGGATGAAGTTATGTTTAATGTACTAAGATTGAAACAACCTAGGGTTGATTCCCTACACCTTCATTTTACTTATCTTATCTTCTTTTTTTTTGGATTTTATAACTTTTTAAAAAAAAATATGAACTTTCCTTAACTTACTTTTCTTATTTTATTTTTTTTTCTGAAAATAAGCAACAATCATGTGAAAAGAACATACTTTTTAGATGAGTTTAGGGTCCATTAATGAGCAAGCTACGTGATAACAATATAAAGTATCATATAAGCTCTAGAGGTCTTTTAGAGTCAAGGAGTGTAAGTTTCAAAATTTATGTTACCCAATCCTCTAAATTCGATACAAATGCTTGGAAGAGGAATTTAATACTACTAAACTTCGCTAATGAATATGAGAAAGGTCAGCAGTTGAGCCAGCCTCAATTTATATGCATGTACCTGATATTGCTAAGAATGAAGTGTACCTAGTATTTCCAATCAATATTGTATTATTTTATATGCAACATGATATTGTATAATTGATGCATAGGTTTTAAATATAAATTATTATGTGTAATCTTTTGGTAGATTTCGTCCCTTCCTATTTCGAAGAATTACAAATATTGATGTCACAATATAATCGATAAAATATTAGTGGCGTCGTGTTGATATCAACTTCTGAAATTGAAATATATAACCTTATGATCAGAGCACAAAGAACATAAAAAGGATTGGAAAGTTTATATTTGAGATTCTTAACAATAAGAAAACTCAAACTTTTGTTCTTTGTTGTATGGTTAACTCTAATTATATTTATGTATGTTGTTTAATTAAACTCCATTCTAAATTTCTAATTATAAACTGATCCGGCCTTGCAGCAATCAGCATGGCTTGATCTACCTTACTAGTAGCAATAACAGATAACATTAATTGGATCATGTATATTTCAAATTTTCAACTACATATAAGAGCATATTGACATTCAATTTAGAACTCTTGATTTGATAATATTATTCAAGGCATATTACCTGAGCTCTTCAATACAGTATATACGAGGAGATTAGCCTTAATGTCTAAAAATGAGAAACTATCTTACAGTTTAAATTTACATTTATTAAAAATCAACCCTTCTTAACAACTAAAATAGCACAACTCCATAGAAGTATTACAGTATATTATTACTTCCTTAATCTTGTTTTTTTCTTCAATCAATGTATCCTGCAGAATCAAAGAAGCCAGGTTAAGAAACCCTTCTCACTGCCCCGTTCACTCAAACTTTTAAAAATCAGTTTTAATCAGAACCAGTCATAAAATCACTAAAGTGCAATAGAGAAAACACCAAAAAGATTAGCAAAACTCTCCAAATTAGTACATGCACACGTCTGTAAAATGAGCACCATATGCAGGATGAACATCGAGCACTAGATTATGAACATAAAGACCAATGCCAATGAACATGTACTAACAGAGATGTACATATGTTCATTTGGCTTGTTAGCTATGTACATGTGCGCACCATACACTACGTACAAGCGTGTGCACCATCTAGGCGATGGTAAAAAATCGGTCAAAATGAACATGGCATGAAAACTAAGGAAAGCAAACATAAGAGAAAGAAAATTAGTACTGTGAACAGTTGAAGTATGCACTGATAGGCGGCAGTTCAATGTTTAACCCACAACGTTGAGGAAGAGCAGAGACCAGTGAACCATCAACAGCACCTATAAGGGGCAGTAAAGATTCGAGACACTCGCAAACTTCTTGTCTTTCGCTCTTTCCTCTCCCATAATGCTTCCAGACATACTTAGTCCCTTGGCAGCAAGAGCTCGAGGGTGATGTGGTTTGTTCGTCAAGGTAAGATAAACATGGCAACAGCTCGTTAGCCACCTGACTACATGGAATGCCTGGTCCTCCTGGCTGTCCTAGTTGTCCTTGGCTCATCATAGAGCTGCTGGAGAGTACTAATAGAAGAGCTAGAAGGGTGATAAGGTGACTCATTTTGTACAAGTATTTCAGTTTTCAGACTGGTTTTTTGGACTAATAATGTACTGCTAGATAGTAAATCTTGTGCATATTTAAGGGGTAAAGACTAAGGATGTTTTTACTAATTGCAAGCACGCAGACACCATGATTTCATGATTTAAGGGTATCAGTTGAGTTTATTATGCTATGAACTTGATTCTGTTTCTCAATGAAACTTTAGCTTTAGAACAGTTGAGAAGAACAGCAGGAGTTAAGGGAAGAAAACCTGCAAAACGAAAACAGAACAAAATACAGGGCAGCCAGAGAGTTAATCGGATCCAATTTTTAAAAAACGACCAGTACAAAAGAACTAGGAACATATTTGCATATCATAGCGCTATATGACCCAAAAACCACTTAAGCCTCATCAAGCGACTTTTTGGCTGTGATGACTCGATTCCTATTTGTCGATTGGTTGAGCTTGATGCATTCTTCTTTTCTATATCTTTTTTTTTTCCGAGGGGAAATCGATGAACGTTAATGAAGATAAAACTAAAAACAAACCATTAACAAAATCATAGTAAAGAATCGCAGATTGAGGTAAGCAAGTATGTTACATGTATGATTGTTTTTGAATAACACTGTTGTGTAGTTTGATGAATGGTATTTCTTTGTTACAGACTGTACTGTATGAGAACTTCCAAAATTTAGTGCACAAATGCCGCGTAATTCCTTTTTCCTAAGAAAAATAATAAAGAAGAAAAGAAAGAAAATGAAACTATAGTATATATACAAGCAACAATAAATCAATGGTGATGATCCAGACAACACATTTGAGACTTGATTACTATGTTACTCGGACCCAATATGCTCATGTTAGACACGGATAAGTGACAGGCTCAGTTATTTCATGAGAATTTTCCAGGACTTTGGTCCAAGATAAAGTAACCATACCCCCATATTGGAGTGTCGAGAATCCAACGCAAGTACCAATAGTAAAGTGAACAATCCAATTCACATTGGATTTAAAGGACGGGAGGAGAGGAGCTAGCAAGAATCAAGCGCGGAGGATTGTGGAGGCGAATTCCTGCAAAGGGGGCATGTAGCATTCATCCTGAGCCATTCATCTATACAGTCAGCATGGAAGTAGTGATTACAGTCTGGTATTGACCTCAAGGTCTCCTTGGGCTGATAATCTGACAAGCATATAGGGCAGGTGCCATCACTTGGCTTTGGAAGTCGCTTGCTTTCTCCTAGTATGGTTTTCGGGTAGGATTCAATGGTAGGTCCATCGAGGCCTAATGTCAGGATAATTGGTTGAGGGAAGATTGATGGAGAGGATTCAGTGTTTGTGGGACGACGATTCTGATTACGAGCACTGATCCTGCTGCTGATGTAGAATGTTAACCCAACAATGCATAGAAGCCCTGGTATTCCAGCTCCTAGAATTAACCCGTATTTGGCACTATTTGGCAAACCTGTGAAGAAGTAAAGGCATTGATTAAGAGCAAATATCAGAACCTTTCAAGTTTTGGTCACTTTGTCATTACCTCCTTAGGAAAAGCAGTAGTTTGTTATATATCTCTGCAAAAATGATTCCTCATATTCAAAAGATACATTTACTATTCCAGCTCATGGGGGAGGGGTTCAGGCTCAGTTCTCACATGGCAGATAGTGCAGTAAATAGAGACAGCCAGACAGGAGTGGTAAAATTAGGGGTGTTCAACAAAAACCGAAACCTATCAAAATATGGACAGATTGTTTAATAATTGTCAATGGTCTACATTCAGTTGAGATGGCTCCTACCTCAGTCCAGAAAATTTAATGGATGTGCTAAGCTTGTTAGGAAACTTTACTTGTTTTAAGTTTATGAAAGTCAGTAGAGAAAAGGTTCTTAGGGCTCACCAAATTGCTACTAAAGCAAGGAAGGAAAGCTGTTAAGTCCTTTTTGTTTTATCTTATTTATGAGTTATCAAAAAAAAAAAAAAGGAAACTGAAATAACGAAAAACCGGTCAAAATGGGTGGTAATCGTACCGGTAAAAAAATATTATAACGGTACGGTTACCGAACCGATAAAATTAACGGTTAATTGAAATACCAAAATATCTTATTTCCTATTTAATTATTGTGAAACATTTTCAAACAATTAGATTAATTCTAACGTTTATTAGTAAGTTACAACAATTTGAGGAAGCATGTGATTATTTGAAAACTCTAGTACTAACATAATCATTATAATTAGGAAATTGAGTGAATTTTTAATGTTAGTAATGTTTTCAATAGATTGATTATCTACTTTATAATACATTTTATATTAGAATATATATAATATTAAAATATATTATTACATTAAGTAAAACTTAATAATATAATTTAAATAACGGTTAATGGTTAACCGAAAAATCGTACAGAAAAAATGATTAACCGCTTAAGCGGTAACCGGTCTAAACGGTTACATTCACAAAAAGAGCGAATCGAAACTTCCGGTTACCGATTCGAAATGTTGTTTCGAGACGATTAACCACCCATGAAAAGAAATGACAACGGGTCGGACTTGGACCAGATTATGCATAATCCGACTCCGATCCTACAAGAAGTCGGATTTTAAATCCGAGTCCAACACCCGACTCTGAATCTGATCCGACTTAAAATTCAAACATTCGACTCCGAATCCGATCTAACTTAAAATTCGAACATCTAACTCTGAATCCGACCTGACTTAAAATTTGAACATCCGACTCCGATCGAACACGATCCGACTTATTTTCTGCCCATTTTTTATAATAGAATAGTCTTCAATAATACAATAATCTAATAATTACAATTTATTCTAATAATCATATAAAAATCTTATATAGAACAAATAATCTAAATATTACTATTATTTTTAACAATCATTTATTTAATGGGAAAATTCTATATAATACAATTGGCTGAAAGTCGAAGTCAGGTTATACATAAATTATACATTAACATGATGTTATAGTTTTATATCTATTTTTCTCCCCACTTTTTTATTAAAACGCGTGCTGATAGTGCTTTTAGGAGCTATTTTATACTAACATTTTCCATCTAGTTGTGGCTTTGTGTTTTACTCCCTCCGTCCCAAAATATAGTTCTCATTTCCATTTTGGGTGTCCCAAAATATAGTTTCCATTTCCATATTTAGTTCCACATTTTTCCGTAATTTGTCAAAAAACACCGTGTCCCAACATTTATTTGCTTCTTGAATTTTGTTTTTTCCTTTATTTATTCAACCAAAATGTTACAATTAATGCTCTTTCACCAATTATTCTCCACTCTCTCTCCTAAAATCATCTTTTCCCATACAACATTTATTTAAATAAACAAAAAATCTTTATTATGCCTCTTATATTCTACATGCATTAATTACCATGAAAAAAGGGAAATGGGAACTATATTTTGGGACGGAGGGAGTATGATAATTTTCAGGTTTTAGGGAATTATTTCCCTATTTTTTGTTATTATTGATACCACAATGGATTGGAGAGAGTTAGGAGGCACGTGTATGAGTTCCCGAGGCCTGAAGCTACTTCCCAAAGCCTTCGGGTGTGAAGAGATTCGAAGACTTGGTGTCAAATGCCAAGGGAGTGTTATTTCAAGGGTCGTTCGATCTGATCGGGCGAAAAACAACCAAATGTCTCGAGCACGATCCGGCGTAACTCGCCCGCTTGGAATTCGCTGAAGGCGCCTGATCGGGCGTTCCCACTCGTTCTGATCGGACGCCCTAGTTGTTGAAGGAGTACAAAGCACGATGACCGCCTGATTGCATCGGGTGGTTGACCCGGAATCGAAAATCCAAACTCTTTTTTATTTCCTTTTTTGTTCTTTTTTAGGAGTTAGTATTAATAGCTTTGTAAAATATTTTTTGGAAGGACCTTTTTTCTGATTTTATTTTACGTTGATTAGTTTCCCTAAACTCTAGTTTTCTCTCTAGGGTAATTATTGCATATTGGAGATTATTCATGTTCTTCATCTTTTCCCTTCAATTGGTAATTGTCTCTTTCATAGTTCTTGTCTACTTACAAGTTGTCTTTTATTAGTTTTAATTGCTTCAAAATTATGAGTATTTCAATAGTTATTATTTGGGCTTTAGGGCTTAGCGAAGGAAGCTATGTTTATTCCATGATTTATTGTTCTTGACTCCTTTAATATTTAGGTTGTGGTTAGAGCAATTTTAGTGTGATTCATTCTTTTATCTGCGATTTATGTTAGTGTACAATTTCATGAATCGTTTCTGGCTAATAGCACAGTCCCCCACGAGGGCTGCCTACTTCTCTAGTTCACCACTCGTGTCCCATGAGCCATTTGAAAATATTTTATGGATTATTAAATGCGCATTTTAAAGTTTTCGAGAGTTAAAATAATTGGATTTGTCGATCCTGTTGCTACCGCCATCCAACAAGTTTGGGAGCTATATTGATCAAGATCCTACTTTTAGAGGCCTAGAACACACTAGTGAGTCTGATTATGTGATGTGGCCGTACTGCATATCCTGCCTTGAGAGTGTTAAGACCTGACCATAGGATTAACGCCTACTTTAATTGCTCGATCCTATACCTAAGTATTCTTAGTTTTTTGAACCTTTCGGATCGGAGCGGTCTATGGTTGGATCCGGACTGGCCGGGTTGCCATGAACACCCCCAGGTAAAACCAACCAATTGGTCTGATTGTCTAAACATTTATGGTGAAGTCCATGTATGGCGTATTATACATTGATGTAGCCTTACCCAAAAGAAGAGATTTCCAATAGAAAAGGCATAACACCATTACCGGTGAGACTATATTAGTGTAACATATTTTGTTTCAATTCGTCCAAAATGGGCCAAAAATAGGCTAAAATCGACCATGATTTGCTTTTTTCATTTGCAATTTGTGGGAAAATTAGGAAATTATGTTATAGTAGACTGTATTTATCCCAACTTGGGTTAATTAAGGATATTGATGTGAATACCCTAAGTTTTCTATTGAGAATCAATTAGCCATTTAGCTACTCTTCCCAATACTTGTCTATTTTTTTTATCTTCATAACACAACTATCAAATGACAATTAGATGAACGAAGAAATAGAATGTTGAATACATGAAAAATGTTATTTTAAGCTAAAAACAATAGTGCATACAGAAAAGGTTTTTTCACTATTTGAAATATATATTTATATTCTATAGCAAACAATTACTACCAACAAAGACCCATTAAACGTTGTTCTCTCTACCCTCTTTTCCTACACGAATTTCTATGAAACAAGTTTTTTTTCTAGTCATATAAACTACGAAAGCAGTACAAAGAAGGAAAGGCGGGATTTGAACCTTTAACCTATTATTTACAGCACCTCAATCTTAACTATTAGGCCAAGATATCCTTGATACATTTTTCAATTGTCATATATCATTGATCCTAATTAACATGTAAAATTGTGAGAAAATATATGGCACAAAGCTTTCCACTTCTACATGGCCATTATAAGATGCGTACACTCAAAATTGTAACGAATTATTTGCACCAACAAGAGGAGGAAGTAAAAATAGAGCAATAAGTTTAATAGGTTTGCTTGTGAAGACCTATATCTATACATGGTAAGAGGGTAGGTGTCAATCTCAAAAAGTCATGACTTATTAGAAAGCAAAATCACACCAATCAATGAAAATTTTAATAAAAAGAAAGCAAATTAAAACTCCTCTTCCCACCTTTGACCTTCCGTGTTATACAAGATGTGAATTTTATTTTACTAAAGGGCATTAGTTCACATGTCCACATCTCAAAACCTACCAAGACAAGATCACAATCCTTATTTAAATTGTTTTAAACACAAAAAAAAAAGCAGTTGTTTACCTAACTGTGAATTCACAAACCAGCACAGACACTACGTCAGTATTTTTTGCTTCCTTTCGGGAACCCATGGTAAGATGAATTATACTACGTCAGTATATGACCAACCATAGGTTATTTGATTTTCCAGTATAGGAGCATGTATAGGGCCATTTGGAGGTACTTGATATATAACATCATTTTGAATAAATTTTAAGGTTTTCGTAATAAAAATTATATTGAATTTTTAGATAATTATTTTTCTTCTGACAGATAAGTAAACTATTTCCCATCTTTAATTTATAGGTAGATTTTAAGCTTATAATATAAATATATTATACGTTGCTAAACAAAACACTATAGATAATGAGAGAATGAAGGAACAAACTTGTGTTTCGGATATCATTATAGCAAATGACAAGTGTTGTTAGCATATAGCCATGTACTAGTACTCATACTTTGTATTCTCTCGAGCAATGATATTCCCATATCCGGTATGAGTCAATACCATGGCATTTATGTAAATTTTTGTGACAAAAATAATATTAAAAAATTATAATTTTTTTTCATTTTTTTTTTTGGGGGCTTGTTAATTGAAATCTTATATCATATCTTAACACTATCTTATCATATCAGTTAGCTATTAAATTATATCTGGATTACATCTAATCATATCAAGTAAATGGTATGGTAAAAGTTGTCCCATACCGAATATGGGAGTATACTTTCTCGTATTCTCTTTGTTAACTTGTTCGTACTAGCTATTTTTTCACAATTTCCAATGCAAAATCTTTATTGTTTATACTTCCTCCGTTTCTTTTTACTCGCTACACTTTTCATTATGGGAAGTTTCACATTACTTGCTACACTTCTTTTTTGGGCAATAAACTCTCTCTATCTCTCTCCTCCCACATGGGTCCCTTTTCTTTTTACTCTCTACCTCTCTCTTCTCCAAAAATTGCTTAGGAGTCCGTGAAATGAGAAGTGTAGCGAGTAAAAAGAAACGGAGGAAGTATTTTTAATTATGTATTTATAAAAATTATGAAAAGTAAATCTTTTTGAAAAAACGCCTTTAAATGAGGCCAAAACTATTCCACATAAAAACAATTTCCTTGTATATTAGTGAGAATTTAACATCAAAGTTTGGCTCTATGATCAAGATATTTCGTTCAAAAAACAAATAGGAAAGGAAAAGTTTGACCAATGTGAAAAGATTGGGCATACTTGTCCCTCTGCAACACTAAAATTGACTATAACATCATTAAGTTAGTCCTCAATTTTGAATTAGGAGAGAAGTAGTATTTTTTAAAATAAATCAAGTAGGTGATGACTTTCTTAAATATAAAAAATTTAAAAAAAAAATTGGAAAAATAGTGTTAAAATGTGTATCACTTGAAGCTTGAACAGCTAGAAATTCATATTCTATGACTTGTATTATTTAGTGCAATATTCTATGACTTTGTATTATATGAATGACTTCGATTAATTAGTATTGTAAACTAGATATATTTCTCTTCCAAAAATTATATATTGTCAAAAGCTAGAACAAAGTTGAAGACTTGAAAATCTGAATTGACTTTTGAATTTGACTGTTAGTTTGTTCATACATTTTCTTTTTGGTGCAAAAGAGAGGCAAATCCCCTTTGTTCATACATATAAGATTTAGAATTAAAACCAAATATATACTAATGTCATAGTTATAGACTTACAGTGAAACTGTTAATTAGATTATCCTTATGATAACCCAAATAATAATTATTATACATATTTCACTTACAATGACAAAAGAATGCTAATGAACGTAACAACTTCAAAATGTCAAACAATAGCATGTTAGTATCTTGGGAGAGACCTAATATCTAGCTAGCCATACCATGGATTATATGTTTCTAAGTGCACCTATCATCAAGGCACCTAAATAAAGGGTTCGTGATTCATGCCAAACAACATAAGGCACCTAAGCTCGAATACAACTATAGAATCAAGATAAGTCTTTAGCAATAGGGCTCATGCCGCTAAACTGCATGCTCGCGAGCTTTTTCAGGCCAGCCGCCTTAGGTTTCTCAGCCCTGCGGCTCAAATGACCCTATCACCACATCAACCCACGTCCTACAGAGCCACATACCCGTCATGAGCTACGTACCCCTTGGTCCAAACATGAACTAACACCTCTTGGTTCGTACTAGCTCTAAAGTCTTAAAACAAGTGAAAGGATAGCCAACTACTTTGGTAAAAACCCTCCCACCTTCACATCAACCCAATTTCATACCCAAAAAAGGGCGCAAACAAAGGATGACAAAAGAGTGAGGCTAAATGGACAACATTTAGGAAAATCTTACTAAGCCATGTCCCCTTACCATTTTCTCTCTTTTGTTTACTGGTGAACTTGTTCATAATTTAGCTTGTTTGTGGTAAAACCAAAGCACCCTTAGTCCGGAATAGTACTCCCTCCGTAACATATTCACTTGTTGCAGTTATTGTGTTACAGAGAAAGTACATTTTAAATTTTTGCATAGTCCCTTTTTTTTTTGTCTATAAAATCTCATAGCCAATAGGGCGGTAATCTAGTCAAGTAGATGGGAGG
Source organism: Beta vulgaris subsp. vulgaris (assembly GCF_026745355.1). Taxonomy (NCBI): domain Eukaryota; kingdom Viridiplantae; phylum Streptophyta; class Magnoliopsida; order Caryophyllales; family Amaranthaceae; genus Beta; species Beta vulgaris. Next base: position 2,272,665 of record NC_079206.1, on the reverse strand, counting down.
CTCATTTATATCCCCAATATCTTAACTCTTACAAAGAGTGTCTCTACTCAAACTTATTATACTTGATTGAATCTCATCAGTCATCGCCCTCTATCCTCAACTTTTTGTTTACACTAGATTGAATTTCATCAATCCCGAAACTTACTCTCTTCTTTTTATCGGGAAGATAACACTTCCTAAATATTAATATTGTACAATAACCTTAACATTTGGTTCTTTCTTCTTCTTTTTCTGGGTTTCTTTTCTCTCTTTGTCTCTCCTATCACGTGAATGTACTTTTTCAATACATCTCTCTCATTCATTTATTTATCCACACTTAAATAAGCTCTTTGTGAAACATATAAAGTACTTTATTTAACAAAAACATATACATATATTTCCTCCTCAAAATACTAAACACACATCTCTCAACAAGTTTGCCAATGCATATTTATAATCCTTAGTAACTCTAAATCCCTATAAATAAACTATAAAAAGTTAATATTTTGAAAATATATGTCGAAATGAGTATATTAATAATTCACATAACTATATTTTTCCTTACATAAAAATGACAAAAATACAGTCAAAGAAGAGTCTTTTAATAGTGAGGAGGTCAAATTGTGTCATCCATATACTTCCTCCGACCTCCATCTCCTAGTAGATTTCACATTTCTTTGATGCAAGTGTGCCAATCGTTGATATCTTTAATTACGTATTAGTAAAAATTATAAAAGTTTGATATTCTAATCTACACATTCAGACAAATCAATCAATACTCCACATAACTATATTTTTTCTTATATATTGAAAAATAATCTTTTGAACATTTTCTTTACCTATCAATAATGTTCAAATTAGAAATGAAAAATATATTAAAAAACGGATGCATTATCAAGTTATGATAAATTTGATATGACTAAAAATGGGCTTGGACAACCCAATACGGAGGAGGAGAGTTCAGTCCACATACAAGTCCAAAGTAGGTTCCATACTAAAACTAATTGGCAATGGTAAAAGTGTGGTACTTTCTCTCATCTCTCTTCAATATAGGACAACTCACATGTGCACAACATACATGAAATTCAACAAGCTATAAATCCCATATTCTATAAACGACTTCAAATCTTAGTAAAAAGTTAATCAATCAAGAAAAGCAACATACTTCCTCCGTTTTTTTTAGATGTTACACTTTCTATTTTAGGAAGTTTTAAATTAGATGTTACACTTTTATGTTAGGTAATAACTTCTCTCTATCTCTCTCATATCACATGTTCACATGGGACCCTTTTGTTTTTCATTCTCTCTATCTCTCTCCTCTCCAAAAATTACCTAAGAGTCCGTGATTTGAAAAGTGTAACATCTAATAAAAAACAGAGGAAGTATATAAAACTCTTTAACTATAAACAAAAAAAAAAAAAAAAAAGTGACACTCACCTGAAGAAGCCGGAAGAAAGCAGCCAACTTGAAGGCCCGAATCACCAACCAACCCACAAGATCCACCACGCATAAAACAATCAACACAACTCGGTACATCCCAACTCAGTTGCACATACACATCACTCATATCACTAGGATAAATTCCATACCCCATATTTCTCCACCAAAACGCAGCGTTTACTCTTTTTATAATCTCACAACTCCACTCTCCTCCTTTTACAACCATCTTCTCCTCCGCTTCACCACCATAAGTAGCAACCACCGTATAATTGGGCCCACTCAAGCACGAAATTACCGAACTACCCATTGGAAGTTGCGCCGGGTTCTTAGACCCGGAGCAATTAAGGAAAGTGTAAGGTGAACTGTAAGGTCCGAAGCTAAAAGGGGTAGAGGAGAGAGATAGGTTCAGTACCCGTTTTGGTATGCAGTGATTCGGGTCGGATACCCATAAGAGTTGGTCAGGGTATGATATGCCACGTACTATGAGAGGGTCAGAGGAGAGAGAAAGAAGGGTTTGACTATATGAATTGCAAGAAAGTTCGAAACCCGGGTACCCGCACCTAGAGGTTTGGTTTTTGGGTACCCAAAATGGAAAAAGGATCGGGTCACGTTGGTTGCAAGAAAATGAAGTGCAGGTTTCGAGTGCTTGGAGTTGGAGAAGTTGTGAGAAGAAAAGGTTGAGAGTTAGGAGAGAGAAAATTAACGGAAATGGTTGCATTTTTTTTTTTTTTTGTTTTGGGAAAAGAGAGAGAGTTTTTTTTGGATTTTGTTTAAATTTTGGCACAATGGGTGTTACCGTGTTAGAAGGGGGGAAGTATTGAAGATTTGAAGTGTTGAATTTGGGTACAAAGTGCATTAGTCATAGTTTTGGACTTTTGTTTTTGGGTGAATGTTTTGTCGATGTTTAGACCATTAGTTCCTTAATACTTACTCTAGCTGATTGGGATTTAAGGAGAAGGGGTTTTGGGATGTTTGGTTTGTATAGTTGTATAGATCTTTGAGTGGGGTTGTGGGGCCATGTGCGAGGGGAGGTTAGTGGATTTCTTCTTACCTTTAAATAAAGGATGTAAAATTTGTATAATAATCATTTTTCATCTACCAACTTTATCTCATACTACATCTGTTTTTATTTAGTTGCAACTTTTTGACTTTCACGTTTGCCAATGTACAATTTCAAATCGTTTTATCTCTAATTGTATGTAAGTAAAAATTATAAAAATTTGATATTATGAAAGCTTACATCGAAACGAATCAAATAAGACCCCACATGACTATATTTTGTTTAACATATAAATCAATAAATGTGGTCAAATAAGAGAACATGAATAGTGCAATTTGTCAAACGTTGCAACTAAAAGAGAACGGAGGTAGTATCTTGTCACAAATATATCAACTTTTTATAATTTTTGTTTGTATAAAATAGAAGACACTAAGGTATAAGGATTAAAGTAGTGTATCATATAGCGTATACTATGTCCCCTCAAAAAAAAAAAAATATATAGCGTGTACTATGTAGTATCCAAGTGTTGCATCCTTTAAAACGGGAAGGATGTACAAGTTTTTAAAATTTTTAATGCATTCTCTTCCTTTGAATTATATTACTACTACACTTGTTAGATCTGATTTAAACAAATTGAAACTTAATTTATTTAAACTTCTCAAAATTAATGGAATTTAATATTAAACTTTCTTTTTCTGAGACTTATTTTTATAAGGTGGTTAGAATGTTTTTTTAATAGCGCATATTTTAGAGGTATTTCAAATGAGTAAAATACAATTTTATTCCAAAAGTAGTTTTTTGGAGTTGACATTGAGACATGGAGTTTCACATGAATATCGTTTGGGATTCGGAAATTATAAATTCTGATTTTTCATTTTGTTTAAAAAATGCAAGCCCAATCAATACCTTTGTTAGTTATATTGGTTTGGGAATTGGGCCTATGATAATTTTATTAGAGCTGAAGCTAAGTGTTGGGCTATAAGGTGAAACTGATTTGTGGATTAAATTGATGATGTTAGGTTAATGGGTTTAATTATATAATGGTTCGTTATTAGCACTTGTTATATTAACAATTAAGACCTTTGTTTATGTAATAAGTATTTGACTACAACATGTTAAATATGGTTCATGTACTAGATATTTTGATTATTTAACTATGATCTTAATATAAGAAACTTAATATGATTTTATAGATTAATTTACGGTCTTTTCACCAAATATCTCTGAATTTTTAGTTTATTCACGAGGTACCCTCGCACTTTTCAAAATACACGGGGTACCCCTCAGTTTCCCAATAATACACTCAAATGCCCTTAATGACGAACGGTGTTAACACCATTAGGCATTAACCCTAATTTTCTACTTTAAACCCTAATTAATCCCTAATTCTAACCTAATACTAACTCCTACCCCTAACCCTAACCCTAATACTAACTCCCACCACTCACTCCCCCACCCTCCCACCACCCCTACCTCCTCCCCCACCATTGCTCCCCAACCACAGGACTCCACCATTTATGCTATTTCCCGCACTATGTGTTAAAGTTTTTTTTTTAAAGAGAAATTTCATTAATTGAAGGGCAAACGGCATCTACAATAAGTAATAGAGAAAAACAGGATACGATTAAACAGGATCAGATCAATTTCGTCTCCGACGAAATTACAATGAACCAGATCGAATATTGTGGTGCAAGTCCCTTGTATTTGTTGAACCAAGCAACTATTAGTGGAACCGTCTATCATTTTGACATAGGTTGGAGAATAACATTATTGATCTATCCATATTGACCGCATCCGAGTTTCCAATACCTTCATGCTGATAGTTTTGAACTTCAACCAATGAGAACAATTTCTCATGCCTATAAATAAAAAAAACTAGACTCACAACTCCCGTAGGGGAGAAGGAGACCTCCACAACAGAGAAGAGTAGTTTTCCCATATCAGGGCACAAGAAACTCTCATAAAGAGAGACTAACTTATTCAACAAAATAAAAGGACAAACTAGAAAGTGAAAACAAGACAGGAAAAAATGTATCGTAAGTCGTAACATTTTAATGTTTAAGTTGGTGCTATGCTTTGCACCCGTTTAAGATTATGCTATTCCTTGCACTTGAGCCCAATATTGTGTTGTTCTAGCCAATTAACCCAAAAAATATATCGTAACATTATAATGTTTAACGATGATACTGTGATTAATTTTCTAATCATACTTGATTACTAGAAAATACATGAGAGAGAGTGCTCTAATTATCAATAGCATTGCAAAAAGTTTGCAAAAAGTCACAAAAAACGGAATAAATAATTTGTGCAAATTTAAATTAATCATTGCAAAAAATATTTAAACACAAACACAATCAATTCATCCATTTATATCAGTTAACAAAAAGGAAGATCTGGCGGGAAATGTCCTCGCGGTCCTCAACATCCATGAAACTTTCAGCTTTCCTTATAAAGCCCTAATAACCAAACAAATTCACTTTCTCTCTCCTCTCACTCACTCATTCTTCTACTTCTTTCTCTATTTACCCCCCTTTTTATTTCTCAATCTACTTATTCGTTGCCCTAAACATGCAATTTAGGGTTTAATTTTTCAATCTCTTACATTAATTTTCTCAAATTTTTCTTGCCAAAATCTGAACAAAAATGGATGATGTGTTTGAAGATGACCGTGAAAAGCAAACGTGCACACTCAATGAGTATCTGGATGACCTTGAAGAACGTGAGATGGTATATTTTCTGGCAATTTTTAAAGTTTTTGTCACTTTCCCAATTTTATCTAGGGTTTTAAGAGTTTAATTTTTGTCGATTGTTTTTAATTTGTTTGTCTGAGCCCTAAGGAATTTGAGTGGGATTTAACTCCACTGGTGTGTTAGTATAATTGTGCTGAAATGTAGTCATTTGGCTGGAATTTTGATTACTCGAAGTGTAAATTATGCTTAGCTTTTGGTGCGTGCTTCAATTATTTACTTGAATTTTATGGTGAATAGGGATGTGGAAACTGAGAATTATTTCATATTTTTTAGATTCGCTGCTTAGTTTTTTCTCATTAGGATGAAAGTTATTTCTAGATTACCAGCATTATTATTAGGTGTTGTATTCATGCGCTTATCGGATAGCCGAATATTGTTGTTCGATGTTTAGTTCCCCAGATTTGTGTTTTGCACGAATTCTGTGCAATTGCGAACATCTGATGTGGGTTAAAATTTTGATTATAATATTTAGTTGGATTTATATGAAAATCTAGCTTTGGGAGGTTTTATATGGGAGATTTATCTTATAATAATAATTAAGTGAGGGAGCATGTACTAGGAAAGACTTACCTTACCATGATGCTGTAATAACATTGCCATATATTAGAGTAGGATTATTGAAGAAAACTAGGCGGACAAGTTAAAACATCCTTTCCAATGTATTACAAACTCTTTGGAAATACAAATATGTATCAGTAAGACAATAGAGCACAAGAGAACTTCACTTTAGCACCAGGCAGTTTTAAGTGAATCTAGTGAAAGATTTATTAATGGAGACAATTTATTAAGCTAAAGATAGTGACAACTTTCCAATCTCACAAAGAGCTAAGGCCTTGTAAGCATAAATTAAACAAAACATAAACTAACCTAAATAAACCAAATAGAAATCAGAAATCCTTAATCATCATGATTCATGACTAACAGAAACAAAAAGGCCTAATTGCTCCAACAATCTTAAATTATAAGGGAAATTGCGTGACAAAAAAGCTAATACGATCCGTAAGATCAGGACAAGGCCATTGGAGAAAGATAGCTGGGAGCGATCAACGTTGATGAACAGATAACAATTGATAGTCGTCTTAGTCAGAAAATGTTGGATCAAAGCTGAGGCATGGATTATCTCTAGATTTGAGATCAATATAAAACCGTCCAACCAACAAATTGCCGGAAAAAGCACCAAAGATATTGATGCTCATCGGTTTTAAGGACTTAAGATGAGGATGAGATTGTGAAAAAGGTTTGGTTTTCATAGAGGAACTTGGAAGTACACACTAATGATTATGATAAACTTCAGGAGGAAGGCAAATTTCTACTAGTTTGGTTAAGTAAAATAAATTAAGGCCTCAATCCATGAAACAATGGACAAAACTAGCTAGATTATATACATATATATTTGTGTGTGTGCGGGCGTGTGCTGGGTGCGGGTGTGTATGTGGAAACACAAATTTTTACTAGTTTCGTTGAGTAAAATAAAGCAAGGCCTTAATCCAAGAAACAATGGTATAAAACGGGCAAGATTATATACATATGTGTGTGTCCGCACGCGTGTGTATGTGTGCGTGCGTGAGCGTGCGGGTGTGTGCGTGTGTGTGTGCGTGGATGGATGTGTGTGCGTGCATGTTTGTGTATTTAGAGTTTAATATACTTCTATGTATTGAAAAGTTCTTATTCTAAGAACCTTCTTATTTGAACCCTCCTCTCAAAGTGGATTGACTAAAATAATGGAGGGAGTATATATACTTTTGTGGGGGTAAGACTTGAAGTGCCTTTTAGCTGTAATAGGAGCGAGGTTTCCCAAATTGGAACCACTTGAGCCGAAGCCTTGCTAGAGGCATTGAAGTAATCAAGTGATGGAGTGTCGTATTGTATATTTGTATGGTACTTTGGTACAATATGTAGCTTTTTTGCATGGGTGAGGTTGTGTTTATTTGATTCCCCCTAAGCCATAGCCTTGTTGAGGCATTTGAGTAATGCTGTAGTATAGCGTGGTACGATATAGGCTTCCTCTCGGCTCTCGTATGTTCAGCTGGAAATGTAAAAAGAATGTTGAAGTGGACCTAAATATCATGCATAAGGAACCAACATACTCCAAGCATTACGAATTGTGTGGTATCCAGCTTCACATTCCTAAAGTTTTCCAACTGACTTATCAAATGGTTGATGATGTCTGCCGCTTTCTTTCACTGACTGTTGGTCATTTTCTATGCTGCATTGCAGCTGAGTGGACTTCTTTGGTGCTAATCAATATCTAATTTTATGGTTGGGCTTTTAGGTTGGTTTAGCTTCACTTTAAGGGTTTCATGTGCTGGTTGTGTTTTGATGAGAAATTTGGCTTGGCAATCTCGATACGTGATTTTGTGTGCATATTGTTTCTGCTCATTAGATGTTCACGAAAACAAAGTGTTTTATGGTGTAACCTTGAAATTGTCTGCAAAGAGTAGTTCTTACTTCTTTTTCCTCAATCCTATGCGATAACTTTATTTGTGTTACAGGAAGCTGAGATGGTTTTGGGTGGTGATGACGGAGATGAGTGTACATATTTGAAAGGTTATTTGAAAAGGCAAGCTATATTTTCATGTTTGACATGCACACCGGAAGGAAATGCTGGAGTTTGCACTGCATGTAGCTTGGCTTGTCATGAAGGGCATGAGGTAATCGTAAGCTGCTTAGAATGGGGGAAAAAGTATCTACACTTTCAATTGTATTTGTTTTATGACTTTTATGTGACCCATTTTTGGGACATTTGCGATGTGAAAGAATTATGGCAAGGCTAGTTAAATTTGAGTAGTTATATATATTTAGAGGTTTTCATCACTAATTTACATTTGAAAACATGGGATTCCATATTACGTGGCTTCATTTTATCCAGACATAATTGAATGCAAATAATTTCCCTTTGGATCTCGTCAGTGGCTTGATTTCATTTTTTTTATTGGGAAAACTAGAGTTACGGGTGATGATGCAGTCAATCAAATTTAAGAACTATTGAAACTATTGAAACTAATATCTGCATTAATTGGAGTATAACATGAACAATATAACTGTTTCTTATGGTGGTTGTGTGATTGAAAAGAAAGTGAAATAAACAAAGGGAGTGCCTTGATATGGAGCTCTAGCATTTTGTATTCTTAATGTTTGTTCACATCACGAAAGGTTTGATACCATTTTCTGTAACTAGGAATCTCACAATGCATTTTGTTTGCGTCCAGTCTTTAAAAAATTCTTATATTTGTGCTTTTGATCTTCCCATTTCTGTTTCTTGTGTCTGCTGCCTATCTAATACTTGGTATTTTGCTTATTCTAGAAATTCTGGTTAAGTACGAAGTCTTCTTATTGGTATGCTTTATGGATCTTTTATCAATTGCATTTCATGTGACTCTAGTACGGTCTTAGTAAACAAATACTTCTTGTGCAAAGATGAAGTTCCTTTGGACTTGACTGTTTAGGCATTTCAAAGGCAATACTTATCTTGATTGTCAGTTTGTTAACCTATGGCTCTGCGAATAATTGGAATACCGGTATGATGGCTAATGTAAAGTTGTCGGAATCAAGAGCGGACCTTTTAATCACTGTGGTGTATGCTGTATACTTCCAACTTTCCTCTTTATCTTTTACTCCCGGCATATAAGAGCTTAGGTCACAAAAGGAAACTTAAAGAAACATTTATGGAGAATGCAATCAACTCATAATAAAACTCTTCTCCTGTATCTTTCTGTCCTAGGTCCTATGTTTTTCATTCTCTTCTGATGTAGACTGACTTTCACTTCCTCACATTATTATAATAATGTATATTTCATTGGTTAGCTTCTTTAGATGCGGTGATGCATCGATACAAAAATCTCACTAACTGTTGTTTTTGTAGATTGTGGAGCTCTGGACCAAGAGAAACTTTAGGTGCGATTGTGGAAACTCCAAGTTTGGCAACTTCATCTGTAAGCTTCAGGCAAGTAAGGATATAGAAAATGTGGAGAATTCCTACAACCATAACTTCAAAGGTACATACTGTACTTGTAATCGCCCTTATCCTGATCCTGATGCTGAAGAGGAGGAAGAGATGGTACAGTGCTGCATATGTGAAGATTGGTATCATAGAGAACATCTTGGTCTTGAGTCCTCGGAAAAGGTTGGTGTCTCTTGTATGTTATTTTTTCCCCTTGTTGAAACGTTACGTTTTAGGACTTGTTTTGGTTCATTTTCTGACCATTAATCGATGTTTTTGAGATTTTAGGAGACAAATAACTTTGTAGATTCTTTCGTATACTAGGAGAGGGAGCTCATGACTGCAGATATTAGTATACTCTTTTATATCAAATACCTAAACAAAGCATATTTTTATCAAAACTTTAATAAACCCTTTTTCAAGTGCTCAAAAAGAAATATTCAATGCATATGTTATCAATGGGTTGGGTCTCAACCTTTATGTCCCGATTTTGTTCTATTGAAATTACATTGTTGACTGTTGATGACTTGATGCTATTATCAGTTAGCAGTAGTGCTGTGACTCGTGAAAAGGGTTGTGTTCTTGACATTGTTGCTTCAGTATTGGGCTTATTTTCTCGAGTGCTGGTATCCTATCTTTTGTCCTACGCGTCAGTCATCTGGGACAATATAATCTATGTTGCTTTCGTGGTGCTGTTTTATGGGTCTTTCTGGGTCATTCTTCTTTAGTTTTCTAAGACGACTGATCCTTTTTTTTTGTGTTATTTTCAATTATGATTATAATCAAAATTTTACCTTGTCTGTGACCAGTAATTATCCTACTGTGCATTGCACCCCACATATCCAAATTATTACTTTGCTAAAATATGCTCAAGTTAATATGCTGCATTTTTATGATCTAAGATAGACAAGGCATTAACAAAATGTCTTTCAGATTCCCGTCAATGAGGAAGGAGAGGCACTATATGAGGATCTTATATGCCCAGGTTGCTCAGCAGCTTGCCCATTCCTGGCCTATTATCCCCAGAATATCTTTGTTGCTCCTACGAAGGATGAGGCGGTCACAAATGATAAGAAAGGAAAGGCAATACTGGAAGAGGTTCCAAATGCATCTACCTGTGCCAGCACCGGAAAAATCATGGATACCGCTTGTGACAACTCGAAAACATGTGATGTTGGCGACAAGCCTGAGAACATTTCTGGTGGGGAAGCATCGGTTTCTGTTGATATGTCTGAGAAAACTTTAAGCTTGAATAAATGCAGTCAAGATGGCGAGTCGTGCACTTCATGTAAGCTTGGCTTTGATCTTGGGGCTGCACCTCCTGCTGTGGAAAGAAACAAGGCTATATTCCTCATAAAGAACTGGAGGGACCTCCTCTGTCGGTGTGAAAGATGTTCTAATTTCTACGACCAGAAGTGTGTAAGTTTTCTGCTTGTCAAGGATGATTCAATTGCCGAGTACGAGAAGAAGGCAACACAAAGAAGGGAAGAAAGGCTTCAAAAACAAGAGGGTGCCTCATTAAACATGTTCAATAACCTTGGTCATGTAGAAAAAGTGGAGATTATGAGTGGCATTGCAGAGATGAAAAATGAGATGGAAAATTTCTTTGTATGCCCATTTTCCTTCTACTGTTTGAATAACTGTTTTCTTTTTTGTTATTTATAAATATTTATCTTGATTTCATGGAAGATAATGAGTATTATTCTTTAAACCCTTTTCAGGCGAATCGAGATGCATCAGAGGCAGTTACATCTGCTGATATTTACCAACTCTTTGACAATCTCAAAAAGAAACGCCGCCGTGAAACGTAAGCAATGTCATAGAGCTCTGTAAGTTGAATGTTAAGTTATGCTCTAGCTTACTTGAGATGGTTGTAACCTGCAAGACCTCTGAACTATTCTTAGTGTTCAAACGGTCGTTAGATGTTTCTGTTTGTGCCCTTTAGTTTGCTCACTCCTTGAATCATCATGATGTATAATTTGCATTTTCCTGTATTGTATTTCTCATAAACTATTTAGGAAGTCAATAGATCTGTTGCACATCCTCCCCCCAACCCCACCGTCTCGTTTCCATGACCTCTCTTGTTTTGTCACATACTCTCATATCTGATATGTTTTGTACTTTTTTACTTCTTATATTAGCCAAAGGTTTTTTGGTATACTAAGCAAGAAGTTAGGTGGGAAATTGATTTGCACCTAACTGATTAAGGGGTTTGTTGGATAATGGGGGTCAACTTTTAATTAAGCATTTGAATATATTTGAGAGCAACATTGTTATTAGATATAATTGAACTTCTTTATTACCTCAAAAGAAATAGGGAGTTATGCTATTTAGAAAACACTTCAATGGAGAATGGGGGTGGGGGATATGAGGTAATATTATGTTAGAGTGTGCCACACCACCCTCCTCTCCTTTTCTCTTCATATCATGTTCTCTAAAATGTAAATATCCTTTTTCCATAAAAAACCAGCTTGTAAATATTACGCCGTATTTTTCATCCTGTCTTTAATTGTTGTTGTTCTTGGTTTGAAGTGGTGATTAAGTCGGTTACTTGCACCAGTCCTTCAATTGCACTTTCATCTACCTGCTTCCGTGCATTACTATATACTTTCTTTGTTTTTTTAGATGCAACATTGCTCTTTTTGTTGCATGGGTTGAAAAAAATCAAATGTCTCATCTATAGGGAAACGGAGGAAGTATCTTCGTTAGTTACATTTGTGCTAAAGAGTGAAGATGTACAACTTGTTTTCGTATTTGATGGCCGTGTTGGAAGCAATTCTTGTGAGAATGTGAGCTTATCTTATGTGACATGACTGGAATATTTTCCTGTACATGATAAATTGTGATTAACACGGTCTGCATGTTTTATCATCTTTTCTTTAAAGAGAAGTACTCTTCACATCCAATAAAAAATTGTAAAAATCATCTGACATTTTTTTTTTTTTTTTTGATAAGCAATCATCTGACATTTTATACAACTAATATTAAGGGTGCGTTCTCTTCACTCGAATGTTCTTTATCTGAATATATCAGAGCCCTAACTTGAATATATTATCCCTAAACAAAACTTATGTAATATATTCTAGACCTTATTAAAACTTACTGTAGTTTTGTGTTGAGGTTCGGAAGCCCTCTGACTCTAACTTAAACTTATTGTCCTTGAAATAAGTGAAAAATGAGGCGAGGAGAATAGAGCCTGAAATGCCCATAAAATTAGTAGATTCAAGATCCTAATAGTGTCTGAAGAGAGAGTTAACCTTCTGATTTTTATTAATTAGTACTACTCCTAGATGGTTAATATATTAGCCATTTTACGTTGCTCACTGAGAAATCGGAGTGGACATTATAGTTGGTAGGTTTCAGATTTCCATATCCATCAGTTGATCAACTTAATCTGATTGAGTTACATTTGTACTCTGTCAAAATGTTAAATTATTGGTTTAAGTTGCACAATTATTGGAAAGTCCTCCATCACCCTCACAAAAGAGTTCATCTAATTAGGTGGTGTTCACATGCATTTTTCTAATGACTTCATCCTATTCTTGGAAAATTTTACTTGTCTTATGTAGGTTTTAAATGATACCAATAAATACTATAACATGGCTGATGGCATTGAAAAGTAGCAAGTTGGTTGTTAGTTTGTTACCAAGTTAGATGAGCACTATTGTCAATTGTTTGTATGGGTGGAGGCTAAATGACTTTGTTATCTAGGAAAAGGAGAGTAATTGGCAGCCAACTAGGTCTAGTCGTGTACTTGCCCAACCTTGGCAGTATTGAATGCTGTTTAATGTTGTACTAGTGTGTTATCATCAGTATTTTGGAATTTTGCTACTTGCTAGGTAGTCAAGATCCAAAGTTAGATTTGGTTATTGGGCGGGTTGCCTAGTATGTGGTTCATATTAAGCTGCACATTGGCTTTATATCGAGTATCGACGTTATGTACAATGTGTTTTTAACTTGATGCTACTGTTTTAGCTATTGGACTACCCTACTCATCAACCACGTCTAATGGACTTGGGTAAGGTAGCATCGGAAGCACATGCGCAGTGGTACTTACCTAGTTGGGTTAGAAATAGCATCTTAAGCGCAAGTAGTTTATACTTTGTACTATTTTGACATGAGTAATTACTGGTGACCAATTGGGTTAGAAATAGCATATTAACTTGGTTTTGGTGGCTTGTAATGCTATTGGTGTACTGTGTTCACGGTTTTCGAGGGTTTGCTAGGATACGAGAAAGTCCGAGTTCTATTGAAGTGTAGGCAAAGTTGATATGAAGGCGGTTTCTCAACATTTTACTATAAGATCAAAGCAGCATTTTAGAGTTAACTTCTTACTTTTTTTTTGGTGGGGGTGGGGGGAATACCTCAATATGAAGTTGGCAATATAATCTAACCCAATTTTTTCCCCAAGGCTTGCATCCTTCATAGGAATAGTTTGATCTACTTATTGGAGTATTATCAGTCCAACATACATGGTCATAGTAAGGTGTGTTGAAGAGGAATCATCAAGCGAGTAAGTGAAGGAACAAGCTAAGGTATGGTGGTGTCTTGTGGGTGTGTTGTGTTCAGCTACAACATTGCACTAAGCTAATGGATCAAATCATGAAAAGTAGAAACCACGACCTTCCCCGTGGTGTTGGATGAACACCACAGCCTGCGATGAGTTTCTTTGGTGTTTTGTACAACTCAAGTCCACGAGCTGGGCGTGGCTTGAGAAAAAGGCCACAGGCTGGACGTGGCTTGAGAAGAAGGCCATGGGCTGACCGTGGTGTTCCCTATCTACGGAGTTTTACTTGTTTTCATACTCGAATTCGGTTTCCTATTGAATTAGGTTTTTGTGTTTTAATCCGAGTATAAAAATGTTTGAGTCGTTTATTCATTATATGCTAAGTGAGAATTATTCTTTAATCTAGAGAGACTAGAGAATCTTATAGAGAGGTTAAAGAGTCAAGAGAGATTGGAAAATTATCAGTTAATTTTACTTCTGTTCAGTAAATTTTAGTTCAGTTTAGTTAATTTCAGTTCAGTTCAGTTTGTTTCAGTTAAGTTAATTCCGGTTCAGTTAAGCCAAAATAAATTCAAAAGAATAGTGACTTAATCGAACCTATCTATGAGTTAGTTTATGAATTATGAGATCTAAATGTTTTTTGGTGTATACGGACCCAAAAGACAATTATATAGATTCGAATTCGATAGCTGCCTCGTTGGTTTCTAATATCACCCCCACGGCCTAATTAGCTTGCTGGCATCTAGTTTATGAAATATATCTTTTATGTTACTATATACAAGTTGATTCAGAGTAAAATTTTATACTATATTTTTTTGTTAATGCCAATAGCCACATGACGATTGGTTATTAGGTATTTCCTGCGTTTCACAGTAATTGCGATATACTCTCTCTGTTTTTTTTTTATCATTCCTACTTTTTTGTGCGCTTCTTCCAATGCACGTTTTAAAACTTAAATATCTTTCATTATATATTAGTAAAAATTATAACGATTGAATATTAATAAAGTACTAATTGAGACGAATCAAACAAGACCCCACATGACTATGTTTTTTCTTATAAATTGAGAACATTTGAGAAGATTCTCTCTATGCATGAATAGTATCAAGATTTTAAGTGAGAAAGATAAAAAAAAAAAACAGAGGGAGTACTTCATTTATTACATTTTTTTTAAGAAACTCATGTGAAGAGGAGAATGATAGAGATAGTTAAAAAGTGGGGGTCATATGATATGAGAGAGATAAAGAGAAAATATGACTAAATAAAAAAACGTTGCAAGTAATATGACACTTCCAAATAATGGAGACTGTGTAATTGTTTAGACCATGTAAGTTGAACAATTTTTGCAGTATTTTCTGTTGATCATTAATTTGGATTATGGAGGTTGTAGAAGGAGAATGTTGCACATGCAAAGAAAATTCTAGTCTTAGGAAACATTTACTATGCTTGACAAGTATTCTTGCCAAACTTATTACTACTAATCGATAAATGCCATATAAGAAGAGTTGAAGATTAGTTTCAAAGTTGATGGTTATAGCTGACAAACTCCGGATCTTAGGGCAGATTTGCTAAATCTCCGGGTGATTATAATTAAATTACCATCAAACCAGTAATATTACTACTATATCTAGTCACAGTCTCACAGATCAGCAAATCTGAAAAGTGTTATTAATCTTGTCATGATTAGTTAACATTTTTCCTCTTAATAGGAAATAGCTTTTGTGGTGGAAAATGTTTTCAGCAACAGTCAAAAAGAAGGGTGCATAATATAGAATAATGAGTCCAATTTCTCTACCTAAACTTAAGTGACTTGTCTCGTAAATTTACGTTTTCCACCGATTTGTGAAAGTGATGTGTGTTCTACTAACGGTACCAGATTTATTACTACAGCTGAGAAGTTGGCAGTTTCAGTTTAATTGTTTGTGTCCCTCTTCGTTTCATTTATGACAAGCATCGTCGACCCCATTTTCGTGGGGTTGGTCGTTGGAGGATCGGGGTCGGAGCTTCAAGGTTGTTTGGTGGGCTAGTTATGGTAAAGATACAAGTAATCTCATTAATTCATCCATCAATCATTAGTCCTCACCATTAATCGAACAAGAGCCGTAACTTTGAGTCCGTGTACGTTACATGATATTCTAGGGCATGTTTATTGTCGTAATAACAACCAAAATTAGTAACATGAATTAGATAAAAACTTTTTCTCGTATTAGTGTCAATTTTTTTTTTTTGACAGTTTTCAATTTTTTGTATTTTAGAAAGTCACGATATATAATGAGTTTTTATAATAATGTTTATTTTCAAAGTTATTAGTGATAAGGTAGTTTTAGAGATAATATTATCAAAATACGATAATGAATAGGCTTACAGTTTTCAGATTTCAGTTGCTAATTGTCGAAATAAATTAATATCTAAAATTTGAAAGATAAATAAGCCCTCACAATTTAAGATCGAGATCACGGTTCAAACTTCTTATCAAGCCGTATCATAATTGAAAAATGGGGGGATAAAAAATGAGAACCTAAGAAGATATGAGATGAGAAGTGCCCCTATATATCAAGGATATCTTATGACATGAAAGAGTAACTAGGCTAACTATTAGTATGTTTTAGAGGCCTTATGATCGTTGTACGTCATGCATGGTCATGATCACGTCGAATTAGTAATATGTTCGTTAATAATAAATTATAGCAATAATTTGCGTAGATAGGTGTACAAAAAATAAAGCCAATCATTCAATTAGTACTTGAGGTGCATGTTCTTGATTGTCAGTATTCATAATGTTTAAATGATATGACAACGTAATGCAATTGTTTTGGAGCGTTGAAGCCTTGCTGCAAGCTACGTGCTCATATTAATAATAATGTAACATGATGCGACAATCAAGAATTAATTATCTATAGATCCTAATCTCCCGCTTAAGCAGGTCATCTATCCAAATATATTAAAGCGTGCGTAACAATGTATATACGTCACGTGTCATATTTGTAACTCCATTAGAATTGTGCAATGTGTACATAAATCATGTCAATGAATTAAAGTAAAATTACCTTGCAACAAGATTTAAACTCGTGAACTCTTGCTATTATACATGACACATTTACCATTTCAATCAACTTTTAATCATGCTTTAATGGTCTGTTCTCCCCAGTTTATTTTCAGTTCAGTTCGATTCAGTTCAGTTCGATTCAGTTCAGTTCAATTCAACTCAGTTCAGTTCAGCTCTGGACAAGACTTTTACTCTCACATATCACTATTCATTTCAGTTTAATTCAATTCAGTTCAGTTCAATTCGATTCAATTCAGTTCAGTTCAATTCAACTCAATTCAATTCAGTTGAGTTCAACTATTTTATGCCGAAAAGAACATGCCCTAAGTGTCTACATTATCATATTTGTACCTTTTAAATGTTGACTTTAATATATTTTAATACGAATGGAAAAAAGCACATATTAAGTTCGAAAAATAATACCAACTGAAGCGACGTCCTGCTCAAATACTAGTTTCTTTATTATAATAGGGTTTAAAAATTCTATTTTTAGTCATCTAATGCTTAACTTATTTAGAGGTTAGGTGTGAAATGTTTGGATCTTACCACACCCGTGAATGGTGATCACTTTCTGCATTGAAAATAATTTGCCAATTTTGTCTGCATTGTGATTGATAAATTTTTTAGACCCACTCAGGGTAATTAAAAGTTAAATAAGTTAAAGTACGTGTAGTATATGCGTTGGGAGAAAGTTTTGTTTACTCATTTGGTTAATATTTTCTGTTCTTTTTTTAATTTGGCTTTTAATAACTCGCACAATTAATTTCTCAATTTCTTTTTGATGCAAAGCAGGGGAGATTAATTTCTCATTGCTTTATCTTTTTGCAAATTTTCATCTATATATAGAAATAAGCATAAGTTTCCAAAAATAGGATAAGTTTCAAAATAAATACTTAAAATATTTAGCTTTACTTGTAATTAGTAGCCTGGCATGCAATTGCAAATTAAGAAAATTGAAGAGAAATGCTGCAAGGATTCTACTTTTTCCGTTTCTAAATAAGTGCAACATTTGCATAGTGTTTACTATTCACAGTTTAAACTTCAATTAGTTTTGGTGATTTACATTTTAGGAAAAACATAGTCATGTGGGATCTTGTTAGATTCGTCTGAATGTGAATTTTTTAAATATCAACTTTTTATAATTTTTACTTATTGATAATTGAAGATATTAATGGTTAAAATAATGCATTGGCAAACGTGAAAACAAGAAGTGTTGCACTTATTTAGAAACGGATGAAGTATATAGAAATTGTTATTGTTGGTGAGCTTGGGGTTAGACACTTCGAATGTACTTTTACTGGTAGATGTAATAACCTACATTATGTTCTTTTCGTTATAAAATAACTAAAATGAAATGAACTGATTGCTACTGAACAGATTGTAATTAAATTGAATTGTATTAAATTATAACTAATAATAATAAATAAATAAATTAGTAATTAAATTGATTGAAAATTAATTGAACTAAATTAAACTGAATATAACTTAATTAAATTGAACTGAAAATAAATTGGAGAAAATTGACCCTTAGGCCTTGTCCTTTTGGACACAGTTTCAGTTCGATATGGTTTGATTCAGTTTAACTAATTTTCTCTTACCATTTTTATTCAATTCAATTAGTTTCCTCTTATCGTTTCTATTCAACTCTATACATTTCAATTCCAAAGAATATGACTTTATTTTGAGATTTATGAAAGTGTTTTATAGAAGTCCATATTCCTTCATTTTGAAATTCTGCGCTTAGTAGATGACAAAGTACAAACCAGCATTGATAAGAATGTGATTCCTTTACCTCTTTAATTGAAATGACACAATTGCTACTTAGCTGTTACTTTTAACTAAAAGCACTTTACACTGTTAGATGTGAATAATGTGATGTTTTACGATTGCTTTTTTTTGTTCTATAACATAATTGCATGATTGAAACATTTTCACATCTCTGTTTTTACGTGGATTTTTTTTGTTTACCGACGTCTTTGGTTTCAAGTACTCCAATTTGCTAATTTTACTGTCTTTGATTGGATTGATTTCTAGGAAATTCCTTGCAGTAGTATATATTTGAACTGCTCCATATCAAATGGTTTTTTTTTTTGGCAAGCTGTTACATGCCTGGTTTTTGTTGAAAAAAAATGGGGTACAAACTATTCCTGGTCTTCTATGTAGAGGTGGCCACTTAAAACTAATTGGATCAATCATATTAGATCAGAAAAGGTCGATTTGAGTCGTGTTTATAAGTTAGGAGCACGACTCATGACTCTTCTGTAGGCGGACCGATCAATAAATGGGTCAATTCCTAGATTATATAATAGGTGGGTCAAGTCGTCAAGGTTGGGTTGAGCCAATTTGGTCTAATGAGTAATGATCACCTCTACTTTTGAGAGTATTTCCTACTTTCGATTTAGTTGAATAATCTAATATCAAAAGAGGAGTCGATATTTTTATAATTATTTTAAATGATGTGTAATTTTCCGCAATTTAATCACTTAAAACTTTGGAAGTAGAATATGTTTTCTTCATTTTCATTAGTTGAGAGTTGAGACATTTACTTTCTTGTGCTCAATCTTCGTAATTTTGAGCGTATTTTCACTAACTTTTTTCAACTTTTTGTAATTTTTTTTTTGAACTTCTTTCTTAACTTTCTTTAACTTTTTATCTTAACTTTTCTTATTTTTTAGAACTTTTCTCAACTTTGTCTCAACTTTTTTGTACTCTCTTTAAAAATAAAAACTAGTTATTAGACCCGGACTATACACCAGGTAAGAAAAAATATCATTTATTAATATAATACTTTATGATATTAACACTAAATACAACTTATAGTCTAGTGGTAAAGACCTTAGTATATGTACTTGAGGTCTCAAGATCAAACCCTATACTATACAATTTCTAAATTTTTTTATTGTACATGGATTACATGAACTAAAACTCTCCAGGGAGAGCCCCACGTGGCGCAGTTTCTTACTTATGCACGCCTTTTAATATATTTGTATAGAAGATAAGTTAAAATAAGGTGAAATAAACAAGCCCTCAAAATCTATTAAATTCATCTTAATGTATATTTTTAAAATATCAATTTGTTTAAAAAATTTGACTAATATATAATGAAAAGTACTTAATTATTTATTCATCTTTTGCTGAAAATGAGGATTGAATTATATTAAAATAAGCAATCAAAGTAAGCAGTTTAGTTTTTGCATCCAACAAACACAAAAGTCCCTAATTTAAAACAGTAATAAATAGTGAAGTAGGGACAGCAACAATGTGGGTGTTAAGACATTGTCACTTATCAACAGTGCAAAAAGAAAAAGACAATCCTCTACCACATGTAAAAGAGTCAAATTTTTCTACGTAGATTAATCAACTCTTCAACTACACACCACTCTTTCTTAACAAATTACTATATATAACCCACATTTTATGCACTACTTTTAGCCACCACTACTACTACTACAACTTCCAACATTCAAAAAAACCAAACTTTTTTCTCCCCCTTAAAAAAAACCATCTTTTTTTGCAACTTTTTATCATCTAAATCATGGGAAATTGCATGGAAACTAGTAAAATTAATAATAATTTGAAAGGAAAAGAAGAAAGAAAGATCAAAGTGAAAGAAGGAAAGATAGAAATGGGATTTATTGGTAAAGAAGGAGAATTTGTGAAAGATGTTGTAAGTAATAAAAATGGTTTAAGAGTTAAGATGGTGTTAACTAAAGAAGAGTTACAATGGTTGATGCAGCAACTTAGCAACAGAGAAGATGGAAGAAAGAGAATTGAAGATGTTTTAGGAGAGATTGAAAAAGGAAGATCAAAGAAAGGTTGTCATTCTTGGAAACCTTCTCTTGATAGTATTACTGAAATTCCTGAAGTTCTTGAGATGAATAAATGATATTTTTTAGGGTTTTTTTTTGGGTAGATTGGGTAATCAAAGACACTTTTTTTTTTTAAGTTTCTTTTGCCTTTCATGGGTTAAAAGGTGTGCTCTTCTCTAATTTTGGATCACCCATATGTGTATATATCTTTTTGAGATAGATAATTGAAGTTCTTCATTTGTGTTTTAGAAGATTTTTAGCTGTTGAGTTTGTCTTATAAGAGACTGCCTACTTTTAAATTAAAATTAGGTAATGGTATGCCTAATATTAAAAAGAGAATTAGCTCAATAGCTACAATATTTCCTTGAGTTACCTCCTGTGATCTTTTTTGCTAATAAAACTTGAAATGGCCGAATATATGATATGAGGGTTTTCCGTCTCTAGAATGGTTCTCTGTTTATAAAATCAAAACGTTCATTGCATATGTATAATCGTTTTGGAATTAAGCTAGTTGACATCCAAAACTTGAAATTAAATCCCGTTTATATTAATTTTGTTGTTGTGGCTCTCTTAAAAAAAAACTTACAAACATATTGTTTTGTGGTAGAATTCATAATGTTTCAAGTTCAAATTCGTGGCAGTTTTGAGGTGCGCATTATTAGGTTGATTAAGCTTTGACTCGTACCTTGTACGAGTTTTGGCTAGCATTGAGTTCTTAGCTCTATTATTTTTTCTTGATGAATTAATTACTAATCATAAAATAAAAAGGACTCCAAGATAGTATCTCTTATATTTGGCTGGAATTGGAAATAGTTACAGCTAATGTTAGCTAATTTTGCTAAGTTATAAGATATTTAAAATTAAGCTAAAATCCTAACAAACCTACAATAATTGATTTTCTCAAAGATCTACCATGTGATCCCTAGAGTAAGAGCGCTAATTATATTCTCAAATCTCAATATATGGCCAAATTATTAGATTGGTTAATTAGAATAAGAAATTTGTCACATTGGCAAATTACATTTTAGAAAACTCTCAGACCATTTTTTTCTATATAAAAAAAAGAGTACGAAACAACAACTATAGGGTGGAATGGTGGATACTAAGTGTTGAGCCATGTAGTTTAAAACCTTACCAACCCTTTGACATATGAAGAGAATAAAACCTCCATCTGTTTCAAAATATAAGGCATTTACGCTTTACGAAAATTTGTTTTGACCACAAAATTCTCTCAAATACGATATATATAAATTATATCATTGGATTCGTCTTGAAAAATACTATAATAACATTATTTTTAAAAATTTTCTATCAACATAAATTGAGATTAATTAACGGTCAAAGTTCGACCTCGAACATCGTGCGTGTCTTATATTTTGAAACGAAGGGAGTACATACTTGCCATTAATTATTGGAGATTTTCATCTTTTTAAGTTTTGGTTGGGTCTTGGGTGAAGTTGATGAGAGTAATTTGAAGAAAGTACAGGTAATGTACGTATGTGAGAGTAAATTGATGGTCCCTCGTCTATACAACTATATTAAAAGGCGTGCATAAACATGAAACTATGTCACGTGGCGTTCTCCCTAGGGAGTTTTAGTTCATGTAATCCATGTACAATAATTTTTTTTAGAAATTGTGCAGTATAGGGTTTGATCTCGAGACCTCAAGTGCATATACTAAAGTCTTAACCACTAGACTAAATTGTATTTAGTGTTGTTATCATAAAGTATTATATTAATAAATGAAATTTGTTCTTATCCGAGACATAGCCCGGACCTAATAACTCATTGTTAATTATAATATGGCGCAAATTTAAAGGGACAAACAAAAAAGAAGATTGAGGCATTTTTAGACGGATGGAGGAGTATTTATAATGTTTTAAGATGAACTCTGAAAATTTACGAAAGATAATGGTATAACTAATGGGTTGAACAAATGTAGAAGTTATGCTTTCTCCTTGAACAAAATACCAATGATAGTAATAGTTTTAGTCCATGAAATAGCAAAAATGACAGGCTAACCATCCGAGCCCACACACGAGAACAAAGGAAGTAAAACACAAGAAACATTATTAACAGAAGACACATGGGTAAAAAAAAAAAAAAAAAAACTTATATTGAGAGAATGTTTAGAGAGAGAAAGAGGGAGAATGGGAGAGAGTGGGAGCCAGAGAGAAGGAAGGACCGCCATTGGAATGAGAAACACGAAGGTGAATGGACTACAGTGAGCAGAAAGAATTCGCGACCCAAACCAACCCCAACTATAGCATCTAAAACCATCTTCATTGATTTCCTTCCACCAGAAACCCATCCCCAACTTCTGTTCGACATTTTTAGCCGTTATGGAGACATTGCTGAATTATCCCTACCACTAGAATCCGAAGTAATCGCAACCATAGATATGCCTTTATCAAGTTCTTCTCCACTCAAGCTCTTCTGAATGCAATTGGCCAGGAAAATGGAAGAAGACTTGGCCATTACAGAATAAAGGTAAATCCAGCCAAATACGACAAACCGGACATTAACAGGTGAATCGCCCAACCTCCCAAAACCAACACAGATCAGACCCTCCAAAACACATACCAACACCAAAAAACCCAGCTTTTAGAGATCATAGATCCTACAGTGACGCAGCTAAGGCATACAAAAAGAAACAAAATTTTGTTTCATTCCAGAAACCGACCTCCAGACCAAATAACCATTCAAATGACAACCCTTTACAACCACCTCCAAAACCTCCAAAACCACCTGAACCTCACTCTCAACATCAGGACGATACTATCATTCCAAACCAAATACTTGAACCTATTCCATGCACCCTAATTCGAGAAATGAGCAAACAAAGAATTATGAGTTCGAAAGTGCTAGGTGAAGCAACTGACAGAGTCCGAGAAAAAATGGAGATTGGGGAAATTGAAGGCGATCAGTACTTATGGATTAAAGGGAAAAAAAACCCAGAAATTGAGGAACTCCTTCAAAGAAGTGTAATTGCTGTGGCAAACTCCCCATCCTCATCCTCAGTTATACTGGATCACATTCTAGCGGAAGGAGTCTACAATGTTAAAATTAGACCATTAGGGGGGCTGCTGCACCTATTATCCTTTGACAACATTGAAGACAAAAGAGCCATGGTGGATTGTCAATGGCTCCAAAGATGGTTTATGGAGATTAGAGAGGTGTCGGATTCGAATGCAGCAATCTGGCGGGAGACATGGATCTCCATATATGGAGTACCATTATCAGCATGGGGTTATGATAATTTCTTCGAAATTGGGAGTATCTACGGGAAGGTTCAATCTGTGGACTACTCCAGGATGGACTATGCTCGTGTATTGATAATCACGGACTGTCTCTTTCACATAAACAATCCTATACTATTCAGTGTTGAAGGGAAAAACTTCAAAATCTTCGTCTCTGAGAATAACGGAATTCCGGTGAACCATGCTACTCCAGCTGATGAAAAAAAGGACGACAATCCGATATGGATGACGGCGGTTAACGAAGAGTCGCCCGGGAAATCACAGCTGGGAATAAGGAATGTGGAAAGGAAGGAAGATGAATCATCTCTGGGGAAAGGAGAAAATACTCCACGTGGCGCTTTGGAGGTAAGTCCAATTGCATTGGGAACGGATACAGGAAACAACAATTATGAACTCATGATTTCACCCAATAAAACCAGGACAGTCAGCCCAACTTCGAAAACTCAAAAGCCTCCCAAATACCCAAATAACCCAAAAACTCAATTGATATTTAATTCCCCAACAAGATCACCTTTGAGCCTGAACAACCTAAGAAACTTCCAGAACTCTCAGTCTAGCCTGAACTTCCAGTCCTTGGAAAAGCTAAACCTTTCAACTCCCCCTTTCCAGGACCTATCAGGTGCTAATGGCGCTGTATTGGGCCCTACTGATGGGCTTACTAAAACGAACCAAGAGACGAATAATTCCTTTCCATATCACAACCCGTCGGCTGGCCCTATTGACTCAACCAAATCACCTAATCCCACCAAACACAAATCACCTATAGATTCGCCCAGCCCAAAAAACAACTCAAACATCTCCCAGACTTCCAAGCCCAGTTTTAACTTTCAATATGTTAATCCTACAGTACCCACTTCAAACACCTTTGATCCCCTATCAAAACCTCCTCAAAACACCTTGGCCTCAAACTCTCTCTCCTCATCTACATCAACTTCAAACCCATCCATCCCCCTGGGTTCGAAGATTTCATTCCTTCACCTTTGAAGGAATACCGAGATCAGCGAAAGATGAGAAAACTCAAAAAAAAGAAAATGAGGAGGCAAGCCTCATTATCATCCCAAAAATCACCACAATTATCTCACCCATCTCATACCCAATTAGCCAACCAAAACGAAGCAACTGCAACTGAAATTATTGAACTGGGACTCAAATTAGGAATGAACTTTAAGGGCCCTTTGTCTGAACTTCATGGAAAGATAATGGACATCTTGGCAAGGCAGAAAGAGGATTGGCAATCCAATCAGTGAAGGGACTTTTCTTTCTCATTGAACAGTATAATGATACTCTTTTCTTGGAACATACGTGGCCTGGGGCCAAAATCAAGAAAAATGTGCTTAAAAAATCGTTGTTTTCTCATGATCCCTGGTTTGTTTTTATTCAAGAAACTAAACTAGAAACAATCTCAAGTACACTGATTAAGGCTATATGGGCCAAGTGCGACTTAGATTTCTGCGCCAGCCCTTCTATTGGCAGTTCAGGAGGACTAATATCCCTGTGGAGGAAATCTAATTTCAGCATGGCCTTCAATCGATGTGAAAGAAACTGGATAGCAGTGGTGGATGCATATTATCCTCAGGCTTCAACTGTTTACTAATAAACATCTATAATTCTTGCGATGAAGAATTGAGGTCAGAAACATGGAACTCATTGTTTGAATTCTGCTCGAACACCTCGTTGCCATGTTTAATAGCGGGAGATTTTAACGAGGTCTTAACTCCAAATGAGAGAGGAAGTCAACAAATTGATGAATATAGCTCTGCTAAATTTAGAGACTTCATAAATAACCTTCGACTCATCGAAGTGACCTCGACGGAAGGATGGTTTACATGGTTCAGAGGCAACTCGCGGAGCAAATTGGATAGAGTTTTTGTCCAGGCCGAATGGATTGATGAATTCCCATCACTTGCTGTTACTATCCTAAAACGGAGCATATCGGATCATTGCCCCCTTCTGCTCCAATCCTCATGTATGGACTGGGGTCCCAGGCCATTTAAATTTCAAGACGCATGGCTCTCTCACAGTGGATGTATGGACACTATTGAGAAAGCGTGGAAAAAATCGAAAGAATCCTCTCTTATGGAAAAATTAAACACGTGAAAGATGAGCTGAAAGAATGGAATTCGGAGAACTTTGGAAATATAGATACCAATATCACACTTAAAGAGAATGAGATCCAGAGGTGGGACAATGTAGCTAACATTAGGGATCTTGAACCCGATGAGATCCAAACAAGGGCCAAGGCCCAACTGGAACTTTGGGAGTGGTTAAAGAGGAAGGAAATTTATTGGGCCCAAAATTCAAGGATTCAATGGCTAAATTAGGGGACAGAAACACAAGATTTTTCCACATCTGTGCGTCGGTTAGGAGAAGCAGGAATAATATATCATCCTTGATAATACATGATAAAAAGATTGAAGATCCGAATACCATAAAAGATGAAGCCGTGAAATACTTCAAAAACCTATTCTCAGAAGAAAGCATGGAGAGACCAACCTTCTCAAACCTGAACTTCAACAAACTATCAGATACACAAGCTTCCATTATTACCCCCTTCTCAACAGACGAAATTGATGAGGCAGTGGCCTCGTGTAACCCCCGAAATCCCGGGTCCCGATGGGTTCAACTTTAACTTCATCAAATCATCATGGAATCTCATAAAACATGATTTTTATTCCATAATCCGAGAATTTTGGAATACCGGAAAGCTTCCTAGGGGAAGTAATGTGGCTTTCATAGCCTTGATAGCGAAAGTCGAATCACCGATGGGTTTCAATGATTATAGACCAATTAGCATGGTTGGTTGTGTTTACAAGATAATCTCAAAAATTCTGGCAGGAAGACTAAAGAAAGTGATGAACGATCTTGTGGGTCCTCACCAATCCTCTTTCATTGAGGGTCGCCATACTAGATAGCATTCTTATAGCCAGTGAACTATTTGAGTCTTGCAAAAGGAAGAAGATGGCTGCGGTCATGATTAAGATTGACTTTCACAAGGCTTTTGATTCGGTTTCATGGTCTTTCTTGGACTGGACTTTGAGTCAAATGGGTTTTCCACCTAGATGGAAAATGTGGATATCTTCGTGTGTCTCATCAGCGGCGGCAAGTGTTCTTCTCAATGGCTCCCCCTCTCAACCATTCAAACTCCAAAGAGGGCTCCGCCAAGGAGACCCTCTCTCCCCTTTTCTTTTTGTATTGGTGGTAGAAGTTATGAATCTCATGATAAAAAAAGCAGAAGCAATGAACCTTTGGTCTGGAATAGAAATCTCAAAAAAAGGCCCGATACTAACACATTTACAATTTGCAGATGACACGATTCTCTTTGCATCTCAGAACATGGAAGCACACAACATCAAGAAGACTCTGATTCTATTCCAACTGGCATCCGGATTGAAAATCAACTTTCATAAAATGAATTGCTGGGTATCAATGTGCAACAAGAATGGATTCAAAGGGCTGCGGAGAAGCTATGTTGCAGGGTGGGATCTTTTCCAATCACATACCTCGGGTTACCGGTGGGTGGAAGTAGTTCTAAACTATCTTTTTGGGAGCCTTTGATTGAAAAAATGAATAAGAAGATGGCTCTATGGAAAGGCAACTTGCTATCCTTGGGAGGAAGACTCACGTTAATTAAATCTTCCCTCTCGAATCTCCCAATATACTATATGTCCCTTTTTCCCATGCCTCAAGGAGTGATTGAAAAAATTACTCAAATCCAAAGAAACTTCCTTTGGAGTGGGGGGTTGACAAAAAATCCTTACCCCTCATTAGATGGACCTTAGCCCAACTACCCAAAAAATTCGGGGTCTTAATATTAGCAACCTACTCATCCGAAACTTGGGACTCCTGTTTAAATGGATCTGGAGATACTTTCAGGAACCTAGGGCATTATGGCGGCAGGTTATTGAAGCTAAGTACAGATACCCTCCGGAATTGTGTATGGGAGATCTAAGTCATATGAAGGCAGGAGGTCCATGGAAGTTGATTTGCAACCACCTGATCAAGCATGAAGGATCGAAAGAATTGATGAAATTTGGCTCAAGGATGAAGGTCAACAATGGCGAGTGCACCCTATTCTGGCATGACATCTGGATAAATAATTCAGCATTGAAGACACAATTCCCCAGACTCTTTTCGATAGCGGCGCAGCCCCTTGCTGTGGTATCTTCAATGGGGCACCTTCTCAACAAGGAATGGCAATGGCAAATCCCATGGATTCGGGAATTTAGATCCAGGGATCAAGGAGAGTGGGATAATCTTCTTCCTCTCATCAAAATGGTTAAAATAAACATAGAAAGGGAGGATGTTCGGATATGGGGGCCTAGCAATTCTGGAAAGTTTACAGTTAAATCCTTCTACTTGGAGCTAACACAATCAGCTGAACTGGAGTTGGAAAAAGTTGTCCCCAAGTTATGGAAGGGACTTGTTCCCTTTAGAATTGAAGTCTTTGCTTGGTTAGCACTTTTAGAAAGGATAAATACTAAAAAGAAGCTCTCTCGCATTGGTATCATATCCCCAGATGATGTCAATTGCCCTCTTTGTGATTCATGGCCCGAGGATGTAACCCATTTATTCCTCTTTTGTCCTTTGGCAACTGAGATTTGGAAATGGTGGTGGTCAATATGGAATATCTCATGGGTATGGCCCTCCACCCTTGTGTTAGCTTTTGAGCAATGGATATTTCCAGGTGCAAACAAATCTTTCAAGAATGTATGGATAGCTTCCTTCCTAGTCATCATATGGTCGTTGTGGAAAGAGCGCAATGCTCGCATCTTCAACAACACGACTAGCTCGGCGGCGGAAATAAAGAATTTGATTTTGGTTAGGCTATGTTGGTGGATGAAAGCATGGAAGAAACCTTGCCCTTACCTGATTGAAGAGGTGCTACGCAATCCACATTGTCTCAAGTGGGGAGGTTTCATCCATAAAAAGCCCCACTTCTCATCATCGGGCAACTCAGTCCTGTTCCGGGCCAGCTTAACTTGGATCTTAAGTGCAGATATCCATGGTGGTTCTCAAGGTGGTGTTATTGGAGGTGTTCTTATGAATGAGCAAAAGAAAACACTATGCCTATTCTCATGCCCATACCCACCTATGAGCTCTCATGCGGCGGCTACTATAGCTATCCACAGGGCAGTTCAAATTTCTCTCAATTCCAGTCTTGTAAATAACAAACCCATCTGCATTTTGTCGAGTTCAAAGGAGGCGATTCACTGGTGTACAGCTCCATGCTAGGACCTGCTCACTTGCAGTTCTTGTTGAATTTCATAAGAGCAACGCATAAGAAAGGCCTCAATGTCAGCTTCTCATGTCAGCAAGTTTGTGAAAAGGAAGCTGGAAATATCCTCTGGTCCAATGGCATTTCTCGCTTCTCAAATGTTGTTGTATGGAAGTAACTAATGTCTCAAGTAGGTTATGATATTTTGTTAAATATGGATGTATCTGCTTCATCATGAAGATTAATAATAAAACGATCAAAAAAAAAACAGAAGACACATGGGTAGCTGATCCGATTGTACAACTACAACCAATATCTCCTCACATCTATAAGGAAGGGTCATCACTAACCTGAGATCAATTATTGCTACACAAGAGTGATTTATTCTTTTCTTTTGAATATTTTGGCAAGTATAGGGGAATGATAATAGTAAAAAAATGACCTTGTTTAAACCTCAATTCGCACAGTGTTCTTGGTCTAACATTTGTGGGTCAGACAATTGAGAGTAGGGGAAAAGGTAACCTGCCCCCCAAGAATTGCAGTTGGGACTTGGGAAGATTCGATCTTATGACCTTAAAGTTGCAAGGTGAATCTTGAATGAACTATATAGTATTGTCCACAATTTTCACGTATGTGTCTTACATGGAAAAAGATGGCTACAATTTTTCTTAGGGATCACATTAATAATAAATGGGTAGACAGACAAAGGAGAAAAAGATAACGAAAATGAATAATTAAGATAAGTTGTTTGTACTGATTAATAATGTCAGCCCAATGAATATCAACTATTGTTATCTTTCAAAAAAAAAACCATATTAAAAGAAAGTAAATAATTCATTTATATCACTATCTTTCATGATGCAAAGAAGACCTGCTTATTTAGTAGCATGCAAAAATAATAAAAAAGAGAGTGAAACGTTACCTAATGATGTAAGATTTGTGAAAAAAGAAATTGTAAGCAAGAACTTCAAAACGAACAAAAGTAAAATCATAGAATACAGGATATAGCACAACTCCATAACTAATTTAATGAATTTAGGGTGTTTGGCATAGAAAAATTTATCGTAGGAAACGAATTCAAATAAGTATTTTCATTTTTAATTATTTGGTATGAGTGTTAAAGTAATATATACCATTTTCGGAGGAATTCATAATCCGCCCATTTGTTACCTTTATCAAACTAGTGAAAACAAATCACGTTTTCTTACTCAATCATAAACCTCTCAATTGTTTTCATTTCACCCACTAAAATACCAAACAACTATCAAATGTAACAATTATTATTTACATTTCCTCTCCTTATCCAGATCATTTTTATTCCGTTTTATTAATTATACCAAACGCTCCTAAATGAATTAAAACTAGGAATCATTAGACTCTTACTGACAAACCATCAAAATTACGAGGCTCCTCACATTCGGGTGGCTCATGCACCCACCTTTTCTTACGGAACCGACATAGGCCAATGTTTCCCGCATTCTAGTGCAAACAAATGGGTTTTTGGCCTTCGAGTGAGTGGAGCGGGCAATGCTACATCTACCCGGTGGGTAGTTAACCCACTAGAAATAAAGCATTAAAAAACTATTAGAAATTTAGAATTGATGAGTTTGATTCCACTATTTATTATTTCTATTAGTAGTGGGTCGTTGACCCACTGGGTAGATAGAGTTTTTTTTCCGAGTGGAGCTACCTATTTCAGGAAGATTGCTCACTCGACAGACTATCCCTAATAAACAAATAATTAAAAAAATACCCCCTCCGTCTCATAATATAGTGCTTGTTTCTTTTTTTTTTTACGGTGTCCAAGACGTAACTTTGACTTTTAATATCTTCAATTTCGTATTAATAAAAAATATAAAAGTTGATATTATGAAACTACACATTGAGACGAATCTAACAATATCTCACATTAATATGTTTTTTTATATATACAAACGAGAATATTCGGTCAAAAATTTTAAAATTTAACTCGCCAAAAATGAAGTAGACATTATATTATGAGAATGAGGGAGTATTTCTGTATTTGATATGTAAAATCATTTGGGCAAACTAAAGATGGGAGGAAGTAGCTATCGGGGACCACATATGTAGCAATCAGCTTAGACGGCCCAAATCTATTTCCTTCCTCTGAGTTAATTCTTTCAAGTTTCAACAAACTTTTCTTAACACTGGGCTGATATCTAAGTTGAGCCCAAATCTAAAACCATTTAGGCACCCAAACATTGTAGAATCAGTCACTTCTTCTGAACTTGGACAATCGAAGTCTACGGAAAGTAAAAGATAGCTCAATTGGTTAGAGCTTTCCTCTCAATTTCAGGTGATCTTGGGATCCGTTCTCATCTCCGCTGTAATGGGATCCGTTCTTCCCTCCACCTCTTTACTACTTGGAAGACTGAAACAGTGAAAATGCTTTAGGACTGGAAGTCCAAAATTTACACTCTATACCTTGCTACTGTTTGAATTTTTCCTTAAATACGTACACAGAAATCGGAAAGAATAGGAGTTTGTTCTAGGTCATCTCAAATATACTCAATAGTCAATAGCATATAAATATATGTACGTACATGTGTAAGAGAAGGGACCACAAAATATTTGAAAAAATATACTTCTTTCGTTTCATTTTAAATGCAATAAAGGGGTATTTTTTGTGAGATATAAAATATTTCTTTATTGTATTTAAAACGAAACAGAAGAAGTATATTATTTTCAGATAGAACAAGTTGTTGAAAAAATAGATATGTAATGATTAAAATAGTAATAGTTAATTCTCACAAAATAAAAATGGAATTATTAATAAAGAATACAGAAAGTATAAGGTACTCATATTTATTCAACCAATAGTAATATAATCCTTGAAATAGAAATGGAATTATTAATGGCCAAGGCTGTGTGTCGGCATATATGAAAGTGAAACTGTTACACTTATTTAGAAATTAAACATAAATTAGTGTTATTTTTTCGTTCATCATTCATATAGTCAATATTAGTCTTACATACACATTTTTAGTATTTTGATATATTGCTCATTGTTCTCTTCCCCTATCCTCTATGTCCTTTCTCCTTTTATCTATGCACTCATTGTCAATTCGGTTTTTTTAATTATCAATCAATCCATTTTGATCCAAATCGAAAAAGTTATCTGCGCAACTCATCCAATAAATAAGAGTTGTTTGGTTAACATTATTTAACATAGGAAGTTAGAAATCCTAGGAATTGGAATTGTTTGGTGTTGTTTGGTTGACAAATTCATGGGAAGTAGGAATTCCTAGGAAGTTCCACTTTCCACAAAATGGAGAAAGTTACTTACCTAGGGGGACCTAGGTAAGTGGAAATTCCCATGGGAATTTTCATTTCCCTTGAATCACCAAACAACATCTAGCAATTCCTAAGAAACACAATTACATGCGGGAAGATAATATTTCAAGAAATTTGCACTTCCTACATTCAACCAAACGAGCACTAAGTTCATTAACAAGTTCCCGACCGCTGTCATTCTGGAGTATATGTATGTAATGTGTCCAAAGAAAAAAAGTGAATCCTCTAGAGTTTCAAATTAACTTTACAAAGTATAGTTTGATCAACATTAACCATTAAATAAAAATCAATGGCTCATATACTATAATTTCAAAATCTCCCCTATTTTTTCCATCAAAATTGACCCCCCTAATTTTCCTCTTTCCAATATGAGTCATTGATTTTAAAATGTAGGGTTCATATACAAGTCTATCTTATAGAGTTGTATTAAAACTTTAGAGGATGTAGACTTCTAAAGAAAGGTTAATATATAGCTTTTCCATACATGAATTGGGATTGGCTCAAGTGGTGAGTTTTCTCATTTTCCCAAGCAAAGTTTAAGGTTACCCTAAGCATTTTGCTTAAGTGGTGAGTTTTCTCATCTTCCCAAGCAAAGTTTAAGTTTCAAATCTCACCCTAAGCATTTTGCTTGAGATTTAAAGTAGGTGGGGGAGTTGGGGAGTGTTTGGCTTGTAATGAGCCTCTGGATTGGGGCTCTGTGCGAGGGCAACACAGATGATTTCTTCTTATATATAGACACTTGGTACATTGTGGATTTTGTATCAACACTTTCCTTTGACGGTTTTTTGTGATTTCTACATAAGGAAAATTACAATCACAGAATTTTGTTATTTTCTGAATATCAACTTCTTTTTCATAATTGTAACTTAAAAGGAATCAAAAAAATTATGATTAAAGTATACTTCCTCCGTCCTTTATTAGTTTACCCATTTTGACTTTTGAAACTATTCACATACATGACTTTGACTATCTCTTGTAATTTGTATTTAAGGAAAAATATAGTCATGTAAGATCTTGTTGGATCCATCTCAATGTGTATTTTCCAAATATCAACTTTTTGTAATTTTTGCTTATCGAAAATTAGAGATATTAAGGTTCAAATTAGTGTCTCGGCAAATGTGCCCCAAAAAAAGGGGTAAACTAATAGAAGACGGAGGGAGTATTTTGATAGACGTGTTCGAAAAAATATGTCTAAGTATAGTAAAAACACGAGTACATATGAAAATAGTGGGGGGCGAAAACAAGTAACCATGAATATAGGCAATTAGGCATCAGTAACATCTCATTTGACAGGTCATTTGACAAGTACACGGTCCTCTCCAGGCCCATATAGTCGTCCTATTACCCCGTGAATGGTGGACCGATATGGTAGCTTAATTTTGTGTTTCTATCAGATGGAAACATACAAAAACTAAAACAATATCAGGTCTCTTTTATTGTCTTTTTTAAGAGAGGGTAAAAAGTAAGGTCAGACAAAAATTGACCCAATTCGATAACTCGACTTGAAACTGATTTGAAAATTTTGGATTTGGGTTGAGATTTTCGACCTGAAATAAAAAATGGGTCGATCCAACCAGACCTGAAAATATAATGGGTTAGGTCCGGGATGACTTTTTAAACCTGAAAATAACTCGAATAACCTGATTTAGAAGTCGGATTATTTTCAGGTTGGGTCAACTTGAAATTAACCCAGACTTTCATAACTTATACAACCTATCTTTTGTTGTTCTTATTTGTATTAGGCGAAGCCCATTTTTTGGATCACCTAAATTTTATTTCAGGTCACTAACCCATACTTTCATAACTTAGCGTGTATAGTTGAATTTCATTTCAGGTCATTTTGGGTTGGTTTCAGGTCAACCCGAAATCGGTAAGGTCGGGTTTGAGTTATGATTTTCGACCTGAAATTAGAATTAGGTCAGGTTTGGGTTAGGGATAAGTGACCTGAAATATAAATCAAATCAACTTGAAATTGACCCAATCCGACCTGATTACCAGCCCTATTAAAAAGTAGGTTTACTTAATTTCTTTACTTTTTTTATTGAGGAGAGAGATTTTGGTTTATTATATTTTATGCTAGATAGAATGCATGGAAGAGAGAGCGTATGTGCGGACCAAGCTCAAACTAGGATGATTAAATTATTATATATCTTTTGCGAAATGAGGAATAAAGCATGGTAAGTAGATCTCCGAAAAACGAACGAAAAAGGAAAACAACAGATCTTCAAAAATGGACGGAGTATGTACATAAACAATAATAATAAAGAGTGTTTTGCTTTTTCATTTGTCAATTCTCAACAAAAAATTTTTGAAATTAATTTGACTAATATGAGTGTAAATTATTGTAAGTTTATCATATAATTTGGACTACATGACTTAAGAAAAATTTTAAACTAAAATTTAGAAACTAACGATGATTAAATCGAAGATTTGATTTGACCTTAATACCATTTATTCAATATATATATAAATTGGTGAGAATAATTCTTATATATACGAGAACATGAAATTATCAAGTAATTATCCTTTTTAACGAACAATTAATCTATTTTGGCTAAAATGTAACAATTTTTCCTTGGGGCCGGGGCAATCTTATGAAATAATTACATTTTGAGGAAAAAAAAAATTACTTTATGATATATTTAAAAATATTACAGGTTAATTAGAATCGAATTTTTTTTTTTTACAGGTTATATACATTTTATGATATATTTAAAAATATTACAGGTTAATTACATTTTGAGGGGAAAAAAATTCGATTCTAATCAACCTGTAATATTCCACTATTACTGTTCTCATTAAAGACATGTTCTCGCCTGATTTCTAATAAAATATCACTTCATTTTTAGCATCAACTTAAGTTTGGAATAAAATTATGTTTTGCTCGGATAGGGGACCAAACTAGTAAACTTCGTACTCCTTACAATCAAACTTACCATTATGTAATAAATGGCAGATGTAACATTTATCTAATTAATGATCTAGTAATTTCTAGATAACTAGCTAGTAGTAGCAATGTTAAAAGCTTTCAAACGAATTTCAAATATGAAAAACAAAATCTACACACATCATTAATTTATTTTACAAATTTCCTAAACTAGGTGATGAGATTCCCCTAAGCTCACCTTCTACTAAGCTTGGAACTAGCTATTAGATATGTTGCTCGTACTCGAATACCCACATACGATACATGTACATGTCAAAGTGTCCAACTCGACTTCTTTTTGTGGAATTTCTTCAATATTTGGTCCAGAACGAAGTAACCTACCCATGCATGCCCGATTATCGAAGATTCAACATGGATACTTGAGGTGAAATGAAAAATCCGAGCAACTTATACTATTAGTACTAATGCTACTACTTAAGCCAATATCATACAAACTAAAAAACACCCTCTTCTTCGAAAATAAAGGAACAAAAGTGGATATCAACTAACATAATTGGTAAAGTCTCGAGAATCAGAATTGAATCCCTTCTACATCTCCGCCTTTATAACTCCTTATAAACCAATAAAAAAAAAGGAGGGCAACAGTTGAAAGAAACTTATCTGTTCTTCTTATTATCATATTCATCACACACCTCTTCTTCCTCCTCTAAGATGGTTCCAAGCTCCAAATCTTTGGAGAGATTAGTAGTAATAACAGGAGCAACATTAATCCTTTGAGCAGGAAGTTTCATAAGTTCCTTAACCACATCTTTAAAATCCAAAACTCCTTCCTCTTTACACTTAGCTAACAACTTTGCTGCTTCTTCTTTTGTCAGCAAAACTTTTACTCTAATATTATTACTACTTTTGTTATTTACTCCTTTGATAATAATCTTACCTTGATCACAATCAATCTTTTCTTGAGAAGAAGATAAAAGTGGCTCGTTTAATTCTGAGGACATCTCTAAATTATCTTCACGTTCATAACCCATAATTTTTGGACTTCTTTGGAGTTTTTTTGGTGGAGTTTTAGGTTTGTTTGTAATGGTTTCTAGTATTTTTTCTAATGTAAACATGGTAAGCATGATTAAGAAGAGATAATTATCTTTAAGGAAAAAATTGCTTTTTTTTTTTCTTTTTAAAGAGAAAGGGGTATAAGTTTGTTTGTGGATGAAATTATGGAAAGTGGTATATATATAATAAGAGGTGAGTGACCAATTGAAGTTAATGCTAGGAAGTCTTGCACAAAATTCCTAGAGTAAAGGTGGCTCCTTTGAAGTTTCAGCAGTCTAATGAAGTCCATTATTCATGTTTGGGTCATTTTCTTATCAAGGGTCCCATTTATTTCCATGGCAATGACCCCTTAAATGGGGTAAAAGTATGTTAGTATGACAAATAAATCTAGTCAAGTGATAGAGAGGCTAAACTAGAAGTTAAAAGGTAGGCATTTTTTATTTTATCTTTGATAATCCTACACACTTGTATTTATCAGACATATATAGTACTCCCTCCGTCCCAAAATATAGTTTCCTATTTCTATTTTGGGAGTCAAATTTTAAAAACATTGACCAAATATTCTTACTAATGTATACAAAAAAACATATTCATGAGGGGTCTTGTTAGATTCGTCTCGATGTATAAATTCGTAATATCAACTTTTTATATTTTTTACTAATAAAAAATAGAAGATATCATAGGTTAAAAGTATGTCTTGGAGACTGTGCAAAATGAAATGGGAAATATATTTTGGGACGGAGGGAGTATATAAATAGTGTATAAGTCTACGTTGTATTGTTCTTAAATAGATGCAATATACATCATGAATACAAATTTAAGATGATCTCTCGACATCTGATCTCTTAGCTTATTAGTTTTGAGCCTCACGACCTGATTGTGTAAATACATATGGAATAAGTGTTTTATTCATATTATATTCCCTCCGTCTCTTAAGGGATTTCTCGTTTCTCCTTTTCACTTTTCTAATGCACGTTTTGTATCATTAATATATGTCTGTGATTACATATTGATAAAAATTGTAAAAAAATTGTTTTTCATGTACTCATTGAACAACCAAACAAATACCAATATGCAGTGGCGGATCTTGACCTATATTGTAGAGGGGGCCGAGTAAATAAATTAAAAATTGAGCAGTTAAATTTTTTTAAAAAGTTGAAATAAGATACTTAACGTAAAATTTTATGGGCACAAAGAAATTTTTAGCTAATGTAATTGTTTTAAATCGCTAAACCTCAACAATTAAGTTTTGTTGTCCATTTATTATTTTGACAAGTACTAAAAATAGTTCAAGAGATTGAAAGAGTAGTTCAATAATGAATAGTTAGCTTTTTAAGAAAATGAAGGAGTAATTCATGAATAACTCATATATTAAGAAAATTAAGTATAAAATTGCTTTCTTGTAAGTCTTTTCTAAGTATTTTATAATTAAGTTGTTGAAAGACTATATCTTCTTTTGCTCTAAAGGAGTCACCATCTAAGTTAAATGAATCAGTACCAATCAAGTTAATTAAGTCACCTTTAGACAAAGGGCCTTTTTAACGTAAAAGTGACAGTTCTATTATAGGTGACCCATTTAAGGCAAAAAAATCCTTGTGTCTTCCTATAAATGATTGAATAACTAATATGATATTAATTATATGAGATTTTGTTCTATGCTTTCTTAGCTCATAACCAACAAAAGAAATATAAAGTAATATTCATATTACACCAATATTTTTTAAAATAAAATTTTAATTTATAGTTAGGAATATATTTTGACAAAAAAAGAAAGTTCTAATTGGAATTGGATACATATAAGAAAAATAAAGCAAAGAAAATATAAACAATTAATAATAAAAAGAATTCTCAAAATAACATAGAACAAGATATATTGGAAAATAAAGAAGGAAGAAGGAAAACACTAAAAAAAAAAAAGCTTCACTATAGTTGGAGTCGAACTCCGGACCTTTTGTACACACTTGAATGCTTTGCTTACCACTATGCCATATTGCCACACCTCTGTATATTTACTTATCTACAACTTTTATATCTTTCTGTATGGGGGGCCAGGCCCACCTCCGCCCTACCTAAGATCCGCCGTTGCCAATATGAATATGTTTTTTCTTACATATTGAAAAGAGCTTAAAGAGTTTCTTTATTCATGAATACTGCCAAGGTTAGAATTGAGAAATCTTTTGGAGGACAAAGGAAGTATATGCATATAAAACATTGTAGCTCAACTTGTACTCTTGATTTTCATTTAGAAACCATGATATCACTTTTTTTCATAAATAGCGATAAGGTAATGAAGTGGTTAATAATAAATTTCTACATTTCGAACCTATGTTGTACATAGACGGATACGGGGACGGGTGTGATTCGAGTACGAGGACAGAAAACGACAAGATTTTGAAATTTTAGGAATGAGTACGCATAGCTATACAAGATATGTATCATATCGAGTACGGATACGTATACGAATATGTAACCTAGAAGAAGTACCCATACTATATAGTTTAGAACTTGAGGGTGTAGGTTCAAAACTTCATATATACAATATTCATAATTCCTAAATATTGTACGAAGATGAGATAAATAATAGGACTACCAATTAGATTATCAAAGACAAAATATTAAAGTGGGTCTGATCTTCAACCATCAACTTAAAACCTTTTGCTTGAGACCATCCTTAATCCTACTATCATTAATGCATACTAGGCATACTCAATAATTCAAGAACCCCCAACCACCCCCCAAAAAAGAAAAGAAATAAATACTTAAAATATTGTACTAAGTTTGTAGTTTATGATAACATTATCAGTTTCACTAAATATTCAATTTTCCTATGTTTGGTTTGAGAACTAAAAGTGAATCGCCAACAAGTTTAACAAGCTCACGACACAGATTAGATGTGTGTTAGAACTTCTTTGCAATTCACGTCTTGTATCCCTTAGTTTATGTTATTTTCCCCATTGTCAAAAAAAACTTTTAGGTATACTTTTAGAATTCTCCTTATTGAAATTGTTGTGTGTTTTCTTTCATGAGGCAGTTTAACTCGATTCTAAAGTTGAAAATTGCTTTTATTTTGACTGTGAAAGGGTGATTAGGTCACCCCATAATATGGGTTAAACAATTTACAATAGTGAGTGGAAAGTCTATGCAAGTCACATAAAATATGATACTAGTATATTATGTTGACTAAGGAGATTAATGGGTAGTACTTAGTATTCTTTTACTTCCTAATCATCAAAGAAAAGAAATTATAAGGTAGAATGTTGAAAAAGTTTCGCTTTCTTTGCTTAATTAAATGGTTAAACAAGTGGATTAATACTAAGTAAAGGCTTAAGTAATACCCGGACCAATTCAACACGGATGCTACTTTGAAGTTTTCAATATTTCTATTCATTGATTTATCAACCACGCCAAAAGAAATTGGAATTTCATATTAAAAAGAAAGATGTAAAAAGACCTACAAATGTCGTATCATTACTTTATATACTTCCTCTGTTTCAAAATAATTGCATCATTTGGGATTTGGTTATTATTAATCAACCTATTTTGATCAGTTTTTTCTCACCATTATATAAGAAAAAACATAGTTAGGTGGGATCTTTTTAAATTCGACTTAATACGAGGACTTTAAATATCAACTTTTTATAATTTTTTACTTTTGCGCAATTAGATATATTTACTTTCAAAAAAGCATCTTGACAAACTGTGCAACTATTTTGAAACGGATGAGGTACTTCATAGCAGGGTACTTTTGCGGGTTGCCCTGCTAGGTACGCTTATGAGTTATGGATTTGAAGGTAATTGTCAATTGTCAGATCTTGTGATTATTCTTGTCCATTCCAATCGAAGACTGAGTCTTAGATAGTTATTGTTTTGGAGCAAGCTTCATGCAAAAAAGATAGTTTCAATTTATTCCAATTTGTTTGTGCGCCATTTGATTGGGTTAAGTTCAATTCAATCAAACTAATTTAAGAAGAACAACATGTTACTATCCTATGTAACTCTCTATACATCATGTTAAATTTCAGATTATATGAAAATGGGTCGGGATAACCCAATAAGGAGGAAGAGAGTTTAGCCCACTTACAAGC
Organism: Beta vulgaris subsp. vulgaris; assembly: GCF_026745355.1. Classification (NCBI taxonomy): domain Eukaryota; kingdom Viridiplantae; phylum Streptophyta; class Magnoliopsida; order Caryophyllales; family Amaranthaceae; genus Beta; species Beta vulgaris. Next base: position 2,232,379 of record NC_079206.1, on the reverse strand, counting down.
TAGGAAGTTCCATCCTAAAACCAATTGGTGATAGGAGGAGTAACTCCTTATCTTATAAAGTGGTTTATTCTCTCCTCTTTTTCCAATGTGGGACACTCACAAGTGTGCATTTAATGGGTTTCAAGTTTCAACACATCAAAGGATATTAGTAATTTGTTAAAGTTTTGGGCTAGAAACATGTAGCTTTTGATTCAAAGTTCATTTTTAGTAACCTTGATCGCATGTTTAGTACTTGGTGGAGTATGTATTAGGGCGTGCTTAAATATTTTATTTGATTGATATGATCCTTAATCTGGTAAACCAATCTGATTAGGTAAATCGGTAATTTGTTTTGGTAAATCAGGTATTCGTTCCGGTATTTTGGTGTACAAATTTTGGATTGGATATCCAAAAAATTTCAGATCAGAGATGGATCAAAATTCTCCATTTTCAGATATCCTAAAATATCTGAGGCATGGGATTTTTTCGTACATCCAATCAAATATCTAGTTCCTTGACCCGATTTTTGAAAATATTCGGTGATCCAATTAGACCCAAAACTTATTTCTTGAACTTTTCTTTGAAAAAACAATATTTTTTGCTCACAGAATATCCGATCGAACCAAAAATTCTGATACCCAAAAATCTCATATCCGGATTTGTTCGAATCGAATGCGGATCAAGATTTAGTCGATCCGTAATTTTCGAGTATCCTAAAAATAGATCGGATAATCCTATTAAACTTTTATATTCATACTTATATTAAATTTTGGTGCCTTCACTATCAATACTTTTATATTCATACTTAAACTAAATTTTCGAGTATACTAAATTTTCGAGTATGATTAATTTTAAGTTTATATCCTATTAAACTTGCCACATCACATGTTGGTGTACATTATGGTGTATTTTTTTTTGGGCCTCCATTGGGGACCCCTTGGTAAGAAGGACATTATTGGACCAACACCTCGTTCAAGTCAGTCAGTCTAGCTACAGAGGTCATACTTGAGAGTAGGGGACATAAGAAAATCCCTACTCCCAAATACAAGTAGGTATAAGGTATATGAGATGCATGGTACATGATACATCACACGTACTCTACCCACAAGTCACAAATGTGTTGTTTAATCGTGTGGAGGCACCACTTTGGGTGCTATGGCTACATTCCATACATTGTCCTACCACATGAAGATGAAATTTTTTAGAGACATCAACAATTCGCTTGTTCAAAGTTCAAGTAAAAATGACAACCACGTAATTTGTAACTTAACATCCCTCGCACGTCGTAATAAATAGGGTGATGAGATCGTGAAATATGGTGGCCCAAAATTTATACAATGAATGGTATAATATTCTAAGTTCGTTTAAGCAAGTCTAATTTGCAGCATTAAGATGTATTTGGATCCTTTTCATCTATTTAAAATAGGTAGCTAAAGATGTAGTCATGTAGATAAGGAGCTAATTAATGAAGGATGTAGATAAGGAGGTTGACGAGCGACGAAAATATATAGGTATATCACATTGGCATTAAAGCAGTTGATTTAACAGGTAGATTGCAAGTTGTGCAATTGGCAGCTAGTTGATAGAGTGGAGTTTTTGGGTCACGGGTTCTTCCTCAATGATATAACTTAGTTACTTGGGCATGGGCCGGGCCGACACGCGGCCCGGCCCAAGCCCGTTGTCCGCTACGTGGGTTGTGGGCTTGTCACGGTCAAGTATTTCCGGCTCGCACCGGCACGAGCCCGTGTGGGCCGGCCCGCGGGCCGAACGCTCCTTTCCTTTGTTTTTTACCCTAAAACTGTCAAAAATTCAACATAAAACATGGGTCGACCTGCGGGCCTGGACCGTGCCCTGGACAAATTTTTAAAATTTCAAACACGGCCCGCCACTCATGGGCCTGTCCCCGGCCCGACATTTACTCAAGCCCGCGGGCCAAGCTCGTGAACAAGCCCGGTCCATGCCCACCTCTACTTACTATACAAGAATATATAGGGCCTTCATGAACGAGCTTATGTGCTTAGTTAATTTTGTACTCGTGCCAATATAAACTGATAAAGTATTTTCTCTATCTTTGTATATAGTAGTACTTTATCAGTTTATATTGGTAAGATGAAGGGTCATACCAAATCGAAATTTCTCACAGGTTTATTTGTCTTGAGTTAGCAGACAAATACTTTAAAAGAGTGTGAGGGAATGGTAGAGGATCCCATCCCTCAAAGTATTCATGATGGTGATTATTGAATATCCAACCTTGAGGTTAGAAGGTTATTTCCCTATTACTAAACCAAGCTTAGTTTGGTCCTCTATCTTTCTAATTGCAATGCAAAGGGGTATGTGACAAAAAAAGAGATAGTAAGAGTTGGAAAATATTAACTAGGCCAAGCTTCGCTTGGTCCTCTATCTTTCTAATTGCAATGCAAGGGAATGTGTGACACAAAAGGAGATAATGAGAGTTGGAAAATATTCTCATATGAGAGTGAAGAGAAATAGATCAAAATCCGCATATATACCCACAAATTATTAATTTTTGGGCCTCCTTTCGAAAATCCGTGGTAAGATGAATTTCCTCTAATCTGCCCTCGCACAGGACCACTCACCCAGAGGTCCAATAAACCATCACATATCTTTCATGTTGTGTTGTTACCGATACAAATAGGAAATTGCGGGCAATGTTACATCTACCCGGTGGGTAGTTAACCCACTAGACATAGAGCATTAAAAAACTATTAGAATTGATGAGTTGGATCCCACTATTTATTTATATCTATTAGTAGTGGGTTGTTGACCCACTGGGTAGATAAAGTTTTTTCCGGAATTTGCTATTATTTTTATAGTTGTATAAAAAGCTGTAAAGGAATAATAATGTAGTAGATGAAATTCAAGCCCAATTCTTTGTGCACTATCCCTTGAAATTTTACAAACTAAGATAATTAATAGTTGCCAAGAATGTCAACTAGTCTTGATGGCTTATATGTTCTTTACTTTGTTTCATCACTAGTCCATGTGATCCATAGCAATTCATATGACAATATAACAAATTTGGGATTAATCTAAGAGTTTGTCAAACTTCAAATTCTTCTAAAAATTTGTCAAACTTGAAATTATTCTCCTAAAATCTTCCAATTTTATTTTTTTTTGATCTCATGAGATATGGGTTGGGCTTATCAGGATCTCATGAGTTTGACAAACTTGAAATTTCACATCAACCGGCCCAATATTTCACTTAGCTTATCTTTATGTACCAATCTGAATATCAAACTGACCCATTATTTTCTTCCACTTGTTTTTGATATCAACCTATAGAACCTACTCAACAGGCCAACACAACCCAAAAAAAACAAAAAAAACAAAGAGATAAATAGAAAAAGGGAATGTTGTTAGAACTACCATCCCTATTTCCTTTTAATCAAAATAGTTAGACTTTTCCCCTCAAAAAAAAAATTAGTTAGATTTTTAGCATTATCATTGAATGATTTTGGTTTAACATCTTTAATTATAATAAGTAAAATTTATAAAAAGTTGATATTTTGAGAATATATGTTGAGATGAATCGAACAGGATTTCACGTAATTATATTTTTCCTTATATATGATTGATAAACCATGGTCAAATTACATTATGTGAATATGGTAAAGTACAAAATGTGTATGTAGATTAAAAAAAATGGAGGGAGTACCTTATAAAAGTAACTTTTTGTGAGAAAATACCTAATAAAAAAAGTTGTAAAAAACTACCTAATAAGACGTTTTAGGTTGTGAAATGCTAGCTTATGTTAATTATGTAGAAATGTGGGGGCATCGCCCGATTTTCTATGTTGGCCCTCCACTTGTAGAAAAAATCCTGATTTTTATTTTTGAAATGGGACCACTAACCTTCCATTACATATATATTCAACTTTAACATAAAATTATAGTTTCTCTTTCCTTCTATATCCCATAACATTATTTTTCCTAAAACTTTGTGCAAAAAAAGGGTAAACTAATAAAGACTAAAGAGAGTAAATTTTAATACGCTTTCCTAACTCCACAATACACTGTATATAAATGTTATAACTGATACTTACTCCATCCGAAATTGAAAATGACAAACGTACCTTAAATTTACTCATTGTGACAGTCAACGATGGTCAATACACACTATAAATTTGTTGCATTTTTTCATATTGTCACGTGACTCCCACAATAGGTGTATCAACACATAAAAGCTAATTAATTTCCCACATTACAACATAAAGCACTAGTCCACAAGACCACAATTGAAAACATTTTTTTAGATATTAATTTCTCACCTTACCAAGGATGTTTTGGCCTAGTGGTTAATATTGAGGTGCTGTGAACTGATAGGTTACAGGTTCGGATTCCTATCTCCTTGTTTGTACTTTATACTGCCTTCTTGGCTCATATGAATTAAAAATATATACTTCCTCCGTTCCATAATAAGTGAAACATAGGCATTGGGCACAAGATTTAATAAACATCACTTTCAAAAGCCAAAAAGTCATAAAATACCCTTTTATGTTACCAAAAGTAGAGGGAGAAAAGCAAACACACAAGTTTATGATGGGTACTCTTGTCATTTTGTCACTTTATTTTTTCCATTTAGGGTATGTTTCACTTATTTTGAAACGTTCTAAAATAGTAAGTGTTTCACTTATTATGGAACGGAGGAAGTATATATAAAGTTAAAGTGAGAATTAATAAATCTCAAAATCTCGTTAAACCGAAAAAAAAAACTCTAACCAACTGAACTATCTCTCACTCTCGCCCTAAAACATTTTCGTAAGTACTCATTTGACTAGGTCGTGTCACGTTGCAAATCTCCAACGCCCCACTTCTCCCCCCTCTCTCTCTCGAATCTGAAACTTCCGTTTATCTCGTGTCCTAAAAACTTCACCATCTTCTCCACTTTTTCCAACATTTTTCTTTCTTAGGAAAAAAAGAAAAGAAAGAGAGATAAAATGGCTGGAACACACGCTTTGAAGAGGATCCCTCGCATCAAATTTCCTCAACGACATCCAAAACCTTCTTCTGGTTTATTTTTCTTCTTAATTTTCCTTCCTACTTTACTTTTTTTTTTTTTGGGTTTTCATTAATTTTATCGTTTTTGAATGATAATTGCATAAATGTGCAAGCTTTAATTTTCTGATTTATGTTAATCATTTTTTCATTGTTTTTGTAGTTAGCATGTTTTTTAGTACAATTTTTATTTGGGTAATTAGACTTGTTCTTGATTTATTGTTTTACCTTTGTGATTTTGTGCAAAATTGGAAATTCTGGGATTAGGTTTCAACTCATTTGCTTTATTGTAAGACATTTACTTTGCTAATTTAAACCATAATTTGCTTAGGGTAATATCAGGAGTATAAATTAAAGATGGGTGCAAATCAATTTATAGATTTGCTGTTCTTATATGTAAATTTAGGGAAATTTGTAGTGTTTAGCTTATGTTGCATAGGGAGGTGGGCAAGAAACACAAATGCTGAAATGGAAAAGATGAAAATGTAATTTTTTTTCAAGTAAGTAAGGAAGTTGGAAAACATAAAAACTAAAAAAACGATGAATCAATGCTTTTGTCTATAAATCTTAATTACTCGTATCGAGTATATTATTAAGAAATGATGAGTGTTTGTGGACTACCACCGGTTCACCGGTCCAAACATATATAGAATGTTGACTCGTTTAGCAACCCCGTCCTTTGAGATTGAGGTGTTGGCGTTGTTGTTGTTGATGATGATGATGAATGTTGAATTTTTGGTGGTTGAGGGTGGATCAACTCTTTAGAAAACTATAAAGTTCAGATTATTTGCTGCAGTTGTATGAGTTTGGGTCGCTCATTTCTCTAATATATGTAAAAGAGGTATTAGAATAGAGAAGGTTGTAGTCAACTATTGTTAGTTTGAGTTGTTCCTTTGGAGAGATTATTGGGAAGAGAAGTCATTTTGAAACTTGAAGTTCTACTAGAGGAAATACTATCTGGTTTTCCGCTTATCCATTTCCATTGCTAGAGCTGTCAGAACTGAAAAATACTTCTATAATCTAATTGAACAAGAGTATTCTTCTATGCCCTGTGGGATTGACATACTTTGGTCATTGATGAGCTAGGAAACACGGCTATGTTAGACAAGTAGCGGGTACTAAATCCATCCCTAGCCTTTTCTTCCACCTTTCCTCCATATCCTACACGCAAGATGCGGAGGATGAGGGTGTCTTAGACATACAGGATACATTGCAAATTTACTTATTTTAATTTTTCTGGAGATGTAGGCATAACCAAACGCTTTCCATGCAGACTGCACAATCAAATGGACACTGCACAGTGCTGTGGATTGGCAAAATATTGGAAAGACGTTTTTTAACACTTGAACTCCATCATCTAAAGCCAAAAACCTCAACTCTGGTCACTACATCTTTCTTCCTCCCTCCCACTTGCCAACCAGGAATTGTTCAGTGGTACCAAAACTTGTTTAAGTTGCTGAAATCCATACCCATTCATAGAGTTTTATCTGATTCTTTTGCTAAATAGGATATCTAAGTTTCAGAGTAAGTGATTTGATACTAACTAAAGGCACAAAATCTATTTTTTACATAAGAAATATTATAATGTTTTTTTGTGCAAGATCTTCCATGCCTGTAATTTGTCTGTAGACATGCCAAAATCCATCCCTGTGCAACCAAGTTATCAAGAGTGGTTCACCAGAACTGTCTCATGCACAAATCATCTAAGATGACGGTTTTGCATCCTTTATGCCCCTTTTCAGGGTGTTTGGGGGGACTAAAAGGTAGAACTTGGTGTTGGCACTCATTATAAGTGCATTTCAAGTACTACTCCTTCATAGAAGTTGCGACGAGCCAATGACTTATTTGCAATATGGAGAGGGAGATAGAGAGAGGAGGGGAGTAACGACGCTCAGTCTTGCGACTTGGTCATCCAGAGTATAAGCCCTAACCACTAGAACATTGGGCTATGGGTGAAGTAGTCTGATGTATCTGAAGGAAGTTTAGAGTTCCGTTTTACTGGATGGAGTTTCCATGAAATATGTTTACTAGAAAATAATATCTAAAGGATCAGTAAGCTGTAACCTTCCTGTAGATGTTATTTGGGGAATGCAGTTTCTTTGTTGTAACTTCTTATTTTGATAGTCTGATCTGTAATGTATTCGGCGTATTCGGCTCTGTTGCTCGCAAACATGTGTTTGAGTGTCACTTGTATCCAACGATGATATCAAGAATGAGTCTGTCATCTAATTTTAGCTCACTGGAAACTTAGCTCTCATAGGATATTTATGTTATTCGGGCGTGGAAGTGTGTTATTGTTTGAAAGGGCTTATGTGCTAGGAAATCGTCTTCTGATTCAGTAATTGTTGAAAATTAACAACTTATAGTTATTAGTCTCACCTACCTTAATGATTTACTTAAGTACTTAACTATTTGGGTGACTGTTACTGATGCAATTTAATATTCCTTTCTTTTCTTATCTGCCCTTCTTTCTTCCTTATTTCCAGAAACATCTACCCCAGCAACAGATGATACCTTAAAGGCGTTCCTATCCAGGTCAGCTTCCAGCAACTCCTCCTTGTCTGCCTCTGGGAAGGCTTCTGATCAGCCCAAACGAGTCCCTGTCTCTAAGGATGAGATAGAGGCCATACTGGTAATGCACGTTGTCCTGAGTTTATTGTACCTTTGATGTCCCCTCGCCCTTGCAACCTCTTTTAGATCTCAACCTCCTGTTTTGCTAACTACTGTGTGTGCTGTCTTCTTTTTGGCCTGCAGTTGGGTGGCTGCATCTAAACTCTGATTATTCAATGGTTATCGTGTGTAATAATGTTTTGGTTCCATTTTGGAGGAAAAAATGGTAAACTTCGGTTTCATTTTGAGATATTGTTGCTGCCGTTATAACCTGAGTAAAGAAGGTAGCATAGGTAGAAGAAATACTGGTCCGAATACATCAGCTAGGTTGTTTTACCAGTTGATGTATAGACGAATTGTTTGAAAATACCAGATACTGAATAGAAATTATACCAGAATTGCGATATCCAACTTTTGAGGTAGTTTGCTTTGTTGTGTTTAATAACTTGTGACAATTTGTGGTACCATGCTAAACCATACTATCTTGCATGTCTTTGATATCATCTAAAGTGGGTTTGTCAAAGTTTTTTTGATTATCACCTTTGCGTTAAGAGTTAGCTAAATGGATAACCAGTTCTTCATCCAACACCCTGTGTATTGACATCAATACGCTTCCTAAACCAAAGTTGGGTTAGATAGAGGGTGTTAGATAGAAAACTAATTAGCCATCTATGCTTTTCTCATGCACTTAAAAAATTGCTAATGCTACTGTTATATGGCTCGGAGAATACCTCTGTAATTTTATGTGTTGGATGTTGGATTTTATCAGCTTGGAACTAACTTCAAATTATGTGCTTGAAATGGAAATATAATTACAAAATCTAAGGCAGGATCGTAGAACAACCTAAACTTTTTACTTGGGTGTTCTTATTACTGAGTGAAAAGATGGGTAAGTTCCAGCTTCTGATCTGTACAATACACGAACAGCAGTAAAGATAACACACTAAAAATCTTACTGAAGCATTCTTACTAGTTTATGTTGATTGATTTTCAAGCATTTCAATCAAAGGCTCAAGCACAGCAGACTTGGCATTAGTCATTGGTGGGCCGTTCTCTCTCCTTTCAAGCTCCTCAAGCCTGAAGGTAATCAGCCTATCCCAATTCCCTCCTTCAAACAGCACTCCCGCTTTACCATCAGTAATCCTCTGAACAATGCCACAGTACATATAGTACGGATTATTTGGGTTCTTAACAATGGCAATCATCCCAGGCAACAACAATGGCAATTCAGGTGGTTTCGGCTTCTTAGAGCTCAAAACCATCTTCATATCTTCATTTTGTTTGTTTTCAGTCTTGGGTGGAGGTGGGTTTTTCTCAATGAATTTCTTGAGTCCTTTTTCGCCTCCAGGAAATCCACCAGTTAAGCCTAAGAGCTCCTTCTCGAATGCATTTTCCGGTATAATTTCTTCAATGTTCGAGGCTGTAATTGCTTTGTTATCGAAGTCCTCTTCGCTACCCTCGCTTTTTTGTGGCGGGTTTTGAGTGTCTTTTTTCAGCTCTTCTATAATGCCTGCTTCACCATTGCATAAACCTCTGCCACCCAATATTTGATAGAGATCAAACTTAGCAGTAATGGTTGGTTTATTTGAGATTGTTTTGGGACATAAAGTTGAGATTGATTTTTGAGTTGATAGCTTGATGTGGTTTTGGCCAAGAAAGTGTGATTTGTGAAGAAGAGCACCTTGGAAGCTTGGGGGTGATAAGGAAGAAACTGCCATGGTGGTCTATGGCACTTTGCAGAGAGAGGAAGAGGAAGAACGAAAGAGTAAGAGTGCGTTTTTGTTCTTGTGAATTCTGTGGCCACGTTTTTCTATGTGGGGTTGATTCCTTCCTATCTTCTCTCACTTCCACTTATAATGTTGGTACTGGCCGGGAATCAATCTTAAAATACTCAACCAAAGTTACCAAACATGCTCTAAGATAGTAATATCGATTTTTTTAAGTCGTGTCGAGTCAATTCAAGCCGAGTTTGAGCTATTCACAAGTTGCTCAACTCGTTTAGTACCCCTATATGCACTTATCAATTGTAAATAAATTTAAACGGACTCTAATGACGAAAATGACATCACTTATCTTTCATTATGTACCCAAACCATCATCTTCTTAAGAAGCAACATATTTACATGTGTGAGGAAAATAATTAGGTTTCTATAGAGTCTAGACATTATACTCAAAGCAGTGTTGAATATATACAACGAATTTTTTACCAGATATTACTAAGATTTACTAAAATACATAGGATAGGGTATCCTACATAGGATAGGGTACCCTCGTGGTTTAATAATGCAGCAAGTGTCCATGTGAATACAAATATATCAAAATACACTTAATGACTAATGGTCATCAATTTCTTTAGTTAGTAATCAGTAAATCTGTTACTAGGACGGAGATTTTTTATTCAAGTTTTTTTTGCACATCATTTCTTTCATATAACTTATTTATATGGGAAAATTAAATATTCATACAAAACTAACTATATTTGACCTGAACTAGCGGGTTGGGACATAAAAAATCGATTCAAAACTTGTCCCGACACAACCTGACATGGTGGGCTAAATTTTTCTTATGTAGCGTGGCCCATAGAGGTGATTATTTGCGAGTTTGGACGGGTTGCAAGGCCAGATCTAACCTTAAATTTTTGTCCAACAGGCCTAACATGTCTAGTTCAAGCCTTTTTATGCGGGTTTAACTACTTGTTCATAACCCGTTCTGATAAACGAACGGGCTTACCCACAGGCCTATTAATATTTTTATTTTTTCAAATAAATCTAGTTAATTTCCTTTAATATTTAAAGATTAAAACATAATTTTGGTTAAAATAGATTGATAATCACAACGTAAGATAATAGAGAAAGTTAAAATATTACATAACAAAAATGTTAGAGGACGATAAATTATTAACAAATTAAGTTGTAAAGGTAAGAATAAAGATAACTACATGTTACCCAAAGCTATATTAGTGCAAATAAACTATATATTTCAAAAGATAAATCAACACTAAATTAGTAAGATTAAAAAATCAAATTTCCTAAAAATAAGTTGATATTATGATAAACGGGACGGATGAGCTTATCCACGATATATTTGAGATTGTCCATATCTGTCCATAATATTAGCGGGCTGGGTTTGGCATGTCCATTTAGAATTTTTTTCCAATGTTTATTATCCAAACCCCTTGGATGAACTGAGACTCTAAGAGGACTTAGCGGGTCATCCTGTCCATGAACAGCTCTAGGACTGGGTTGTACTCAGCTAGTCCCGCCATTTGATCAATCCTTTACGGTCCGTTTGGTAGTCATTAAGAGCATTGTCAATGGTTGGACTCTTTTGGGGGGTCATCAATTATTCAATTACTTTCTCTCTCCTTCCTATCACATATGCCCAACTTACATAAAAGACCATATTTTTTTAATCCCAATGGTTAGACTTATTTTTAGGATCATCAATTATCTATTTTATTTTCTCTCTCCTTATATCTCATCCCAATACCCAATGACATCATGCCACATGTTCTCTCCTCCCCAAATTGTCAGCTTTTGTGTTTTTGCAAAACCTTCATAAACGGTCTATGAGGAAGAACCGTTTATGGTTCTGTTTCCTCTCTTTTCTTCTCTTTCTTCTTTTTTTATTAGTATTTTCAAATTCTCTCTCCTCATAAACCTCTTGGGGTTCAACCATTGGCAATGCTCTAATAAATTGCGATAATGGGAATGAATTATAAGTGTAATTTTATTAGGGAAACACCCTTAAAATTTCTATGAGGAGACATTTTTTCTCCATAGGCAAATAATATCACCCCTAAACTTGTATTTTTGTATCCAAGGGGAAACAATTTTCATTACCACTCATTACCACCTACAAGGTGGTATTGGATGAGAATAATTGAATAAATAAAAGTTTAATGATAAATTAGAATTACCATTACCACTATTTATAACCAACTACCAAACGGGCGGTAAGTCTAACGATGTGGAGGGTAAAACAATAATTTCCACAATTGCAATCAGCAAATATATTCCGAGTACAACAACAATACCGAACAGTTTAAGATCATTATTTTTATTCATTTGTGATGAAGTGAACATATAAGACGTATTCTTCCTCCATTGGTCAATTTTTGTTTTGGCTTTTTTACAGCACAAAACACAACAAAAACACAAACTCTCTCTTTCATTCTCTTTCTCTCTCCTCCGTTGCCAATCCAATTATAGCTGATTCAACCTCCATTAAAGGTACTTCTTTTTTGTATTATGCTGCTTAATTTTTTAATAAAATAAGTATTTCTCGTCTTAATTATTATTATTATGGGAAGCTTAAAAATTCCTTTTTTTCCTGTTTTTATTATTAGTTAAAACTTAGGATTTTATTTCCAATTTTGTCAAAATAAATTTATTGCAACTTCTGGGTTATGTTCGTTGAGTTGTTGATCACTGGAATTTTTGTTACTATTTATGTTCCTACAATTTTTTATATTTATATTTATAAAACAATCCGATTAATCAACAATTAATTTAGGGATATGATGGCGTTAAGTTGATTTCGGCGTTAGATATCAAAGTTCAGTTATTTTTCCGATAGATTGTAGTATCGGAATTTATTGAGGGTTTAGGGTTTGTTTGTATGAGGATGGATGTGAAAATTGATTTTAGATGAAGTGGGTGGGATTTTATTAGACCAATTAAGCTAATATGCTAGATAGAATTTGTCCTTGGTTGTCTAATTTGCTGGATCAGGTGAGGGCTGCTTCTTTGGAATTCTAATTAAGAGATAATCGATTCAATTGCCGCTTGTTGATTGTGCAGTGTATGAGGAGTGAGGACTGTTAAGAGGCTGTGTTTTGAATTAGAGTAATGGAGGTGTTTGTTTGAATTGTGGCTTTGGGTGAGAGTAAGTTGGGCATTGGCGCATTGCCCATGGGGTATCTAGGCTTTTGGGGAGTTTGAAATGTTGGGTCATTGCAAGTTTCATTAATGGTTAGACTTTAGAGTCGATAAGTTGATATGTGTACTCTAAATAAGTATACATTGGAATTAGGGATGTCAATTGGGTGGGACGGGTGCTCAGGATGGTCCCTCGATATGTGCTCCCGCCTAAAAGTTCCATGTTCAATTCCATCCCCGCCCCAATGAGTAACGTATTTAAATATGTCGCCGCACCCACTTCATACCCACCTCATCACCCCATCAACTATCCAAACTTGCAAGAGTGCAAATCTTCCACCTTAAACACATTATGCCACAATATAATATAATAAAAAAATTGTAATATTAATAAGTCTAGAGACTGGTTTAACTTTTAGTATTCAACTCTTTACTCTTCACGCTATGGGTTTTGGCATTGCCCATGGGATATCTAGACTTGTAATATAATATAATGCTCTGATTTTGTTTCTTGGTGTCCTCTAAGTGACCTAGATTTGATTGTTAAGCATCTTGTTTTGTTATTCATCAAGGTTTCAAATTCATGACATGGTGTCACTTGCCTAAAGTTGGATATGGGTGTAGGATAACACTATCTATAAATATAGATTCTTTAACTCATTCCCTAATAGGTCTGTTCATGTGTTAATTACTTTTTTTTTTTCTGCAAAAAGTTGGTTCGCTGTATGTTCCATGCTCAACATAGAAATAGAGACTAGAGAGTTAGATGCAGATTACGTACCTTGTGCCAGTTTATGTCAAAGGTGATCATTATCAAAGGCCTCTTTTTGTTTACAGTCCCTAGTTTATGAAATCTGTCTTGATTGACTTTTCCCGAAGCTTATTTGAGTAGTTTGTTTGGATGGACAAGGGAGACTCAGGGTTCAAGTCTTCAACCAAATGCGCTGCCAAGTTGGAGATTGAGAAGGAAAATTTCTTTTCATCTTTCTTTCCTTTCCTTCTCTTTACTCTTCTCGTGTTCCTTCCTCCTCTCTTTAAAACCGTCGTCCAAAAACACTCTAAGAAAGGTGAAAACAAGCAAATAGAAATAGGTTTCTAGTGAAACATATACTACATATATACACACACACATACATACATGCATACACGATCATGATACATCTCTTAATTTTCATATATTGACTGATACATGAGATGTTTGATAACGAACGTATTGGAGCAAAATAAGTAGATTCATTGCCAAATAGTAGATACTAGATTTAACTATTGGAAGAAGCGATTGGACTCTGTTGAAGAGAAGTATATATTGAAGACTACACCTGATCCTTTTAAAGTATTCGTTATTAACCTTGAGTCAGTAGTCAAAGTAAAAAAATGGCACTGCTAAGTGCTAACCTAACGATTTTACAAATTCTGCTAATTCCTTTTTGTGTTGTTTAAATCTGCTGATTAAATATTGCATTTTCTATATGCTAATGCTATATACTATTTGCCAAATACAGCCGTTGTTGGTTTTAAGTAAGCTTGGAGCATTATACTTGTGACTATTGCCTTCCTATTTGCCTTTTTTTTTGCATTAATTGCTCCTTCTCAATGGTCTCTCATTTCTTGAGTCTTTTTGCAGCCAATTTGGAGGATAGGAAGTTCCTTAATGGGTGATGGACCAAGAACTATAGAGATCATACCAAATTATTTTGAGACTTCAGCTTCTGCAGATTCTCCTCTACCCAGAAGTTCAGATACCTCAATTTCTGGTGAAGACTCTCCTCGTACATCAACATCGGGCACAACATCTCATCTAGAAAGAAACTCATCTTCTTCAAAAGCAAGTACTGGCAGTACCAGGTACCTTTTTTTTTTAATTGGATAATAAACCAGAACTACAAGCATTTTCAGTTAATACTTATCTTCTATTTCTTGCTTACTTCCTTCTGACTTCAGGTTCGTTCACAATCGTTCATTGACTAGGAACAATTTTAGAACTGCTTCATTCATGTTGAGGTTATTTAGTTTGAAAGGGCTACGCAAGATAACTGGTCTTAATGGTGAAGAAAAGGTAGACGTGATCAACTTTGCTGAGTCCTCATTCAATTTCGTGCTAAGAATGTAATTTTGACTCTTTGATCATCTGCTCATAGGTTGAGCTGAGTGCTGTAGAACTAGAATCCCTTCGATCAGAACTTGCCGATGTAGAAGAGAGGGAGGCTCATTTCAAAGCACAGTATGAAATGCCGGTCTCTTTTTCATGTTACATGCATTGAACTGATGAGCTACTTTTATTCTTTCACTAACTTGTTCTCTTTAATATAGGTTGGAGCATCTGGATGAAATTTTGCGATGGGCACGACTAACAGGATACTTGTATATGAGAACAGTAGGGATCCATTTAAAATCCTTCAGTATTTGGACCAACTTCAACTAGTATTAGTTATGTTTTGATGTATTTAGTTTTTTAAATCATTCAGCGATGGGCGGCACTGCCAGGTGAACTACCTCCTATTGATGATTGTGATGTTGATGACTGGGTTCCACGATTTACAGTCCTGCAAGGATCCTGTATTTTCTTCTACCTGTCATCTACAGGTAATACCCTGGTGCATTTACTTCAAAAAAATATTATATATATCAGTTGACATGCTCAATTAGTAAAATTGCAATGCTCCATTGTGAGGAGATCTTTATTCGTCCATGCTCCCAAGATGTGTTGCTTTAACAAATTTTATGTTTGTTTTCGGATGGAGGGACTACTTGAGGAAGGTGTTGAATGGATTATAGTTGAAGTTATGATATTCACTAATTTAATGTGGAGCAGAGGGTGTAAATGTTTTTTTGTTACACTTGTTTTTTTGTTTACATAAACGGTCTCCAATGCACACTTTGACCATTAACATACTTCATCATGTATTAGTAAATATTATAAAAAGTTGACATCTTGAAAAGGCACATTGCAAAGAATGTAACTAGATTCTACTTGATTATGTTATGATATGTATATTATTTAGAATTTACTGTCAAATTTGAACTTTGACCAAAAATAACCAATCATAACTGTTGAAACATATTTGAACATAATCAAGTATTTGATGTTGTAATACTGTAAGTAGAGTGGAGTTTGATATGATCAATTCGAAAGGGATAAGTGGAACTGAGTGTATTTGAGATGTCATGTGGGGATAAGCCAGCTAATAATCTCATTCTTACTCCTTTGCATGCTGCTGAAGTTGGATGCTCTCGTATGTGTTTTTTTTCCCTTGTTTTTGGGTGGAGTGTTTGTCTGGGGGCAGCGGGTTCTTGTGTGCGGATTTGGTTTGGGTACCTGTTGCCAGAGTGTATGATTGCATTGGAGCATATTGCCTCTTTTCTGTTTGATGGTTTGTATGTCGGAGCTGTCTGTGTTAAATTGTGTAATAACATTGGAACTTATTGCCTGATAATTATTAAGTTGCTGCAGATTTGAGTCCTCAAGATTCAGCTCTTCTTTCCGATATTGTTGAAGTGGGCTCATTGCCATGCATAGTTCGAGAAAATGAGGAAATATGGCATTGCTTTTATATTGTGACGCGTTATGGACTCAGGATTGAATGTTCCAGTGGTTCTGAAATACAGGTATATTCAGTAGTATCCGGTTTAGGGATGTCCATTCATATCTGGAGTACAGTAACTTTGCATTCTGTAAAAACTGATGAATCTACTGAGTCAACTCTATGCAACGAGCATGCATGGAATTTCATATATGCAGTCACATAATTGCGGCTTGCAGACTCCAATGATCGTGGGAACTGGGAAGGATAAAATGACATTTATGTTAAACTCCTATGATCTAGACACGATCAGATATGTATCCTAGGAAAAGGGGGACAAGGTGGCAAACGAGTCATTATGTTCAAATTTTGTAGGGGTAACGAGTCTTGGGATTTTGGTTTTGGTTCCGGTCAATCGGTCATATCCGCTGCTATTGAAAAGCTAAATCTTATATTTTTATTTTTGGGTCAGATCAGTTTTTTGTTAAATTTAGGTTAATGTTATGTCTCTCATCTCATTCATCAATCAAGTATATATATACATCCTGCATCTAGATTCTTATTAGGGATAACATGATATCCCTCAAGTCTATCTTAAACCTATAAAGATAATTCCTAACAGTTTTGAATTTCAGTACAGTTCAGTTCTGGGTCAAATAATCAGGTACAGGTCAGTTTGCTCAAGTTTAGGGGAGTTAGAGAATAAGATGTATGATTTATATAATTTAGGCATTTTGCTTACTATGAATGAAAGACTGAAAGTCTTGCTATTAGTGTTTTTGTTCATGTTCTAATACAGATCTCTTAACTTGGTGGAACAGGTTGATTCTTGGTTGAGAGCGTTACGAACAGAGTGCAAGTCTGATCCTGATAAAACCGACTCTATTGATCAAAATTGTGAAAGTAGTTCTCAAACTTGTATATAGCTCAGAAACTGACATAAAGGTTATTGAAAATGCCAGTTCGATGTGCTGAAATTAATTATTGTGATTGTAAATATAACCACATCCAAGGTAAATAAAGGTGATTTTGTTTGTCAATAAGATTGTAGTGCTGTAAGTAGGAATATTTGCCATTATGCCAGTTATTATCAGAGAGTAGGAGATCATCTTTCACCACATCTGTCTTTTCAGAAATCTTCCAAGGAGAGGATATGGCAATTTAACCCACAGTTTTACTGTCTTGTTCTCTGAATCTCTGTATCGA
Organism: Beta vulgaris subsp. vulgaris; assembly: GCF_026745355.1. Classification (NCBI taxonomy): domain Eukaryota; kingdom Viridiplantae; phylum Streptophyta; class Magnoliopsida; order Caryophyllales; family Amaranthaceae; genus Beta; species Beta vulgaris. Next base: position 2,215,168 of record NC_079206.1, on the reverse strand, counting down.
CGGTTTGTTGAACCTTTTCCACGTAAAAGAAATTTTACGATAATAATGTTCTGATAAATTCATTTAAGTGCTAAAAGTGTCTCGATAATGTGTTTTGTTGGGTGTAGAACATTTTCTTGTAAAAGTGGTTTTTATATTTTTCATTTTTGGTTTGTAGAGGGTAAAAAACAGTTTTTCAATTGGTGGATAATAGTTTCTCGAGTGTTGGAAAACAATTTCATTCTCAAAAGGGATGTACATTTTCCTCCATATTCTTTACCTTCTTCCCATCCATCCTCATTCCATTACATTCTTCCTTCTTTCCCTAACTTTTTAGATAAGGAACAAAAACGGCAAACTATGTTGCATAACTTGCATTGTGTTTTCCCTTGGAAAATATATCTTTAAGGAAAATCATTTTTTATTCAACGAAACGGAGCCTAAATTCTAGATAAGGTGAAAATTAAAATAAGTCTTAGATGAGAAATTCTTCACTTTTTCAGATGCAATTGAGTATATTACTCTAATTGAAGATTTTATTGGGTTATATTTTCACCCATTAATATATTTTTACCTCTGAGATTCTGGGATTAACTTCTTTCATATTACGATTCCTCAAGTTTAAGGTTGTGGGTATCCAATTTTTGTCATATGAAACAGCTGGCCACTTTTAGGCTTTATTAAGTCTAGGTCTTATTTTACCCGAAACAAATGTAGTGCAAAGGAAAAAAGAGAGTTTGAATTTATTGGCTTAATATTCAGAAAGAATCATGTGAGGAAGTTGGTTGACAATAACTTCTTTCCTGAACTGAGCCCATAAATGTCTAAGGCGCTAAAGAACCCAACATCACTATATGGTTGCTAAATGCAACCTCGCTTTACTAAATACAACCCTTTTCCTCATAACTCATTTCTCTCTCTAACTACTCCTTTTTTCATTTTCTCTCTTCGTACTCTTCGTACTCATCGTATGTCGTCCAAATTGGGGTTGGTTCTTCCAATTATGCATAATTATTCTTCCAATTCTCCATAATTTGTAGTTCTAATTCTCCATAATTCTCCTTTCTCCCTCTTCCTCAATAGGTTTTTCCTTCTTTCTCCATTTACATGCGATGGAACTAACATAAAGTTTTTCATTCGATGAAACCAAAGTATCATTTCAGGCGATTATCGAGAGTTATTGTGTTCTTGCTAAGGGAATTGAGTTGATTTTTCTGGAAAGTGTAAATTAGAATTGACAATTTAGCTACAAAGATATCTTATCTTCATAAAGTCATAATTTAGGCCCTGTTTTTTTGGACTTTTTTTAGTTCAATTTAATTCATTTCAGTTTAATTCAATTCACGTTCTCTCTATTGAATTCAGATTCTCTCAACCTAAAAAACGGTGTCTAAGTCTAACATCTTAGTTATCTAACACTTCATCCGTATATCATTCCATAAATAAGTATTTCAATGATTCTAGCATATGTTAAATCTAGTTCATTAAGACTCTATTCTTTTGAACATCACAATTCTATTCAGTTAAACTGATTTCTTCTTGCAGTTTTAATTCACTTGAGTTAAACATAAGAGTAAGGATGGGAACGAACTCATGACCCGACCTAGACCCGGTTAGATCAGACCCATTTTTAAGGGTTCGGGTCTATAATTTTGAGACCTATTAGGTCTGGGTGTAAAAAGCGGATCTGAGTTTGGGTCTAATAGATTCATACTTAGACCCATGTTCTGTTACATATATATACAATGATAATAATAAAATGTAATAAATCTTTAAAGAGTAATTAAACTTTTTACCTTAACATATGAATTTTCAGTTTTTCATACATTGCTGATCGCGACTAATCCAACTTGTTGTGCATATTTTAATTTGTAATGTTTTGTAGAAGTATTAGACTATTATGTTGCTATTTTATCATTTTAATAACTCAAAAAACAGGCGTAAAAGAAAAGCGTGTTAAAAAAATGAAAACTCTTAATAAATTTGAGACCAAGGACCCGCTTGACCCATTAGATCAGGGTAAGGGTCCAGATTTTCTAGACACTGTGAGTTTGGGACGGATTTGGATCCACATCAAACTTTACGGGTCTGAATCTAAGTCTAATTCGGGTGAACCTTCCCCAAATCCAACCCATGCCTATTACTACCTAAGAGAACATGACATAAGCCCAAGTCTATAAACCCACGAATCCAAGATGCAATACACACATTTGACATATCTCACAAAATCACGCAAATGTTTGATTCCCAAAACTAAACTTAGGCAAGCAAAGCATCTCCTTTTTGTAAAGCATAAACATCAAACTCATACTATAAATACTTGCATATCTAATCATATTATTAGTCTATCATTCACTCACTTAAACTCAGCTATCTGTCACTTCTCTAACCTTTACTCACTTTATCACTTTTCTTGTTTCTCTCTCCATTGAAAAATGAGCTCCCAGATTTACAGATCTGCTACTAGGGTTGCTCGTTCTCTTCTCTCCACTTCCAAGAACGCATCCCGCTTCCTTCCTGGTAATCTCTCTCTCTCTATATTTTGTTTGATTGGTATATATTTGATTTACAGAAAACTTTGTTCTTATACAAAAACTAGATTGTAGCAGAAATGTGCATTGATTTGTTTAAGATATATGTATGTTATTTCACTGGAATCGTAGTTTTTATAAGCTTGTTATTTGAGAATTGATTACTTCCTCCGTTTTTTATTAGATGTTACACTTTTCAAATCACGGACTCTTAAGTAATTTTTGGAGAGGAGAGAGATAGAGAGAATGAAAAACAAAAGGGTCTCATGTGAACATGCGATAGGAGAGAGATAGAGAGAAATTATTACCCAAAATAAAAGTGTAATATCTAATTTAAAACTTCCTAAAATAGAAAGTGTAACATCTAAAAAAACGGAGGAAGTATGTGAATATACTAAGAATTTTCTGATTTGGTTATGAATGTTGATTTATTATATACTAAAACCTGGTTGAGTGTTGTGTTTATTTAGTTGATGCTGATAATAAACTTGAAGTTTTAATGTTAATGTGTAGATTTGGGTTTGAGGTTATATTGTTGGTCTTGATTTATCTTTGTTATGTTAGTGGACTGGAGTGGACTTTTGAGCATTTATCAGGCATTTTTTTGGGTCCTAAAGATTGGGAAAATCTTTGTGATTGATGGAATAGTATGAATTTTCTCGAAATTCGTATATCGTTGGAGCTAAATGAGAGAGAAAGAGAGAGATTTATCAATTGTGTTATAGGTGGTAAGGAAGAGCTTAATCAACAAAGATTGTATTTTTCTAAGAAGTAATTTTATGTTGGATTAGTTTGGCAGATTGAGAATTAGGTAGTTTTGTTAAGAGAGAACAATCGGATAACTGGATGAAAACCATGGCATCGATCCTTTATTTGTTCGGCAATCAAAATGATATATGGACTGTTCTTGTCTCCTAGACTTCTTATGTGTTCTCTATTTCAGCCTGAAAGGTATATGTTTACCCGAAATATTCTCAAGTGGTTCACTAGATTTTAGTTAGCTTTACAAGAGACATATAGTGAAGTAATAAAAATGGCCGCATTAGACTTATGTCATAGGACATGATTTGAGCTAAGTTAATAACCACACCTTTTTGTCTTTCCTGTTTTCACAATGCAATTTTGTATGTAAATGGACGAATTTGTACTTTTTCGAGTATATTTGTAGATTATCGTCCCTTTCCTTGAATCTTTGAAGTTTGAAGTACTTGTTGTGTTTGAAATGCAGAAGGACGCACAGTAGCTGCTACAGCTGCAGTTTCTCTGAGAGGAAAAGCACCTTACTTGGCTTCTTTTGGAGGAGCGAATGCAACCGGAACATGGTTGTCCGCTGCATTGGCCATCCCCGCAGCAGGTTTGGAGATTTTTACCTTTTGATAAAATTGTGATGGAATAGACCACTTGTTTTTTTTTTTTTTCCTCTCCGTATCCTTATTTTCCCCCTTGTTTTTAGTTTTCTTTTTATGTGATAGCAAAACTGCTGAGCTCATTGTTCCTTGTGCCTCATTTCATTGTCTAATTTCTGGTCTCTAAAAGTTTAAGCATTAGAGAATAGCAGAAATTTTGAAGTGTAAAAATGTTTCTTTTTCATTGAGAAGCAATAATCAATAATTGTCTGTTGTAACTTGTAAGGGGTTATAGTGAGCTTATAGGTAAATTCTTAGAGATATTCACATGCAAATATCTGGGTTAATGCTTATCCATCCTCAAATCTCAAATAGCTTTTTTTTTCCTTCACAAAATTTCATTACGGTCAATTAGCCCTTCAGATGTGGTTGAGTGGTACAGCATACTTTATTTAAAAAAAAGAGGAAAAAATGTCATGAGCATCTTTTATCCGATGACGAGTTAGAGTAGCCTTGTCCCTTGCTTTGTTTTGGCATCGTGACATCTGGAACCTCTTCTTTGTAACATAGTAAGGAGTAGCCTTGTCACTTGCTTAAGTTTTAGCAAGCAGCTAAACCTGTTCTACAAAAATTAAGTTTGTCAATGGGGTCCAAGAGGTAGTTGCTTTCCATTTCGTTGTGTAATAGGTTATTTGCTTGATTTCTCTTGACATATACAAATCTAATTTTGAAGTATACTCTTCTTTTATCCTCTCTAATATGCTTCTTTCCTCTGATGTTTCCCAATGTAGTTTACATGCTTCAGGACCAGGAGGCCCATGCTGCAGAGGTACCTGCTTATGTTTTGTTGTTTATGCTCCTATATCTTTAGTTCTTGCAATGGCTGAATATATTTCCTGTCAAGTACTCTTTCCTCTAAAATCACTATGAATGGATTTTGAGATAGTATTCTATTCTTAAAAATCTGTAGATGGAGCGTAGTTTCATTGCTATCAAACCGGATGGAGTTCAGAGAGGGCTGGTAATTTTTTTTCTTTTTCGTGTGCCTTCTCCTTTCTGATGTAGTATAACATTCGATTCTTCTTAATGATGTTGATCACTGTTCCAATGTCTAGATCTCCGAAATTATAGCACGTTTTGAACGGAAGGGTTTCAAGCTTGTTGCAATCAAAGTAGTGGTCCCATCAAAGGAATTTGCCCAAAAGCATTATCATGACCTGAAGGAGAGACCTTTCTTCAATGGCCTCTGTGATTTTCTAAGCTCTGGTCCAGTTGTTGCTATGGTCAGAATAACGGACTTTTTTTTTTCACAAAAGACATAACTTTCTTGCTGTTTGTAAGTTGTAACTGAACTTCCTCATTTTCATAGGTTTGGGAAGGTGAAGGTGTGATTAGATATGGCAGAAAACTCATTGGAGCCACTGACCCACAGAAATCAGAACCAGGAACCATCAGAGGTGATCTTGCCGTTGTTGTTGGAAGGTATTACAACTGCTCACTACCGAATTGGATAGTATACTTCTGCAGTTCATGTCCTTTATTGGCTAGTCTTGGAGCATGTTTAATATGTGATATTTAAGTGTTGAAAACAGAAACAAGAAACCATTGTTAATGGTTTACATTTCATTTGCACTATATCCACCTACCTTTTACCATCAACCTACAGTAACACATTACATTACCGAAAATACCAATTGTTGTTCCAAAAACTCCACCTACTTGATTTATTTCAAAAAACTCAGAGATGAATATGTATGGAATAGAGAGATTCCAACCACCCAAGGCATTAATCTCGCACGTTAAAGTTTTAACTTATTATAGTAGAACCGAACATCCAACTAAAGTACTGAGTTCTTGTTTATTATACTCCCCTCTATTTGATTTCATATCCTCTTCATTCCATGACTTGAATCTATGCACTTAGTCTTACTTCATTATTTTTGATGTAGAAATATTATCCACGGAAGTGACGGCCCAGAGACTGCAAAGGATGAAATTAACTTATGGTTCAAGCCAGAAGAATTGGTCAATTACACAAACAATGCTGAGAAATGGCTCTATGGAGACAACTGAAGAAATCGTAGGGCATTGATATTTCAATTTCCCCCCATTTTCCATATTGGAGCTTTTACTTAGGTCCCATAAATTGGGGAAGTAACATAGTTTTACAACAATAAATTAAAAATTTCTTGCGCAGGTGCCTGAGTTCACAACATTGCTTACCAAGGGAATAGATTTCTGCAATAATGTAGTTTGGCTCCTTATTTTTGTTCAACTAACTAAGAATTTTAAATTGGAATGTTGATGAAAGTGAGCCAAGGATACATAGCCATTGTATAATTGGTATTTATGTACTAAAATACTTAAAATATCTCTGTTTTATGTTTGGATGTTGGATTTTCAAGCTTGTGGAAATTCAGCAGGTATTTTATGCTTCCTTGTATTGGGAAAGGTATAAAATGAACGCATTGAGGGCTTTTCTTCCCATGGATCTTTCTTCCCATGTTCAGACATTGGGGGAGAAGTGGAATACCATATAGAATTCAAGCTAGGCAAGATTTCTCCCCGAAAACTTGGCCGATTTTCTTCGCAATAGTCATTTGGTGGTTATGGCGATGGCGTAATTGTGTTACCTTTAATAACACAAAAATCTCAGTTGATGTTCTAAGTTTCCTAACGAGTCGCTTTGAAGAAGCTTGGCGAGTTTTAGGGGGCTCAATTGTGGCAGGTATCAATGGCAATTCCTCGAGGCAAGAGATTCATGTTCAGATTCGTGTTCGTTGGCAGGCTCCTCCAGTGGGGGTGGATGGCCCTAAATACTGATGGTGCAGCTAAAGGACCCCCATCTGGCGGAGTTGGCTTATTTCGAGATAACTTGGGTAAGATGCATTGTGCCTACTCCCTGAGGGAATTTATGGTTGAAGTAAAGGCTATTGATTTTGGCTTGGAAATGGCTCGAAGGATGCAAATTAAGAAGCTATAAATCCAAATGGATAATCAAGCGACAGTTTGGGCATTAAAGGTGTTAAATTTCAGAGGGTAATCAGATAATGAGGAGATTTTAGCCCACTTACAAGCCCAATGAGGTTACATCCTAAAACCAATTGGTGATAGCAGGAGTAACTCCAAAGCTTATAAAGCGATTTAGTCCCATATAGGACACTCACATGTAGTTATCAATGAGATTCAACACTCTCCCTTATATGTGAGTGTCTTTAGAATTTAGAGCTAACTGGAAAGATAATTAGAAATAATCCTCTTAGGGGCTGGACATCCTGTCGAGGTAAACTCTTATCCAGTTGCTTGATTGAAGGCCTAGTTTAGAAGAGACAACTCGGGCTAAGTTAGCTTATTAAATTTCAGATTATATAAAATGGGCCTGGGTAATCCAATAAGGAGGAGAAGAGTTGAGCCCACTTACAAGCCCAAGGAGGTTCCATCCTAAAATAATTGATGATAGGAGGAGTAACTCCAAAACTTATAAAGTGGTTTAATCTCTCCTCTTTCTCCCATGGGGGACACTCACATGTGGTCATCAATGGGATTCAACAAGAGAAAACAAAAGATTATGGTGGAGAATACCCGAACATCATTCAACGATGCAAAAAGACAATTTCCTCTCAAGATTGGGAAGTAGAGATTTTTCATTGTTACAAATAAAGTAATAGAGCTACAGATTGGTTGGCAAATCAAGGAGTCATCCAGAACAACAAATAAGAGTTGATTCAACCCCCCTATCTTTAGGTAGGATTTTATTTGAGGATGTTGTAGGTGTGGCTATGCCACGCTTTGTTCTCCCCTAGCTGTAGTTTTGTTTATTATTTTTCTGTTATTTCTTTCCTGAGGTTTCCCTCTCTTTTAGCACAAAAAAAACTATATATATATACACTAACAGTTTATTTTTTTCCTTATAGTGCCAACCGTATCACCATGGGGTGAAGCTATAAGGAGGCTGGCCTCCGCGACCCACGTTTGTTGTCTAAATATTTTTATAGTGGTCCTGTAGATTTTTGAGATAGATTATATAAAATTTGTTATTATGTCATGTAAATATTCTTATTTGAGTGGTAAAGTGAGAACAATAAAGATAGTTCTTTTATATATAAATTTGTCAAAAATATTCTTGGCCCCATTAACTTTTAATTTTTGACTTCACTCCTGCATATCACTAAGCAAGTTGATTGAACAAGTATTACTTGGCCCAATGGTATAGAATGTTAGAATACTTGTAACTTTGCTTATCTTTTTTCCCGTACTTCCAAAGAGTCCCATACTGCGATATACTTAGTTGAATTGGTCACTCGTTTGATAGATCTAACTTGTGAGGCTTGATTTTCATATATAAATAGACGAGACACTTGCATTTTCTTCCGTGGGACAAATGGTTTTCTCTCGTCTTTTCCTCTGTTTTACTTTGTAGGATAACTTTCTTTGAGAACTATTGAACTTTCAACAAAGTAAAATTTCAAAACCCCCTATTATCCTTCATCAAGCATTCCCAACCATTGATTAAGAAAATGGACTGATTGCTTTGTACCACTTTATCGAGCTTTGCCTAGTTCCAACTCGAGAGGAACAAGTTTTGTTCTAATCAAACAACAATAACATTCGAGCTTTTATACAAAATGGATGATTTCTTATGCAATATATGCTATTCTTTAAATCATTCGTTTTTTTTCTTGTTACATTATCATATTTCATAAAAACATTACTATTTCATTAAATAATATAAAATTATCTACTTAGCACTTTTTAAGAAAAAAACTTCATTTACAACAAAATTACCATGGGTTAAACAGACTACATAGAGTTCACTCATGGTACACCCGGGTGTACCATGAGCATGGTACACCCAGGGGTATTTTTGTAATAAATTAGAACTTAAGGTGCTCATTTGACACCAAATTTGCTCATATGGGCATTTTGCTCATTTTGTAATAAGAGTGTTTGCTTATTTTCTTAAATGAGTAGAAATGTTTGCTCATTTGTTCATTTTACTCATTTGCTCATTCGCTCATTTTGCTCATTTGGAGAAAGTAGTCTTGGGTGTACCATGAGCATGGTACACCCAGGTATACTGTAAATATTCTTAGACTACATAATCAACGCACAAATCGTATCGCGTACATATAAGACTAGTTCCCGTTCTTAGAATTTAGAATTTCTCACACCTTATCCAATCACAAAATTTCCGAAACCGCGTTCCGGTGTTAGTATATAATTAACCCTGCTTTCGTCTTTACTTGAAAAAATCTAGGAATAATCGCTAATAAACCGCCTTTCTCTTCTATACTGCGTTCTAAAGTCAAATTTGTCATCTCTTTCATAGCTTTAAAATTTCACGAAACCCTAACCCTAATTGCAATCCAAATTTCTCTGATAAACGCCCCTTCTTGTTTCAAATTCGCGTAACTTCGCAATTTCTGCTGTCAATTTCAGGTATGCGCTCTTTCTGGTCAGAATAATTTAGGGTTTCACTCTACTTTATCATGATGTAGTTATTTTTTTGTAGGATTATCGTCGTATTATATCGTTTTATAATTCCTTTGATTATGAACTGTTAATTGTGAATTTGAGATTATGATGATAGATTTGGGATTGTAAACATTAATAGAGTTGAAATTAAATCTTGAATCTTTTTTCCAATTTACGATTATTTATGGCTTTTTAATGTATATATGGTGTTCTTTGCTTCTTTGACGACCTTCTGCTGTTTCTTTATGATATTCTTTGTTTTATGTTGCCATTATAATTGATATGTGTTACTGGAATTCTATTGTGATGCTGAATGTATGGTTATGGTAATCTGTCATCGAAATGTATATGAAAAGAATGAAGATTATCGGACCTCTTTGTGTGCTTTTAACTCGAAGTATTTCGTTTTAGAAAGTAACTTCTTTTACAGTACTGACTATTGTGTTCTTGTCCAGATGGCTACTAAACCTCTTACAACCGAGGCTATAGCTCTCACGGAGAAAAAAATGGATATGAGTTTAGGTAACGTCTATGACTGGATTTCTAAATTATGTAGGTTAGAGACAGTAATTGACCATTTGTTGGGATTTTTAATGTCTTTATTGTCTGTGTTGTGCAGATGATATTATTAAGATGTCGAGTAAAACAAATGTTGGCAAGCTGAAGAAGCCGAGGGCTTCGGTATGTGTTGTTTTAGATTAGTGTTGTTGGTTTATTGATGATTTAGGGTAATTATTTTGATATAAGTCTTGGTGAGTGACATTTTTCTTTATGAAATGTGGCTTGCAGAATAAAAATAGTAAAACTACTAATGGACAACAAGATAGATCTTTGAAGATACGACAATATATGAACTCGAGGTCTACTATGAGGCAGGTTGGTGTTAAGGCCTTTGCTTTTGTCCAACTAGTTTAAGAATGATCACAGAATTTATACGTTTCTCATGTGAATTTTTATATTGAGCATTGCCTTCTGTTTACTACTGCATCCAGGGGGTTCTTGCCCAGAAAAGGTCCAACTTTCAGGGAAAATTTCCTCTAGCGTCTGATGCTGCTGCTCGGAAGGCAGTGGTTGCCCCTATCCGCAATGGAGGTTTTAACCGTAACAGGGACGTTAATTGGAACAGACCAAGGTAACGATATTTGTGTATTAAATGGTTCCTGCCAAGTACATGACATCATTTGTATGATGCTTTATTTTTGTTCAACTAGTGATAATAATGAGGTTCTTATCAACTGTAATTGCTTGGCAGGTAAATCATGATTCTGTTATTCTTGACCATTCCACCAGGTTCAAGTTAGTATATAAGTACATTAAGCTGTGTTGATCCATATGCAAGAGGGTTTTGAATGATCTCCATTGATAAATATACCCAAGTGGTTCTTAGGCCCAAGTCACATCTGCACCCTTAATATGTCATTTGTTGAATGCTTAAGGCTCCTCAATCAATTAGCTTTTGCATTTATCATATGGCCACAACTATGAACTATCGCACATGGTGGCAATTGGCAAGGCTCTATTTCTAACTTGTGGAATGTCCATTGGGGTTGAGGTCAAAGGTTGATGCTGGATCATTATTGGAAGATAAGTGGTTTTTGTATGATGTTGGAGTTGTTGAATTGTGCTCTCCAGGGGACAGTCAAGATCCTGTGCAACAGTTACTTGCTGCTTGGGAAAAAATTTCATTTCCATGGTAGTTATTTAAGGGGGTCCTTCTGGTTGCTTCAAACTTGTAGTTTACTGGGCGAGTCATATGCTACAATTGTTGTTTGAAAGGTCTGACTTGAAGCTTTGTGGACTTGTTGGCCTTTTTGCACTAGCTCTAGCCTGATGTCCTTATGTAATGAAGTTATGTGTTCCATAAGTTTATCTGGCTTTTCTTGTAGCATGCCACCTTTCCTTGTGCAAGAACTTGGGTAGCTAACATGCTTTGCAACCATCCAATTGCAACTTGATGTGTATGTCTTGTTGCTAAGCTTTGATCCATCTTCTGGACCAGCTTAATTCTGCCAGTCGCCTCCTGGCTATGTGTAGAGTGGATAGCCTTCGTCCATTCTAAACCTTATTTACATTAAGTACATAATACTTGGACCTTCGTCGCGGGCTTGTAATGTTGTTAGTCTCCAAGTTTGGCAAATTTGATGAAACATGGGAAGTCTATGAGGGTTTATCTGGTTTAGTGGGGGAATTGAAGTTTTCTTTAGCATGCATGTGATGTTGTGAGTTGGATGCAGATGCTTCACCTTTACTCGGGAATCTGATAGTCAAGAATTTGGTGTGTTTGTGATTGGTGACTCTGGGATGCTTCATTTTATGTTGTGTTCTCCTGCTGGAGCAATTACAACCATCAGGAAGTTGTACTAATTAGCATTCAGTTGTCCACTGAGCTTCATCTCGATATTTGCCTCAAAAGCACAAGTAGAGTTCAGTTATTCTTCGAGCGTCTTCTCTATATTTGCCTCAAAAGGATTCGTCTTTAGCACACAACTTTTGCAGACGTTTGAACTCTTTAAGGGTCTTAGCTTATGATGGTTTCTTCCCTTGTTTACTTTCTCAAGTTTGCATACAAGTACTGGGAGTTTGGATCTTATCTCTGTACATGTGTAAAGATAAGGGAAGTACATAACTGAAAACAGTGCTATACGTGATCTTATTGCTGCTGATTTTCTCTTAAAATTTCTGGTTTCTTGTATATTTATTTCAGAAGTGCCTATAATGGTTAGTTATTTTTCAAATGGATTCCGCTGGTTTATCATCAATTGATGGGGCATCATGGTGGTCCTTGCTGCACTAGATGAGTTATATTTAGTAATAACATGATTTCATCTTTGTGATATTGCCTTGTGTTCCAGGGCTGCTGGTCAGATGAGACGGCAGGGTAACGCATCAATTGGAGGCAATGCTCTTAAGGTATTTGGTGATTCATCTTGTATAGTGTAGCTACCCTGTAGTTTTTGATTTTGTATATACCTTTCAGGAAATTGAATTTCCAGTAGGTTTGTTTGAATCTTGGTAGTATAGAAAATGAATATGTTTCACATGATTTGATTTGTGTATTGTTTGAAAACATGATATGACATTTGAACTCTTGTAGCAGCCACAACATCAGCAGCAGCGGCAACAACAGCCGTTTCAGAGGGGGGAGATGATGTCAAACCAGAAACCAAAAACATTAGACTCACGGTTTGCCAACATGAAGGAGCAAAGGATGAGAGCTGTCACTAACACAAACAATGGTGGTGCAGTACGTGGTGCTATAAATCAGCCGAGGCAACCATGGCTAAGGGGTCGATTTGGCAACTACAGGAGCTAAGCTGCTGATGATGAGTTTTGAAATCTTTGATATTGCTTTTGTTTTCTGTTTAGCAATTTTCATTATCCACTCTTTCACGTTTATTCTACAATGTCAACTTTGCTTTCAATTTAAAATTCGCTTTGTACAGTTGTACTTAGTTTTCTATAATATCGTTCCTAGCTTTCTGCAGTCCTAGTGGTTTAGACTTTGAGTTACTATTCCGTCGGTTCAAAATATAAGGCAAAGGCATTTTCGATGTTCGAGGTTGAACTTTTACTGTTAATTATTCTCAATTTATGTTGATAAAAAATTTAAAAATTATAATATTGTTATAGTATTTTTCAAGATGAATACAACGTTATAATTTTTATAATTTTTGTTTATCACATTACAGTTGGTCTTAAATGAGACCGTCTAATCTTAAAATTAGGTATAGTTCAAGGCTCCAAGCCTAATATTAAGAGTAGAACATGCTAACGGTTTACATATAGTGATTAGTTTAATCTATTTAGGAATTAGATTTATTTCGTGGTCAGATTAATTTATTGAGTAATGATATATTTTAATTCATCCGGTGATTATTTTAATCCATTCAGTGACTAGTTTAATTTGTTTAGCGACTAGTTTAATTCGTTCGGTAAAATTACCGAGTTATCAAGCCTAATATTAAGAGTAGAACATGCTAACGGTTTAAATATAGTGATTAGTTTAATCTATTTAGGAATTAAATTTATTTCGTGGTCAGATTAATTTATTGAGTAATGATATATTTTAATTCATCCGGTGATTATTTTAATTCAGTGACTAGTTTAATTTGTTTAGCGACTAGTTTAATACGTTCGGTAAAATTACCGAGTTATCTTTTTGAAATTAACTGTTATAATTCGACAATCAAGAAAAAAAAAAAAGGAAGGAGAAGAAGAAGGGATAACTAGGATAGTGTTGTGTTAGAGTGAAATGAAATGGACTTGTTAGAAAATTTCAGTTTTGGATTAGTTTACTTTTATGTTAAAATCAGAACACCTATTTTAATAATTTTAGGAGATTTGTGATCAAGTAAATTTTTCATAAAATGTGAATGTCTTATATTTTGAAACAGAGGGAGTAGTTTTTAAATCCATTTAAAATACAGGATGAGTAACTGAAGATTATAAAATGTGTTATTGTTTTAATATAGAAAAAAATAACTTATAACTAACAGGGGGAGCAAGAATCTTGGAAGCTAATGTATTTAAAATATATCTTTAAACGTGCTGAATATAACAAGTTCGGGGGTGTAGCTCATATGGTAGAGCGCTCGCTTCGCATGCGAGAGGCACGGGGTTCGATTCCCCGCACCTCCATTTTTTTTCTAACAAACTCATCGGATTATCTACCCTTTCATCGATCGTTATAATTCAACCGCTCAATCCTCATCCTTTCTTTCTTCCACATACTCGCACAGTCACATTCACATACAGAGGACAGAGAAAGTGAAGATTCTTCGTTTTCATTAACCATGGCTCTAAACTTGCGAACTCCATTTCTTCTCTCTTATTCTTGCTCTCCTTTTCTCTCTCCTCCATGCAATTCTCACCATAAAAACATGTTTCTTCTGCTTCTTCGGAACAATCTCGAACCTTCTTCTTCTTCTCTCTCTTTCTGGAATTCTTCCGCCATTTCTGTTTCTGTCCGAGCTTCTGCTAGCGAAACTCGAAACGACGTCGCAGATGATGAAGATGAAGAAGGAGAAGGAGAAGGAGAAGGAGAAGGAGAGAAGTTAGTGTTGGACGATGAGTTGATTAGTCGAGCGTCAAGTTTGAAAGATGCGAGCGAAGTTCTCCAACTGATTTCTGACAACAAAAATGGCGGAAAAGGAGGTTTCGTTAGTTGTGCTGATTGTTGTAAAATCATTAGCGCTGCTCTTTTGTGCAACAATTCTGATTTAGCGTTGTCTATCTTCGCTGCTATGCGTTCTTCCGCTTTCGATCGAGGTCTTTTTCATTCACCTTTTTTTAATAAATCTCTGTTAATCGGAAAATATTATTTAGGTGTTTTTTTGGATCATCAATGATTTAATTAGACATTTTCTACTAATGTTTACTTGTTTCAGTGTAAATTAAGGATTCTTATTGCAAATTTATGCCTGGAAGTGTTTAAATCTATCTCCATTATTGAAGGTTCATTCATCATCTTGGAAGAAATAGTTGCTAATTTTATGAATTTCAGTAACATGTCATTTTTGTGAAATTTATTTGTAACGATAAAAATAACGGTTGTAATCCTGTTAGCAAAATTTGACTGTAAATTGGATGGATGGACATGGAGTGTGACTTTTGAGTTTATGTAATTTGAATGCCATATTGTTGCATTTATATTACCAGTGTTTAGTGTAGTACTTCTGAAAGATTGACATGTTAGATTAATGAAAATTTCTGGATAACTTAGCTTCTCGCTCTGTGTAGTGGTCATTGTAAAGCTGGGACAGGAATTAGTTTGTTATGGAAATGGTAGAATAAGGCTAGTATAGACAAGTTATGCAAACTTGCGCTGTATCGACAAATTACTATGACAGCAACTGGAGGGGTTACAACTTACACATACGTTGTTTTTTTACTTTAGGAGAAGTAGCATTATTCTTAGGACAGACTAAAATGGAAGTGGTAACATAAATTCTTTATCACTCTCTTGAAAGCGTGTAACATGTAATTATGTTGAGGTTTTTGTTAAAGGATGGTTGCATAAGTGTGTGGCCTATTGGCTGTTGCATACTGCTTTATTTACTTACTGATTTTAGTAAGTATGCACGTCTTGTATAGAATGTAAGTTTTGTATAAAATTGCAGTCTTAAAGGAGAATGCTGGCATTGTTGCAAGATGGAAATGGTCAAGGCCGGATTTGAACACATACACAACGTTAGTCATTGGTTTAGCTGCTTCATTGAGGGTGACTGATGCGCTTAAAATGGTCGAAGATATTTGTCGAGTTGGACTTTCTTTTGGAGACGAGGTTTGCATGCTTAGACATTTGTGCTTGATCGTGTCATTGTGTGCTCATCGTTGCTGATGAGGCGCACAAGATTTTATTATTTAAGCATAGTGCTTTGAATTCTGTAGAGATATGGTATGATCTGTTGGGTTTTATTTTGCAGGTTCCTTTTGGTAAGATAATCAAATGCCCAACTTGTATGGTAGCTGTTGCCGTTGCACAACCCCAACAGGGTATTCAAGTACGCACATCAAGGTCTCTTGTAGTTTCTGATGCATGTCATCAAATTTGAAGTCAAGAGTTCACATATTGCATTCATGATACGTATATTCACAGTGTGCATGCTTTTGTAGGTTATACTCTTTTAAGTTCACCATTTCACTACATCAGTCACGACCAGTTTGGTCCAAAGAAATCCAGAGAATGCATTCTGTTAAATCACACTCGCATATGGCTCTGATATGGCATATGTTATACCTTCAATTGTTTGATAATCATATGATCTTTTGCAGGTAGTATGCTGTGCAAAATGCCGCTATCAGTACGAACTTGTTTCTGGTGATATAGTCAATATTCAGTCGGAAGAAATCAGGTTAGCATAAATCTTGTCATAAGGTCTATACTCCCTAGTAAGTACTATATTCATGTCACAAGTCACTATTTAGAAAAGAGTGGCATTATTCAAGTATGGGTCACTACTCACTACATATGAAAATCTGTTCTCTATATTCTCATGCTTGTGAAGAAAAAAGTTCGTTTTGTGGTTTTAATCCTTGTACATTCACTGTTTCTAAGGATCTCATCCTGCCGAACGCAGCATGGATGTTCCAGCTTGGAGAAGGTGGCTGGGATTTCTTCAAATGACTAAGCAAACTATTCCCTCTGCTGTTCATTCAATTGTGGTACCAGTTCATGCACACTATCTTTCTAATTTAATTTGCACCTGAAAAAGAAAATGTTTCTCCTATTTATTGAAACATTACTATAAGTACCAAATTCTTCAATCTTCATGATTCAACAATGAAGACGGTAGGTGATGATTATTTTCTCAAGGTTTATTCTTACCTTTCTTTCTTTAAATTTGATCATAGTATTTTCATTTCTAGATCCAAACCCCTTCTGGAGCTGCTCGTACGCACAAATTTGCAACAGAAACACCTGATGTGCCTGCACAGGAAGGAGAGAGAGTTACTATAGCTCTAGCAGCTCCATCAAGCGTGTTCAGCATGGTTGGCCCCTTCAGATTTAGTCCGAAAGCCCCCAAGTACTACCCTTCAGAACCTCTTTGCTTGACTAACCATCAAGATGGCCGGGAATCTGGTCTTCTCAGAGCTCCTTCTACAAATAACAAGCCTTCTTTGCTTAACCCAAACCTTGTCCTTCCACTTCTTGTTTTACTGGCCTCTGGAGATGCTGCTTCTGGTTTTATTAACCCCAGCTTGCCTCAGCTTTTGCCAGCTGCTGCTGCAGCTTCTCTTGCTGTGGGTGCCACCTTAAACACCATGGTCTTGCCACAGTTGGGCCAGGTAAGCCTAAAATTGTTGCACGTGCTCTTAAGTGTGCATTATGTTTCTTTTCTTCTTGTTTGGAAGGGTCATACTCCTATTAGTAACATTTAGAAGCTCCCCATGAATGTGATTTAATCTTTTATTGCCCAGATCTTCATCACTTATTTTGGTAATCTACATGCCATGTATCTGAAATGGGAGTGGAATCGGAAGATGTCGAACAGGAAAAGCTTTAAATATCTTCCTTTCTATTTACCAAAAACTAAAAAGAATTTAAATTTTAAGTCTACTCATTCTGTTCTCAACTCAAACATACCTCTCATAAAGTATCTGCTTTCAGCTGCCTCAGAGGACGGCAGATACAATTGCTATCAAGCAGCAACTTCTTGCACAGTATGATATGCTACAGTCTCGCATCAACGGTCTTAGAGATGCTGCTAAAAATGAGGTAATTTGAATAAAATAACTCTGCCACTGCCGCTACTCTCTAGAGTGTATCAGTGATCAACTAATGAGCACAATCAGACAAGACAAGAAGATTCCTTTGAAATTCTTATGTGGCATTATAAATGATCTAAGCTGGTGTCTGAAGTTTCAAGTTCCTCTGGGTTGACTCATTTTAGTTCCACTAGCAAATAGCATTCTTGTGTCACCTATTAATCAAGTATATCCAAACAAAATGTCAATGTTTGTTGGCTTCATGATGTGTGGACTATATTAAAATCAAAGAGTAAAGCATGGATGGATTAGTCCTTTATAGTACCAAGAACCTGGTATGGGCCTCAGTATCTATAAAATCAATCAGGCAGATGTCAGTGGACTTGTTCCTTCTAATCAGCATCCTTCTTTGCAGATACAGATACAACAGCTTGAGTTTCAGACATTGTATCTTATAATTTTCTCTCCTGCTAGGTATGGATGCTGGCTCGAATCTGCCAGTTGGAGAACAAAATTTTTGCTGTTGGTGAACCTTCTTACCGGTGATAAACACTGTGGAAGTTAAAGTTTTTCTTATTCATTGGTCTTATGAATTTTACTATATTAAGAGTAAGCTGAATGGAAACCTTTTTTTTCCAGTGCTAGAAGAACTAGAATCAAAAGGGTGCGTGAAGGCCTTGAAATTTCTCTCAGAGGACGGATGGAGCTCATCGATAGCTATGCCAGAGTATTTCCACTTAGATGACATAACCGATTGTTTATACATCTCGCTTATTTAAAAAATTAATTTTCCTTTTCTCGTTGCAGATTTCTTCAATGATAGAAATTGAAGTGGAAATGGACACCAATGTTCTAGCAGCCGAAGCTTCTAGTAATACGGTGAATGTTTGCTCTACCATATCTTCTTTCCCTTTTTCCCAAGAGTAAATGTAAATTTCTCATGATGAGAGTTATTATTCCACGTTTTCGGTTTTTGCAGGAAAATATTGCGAAACAAATAGAGCAAATTATGGAGTTGGAAAATCTTGAAGAGGTTTGTCTCACATTCCATATTAGCCATTGCTAAGAATTAGACACTTTGGTGAGGAGGGGGTAGTATTCTTGGCATGCGCAGACTTTCTGAGGCACAATTTTTCAGTACTATCTTTAGGATTCAGAATTTTTGTCCTACAATTTTGTGTACCACTTGTGTGTAGCACAAAGACAGTTGGGCTTTCAGAAATTAAACGTTCTGGAAACAAGGAAATCTCATCGTGCTTCATAGGTTATCATCAATATGCCCCATAACCTTTTAATTGAAATTTAAAAACACATTATGATAAAACTAATAAGAAAATGTGACACAAGTCATATAACAATTGTAGGACTCGATTTGATTGGCATCCAGTATATGACCATTAGAGGTTTGTCCTCACCAAAAATGACACTAACTTCTTGTTCTTGTATCCTTTTCGTGTCTATACATAGAGATGGAGACAGCAAGTTGAGGCAAATGACGAGGTTGAAAGGCTTTTAAATAGTGAATCACTATCCTCAGAACAGGTCTGAATCAAGTTGGAACTCTTCACATCACTACTATTACCTTCAGACATAGTGCGCATACGGCGTTTCTTCTGATGAATGAAGAGACGTGATCTGACATTGAGGTGCCTGAATATATATCAAATTTAGATGTACAGCAGGGCCAGTTTCTCACTGTATTTTCGTATGGTTGCATTAATTATGTAAATCAGAATCACATTTATTTGCGCTAGAGCTTTGAATTGTGCATCAGTATAGTTTGTAAGCTCCTCTATGTACAAACTCTGGCATTGATTTCTAAATGTTACTAGTTAGATGTTTTCCGCTGGAATGTATCAATGCAGGGGTCTAAAACATTCTTCAGAACGACTTGAGATCAACCTCATCCTTTAGAGCCCTTGAAAAATGTAAAATCTTGTACAAAACAATTTTTTTTTGAGGGGAAATCGGAAAGATATTAAATTAAATCAAGATCCGACGAATCAAGCCATACTTTGGGGGGAACGAATCAAGCCATACTTTGGGGCTACTATATTTTCCGCTCGTTTAACATGAGAAACAAAAAAATGCACACTCACTACGTAATCTACTAATATCATCATAAATACAGAATAATGGAGCAGCTCCATCATGCTTATGTTCCACAGCCTTCACTACCGAGATTTCATCGCCCTCCAAGACCAAGCTAGTGTACCCGAGCCTATGCGCCAACTCAACCACATAACGACCAGCCATGGCCTCCGCCGTAGTGGCCTCCCATCTCGCAGCTACACGCTTCACTCCAAACCCCACAATACTGCCACCAACAGGTTATACAGGAATGAAATAATCTTTGCAGGAGAAATGATAAATCCAGAGAGAATTATGAACATTACAATGGAGCATAGAATGAGGCACAATACATATGGTGACTAAGAAAACCAAGTCAAAGGTAAGACTTCCGACCAAGTTTTGCTGAACATATCAAGATGTAAATTTGAGTGGTCGACTGGAAACAAAGATCAAACTTCCCCAATAATAATAAGTAGCTTGCGTCAGCCTTTCACAGAACAAAATTTGACCAGGTTCAGATAAGTCCAAAAATGTCCCAAAAATAGCCAAAATTGAAGGTTATAATACACGCTTTCGGACTATCTTGGGGACCGAGCACCGAACGCCACTGATGCCTCTTAGGGCCATGGGAGGTCATTGGAAAAGAGTCATGTGGTTTGTAACGAAGATATGGATGACTTTACGTTCATTTCGAGTCAATTTCAGCTTTCACGAGAAATAAACAAATAGGGTGTTTAGAGACTTCTCGAGGAACCCCAAATGGTGCCAAGCACCCATGCAATGTTATTTCGGCATTCCTAGGAACGTTTCGGGAGAAAATATAACCAAGCCGGAGAAGTAAAAAAAATCTCCTAAAAACAACCAAAATTGAAGGTTATAATACACGTTTTCGGACTTTCTCGGGGCCCAAGCTCCGAACGCCACGGAATGCCTCCTAGCGCCATGGAAGGTCATTGGAAAGGAGTCATGTGGTTTGCAACGAATATATGGATGACTTAACGTTCATTTCGAGTCAATTTCAGGTTTCACGAGAAATGAACAAATTGGGTGTTTATAGGCTTTTCAAGGCAGCACAAATGGTGCCAAGTACCCGCGCAATGTTCTAAGTCAATTCGGCCTTCCTACGAACGTTTCAGGAAAAAATATGACCAGGCCCAGAGAAGTCAAAAAATCTCCCAAAAACAGCCAAAATTGAAGATTATAATACACGTTTTCGGACTATCTCGGGGCCCGAGCTCCAAACGCCACGGGATGCCTCCTAGGAACATGGAAGGTCATTGGAAAGAAGTCATGTGGTTTGCAACGAATATATGGATGACTTAACGTTCATTTCGAGTCAATTTCAGGTTTCATGAGAAATAAACAAATGGGGTATTTATAGGCTTTTCGAAGCAGCACAAATGGTGTCAAGTACCTGCGCAATGTTCTAAGTCACTTCGGCCTTCCTACGAACGTTTCTGGATAAAATATGACCAGGCCCAGAGAAGTCAAAAAATCTCCCAAAAAACAGCCAAAATTGAAGTTTATAATACACGCTTTCGGACTATCTCGGGGCCCGAGCTTTGAACGCCACGAGATGTCTCATAGGGACATGGGAGGTCATTGGAAAGGAATTATGTGGCTTGGAACGAATAAGTGGATGTCTTTACGTTCATTTTGAGGCATATTTGGGTGTCACAAGAAATGAACAAACAGGGTGTTCAGAGACTTTTCGAGGCAATTCAAATTGTACCAAGCACCCGAGAATTACAAGTCACGTCAGCACCCTTAAGAATATCTCGGGAGAAAATTTTACCAGGTCCGGAGAAGTCCAAAAATTTCCCAAAAACAGCCAAAATTGAAGGTTATACACGCTTTCGGACTATCTCGGGGTCCGAGCTCCGAACACCACGGGATGCCTCCTACGGTCATGGGAGGTCACAGGAAAAAAGTCACGTGGTGTGCAACGAATACATGGATGACTTTACATTCATTTCGATCAATTTCAAGTTTCACGAGAAATGAACAAATGGGGTGTTTAGAGGCTTTTCGAGGCAACACAAATGGTGCCAAGCACCTGCGCAATGATCCAAGTCACTTCGGCCTTCCTACGAATGTTCCAGGAGAAAATATGACCAGGCCCAGAGAAGCCAAAAAATTTCCTAAAAACTACCAAAATTGAAGGTCATAATACACGCTTTCGGACTATCTTGGGGCTCGAGTTCCGAACGCCACGGGTTGTCTCCTAAGGCCATGGGAGGTCATTAAAAAGGAGTCATGTGGTTTACAACGAATATATGGATGACTTAATGTTCAATTCGAGGCAATTTCAGGTTTCACGAGAAATGAACAAACGGGGTGTTTAGAGTCTTTTCGATGCAACACAATTGGTGCTAATCACTCGCACAAAGTTACAAGTCACTTCTTCCTTCCTAGGAACGTTTCGGGAGAAAATATTACCAGGCCTGGATAAGTCACAAAAATCTCCCAAAAACAGCCAAAATTGAAGGTTATAATACACGTTTTCGACTTTCTCGGGGCCTGAGCTTCGAACACCACGGGATGCCTCGTAGGGCCAAGGGAGGTCATTGGAAAGTAGTAATGTGGCTTGGAACTAATATATAAATACTTTTAGGTTTATTTCGAGGCAATTTTAGGTTTCACGAGAAATGAACAAATGGGGTGTTTAGAGGTTTTTCAAGCCAATACAAATGGTTCCAAGCACCCGCACAATATTATAAGTGACATTGGCCTTCCTAAGAACGATTCGGGAGAAAATATGACCAGTCCTAGAAAAGTCCAAAAATATCCCACAAACAACCAAAATTGAAGGTTATAATACACGATTTTCAACTATCTCGGGGTCCGAGCTCCGAACGCCACGGGATGCCTCATAGGGATATGGGAGGTCATTGGAAAGGATTTATGTGGCTTGGAACGAATATGTAGATGCCTTTACGTTCATTTCGTGGAAAATTTGTGTCACGAGAAATGAACAAATGGTGTGTTCAGAGACTTATCGAGTCAATTCAAATGGTACCAAGCACTCGGGCATCGTTACAAGTCAAGTCAGCACTCTTAGGAATATTTCGGGAGAAAATTTTACCAGGCCCGGAGAAGTCCAAAAATGTCACAAAAACAGCCAAAATTGAAGGTTATAATACACGCTTTCGAACTATCTCGGGGTCCGAGCTCCGAACGCCAGGGGATGGATCCTAGGGCCAACGGAGGTCATTGGAAATGATTCATGTGGTTTTCAACGTATATATAGATGACTTTACGTTCATTTCGAGTCAATTTCAGGTTTAACGAGAAATGAACAAATGGGGTGTTTAGAGGCTTTTCAAGGTAACATAAATGCTACCAAGCAACCGCGCAACGTACCAAGTCATTTCAGCCTTCCTAGGAATATTTAGGGACAAAATATGACCAGGTCCGGAGAAGTTAAAAAATCTCCTAAAAACAGCCAAAATTGAAGGTTATAATACACGTTTTCAGACTTTCTCGGGGCCCGAGCTCCGAACGCCGCGGGATGCCTCCTAGGGCCATGAAAGGTCATTGGAAAGGCGTCATGTGGCTTGGAACGAATATCTGAACGCCTTTACGTTTATTTCGAGACAATTTCATGTTTCACGAGAAATGAACAAATGGGGTGTTTAGAGGCTTTTCGAGGCAACACAAATGCTACCAAGCAACCACGCAACATACCAAGTCACTTCGGTTTCCTAGGAATGTTTCGGGATAAAATATGACCAGGACCGGAGAAGTCTAAAAATCTCCCAATAACAGCCAAAATTGTAGGTTGTAATACACGCTTTCGGATTATCTCGGGCCCGAGTTCCGAACGCCACGGGATGCTTTCTCGGGCCATGGGAGGTCATTGGAAAGGAGTAATGTGGTTTACAATGAATATATGGATGACTTAACGTTCATTATTTTGAGTCAATTTCGGGTTTCATGAGAAATGAACAATTGGAGTGTTTAGAGGCTTTTCGAGGCAACACAAACGATGACAAGCACCCGCGCAACGTCACATGTCATGTCGACTTTCCTAGGAATTTTTCGGGAGAAAATATGACCAGGCCCGTAGAAGTCCAAAAATGTCCAAAAAAACAACCAACATTGAAGGGTGTAAGTAGTAAAAAATAAAGGTGACTCAATCCGATTAAAACTTAATCGAACTAATACTACCTCCATTCTTTTTCTATTACAACAATGTGTTTGGACACAATTTTTAATGATCTGGAACAAATGAGTACTTTAGCATAAAAGTAACTCTTTGATTAACTAGAGTAGGAGAGAAATCATCCTTAGAAAATAAAAGCAATTTTATAAGGCAAAGTGAGTAATTAAGAATGGTTTTAATAAGATAAAGTAAGTGCAGTATTGTCAAGTAAAGTCGCTTTTTAGACCAAAATTCGAATTGTTGTAATAGATGTGAAACTATCCAAAATAGTAATTATTGTAAAATAAAAAGAACGGAGGAAATATATTGTAACCTCGTCTCATGTAAGAATCTATAATATGTAAAATTTTGTGTATTATAGGAGCTTTAGTGTTTTACTATTTAATACTACCATACATCATCTATTCTAAAATAAGTAAGATGTTGATGGAGATTGTGGAATTAAAGAAAGCAAAGAGATATAAACAAAAAAATTGTGACCTATGTGTAGAAAAAGTCAGGCTTATAAGAAACTATTGAATTCTAATTTAAAATTAGGCTTTTTTTTTTTAAAGATGAAGA
Source organism: Beta vulgaris subsp. vulgaris (assembly GCF_026745355.1). Classification (NCBI taxonomy): domain Eukaryota; kingdom Viridiplantae; phylum Streptophyta; class Magnoliopsida; order Caryophyllales; family Amaranthaceae; genus Beta; species Beta vulgaris. The sequence continues at coordinate 2,190,830 of NC_079206.1, read as the reverse complement.
GGACTCATTTGAGGGGTGGTACTTTAGCATAAAAGTAACTCTTTGATTAACTAGAGTAGGAGAGAAATCATCCTTAGAAAATAAAAGCAATTTTATAAGGCAAAGTGAGTAATTAAGAATGGTTTTAATAAGATAAAGTAAGTGCAGTATTGTCAAGTAAAGTCGCTTTTTAGACCAAAATTCGAATTGTTGTAATAGATGTGAAACTATCCAAAATAGTAATTATTGTAAAATAAAAAGAACGGAGGAAATATATTGTAACCTCGTCTCATGTAAGAATCTATAATATGTAAAATTTTGTGTATTATAGGAGCTTTAGTGTTTTACTATTTAATACTACCATACATCATCTATTCTAAAATAAGTAAGATGTTGATGGAGATTGTGGAATTAAAGAAAGCAAAGAGATATAAACAAAAAAATTGTGACCTATGTGTAGAAAAAGTCAGGCTTATAAGAAACTATTGAATTCTAATTTAAAATTAGGCTTTTTTTTTTTAAAGATGAAGAGGACTCATTTGAGGGGTGGTATGGGAAATTACTCAAATGAGTCCTATGAGATTTGATCCCTATACTTCAGGGATAACAGATGAAAATCGATATCACTACTCCACCACCTCAACCTCAATTAGGCATCTATTCAAGTTCAATATTAAGAAGAGAACATACCATTTTTTTAATATAGTGAATAGTTTAAGTTATGTCGATTAACAAAAGTAAAATTAGTTTGCAACAAGATTTGAACCAATGACCTCTTGCTATTATAACATGACACAATTACCATCTCAACCAACTTTTAATCATGCTTTAAGTGTCCACATTATTATATTTGTATCTTTTAAATGTTGAGTTTTCCTTAATATATTTTAGTTGGAATGGAAAAAATTCATATCAAGTTCGAAAATACAATACCAATCCGGAGCAACGCCCAAACCCAAATACTAGTTTCTCTAGAAAAACCGTGTCCCTATCATTTATTTGCTTCTTGAATTTTGTTTTTAGTATTGTTTATTCAACCCAAGTATTACAATTAATGCTCTTTCACCAATTATTCTCCATTATCTCTCCTAAAATCATCTTTTCCCATATAACATTTATTTAAATAAACAAAAAATCTTTACTATCGCTCTTAGATTCTACTTACCTTAATTCTCGTGAAAAAACACAATCAAAAACTATATTTTAGAACGAATGGAATATAAAACAATTTGAGTATCCGACCGTTTATGTTTCCACCAAAATAAACATCAAAAGTTGAGCAAACTAGAAAATTTTCCAAGGAATAAAAGGACATTTTTTTTATTTTGGCATATTTTGCTTAACTTTGGAAATTGTTATTGTAAATTTCACCTAATTCGACCAAATTATATCAGACTACCAAGAAACGTCGCTCCATCTACCTACATTATCAATGCTTCTTCACATGTATGAGCAACACAAAACAATTATCAAATAACAAGCTTAGAATCTTTAGGACATGCCCTACTCAAGCACATAAAACTAAAATTTACTAATTTAGCAGAAAGATGGAACATCTATAGTTGGGAATATAGAAACTGTAAACGGTATTCTCCGACTGAGGATTAGTTTTTAAGACAATAATTCAGACTTTTTCCCTCACAGAATCAGGTAGAGCATATCAACTACTAGGGTTGGTTACTTTCTTCTGCTGCGCCTTTTCTATGAGAGGCTTCAACTGTTTCTTCTCAGCAAGAATCTTGAGGAAATTGAACAAAAACGGAATATAATTATGCTTCCTTCGGACGTTTTCTGTTCTCCACTTCTTGAACTTTTCCTCCTCCATTACAATCTTCTCTGTAGCAGCTTCAATACCAGCATTTACTTCAGCGAGTGACCTGTTAAGTTCTTCGAGTTTGTTTTGCTCAGGTCCCCCTGACTGAGCAGAAGAGAGTTGCTGTAAAATTCGCTCCCTTCTTCTCTGGCACTCCTTCAGCTCCACAGTATACATATCTTTCCTGTTCTTTATAACAGCCAAAAGATTAAACCTTATCTCATTCTTCGAGTACTTCTCAATGCGTTCTTGGATTAAGGGCTGGACCAGTCGTAGCCAGTCCGAGTCACCTTGTCCACCTGAGCAAGGGCCAAGGCTGATGGGCCCTTCCTTCAGCCCATCTAGCTCGTACAGTACTCCTTCAAAGGGTAAATAACTAATGAAATGGTACACATCATCGTCCTTGGTTGCAGCTTTCTGCTCTTCGGGAACAAAGGGCTCTGGTCTAGCAAAACTATTATGTGCTGTACGAATGGCTTCACTGTTGTTGATAGCCAGACCTTTCAGTTCAGGTGGGAAGTTCTTGGTGAATTCCTTCAGATTTGAAAGCTCTGGGCCAACATCAACATCCGGGGAATTTAGAAGAATTGATAATATTGCTTGGGTTGCACAAGCATTATTAATAACCTGAAAAACAAATAGCACAAACTCAATCCCATGTCTTCGACCAGTAGATTATATTTTAGATTTTAGATGCTTACCTGGCTTGCAAAGAACAAGTTGGGATTTGGCTCCTTGATGACAAGACGGTCATCTTTCTCCCCAGGACGCCATTTAAACAGGAAGATCAACCCATATACAGGCCTGTAATTGGTATATCATGAGATTCAAAAGATTTATATAAACATCCTGTATGAAGTATAGTCTGATTAAACAGACATCTAAGGATGTGTACTAAATAATACTTCTACTTGGAAAGAACTACTCACCGCAGACAGTCCAGAGTCTCCAGATCCAGGGAATATAGTTCTTCAACCTGGCTCAACGTATATATCAGGGCATAAATTGAAGTACATGGCAACAAAATGGTAAAAGTTCTCACTTCTCAGTGCGTCAACCATATGCCATCAATTTATACAAATCTAGTTTGAAGTGCCACAACTTACAAGACACATGAATGACTGTCAACAAGCATCGGTTTCAACTGTTTCAGAGTATCATTTGCAATTTTGGATAGCATGACAAGTTAAAAGCTCCATGTTGGTATCAACTTGAGCTCTAAGCAACACCTTCGCCACATTTTAGGCCTCAAACATTGTATAACTGTTGTCATATATCTCAGATAATGATTTAAGCAAAAATTGTCCTCTACAGTCAACATGCTATTCCATACCACCAGATTTGTTTCAAGAAGCTAACTTGGTTTCTGATAATAAAACCCGGAAAAAACATCCATTAATATTGAATTGACTGTAAATAAGAAAGTCCTCTTCCATAATTTGATTAATTATAGAAGTTATTTACTTGTTTTATTCTCTCTATAGTTACAGCAGCATCTACTCTCCTAAAAAAAAAAAACAGAGCCTTCTTGCTTGTCAAGGGTAACAAGTATCTCGCTCTACTGGTCCCAATCCCTAGAAACTACGACATGGTTGTTGGTGTGGTTGTATGACAATTGACAAATTGATATTCCATTCGCAGGAAATCATAGAAAAAAGTAAATTAAAAATCACACACCATGCTTGGGCTGACACTTAGCTGAAATTCTTAAAAAGAAATTTCGCATCATGATTAGAGGGATGCATTGACGGTTAGTCAAGAATAATCACCCCACCAACTGAGGCAATATTATAAAACAGAACCCAGATATCTGCACCACCAACTGGGGGCTGAGGCAATTTTAAACAACATACCGACATCCATGACTCTATGTAGGAACAATGCATAAAAGTACCAAGGACTACTAATTTTTCGATTGGAGTTATGGAGGGACTGTACCTGAACACCCTTTACTTGCATTTGCTGTATAAGTTCTGTAAAAACACCTGGAATTCAACAAAAATTCTCAGTTGCAGCTTTAAAATGCAAAAAAAGAATTCGATCAAGCACAGTTTACTTTTTCACAAAAGCAAGCAGCAGCAAGGAATCAAGAGAGATATTTTATGGTTATACTGGGGGGGTGCAAAGTTCAAAGTGAAAACATAATCCCTAAGTGACTACAGCAAATTCTACAACAAGGCCCAAAAGCACAAAGAATCAAAATTGTAATTTCTAAATCTCTATGTTTTTTCCAGAAGTATCTCAACAATTAATGATTGAGGTGTTCAGAGTAGCAGTTAGAACCTCAGTCAAGATGATGAGAACTTTGAATAAAAGCAAGTTGAATTTCATCATGGAACCCTCAATCATTGAAATTACTAGAATTTTTTTACACACGATGCGTGCTTGAATTTTTTTCGAAATAGAAACTCGATTTTCTTCGGCATAAGAGTCAAAATTTGAACATTAACCATACGAAGTATAATTGTTTTTAGTTGCAAAATTTGATTGGTTTAGTTTTTTTCACTTAAGTATTTCACCATTATTTTTGTTTTTTTTTTTGTACTTTTTCAAAGTTAAATTCTATGAACAAAATAGAAATTTTTTTAAATTTATTTATGATTTCTAATATTATAATTTTTTAGTTGGTTTTTGAATTAAGTATAGTACTTCATAAAATTGTAAAGAAAGTGGACACTTTGATTTCAAGTCGATTTTTTCATAGGTTGTAGTTTGTAAGTGAATTCTTAAGTTTTTGTAAAGTTTTCTCATTTTAGTGATTTGCATAACGTAAATTATGCAATTTTATAATTTAAGTTGACTTGTGAGTGATTGTTATAATTATATTTTTGGTATTTTTGTTGGAATCCCCCTTTGATTTGTAAGTGAATTTGTAATTTATAATGGGAAGTGGGTAACATAATATCTTCATTCGGGGACACCATAGCTCCCCCCTTCCCTTATATAATAGAGATATGTTGTACTTTAATTCTTGAATAGTATTTTACATAAATCTTTTTAGGTTTGCATAACGTAAATTATGCAATTTTATGATTTTAGTTGACTTGTGAGTGATTGTTATAATTATATTTTTGGTATTTTTGTTTGAAGCCCCCTTTGATTTGTAAATGAATTTGTAATTTAAAATGGGAATAGGGTAACATAGTCTCTTCACTTAGGGACACCAGAGCTCCCCCTTCCCTTATCTAATAGAGATATGTTTTACTTTAATTCTTGAATGATATTTTACATAAACCTTTTTACCTTGATAATTAATCACTGTTATATAATAGAACAAGATAGGTCCAAATATATGTAAAAGTTTCATTATAAATAGGAAACACTATAAGAAAATAATTTTTTTCCTTGTCTAACTTCTAAATTATGATTTCACTACAAATACACCTTTATATTTTATCTTGAGAATTGTGATTTGTAAGTAAATTTTTGTAAATGTTTTGGTATGTATTGACGTTCTAGGTTATTAGTTTTAGTTTGTATGTTAAATTTAAGTTTTAATAAAGTTTTCTAATTATTGAAGTGATTTGCGTGATTTTTATAACGTGAGTGATTTGTAAAGTTTCTTCTTTTAAGTGATTTGTGAGTGAGTGTTGTAAATTAATTTTCAGTAGTTTTCTTTGAGTGCCAATTTTGATCTTGACATTCCTTTTGTAATTTAGAAATGAAAGGGGGGCAAAATAAACATTTCAAAAGAGGACACCATAGCTCCCCCCTTCCCTTATATAATAGAGATATACAATTTTAAAACTCACTCATGACTTCCCTTCCTCCTCAATGACTTCATGTCCTTCCATAGCCAATCTCACTCAACAGATTCCACAAGTTACCTAATTAATTTACATGAGAAGTAGGTAATTCTATATGAAACAAACAAACTTGAGAAACCTGTGTAGATCCTTAATTACCTAAAATGATCTAAACTGAACAAAAGAGTTGCTTGGAATGAGCTCTTTCGTGATAGTATTGCTCAAAATTTTGTTATTGCCTAGAACATGCTCATTTGCTTTTGTTGAGCTCGCTTGTTTATTATGATTTCAGATCAAAATAAGAAAGAAACTAAGAAAGCAACTCATTTGATTCTATAGAGCTTACCCAAAGTAATATTCTTATTGATGCAGTAACTTAATTAAGATGTTTCAAGAGGTTCAATTTTAAAACCAAAGGAAAGAGAAAAAGGTAACCCAATAGCCCCCGAACCCTTGACTAGTCCTTGCACCATGATCCACACAAATGAAAGCTGCCCTACATGGCTGCACCAGCAGGCACTCATATTTGGTACTGACCTCCATTCTATCGCCAACAGATTTAACACAGCTCCACCACTGCTATCAAACCTCACTCTGTCAAGTAATATAACACAGCTCCAACACACTCATCAAGTAATATAACCCAAGTTTCTCCCTCGTCGTCACTAGTGGAAGCACTAGAAGGACATGTTCAAAAATGTCAACCAGTTGAGTTTCCATCTTCCACGGTTAAATGTTGCTAGATTTTTTATTAGCCACCACTTTTAAGATGCCACATAATGAAGGCCGTGTCAAGGATGTGAAAGGTAGAATATTTTAGGAAGCACCCTTGGTGTTAATGCTTCAAAAAGTCTCATCGGCTCGATAGCCACGGCTAATGCTGTCCTACGGAGGGTTTATAGAAGAGAAACACACAGCACAGAAAATATCACAGCCAAACAACGGACAAGTATTCTATCACCATCAAAGTATAAGCTTGTCCTGAGAAGAAGGTATACTAGAGTTTGTGTGAAGTGAAACCATTAGCATCAAGAAGAACAAGGAGAAAATCCAGTCCATGAATTCAAATTGCTTGGAACCCGAAAAAAAATTGAGGTAGAACCAATAGCACAAAATGCTAGGTGATCTCTATGTTTTGACCAGACTTAGAGCATTTACAATTTATTTTCTTTGAGATACACAAATGGTTATTAGGCATGATAAGAATACTCCAATACACATAAAGCTTACAGATGGCCTGACAAAGTGACCAAGGTCCTGTATCCATAATGTGACTGTGTTGTGCTGGACTCATCTTCTATGTTACCTAGACACAGTTATAGATGTCGAAAAACAGCTTCGTATTTGAGCATCTAGTTCACCAAGAATTATAATTTAGGACAACGGAGCTACTATTCCAAATTTAGACACAGGAAGTACAGTGACACTGCATAAAGCTTATATCAAAATAGATAAATAAATCATTTGGATTATGTTAGGAAAAAAAGGGACAAGACCACTTTGGTACAATGTCAATTTTAACCTAGAATCAGGGTCCCCTAAGTTGAGCTGCCCAGGAGGGGGATTGCCTCTGCCTGAATAGTAAGCAGTGCTTTGTATAAGTAGATCAAACAATCTTGGGATTCTCTTCTCTGTCACCTGGACCTATCTCCCATCTTCAATCGAATTCAGAGCAACATGAATGGTCAGATTGCAACATCAAGCTTCGGGTATGGTTTTCAAGTCCATAACCTTTCTAATTGGGTCACGATGGTACAAGTGCGACACTAATTGCCGAGTTATCGTAAACTGTCTGAAGTTACTTACAGCCAATTATCACATGTCTCCAATGATTGATAGACTCCATTTGACTACCTCATGCTACTAATCATTCCATAAGTTCTCAGCAAGTTTTCTCTCTTCTTCCAAATTACGTGCAAAGTAGCATTTTGACTACTTAGTAATCACTGCATATTGCGTATCAATAAAACCATTCAAGACCAGCCAATGTCATTAAACGAATTCATCAATAAGCAATGAATAAACCGAAGTTTTGATTAAAACCGCCATAACTGATACGGCCAATATCTTAGTCGCAACACTTGGCCAATAAGACCTACACTAGTAAATTAGCATAAGGATAACAGAATGGCTTTTATTTTAACTTTCAGAATTATTTTTCATACATTAATTTTCCTCCCCAAAAAAAACCATGAGAACCTAATGGTTGCTAAATACTGTTCAAAAAGATAACATTTATCTGTTTGATGGTTAGACATTTCAGCTAAGCTTGGATTATAGAAATAACAAGCCCTTCCATAACTAAGTTAAGCTTTAATTCCTTATGTCAAATGCACAACCAACAAACTACAAACAAACACAACTTTGCAACAACAAAACAGATATCTCCATAACAGTACCTGGATCAGACTCGATCGTGCACCACGACATAATCAAAGATGATAACCTGAGAAAGCAAACACAAAACAATGTGATTTCAATTATTTAAAAATAAAACAACAAAATACACATCAATTCCATCTCCAAATAAATTTCTCACTATCTCCTTCAAGCCAACCGAAAAAATCGTCATTTAACCTAAATTACACTCAACTCTTATATACAATTTTCTCTAAGAAACTGTTAATATAGTTGACATTATTTTGGTTAGAGAATTATCTCTAAAAAAGATAACTCTACAGTATAATTTAAACAAATTATATGCATATTCGAACAATTCTACACGAATAAAATTTGTTCCTATTTTTCAAAAAAAAAAATTGCAATCCAAATCTACAATCACACTATCACAATTTCATCTTAACGCAATTACAAAAAGGACAAAAAAAAATTTGACAGGGATATATACATGAAAAACCAGAAAAAAGTAAGTACTTCAAAAAAGAAAACGAAAAAATCTAAAGAGTACATAATTTCCTGATGTAACTGATATAAAATTACAATTCCAGATTTATCAAATTAACGCAGAAAAAGAGAACGAAAAAATTCGCAAGCAATATGAAATTAAGAGATTAAAAGTTCATACAATGAAACAAAGAAGAGAGAGAAAGAGAAATACCTGAAGAAGAAATCTTAAACAAGGGAGATTTTTTAGCTGTTTTTGCGTTGAGCTACTATGGAAGACCTAAAACCCAGTGCAAAGAGAGAGAAGACGAAGAAGTGGTTTCTTGAAGGAGAAAATAAAAATATAGGAGAGAGAAAAAAAAAAAAGGAACGAAGAAGAAAAGATGGAGATAATAATCTCACATTCTCACTTTAGTAGATTGGCCCATTGGTCTCAAGAAAATAAAATACAGAGTGAAGTTGTCTGTTGGAGAGGCCCATGAGATTTAGTTTTTATCATTCTGGACGAGAAAAACATACTTCTTCCGTTTCGTTTTAAATGTAATAATGAAATATTTTATATTTCCCAAAAAATACTTCTTTGTTGTTTTAAAACGAAATAGAGGAAGTAGGTTTTTTCCTAGGGTGATGGAAGGAGGACTTGGGTGTGAATTATTAAAAGGCATTTTCATGTAGGTTGTTTATGCAATTTAATCTACATAAAATTTAAGAAAATTGAAAATGTATTGTATAAGATTTTTGATCTCATGACTTCAAGTTTATATACTAGAGTTTTAACCATTAAATTATGGGATATTTGGTGTTATCATTTTAAGGTATAATGTTAATAAATGAAAAATATAATTACAACTCGGGACTAAAAAGTAGCTAATAGTATTATAAAAATAAAAAAGAACATAATAGTATAGTGAAAAGATCGTTCACTAGGAGCGTAGTGTGCATTATGCTACACGGCATATGTTAGTTAGTTGATAACAAAATTAAAATTTTGCTAAAATTTGTTAAAGAGTTTTGGTGCCCAATTTTAGTTATAATTCTATTAACTCTTGTATTTTTGTAGCTCTTATGTAGATTTGTAGCTTAAGCTCTCCTATACTCTATAAATAGGAAACAAATGACTCATATAAGATTCATTCAAAGAAATATACAATCTCACTCTTTTCTCTTTCTTTCTTGTCTCTATTATGTTATTCTTTACAGTTGAAGTCAATAAGACTCTTGTATCAATGGTATCAAAGCTCTTCTTTCCTTAAACTACCATTTTTCGTCATTAAAACACAATTTAGAAGCTTTCTTATTGTCATAAATAATTGTGCACAGAAACTGTCTAAGCAAATGCATTCAACAATAAGTTCTTCTTCACTAGAAGAACAATTCAGACTAATGGAGCAAAGATTGGAGGAACAATCTCAAAAACAAGAAGCTCAATCAAGATTGTTTGAAAAATCAATGGCTAAAATGTTACAAGCAATTACATAACTTAAAAAAGATAGAAGAACTCTTGAAACTCCCAGGTCTGAATCTGGAGAAAGGATTGGCTCAACCAGACTTTTAGAGTATGTACCTAAAGTCCTAAACTGGAATTTCCTAAACTCGGTGGCAATGAGTGATATGCTACTTAGTAGTTCCGAATCGTAGTAATGGTAATGGTTTCTAGTGTAAATTTGCGAAGGCATTTTCATGTTAACATTCATGGTATATATATTTTTTTTTTGAAGCGATCCATAGTATATTGGTAATGCTGCTTTATCCCTGAACACCTATTTTCTTGGTAAAATTTCATTAGCATCCATTACCACTTGAGAAGGTGGTATTGAGTGCTAATGAAAACTTATGAGGGCAACCCCATGTTTATTTGACATCAACTTTCATTAACATGGATATTAACTTGGAAATATATTCACAAATACACTAAAAAACATTACTATTACTACCATTTAGTACCACTAACCAAGAGTTCCAAACTTTCAATACCATACATTGGCCCTCTTTGGTAAAGAGAGGTTTGGGGTAAAATTAGGAGTTTGAGGTCCTATTAGAGGATCTGACTAGTTAATCCTTTAATTTGGATGTTTGGTAAAGAGAGGTTTGAAATAGCTTTTTGGGATCAGAAAGCACTTTTTGAAAAAGTTGGGGGAGGAGCTTTTTGATATTAGAGGTTTGAGAATGAAAGAAATAATTATACATTTACGTCCTAAAGTTCTCTAAAATTACTACCCTTAAATAGGTATCCCTAAACCTATTGAAACCCATTGAATGCCCATTTGTGAGTGTCCCACATTCGAGAAAGAGGAGAACTTCTTACACTTTATAAGGTAGAGGAGTCACTCCTACTATCACCAATTGGTTTTAATATGGACCCTCCTTTGGGCTTGTAAAGTGGACCAAATCTCTCCTCCTCCTTGTTCGGGTCACCCAGGCCCATTTCGTATTGTTTCTAAATTCAACAAAACCTAACATATATTAAGCCAATGTCCTTATTGGTTATTTTACACAATCAATTAACAATCAACTATCAGGTATCTATCAAACACCATCTACCAAACACCTTTATACAAACATCTAATACAATCAACTAATCAAATCAACTATCAGCTAATAGTTAACAACTATTCGCTAATTAATAAATAGGGCCATTATATCATAATAACATCATTATATATAGGTGTACCCCTACTCACATACTATATATCTATTACACCATCTTGATTGGTGTTGACTGTGTAAGGATACCACGTACATACACGTTTAACCCAAAAATCTTAAACATTGACTACTAATAAAAGATTTGTTTAAGTGTTGGTTTTTATAACTAAGAACAACGCATGTAACAATAATATCATCCTGAATTCCTGAGCGATGTGTATATATTTATGAACAAAACGATGGCATATCATGATATGTATTATTTTACTATCATCTTAAAATAGATTACGGAAAGTTAAGTAGCAGGTACATTGTCAAAAAGAAATTCAGAAGAGTGCATTACATGCATGTATATCAAGAGTATAATGAAGACCCCCAAATAAGTTCCTTAAGCAAAATTATGCAGTATAATAACTAGCCAAAACAAGATAATCGTCGGATCCTCTAGAGTTTTAGCGAAACTCTACAAGGTAGAGTTGTATCTGAGCCATACATTTTAAAATCAAAGGCTTATATTGGTGGTATGAAAAGATTTAGGGATGGATTTTGATGAGATAAAATAGGGGAGATTTTGGAAAGAGAATATATGAGTCATTGATTTTTTATTCAATGGTTGATATTACTCAAACTCTACCTTGTAGAGTTATTTTACAACTCTAGAGGATCCAAACACGATAACAATACAATGATGCTATCAAAATATATTAAGAGATATGGAAGTTAACTAACTTAGTTTGTTTCTTTAGTTGTCAAATCTAACGTTCAAGAAAGTATTCGATCAAGATATGATATTTTTCTGAATAATTTAGCACATTTTAAACACGGATTTAAGTGGATTTGAGATCGGCCATATTAATTATGTTTCGTAACCTCGTCAACCAAGTAAAATACTGGATCCTAGTTAGGATCATTCAACTTAATTAACCACACACAGACTTTATCTCACTTTTCCTCTCGAAGCTCTTGCTAATGATGCTACGTACGTACCACTTATTGATCTCTTAAATTGTAGTATAGTATGAACTATAAACACAACTTTTACCTGCCTGTTTTTAGATAATCACTAGTTATTATGCCGGGGTTATGCCCCGGGTAAGAAAAAAATTCATTTGTTAATATAATATTTTATGATAATAACACTAAATACAACTTAGCCTAGCGGTTAAAACTTTAGTATATATATGTACTTGAGGTATCGGGATCGAACCATATACTATGCAATTTCTTAATTTTTTATTATACATGGATTACATGAACTAAAACGCCATATCAAATTAAACTTTAAGGTATCTACAGATATATCCAAAGGAAAGAAGATATACAAATGGGTACAAATTACAATTTGACAAACTCACGGCATTGATCATGTCATTAAAATTGGAGCAAGTTAAGCATTGACAACACTTAATTTGTATTTTTTCACAGGAAATGACAAGTGCCAACACTCTCTTTAAGTATCACGCTGTTTATTCTACGGTTGGTGAGCTATCCTTCCCTTCTTTGGGAGGGTGTTATTAAAATACTTCATATGTGTGGCACCGAACAATGTTTAAAAGTAAAGGAGTGTCACGAATGTATTATGTATGCATAAATCAAGTAATCAACCCCATAAATGGTGGGGAACCTAAGGTCCATTTGGGATTTCGTACTCTACTTAAGGGTGAGTTATGACGTACCTTTTGCTATCAGCCTATCATCACATGAAAAAGACTTAAAGGATGGAGTCACTAAATGATAATAATTTTTTGTAGGAAATCTTTATTAGTACTCGACAGTTTGACCTGCCTTGCAAAAGTTCATCTTCATGAAGTGCGCTTGGTAGCATCCATTTTTTTTTAAAAAAAAAAAGTCGTTTTCAACGTCAAAATCGTTCGTTTAAGATTGTCTTGATAGTTGATACTCGTGTTCAAAAATACCGTGTTTTCATTTTGACCGGCTTGTTGAAATTTTCCCCATATAGAACATCGAGTGGTGTTCATCTTTTCAAAAAAAGGTCGTTTTGAAAATTAAAATCGTCCATTTAATTATTGTCTCGAATCTTGTTCCCAGGATTAAATGTTAGCGAACTAACCTAGGTTACACAACCAACAAATATTTAAGGCTAATCATCAATTAAGCATACGGAATTGACATATTCAGTTATTAGGGGCTAACAAAGAGAAGAAAAATAAAAAAAGGAACTAACAAAGAGAAAAGTTGAAAGTGAGGATTACCAAAGAGAAATTCCCATTAAATAAGGAGAAGAAATTGGTATAACGTATAAACTATAAACCCACATTTGAAAGTAAATTATCCAAATACTCTCTATTCAATTTTGGGTAGATACTGGACAATGGTTCTTATAACAGCTGGTCTTGTAAGAGATCGTCTATTTCTAATTTAAAATCAGGCAGCGGCTCAAACTCAATATTAAGAAGAGATCATATCATCTTTATTAATAGAGTAACCAGTTTAATCTATTTAGTGACCAATTTAATCTATTTAGTTCTTACATTCTTTAATTCATTTAGTGACTAGTATAATATATTCATAGTTTAATCCATATTCGTTAAAACTGTCAGGTTAGTTTATAAAATTGTTCTTTGTAGTCCGAGATTGAAAGGGAAATAAATGAAGGAAAAGGGAAGAGACGACTAAGTTGGCGTGAATTATCTAGGGATAGTGCTAGGTCAAAGTGAGATTAATAAGCTTGTTAGTAGAATGTAGGCCAGGTTTATCTATTTTTATGTTAAAATTGGGCTTTGTTTGGTTCACATGGGAAGTAATTACCGATGAGAACATATATTTCATGGGTCATTTCTTAGTAATTAGGCAAAATTATTTGGTTGACATCATAAGAAATTGCATTCATAGGAAATTACTCACCAAGAGGGGTTTGGTGAGTGATTTCTCATGTTCCATGAAAAATTGTTTTTTCCTTAGAATTTGTATTTTTTATGCTTCTCTTATTTCCCTCCAACCAAACACAACATTTATATTGTATTTCCTTAGATCAATTTGTATTTTCAAGAAAAATAACCTTAACCAAATAACACATTGGAGTATTGGACCATCTATTCTGATAATTCGTGTTATTATAATAGCCTAACCGGCTAACTCCCTTTAATATGCTATTCAAGTGGTTGGACCCAAATGTCAAATCCTGGATTTTTCTACAATGCTTTGGAGAAATAAAACAATTACGAGGACGATACAATCATACAAGGGGTCAAATTCTAGAATTGTCTCCCCTTTTCTACTTTTTGCCCACTTAAAATGGAATTTAGGATGATCCTTATTATTTAATGAATAATCTTTACGTATACACAACTTCATTTGTCATATACTCTTTATATTTAATTTGTTTGCTACATGCACGCTATGATAAATACATAATTTAATAGTTTGAAACATATGTTAGACTCTAAAAGTAAGATTGTTCTGTAAAAAAAAAAAAAAAACTACTAAGACTGTAAGTTTATTTGTACAAATATATTAAAAAGCGTTCCAACAAAAATCGGTGTTCCACTGTTCCATGACACTCTTCTTGAACTTATGATCATGTGTAAAAATGTTAACAATGTATAACTACTAAGAATTGAACACATGACCTTTGAAATAAAACATAAGAGTTTAACCTCCAATCCACTCCAACTTCAACATTTAATATTTCAAAGTAAAACATAATAAAGCCTCATAATTACGTAATAAAGACATAGACAAACTTTTTGATATGTAACACTTTTATTAAGATAATAACATTCTCTTACCTCATTTCTATCGAAACTGTTATTTTTATCCCTAGTTCCGTACAAGTTCTTTTTTAAAAATAACTTATCATGCCTTAACGTGCATTTTTCGATTACACATACTTTTATTTGCAATAACAAATTGTGTACCCGATTATCAGTAAAGTATCTGCAAATTTGAGAATGTCGTATTTGAAAATGTCGTGAAGCTCCAATCTAAGAGAACTGGTTTTTTTTTTTTTTTTGGTTTGAAGTTTGTGTTTGTAATTGAATTTGTGTTACGAAAAAATTTATTTGAGTTTGAATTTAAATGTCTCTATAACAAGAATCTCGTGTATATTTTTTTGTTATTGTATGTGGTATTATTGTGTGGCAAATTCTTGATTATGAATCTTTTTATTTGATTGAATCTTATGATTGAGCATTATATGAGTTGATTGGATTTAATATATAGATTTGATTGATTTCTTTTTGACAAGTTTATGCTTGAAATGGATTTTGAATAATTGCTAGAGGTTGTATTTAATTTGAAATGCAATATTTATGTTGTGGATGGACAATTAAGTGAATTACTAACGGAACACTGTTGTTTTTTTTTAGCTTATATAGTAGAGATATGCTATTTACATTGTTGGACCCAAAGGCTAAATTCTAGAATTTCCTACAATGCTTTGGTAAAGTAAACCTTTAGGAGTACAATACAAGGGGTGAAATTCTAGAATTGTCTCCCCCTCTCTACCTTTTTGCCCGGTTAAAACGAAATCTAGGATGATCCTTATATTTGATAAACCATCTTTATTTACGTATAAACAACTTCATTTGTCAATTGTCAATTGTCAATTATCAATTTGTCATATATACTCTTTCAATTTTTTTGCTACATGCACGCTATGATAAATAAATAAATAATTAGCTTATTGAGACATATATGACTTCTGAAAGTGATTGTGATCAATTATAAAATACAAACTCTTGTGGATATGTGTAAAGATTAACAAGTGTCAAAATGGTTGAACAGTTCACCAATATGAGACTATGAGTGTATGACGATAAAAAGAATTGTTATTAATGCTACCAGTTCTACTATGTACACTTGTATTTTTAGCAACCCCCAAACATATAAAAGATACTCCAATGTTAAATATGTAACTGCAAGTATGCAAAGGTAGAGTTGGATGATAGTCTACTGGTGTTGACATCACTTCCGTTTTTAGAAATTTTAGGATCGAGTTTCATCCCTTACAACGAAAGATTCCCAATCTCTCCACCTTCTTTGCAAGAAATCATCTTACTTTTAAAAAAATATATACAAAGGCAGAATTGAATGACTTTTTCAAACACTATATATATTATTTTATAATAATAAGACATTAAGGCTCTATTTACTTGGACGAAAAACATTTTCAATTAAGAAAATAATTCTTTTAAATAGAAAATATAATTATAGCTTAGTTTTCGATTATTTAGTTTCTTGCATGAAAAGTTAAGGAGAAAAAGAAGAATATAATGGAATGTGAGTCTGTTAGAGGATAGATGGAATTGAGAAAGGTAAACAATAGCGGAAAATTGTGTTTTTACTTCCTTTGATTTTTTGGGAAAATTGTATTCTCAACTTGTCTTTCACTAATTTTTCTTCATAAAGTTATGAGAACGTATTGTGTCGGACTCGTCCGACCATAATCTTTGGTCGGACGACTTTCAGGTGGTTCCAATTTTTTTTCAGTTAGTCTTATTTTTTTTTCCGGTAGTCTCATTTTTTTTCCAGGTAGTCTTCATTTTTTTTCAGTTAGTCCATTATTTCTTTCAGTTGGCCCATTACTTCTTTCAGTTGGTCCATTTTTGTTTCAGTTGGTCCATTATTTGTTTAAGTTGGTATAATAAAGTCCAACTGAAACAAAACAAAGTCTAACTGAAAGAAAACAAAGTCCAACTGAAAGAAAACAAAGTCCAACTGAAAGAAAACAAAGTCCAACTGAAAACAAAACAAAGTCTAACTGAAAGAAAACAAAGTCCAACTGAAAAGAAAACAAAGTCCAACTGAAAAGAAAACAAAACACTAACCTCTGCTTTCTCTCACTTTCTCCTTCTTCTTCATTCCTATAAGCTCTCTAACATCAAATTCTCTTTGGAAAACCCTAGTTTTGTATTTTCTTCCCCGGATTCTCGCGATTATCGCCTTTGGTGCATATTTTGCGACTGCGACATTGTTGAATTCGACAGTACTTTTGTCAGGTAATCTGGAAATCACACCCTTTTTTTCGGCATTTTTTGATGAGCTTTTGTAATTTTGATGAGCTTTTGTAATTTTGAACTGGAGTGAGAATTTGGAAATCACATCCTTTTTTTTCGGCATTCCTATAAGCTCTTCTATCTTTTAACTTCTATCCTCAATAAGGTATCCCTTCTCTCTCTTAAAGTGCTGCTGCTGTGCTTCATAAGCTTGAATTAGATATAATTTGAGTTTTCTGCATTTTTCTATTTCGCACCTTCATCTCTCACAACTTTCTTGGATATAGGTATGGTTGCATAATACAGGTTACGAACGGGAGTGGTCGTCCGACCAAATGTATTGTGTCAGACGGTCTGACACAATACTTTCACTAAAGTTATTTATAGTCTCCACCATATATTTTTATGTTTTACCTCTCTTTAATTTTTGTATATATTAGTGAAGCCTTGTTCTATTGGGATAAATTAAAGTGAACTGAATCGAATTAAACTAAATTGAACAGAACTTAGTTGAAGTAGAGTAAAACAATGAGAGAAAAGTAAAATTGTGAGAAGAAAGTACTTGAATTGAACTATACTGAAACGAAGTAAATTAAATTGAATAGTAGTGAAATTGTGCTTAAAAGAATAGGGCCTAATTGTAGACGATGGAGTACAACATTACTAACACAGCTAGCAGCAGGGGTGAAGCTACAAGGGGTTCTGCAAGGGTCCGGTCCCCGCTGGCAACATTTTCTGTCCATATATTTTCATAGTGGCTTGTAAGTTTTTGAGATATATTTTATTAAATTGGCTACTATTATATCATACAAATACTTTGATTTGAGGAGTAAGGTGGAAATGACAAAGATAGTTTTCTTTTTATAAATTTGTTAAAAATATTCTTGACCGCGTTGACTTTCGATTTATGACTTCACTCCTGAAACGTTCCTACTTCCTAGGAAGGCCGAAGTGACTTGTAACATTGTGCGAGTGTTTGGCACCATTTGTGTTGTCTCGAAAAGCATTTAAACACTCCATTTGTTCATTTTTCGTGAAACCTGAAATTGACTCGAAATGAATGTTAAGTCATCCATATATTCGTTGCAAACCACATGACTCATTTCCAATGACCTTCCATGGCCCTAGGAGGCATCCCATGGCGTTCGAAACTCGGGCCCTGAGATAGTACGAAAGCGTGTATTATAACCTTCAAATTTGGCTGTTTTTGGGACATTTTTGGACTACTCCAGGCCTGGTCAAATTTTCTCCCAAAATATTCCTAAGAGTGTTGACGTGACTTGTAACGTTGTGCGGGCGCTTGGCACCATTATTTTGTGTTGTCTCAAAAAGTCTATGAACACCTCATTTGTTCATTTCTCATGATACCCAAATTTGCCTCGAAATGAACGTAAAGGCATCCACATATTCGTTCCAAGCCACATAACTCCTTTCCAATGACCTCCCATGTCCCTGTGAGGCATCTCGTGGCGTTCAGAGCTCAGGCCCCGAGATAGTCCGAAAGCGTGTATTATGACCTTCAATTTTGGCTATTTTTGGGATATTTTTTTAACTTCTCCGAGCTTGGTCAAATTTCCTCCATAAACACTTCGAAGAGTGCTGACGTCCCTTATAACGTTGCGTGGGTTCTTGGCACCATTTGTGTTGCCTCGAAAAGACTCTAAACACCACATTTGTTCATTTCTCGTGAAACATAAAATTGTCTCGAAATAAACGTAAAGGCATTCATATATTCATTCCAAACCACATGACTCCTTTCCAATTACCTCCCATGGCCCTAGGAGGCATCTCGTGGTGTTCGAAGCTTGGGACTCGAGCTAGTCCGAAAACGTGTATTATAACCTTCCATTTTGGCTATTTTTGGGACATTTTTGGAGTTCTCCGAGCCTGGTCAAATATTCTAGCGAAACATTCCTAAGAGTGTCGATGTGACTTGTACCATTGCATGGGTACTTGGTACCATTTGAATGCCTCGTTAAGTCTGTGAACACCCCGTTTGTTCATTTCTCGTGACACCTAAATTTGCCTCGAAATGAACGTAAATGCATCCATATATTCGTTGCAAACCACATGACTCCTTTACAATGACCTCCCATGGTCCTAGGAAGCATCTCGTGGCATTCGGAGCTCGACGCCCGAGATAGTCCGAAAGTGTGTATTATAACTTTCAATTTTGGCTGTTTTTGGGACATTTTTGGATTTCTCTTGGCCTTGTCATATTTTATCCCGAAACGTTCCTAAGAAGGCCGAAGTGACTTGTAACATTGCGCGGGTGTTTGGCACTATTTGTGTTGCCTTGAAAAGCCTCTAAATACCCCTTTTGTTCATTTCCCGTGAAACCTGAAATTGACTCGAAATGAACGTAAAGTCATCCATATATTCGTTGCAAACCACACGACTCCTTTCCAATGACCTCCCATAGCCCTAGCAGGCATCCCGTGACGTTCGGTGCTCGGGCCCCAGATAGTCCGAAAGCGTGTATTATAACCTTCAATTTTGGTTGGACATTTTTGGACTTATCAAGTTTAGTAGTAAAAAGATTAGGTTTATTGACTTTCCAGTTCCTACAATATTTATGCGTTTATCTAATCTTATGCAAGTCTTAATTCCCAAAACCATTCACCTTCTCATTTTTTTGGGAAACATATTCACCTTATATTGATTACTTGTAATTCAAGCCTCTAATTATCACTTCAACATAAATTTCAATCCATATTTCCAATTAACCTCAAATGAAATACCGAAAAATATGATTTAAACAGAAAAATTCTTTTATTAGCTATTTATTTGCAATCCATTTCCACTTACATTTATCTTTTAATCATAAAAAAATGGTCCTCAACTCCTCAAATAATCTACTTATTTGAGCTACTCTTTTATCATAATCTAATTATATGAAGTGAAAAATCATAAATGGATGAACTATTAAATTATTCAAATATGAATTCATACAAAACCTCTATATAATTCGAGACGGGCCTGGTGACCTCCTTGAAACCAAATTGCACAAACCTTAATTTACTAGAGCCAAAAGTTTCTTGATATGGACTTCCGATGTTTCCTTCATTTAACCGAAAGCTTTTATGGCGGCCCTTTGTGGAATTGTCACTTAAATTGCAAAGACAAGAAATATGAAACGGAAAAGTCAATAAAGGAGAAGTGAATACGTGTAAGAAGGAGAATCAATTCGGCACTTTAACACCAACAGAGAAGCAAAGTGCGTTTTTAGTCAAGATCCGAGGATGGCCCAATTTCAGACAATCATCCTTCCTCGTGGCTGACCTGTTCTTCCTTCTTCCTTTTCGATTTTTATTATTTTGTGGGAAAAACACACTTTATTTATTTACTTATTATAGTATTATAGTATTAGTAGTGCACATATTCTCATTGCAACTATCTAAATCAAAATTAAATTATAAAACAACCTAAAGTGTCATCCAATTTTCTCGCATATATTCCTCAACATTTTTAAGAACTGATCTGCAAAAGATTGATTAACATCTATGTAGAATGAAATCACAAGATATTAGTATCATTGTTATATTATGTTACATTAGTATTTTTGCACGTGATGCGTGTTTGGATTTTTTTTTTCGAAACAAAAACTCGGTTTTTTTCGACATAAGTAAGAGTCAAAATTTGAAACTTATAAAAGTATAATTGTTTTTAGTTGTAAAATTGATTTTCTTTTACCCTTTTCAAAGTTAAATTATGTTAATAAAATAGAGATTTTATTGAATTCATTTATGATTTCTAATATTATAGTTTTTTGTTGATTTTTGAATTAATTACACTAATTCATAGATCGTGAAGAAAGTGGAAATTGTTTCAAGCAAATTTTTGTGAATACTTTTGTGAATATTTTTGTAAGTATTTATTGACGTTGTAGTATATTGGTTACAGTTTGTAAGTGATTTTTTTAGTTTTTGTAAAGTTTCCTCATTTGATTGATTTGTATTATGTAAATTATGCAATTCTATGATTTTAGTTGACTTGTGAGTGAAGTTATAATTTATTTTCAGTATTTTGTTTGAAGCCCCATTTGGTTTGTAAGTGAATTTGTAATTTAAAAAGGAAAAGGGGCTAAAATAGTTTCTTCATTCGAGGACATCATAGCTCCCCCTTCCCTTATATAATAGAGATTTATATATATTTTGAATTTAGTGTTAGTGTTAGTGTTACCTCATTTGTACATGGTGTATTGTGAGAAATGTGTAAAATCTCACAAATCAGTGAATCTCAAAGATGTAACTATTAATGGTGTATGAGTTAATGTAGAATTATCGGTGGAGTGTACACAATCAAATGTGTGTAATATGTGAACGTATTACTGATAATTTGGGTGGCTGGTTTAAAAAGAGAGTCATCTCTATAAGACAATAGTAGTGAAAGAAGAGTTATGAAAAAACGCAACGTGTTGTACAATCTGATTACTTGAGTTGTATTGCTAAAGTGTATAATATATTATTTTTCTCTATGATAACTAATTAGTGGTTTAGTTTGCTGTATCAAATATGAAATATTGTGTACATCGTAGCCATTTCTTAATCTTATATTTAATTAAAACGCATAGTCTGATACTTTGTCATGTGTATCCTTAATTTAGTGTTAGTGTTAATGCTATTTACTTGTATAGAACCCATTGGGAGAAATTGTAAAATATTGCAGATCAAAGGATCTCAAAATATTGGTGCATGAATTATTAGTAAACAACTGTGGATGGTATATAGACAACAAATTGTGCGTAAACGCACGACGACATGAGTGCTGGTAATTTAGGTGGTTTAAGAAAAGAGTCACTTGTATAAGATGATGGTTGTAAAGTACTTCTTCTATTTCTCTTTAATTTATATATTTTATTTTTTGTCTGCCTCTTCTTAATTTACACACTGTTATTTTTAAAAAAAATTGGTAACATGTCACATTTACTTCACTTTTTCCACCCATGTTATCAAATCACATAATCATCTATTTTTTCAATGTGCACACTTAGCTCAGTGCCTGGAAATGGTGAAGAATTGGTTGAGCTTATCTGCTGTTCATAAGACCTTTTAAAGGCAAATTCACTACATACAGAAGAGTAAAAGAACAGGCCGGGTGCAAAAGAAGTTTATTGCAGCTGTATTCAGTGATCTGGTGTACCAGATATGGTGGGTGAGAAATGAAGCAGTTTGTAATCAAGTAGTGTGGAGACCTGAGGTAGTGTCTAAGAATTTGAAAAAGCTTGTACACCTAAGAATTAGGCTTGTATTTCCAAAGAAAACCAGCCCTAAAGATCAATTGTGGATAGACATGAAGATGGAAAATGTATAGAGATCAGTGTTGATTCTGCACTTCAGTGTATGAGGGGGCCAACCTAGTTGGGCTGCTTATTACTAAAGATAGTTTAGGTTGTAATTTGTTTGGTATCTTTTATATCATACTATCTTACTTAGAAGAAAAGGGTTATTTTTGAACTAAGTGGGATTCCATAAGTTAGAATGATATGAGTTTTCTTTATATCTATTTTGCCTTTGTGTCTTACTAAAAACTTATTTCACTCGATTTTACAAAAGAAAGATTGTCAAAAATAATTTATGTTATTCTTAGCATTAGAGACCTTAGTTAAGATGAAAACAACCTTTTTTTGGCTACCACATTTTCATAAGTTACTGGAGTAATTGTTTATGGCAAAAAATGGTTGTTAATACTACATTTTCAAGTATAGCCAAAACATCAAGGTTATTTATTGAGATAATCAAACTTTTTTAAAAAGCCAAAATTGAAGGCAAGTTACTACATACATTGTGGTGACCTTGAACTTTTTGAGTTTCCAATTGGTGATCCTTAGTTTTTTTTTTATTCCCATTGGTAATCCTTAATTATTGTCCTAGTTCCAAATGTGACATTATAAAGCAAAAAATTGTTAATTTCATTAATTTTCCATTAGATCTAATGTTTCGGCACACAAATTAAACCATGGTGTTTCCAATCGTTTTGTGTCAATTTTGACGTCAAATTTGACTCTTAAGGGCAATAATGACACTCAATTCCTTAGGGGATTAATTTGTAGGCATGAAAACAAATTGAGACTTTAGATTTAACCATTAAAGGCTAATGAGCTCCAAAATTGTAATCGAGCTATATTTGCAGTGTGCAAACCTATATAATTTTCAAGCACACAAATCGAGAAATTTATTCTAATGAAAAATTAACAAAACTAGTGTTTTTTTTTTCTTTATAAGGTCATCACATTTGGTATAAAACAATATTTGAGGGTTAACGATGGAAATAAAAAACTTTTAGCCACCAACGAGAAACTCGTAAAGTTTGAGGTCACCATTGGTATTTTTTCTATTTTTATTAATTAATTTAATCTTCAATATATGATATAAATCGTTTAAACCTAACCACCAACTCCAATACACAACACATTAATTCTCGATCATATAGTCATATATATAGAAAGTGAATATGTAATGTCATCTAATTTATTTGTTTTTTTTTTTTGTGAGAATGGTATCCCAAAGTTAGAATCATATCCCATTTACATTAATACACTAGTCGCTTTATAAAAGAAACATAAGTTAAAAAACCATAAAAGCTCATTATTTAATGCACAAATATTAATAAATTATGAATTCGTCGATTGTGCATGATTATAAAATGATTTGTTTCTTAAAAAGAACATTTACAAGAACAAAAACCCTTATCATGCATAGTAGTATAACTTTTTTTCTTTTCATTTTGCTTCTAGAACTATTATTCACCTTTGATTCTTTTTACTTTGCCACTTTGATTTTCATACTATTCCCACCAAGTACAAAATCAATTCACATAAAAACGTGACACGTAAAGTTGGTCAAAATAATACTAAAACACTTCTACTAGCTAGATCACTGTCGAGGTAAGAAAAGTAAAAAATATTAGTTTTTGAAGCCAATATAATTCTAATTATTCATTATTTTACTAATTTATCTATATTATATAAGGAAAGAGGAGGGGAACACAAAAAATGGTAATTTCTTTTATACCCTTAAGTAATAAAATATAAATTCATCATCTTTTATCATTATATCCCCAATTAACAAAATATTTATAATATCATCATTGATTTATTGGTTTTCAAAAAAAAGAAGAAAAATATACAATGAACTTTATAAATAATTTTTCGTATATATTATTACGTAATTAACCTTTTATTTGTTTTCATATACATCGCATGCATATAGGACTAATCCTCTAAAAATAAACATCTAACCACTAATAACTCCTCGTACAAAATTACTTTAGCCGAACATACCCTATAGATCAAAAACTCCCCTAATCAACCTAGTCTCCCACTCTATTCAATTAGTAGATCCTGGACCGAGGTGTAGGATGAGCATCCTACGCCAGCTCCAAAACGCAAGGCAAGAAGAATGAAACGCACCATTCAACATGCAAAAAAGTACTCCATCCGTCCTAATTTATTTGCTACATTTTGCCATTTAGGTGTGTCTCAATTTATTTGCTACATTTGCAAATATTTCCATATATAGTACATAGGTCCCACACTTTATTTACAAATTTGTCATCACTCCCTCCTTGGTTTTTGTAAATATTTCCATATATAGTACATAGGTCCCACAATTTACTTATTTGCCTTTTTGTTAATTCTTGTTATGACAATGGTCCCCACTCCCTCCTTGGTCTTTGTGATAAAGCACATGTAGCAAATAAATTGGGACGGAGGGAGTAATTGATTTCACAGCTAATGTACATTCCCATTACATCCAGTGTACATGTCGAAAATTCAAAAAGTAATTGATTTGACAATTACTGTTCACCATTTAATAACTAATTTGATGTCAACCGCCATCATTTTCCCCCATATATTGTTCACCACTTCTCTCTTTTTTCCACTCAACCTCCTTGTACATTTTTGGCTTCGTGGTTGTTTGGCTTCGTGGTTGTTCATTAACAAAATCAAAATGTACAATGACAACCCCCTAGCTGAAAGTAACCCAATTCATGAAGCTGATGTTAAGTGAGTAATTTGCAATCTTTGTACACTGGTGTGTTGATGTTTGTTCACTAATGAAATTCAATATGTACAATTACAGTCCCATACCGAAATTCAATAAATCACAATGTACACTAATGGTCATTACTCATTACTATTGTACACCAAACCATATGCATTTGTACATTAAAAAAATTATTTCAGCAAATAAATGAGAGAAAAAGAGAGTGAAGGAGTGAGTGATGAGAGAAAAAACTGATCCACTTTCAAAAATACTGTAAAAAACCAGCCAAATAGGTAAGATATAAAATGCTCATCGTATATCTCGGTGTAGGATCTAATTTGCGCACTCTATTCACAACTCTTTTGAGGAAGGTCTCCTAATATTTTAATTCCGGAATAGAAACACTATACTTTTGGGTAAAAACCATAATGAAAACATAATTATATATTCTATAGAAAAAAAGTTACCAAAGCATTCTCCAATATTCTCTCTCCTTTTTCCTCTTTTACCAGTAAAATTGGGATCCATCAACAGAAAGAAGTCCAAACAAATCAACTGCAACCTTGCGGGAACATTCTGTTATATATACCCTTTTCTCCTTCTTCCCCCCACCATCTTTCTCTCTCCTCAATTTTCCAACAATTCAATCTTTTTCCATATTTCATCTCTTCACTTAATTCTCTCTCTTTCAGTTTTCTCGGATCTTTCTAGAAATTCTCCCTACTTTCTTCCATTCTCAGAACAACAATGGCGAAACATATACTGGTTACCGGCGGAGCAGGTTACATTGGAAGTCATACCACTCTTCAACTTTTACTCGACGGTTACAAAGTTTTCGTCATCGATAATCTCGACAACTCGTCCGAACTCGCTATTCACCGAGTCAAAGAACTCGCTGCTGAGTTTTCCTCCAATCTCTCGTTTCTTCAGGTCCTTAATTTTACTTTTTTTTTAATTTTTTTAAAATATTATTATTATTGTTATGATGATTATTATAATTTCACGCGCAAATTAATCTCGGAATTTCATTAAATTCGATTTCGATTTTTCGTCTCTCGATGAGTCGGTGGATCGTGTGTATTCTGGAATTCTGGAGTTTTTTGAAATTTTTATTTCGTTGTTTGTTTTTCCTTTTTTATTTTTGTTAAATTGTTTGGTTTGGAGGTTGAACCGTTGAAGCATGTGATGTGGTTGTGAATATAATCATTGTTTCCACGTTCTTTAGAATTATGCTTTTGCGGTGGTAAGAAATTGCGTTGTTGTGTGGAATTATAATTTGTTTGTTCCATTGTATTTTGGGGGTTGTGAAGTTTTATTATTATTGAAGAAAAGCTTACATTTGTAGCCATTTGTGATTAAATTAATTAATCTTGTTATAATTTACTTAAAGTAACGCTGACTTGTTTAATTTAATTTTCTATGCTTTAGAAGATTCTTAGGTTGGCATTTAGCTTTATTTGGTTGTCATTCTTAATTTCCATAATGCAGAGCAACCCAAATGTGAATATTTGATTGTTTGTAACTTTTTTTAAAAAATATAATTGTTAAATTAGAAAAAAAATTCAGGTGGTGGCACTCTAGGTTGCACATAGACGGATACGGATACGAGTGCGGATTCGGGTACGGGTAGAAAACGGCAAGATTTTGAAATTTTAGGAAAGGGTACGCGTACTCATACGGGATAAGTATCATATCGGGTACGGGTACGAGTACAGGTACAAATACGTGACCTAGAAGAAGTATCCATGTTACATAGGTGCCACCTAACTTGCTCAGGATTTTCTTGATCGGTCTTAATGAGAGCTTTAATATTTTTGTAATTTTTGTAATTTTTGTACTAATACGTATTATATACTTCCTTCATTCTTTTTCTATTGCAACGATGAGATTTTTACAATATTCACTTACCATCCTTTAACTATCGATTGTGATTTTTATGTAAGGAAAAATATAGGCTGGTAGGGTCTTGTTAATTTCGTCTTGATATATGCTTTCATAATATCAGATTTGTATAATTTTTACTAAAAAGTAATTAGAGATATTAATATTTGAAGTTGTACATTGACAAGTGTGGAAACTCAATTGTTGCAATAGAAAAAGAACGGAGGAAGTATATTATTAAAAAATGTGTTGTATATTGACAGATGTGCAATTAAACTAGGAACATTAATTAGGAACAAAGGGAGCATTTTGAAATGGTTAATAATGAAATTCAATTAGGTGTATAGTGTAATGGAATTACTTTTTACAATTCTAATGGTTTATTTGTGTAATAGTTAGAGTTTGTGTCTTTATTCTGGACCTGTGATGGCACTTGATTCAGTGCTATTAAATATGATTTAGAGTGTAACTATATGTGAAATGGTCTTTCCCATATAGTATTATCTAAAGCTTACAACTATTTATATTTTTCTTGGAAACCAATGTTGTGGAATGCAACTTTTTTGAAATTTCCACCTTTGATTTTATATTAGGTAGTTGGCACAAGCAAACAAAAGAATATTTGAGGGTTGTATGATGATTTGGAGTGCTATGTATTGTGAACCCGAGGAGTAATGAGTTTTTATTGATCTAGGGGAAAATTAAGTATAGGAAAAATGTTCTTTGGTCTTGATATACGTAGCTCGAAGGGGTAACAATAAGCATTAAACACATTTCCTAAATTGATATTATTGTGGGACTTAATGAACATATTATGCGTTGATCGATGTTGTTAATCTTAAGTTATTATAATACTTAATATTTCCACTCCACTTTATTAAATTATTTAGGTCTACACTTTGTTCAGGAGTTGCGTATGTGTACGTGTACCTTATGTCCAGGTTTTAGGCACAACCTCTTTTGAAGTGAGATTACCTTTTTTTCGGACCAAATAAAGTGTAGTGTTCATATGTAATGTTATATTGTGTATTGTGTAGCATATCGGATGGGTGTTCAATGTAAAAATAAGAGTGTGAGTTAGGTCTGGAATAGGGATGCTAGACTCCTAAAGGTTGCTTTAATTTTTCGTCACCACTCCATGTTATATATTAGTGCAACGTGTACCTACTTGTATCTGGAATCACTGGTAGTTGAAGTAAAGGTGAACGTCGTAGCATGAAGTATGTTGACCGCAATTTCACTTAGTTTTGGTCTTTGTGATGAACTTAGTTGAGCGTCGAGGCATTTGATTTATCTTGTCTTCCAAATGCCCCCAATCTTATTACAAAACAACATTGCTTATTTCACCATTTCTTCCTGCTGCAGGTGGATCTCCGTGACAAATCTGCACTCGAAAAGCTTTTTTCTTCAACAAAGTAAGGCAATTACTTAAATTTTACAATATTTATTTCTACATATATGATTCCTCTATGGTTTCATTATCACCGTGCTACATTGAGGTAGTCAAACTGAGGTCTGATATTATGTTTTGGTAATTTTTCCCCCAGTTAGCATTTTTTATGGGGTACCAAGCAAAAGTTTGGTCTTGATGTCTCACTTCCTGCTATTTATTTTTTGTTTCTATTCAAAAGGACTTCACAAGCTGAAATTGTCAGCAGGAATTTTCTACATGGTAACTCAATTCTATTTTCTGTGCCCTGTTGGTTCCAGATTTGATGCTGTCATTCACTTTGCTGGCTTGAAAGCAGTCGGTGAAAGTGTGCAGAAACCATTGCTTTATTACAATAACAACATCATTGGTACAGTCAATCTGCTGGAAGTGATGTCTGCTTATGGATGCAAGACGGTATATTTCCCCCCCTCTTTTGTGCTGAATATTTACCTTTGATATTTTTTATATAGTTTTCATGTTTTGAGTTCTTGTTTGGATGAATCTGAACCTAGGACATGCGAAACATGCCTTTTATCTCCAATTGAGTTTCAAATACAGGCTTGTGTCTAGCTGGCAAAATGAAATTAGAGAATCTTGTTTACTTGTCTAGAATCTAGATTTTCCAATACAAGCTTTAAGTTCCTTAATCAACTCAGTGTTACTTCATATGGCAGTATCTTGTTGCAAAAATAGATGTTTGTCAAGCTGTTTCTCAATTTTATGTAAGACATGTTTAAATTTCATAGTGAAGATACTTTCTGATTTTGCTGTTTTCATTATATTTCAGCTTGTCTTTTCATCGTCAGCAACTGTGTATGGTTGGCCTAAAGAGGTTCCATGCACGGAGGATTTCCCCTTGTCTGCAGCAAATCCATATGGACGAACCAAGGTGTGTTAGAGTATACAATTAATCTCATGTTTGTTTGCTTGTCTGAATCTTTTGTGATACTTGCATTTAAAATTTATGAACAATTCTGTTAACTTCCCTCTGGTGCGCTTCTGTGTTTCAGCTCTTTATTGAAGAGATCTGCCGTGATGTCCAGCACTCTGATGCTGAATGGAAAATTATTCTTCTCAGATACTTCAATCCAGTTGGTGCTCACCCCAGTGGTCATATTGGTGAGGATCCAAGCGGTACTCCGAACAACCTTATGCCTTATGTGCAGCAAGTAGCTGTTGGAAGAAGACCTCATTTGACGGTGTATGGAACTGATTATAAAACCAAAGATGGTACTGGGGTATGTTTCCAGAAATCATAATAAGCAGTTGTTCTGAATCTTGTTCAAATTTCATCCATGTTCTATGGCTTTTGCCATCCCATCATGCTACATTGCCTTAGGATATGCCTTTGTGAGATACCATGTAGTAGAAGGAAATGGAGGTTAAATATACTCGAATAATCTATAGTTTTCTATCTAATTTTATTTGTTCCCGTGATTAGTGCTGAATTTACATTCTTGTATGTCTTATCTATGTTCCCTGATAAAAGATGTCTTACAGGTTCGAGATTACATTCATGTGGTTGATTTAGCTGATGGGCACATAGCGGCACTGAGGAAGCTGTTTGATGCTAATATAGGTTAGTATACTTTAAAGTTTCCAAAGTGAACTTCATTCAATTTTCATCTGTTTTGTGTTCAGGGCTTCAGGCCTAGACAATTCTGATAAGAGTGAACTTTAACATTTTTACATAAGAGTATAATGATTTCATAAGTGCTGAAAAACATGGAAACTTACTTGCAGGCTGTGAAGTATACAATTTGGGAACCGGTAAGGGTACAACCGTCTTGGAGATGGTAGCTGCATTTGAGAAAGCATCAGGAAAGGTAAGAGTTTTCAAGCTTATGCTCATTGTAGGTTTACCTGTGTTCTGTTCCCTTTAGAGGCCATTTTTAATTTTTGGGAAGCAAAATTAGGGTCATGGTCTCGTTAGCGGAGTCTTCTCTTCTGTTTTTTCGTATTGACCTTCTGTACTGTTAATTGTTTGCGGCCAGCCAGCCAGTCTAATATTCTTGTACACATTAATGCATCTGGATTTAAGCTGTTGAAGTGCAACTACTTTTTTTCACTTATGTTAAAACACAGCGATTTGCAGACGTGTTCAGTTAAACTATGATTGAAAATAGACTGGCATGGTCTAGTATTAGAAGGCTTTTCTTTCCTACTTTCTGTTCATTTTACTTCCATTTTTGGAGGATTGTTTTATATACTAAGTTTATGTGCATCTGAAGCATATAATCATGAGGTTCCTTTCTCCTCTTTATCACTTTAGACAGTTGTGAACTCACTATTACGTCTTTTCAGAATATTCCTGTTGTAACGGCTGGACGACGTCCTGGTGATGCTGAGGTTGTCTATGGCTCAACGGTAAAAGCAGAGAGGGAACTAAATTGGAAGTAAGTCCTACCTCTTACCCAGTCCATGAAATTCATCAACTGAAAGTTCTTTTAATTACTCGTTTCTTCTAATACAAATACTACATTCTTAGCTGATATGATCTGTAAGAAAAACCTGGATGGTGGCAGTTTGGTAGGCTATGGTAGTAAACTGGTTCTAGTAATGAATTTTAACATAGTTTTGCAAGAAAAATCTCATGTCAGTTCCTTGGCAATGAAATTTTTGTCGTTATCAATCAATAATACCTTTCCAAGTGGGTAGTGAATGGTGATGTAATATTAAGAAGAGAATGGATGTTTCACGCTGAAGTAGCATTACTATGGATATCGACATAAGGCTTTTCTTACAAGCTTACACAAATGCATTACCATTGCCACAATTTATGGTTGTTTACCAAATGGGCCATGAAAGTGGTGGTTATGTTGGTGGTGGACCTTTTGTTTACTTAGTAATAGATTACCTCCCACAAATCTGATAATGCCTTTTGTTTATGCAGGGCAAAATATGGTATTGATGAGATGTGCCGTGATCAATGGAACTGGGCTAGCAAGAATCCTTATGGTTATGGCTCACCGGACAATAACGACTGTTGATTTACAAGCACAGAAAATATTTCACACACTTATGTACAATCTAATCTCATCGGTACAGCTTTCGCCTGTTGCTACACCATCATACCTCTTTCATCCAGCCTAACTCTAGGAATATAGCATGAAAAAAAAGTGGGTAATATTACAAAAGAAGCCTATTTGTGAAGCATATAGTATTATGTTAGTTGCTAAGTATGTTATGTAACTATCTAATTTATAGGTAATATTTAAAAGGGAAGCAAGTATATTTTATGAAGCAGATCAATTATTTTTGCATGTGCTCTCTTTTTGGGCTGAATTTTGCAAGCTGTTATGTGTTGGGAACTTCATGAGTTTCTTCAGCTGGAAAGTTCATCATCCAAGTCACCCTGAAGCTGTAACTCATGAAAATTGGGTTTTTTCAGCAACCACATTTTGATGCTGCTTGTTACTGAATGAAGAGATGGTTTGAGCAACTCATGGAAGATGTTTTTCTTTTTTTCTCTTTTATTTTACGGCGTTTACGTAGGATCGATATTATTAGATACCAAAATTAGTAATTTCTTGCTCTGTTTAGGTAACTTTGCTTATATTCATTTGATTTGTTGATTAATCTTTTATTAGTTTAGTGAACCATGATTCTTTATTGGTAGTACAATAATTCAATTATCGGCTTTGATTTTTATCTGAATAAGAAATGTTGTTCATAATAAAGTTGTCATTTCCCTTGTTCAATCTTCTAATTTATTTTGTGATACAAGGTTATGATTTGATTCTTGTTTCTGACACAAGGATGTGCTTATTGCGTGCTTCCTACTATGTTGTAGTATTTGATTGAAAAATGTGATTTATGTATGTATCACTATTATCAACTCCAACACGCCAAGAACGTGCCACAATAAAAATGGTTTCTGAAAAACCTCAACTCCTTGAGCTTGTTGTGCTGTAGTATTTGTCTTGCTCATACCTTGAGGAAAATCGAGCTGATGATATTTACTAAGATAATATTGTCGCTATGAGTAGACAAAAAAAACTTTGATGTATCATGTTCATGCGACATCCAAATATATAGTAAAATTATAATTCTTAAAGATTAACTATTTCAATTCTCTAATTATAATTTTTTTATTGTTTATAAGCATATGTGTTGACTTTTTTCCTTATAATTAAAGAAAATAAATAAAGAATCTTTCTCTTGTAAATTCAAATTAAGCTCCAATACACTTGTACTCTTGTAGTTAATGTTTACTTTGGACTCTAAAAATCAAACGTATATATGGTACACGATTATTGATGATATATTAGCATAATACAAAATATAACAAAGCAATTTCTTTAACCATTTGAGATATCTACTGTTATAAGTATGATTAATAAGGAAACCAGATATATATACCATTGTAAAGCACGAAAACTACGCTTGTCTATTAGTTTAATTTTTCCCTTCTATGATCAACGGATTAACACGAAATAACCAATGAGATACAATGGAGAGAATAATTCACAAAGATGATCGTCTAAGTGAATCAACAAGAACTTTGTGTTTGATGTTTGTGAAGAACCCTTGAGAGAGAGAGTACAAATTTTCTCCCAAAAGAAGCAAGTTTATTTTGCGAAAAATGAAAATTGATTTTTCCAATTCACACCATTTGGATATAAGTTACTCCTAATACTTATATTAACTTAGAGAGGTTAATGATGATGTGTCTATATCCTAAGTGAGTGAAAGGATACTTATTCATTCACTTAAGATCGGATAAAAACTAACCATCGCAAAGTAACAGACTGAAACCGTCAAAATCAAAACTCGCAGCGAAAGAAGCAATAGTGAATCGCACGGTGTGATATAGATCGCACCTCGCGACCAGGAAGGTCGCACCCTGCAACCTGGGCCGCTTCTTCTTGGCTCGTGTTTCCTTTCTTTTGTCCAACCTCTCTAAAACCATTCCAAACAAACTAAAACCCATTAAATGTTCCAACATCCACCCTTGTTCTTCTTTAATGGGAGGAGTCGTTCGCAAAAAAAATGCAATGTAAGGTCATACTCTATAGCTGGAGTCAAGTCCAACCTAACTTGCGAACCCGCCTAGAAAAAGCCTAATTTTGGGCAAAAGTTTCAGTTTCGGTTTAGGCCAACCCAATTCGACCCGAAATTTAGGCAAGCAAAGGAGCTTTGGGCATGATTATTAACTAGGCTCATAATGAACTTTTAATCTTAGATTTACCCAATTTTCAACTTATGACACGGAAAATTCACCCAAAAGTTAATATCATGCTAATACCTTGACATATAACGGGTAACTTGTATAGAGTAAATCTTAACAGAACCCATAATTAGGGGTGACAATGTGATTAGGTTGGGTCTGGTTCAGGTCGCCCTAACTTGTATTTTGAGTCAATTACCCAAACTCCACTTGATTTTAATTTCAGATAAAAAATCATAACATGAAGCGACTAGGTTTTAAGTTTTCCCGAAATCAACCCTATATGATCTGATTTAAATTTTATAATTACAATAATTATAGATTATAAAATTAAAGTATTGTAAATCCTAACTTCAAATGATAATTAAATCAAACATTGAACTTCAAAGCCATAAATTAACCACTGCTCCTAATTAATAAATGGCCTTGGCCCAATACAAGTTTATATAGGCGACAAAAGTTATAAAAATTGGTTTAATTTTAAGTAGACTCAATCCAAACCTAGCTCAATTTCTAAATTAAGTTGTTTGGGTTATTTATTTTCGGGTTTAAAAAATCAGTATACCTCATCTGTTAAAATTTCAAATCGACTTATCCTTTTATTATTTCGGATCAAAAATCTCAATTCAATTAAATTCAAATATAGTTATATATTTATATAATTAGGTCAGTTTTTGCCAACCAATCATAATCACTAGCAAAAGATAAAAATCTAAAATCCTACTCAAAATTCCACCATGGCCAAAAAGGTGGGCTACAAAATCACCCTGAAAATGAATCACCAAACAATGACTCTAAATACGACGCAGTTTAGCAGTTTTCTACGTTAAGTAACGTTTAACACACATAAAATAAAATCACTTTCGAACCTCGGATCTATTCTTGGCATCTTCTCTCTCCTCTTCCAAATCCAGAAAACCTCCCACCTCTTTTTCCCCAGAAAACGACATTCAAATTCAAACTCATATTTATCAGAGGAGAGAGAATTAAAATTCAGTATGATATAATGGTGTTCGCAAATGTTATTAACTTTTAAAAGGTACATTTTTCTCATAAATAGTTATTACTTCTTTCTTTTCCCCCCTTTTTTTGTAGTTTAATCGTGCAAATTTGCAGTAATACATTATAATTTAAACACTATATATGTTTTGTTGCTTAACATGAATCAGAATTTTGGAGTTGAATTGCAAGTTTATGTTGAACAAACGTCTTATTACTTATTTTACTTGAATAAATAATAATGATATGTTATTATGGTTTTTTTTTTAAAAAAAGTAAAGTTCAAAACTTTGGGGAAGAAATTGTGTTTTTAAGGCTCTTTGATTTGGGTGGTTTTAGTTTCATATTTTGGGGGAATGAAAAGTGATGAAATGCCCCAGTTCGCAGATGTTAATTGACATGTTGATTATTTTTGGACATTTTATTTTTACCCTAAGAAGGCCCTTTCTCTGGGAGCATGGTTGAGTAGTTGCATGTCTAGGAACATGCTAATGTCAAATAATTGGAAGTTTAAGAATTTATTGTGTAATTGATGTGTATATATTTTTTGGACCTACACTGGTTAATACTTTTAAATATTACTGTTGGTCTTGTGAGAGACGTCTACTTGGCGCGACCCAAGCTCTCAATACCCAAGCTCAATATTGAGAAGAGAATGTACCTCTTTCTTAATATAGCGACTACTTTAATCTATTTAGTGACCATTTTAATCTATTTAGTTACCAGCTTAATCGATTTAGTAATAACATTCTTTAATATATTGAGTGACTGATTTAATTCATTTAGTGACTAGTTTAATCTATTCCGTAAGACTTTCAGACTATTTTTAAAAATTGTTTGTTGTAACTTGTAATTCGAGATTCAAAGGGAAATCAAGGAAGGAGAAGATAATGGAATGACTAGGATGGTGCAAGATACCTAGAAATAGTGTTAGGTTAGAGAGAAATGGAATGGACTTGTTAGAAGAATGTAGTCTTGGGTTGTCTAATTTTATATTAAAATTAGATCGTCTATTATAATAATTTGTGTAAATATTATCACTCGAAGTTCAGACCTCTATTGTCAATTTTTCCTATATTTTTTCTTAATATACCTTGCCAGAATCATCTTCGTTCTCTTGTTCTTGGATTATTTTGCAGATTTGTATGTGACAGAGGTGTTGAAATGTAGAATGGGATAAGAATATGAAAAACACGAAATGGCTAACTGTTCGCTAGTTACCTTGTGTACTTAGATTTTTTGTTCATGAGTGTAGTAAGGTCATTAAACCCTTTGCTCTATAGAGAACCGTTAGTTAAATAACCCAACTCTAAGAATATAATTAAAATGAAAGGTACCATCTTATATTGGGTTGAATAAGAGTATAACAGAATTAAAACCTTAGCAGTTTTGGAGTATAGAGCCTAGCACCTTACAAACTTTTTACCTTTGGCGGAACGAGATTTAAGTCTTCAGTACTGTGTCGATGTAAACACGCATATGAATAAGTAAACCCTTGTGTTACTATAGTGCGTACACGAATTAATGAACCATGTGCAAATGTTTTGTGGCATTGTTTCAGTTCATAGTTTTTATTGTGCATATGATCTGATTCATTTTTCATAGTGTAGCTAAAGCCTTTAACTCAAATATACGAAGATAAATCAAATAACTTCTTCATGTTTGTTTGTATATGTTGTTTATGAAGTCATATCATATGCATAGAGGTAGTTCGACTAAAAGTTTGATTGGCATGAATGAATGATTAGAACAACTATCCATGCCAATTAATGTTAGCAACAAGTTAGAGTTATGTGATGTTTAGAGTTCAAGTATGTTCAGGAAACTAGAGTATGGATTAGTTTGATATTGTGTCCAGATGGAGAAATACTAATCTCATATTATTAACTCAATATAGTACTTCTTGATAACTAAACTACATTATGGGTTGTATAGGAAACCATAAACCTAAGTATACTAGAAGTAGGACACTAAACGGTAGTTCCCTAAACTAAGACATACTCTAGTTTCCTAAACATACTTGAACTCTAAACATCACATAACTCTAACTTATCTTTAAACAATTAAAGTTGTCAAAGTTGCTTTGGTTCATGGTTCAGGGTCTCTTGGAGATTGGGTTACACTTGTTCCATTATCTTGTGATTTGTATCCTAAATTTGGTCTACATTTCCCTTCTTGCTCTACAAACACTCTTCAACCATCAACTATATCCAAGGTCAGAAATAAAAATCCCAGGTTGATATCTTGATGTTCTTAATTGTGTGCATGATGCAGCTTCCTGAATTAGTGAATTTAAGTTTGCTTGCATAAAGTTCCTTTTCTGGATGGTAGTGGATATATCTGAGGAAATCATAACTCCTTATCTCGTAATCTCATCTTCACTCTCCAGTGTAATCAATCAGAGGTTTTCAGAAGGAAGTAGGTCATAAGCTTGTAATGGCTGCTGTATGTGATAGGGAAAATTTCGACTCCACAGGACCACTGCACCTTACAGTTGTTGATTGGTAAGACCTTCATCTTTTTTGACAACCGAGTAAAATGGTCATTATTGAATTGGACATAATTGATTTTGCTGTATACTTCATTAGGTAGATCTGGAATGCAGAGTTTATACTTATTGTGCAGTTATTGAGTAATATATGCTATTGCTACGTGATTGTTATACGAAGTATATGATTTCTATCTCTACGCTACAAAGAGACTAAGTTCAATTCATGTGTCTTCTCTTCTCTTGTTGCCGCGGAAAGTTGACGCTCTTTGATGGAGCTAAAAGATACACTATTTTTGGCCTTGAATAATTATAGATTTGGTCAAAATGGCCTATTTGCTCTAGGCTGATTATATAAAAGGTGAAGAGCCATGCATATGGATTGATGGTGCTTATAGATTAAGTACTTTCAACCCTTTTGCGCATTCTTACCCTGTCTCGGAAGGCAGCCTCTTTTGAAGCGTTGTGTAATGCTGTGTTTGATGTATGTTTATGCATTATTCG
This sequence comes from Beta vulgaris subsp. vulgaris, assembly GCF_026745355.1. Classification (NCBI taxonomy): domain Eukaryota; kingdom Viridiplantae; phylum Streptophyta; class Magnoliopsida; order Caryophyllales; family Amaranthaceae; genus Beta; species Beta vulgaris. Next base: position 2,153,383 of record NC_079206.1, on the reverse strand, counting down.
GAGATGAGTATGTTTCCCCTGCTTTTCTGCATCATTCCTGTATAGTCTGTAGTGCAACTGGGGTAGTTCTCCTCTTGGTGGGCTCTCAGGCTCTGCAGATTTTTTTTACCTTCGCATTTTCTGACCTTATGTCTGCAGTTTCGAAGTGTATGATTTCCTATATGCATCTTTTTCTGGTTTCCCCTTTATTGGTGCCGTGTAACTCCTCTCGGCCTTTTGTTTTTTTAGTATCTCTATGTCACTCGATAGCATTGAAATCAGTATTATGCTTACAATATTACAATGCGTTTGCGGTCCGTCTGGTGGCCAGTATTGGACAGTAGTGGTAAATGATGGTAATGGTGATTTTGTAAAGATTGTTCCGCCCCCATGGTAATGAAAAACCAGCCAAACATGTTTTATTTTATAACTCCCGTTACCACTCAATACAGCGTTTAAAGTGGTAAAGAAAATTATGACCGAAGAAGAGGTATTTATAGTTGGACAGTCATTACTATTTATGGTTGGACAATCATTACCATGAACATTGGCATGAGACATTTTTCACGGAATCACCTATAAATTTGTGACGGTCACCACCTTTTATTAAGCCCTATCAAACAGGCCATGAATGTCCTCTGCAAAAAAGTCAAGGCAATCTATTGCTGTAAACTCCAAACTTGATAGCACGTATGACATGCCTTTTCCACTTGAAAGATGTGCACTTGGCAAGAAAGATCCTTCCCTGGAAGTGAAATGGATGTTTTGTAGCTCCACGATATATTCTCTCATTGGAAGTTGAATGTGGTAGTGGCAGTGTTTCTATGTGTTTTGAGTTTGGGTTAACTTTATACCAGTGTTAGGTTATTGTCTAAGTCGTCTAGTTAAATTATTACATATTTTGGTTCTTTCTTGGTTCTACGAAGAATGTGAGGCTAAATATCATTCATGATCTTATTCAGGGATAATGAACATCACCGGAGGTCTGTTGCTGCATCCCTTGTTGGTGGGGTCTACATCCTTGAGCGAGACCGCCAAGAAAACCGTGACGCCAGTGTAGCTCTTGCTCCCCCTTGGTGGGAGTTTTTCAATTTTCGCCTCCTTAGACAACTTGTTGATGATGTTGATCACTCGATCTTCGGAGCCATCTATGAATATGAAGTAAAAACATCCCCGTCGAATCACTCACAGAAGGAAATCCCCCATTACGTGATTGCCTTTAGAGGCACCTTAACGAGCCGTGACAGTTTAACACGGGACATCGAGCTGGATTTCCACATCATTCGGCAGGGGATCCACAAAACAACTCGTTCAAGAATCGCCGTCCAAGCGGTAAGAGACGTAGTTGCTTCTTCTCAAAATCGCAACGTTTGGTTGGCAGGTCATTCTCTAGGGGCAGCCATGGCTCTTCTTGCTGGAAAGGAGTTGGCTGTGACGGGAACCTTCATCGAGACTTTCCTTTTCAACTCACCGTTCCTTTCAGCTCCCATAGAACAAATCAAGAACGAGGGAGTGAAACATGGGATTCGAATTGCTGCTAGTGTGTTAACAGCCGGACTTGCCTTTGCCAGGAGTGTAAAACAGCCTCAGCACAGAAACCGTTCAGTTGAGACTTTTTCTTCTCTAGCGACATGGGTCCCAAACCTTTACGTGCATCCTGCAGATCATATATGTTCGGAGTATATCGGGTATTTTCAGCACCGGGAAAAGATGGAGAAACTCGGGGTGGGGCAAGTCGAAAAACTGGCAACTCAGCATTCCCTTGGAGGTCTCGTAATGACAGCATTCGGGCATGAGGCAGAGGCGGTTCATCTCCTTCCCTCGGCCTGCTTAACAATCAACATGGCGGATGCTCCAGATTTGAAGAAAGCCCATGCGCTGCAGCAGTGGTGGCAACCTGAGTCACAGGTAAATTTCAAGACCCAGGCATACCTGTACAGTTAGTATTACTGGTTTCGAGTCTGGCGCCATTATTTGTGGTTAATCCTCAGTATTGTATCTTGAAGCTGCATATTTTGATATTGACTTGGGAGTAGTATTGGACAGACTGTGGTGTACCTTTAATCAGTTAATGTAATCGCAGAGTGAGGAGCAGTTGGTTTTTAATCTTAAAATATTCATGTTAAGATTTGTAAGTCTTATGGCCGGCTGTAAACTTCTTTTTATTCGTCATCTGGAGTATGCGAGGATACTTGTGTAAATTAGAAACTAGCTATTTGGGTAGGGTTGGCAAAAATTGACCCAATCCGATAATTCGACTTGAAACTGACCTGAAAATTCCGGGGTTTGGGTTGAGATTTTCGACCTGAAATAAAAAATGGGTCTACCCAATCCGACTTGAAGATGTAATGGGTTATGTTCGGGTTTACTTTTTGAACTTGAAATTAACCCATACTTTCGTAACTTATACAACCTATCTTTTGTTATTCTTATTTGTATTGGGCCAAGCCTATTTCTTGGATCACCTAAATTTCATTTCAGGTCATTAACCTATAATTTCATAACTTAGCGTGTAGAGTTGAATTTCATTTCATGTCGTTTTGGGTTGGTTTCGGGTCAACCCAAAATCGGTAAGGTTGGGTTTGAGTTATGATTTTCGACCTGAAATTAAAATCAGGTCGGGTTTGGGTTAGAGATAAGTGACCTGAAATATAAATTAGGTCAACTTGAAATTGACCCAACCCGACCTGATTTTCGGCCTTATTCTTAGTTGATATCTAAATTCCCTTCTTTCCAATATAATTAGCATCTACCTTATAGGAATGATTCTCCACACAAAAACAGACGAGTATTTTATGATTGAGTTCTTGGGAAATTAAATGGGGGTTTTGTAAGTTAAACTTTTTTCCTTTCGAATTCTTGTCCTTGCCCGCAAATTTATAAGTGGTCTTGAGACCACATAGAGCTGTGGTCCATGCATGTCATGGAGACATGGAGCAAAAATGCACAAAGCACAATGGTAGAGCTTTAAAATTCCAATATGAGATTGTGGGTTGAGTTTTAGTCTGATATATAGATTCCAGTATTAGAGAAATTCCTTGGATGAGGTTACTTTCTTATACAATTAGAAAATTTTATCTTTTTTTTTTTTTTATTGAAATGAGCCACAGAGGACGTACAAAGTACAGAGAAGGGGAGGGGGGATTCAAACATGTGACCTATCGTTCACAGTACCTCAATCTTAACCACTAGACCAAAGTTCACTCATGGTACACCCAGGGGTATTTTTGTAATAAATTATAACTTCAGGTGCTCATTTGACACCAAATTTGCTCATATGGACATTTTGCTCATTTGCTCATTTGCTCATTTTGCTCATTTTGTAATAAAAGTGTTTGCTCATTTTCTTTTTTTTTTTTGAGGGGAATGTTTGCTCATTTTCTTAAATAAGTAGAAATGTTTGCTCATTTGCTCATTTGTTCATTTTGCTCATTCGCTCATTTTTCTCATTTGGAGAAAATAGTCTTGGGTGTACCATAAGCATGGTACACCCAGGTGTACTATAAATATTCTCACTAGACCAAGACATCATTGGTATAGATATTTCATTAGATTTATTAATATCATATTTATAATATTCAAGTAGCAAACAAACCTTACAAATGAAAACTTTAAAAGTAGTGAAAGGATAAAAAAAAAAAAAGAGCTAGCACTGGATTTAAGCATCACTATTCACTAGTCAGAAATGAGTAGCTAGCATTGGATTGATAATATAGTTCCATCTGAAATGATGACAATAACCCTACAATCAATGGCGCTTTCAACATGGCGTGAAAATACCCACAAAACATTAAGTCTGCCTACTATTTTCACACTTAACTCCAACTCTATAGTAGGCGTTGAACTCCCAAAACCAAACTTCGCTGGAATATTTCCTACTTGCGTGATCGGAAGTGAATTCACATTTATTGTCACCTGCATGAAATTCTCTGTTCCGCCATTCACACGTCTTCCAGGGATTGACATGTATCCGGCCTGTACACCGGCGTGGGAGAGATGAGCAGAGGTGCTGGAGTACGAGAAGGCGGTGCGTGTTGGGTTTGTGACAACAGCGTCAAAGGCACAGGAGAGGGTAGCAGTGGTTTTGCTGGAGGATAGGGTGTAGATTGGGATTCGGATGGCGGTTATGGAGAACGAAGGTTCATTGGATTTGTAGGTGAGAGTTAAGTAGATGGCTAAGATGAGGACCAATATTGCAATGAAGGATTTTGATTGTCCTTCATGCTCATGATGTGGTGGGTGAACTTGGTTGTACATGGTTATTTTGGGTGCTAAATTATTGGAGTGAAATAGGTATTGTAGTAATGGTAAGTTAGAGGAGGAATAAAGAAGTTTAGGGACATATATCATCAAGGATTAAAGTCAAGTAATCAAGTCTTATTTTATTCAAGTTAAATTAGAAGTGTAAATAGTTCAAATTATGAGTTTTGATGGAGCTAGGACCACATGAGTTTTGCTCTTGTGGAGTTGTGGTACCCTTTTTGTCTTTCAAAAGTGATTTGTGTTCGACCCTTGTGAGCAACAAGGGGAAGGGTGGAGAGAGCGAAGATGAGTTTAATCGGGTTGGAGGGTTTACTTAACAGTAGGGTCCTGGCTTAGGCCCACTATATACTTCCTCCATTTTTAAATAAGTGCAACATTTGCATAGTGTTTACTATTCACAATTTAAACTTTAATTAGCTTTGGTGATTTACATTTTAGGAAAAAAAAGTCATGTGGGATCTTGTTAGATTCGTCTGAATGTGAATTTTGTTGATATCAACTTTTTATAATTTTTACTTATTGATAATTGAAGATATTAATGGTTAAAATGATGCATTGGCAAACGTGAAAACAAGAAATGTTGCACTTATTTAAAAACGGAGGAAGTAACTTATAATTTCTTTTTTTGATGAACTAATCTAAATCAATAGTAGTTCTAATAAATAACAAAGAGCAGAAAAAAAAACTAGAAATATAAAATAAAACAATAGGGTCCCAACTATTTTAGTTGTTACTTATCTTCTAACAAGTTTTTTATATTCCACCAATAATAATCTAACATCAAGCGAAAAGTATACAAATATACTTACTCCGTTCACTTTTAATTTACTTGAGGGGAGGCACATGAACCAAGGAGCGGAGATGGATGATAAAATTTAGCAGGGTTCATGTGAAGAAGAGAAATATAGAGAAAACTCAAAGTCAAACGGAGTAATGTTACAAGTAATTTGATATTGTCTTAAAAGAAAGTGTTACAAGTAAAAGTGAATAATGAAAGTATATTGTAACTTTTTAGCCTCTTCTCGGACGGATTCCTCTTTTTGCTTCTCAGCCTACGAGGTATTAGCAGCCGTTTCCGGCTATTGTTCCCCTCCCAAGGCAAGTTCTTACGCGTTACTCACCCGTCCGCCACTGGAAACACCACTTCCCGTCCGACTTACAGTATTAAGCATGCCACCAACGTTCATCCTGAGCTAGGATCAAACTCTCCATGAGATTCATAGTTGCATTACTTATAGCTTCCTTGTTCGTTAATTCGGAATTGTCTTTCATTCCCAGGCATAACTTGTACCCATGCGCTTCATATTCGCCTGGAGTTTACTTCCAGAAATCTAGCCATCCCTACCCCTCACGTCAATCCCATGAGTCTCTTATCCATTCTCATTCAATCACGGTGGAGGAGTAAGTCAAAATAGAAAAACTGACATTGGATTTAGGAATAATCAGGATCGAACTTGTACATTCCATCATGTCAAGGTGACACTCTACCACTGAGTTATATCCCTTCCCTACCCCCATCGAGAAATAGAACTGACTAATCCAAAGACAAAGGGTCGAGAAACTCAACACCACTATTCTACTTTTCAATTCCGAAAAATATGAGAGCTACTTTTATCAAAGGTTCTTGTAATTATATTCAAACTTCCTAAAACAAAAATTGTAGTGATTATTTTAAAATAGAAAAAAATAGTACTATCTAAGATCGGATGCAATTGTAAGATGACTTAGCTAGCAATAGCATGATATCCCTCAATAACTTGGAAGCCAAGGAATACAAAACCAAAAAAAAAAAAGTACCAATGCTTAATGCCTAATGGGAGAAAAATTAGAGAAAAGCAAGAAGAGGAAAGCAAAACAAGAAAAGTATAGAAAGCAATAGGGGCCCTTAGCCGGGTAGGTAGTGGAAACAAGAAAGCAAGTTGGAGTAGTTTGTGTTGAAAAAGCCGCGCATTTCTCATATCATGCCCTACCTATTATTGCGATAACAGTGTTGCTTTCCAGCCTTTGCCTCGACTCTCATCATAACACACTAACACTAACCTATTTTACTATCACTATCCATTTTCTTCTTTTGTGGGTGAATATCCTATGAAAAGGCAAAAGAAACATGAGAGAACAAGTATATTTTGTACTAGTAATACCCTCTTTGTGTTAATACTTTCATGCAAATAATCAGTAGTTATTTGCATATATTAGGGATAGACTATTCAATTAATGATAGTAAACAAACATCGGCATGTTGTTAAAAAGCGATTTGTTTTACAAAAATGGAATAAACATTTTTGATCGTTTGTTTAGGGAACGAAATTCTAATTTCAACGTAAATGGCTAGAATTTACTTAAAGGAGGAAACTAGGTTAATTGAAATGAGAACTAAAGGAAAAGAAATTAAGAAAATCAGCCTTTTGCTTGGTTACTACTAGTGTACCACATTCGAAATAAACATAGCCGACAGACAAGTTTTTTCACGAACTATCTTCCACCCTCAATCTTTTAGGTAATAATTTGATCCAAAATGAGAAGAGAAAAACAATGTTCCTATATATGACTAATTTGCTACATTTAGACATCACCCATAATTAAACAAGAAAACTTTATACAATTAAAGAAAACTAACTAATCCGCCATTAAAATTCCTCCCAAACACAAATCCCAAAAAGTACCTAAGACAAAAACCTTCCGGACATTGCTACACATACCCATCAGGTAGACAACCCACTACTAATAGAGGATTAAAAAAATATTAATTATGTTGAGTTGGATTCCATTACCACACTCCTCAACAAGTCTTTATCAATGGTGGGTAGTTTATCCGATGGGTAGATAAAGTTTTTTCCATTCCTTCCTAGCTAGCTACAATGAAAACCAAGCACAGATCCATCAGAAATGGTGACATCAACATAACAATCAGAAGTAGTTTCAACATGATGACTAAAAACCCACAAAGCTCTAACTCTTCCCACCATTTCCATCCTCATTTCCAACTCCATCGTCGGCTTCACCCTCTCGATACCGTCCGTCACCGGAATATTCTCCCCCGCCACCGCCGGAATATTCCCTCCGGCCACCGGCGCCGCCGTGGCAGACACCGGAAAAGACTGAACGGAGAACGTCGCCGCCATAAACTCCGACTTACCGGCGGCGATTTTTCCGGCCGGTATGAACATGAACCCGACCTGATTGCCGGCGTAGAGGAGCTGAAGGGAGCTGTCGAAGTGTGTGAAGATGGCGCGATTCGGGTTTTTAACGGCGGCGTAGAAAGAGAAGGTGAAGCTAACGATGGAGATGGAAGGGTCTTTTGGTTTGAAGATGGAGAAGTAAACTATGAAGAGTATGATCAATAGGAAGATTAGGAATATGGTTGCTACAATGCATGATGCTAGTGTTGTTCGTTTGTTTTTTGGTGGTTTTATTGGTATTTGACTTTGTCGAGGCGGTTGTGGTGGTGGTTGATGGAGGTTACGAGGTGGTAGATACGGTGGTTGATGGTGGTTTGGTGGTGGTTGATGGTGGTTTGTTGGAGGTGGTTGATTGAGTTTTCGAGGCGGGAGGTGTGGTGGTTGATGACGGTTTGGTGGTGGTTGGTGGAGGTTTGGTGGTCGTTGATGAGGTGGTTGATGGTGGTTTGGAGGGTGAGAACGTTTGTTATTGTTGTTGTTGTTGTTGTTGTTCATTGTTTGATAGTATTATCAATATGGTTTGAAATGTTGGAGCGTGAAAGAGTAATAACTAAGTTAGTAGTAGTAGTATAGAGGAGAGAATGAACGAAAATAATGGATGAGAAAGTCAAAAGGAGAGGTGAGTGTGGGGGAGTCAAGTAAAGTGTGAAAGTGTGACTTTTCTTTTTGTTTTTTCTTGATCTTTGTGCCTAAGTATGCCTATTATTAAGGACATAGTATTTGTCATGGACTCATCAACCATAGGAGGTGTTTTTCTTTTTTTCTTTTGGGTGACAATTTTTTTTTTTTTAAAATGCTTCCTTACCTTTGTTTACTTGGATCATTTGATATTTGAACACAATTTATCGACTAATTTTGACAAACTTTCTATTATTAGCACTATATAAGAGAAATCATAGTGATCAAATAGGACATTGTTAGATTTGTCTCGGTGCGAGGATTTCAAATATCAACGTCTTATAATTTTTACTTATATATGATTAGAGATATTAGCGCTTAAATAAGCGTCTTGGCATACGTGAAAGGTGCTGCAACTAAAAAAAACAGATGAAGTATATAAAGTTACAAATTTACAATGAAAAGTTAAGATGCCTTTTTTAAGGTAAAAATCTAAATAATTTTCAAGTAATGAAGTAAAACATAACAAATTAAAGCTCTACTTGAGTGAACATCTATGTTTTGTGCTATGCTTATAAGTTATAATAGTATGACCAAGTTTATTACTTATGACATAAAAAAAATTATATATATGGATAACTTAATTAGCTTCCTGTAATATGAGTGAAGTTAAATAAACTAAACGTAGAAATGCATTGTTCAACATAATCAATTAAAAATTAGGTTTTTTTAATAGTTTAAATAAGCGAGTTGATCTGGAACGACGAGTAAAGGAAAATGTCCATTAGTTTTGGTAATGTAAATAATGTACTTCACATTCACACTTTGCTTCTTCATATGGAAAATGCAAAATTTCAAAATATTATTGAAAGACGAAGCTAAAAGGTAAAAAAGGGTCCTTGAAATTTGAGGAGAGAAATACAAGACACTGAGACAGTCTTGACTAATGAGTCTTGAGCAATGAGCATTGGACATCATATTATTCTTGGACTCTTCCAAGTTTTATGCTTCCATCACTCATCCCAAGTGGGGGAGGGACTCAATGCTGATTTACTGTCTTTACTCATATTTTAATGGGGTATAAATATAATCGTGTGCACTTTACTTAATCACTGAGATACATTTGTACTATACTACGAGCAATGCTACATCTACCCGGCACGTAGTTAACCTACTAGAAATAGAGTATTAAAAAACTATTAAAAATAATGAGTTGGATTCCACTATTAATTTATTTCTATTAGTAATGGGTTGTTGACCCACTGGGTAGATAAAGTTTTTTCCCTATACTACCAGTATTACAGAATTAATGTATGGAGTACTGTGCTACACTCAGTTCTGATAAAGAAATAAATGGAAAAAGGAGGAAATAAACTTTATTAGTTTACCTCTTTTTTTTGGGCCATATTTGTCGAGACACTAATTTGAACCTTAATATCTCTAATTTTGATAATAAGCAAAAATTACAAAAAGCTGATATTTGAATAATACACATTGAGACGAATCCAACAAGATCTCACATGATTATATTTTTCCTTACATACAAATTACAAGAGATAGTCCAAATAATGTATGTGAATAGTGTCAAAAAACAAAACGGGTAACTTATAAAGACCGGAGGGAGTACTTTAATTCATTAATTATCTTCCATTCGTTTTTCATTGATTTACTCACTTATTATATTTCCTTTTTCAAAGTTTAAGAACGACCATATTATATTTATATTTCTTTATTGGCAAAAGCTAACGAACGCCCCGGAGGCGCTAGATAAGAAATATATTGTTCTACTTAATTACTCATATTGTATAAAATAATATAATAATGTATAATTCCAATGCAATGCATTTAGATGCTTTGCATTGGAATTAAATTGAAAAACATTAAGTGCTTTGCGTTGAAATTATATATTATTCTATTATTTTGTATAAATAAGAGTAATTAAGTAGAACAATTATATTTCTTATCTAGTGTCCCGGAGCGTCCATTAGCGGGATCCTTGTATTATATTTGTTTTCATTGATTTACTCATTAAAATGAAAAGCATAAGGAGGGAGCGTTTGAGTGAAGAGAGAATGTGTAGGTATACCGTATATCTTAAGGTATAGAGTATAAAAGAGAGAAAGAATGTGGGCCAAGGTCCTAGGTGATAAAGTATGTAAAGTTTTGTCAAAATAGAAAATAAAATTGAAATGGATATAACTTTAGAAAACGGATGAAATCGAACAGTAAGTAGATCAATAAAGAGTGGAGGGAGTGGGATTTGCTTTTCATTCCAAAACATCTTCTTGCACTTTATCTTGAAACTCTCAAGTTGCAAATAATTTTAAATTTAATCTGTATATTGTGTACTTATATGCTCATGTAGTAATCAAATAACTAGTATTTTGGTTTGGACAATGTCATGAATCAGTTACAATTATTAAATATCTTATTATACATAAATTTCATAGTTGATTTTATTAGATTTTTGTAATATTTTGTCGAGTGCAAAAATTGAACAATGGACATTTTACATAATAGGTTGTTTTTGAAAAACTTTTAAAGAATTGGAGATAATATAGTTCTTGAATGTATTGTACCCTCAACCCTGAACTCAATATTTGGTGCACTTTGACCATCTATGGAGTCATGACAGGGAAATCTACATTGCATAAGTCCTTTATATGTCCCTACGATTTCCAAATATTCAATTAGGTTTACGATTCTTCATAAAAAGAATTGTCTTTTAATAAAACCTTTACAATGGAAGTCAAATGAAATACACGCTCACACCGCGTCGGCGAAATAAAACACGCCTACACGAGTCTATATAGCATTCGACTGAGAAATGATAACGAGTGATATTCAAGACGATTGGAGTGACCATATCCTACGCCAGCCCCCCTTGGTTTCGCCATTTGTATCTTAGTATCTATCCTTAGCGTTGGATTGTTGGCATTATTATTGGTTCATGATATGATTTAATGCAACTTATACGGTTATACTCCATTCCTTGTTGCCAAAAGAAACTATATTTGCTTCCTTTGTTTAATGTGAAAGTATTGGGTCAGACCGTCTGACCCAATATTCTCGTCAGACGGGCTGAGCCCAGTTCTCTCCTCTCATCCTGCTACTTACTTTTTTGATTTTCATTAGAGATTAGGGATGGGGCCATTTTACAAATGATTTCTCATGGATTTATTAGTGCTGCACTTTGTTTCTTAGCGGGAACCAAATTATATATCTTCTCTTTCCTCAATCCGCCATTGATGTGAGCTTGAGAAACTAACAACAATATTGACGTCAACATCGCCGCATTCAGAATCTTCATCGACATATTCGACAGCTCGCTAGTTCGTCATTGGCGACGACGGTATGGAGATCCATGTTAATCTTCGAAACTGGAATTTGTTTGATCTTCCAAAATCTGAAATTGGAAAATTGGATTTTTGGAAAAATTGATGTTAAATCTTCGAGAACTGTAATTGGAGATCGAAAGTGAAGGTGTGACGACTATGTGAGGGAGAGAGATTTTGGGGTTTCAAGCGGAAATTGATGTAATGTTGATGAATGAAGTTGTTGGTACACCGTATTATGTTGCGCCGGAGATATTAGAAGATAATGGGTATGATGAGAAAGTTGATGTTTGGAGTGTTTCTCAGTCTCACCCATCATCTTTCTCTCTCTGAGGAATGAAGAAGGAGGAGAAAGTGAGAGAAATCAAAGGTTAGTGTTTTATTTTCTTTTCAGTTTGACTTTGTTTTCTTTCAGTTGGACTTTGTTTTCTTTCAGTTGGACTTTGTGTTCTTTCAGTTGGACTTTCTTTTCTTTCAGTTAGACTTTCTTTTCTTTCAGTTAGACTTTCTTTTCTTTCAGTTGGACCAACTGAAAGAAATAATGGGCCAACTGAAAGAAATAATGGACTAACTGAAACAAAATGAAGACTACCTGAAAAAAATGTAGACTACCTGAAAAAGAAGAAAGACCAACTGAAACCCAAGTAAGTCTAACTGAAGCACAAAAATCCACTGAAAAACAAAGAAGACTAACTGAAAACAAAATGAAGACTACCTGAAAAAAAATTGGAACCACCTGAAAAAAAATGAAGACAACCTGAAAAAAAATTGGAACCACCTGAAAGTCGTCCGACCAAGATTATGGTCGGACGAGTCCGACACAATACGTTCTCTTGTTTAATACTCCTTTTTTTTTTTTATCATTTTCACTTTCATGTGCGCGTCTTCCAATGCACGTTTTGAAACTTAAATATCTTCCATTATATATTAGTAAAAATTATAACGATTGAATATTAATAAAGTGCTAATTGAGACGAATCAAACAAGACCCCACCTGACTATATTTTTTCTTATAAATTGAGAACATTTGAGAAGATTTTTTCTAAGAATGAATAATGTCAAGATTCCAAGTGAGAAAGATAAAAAAAACAGAGGGAGTATAATTTATTAAAGCGAATAAAGAGAAGGATATTAAAGCCTTAAAGGCCAAGACATATTTTAATATAGAGCTTAAATCTGTTTATTACATGGTAAACAAAGACAACAATACAGTGCTCTCTCAAGTTGCTGATTACAAATCACACTAAAGAGGTCACTTGTAGTATACATTAAGTTAAATGGCTTCAAGGAAACTGATGATGTAGTCATCATTGAAGCACCTTATTTATTCATAGTTCTCACATAACCAGAGACTTCAACAGCATACTTAAGCGCATGAGCAATCCTAAATTTCATAAAAAAAACAAATGGAAGCATTAGCAATATGGTAAGGTTATTCTAAGACGAATTAGTTATTAGGTGCCTAGCTAGGATATATAGTGTAGCCTTAACTAAAATTACATTGGCATCTTTTGAAAATCTCTCTTACAGATATTGGGTGTAGGAAACAAAATCGTACATTAAAAAAAAAGAATTAGGTTTTACCAGCTCTTTGACGCAGATTCCAGTGGACTCGAGGTAGTTGTCGTGCCTTCCGAAAAATCCGACAATAGGGCCCTTAGTTGGGAGTGGAGAAGAGAAACAATGTACATTCTCAACACCACAGTCTTTTCCATATGGTCCATATCCCGATGGGCATAAGTTGGTGTGTATCTTGAGTGTACCAATAAGGCATTCATTATCCTTGTACTTGTAGTTTCCGTATGTCCCAGAAATTTGTGTGATGAATTCACCACACTTGAGGACAATCTATAAATACACGGAAAGTATGTAAAAAAAGGAAACTACTATTAGTAATGTTGGAAACACAAAGAAGATGCGATTTTGTTTTGCAATTATAAGTTCGATGATCATGTACTATTATGAAGATATACCGATGCAATCTTTTTCCGTCTCTTTTTTGTTTTACATTTTCAAAACTTCCGCTTACTAAAATACTCCCTCCGTCCTCTATTAGTTTACTCGTATTTCTTTTAAGGGCGTCCCTTATTAGTTTACCCCTTTTTTTTTTTGCTATTTTTGGAATAGGACCACAAACTTTTCATCACACATACATTCAACTTTAATACAAGATAATAGTTTCTCTTTCTTTCTATGACCCACAACATTATTTCTCCTAAAACTCTGCGCAAAAGAAAGGGATAAACTAATATAGAGGACGAAGGGAGTATTACGTAATTTTGAGACATGAAAAAGTGTCTTGAATATTATGATTGTGTACTAACCCTGGACTCGTCTCCAGAATTGCCACCAAACATCTTGGTGTATGTATCCTGACATGGCTTAGATATCACGAACCCGAGGGCGTCGACGATGTATCCATGCCTTATTATTACTTCTTTGATGTGTTCACCTTCTTTGAGTACCATGCAGTAGTTTTGTGGCAATTGTGAACCATAAGGTCCGTACTTGGCAACAATTTGGTTCTACCACAACACAATACAACGTAGAGATACATATCAATAATATTGACAAATATTTACTTTATGACATAATTAGAAATGGGTGAATGGATTTCGAACGATGCACAGAGAACGAGAAAGAGTAAAACTAGCAAATTAAATTTGCAACTCTGCACGTACCTTGGCGATTGCTTGAGCCATTTTCTTAGCTTAGAAAGTAGTTGACGGGAAGTTGCTAGGTAGTAAGTGTGCTGTGATGTGCATGGTTCAGGAGGTTACATCTCTATTTATACATAAAGAGGTAAGGGACTTATGTTGCATGTATGATGATATTACGTTGTTCTATCACGAAGAACATATTCTGTTGGTCCATTATGCTAATGGCACTATTACTTATTCGTTCTAATCTGTACTATGCTTAAGAAGAGAAATACACGTATACACATCACTCAAATCGGGTGTTGGGTTGGGTAATCGACTAATCGTACACGTCGTCTCTGAGATGGCTGATAAGTCAGGTCGTGTGGGGCTAATGTATCCTATTTTATCAAGTAAGGCCGGCAAAAGTTGACCCAACCCGATAACTCGACCTGATGACCTGAAAATTTCGGCTATGGGTTGAGATTTTCGACCTGAAATAAAAAATGGATCGACCCAATCCGATCTAAAAATATAATGAGTTAGGTTCGGGTTGACTTTTTGAACCTGAAAATAACATGATTTAGAAGTCGGATTATTTTCAAGTCGGGTCAACTTGAAATTAACCCAGACTTTCATAACTTATACAACCTGTCTTTTGTTATTCTTATTTGTATTGGGCCAAGCCCATTTCCAGGATCGCCTAAATTTCATTTCATGTCATTAACCCATATTTTCATAACTTAGCGTGTATAGTTGAATTTTATTTCAGGTCATTTTGGGTTGGTTTCGGGTCAATCCGAAATCGGTAAGGCCGAGTTTGGGTTGTGATTTTCGACCTGAAATTAGAATCAGGTCGAATTTGGGTTAGGGGTAAGTAACCTGAAATATAAATCAGGTTAACCTGAAGTTAGCCCTAGTATCAAGTTGGATCATATTGATCTGGTGAGTGTTATCTTAGAGTTCAAGTCAAGTTCAATCCGGTTTAGGCCATTTGTCGGGTTTTTGTCCAATTATTTTGGCTGCTTAGGTCAAGTTTGGGTGGCGTGACTACTTAGTCTAGGTGATTGCAGGTCCAATCCGTCGTAGGTTAGGGTTAAGCTTTGATCAAGTACATCTTCTAATTCAGATTGAGCTTAAATTAGGTCATTATTGATTGCTATAACAAATGTGAGAAAGAACAAATAATCAAATGCAAAACAAAGAAAAACTCACAACAAAGTATCGGCTATATTCACGGGCAAAGAGAGAATATTTTATTGATATGAGGAAAACCGGATTACAGAGTAATTAAAACCTGATTCATAGTATAAATCAACTAGGTTTAAAACCTATTTATACCCCACTCAGGAAAACGCATTTCCTCGTCAAAATCGGCTACCGCCCGATCGAGCGGCCTACTGCCCAAACCCATAATGCACGTCGGCCCGATTAGGCGACCTCCCCCGTCGTAATTCGCTACTACGCTCGACGCCATCACGCACCCTGCAAAATTAGCATGTTGACATCTTCGTCTCAGGCCTGATCGGACGACACTGCCCGACCTGATCGGACGGTACTGCCCGACCTGATCGGGCGGCCTTGCGAACATGCCTTGTCGACTGCATTTCGTCGAACAAATTCAAGGCATAATTCCTACACGGATTCGTGCTAAGCTTGCATCTAGATTTTACCGGGTTTGGACATGGAGAAAGTAATATTTAAAGTGTAATCTGGATTTTTCTATTGTAATTGATGTCTAAGAAATACGCTTATACCAAAGCGTTCAAAACAAGCAGAATTCTGAATGAAAAAGTTGAAAATAACATCCACCATATTCGAATATTTGCAAGCATTTATAATAATGACCACAATAAAACGTCTAAGAACAAATTCAACATTACTGGCTGGTGCTGAGCAGAAGAAGTGGCCGAAGGTGTTGCCAGTTATTTGGCGAGATGACACTCACGAATGCGACGCTTTGAAGGTGGTGCCAGTTACTTTGGTTCATGTAATAAAATGCTAAATGAATCAAGGCATCAAATCAGGGTAAAGAACACACCTTTGTGCCAAAAGCCCAAAACACCAAGGAAGAATTTTAGGAAACTATTTTTTAAAGACGCTTTTATTTTTTAAAAAACTACTCCCTTCGTCCTAAAATATAGTTCCCATTTTTATATTTAGTTCCACATTTTTTCGTAATTTGTCTAGAAAAACCGTGTCCCATCATTTATTTGCTTCTTGAATTTTGTTTTTTCTTTTGTTTATTCAACCACAATGTTATAATTAATACTCTTTGACCAATTATTCTCCATTCTCTCTCCTAAAATCATCTTTTTCCATACAATATTTATTTAAATAAACAAAAAATCTTTACTAGCCCTGTTAAATTGTACTTGCATAAATTACTGTGAAAAAAGGGAAATAGGAACTATATTTTGGGACGGAGGGAGTACTTTATATCATGTTTATTTTTCAAAAGTACGTGGAAATACTTTAAAAAACACTACCAAATTTAAAATTTCCTAACCTTGGTTAATATTCCCTCCAAACCCCCACATCTAACATGCAAGGTACCTCATTGCCTGATTTATACGAGGAGCTTGACATCCTTCAAACTCATAAACAAAGGAAAAAACATTAGATTTAATTTTGCGGCAAAAAAATTCATTTTCAAGCACCTAAGAGGCAAATTTAGGGCAATTATGCTAGCAAATCACACGTAACCATTAGTCGATTGTACGCAATTTGTCCCAAGTACGTCCCATGTTCTTTATTAATCACTATAGGTATGGAAGACACACATACTAAGAAATAGAAATATGAGAGAGATAGAAATAGATAAAAAGAGAACCCGTGTGATGAGGAGAGGGATAGAGATAATATATCGTCAGAAATGAACATGTAGCAATTAATATGAAACTTCAAAATAAAGGAAATGTAGCGATTGATAAACAACCCAGAAAGTAAGAATCTTGTAACAATAAGATCAATGAAATCCCCATAATGTAAGAAAGAATCAAATAAATATAGCTTTAACCTTCATTACCCAATATCCATTTGACAGCAAAATTTGAGGTTTTTCATCAGTTATATTATACCCGGAAAATGGTAGTATTCAATAGATGATATCCCCATGATACAACTAATGCATCAAAGGGTACATTGCTCGTGTTGTATGAAATTATATGGTAGCACGTTACAAGGAGTCTGTAGAGCTCACTTGGTGAATATGGCACCCTTAGGATAGGGAAGTCTTATGTTGTGTTTTGGGTTGTAAATGTATCCCGCCTTTATGCTGGTGTTCCCTATTAGGTTACTCCTTAGGCCAATTATCTGAGCTAATCAAATGAAATGTTAGATAAGTTTGAACAAAAATTATTAAAAGAAACGGTCTGATTTTAACATAAAAGTAGACGTACTCACTAAATGGATTAAACTAGTCACCGAAAGAAATTAACCTAGTCACTGTTGGGCTAATTCTCTTTTTAATATTGGGCTTACCATTGCCTAATTTTAATTTAAAAGTAGACGGTCTCTTACAAGACAAATTCCGAAAAATAAACGAGTTCAACAAATATAAGGTTAGCTCAATAAAGAGATTAAAGTTCAAGGACTCAAAGTAACTAACGAATTGCTTGCATACTAATGGTGTACTATACAACTTTTCTATTTTCTACAAGACAAGCTTAGCCGCTTTTCAAAAAACCATTTGCTTATTTTTTTTAACTGTCATTTTTCATCTTAAGTCTCTCTTCTCATTTTGGAGTTGATTGAAAGCTATACATATTGCACTAATTAAATTGCATGATTTTTATACCAAAATATCCTAGTAATAGACTAATATCATATGATTTGCATATTACTATCTGTCAACTATATACTGTCTTCCTCCCATACATATTTTTGGTCGAGTATGTATATTGAGTTAGTAACAAGAAAATATGTATTTCAAGTATCATTACATATATATATATATATATAATAGATAACTGATACATTTACCCCATCTTATCGAGATTAAGGCTTTGCCATTGTTGTTGTGGTGGTGGTGTAGCCAATTCGTTTATTACTAAGCAGTTTTAATATATTTTCAGCTATAATAGAAATGGAGATAACGAATAATTGAATAATCCAACAACAATAATTTGCAATAGACCGTGTATATAGTACATAGAATTCAGACTCGAAGTCCAAGCTACTAGTATATGTGAATATGTCAATCAGGGGAGAAGCCAAAACACATAGGCTAGAGGGGCCGATATAAGCTACGGGGGCCAATATAATCGAAAGTTTGGAGGGCCGAGATTTTCACCACTTTTCTATAGAAATTTGACGAGGGGGGCCATGGCCCCTGTCAAAACCCCCTCCCTTCGCCCCTAATTGTCAATGAAATGCAAGTTAGGGAGTAGAAATAACGTGAACCACTACAAGTCTTGTGACAATATTATCTCCAAGAATTCTCAAGGATGAGGCATTTAACAATACCAAAAGCATGACTTCATTCAACTGAAGCAAAATAACAGCTAAATTCACCTCCCTGGAAAATTCTCCACATAAATGAAAGAAAAAAAGAGGGGGGGGGGGGTGAAGAAGATTTCAACTAACAGAAATCAGGCCTAATATATGTTTGTCTGACAGAGGTCTTATTTCATAATGGCATTCTTCTGTTCTCTTATACAAGTCAAAAAAAATTGGTTGCTTCAAAGAATAGAAGCAACAAAAGAGAGACAAAGAACCTCAAGACAATCAGTCCCTCGAAAACTGGACTGCTTCAATTTTCAGACTATACAAAATAAAATACAATTTATAGATAATAATACATAGAATTAGGCAAAATAGGTAACTATATCACTCATCTCATTTGTTGTTAATTGAGCTCAGCTAGCCGGATATCCATGATTTGAGAAACGGCTTCAAGAAAATCTTCTTCGCTCATTCCATGAAGTAAAGATTGCTGAGCTTCGCTAACAATTTCTTCAATCATCGATTTGTCATTCAGTGTTTCACGACACATGATGTTTCCGATGGTGAAAGGGGTCAAGCCTTTTTCTGCTCCCTTCTTCAACAACATTGTTGAGATGCGTAGTGTGCGAGCACACTCTATGGGTACATCCCAACCATGTAACTTCAACAACGCAAGGTCCTTTTCAGCATCAAGTGTTTTTATGTAGTTGATGGTGTCCGAGGAGAAGGGTTGACAGGCCTGTGGCCAATATAGCCAATCAAATGTGCAATCCTCAAACTGCCATACGAAGGAGAACATATGAGTGATGAGGTTCAAACCACATTAGTGTGGAGAAGTAGCAGAAAGGCTGTTTAATGGTGTGCGTGTTATTAATCAAAGCACAACTATATACATACACAGGATATCATTTTATATAATTCTCAAACAATCAAACTCTTGTATGATTCACATTGCTAGGCCAAGCGCATAATATAATATCTAATACTCCATATTCCATATTCGTTTAAAAAGGGCTTATCCCATAAGCAGAAAGTGTTCATCAAAACAGAAAGTAACATGATGTGCCATAAGAGATTGTGAGTAATACGTCAAATATATTTTCTCAGTCCATGAGGTGAATGAACATTATCCCATGATTTAAGCAGTATATATATTACAGGTAAGAAGTTCCTTTTAGTACCAAAAACACCATATAGAAGCAATGGCAATTATTGAGAAAGGTGAATGAACATTAGCAGAATAAAAGAATTCTTACACTGTCAGGCAAGCAATAGCCATGATCAATTGGGATAAGCTCAATTTGGCCATCTTTGGCATTTTTTTTGAAAAGAATATTTCCGGCATGCCTGTCAGCATTGGCCAACCTAATATCAAGAACGCTGATCTTGTGAACTCCTTCCACAGGGAAAGCCTGAGGACCAATATCCTCGCAATTACCATCATTTTCCCTAAACATTTGTAATGATCCAATCTTTACATCTTTCAATGTGCCTTCATACCCTTCTGGATGGTTAAATCCTTTGTGCAAACACCGGACCATAGCAGTTGGGGGCACCCCAGAAAAACCTGTTGCATCACAAGACGATGAGCGAGGCCCATTCTTCGGATGATCTAGAAGGTATGCTGCAACCTCTCTCAGTGCTCCTTCTCCAACTCTCGTTCCCTTTTTCAACCCTTCACCGGTTTGTGAGATGGGTAGACCTTGTGGATTATTGACAGCCATAGGCTCCTCATCAGTAGGCTTGAACACAGCTACAATCTTCTGGCCTGACGGATTTAGCATGAAATAGGCTCCTCCAGTGCCTTCGGTGGATCTGATTGGTATAGTACCCTTATCTAAGCCATCAAATGTTGAGTTAATCATATCCCGCAATGCTAATGATAACTTAATTTTGGGATTAACAATGACGGGTTCTAACCAAAATTCTCTATTGGGCACCTTCAAAGACCCAACAGAGAGCTCACCAGATTGTTTCTCGCATTCATCTCCTTTTGGGTTCTCCCTCAGTCTAATATCCGATGCCACAACTGATATTTCATAATCTTGTTCAATAGGTATAGTCCTAACTTTGGCTGATTTCTTAACCAACAAATGGATAACACCATCATTGTTCTTGGAAATATCATTAATTACCCTTTGATCATCAAGCCTCTCTCCTTGACAGAAAAGTTCTTGATCCTTAAGGTCAACAAAACCTTTTCCTTTCTTATAAATTCTTTGCTTAATGTACCCAACATTCCGGAACCTATCCACTTGAAGATCGAATTCCTTCCCACAAGTAGTGCTAACTGTGATGGCTAGGAGATCAGAAAGCTTAAGGACCAGATGCAGGACATCCCCATCACTGACACCATATTCCTTAACAAGGGAATCATTCCGGGCCAACTCCCTCCCTCCATACACAAGTATTTGTTTCTTACCTACAAACCCTTTTTTACATGTTTGGATCCTGAGTTTTACAGATGCAATCGAATCGGATTCTAAAACCCGAATAGGAATCACAGACCCGACAACACTGAGATATACTAAGATTGACTCGCTTGAGTGCAAATCCACCCGGTTATCGAAATAACCGGGGAAATGCACCATATCTTCGTGATTGGAACTCAAGGCAACACCAGCACCAGCAGACATTTTCCTTAAATTCCCCTTAACATACACCCAGAACCTCTTTTTTTTTTTTTTTCTTCTTTTTTCTCCTTTTTCTATCAATGTATATATTACAACATTAAGAGATACTAGCCTAGAACAACCAATTAAATTGGCAAATGCTGAAGTTGGATTGGCCAAGTTTCTTCAAGATTGACCAATAAAACAAAGAAAAAGAATACCCTAATCCTTCAAACAAATTTATGCAGTAATAATTGTATTCACAAATTTACATTTTAAGATAATGTGTATAACACAAAATAAAAGGATTTTCTGCACAAAAGGGTAAAGCTAAATTTAAAGTAACAAATATAAACTTAATTAACAATGGAGGTTTTCACTTACTAGACCCAGAAAGATTCAACCTTTTATCAGCTTTTTTCTTCCTTTGCTTCAATCAAATAAGACCCAAAAATCATAAAACTCAATTGATTAATTCCACAAGCTCAAATGATCAAAATGTCTCCAATGAAATTTTTAACAATCACAAGAAAAAAACCCCAAAACACAAATGCAATCAAGGAAAATGAAGCCAAAAGAAAATTAAACGTTTCAGAGCAAAGTAATTAATTCCTTGAACAAGGAGAAAATGAAAAAAAAGATATAATATGGATTCTTACCAGAAAAAGGGAAGAATCAAGGAGAAAATGAGGAAGAATGAGAGATTAAATGGGGGAAACAAGAGATGCCCAGATGGCAATTAGTCAGCAAACAAATGAGAAACAGGTAATTTTGCCTAGATTAGAATTTTTGTTCTATGTTAATTTGGTTCTTATTGTTTGTAATTTGGAGTGAAATGTTTTTTTTTGGGTTCGAATTTGAACGAAATTGTCGCCGAAATTGGAGATAGGAGTGAGGTAGACAAAAAGAGACTATGGGTAGCCGTTGGCTTTTATTTGGCACTTTTTTTTTTTGAAAGGTTATTTTTTTGGCATTTTGAGTTTTGACTGACAAACGTAAAATAATAAAAATGGTAATGAACTAACGACTAGAGATAATTTGTCTTGCCAGAGACAGAGATACAGATCGAGTGCGTTCATCATACATTCAATGTACCATCTGTATGAATGATACACTCAACACTATTTTTGCTCATTTACTTGAAACTCTATTTATTATGTGATTATACTGATTTGGTGGTTTCAAATAAATAATCATGGTATACTCGAGTGATAAGAATTCTCACACAGATATCGACGGATTTACTGACCGACGTGGGGTTGAGAATTTTATATTTGTGCAAAGTGCATATATTTACAGTAAGACCTGTATTTAATTATAATTACTAAATCTTAGGCATATGGAGACTAGAACAAAGTTTTGATTAGGATGCGGTGAAAACTAACAAAAACACAAATGATTAGGTATTATACTGCATGTTCCTTTATCACTAGTCTACTGTTGACTCGTGTGCTTAAAATTTTTTTGACTCCGTCTTTGGTGAGACGGTCTCACGTTAGTGTTAACGTGAGACGGTTAACGTGAGACCGCTAACATCATGCACGTACATCAAACCAGCAGTAGAATTAGTTAAGCGCTTGCACCTATTAGTTAAGCGTCTGCACCTATTAGTTAAGCGCTTGCACCTATTAGTTATGCTAGCCTTAAATTGCTTCTGGATGAATTAGTTAAGCGCTGAAGTATATATTAGTTAAACGCTGAGGTATATTAGTTAAGGTCTCACGTTAAGACTAACGTGATACCGTCTTTTATAAGACTTTGTGAATCTTTTTACGAAAAGCTCAATTTTATCTTTGTTGCATAAGTGAATTTGTAAAATGTGTCATCCTTATAAATTGGAGTTTTCTACGCTTTAGATTTCAGGTCGGTTGTCACTCTGAGCCACGGAATCTATTTTGTATGAAGCTCCATTTGTTAACTTTCATTTCTAAATTTGTTAGGTGATAGTTTAGCGATATCAAATCAAAGATTATTCTCATGAGCATCTTCAAATAGTATTTCTATCTCCTACCATTGTATATAAGGCATGTGTGATGAGGAAGGGCACATATAGGGATGATAATGAGTTTGGTCGATTTGCGGACAGTTTGAGATCAGCTTGGTCCAAGCTCGGTCAAAACTTGGCTGGTGGTGGCTCGGATTCGGACTCGGCTCGAGATTTTAATGAGCAGAGCTGATTTAGGCAAAGCTCAACTCGAAAGCCTGTGAAGGGGCTTGAATATACTTTCATATAGAAAAATAAGATATTTATACATATACATAAACATATTAACGTAGATATCACACAATAATAAGTCAATATCCATAGTCTAAAATAAAATCTATAAATCTCAAATATTTAAAAAGGAAAAACAAATAAAACATGTAAAAATTAGGGATGATAAAGAGTCAAGCGTGTTCATGAACAGTTCGAGATCGTCTCGTTTAACATTTGGCAAAGCTCGGCTCGTTAAACTTGAAGTTCGGCTCGAGGTCGAATAAACTTAAACGAACGCAAGTCAAGCAGACCACAATTCGAACTTCGCTCAACCGATAAGCAGCCCTCATGACACATGTCCTTCACATATATGTTAGAGCATGAGCTCGCACATCCCATGAGCTCACACATCCCATGAGCGCATGATCATGTACATTGAACACCCACGAGCGCATGATAACTCCATGCATAGGTAATGCACAATATTTAGCTCTAAGTATTGTTTTTTTGAAGGAGCTCTAAGTATTGTTGAGGGGTGTGGCGGGTGCATACAAGTATACAACTATACAAGTCAGTATACACATATTTCCTTCCCTATTGTAATCTTTAGTCCTATCACATTCATATCACTCAAAAGCAGAGATATCATGGTAAATTCATTCAAAGGTTAAATATAATTAGTTTTCCATATGTTTAAAGATTCAAGTATTAACACAATTGAACTCGTTGGTCGACTCAAGAAGCACATTATTGGCAAGCAACGAGTTATACGATACAAACACCGAAAATTAGAGGAAAAATTATGCTTAACATGTTAATTTTACGGAGCAAGTCGGCATTGTGACCAGAAATGCACATCTAGGCATTTCACAAGGATATTCAGCAATGTTAGAACTAGTACCACACTAATTAAATTTGATTCTTTATTTGAAAGGGATACAAGTGTTAATTTGCTCAAAAAACAAACATTAGAAAACTAACTAAAGAAGAAGATAGTGAAACCTTAGTTTGGGTGCACGATTTAGTTCTATACCTTTTCACTGAAAATGACATTTACAATTCTCTCTAGGAAAAGAGACTTTAAAGCCTGCAAGAAGGAAAGGGAAAATTATGCAAGTAGAAAAAATAAAACATTTTTTCTATGTTCAAAATCTTTGCAAGAAATTTTTTTTTGGCATACAAATATATATTACTAGTCTCATATGATTATGGTTATGAAAACGAAACTCTCTCTTTCGTATTTTCTCTCAACTTTCAAAATCAAAACTGAAAGAATATTATAAATCTCATAAACTCATTTCCAATTGATAGTGCTCATAGTGAGCATGACCACTGTTGTATTCTTTATTATAAATCTCATAAACTCATTCCTAGGAAATTCGACGTGACTTGTGACGTTGCGTGGGTGCGTGGCACCATTTGTGGTGCCTCGAAAAACCACTAAACACCCCATTTGTTCATAACTCGTGAAACCTAAAATTGCCTCGAAATGAACGTAAAGACAACCATATATTTGTTCCAAGCCACATGACTCCTTTCCAATGACCTCCCATGTCCCTAGAAGGCATCTCGTGGCATTTGAAACTCGGACCCCGAGATAGTTCGAAATCGTGTATTATAACCTTCAATTTTGGCTTTTTTTGGGACATTTTTTTATTTCTTCGGGCCTGGTCAAAATTTCTCCCGAAACATTCCTAAGAGTGCCTACGTGACTTGTAACGTTGCACGGGTGCTTGGTGCCATTTGAATTGCCTCGAAAAGTCTCTGAACACCCAATTTGTTCATTTCTCGTGAAACCCAAATTTGCCTTGAAATGAACGTAAAGGCATCCACATATTCGTTCCAAGCCACATGACTCCTTTCCAAGGACCTCCCATGTTCGTAGGAGAAATCTGGTGACGTTCGGAGCTCGGGCTCCGGGAAAGTCTGAAAGCGTGTATTATAACCTTCAATTTTGGCTTTTTTTTTTAGACATTTTAGGACTTCTCTGGGATTGGTCATATTTTCTCCCCAAACCTACTTAGGAAAGCCGGCGTGACTTGTAACGTTGCGCGGGTACGTGGCAAATGCATATAAAATTCGGAAAAAAATAGTAACCCGAGGAAACTCACGAACATAAATACTAGTTCTAGATTAAAAGTTGAATCTTTAATCATTGTATTACAAAATTTTAAATATATATTTCATATTCCAAAGCAAAAAAAGTTCATCGGGGTCAGGCCCCTATGAGCCACAACTAATTACAACCCCCCTTGCATAGTTATATGTTGAATTAGATAGAGAACCCACGCAAAGGCTACACATACATTGGGTGTATGTAGGCCACACATACATACATTGGAAGTATATGTTACTAATAAAATTTATATTTGGTGTATGTGTTACTACTAAAATGTATATTATTACTAAAAATACTACAAACTTACAATGTTTCGACAGATAATTTTGTTTCTAATAATTTGTTCTTTATCTTTGTTTAAAAAATTTGTTTTATGAAAAAAATTTGTTTAGATTTGTATGAATCCTTTGTTTAAAACTAAAAAAATGAATTGTAATTTCTTTTCCAGATTATTCATATATTAGTTCCATCTTGTTCATCTTCACCATTATTCTACTATTGATTTCAACTAAATTTTCCTGTCGTTTTCAATTATTTAATTTATTTGTAGAAAAATAATGTTATATTTCATCCTACCATGTAATAAAATTCAATTCGAAATATAGTATTTCAATCATCTATGTATTATGTAAATTCAAATATCATTGAATAACAAAACAGGTTCATATGATTGTAAGTTTGTAATTTTATTAATAACGGTGTACATTTTAGTAGTAACACATAGAAAAGATATACATTTTAGTACTAACACATACATCCAATGTATGTGTGGCCCACATACATCGAGTGTATGTGTGGCCCACATACATCGAGTGTATGTGTGGCCCACATACATCGAGTGTATGTGTATCATCTCTCAAAATTTGATATTGAAAACGGATTCAAATAAGTGTTTTTATTTCTAAATGTTTGGTATAAGTGTTAAGTCATAAATACCGGTTCTGGGGGGAAACGGAATTCCCCAATTCGCTACCCTTATCAAACTAGTGGAAACAAATTATCTTTCCTTCCTTAATCATAAACCTCAATTGTTTCCACTCCACTAGGATACCAAACAACTATTAAAGGTAACAATTATTATTTTCATTTCTCCTCGTTATTCAAATCATTTCCATTCCATTTACATTGATTATACCAAACGCCCCCTAACGAAGGAAAGGTAATTTGTTTCCACTAGTTTGATCAGGATAACAAATTGGGGGATTATTTTTCCCTCCAAAAACAGTATTTATTACTTAACACTTATATCAAACATTTAGAAATAAAAACGCTTATTTAAATCCCTTTTTAATATTAAATCTTTTCATACCAAACACTCTTATAGACTTATCTTCTTTTTATGTGCATAAAAGAAAATAGAATATATAGTAGTAGTGATTTAGCAAGGAACACTGGAACACTAATAATGCTTTCATGAAGCTTGTTTCCTTGCTTGGCATATAATTGCCACTTGCCAGCACTGCGGCTTAAGTTACGACTAGGAAAGTTCCTTAAGAAGATGGTTTTCTAAGCTTTAAGCACTATATACAATGAACGAGGATATCTACCAATAATTGCTTTAACATTATGCTATGATCACCATTCCTCGGACTGATTAAAAGCATACATGTTTGATTGTTTAATTTATAATTTATGAGTGCATAGCCCCTACATTATCCCAAAATAATGTATCAACTAGTTTGTTTTTTTTCCAAGATGTCACGGATCAATTACAATTATCAAATATATATTTATCAAAAATCTTATATTTGATTTTATTAGCTTTTTTTAATATTTTGTTTAGTGTAAAATTGAAAAATGGATGTTATGACATGATAAGTGTTAGAGATCAAAAAATTTGTCTATATCATCATTATGCTTACATATAATTATGAGACTTTATTATGTTTTACTTTGAAACATTAAGCATTGAAATTGTAGTGGATTAGTGGTTAGTTGGACACTCACATTTTATTTCAAAAGTCATGTGTCTGAATCCTAGTTATTACATATAGTTAATATTTTTAAATGAGATTATAAACATGTGTATTATTAGAAGTTTGAGCAGAGTGTCATGTGGCATCGTTCCTTTGATAGGAACGCCTTTTAATATATTTGTTTAGATAAAAGGAATTTATTACGTTATATAACATACTCCCTCCGTCTCATGATATAGTGCTCACATTTAGGGATGGGCAAGGGTAGGGTCTGGGTAGGGTCCAGCCGGACCCTAGACCCGAACCCTAAATTTTTTTGCAGACCCAGACCCGGACCCGACCCTAAGGGTCTGAAAAAATTGGACCCTGACCCAGACCTTAGGGTCTGAAGGGTCTAGAGGGTCTAGAGGGTCCAGGCTTAATTCTTTAATTTGCCAAATTTTCAGCATTATTAATATCAATAATCATCTGAAATTCGCATGACACAAACAAAAAAAATCGCATGAAACAAACACAAACATATAAATTGAAAAAAGAAACAGACGCAAACTTATAAACTGAAATAAAAACGAAACAAACACAATTCACAAACGTATAAACTGAAAAAAAAAACAAACAAAAACATACAAACTGAAAAAAAACGAAACAAACACAACTTACATAAGAGTTCAGAATGGGTGTTTTGGTGTTTTGGTTTAGCTATTAGTCTTTTAGAAAATCAATTCGTTTTTTTAAAAAGAGTAAAAATGTATATATTAAATAAGTTTAGGGTCTAAGGGTTGGGTCTGGGTAGGGTCTGGGTCCAAAATTTTACGACCCGGACCCTAAAAAATTTACTTGGACCCAGACCCGGAACCGGACCCTTAGGGTCTGAAAAAGTTGGACCCAGACCCTTAAATTAGGGTTGGGTCCAACAAGGTTCAGGTAGGGTCCTGGACCCATGCCCATCCCTACTCACATTCCTTTTCTGGTGTCCCAAAATGTTGTGCTTGTCTTCTTTTCTATTAATTTGCTTAGACTAAATTATCCTCAATTTCTACACAAACTCTCCAAACTACCCTACTTTCCTTTCAAAATATGTCCCCTATTTATTGTTTTGGGAAATTCTCACTGGTACCATCCAACTATCGACTTTTCTCAATGGTAGGCATTATTCATTTACCTTCCCAATGATACCACTATGTTTATGACTTCTTAATTAAATTGATTTTTTTTAATTAAAGAAAAGTTAAAATTATTAATGGCTATAAAGTACTCCCTCCATCCCAAAATATAGTTCCCATTTCTTTTTGCACAGTCTCCGAGACGTATCTTTGACCTATTATATCTTCTATTTCATATTAGTTAAAAATATAAAAATTGATATTATAAATGTACACGTTGAGAGGAATCCAACAAGACAGCACATGAATATGTTTTCTTGTATACATTAATGAAAATATTTAGTCAAAGATTTTAAATTTTGACTCCTAAAATAGAAATGGGAACTATATTTTGGGACAGAGGGAGTAGAAATAGAATCCTACCCATTATCTTAACTTTTCCTCCTATAATTCAACATCCCAACGATTCATCACATTCCAATTAACAGGGGAAGGTCCAATTTTGATGAGGATGAATTTTTGGTGTTGGGTAGTGCGTATGACAGCCAAGTATTAGATTACAGTAAATATTTTTTTTTAATATTTATTAGTTACATTTAAAGTTTAGCCTAATTTCTGTTAACAATAAAACACTTTAAATAAAAAGTCATAAATATAGTGGTATTATTGGGAAGAAATAAAAAAAAATGTCTACCATTGAGAAAAGTCGATAATTGGATGGTACTAGTGAGAATTTCCCTTTACACTATTTTAAGAAACATTCATTGTTTTTTGATCTTTTTTAAAAGAAAAAATAAAATAAAGTGCTAGTTTCAAGACAAAAGTACCAAATAAATACTTTCTTAGATATATTTTTTTAGAAATCCTACCACTCCTATTTTCCTTAATTCTTGTAAAAAATGAGAAGTGTGCACTATATTATGAGACGGAGGGAATATTATTTTGCATAAATCTTAAACTGATTTTAGTTAATATGACGAACTTAGTTTTTTTTTTTTTTTTTTGACAGAAAAGAACTTAGTTAAAATAACATATACATTGGTAGAATCATAAGAAAATTGATCGGCTTATAGAGGTTTTGAGTTATTTTGACAAATTTCTTTGGTTATCTTGTTTATTGTCCTTCTTAAGTTGTGTGTTATAGATACGAGCACTTTACATTTTCTTGAAATAATGTAATAACAAAGGTAGAACTGAACATATGAATAAGAAGCTAAAAGTAAAGTAAATATCTGTTACATCTTGCATACCATATAGTAGTATTATAATATGAATATGCTTACTAATTAATCATAACCTTGAACAAAATATTGACTTCCTCTGACAAATCTTTTCATTCTAGAAAAAGTGCCAATACTTAATCAAAAATTATTAAAAGAGACGATCTGATTTTAATATAAAAGTAGAACTAGTCACTAAATAGATTAAATTATTCACGAAAAGAAATTATCCTACTCACTATTGGACTAATTCTCTTGTTAATATTGGACTAATTATTGCCTAATTTTGATTTAAAAGTAGACGGTCTCTTACAAGACAAACTCATCTTATCTTATGGCTTCCATTTGTCGTAAGTTTAGATCCTCTATCAAGCTCTAAAGCAACATTAGGATCTGATTAACAATTAGAGGTTAATCACCCCTATATAAGTTTATCTCATTTATTCTTTCAAAAAAAAAAAAAATTTATCTCATTTATACATTAATTATCAAACTATATAGTATATTATACTTCTATAGTTCTATATGCAATGTCCGAATTAAACTGATCTCATTCCCCCAAATGCTGATAAGCTATTATGGGAGATTGGGAGTATTAAGATAATAATACAGATCAATAAATCCAAACCGACCAAGAATTGAGGGGGTCCTTCGGTTTAAGATAAAAAGGTTGCAGGCCTACATTAGGTAGATAATATAGATTAGAGATATTTTGTGATTTGTAAATTTTATTTATATAATTTCATAGGATATCAACTAGTTTTTGACTTGAGTTATGTCTTGAATTATTGTATGCAATATATCGATGGTCTAATTGGTAAAATTGTATATTCAAATTGCAATAGTTTACCTGGATTTTAAGTTTTTTAGTTTTTAGCTTATACTTTCTTCGTTTTAAAATACATGTAACATTTTTTAAATTGCGGATTTTGAGGTAATTTTTCCTAGTATACAATTAAATGGGAAGGGGTATGTGATTAGACTAATAAATAATATAACTGATACATTATAAATTACGGATTTTGAGGTAATTTTTCCTAGTATACAATTACATGGAAAGGGGTATGTGATTAGACTAATTAATAATAATTAATAATACAGCTAATACATTATAAATTGCGGATTTTTTGAGGTAATTTTTCCTAGTATACAATTAAATGGGAAGGGGTATGTGATTAGACTAATTAATAATACAACTAATACATTATAAATTGCGAATTTTGAGGTAATTTTTCCTAGTATACAGTTAAATGGGAAGGGGTATGTGATTAGACTAATTAATAATACAACTAAATTATAAATTGTGGATTTTGAGGTAATTTTTCCTAGTATACAATTAAATGGGTAGGGGTATGTGATTAGACTAATTAATAATACAATTAATATATTATATCAACACCTAGGATCCACAATCACCACCCTACCATCGCCAGCCGCCACCACTCCGCCAACATCACCACCAAAACCACCCCGCCAACACCACCACCACAACCACCCTGCCACCACC
The DNA here is from genome assembly GCF_026745355.1 of Beta vulgaris subsp. vulgaris. Classification (NCBI taxonomy): domain Eukaryota; kingdom Viridiplantae; phylum Streptophyta; class Magnoliopsida; order Caryophyllales; family Amaranthaceae; genus Beta; species Beta vulgaris. The sequence continues at coordinate 2,122,250 of NC_079206.1, read as the reverse complement.
ATCTTCCATTTCACGAAAATTCACCAAGATTTTCATCTTCTATGTGAGCAAATTCAAAAAAAAAAAAAAAAAACAGATCTAACCACAACCCATTTAGGATGAAAAAGAGCAAATTCAAAAACGAATTCCGACGAGATCTAACCACAAACCGATTCAGATCTACTAGTAGTCAAGCCCTCAACACCAAAATTTCCACAATCGCAGGAGAGAGAGACTCTTCTTCTCCGACAACCTCCCTCTTCCTCGTCCTTTTCCCGCCATTAACATATCTCTCTCTCTCCGTCCCTCTAGATCCAACCTCCAATCGCAAAAATATCCCACTTAAATCAGAGAGTGACTTTTCGCCTAAAATTGCAGCAAATGATGTCATCAATGTGAAATTCATATTCAAACGATGAGAGAGAAAGGGGAGAGAGATATTTTGTTTCCATTGAAAGACACGGGAAGTAGAAGAGGAGATAGAAGAGTTTCGATCGGAGAAGAGCCATGGCAATTGCTATCTTCATCGATTCAACGGAACTTTTCGCCGTCGTTGGAGCCCTAAAATTTGAATAAAGAGAGATTGAGAAACGAATAGAAAGAGGACACAGAAATTGTTAATACTTCCTCCATTTCTTTTTACTCGCTACACTTTCCATTATGGGAAGTTTCACATTACTTGCTACACTTCTTTTTTTGGGCAATAAACTCTCTCCATCTCTCTCCTCCCACATGGGTCCTTTTCTTTTTACTTTCTACCTCTGTCTTCTCCAAAAATTGCCTAGGAGTCCGTGAAATGAGAAGTGTAGCGAGTAAAAAGAAACGGAGGAAGTAGATAAGAATAAGTAATGAAATTGCATCTCTAACCATTGACAATATGAGACATAAATAATGCATTCCTTTTTCTCTCTCTTCAATTCTTAGTTACTCTCCTAATTCCCAAACTCATCTCTCAATTTCACGCAATTCTTTTTCCCTCTCTATATAATTGAAATAATGCAGTCGTCACTTTTTCTCTCCTTTTCATCATCTTCCTCAATTCCCCCCAAATCAAACCACACACTCAATTTTCATTTTTAGCTAAACCTCTAAATCTCAATCTTCGCTTCTGTGGACTTCGAAGAGAAGCATTGAGTTCTCTCCGAGTTCAGCTCCTGAGTCGTCGAGTGTACACTCCCGAGACCTTCAATTATGATATCGTCATCATTGGAGCTGGCTTTCGCTGTCATTGGCGATGCTCTTCATATCGTTGATAAGGTATTTTTACATATCGTGTTGATGGCTGAAATTTTATTTTGGGCACAAATTTTTGATTTTAATATATGGGTTGAAATATGAGTTGATGGACCAAAACTTGTGCCCAAGTGCCGGTCTCTACTCTATAGGCTCCAGCCAAAAAAATATGATAAAATCTTCCAAATGTCTACAATAATAAGAAAACAGCCCAACTTCATAAAAACCCACAATTTACACAAATTCTACCTTCTTCATTTCTTCTTTCCTAAACAATTCAACCTCCAACAAAAATACCCGCCAAAAACTCTCTATAACAAACAATCAACAATGGCGCTCAAAACCTCCATTTTCTCTCTCCTCACTTTCCTCCTCATCCTCCCCAATTTAACCCACTCACTTGAATACCCACAACATTTACTCGACGAAACTTACTTTCAAGACTTATACAACATGAATATCCACTTTCCTGTCTCTGTCTCCCCTGCATCTTCCTCGCTATCACCCAATGCCAAAACGCCTCGCGTTCCGGCGTTATTTGTTCTGGGAGATTCCTCTGTTGATTGTGGAAATAACAACTTTCTGGGTACTTTTGCTCGAGCTGATCGCCTACCTTATGGCAGAGATTTTGATACTCATCAACCTACTGGAAGGTTCTGCAATGGCAGAATTCCTGTTGATTTTCTTGGTCTGTTTTTATTCTTGATTTCTGATTATGGGTTCTTTCTTGATTCTGGTTTTTTGCTGAATTTCACTTCTGGGTATATGTGCATTTCCATTTCTGATTCTTGGGCTTCATTTAGTTCATAATTTTAATGTTTCAAGTTTCTGTAAATCATGGGAAATTTTTTTTTAATTTCACTTCTGGGTATTAAATTAGCGCATTTTTGTTTCTGTAAATGGATGTTTTTTTGTTTATCTGTGAAATTTGGTGGAATTTCTCTTGATTTTGGCTTTCTTGATGAAATTTGCTTCAACTGATCACATTAATTTATTTTTTTCTGAGTTTTGAGTGTTTATATGTTAGTAATTCTGTGATTAGTTCCTTGTAGAACAAAATAAGTTGGTTCATTTTAGGTATAAGCGTCTTATTAGGCTTGTTCTGTGCATTTTGGTGCATTTTCTGATCTTTTTTTTTTGTCAGTTTACTGATTGTAATCATTGTAGCATGAGTAATTCGTAAACTATGGTACTGTAATTTGTCTGTAATGCTGATTTGGGTAGTTTAATTTGTTGTTTAGCAATGCGATTAGGGCTTCCATTTGTGCCAAGTTATCTAGGAGAAGTAGGAGCAATTGAAGATATGACTCATGGGGTAAATTACGCTTCGGCTGGAGCTGGAATTATTTACTCAAGTGGCTCTGATCTGGTAAAAACCCTCAATGTTAATCCTTCCATGTTTATATTCTACAAATTTTATTTTCTGGCTAAGTTGTTTCATGATGAATAACTGTTGTTCTGCTGAATTAAGTGGTTATTATGTAGAAGTAGTACATTTCTTGACTGGGATTTAGTGATCTATGGAAATTTGGCACCCTGATGTATTGAGTATTAACTATCAAGGGAAATATCACGTATGACTTGTATTACCAATGAAATCTTCTTATGGAAAGTCTATGTTACTCGATTCTTTAATTCACCTCAAGTATCCGTGTCAGATGCTCAACAATTTGACATGAGCATGAGAACTTTGACACTTTATTTTTCAATAAAATGATGGAACTTTTACTTAAATAGCCAAGACGGGTGTTTGGACACACACCTATAAGTCTATGACCTATGTCATATACAAATACTCGAGTCTAAGAGACATAGATTCAAGTTATGTTCCATGAAGCATAGGGATATGAAATGAAGCATCTGTGAGCTATTTTTTAGTAGGGTTGTAATGATCTATGTATGGAAGTAAGAAAATTATTCATATAGCCATAGAGTAGAATTAGGGAATATAAAATGGAAGCATTCTCTGAACTTGAGGGTATTCATGAAGTAAGTGATGCTATAGTGTTTTACTAGTATATCTGTATCCTTTAATTATCACCTATAAAGATCAACTGGTTTGAGTAAATAAGCTAGTGGAATGGTAAGAACCATGTAGTATGCTGTCATACTAGTGTCTCTCATGAGTCATGAAACAATGGTAAGAATCAGTTAGTATGCTGTCATACTAGTGTCTCTCTTGAGTCATGAAACATAGAACTTCAGACGTCCAATTATGCGGTGAAAAAAGCTATCCTGCGGTCAAGAAAGCGAAATTGGAGTATGGCTCACACCAAGTAGATATACTAAATAACCACCCTCTGGCCTCTCATCTTTTTGTTGGAGATCAACTGTTATCCATTTAGCCATATTGATATGCAGTGCAACCTGATCTTTGTGTGTGTGTGTGTGTTGCAGGGGCAGCGCGTCTCCTTCGCTCAGCAAATACAGCAAGTTACAGACACATTTCAGCAGTTCATGATGACCATGGGTGAGGATGCTGCAAATAGTCTCATCTCTGATTCAATCTTCTATATATCTATTGGAACCAACGATTACATACATTACTATCTTCAAAATGTATCTGGTGTTCAATCTATGTATACTCCGTGGAATTTCAACCATTTCCTGGCAACCTCATTGAAGCAGGAAATTAAGGTAACTACCTCTGCCTAATTCATATAGTTAAGGTCATTTATATAAAGATTTACATTTAATAGCCTTGATATATTTTGAATCTAACATATATGTTTACATATCTGGGTTAAATTTGACAGAATTTACACACTGCAAAAGTGAGGAAAGTAGTGGTAATGGGAATAGCACCTATGGGATGTGCTCCTCACTACCTTTGGAGATATAAAAGCAAGAATGGGGAGTGCATTGAAGAGATCAATAACATGATAATGGAGTTTAACTTTGTGACAAGATACATGATTGAGGAGCTTAACCAGGAGCTTTCGGATTCCAAAATTACCTTCTGTGATACGTACAAAGGTTCTATGGATATAATACAGAACCATGAAAGATATGGTAATGTCAAAAAAACTAATTACTTAAACTTACCCCTGATTTGATTGATTTATCACTAGTTATATACTATGTTACTCGGACTTGGGTAAGAGAGAGTATGCGTCCAAGTATCTTATCCATGGACCATGATTTTAACGCATAGTAAAGTATCGAAATATACATACTCATATGTATTGGGGAGCCAAGAGTATGATACGGGTAAGGATGAGAGCTAGCTCATGTGGTAGAGCACTCCCTCTGATCTCTGAGGTCAGGGGTTCGATCCTTACCCCCAACATTATGTTGGGGTATTTCCTTAGCCTGCTTTACCAGCCAATGTGCTGGTAGTTCCTACAAGGCTAGTAGCCTTGCAGGGGTGGGGTTATCCCTTGGGCTGACTTAATTTCCTTATAAATAAATAAAAAGAGTATGATACGGGTATTTAGTATAAAATAAAGAGTCCGAGTAATATAGTATGATAACTAATAAGCAATTAATTGGTTTATATTAATGTAGGGCTCCAAGTTACAAGGGAGGCATGCTGTGGATTAGGAAGGTACAAGGGATGGATTATGTGTTTGTCACCTGAAATGGCTTGCAAGAATGCTTCTACCCACATCTGGTGGGATCAGTTTCATCCAACAGAAGCAGTAAATGCTATATTGGCAGATAATGTTTGGTCTGGATTGCATTCAACTATGTGCTATCCTATGAACATCAATGACATGATTCCTGCAAACTCATAGATAAATACACTGTGTTTGTGACAAAAGTTAGTAAATCATGTACATTACCAACATATTTTGTTAAGGGGTATTTTTTTTTGTACTATATTCTGGTAAGTATATAGATACGTGAATGTTAAGATAGTTCATGGTATTATAAGCTTCTTAAGGGTATATCCTGTAATCTTCTTCTGTGTCTTTCCTTTGCACAAAGATTTAGAAGATTTTTTCCCACTTTCTGTGAAGAGATTAAACATTTAGATTACTTTGTTCTAATTGTCATCATTAAAACTTAATGTTCATGTAAGTGAAAAACTTAGAGGTGATCATGCGTTGGGCCGGGCCGGGTTGCGGCCAAAAAAATTGCCCAATGGTCGGGCCGGGCCTAAATTTGGGCTGAATTTTTGTGTCCAAACCCTGCTATTTCGGGCCTAAATTAGCGGGCTTTGCGGGCCAAAACGGGCCGGGTCAAAAAATATACTAAAAAGTCATTTTTGGCTTGCTCAAAGCCCAAAAAAATACGGACGAGGCCGGGGCCGGGGCCAGTCCACGGGCTGAAAAATTCTGCCCAAAACCCGGCCCAAAAACGGGCCGGGCCAGGCCAAAATGATCACCTCTAGAAAAACTCCAAACTACTAACAGAGTAACATGTAGTCAGTAGTAAGAAGCAGTAATATAGAACTTTCTTTGGGGCATTGGTACTAAGAAGTGATTATCTAGTACTAGAAACTGTTCCAATAAATAATTATGAATACGACATACTTTTTGAAATTTGTATGGTACTTGGTATTTACTTGGCCAGTACCAAAAATTGTTCATTCGTGCCTATAGTGATAGTAAAACTAGTATTTGGACCCGGACGTTACCCCGAGTTGGTATTGTTTTCGAACTTGATATGTATTTTTTTCAATTTCCATTAAAATTTATTAAGGAAAACTCAATATTTGAAAGGTACAAATATAATAATATGAACACTTAAAGCATGATTAAAAGTTGGTTGAGATGGTAATTATATCACACACGCCGTCCGAAATAGTTGTCGAATTGTTAGTGACTAAGGGCCCGTTCTCCCCAGTTTATGTTAAGTTCAATTTAGTTCAGTTCAGTTCTGGACAATACTTTTACTCTCATATATCACTATTCATTTCATTTCAATTTGGTTCAGTTTACTCCAATTTAATTTAGTTCAATTCACTTCAACTGTTTTGCGCTGGAAAAAAAAAAAAAAGCCCTAGGGCAATCTCCAACAACGTCAGCTGTTCAAGGATATAATGTTATCCTGGCGAATTGAAGAAAATTGTAGCCAAGATTGAACTCGTCAGTATGCAGAGTAAAATACATGAGCTCCTTAAAGTGTGTCTTTGATCCCACTATCTCTTTTAAATTAATGACAGATGAGAGAAGTTGAGTGTTAATTAAAGTTTGTATCTTTGATTCAATGAGTTCCTTCGTCACTAAACAGGATTTGATGGCTTTTACTTCTGAGAATACCAAATAAAGAAATCTAGACATTTGACATCTGTTGTTGATGTTCAACGGTTCAAGCACCAGTGTCGACTTAAGTAGTGAATGAAACCATCATCAACTTTGCAGCATCCACTTCAATTGTAAAATTTATTAATGCAAAGTAAAGAAAAGTTCCAAGAATTATAGGACACAATGAACATATTATATACATTTTCTACTCTAAGAAGCTCCATAAATTTATTAAATTGGTGACAACTGACAAAATGTGTTTTGCTAACTTAAATGTCTTAAGAGCATGTTCTCCTCAACTTATTTTCAATTCAGTTTAATTCGGTTCAGTTCAATTCAGTTCGGTTTAATTCATCTGTTTTATGCCGAAAAGAACATGACATAACTCCTAATAATCCAAAATTTATGCATAATTTTCACTTCTTTCTCTCAATGTTCTTTTTTATCTCAATGTTGTCATTTTGCTTAACTATGTGCAATTTTCTAATGTATAGGTTAATATGGGACGGGGATATAATCTTTCATGAAATTTATTTATCCAGAATATGCATGAAAGCTTCTTGCACGGAAGGAAAGGAAAATTAAATGTTCATGCAAGAGTACTAGTCATGGGGAAGACAACATGTTTTTTTTTTTTGCTAGATTGATGAACGTTCATTCTCTTCATCTTAAAAAACCTGAACTTATTTGAAGTGAACTGAACTTATTAGATCTGATTGACCCTTATCATTAGACTTGCATCGAACTTATTAGACCTGAAACTTATTTTTTAAGTTGGAGAAAACGCACTAGTAGAAAGTTTGCTAATTCCGAATAATGAGCAAAGAGACATAAGTTCAAGTGCGTCCATCTCCAACTCAAGTACATCAAGTTCGTATACAAAATTTCTAGGGGGAAGGTGACCTTTAGCCATTACGATATATTCTTCTCAATTTAATTATAGAAATTTCAGCCAAATAAGTTAAGTTAAGGTAAAATAAATTTAATTAGCAATTATAAATAGATTAATAAAAAATTATTAAAAAAGACGGTATAATGTTAATATAAAAGTAGACCTAGTCACTAAATGGATTAAACTAGTCACACCGAAAGAAATTAATGTAGTCATTATTGATATAGATTTTATAGTACTGCTTCAATTCCTTAAATATCCCAGTTTATTAGAAGAATTTGCAAGAAGACTAAGTGACCTTTACCACTCATTAGGCTTATTTGGGCATTGTTATTTATATATATATATTATGTAGTATGTACCTAACAATTTACTGCTTTCATTGTCCACTTCAACCATTTACCATAGTCATCTTCCATGAATCCATGTTCTTATTGGAAAAACTATATTCTAAGGAAATATCGAATTTACTAAAGGTAAAGCATCTTTTTGTTCATTTCTTTATTACCAAATTAGCAATTGAGCTTTAGCAAGATTTGGGTAATTGTTCCCAGATAGAAGGCCAAAGCCAAGCATGATACTTGAATAGTGATTATATATACCAATTTTTTAATACCAACTAATTGTACAAAAATTATTAAAAGATCGACGGTTTAATCTTAATATAAAAGTAGACCTAAATACTGAAGGAATTAAATTAGTCACCGAAAGAAATTAACCTAGTCACTATTGAGCTAATTCTCTTTTTAATATTGGACTTATCATTGCCTAATCTATACGGAGTTTTAGTTCATGTAATCCATGTACAACAAAAAATTAAGAAATTACATAATATAGGGTTTGATCTTGAAACCTCAAGTACATATACTAAAGTTTTATTCACTAGGCTAAGTTGTATTTAGTGTTATTATAATAAAGTATTATATTAATTAATGAAATTTTTTCTTACCCGTGATATTGCCCGGGCCTAATAGCTAGTTTTAATTTAAAAGTAGACGGTCTTTTATAAGATAAACTCCTAATTGTAACTAGTGGGTTATCTAAATTTTAATGTCAAATGTAGGTTAAGCGCATGAATAGCACGTTAAACATCTTAGTCACTGAATCAGCCACGCACTACGTGGAATTTTCAGCATCATTAGCTCAAATGTCTTTCGGGTGTTGCGAGAGACAACGGTTCTATCTGACCCCTTTCGATCACCTCATCCCACCATAACAAAAACTACATACACAAATACACAATTTTAATATATGTTGTGTAAAGTTTAGCAACTTTAATACTTCCTCCGTTTCAAAATAGATGGTACATTGTGATTAAAACGGACTCCTAGGCAAAATTTCATAAGTATGTTTAAGTAGTATAAAGGGTGGTAGATTAATTCTAGTGGTCCCATGTGAAGAGGAGGGAGAAAGAAAAAGTTGGGGACCACATGTATTAATTAAGTAAAATGGTAAAAGTGTAAGGCAAAAGTAACTCAATAAGGAAAAAAAAAACAATGTATCATCTATTTTGAAACACCCATAAATAGACAATGTATCATCTATTTTGAAACGGAGGAAGTAGTATTTTCAAACTTATACAACAACAATAATATCCAAGTCTTAGTCCTTATTCGATGACGTTGTCTGCATAAGTTAAAATTTTGTTTTGGTATAATCTTGGTTTAATAGTCGTCTTTAAAGATGGTAATGGGTAGGATTTGGACAACGTCCTCTAGGATCCAAATGCATTTTTTAGGCAAGATTCTGATCCTACCCGGATTCATTGAGTAATAAGAATGAGGATCCAGATCCTATGGATTCTACGGATCCGGGTCCAAAATAGATCCTTGCCTTATTTCTTCAAACTACCCTAATTTTCACTATAATTAAAGATTTTGAACAATAAAGTCATCTAATATTAACCAAAAGTTACATTTAATTTCTGAAAAATAACCATTGCAACAATTTACAACTATTTAATTATCAAATTGTAGATTAATTAAATATTTCTAAAAGATTAACAATTATCAACCGATTTTTCAAACTCAGTAATCCAGTAAATTCGCACATTAATAATTCGAAATTCAAGCAAAAATCCATTATTACATGTAATAACTAATATTATAATATTAAATAATAATACTATTATAGAAACGAATAAATGGATCTGGATCCGGGTAATAATTTAGGACCCCGTCCAGATCCATTTTTTCCAAAGAGGATCCAGATCCTACCTGAATCCATAGAGTCCAAAATTTGAGGATATAGATACGTAAAAAATAAATCTGGATCCACGGATCCGAGTAGGGTTCATTACCCACTGACATCTCTAGTTGTCCTATAGAATTTTACCGTTGACCTCAAGGGTATGCTATGATCGTAAATTTTGTGATATGAACATACGAAAAAATATAGTCGTGTGGGATCTTGTTAGATTTGTCTTGATACATCCTTTCACAACACTTTTTGTAATTTTTACATTTAGGGAGTTATAGATATCTATAGTTAAAGTTTTGCATTGACAAGTGCGTGCCTACTGCCTAGAGAAGTGTGTCAAGTATTTTGAAACAAATGAAGTATATAATATGCATAAATGATAAAGGGTTATTAGTCATTAGCGGGGATGAATTTGGGGATCCCATTACGCAAAGAGCAAGAATCGAATCCTAATACAGAAGTGGAAGGAGATACTTTAACCAATTAGGTCAACCTTAATTGTAAGGGGGAAAAAAGGTAATATAAATGCTAGATATTGGTTCCTAACTTCTTATACCAGTAAGACAGTAACTTACCATCTATAAGGTGTTTAGGTTGTGTAAAAAAAAATTTTATGCAAAAAAGGGACAAACAAACTAAGAAATAAAACGGAGAGTAGTAGCTCCCATGATATTTTCACGGAGAAGGGATAGTATAGAATGCGGAGGCGCATTGTAATAGACAAAATAGTTGTAATATCAAGTTATATTATGCACCTAACAGGCTAACACTTATTGCATTCCTGGTTCCACTTCCATCGACATCATCTTTTTGAGTTGTGAATCTTGTGATTATAGGAAAATAATTTCCAATGGAATTATGAATTATTAAAGCTAAATCCTCCTTTTGTTGTTTTTTTATTCATCAGTAAAGCAAGTGACACACCCATTTTGATTATGTAGGTCCTAGATGTCAATATACCAATTTTTTTGTATAAAAAAGTAATAATTGATCCATGTTACTGTAATATCAATTGCAACAAATGGGATAAATGTGAGCAGAGGTAGAGAGAGCTTGTATGAGTCAATAGATATTTCTATGCAACTAATACAGGGCGAAGATAGCAAGATGAGTAAGAGTTGTAACCTGCCACAGGTTACACTCTTTATGTTAATCTCATACGGTCCGTTTGGTCAGTGGTACTAAATGGTAGTAATAGTAATGGTTTTTAGTGTAACTTTGTGAAGATTTTTTTTTTGATCCATATGAGCCACGAAAGCGGTAAAAAGTACAAAGAAGGGGAGGGGGGATTCGAACTTGTGACCTATTGTTCACAGCACCTCAATCTTAACCACTAGGCCAAGAGTCCAAGACATCCTTGGTACTTTGTAAAGATATTTCCAAGTTAATATCCATGGTAATAAAACTTGATGTCAAAACATGAGTTTTCCTTTATAAATTGTCATTACCACTCAATACCACATTCCCAAGTGGAAATAAATGGTAATGAAATTTTAGGAAGAAACAAGTATTTTGGGATAAAGTAGTAATACCATGGATGTTGACATAAAAATGCCTTCACGGATTTATACTGAAAACCATTATAATTACTATTATTTAATACTACTGCCTACTAACCAAACAAGCCAATAGAGTCATAGGAAATATCGTGGATCAACAAAACAATCGAATCCTGAATTCTTGGTAAGATGAAAGGTGTTAGTTTTATAAAAAAACAGTTTAAAAATGGCCTCAAGATAAGATTTTGTTAGCTGAAATTTTGTCAAATAGTACCATTCTTATAAAGTATGTTAGATGGTTGTGGTCGTGGGGCTGTGGTGATATGTTCTTATTGGCACTTCAAAAGCTTCCGACAATAGTGAAAAGACTTGTGGTAATCAACGAGATAAGTATTGATAAACATACTACAATTTATCACCTTAATTACATGTTCTAACAAGGATTCAAATCTTTTTTAGAATGGATGGAATATGATTTTGTTAAAATAGAAAATCAACCTATCAACATTTGAAGAATTCAATTTTAGTACGACATTCAACAATCAATCAGGTATAAAATTCATGGACTGTTTGGTAATCACCTTACACAAGTGCTGATACTTCTACTTGGTACGTGACAAGAATCGAACCTTTATCACAATTTACAGGTGTAGGAGGCCCTACAACCAACTTAGGTCAACCTTGATTCTTAGTATAGAGTTAATATGAATGCGAGATCCCTCATTATCACCAAAAAATACTATAAACGTGTAGATGGATAACAAGCGCCAATAGAGTAACTGATTGTACATATACTACTTCTGTAATTTTTAATTGTACATTTGCTTTTCACATACTCCAACATACTTTTTTGGATATTAATACTCCTTTATCTAATTATATAAGTAAAATTATTAAAAGCTCATAATTGAAATCCTCCTATTGAAATGAATCTAACAAGATTTTGCTGGACTATAGTTTTTCTTACATAAGTTGGTAGATGAATAGTGTCAAAAATACTATACTATCATTTGAGCGTGCGGAGTGTCACATCCAAACAGGTTGTAAATTTGTAGTAAGATTATTATTGCGTCGTATATCATGAAACAATTTCTGAATTACTGCTGATATATATATAAATGGTGCTTGGTGAACTTCTAACACAAGCTGCTATAGTCAAATCTCATCCTTCCCCTCATCCTGAAGCAGCATTAGCTGGTAACTTTTCCAGCTTTACACGAAGTTCAATCACAGCATTTGTAGCGCATTTTGAGTCTCCCTTGGAAGCGCCTTTTGCAGGCAGATAAAATTTCTTCCCAGCTGAGACACATAATCTTTACCAGCGCTGGCTATTTACTTTTTAACAAAGCTCGGATATACTACACCAACATCCCTGCAAAAATATAGAATGAAAGGTTAAGCTTCTTAAACTGAAAAGCATCAAAATGACGTACGTTAGTACGTTACTTAGGCACAGGTATGGTTGTCATGTGGTAAAGGTTCGGTCCCATAACTTCAAGGTCACAGGGATCAAATCCCACTATGGGATCTTTGGGGGTGACTGGTGAGGATTCCCTTACCATCCCCCTCCTCCCAAGGAGTCTGACGTGCAAACCTGGTTGGCTGTGTGAGGTGTCAGTTCAGTAGGGTCCGTCATCTTATCAACTTAAAAGAAAAGGTATGATTGTCATGTGCGGATACATAACCAATCCAACCTCCTAACTTCTGTCAAGACTTGCTATCTAAGGATTGTAACAGGCTTTATGCCATAACTCTTTACTTTATGAATTTCCCTAGTTCACCAAAAAAAGAAAAAATACGTACACAAGTGTCAAGTACATACGGTATAGTAGACTTGAATATTTTAAATACTAGGCTATTAGTACATTGTCCCAAAATTGGACACAGTTGTAGGAGATGACATTCATGAAACTTGTACATAAACCGATAACACATCTCAAGTTGACTTTTTTGCTAGTTTTTGTTATGAATAAAACCCTTTTTCAATACGTATCACATAATTTTCTCTTCACCTTTTGGAGTAATAACTGATGAGTACATGAGTACATATGTGACTAATGTGAGACAAAATGATTGGCGAAGCAACCTAGAAAATAACCTATCCATTTAATCCTTACCGATCAGTCTGAGTGCTTGAACTTCATTGAAATATCAAACCTAAGCTAGAATATCGATGATTTAAGAAAATAAAAAGATCATTATTCTCTATTTTCGGATATAAGACATACATTAAATATGGAAGCGTCATGTTTTTCAGAAGTGATGGATTGTTTGCCACAAATCCTTTCCATTCTTCTAGATCGATCTTCCCATCTCGTTTGGAATCTGCTTCCATGAAAGCCTGTATAATTAAAAGCACGATAAGATTTTCATTTTCTTGTTGGTCATGAAGAATAAATTAGGTTGATATACAATCAGTTCTAGCACACAAAGCTTTCCATAAAGAAGATCAAAGTAAGTATGAAAGTACATTTTCTACTATTGCTTCAACAATATCATCTGGTAGTTCTAAATCCGATTCTTCAAGAATAGCCACGACCATCTTTTTCACCTGCGAAGATCAAAAGATACAGAACTAATAAGAGACCAGAAGAATGAATCATAACAAGTTTTAGCATCAAATTTAGTAATGATTTCAGAATTATGAATGAATATATGCTAGTCTTGTGAACAAGTAAAAGCTGTTATTTGGATGAGGATCAAAACTAGTGCAAGTGTGCAAGTGTGCGCTCTCCATATCTCATAGAATGACGTCACTTTGATAGACTTATGAAAGGCTGCAGGTTTTAAGAAAACTGAGAATCTATAGGTGAAGAATGAAAACAAAAGTTAGACTAATTGAAAGACAAAAGATATTTACCTCTTCACGTTCAATATAACCTTTGTTATGTACGTCGTACATATTGAAGGTAACTGCATCAAGAAAAATAAATCTTCAGTGAATTATAAGTCAAAAATTGCGCTTAACTTTTTAGTAATATATATGAAAACATAATTATAGGCATTGATGGCATTTACATTAAAAACTATAAAAGAAAAAAAGAATTAGGAAGAACAAGGAACAAAGAGAGTACATTTTATTGACAATTTTGAGTTAGCTTCTTACATGAAATCTTGTCTGCTATTGGAGATTTGGGGTGGAAAATACTGAGTGACAGAACAAACTCTCCAAATTCAAGTACGCCATTATGATTAAGATCAAACATGTCAAAAACCTGTAATAAGATTCCAAGAAGCAAGAAAGACGAGATTTAATGCATTAGCTTCTTCAAAGGAAGTGTTTAGCACATAAATTAGAAGTATCAATCAGCAAAGTGAGCAAGGTGCACTATGTCTATATGAACCGCAGCCATATTTTTTCCCAGCACTATGAGATATGCAAGATGTGAATTCCATCAGCATAACCATATCATTAACTTTAACACATTTCTCTAGAAATTGAATTTTTGAAGGGGAAAATGAAGCTTAGTGGCACATACCCTGTCTACAAAAAGATTTGGTTTCCCACTGTTCCTCAGAAGGGCTTGTCGAAATTCTTCCTGCTCAAGAAACCAAATAAAAAGTTAATGCAGAAATAAACAATGGTAAATATGAAGCCTAAGGATGTTCTTGCCTTTTATTAATACGAAAAATCATAATTGTCCAAGAGATATTAAAGAGCCTTTATTCTTTCAGAACTTGTTTTGGTTTCGTGAGGTGAGACCCAAGTTCCAGGGGGAAGCTGTTTAGTGTTGGGTGTGTGTTTGAGGGGAAGAGGTGTAGCTTAAGTGGGCTTGGCTTTTTACTTGAGAATTGAGATACATTGCTCCAATGGTACACAAACCCTCTTTAATTTATCTCAAGTACGATTGTCAGATCCTAGACTCTCCAGCATGAGCATCACACTTGGACACTTCATTTTGGGAAAATCATGAGAATATTTTATAAAATAGCCGACTAGGACACATAACACGTACCCTATCTGACACAAGTACCTAATTCCGATAGCATAGGGTCTCCCAGCCCAATCCCGTATAACTATACAAAAAAAAAAAGATTGTCTAGAATGAGCATACCTTACGAATGAGGCCATCGAGAACTATGCAACTGCACACTTTCTTGTAAAGGACATATAAAGCTTCCACTTCACTTGCAGAAACTGGGTAAAGTAACAAACACAATAAGAACAAATGTAAGAAGTATACAATTGTTAGCAGTCAGGTGCATTGCACATAAAAAATGATCACAGCAGGTTATAGTATCTTAATATTGATTACACTTATTTTGTCAGCTAAAATTGTCAAGAGAACTTAAAATTCTGCCAATCTGAAAAGGAACATGTTCAATTCAACAAACTTACACATTGTTTCAGATGCAAGAAAAGCAAAGTCCTTGTAGTTGGGATCTGTTCTACAATTTTTAGAGGAGTTGCAACCCATTGAAGCTACCAAAAACTTTAATCAAAGATTCAAAGTAATGAGCTCTGAATGTTGAGTGGGTGCTTGTCTCAATAATTTTTTTGCCACAATAAACAGAGAGAGAATGAGAGACAGAGAGAGAGAGCACTTTGACTTAAGAAGCTCTGACTCTCTTGTCAATATGAGGCTATACCTGGTTGAATTCAAAATGAAAATGACACAGGCAGATATATATAACAATGCCCAGGGACCCAGATAAAGTGGCATGGAAGTTTCTATCTAAGAAAACACGTCCGCGAGCAGTAACACATTTTATATGAGAAAACAGGTCCAGAACCGTAAAATCCTTGATATTGTTGGATGGGCCACAGGCTGAATTTTATGATCCCGGCCCATGAAAGCCTGTTGGCAAAACCGCCCAACCCACAGAAACCCGGCCCACGAAACCGTTAATATTTCTATTCATTTTTATTTAAATTATGAAAGTGTATATTGTAATGAGTAAGATGTAAGGACAATAAAACTAAATATCATTGATCATGAAAATTACTAATCGTTATTTATTTAAATTACTTTCCAAGTGTAAAAAATTGAATGTTATGATAGCAAAAAAATTATTAAGGCCAAAATCACACAATAAATGCTATATATTAATATACCATTAACATTACTCAACCGCTAACCCGTCTAGCCCATTAAACCCATGGTCCGCCGATGAACCGGGAAAGCCATACCAGACCGTCGTGGGCCGAGCAAACTGGCCCACTAGACCAGCCGCCCAGTCCACGAAACTCGTGGCTAGATGATGGGTCATGGTGAGCCCGCCCAACCCTCCCATTGGCCACCTCTACTTCCCACTAGGCCACTATGCAACACTTCTGTCCCTATCCTCCATAATATCATAAAAAACCTCTATGCATCCTACGTGACGCAACCAATTAACAATTACCCGTTAAGCAATCAAATAAATGTTAAATCCTTCTCTTTTTATTCAACTTTTCAAAATCACCCTTCTTTTTTCCAAGTTGAGAGAAGGTTAAAATCTATGTTTTATTCATAGGAGCTAAACCAATATACCTCGTAAATAAAAGAAAAAGAAAACCACCAATAGTCAATAGACAACCACTATGTAGCATGGGTACTTCTTTTAGGTCATGTACTCTTACTCGTACCCGTGCCCGATACATATCCTCTATGGGTACGCATACCCATTCCTAAAATTTCAAAATCTTGTCGTTTTCCGTCTCCGTACCCGTTCCCGTATCCGTCTCCGTGCAACCTAGGACAACCAAAAGAAAGGGGAAAATTTGAAAACCAAAAAAAAAACAAAATGAACCAATGAAAATCCAATCAAAAATTTTGCACAAAAAAGAAGTTTTTTTTTGGATCCCCCTTCCGGGAACCCCTTGGTAAGAAAAATTTCCCCTTGCCCTCGCACAAGGTCGCTCACCCACAGGATGCATCGTACTATCATTCTATATACTTATTACTAATTTATATCCTGTACCTAATCATTTTTTGCTTTCCTAGGTCGACTTCCACTTATCATCATCTTCCACTTTTAAGAATAATATTTTGAGGGAACTCTGTTTAAGAACCAAAGATAAATTATTCAATTTACTTAATTTCTTATAATCTGAAAGAGGCAACTGATCCTTTGCTTACCACAGCAAGATTTAGGTATTTGTTCCCACAAAAAGGACTAAATTCTTGTTCAATCATTAACTTATTACCACTTTACCAATTTCTGCTGCACGCAAATAAATTGCAATTAGTGGCTAATCTAGTGTCAAAGCAACATTGACTAGAAAGAAAGCATGATTCAGCATTCAAGTCTCTGAATCAGCCACGCAGAACATCTAGATAAACTCTAGCCTGGCTGTGTACGTCACTTGAGATACTGCAAGGGACCATGGCTCTGACTAGCTCTCTTGCTAATTTGCTATCTTGTCCCTTCCCTTCATTCCAATGAAAGGAAAATGATGACAGTTAACAAGGAAAAAGGAGAACAAAAACTTTAAGCATCCACTAACTGCAGATAAAATTTTAAACCATTTGTCATTGTTTAATACCTGTTTGTGTCATAGTCATAACTAGGAAATATCCGAGCCATGATCGATTTTTCAATCTACAGTATATGAAATTTTTTGGAGTAAATTCTAAATTTGAAATCTATGTATATTATCTAAAATTCAAATCCAACAAATTTCATGATTAACTTACATCCCACAATACACCCCCCAATTATTAAGGAGACCCAACATTATATTCAATTATCTCAAAAGTTATAGCCAATAATACCTGGCAGCTCATGTGGCCCGTCAAAATTGCTGGAGCAAAAGTACACACGTCTACTGCTAATAGTCCTTCCTTCATTTGCTTGCTCCATACCCATCAAAATATCTAGACCAACCATCAAACACACACTCGGGTGACTAATCAAACCCAACATTATCATACAAGTTTCAAGTACAATTGTTAATCTTCCCTTCCCCATTTAGGTGTTGCATACCCATGATACCACATGTACATTGTACTCCCTCCCTCCCAAACAAATGATACAAAGTAAACAATAAAAATCTATGTGTAAAGACTCTGACATAAAACTTCTCATTTGAAATACAAGCACACTAACCAACTAAACAATCTCATATTGGTTTGATGTGGAAAAATAGATATTTAACGACAAGATAGCATACATCCAAATAAAAGTATTAAAAAACATGATAACAACCCTACAACTATTGAATTCAGTAATTGCTAATTTCTGAAGAAATAGAAAACCCATACTCTATAATATAAAATGAAGTGTTTTAAAGCTAAACATATCACCTCTCATTTGAAATGCAAATGCATTAACCAACAAATCTACAATATCATATTTGTCTTTGTAGGGGAAAAAGTTATTTATAGACAACATAATATTTGAATTTCAAAAAAAAAAATTAAAAATTATATGATTGACATATCTGGAAAGTTTATAGCTTACATTTCATAATTTATAGCTATAAACTACATTGCTTCTAATTTAAGAACCAAATTGTAACTACAACAAGGGTGTTTAGGATACCCGATACTTTTGACCCATCAACCTGAAAAAGATAATAGATATGAAAATTCATTTTTATGGGTTGGGTACCCGACTCGGAAAAGATGCAAGAATCGGGTCAATTAATGTACTTGCTTTTAAGTTACACGTGTATCCCGGATGAACGCATCATCAAATTTATTTTCTCTTTCTTTTTTCACAGTATATTTAATCTCCTCTTATATGAAACAATTTTGAAAAATGTATTGAGTCAGCTTATTACCTACCCAATACCACATTATTGTGTTTGTGGCTTTCAAAGGGAAAAGAAAAGATGAATAATAAGAAGAATCAACATTTTATAGGAGAAGTTGGATCAGACGAATCAACATTTAAAAAAATGGATCGGGTGAATATTTACGTTATGATTGATTAATAGTAATTCCTTTTGAGGAATGAGGATTAGAATTGGCATGCAATTGACACTTGGCACTCATGGTAATACGATAATAACCCAACGAAACAAGAATAAAAAAAGAACGACATAACCATGTTGAATAACTATATGTAATGCAATAAGAAGAATCAACGACCAGGTCAACAACTAGTTCAATACATAATGCAATAAGACCTCTAATTACACTTCCATGATAATTGCCTATTAATTCTTGACATGCTTAATTAGGAGGGAAATTAAGAGTGAAAACCAAATTTAAGGGTCTTTGATTTGGTATAAAGGATAGGAGTTTTTATAGGTCTTTCTCTGGTGGAGTCGTGGAGACTAAGTATCTTTCAGGTAAATTAAAATAATTTCTTGCAAAAAATAGTAATCAAAAGTGGTTTAATTGGGTGCCTATTTTATATCTTTATTGAATTGGTACATTAAGTGATTTAATTAGTACAGAAAATGGTTTAACTGGTACTCGTATTGATACCAATTAAACCACTTTAGGTACCAATTAACAACAAAATAACAAAAGAGGTGATGATAGATACTTCTAATTTTAATACTTCCACAGATAAATGTCAAAACTTTCTTCAGGGACAAAACCTGGGGGAGAAACAACATAACTCTTCTATAAAAAGTTGGGCCACTCTTTCTAGGTGGATCCAAATAGAACTACAATTTCAAGGGAAAAGAAATTATAATTCCAAAATCAAGTGGTGGCAAGGACATTGCTACAATACCTACCGGGTAGACAACCTGCTACTAGAAGAGCATTAAAAAAATATATGTTGAGTTGGATTCCATTGCCACGACCCTCAACAAGTCTTTAATAATGGTGGGTAGTCTACGTAGTGGCCAGTGGGTAGACAAAGTTTTTTCCAGGTGGTAAGGGAACCCACTCTTCCCAAGCTAGATCCCCCACAGCTCATCAAAGCTATAGCTTTGGTCAAAACTTAATAGTTCAGACTGGCATGTCCATATAATTCCTGCAAACATGTATCCCCAAATGTTATAAAAAGCGCTTCTAGTTCATATTACTAGAGATCTAGGGTGGTATTGAGAAAATAGAGTGTGATATACTCAATAAGGCCGGTCGAGATACTGCTTTGAAATAATAGAGTATCAGATATATTGGACACAAAAAATACCAATCGAGTTGACTTGACAAAAAAGAAGTTCACATTTTTTCAGTATGGCATAAATTTGTATGCAAGGACCATATATTCGCATAAAACATGCAATAAGTAACATCATTTGATAATAGGTATTCATCTCCCAGCCATGTATTCTCTAAATAATAATGAATATCCCACAACTGACCTATAGTACTGATTATTCACATTCTTCAATAAGGTAGATCATCGCGTGCATCATGAGACATGGATTTTTGTCAAAATGTTTTTCTACTCATCTTGATCAATCTTTTTTCCTGTTTAAGATCTCCTCCAAAGAAATTCTGAAACATACACAATAGCAGATCTGATAAAAAAGATAGAAAGTGATAAAAAGATGCACTGTGTTACAAGTAACTAAAGACAGGTTTAGCATGGATCATCTTATCTATTGTACCTAATGTTGCTTCTACAGGTGTACTTGAAAGTATGACCAATTGACCACTACTAGATGTCTAAGAATTGCAGGAGCATCCCACACACAAGTGACTAGTCAAGAATAATATACTACCAGTCAGCAGATCAAACGAACTAATAGTACAGAAGATTAGAAAATATGATTGAGCCATTGAGGAACAAAATACTACCATTCATAGCCCCCTTTGCCATCGATGATCGCCTTTAGGCTACTCCCAGGAGGCACCTCGTGCAGACGAGGTGAGTCGCTATTTAAAACGAGATATGAATCTAAAACTTCAGCATTCACAAGAAAACTTGGTAATGCTGTAGTAGCATCGCTAGAAAGATCACTCCTACCATAAAGTATAAGATAAAATACCACAAAGATTGTAAAGAAAAAACTTTTGTATTAATGCGTCAACATATCTTCTAAAATCTGTTTCTTTTCAGAATGTGAGAGATAGTATGAGAAGACTGAAAATTTTCATTCCACCACTCAATTTGGAGATGGCTTATGTTCAAATATATGACCTTAAACCAATTATATTGATGGATAAAGCCATTCAAGATGTATAGAATATTGCTCTTGCATCAGGGAGGCAGAAGTAACTACTCAAGCTAACTAGCAAGGTTTTTTTTGGCTTTCAACAACGGATAAATATCTTAATGTGTAATGTGTAAAGTATGGTAAAAAATTTAGAAATAAAACAGAAAAAGAAGACAAATAATAGATCCAAGGAGAAATTTACATCAAGGTTCAAAAGGACATTGATCAGCAACAGGAGCATATTTCAAATCAGGATTGAGCTTCATACTTGAAACCTCATCTGCATCAGAACACAGGGGTGGAAAATACTCAGTGACAGGACCAATTCTTAAATTCAATTAGCTCGGTCTGCTTGAGATAACACGATTAAAATATCTGTGTTTTTATTTGGTGAATAAAAGCAGAAGGAATATTGCATCAGCTTCTTCAATTTATTGCAATAAATCTTGAACTTAGTGATCAGCAGTCCTATGTTAATTAGTGGAAGCAGAGAAAGGAAATGGGCAAGCTTCCAAAATTGGCCCTCAAAAACACAACAAATAATTACACGAGCTAGTTAGAAGGCAATTATGTACATAATTAAAGGTTAGTATTTTGAGACTAGTTACTAATTAAATATTCGAGGTCAGAGAGATAAAAGAGCATTGAGACAGAAGTAGAAGTGTCCTCTAAGTTACTAGAGCAATTACATAAGAATCTAATAGATCCTTCAAACTACTTCAACCCTCTGAATTTTTCCTTCCTTTGTTAAGAGACATTAGAAGAAAAGAAGAAAGAAAACAGCAAAAAAGGTAGTCCAGGCATAATATAAAGAACCTAGGAACAGCATATCTGCAAGTCTGCCTTAAGGATGTAATAATATATGGCAACCCCTGCACTCCAAAAATGGTATCTGCAATGGTATCTCTAAGGTAGTAATTGTAAATGCAATATGTGAACTTTACAGTAAAACAGCAGAAGTGCTGCTAAACCTTGCTTCCAAATTTTCCTCCTCACTGTGTAACACTAACGTCTGCTGGGAAGCTCCTCGATAGTCAAGGCTTAGAAAGATATAGAGCCGAAAAATTCCTTCTAGTTTCCCCTTATTTTCTTTTCTATTAATATTAGCACCTATTTTATTGAGTATAAATCTAACAAATGTTGCCGCACAATCCAACAAATATTACAAAAAAAGGCTGACCTCTTCACTTAGCATGTGAGCCAAAACAAATACTCCAGCAACCTCAAGAAGAAAAGGTTCCCACAATTTCTCTCTAAGATCCCTTTTACTTTCCATGTTGCTTCAATAGAACTCCTACAAAAGGTAAGGGAGGTATAATGTCCATCTAATGGAATACCTAACTTTCACTAATATATAGATTGCTGTCAGTCATTTCTCGCTTATAGCTATCTAAAATCCAAAGCCTACTTGATACGATGAGTATATGACCAATGTCCTGAAACCGAGCTAATAATATCATATTCATGTAAAGAAGATATGAGGGCATCAAAACATGGCTCATAAAAAATTGACAATTAGGACTCAGTATGAAGCATCTAGAATCATGTCAGGAGAAATCTAGAACGCTATAGATCCATTTCTTGTCAGATCCAAAATCTGTACATATAGAGAGCTACATTACAGGAAAAATTATATGTCTTTCCATGAGGGGGTTGATCATTGGCATAAAGTATCGCTAATTACACCGTCAAATATTGTCAGATTCGTCACCTAGGCGATATTTGGCATGAAAAGTAAATCAGTAATTCACTCCCTAACTCGCATCACTAGACCTCGTACCTAAATTCTCAATCACCAAAAGGTGAAGAGAATCCCGCTAACTATAGGCCTTTAAGTCTTGGAGCAGCCAAGGTTGCTCCTTTCTCAAAAGTGTTCATTGATGGTAAAATTATTTTCATTCATATTAAGCAAATACCTAACTAATGGCAGCAATAACTAAGTTACACAAAACCACCCTTAAGTCCCAATATCTATTAATTCAAAACCTATTAACATTTTTGTGCAAGCAGACATCGAAAGTTACATCAAAAAACATATTGACACGCAATTTTTTCACCAGCTTTCTGTGTCCTTGTTCATGTATATATTCGCCTTGAGAAAACTGAATTTTGCTTACAAGTGAGGGGTGAATATGAGTTCCAAGAGGTTGTTCAAATAAAGATGATTAAAGTTGATATCACCACTTAATCTTTTCTTTTTCCACATTTTTAGAGTTTGAAGAGAGTGGTTTTCAGATTTTCCTTCATTGGTCATGTAAATAGAAAACTATTTGGTTGAACTAAAAAGAATGTCCTAATAACGGAGAAATGCCACAATTTTCACCGTATCTCGTATCTTCCTCCTCTCCTCCCATATATCCCCTTTCTCTCTAACGATATAGCAAGTTACTAGAAATACAGATCCATATATTAACTCCCCTAGTGAATTCTGCTAAGAATCATTAAATGTATTGTGGTCAATAATATGCACCAATTTTTTGAGCAATGCCTTGCCATAACAAGTAATAAGATCATAATTACATGGTAACAAGATCATAATTTCACATCACGACAGCACAGAATAGAGAAGATAAGAGGGCTGCAATAAACCTATGTACCAAAAAAGGAGGAATGAAAAAGATTTGGAAAATAGCTTTGCGAATCTAGAGGAATAGAGATTGTAGATCATGGCCTCTTAAGCCTCCTTGAGGGGAACTCAGAGGAGGATAGGATAAAAGTTCGTCTATTTTCAGTGATACATGTTCGATTCCCCCCCCCCCCCCCAAAACCCCCCTTTCCTTCACAGCAGCTATGGCAATATCTTGTTATAATATAAGGCAACTGTTTTAGATGTTGATTTAATATACCAGCAGTTTATTAACCCGTTCTATACTTTATTCAACATCCCCTTCCAGGTTCTTTGCCAATACTTTGTAAACTGTGGATCACGTAACTACGACTCTAGATCTCTTATTACATGCATTGATTATCTAGAGAGATAGTAATAGGGACGTATTATACAGCAATTATCTACGAAAAGGTTTAGCTTCCCACAGTACGCAAGAAATGCCAGCTGAAGTTCTTTCTGTGAAATGATTATTAAAGATCTCAATATTCTCCAAAAGAAGGGCCAAATGAGTAGCATGTTGTTTTGCTACTATCTCAGCCAGGTATGGAGTTCGAGAATACTATTGTAGATCAAAATACTTTTTCACACTGATAAAAATATGCTTCTGTCAGCATAAAATCCTACGCAAAGATAAAGATTAAAATTGGGTAACAACTGAATTTGTACGCATTGCAGGAAGTAGAAGACGTCTATTTCAGGATGACAGATGAAAGAAGAGAGAAAGAGAGAGGGGCTTTGAATATTAACTTTTTAAAGCATTATTCGAAAAATGAAACATTGAAATAAGAATCAGTGAATAACTAAATGCGTTGTTAGTCAGGCCTTCATCAAAACAGAGCTGCTAAGTCTATTATAAAGAAGATATAGAGTTATAGACCCTTAACCTCGTGCAAAGAACTTCTTAGCAACTTCAAAAATAATAACAATAGTAACAAGAGCTTTACTATTTTCATCAGAATTTCGGCATCAGTGGTGACTAATATCATGGAATCAGCCCAAACCATCCAAAGATGTAGAACAAGGATCACGAGTCACTGCTTAAGAAGTAAGAACACACAAACGGGAGTAAATAGAATTTCAATTACTGAGACTTCCAGAGAAAACATCACTCTTCAGCAAACTACTCTTTTCTGATGATTAGTTACTCTCAAGTGAACTCTAAAGACCTTTTCTCCACATAGACATTTCCTCTAACACATGTTTCATCCATTTTGTCTACATTATGGGGTGTGTGTGTGTGAAAGATTGAGATGATTATAGGGACTTACAATATGTTTCGAAAGCAAATGATGCAGTCCCAAGCCCCAGGTTTCTCTATCTTTCTTTAACTACATGCAAATCATGGAGGAATCAAATTCAAATCCATATCACTCTCAGATACGGATATGCACTCCTTCCCATCCTATGCAATATAGACCTTTCGAAATAGCTATCTAAATGCCAACAATATGTCAGCAGACACCAGCTATTAAATGATACTTATTGAGATGTTTGTATCCAAAATCGTTGGAGCTCCGAGCTAGTCATACTGCATTTTGCATTTTTCTTTAGCTTTTACAACTCGTACATGCCTGTTACAAGGTCGCAAAACTATTGCAGGTCAACCATTATCAAATCAACCCATGAAAAACTCCAAAGCTGAAGGTTGCCTAAAACATAATATGACAATAACAAATGTCAATGAAGATGCTACTTTGGTGTGTGTAGAGCATGCTCATACCATGACAGAAGCCCCGCGCCTCATGTGTATTGTACCCTTTAAGTTAGTCATAACTCACAATTGACCTGTATACTTTTACTCCCTACCCATTTTAATACCCAATGTCCTACCACCAGATAAAACACCATGTGGGACAGGAGGATCCCTATAGTATCGCCTACCTTAGGTAGTCGGATGTTAACAATCATCTCCCATAAGTCACACAAAACCCTCTATCATGGCTCCTAAATCCTAATCCATCAATCTTATTACAAAAAATAACGGGTTTTTCTACGTAGTGCCCCCATATTTTACGAAGTTCTATTTTGTACCCGGACATTTTGAACTCTCCACATTGTACCCCTAAACTTTCTAAATGTAACACAAAATATCAAAATACCCTTACTAATAGAAAATCCTATCCCAAGCCTCACTTAGCTTTCAATTTATCATATCATATTCCAAACCTCAGTCAACTAACAAGGCTAATGCCCACAGGGTAAGAAAGTCCCAAAATCTACTGTTTGATATAGTGTAGAAGGGTATTTTGGGTAACGTTTAGAAAGCTTAGGGGTACAGCTTGAAACTTTCAAAAAAGCCAGTACAACATAAAATTTCGTAAAACACATTGACACTACATAGAAAAACCCAAATTAAAACATGAAAGCAAAAGGAATAACCCAGAACGCAACTAAGATTAGAAAATTCCTTCCAGCTATGTCCCCTAGCTAACCTACATTACATGCTTACTGCACTTCAAAGATCAGCGAGGGCCATTAACTAAACTAATTAAAACAAGATGAAAGTTTGTTGAGATCCAATTTTTAATACATGTATTGCAAATTGCAATATTTAAATGCAGGATTCGAATATGTAATGTAGTATCCCAAGAAAACGAATTTGTAAATTGTTTGATAATCAACTATGAATATGTAATAAACAATGCCCACTAACCAAATTATAGTATCATAATCATATAATTACCAAGGAAGAGCCACCTTTTAAATCATAACTCTTGATATTAGTATTTTTTTGACGGTTAGATCATACCTTATGAAACATGAGCAACAAACAAATGAAGTTTTCTCTGGGACATTTTATCAAACACTTTTGGGGCATAGCTGATTAGCTGGTCTAATATCAAATCGATCTCGATCAGCATATTGTTAGTCAGAGAATTTGTGGGTTTAGAATTGTCGTTGGAAAGGTAGAGCTTTCAATCGGATTTAACTATGAACAATTTGTAAACGCGAAATTGGTGAATGGTGAAGCAAGAACTACTTGGGAAAAAAAAAATTAGTACATACCCACGTCCATGCAATTAGTAGAAGTGTGTACATATGTAATTGTGCAAAATCGGATGGTACTTTCAAGCATAGAGCTATGCTTTCATATAAGAATTTTACCGATATACTGAATTAACAAGAATTATGGTAAATTCTTGTGAGATAAGAAAAAGAATCTCTAGAGTTTGATTGATGACAAATTACATACACTACTATGTAAGGAGAGTCATCTAAAAATAAATCTCGTTAGGCAAGTTTGTGAATAATTCTAACCCCATTCCATATGTGACATTTAGGTAAGATTTACAGAAGAAAAGACTGAAAGCACACAACCTTTCATACGAAAAGATATGCACCATTTCACGAAAGAAATGCTTCGTCAGAAAAACTGACGAACGTGGAGCCAGCGTTCCCCTGTGGAGCGAGCACTCCTTAGCCTTGGGAAAGGACTTAATTCTAATTCCAAATCCATGCCAACTTTGTGCGTGCACTCTACTGGAAAGCGAGCGCTCCCCATTTACCTTTTCATTATTTTTCTTCTTTCTCACTACGTTTCATTACACCACACCATCGAAACATAATCATCAAATATCATCAACAAACACATAACTATAAATATTCTAACAATGATGGGCATTATATACGCATGATGAACATGAAAGACTAGATATGTACATACAGACTATTACCAATGAACATGTACCAACATAAATGTACATTTATTTAATTGGCTTGTTATCCATGTGCATGTGTTCATTTGGCTTTATCCATGTACATTTTAACTTGCTATCAGTGTGCATGTGTGCACCATGCTCTATGTACTAGCGTGTGCACCATCTAGGTTTTGTGAAAAATGCCTAAATCTGAATCATAATCGTTTTGAATATTTTTTAAATTAAAATTATTTAATTAATCCAAAGACTCAAAGTTATAGGACATCTTTAATAGAAGTCAAAACTGATACATATATGTCAAAATGAAATAAAAGCAATTCTATTATGACAAAACCACGATAGTTGAACAGATGTAACACTTCTGAAAATCCTCGACTTTCACATCATTATCTGGTGCAGGTATGTGGCCTTCTAGAAGGAGGTCTATCAAAGTCGGTTTGAAGTAGAACTGCCTTTAATTCAAGTGATTGAAAACGAAGTACTGACATTTGTTGCAACCCCGCGCAAATTTAGATCAACAAATCAATCTTTTAAATTGCACAAAACACCAAAAAGAAATTCCCAAACTTTCACATGGAGAGGATAAAATCCAATATATGTGTAGATACAACCTAATATATGGGTAGTAAAACTCTGAATTAGTAAGAGATTGAAGTTCATTAGAAACAATAATATAAAAACTAGTAAGAAATGGAAAAAAAGGGCCTTACCAAGGGTGGTGATAGCCCTTGGGTTTAATATTAGAACATTTCTACGTTGTCCCCAAATGTTTTTCTATTTTCAAGTTCTGCTCATCCGTTTATATTAGTATATTTGTATAAATGGATTATGCCAACAACACACTTACTTTTATTTATATTGTCGGTACACTCAAAAGGATAACATCTTAACTATCATAAATCATTTATTAATAAGGGTTAACTTTTATTAACTAATGTCATTAGCAGTAGAAAAAACTATAACGTCTCTATCTAAACAATTCCCTCCATGATTTTCCTTATCTCTATTATATAAGGGAAGGGGGGAGCAATGGCGTCCTCTTTTGAAATGCCTAATTTGCCCCCCTTCTCTTTTCTAAATTACTAAAGGATTGTCAAAATCAAAATCGACACTAAAAAAAACTACCGAAAATTAATTTACAACACTCACTCACAAATCACTTAAAAGAAGAAACTTTACAAATCACTCATACAGTTGAGAAAATCACGTTATAAAAAATCACGCAAATCACTCAAATAATCAGGAAACTTTATTAAAACTTAAAATTAACATACAAACTAAAACTAATAACTTAGAACGTCAATACATACAAAAACATTTACAAAAATTTACTTACAAATCACTATTCTCAAGAACCATTCACAATTAATTATTTAGAATTTAGAAGTTAGAATTAATTATTATAGTGAAATCAGAATTTAGAAGTTAGACAAGGAAAGAAATTATTTACTTTTTTATAGTGTTTTCTATATATAATAAAAATTACATATATTTGGAGCTATCTTTTTCTATTATATAATAGCGATCAATTATCAAGGTAAAAAAGTTTATGTAAAATATCATTCAAGAATTAAAGTACAACATATCTCTATTATATAAGAGAAGGAGAGCTATGGTGTCCCCAAATGAAGAGACTATGTTACCCCCTTCCCACTCTAAATTAAAAATTCACTTACAAATCAAATGAGGCTTCAAACAAAAATACCAAAAATATAATTATAACAATCACTCACAAACTACTACCTATGAAAAAATTGACTTGAAATCAAAGTGTCCACTTTCTTTACAATTTATGAAGTATCGTACTTAATTCAAAAATCAACAAAAAAATTATAATATTAGAAATCATAAATAAATTCAATAAAATTTCTATTTTGTCCATAGAATTTAACTTTGAAAAGTAAAAAAACACAAAAAGGATGGTGAGAGACTTAAGTGACAAAAACTACACCAATCAAATTTTGCAACTAAAAACAATTATATACTTCGTATGTCTAATGTTCAAATTTTGACTTTTATGTCGAAGAAAATCGAGTTTATGTTTTGAAAAAAAATTCAAGTACGCATCGCGTGCAAAAAATTCTAGTTTTATATAGTAGTAGTGTGAATTCCATTAAAAAAAGAAGTTTGTTGTAATATTATGCTACTTAGAATTTACAAATGTATTTGAGAATTTGAGGAAGATGGAAAATATAATGGAACAAAGGAAAAAAAGGTGAGAAAAAAAAAAGGAACAAACCACTGCGACATGTTGAATTATACCAACATATGATCATTCTGGTTTATTTTATATATATAAATATATATATATGGAAAAGCTATATGCAGCTCTAAGGGGTAAGGGTTGTATATAAGAAGCTAAAAATGGGAAATTTGCATTAAATGATCATTTATTACATCGGTTGATGCAAAAAATTTCCATAAATTCACAACTTATTTCCATTTTAAGTAGTGTATTTATGTCTTATATGCAACCCTATAGCATAGTTCATATATATATACTCAATTCTTTTTGCAGTTTTTCCCACTATTTATAATTTTTTGTGGAAACATTTCACGTTTCATGCAAGATGTTTCTCGAATCTTGCAGCTGTTAATGGAATCGTCTATCACATAGTTTAGAGAAGAATATATTCTTCATCTAACAATGTGGACCGCATCCAAGTTTCTAGTACCTTCACGTTAATAATCTTAAACTTGTACCAACAGGAACAATTTCTTATACCTACAATCAAATAATCAAAACTCACAACTCTTATATGGGAGAAGGGTACCTCCACAACAGAGACATAAATCTCATAGCAGGGTTCGAAAACCTCTAATAAATAGAGACTAATTTATTCAACGAAACTATAAAATAAACTAAAAACAAGAGGGAAAAAGGTCTTATCACGAGTGAGAACATTCATGACAACCCCTCACAGATGCAGAGAAGAAAAAAAAAGGCACGGGAAAAGAAAACGAGAGATTAGATTTTTTTAAAAAAATTTAAGGCGATAGTCTTTCCTATAAAGCTATAACAAGATAGACCCCATATTTGGTTTTCGAACCAATTATTTTTTTAATTTTTTAAAATTATACTCCCTCTGTTTTTTTTTTAATCTATACACTTTCCTTTTTAGTTTGTTTCTTTTTAATCTATCCTCTGTTGCTTTTTCTATTTTTTGTAACATATTACATCTACTTTCTCCTCTTTTTCCCACCAATGTCATTCACTTTTTTATATTTTTAAGCACTCTTTTGTTTCTCTCTCATACTTTTGTACTTTATCCTTTATTGAGTTTATTCTCTTCTGAAGTGAAGCGAGTAAATTAAAATAAAACGGAGGGGGTCTGTTCTCTTCGGCATAAAACAGCTGAACTGAACTGAACTGAACTGAATTGAACTGAACTGAACTGAACTGAAATGAATAGTGATATGTGAGAGTAAATGTATTGTTAAGAGCTGAACTGAACTGAACTGAACTGAACTGAAAATAAGCTGGGGAGAACAGGGTCCGAAGTAATAAGTTAAATAAATACCCAAACACACACATCCAAACACAGAAATGAAAAAAACACGTTGTTCATCTCTTTTGGCCCACCAAGCCTACGACCTTTGAAGGTCGGAAATTCTGAACGTTGAACACTTGCACCGTGTCCGTGTGTAGATTTCCACTTTATAGTTGGACTTCACATCGATATAAATAAAGTATACTACTATTAAAATACGTTTCTTTCTAACAGCAAAGCATCTCTATTTTTTTTTTTGAAACCTCATTAAATTAAATAGTAATTTCGAAAGAATACTTTCTTCTTCCAATTTTGACTACATCAAATTATCAGCAACAATCTTCCAGCAATGGCACTCTTCATTTCTCACTCTTTGCGCTTCTTCCAGGTTTTTCTCTCTCTTCCAAATTCATCAATTTCTTTCAATCGCTTTTTTTTTTAATTTCATTTCTTTTTGCAATAAATTAACATGATATGATCTCAACTTTCGGAAACCCTAAATTTTTAGCTCATCGCTGAAATTATTCGGATTCCTTGATATTCGTGATTTTCTTGTCGTGAATTTGATTTTCATTTCAATTTTTGATAATTTATTTTTAATTTTGTTGTTGTTATTATTTATCATTTACAGAAAGTCCTGAATTGAGTTGGAATTGTCAAAGAAGGAAATATGGAGGTTGAATTATTCAGCAATGTACTGTCAGAAGAAGATACAGTTGAAGTTGATGCTGAAAATGTATGTTTTTGGTGGAGTATTTAATTTTGAGTTGCTTTCTTACTGATCAAATAGTTAAATTGTTGAATAGTTTGGTATAGATAAATTATCATTTTGATGAAGTTGTGGAGTATTAGAGCTGCAATTGTGTTTGAGATGCTCAAGCTATTATCTGGTGTGTGTTTTGGTTATAAATGCTGATTGAGATAGGATTAATTAGACAGAGGAGATCAAATGCTCAAGCTGATTGGGAAAGGCGTGACAGAATAATTTATATGCTAATGCACATGGACATGGTCATCTGAACTTCCACTAGAATCGTTTGTGCACGAGTTTGCTCTGTGTCTTTATACCAATATTGTTGGATTTACGCTCAGGAATGAGTTCTGATAGTATCGGATATGGAACCCTTGTGTTGTTTGTGTTGACAATGTGTGTACGAAACTACTGTTTCCAAAATGCTAAAGTTACTAATTGGATATATATAAATATCAGAGAAAGTACTTTTAATTCTCAAAATCCCCCCCCCCCTTTTCTCGCTGATGTTTTGACAACAAAAAGTTGAGTTTTGAAGTTGAACATTACCTTTCGATGTTAATGGAACAGAGAAGTTGCTTTTGGTTTTTAGGATAAAGCTGTTGGCTGTTTCTTTTCACGCCTTTAGTAAATTGCTATAGGACATAGTACATACATTTTTTTGGAGTAAGAAACCAGGGGAGTAATCACTTTGAAGGTGGGAGCTTAGATCCGTAAGACTGAGAATATTTATTTGCTTTAGTTTAGCTGTTTAAAATAATTTCATTTTCTCCATAAACAATTTAGAATTTGATAAATCCAGCTCTTGGGTTTGTAGAAAACAAAGCATTGCCTTAATCTCTAGGAGTTGCCTGGCCTCCGTATCTGTGTGATGTTCCCAGTTTTTTTTTTCTCATTGGCCCTAAATGGTGGACTAAGGTGTTTGGAATAAAGGTCTAGCTTGGGTCTGGCCTGTCGCTATTGCTAATAATACGTAGGCCTAGCTTGTTGGTTTGCATAGAGGAAGGAGATATAGCTCCATGTAATGATTGTCTTGGTGATACTTTTATGCATCTTATTAGAAATGATTTTTTTTGGATCTCCTCTCTTCCATTTCTCTGTCGTCGAACTGGGCACTCTACCTATTTTCTCTTTGGTCTAGGGGAGCAGGGTTTTGTAGTGGTTTCCCTAATTGACATTCAGTACAATCGGGAGATTGAAAGTCTTATTCTTCTCTGTTCTTATGTTTCTTGTATCTTTTGCAACTTTTTTTAAAAAATGTATAACTCTTGTAGTCATGTTACTTATTAATTTATTGCCATTTGACTTTCTCTATGCAATACTTTTTGTAATTTATGAATCCTTTTGTATCCCTTCTGTGAGATATAATTGATTTAGAGGCAAACCTTTGTTGGTTGTCTGCAGGACAATTTGGGTGCTGAAGGTGAAAGATGTGGGATATGCATGGATGTTGTAATTGATCGAGGAGTTCTGGATTGCTGCCAACATTGGTATGGAAGCTTCAATGTCTTTGAAGTAACTTTGTTGACCTGTGAGTTTAGTTCGAGGAGTAATTGTCCTCTGTTCTGATTTCAGGTTTTGTTTTGTTTGCATCGACAACTGGGCCACTATCACAAATCTTTGCCCATTGTGCCAGAATGAATTTCAACTTATCACTTGTGTTCCAGTGAGTTTTTTCTTTATTTGTTGTTTGGTTTCTTTGCCCCTTATTTGTGTCATGGTCAATGGATACTATTAACTAGTGGCAGATTTAGAAACTGTATGCAACGGGGTCACTAATCATAAGTATCCCAAATAGTAATGTTAATGTAGAACGGGGTCCTTTTTTAATGTTGAGTGGGATCCCTTTTACTACTAATTAACACTTTTATCTATATTTATACATAAAAAATTAGGTTTTTTTTATCATATTATTTTCCCCCAAGCGAGATCAAGTGACCCCTCTTTCATGAACTTGCATCCGCCACTGCTATTAATCCCTTGGATCTCAAGTCACCTCAGCTTATTTTTCCTAGACCTCAGCTTATGTGATTATTGATGTTTTTCTGAATGTATTGCAATTGGTATATTATCAACTTCATGGATCAAGAAAACTTAAAAACATCTGTACTTGAGATAATATAGGTGTATGACACAATTGGAAGCAGCAAAAATGATGAGGACTCAGATTCCAGGTATAAATTTTCCCTGCATTGTCGTAAGATTATTGTAATAGGTCCATAAATGACAATTGACTTGCGTGGCTTGACTTCTTTGCAGAGATGAGGACTGGTGCGTTGAGGGGAAGAACAACACTCTTTCCTTTCCATCATATTACATTGATGAAAATGTAATTGTTCTCTTACTTACAAACTTGTGCACTGATAGTAACTTTTGTTGCTGAGTAATCCTGAAATACTAATGTGCTTGTGTAAGCTCACCAGGAAATGTTTTCAGTTTTTACGTAGTATCAAGTTTCATATGACTTACTTCATATATAAGTATATAATTATGTATAAACTTATTGTTTTTTTCTTCTGCATTAGCCGTCCAAGATCTTTCTTTATGTAGTGGGAACTGTTTTTTCTAATCTGAAGTTCTGGCTCTTCTACATGCACCCAGTACCCAAGCTGGCACTCACAGAAGCTCTCCGTTTGTGTCTTCATTATTATAGCTCTTATTAACTAGCATTCATTGGTGCCTAATTCTTCTATTCGCTTTGCATCAATGGGTTTCTTGCCACAGCGCCACCATTGTGAAGTTTTTAAGCTTATTGGTAGATTTTATAATTTCAGTTTGCTTTCTTGCTGGAGATGTTAATTCGGATTGCTTATGTGCTATCGGCTGCATGACTTAGACACCAATGCTAGAGTATGCTTGTAATTATTTTCATTGGTGAAATTCTGCTATGTTTGCAGATTATCAATGTTTAGATTTGCTTTGTTTAAAGAATTAGAAGCTTATGTTT
The DNA here is from genome assembly GCF_026745355.1 of Beta vulgaris subsp. vulgaris. NCBI lineage: Eukaryota > Viridiplantae > Streptophyta > Magnoliopsida > Caryophyllales > Amaranthaceae > Beta > Beta vulgaris. Next base: position 2,087,809 of record NC_079206.1, on the reverse strand, counting down.
GATAATATGGTTGTGAAGGGTCTTTTTGCTGTCTAGTGAAGCTGTCGAAAGTATGATAGGTTGATTATCGTTTTCTGTACAAGACAATATTATTGTGGCTAGTATTTTGCCCCGGTGCTTGAATAGCTTGTTTTGCTTTGGAGCAATTTGTAGGTTGAGCACATGCTAATCTTGCTATGCAGGCCCGTCTCGAACTATATAGAGGCCCTGTGCGATCTCGTATTTGAAGAATTCAATAATGTAATAGTTCATCCATACTTCACATAATCATATTATGAAAAAAAAAAGTAGTCCAAATAAGTAGATAAACTTTTTCTTTTTACTACTTGAACTTTCTCTATTTTGGGGCCCTCACAATTAAGGGGCCCTGTTCCATGGAACATGTTGAACATGCTAAAAGCCGCCCCTGTTGCTATGGATGCTATTATTGTTATCACCTTTTAAAGTTTGTAGCTAAAGGGATGGCTGGTGTTTTAATTGTGATCCTTAATGATGGTTTTGATGGAGTTCTAAATCGTGGCTGTTTCGAGAACTATAATTTTCTTATATACCGCGAATGTTACTAGTTGTCATAAGTAGATACCTTAACCTCAAGATGTTCTATGCTGCGACATGTGATGACCATGCCAGTGATTGCCTTGTTGGTGTTTGAGATAAAATTGAGTGTTGCTGTCTTGCTGCTGAGTGCTGAGTTGCTGACTCTTTATTATGCATTATTCATCATGGTATTCGAGCTGTAACTGAGACTGATTCAAATTAAAAGTTTAGGTGTTCTTGGTTTCTTGAAACATAGCCCTGATGATCATCCAAGCTACCTATTATTTTTCAAATATTAATTACAAGCCTCTTATGTCTACATCCACTATACCAAACAAGCTCTTATTTTTTTCAGATTTTTGTCTGAGTCATATGTTTGCTTATGCCTATATATTTGACTTCTTTGTGTATGAGCTACACCTCATTCCAAGTGATGGAATGATTTCTGGTCATAATGAAGGAGATTTTATCTGATTACTTTGCACTCTGTGTGTAGGCAGTTACCTGCTTGGATGGAGATGGCTGCAAAATCCGAAGTGGATCAGTGAGCTATGAAGAAACATTGACTCTTGATACTTCTATTGCTTGTGATTCATGCGATATATGGTACTATGTTGATTTACTTGCTATTATGTCAAATATTAATATATCTATGCTGTTGACCAGGAGCTTCTGCTTCTTGCTGTTTCCTGGATGTTAGTGCTCAAATTCCCAAGGCAGCATTGATATATGGACAAATTTTTTGAGGCATTTATTCATCCATTAGCTATTGCTGTCCCGTCTCTTGCTTGATCCATGTGGGACAAAATATCCATTATGTTGCTTTTTACCCTTTCTTGTATGGGACATGTTTGACATACAGCTAGTAGCTATTAGTTCTCATTTTCACTCTTTTGTTGACTCCTTTTGGTGGTAAGTATAACCTAGAAAGTTAGGTTGTCATTGTTTTGATGACTTATTTTTAGTGCTAAGAAAATTCGAGGAAGCTAGGGTATAATGGTGTTGCTGTACTCATTTGTTGCTTAATTTTTGCTAGCATCTTTTTTCTTTTCTTTTTGTTTTTGTTTGTGGAGGGGATGTTGGACTCAAAATAATTGATCAAGAAGTGATTATTTTCTTTTCTCATCTTTGTCATAGAGTTTTGGATTGTTCAAAGTTGCTTCTTAGCAGTTATGTTGCTGAGGTCCACTGGTATCTGGCAGTTCGAAATTATGTTCTGACATATGGACTCACATGGTGGCAGGTATCACGCTTTCTGTGTGGGATTTGACCCTGAAGGTACAGGTGTAGATACATGGTTGTGCCCTAGGTAACTTTCTAATACAAATTCATCCATTTCATCATCAAATTAACTTAAGAGTGTTTTTTTTAGTGTGAACTGTGTTGCTTGACTTTTATGTCAATGACTGTTTCCATATGCACAGTCGTATTCTGCTTTTTTAAGGCACCCAGCATAGGGTTGGCTATGGATTCAGGGCCCTACTTGGACCTTACCTGCAGGTCTAAATTTTTTCATACCCAATGGGGTCCTGATACGGTCTGGGTCTAGGTCTAGGTGCTAACAAAAAAACAATTATAGCATATTCATAACCCTATGCAAAGACCTCTTTTCATTGAGGGGTTCCCCCAATTTAGAGCTTCTCTTACTCTCTAGTCTGAGTAATTCAGCAGCTCATCAAGTCACCACCAAGCTGATGGTTGAGTATGTTTGTATGGTTGCTCAAAGTTTGCTGATGTGCTTCATTCAGTTTCAATTAATGGTAGACATTTTGCAGTTTTCACCTTCAGGGACAATGGTGTATCTGCAGAGTTTGCCTGCTGCATTGTTTTGTATCAAGTAGGGATGGCAATCCAGTCCGGATCCAACCCTACTTCGCTCCGAACTAAAGGAAAAAAATTCGAGTCGATTCCGACAAAAAAATCATCCGAATCCGACTCTGTTTGAAAAGTCCGGCTCTCGCCTCTCAGTCGGAGTAGGGTCGGAGTTGGATCCCATAAAAAAATCCCACATCTGATTCTGACTTTAAGGCAATTAAGCCTTTTTTTTATTTATAGTTATGTATTATGTATGTATAATCTGACTAGTACTTTAAGAAATCGTATTATTTGAGATTTTAACATTGAAGAAATGATTGTTAAAAATAATAGTAATGTTTAGATTATTTGTACTATATATGGTTTCTATATGATTATTAAAATATAGTACTCCCTCCGTCCCATAATATAAGTCCTGATTCTGTTTTTACGCGGGAATTAAGGTTAAATGGAATTTTGTTGTATTTGAATAAAAAAAATTATTTTTATTGAGAAACACTTGCATTATTTTTTTCTTTTTAACAAAAAATAAAAACTGTCATTTAATGTTGCATAGTTTAATGTGTAGAGGAGTTCAATGGGTAAAAGATTTCATTTTGTCATTAATAATGGTGCATTGGAAGCTGAAATTATGATGACATTTTGGGAATTAAACTATTTTCATGGGGGTATTTTGGGAATAATTGTTGATTGAAAATAGAAATAAGACTTATATTTTGGGACACCTTATAAGGAAACATGACTTATATTATGGGACGGAGGGAGTAATAATTAGTTTATTTGTATTATAGAAGATTTTTCTATGGAATAAATGGGGCGGAAAAAAAAGTCACATCAGAGTCGGATGTTAGGATTTTAATTCGGGTCGGAGTCGGATGTTGGGATTTTAAGTCGGATCGAACTCGAATTTTCGGAGTCGGACTCAGATTTAAAATCCGACTTCTTGTAGGGTCAGAGTCCATTATAGCTAAGTGTACTAAGTGACTTGCTTTAAACACTTTTTATACTGATGACTTTTGACTCCTTTGTCACTTTGATGTAGATGTTTAGTTAATGAAGCAGGCCAGGCGGCAGATCTGAAAGAAATGTATGATACTGAAAAAGTCTTCAATAATCATCATCTTGTTGACACATCTTCTGGAAAAGTGTCCGTAACTGTTGCTGATACTGGAGAAACAGCTGTGGTAGTCTCACGGATTAATGGTGAAATTGCTGACAATGAACCAATTATGAATTGCCTGTTCAATGAAGAACTCACTGATGATTGTAAAGTTGAGAAATCCTTGCTGGCCCGTGAGTGTTGCTCATCAGAGATGAAAAACTCGTTGGATCAAGGGATTACCACTAACCAACTAGAAGCAAATGTTCCTTCTGCTACGTTTGGGGAATGTGTTGTAAAAAGTGAGCCAGTCGAAAGCGAAACAAGAATGTCTCTTGACCTGGGGCTATCTTTTGCTTCTTCTACCTTATCTGGTAAATGTACTAATTATGCATTATACTTCCTCTGTTCCAAAATACTTGCAATGCATTCCTTTTTAGGATGTTTTGACATACCTGCAAGTTGCAAGATTACCCTATGGTTGTGGGTTCTTTCTATTTCTGTCCTCACCACATGGGGTACTTTTTTTTTCATTTCTCTCTTCTTAGTAGATCTGCTCTTTTCTTTAATCTCCACTGGAGCACCCTTGTTGCAACTAGCGAGTATCAGAGAACAGAAGAAATTTTTTTGAGCATATAGTCATCGAGAATACTCCTGAAATTCTGTCATTGACATTGACTTTTTCCTATTTAATGTTGTGAAAGATGACAAAGGTAACAATTTATCGGTGCGAGATGAATCTCTGCATGATGCTTCAACAGATGAGCACTTGGAAGATATGAACGCTGATGTGGCTCCAAGACTCGGTGAGAAGCGGAAGCATCCGGGGAAGAGGTATCATTCTTATAAGAAATACTTATTTTTTCTCCCCGTTTGCCTTGTCTAAGCATGCGTGTTTTCTTGGTGTTTCTGTTGACCCAAAATATTGTATGACTTCACTCTGACAGAGTTCTAGGTGTACTGTCTCTGAAGGGTAAATGATGTTGCAGAGCTAGGTAACTTTATCATCTCAACTCCAATACAAAGCATGATCATTCAACATAAAAAGTTTTTCCAAGGTGGTACGGAATTTTATTTGGAAGGATGATGGGGCCACTGCCTGGGAATGTTGAGTATGGTGGTTAAGTGTAGGATTGAAGCTTAATATACAAAGGAAGACAAAGGAATCAGATATCCAAGAAATAGTTATAATATACAAACAAAATAAATAGAAACCTTCTTATAAGAGGACTCCCTTAAACTCCCATGATTAAATATCAAATGAATGATTACATGATACTACAAATGTGGTATACCTGCAGGAATGGCTGGCTTCTGGATCTTAGGTGGTAGAGTGGGTTATATTACAGCTCAATTTTCATTTAGTTCCTGGTGCTCATTGATTTGGGTTCTAGACTTCCAGTTCCATTACCTTTTTGCTGGCACTAATCCAGTTCAGTATTCATAAGAGAGTTGGGATAAACTGGTAAAACCAGGTCGAATTCTACTTGATCCAAGTTACTCTAAAATGTCACGCTTTGGGTATGGATTGCTATTTTGGGATTACAGGTACCTTATTTTGGACCAAAACGAACTTGTGCTCTCTTTCTCCCTTTTTTTTTTTTTTTTGTTGATTTACATGTCATTCTCTAGTTTGTAATTTTGAAAATTATAATTCTAAACGGGGCTATAATTAAAAGTTCTCTTTTGTAATATTGTTCTATATACCGAGACTGGGAATACAGTTGCTGGAAGTTTTTTTTGTCTACGGGCGCACAATTTCATCTGGCCTGAACTATTAAAAGTTCTTTGGTTTTGGTATGAGTAGCAGATTTTTGATATGTGGAATTCTTGGACTTGGAATTCGCTCATGCACAGCCCTTATTAGTGGCTGCATCTTGCAGCACGTAATTCTTTTGGACTAGGCAGTTAGCAAAAATTTTCTTCACATGTACCTTGTGTTAACGGTAGAGCTGTGCTTTATCTGTAATTCTGAGGCATACTAATATTATGTTCTTATTTTCACTCTTTATCAGCCTCTGGCTGGGGTCAAGCTTCAGTTAGGGGTATTAGGTTAGACTTACTTCATGGATCTATATTACAGCATCACCCAATAACACCTTTTGGTTCCGACTTAATAGTTTGGCGGGGCCTGGTCATGGATAGGTAGATATCAAATTGGTGAGGTTAACGAAAAACTTCATGTTTCCAGCTAATCATATTAAGCATGTAAAGAAATGATGGTGATGAGGCTGACAAATAGGGAAGCGGGTGATCTTAGCATTCCCTTGTTCCCTATAAACTCTAATTTGCGCTTTCCTTTTGTGTCTATGAAAGCAGTTTTCAGAAAAATGATGACTGTGGGCATAATGGATTTGGGCTTGCGGGTGCATCTTCATCAAAAAAGGTAAAAGTTCAGCGACGTGCCAGGCGTACTTCTTTGAATTGCCAAGCAGATGTCTGTTCCCCTGAGGACTTTCAGAAAAACAGCAAACTGATAGAAAACTCCGCAGATGAAATTAACGGGAAAAAAACGGTGAAGAAAAACCAATCTATCGACATAATGAGTATAGTCCAGGCAAGGAAACTCGGAACAGAAAATAAGCCTGTACGTCAAAAGGAGGCTAGTAAATGTGCCAAAGTTGAAAAAAATGCTGCTGGACTAAGAATGAAAAAGATCATGAGAAGACCTAATGAAGACAAAGAGTCATATGATGTAGTACAGAAGCTGAGAAAGGAAATCAGAGAAGCTGTTCGCAAAAAGCCGGCAGGTGATATTGGGAAAAGCATCGTAGATTCCAATCTGCTGGCTGCTTTTAGAGCTGCAGTAGCAGGACCTGTAACTGAACCAGCTAAAAAGTCCTCTGCGAGAATAGTCAAAGCAAAGAAGTTACTGTTGCAGAAGGGAAAAGCAAGGGAGAATCTCACGAAGAAGATATATGCAACATCTAGTGGAAAGAGACGACGTGCATGGGATCGTGATTGTGAAATTGAATTCTGGAAGCATCGATGCTTGACAACATCTAAACCAGAAAAAATTGAAACTCTAAGATCAGTTCTCAACCTACTTAATAGGAATCCAGAGACCAAAAATGTGGGACAAACTTCTCGTGAAGATGAAGCTCCAATTCTTTCAAGGCTGTACCTAGCCGATGCATCTGTTTTCCCTCGAAAGGATGATATTAAGCCTCTATCTGTTCTGAAAGCTGCTGCTTGCTCCAACCAGAATGAAGTGCTTTCTTCTGGAGAAAAGTGTATTGAGTCTCATCCAGATAATTGTGCTGTTAAATCTTTGGGCAAAAATGAGGATCCTGTACAAAGTAACATTGGTTTCATTGATGACAAGAAGAAGAGTGTTTGTTCCAGTAGTACGGATGGAGTTACTCCTGGAAAACTCCATCGAGGTGGAAACCTGGACAAGGCATCTCCCCAGAAGAAGATGGTTGGTAAACCAGATGATGTAAAGATTGATAAAAGGAAATGGGCCCTAGAGGTTCTTGCGAGGAAAACTGGTTCTGGTGCAACAAATCCAATGCATCAGAAACAAGACGATGCTGCATTAAAAGCAAGTTATCCTTTGTTGGTATGTCATTTTCTCTTTTTGTAGTTAGTCTTCTGTTATCCATTAGAAACTTGTTGCATTCTTGTTCTTATGAAATTCTCTCGTTTTGTTTATTGAGCAGGCTGAATTACCAACAGAGATGAGACCCAAACTAGCACCCACTCGTCAGAATAAGATTCCTGTTTCAGTTCGGCAGGTATTACCTCTCACTCCTGAGCAACAACACTATGTTATCAGGATAGCTTCACATGCTAGTTCTCCTCTATTTTAGGCATAAAATTGGATAAATATATTAAAAGCAACGGGAACTCTTAGGTATATATAGTTAAAGCACCCCCCTGATAAGCTTGTGACTCGTCAGAACATGAAAATGCCTAACTCTAAGGTTTGCCAATAGTCAACAACAGTAGCATGTACTTCAAGTTATAGACATCAATGTGATATTTACAATGACAAAATGAATCTGGTGAATATAAAGAACCAGACATTCAAATGAATGAAAAATGAAAAGCGAAGCTACTGAAAAGGGCTTGAGCCTTTATCATTAATACAGTACCGCTAATAGTTGTGAAGGCAATGCCCATGCCACGGGATGTAGCAATGCACATATTGTGCTCTCTATAATCTATATCATACTTTTCTCCATGTTACTTTATATCCTACTTAGTTACAGGTTCTGTTTAAGAATTAGTAGTCTTTTAGAGAGGAGTGGCAAAACTAAGAATTATGCTGTAGTACTGTACCATATTGAGGAAACCCAGCATCTAATATATTCAATAATCAATAATTAAACATATGGGCAAAATTGTAGCCCATCACGTGTCCCCCCCCCCCCCCCCACCACCACCTTCCTTCAAATGCTTACAAACATTCTTTGAAAACTCGTCTCTACTCATAAAATTAAAAAATGTGTGTAAGAAGTCTCATATTCTTAACCTTTCATATTGCAAGTCTTATCCAACCACCAAGCTAAGACTCTTGTGACATTTTGCAGCCCCGAACAACACATTCTTTTGCCTTATTAAATCTAGGTGCATCGCCCGGGCCCAACAACTGATCATCTTCTATGAATTGGATCGAGGGAATATAGTAGATTCTTGTTTTGCATCAAGTGATTCATTGGTTAAATGACATAGAGAAATTGAATTGCCTAGAAATGCAACCACGCCTTTCTGTTTGTTGTTAAGATTTATCTGCAGCCGCCTATATGGTGGGACATGTTGTTCGGTTTCTAATTTCTACTTGTGCTTTCAAACTTATAATGCTGTAAATGTGGAATTGGGTGGTATGAACTCACGACTCATTCGAAGCTTGGGAAGGGTAAATTGGGGGGTTTCTGAGTAGCACCTGATGTTCTGACTATAGCACGTGCAATGATTCCAGAAATACAATGTATTTTTTAACTTACCATTTTATAGACTATAATACCTACATTGAGCAGTGATGGACTTCCGATTGTCAGGAACTTCCAGTAGGCTCAATCTATGACACCATTGCTCCCGCATCTTGCAGTTCTTGGCAAAGGCAGTGGGAAAGATCCTCTTGCAGGCTATATACTTTTATTATGTTTCCATGCTGCACAACTAGAAGGATTTTCATCTAGGGATGTTACGCGGTGGCACATATTTGGGTCTCTTTTTCTTTATCTTCATTAGATATGTAATGACTAAATTTTCATAACTCACCACTGGACCTCAGCTTCAGGGAGATGTTTCTTTGCTCTTTGTTTAGTATCTGACTGACACAGTGGTGAGTAGGTGGGGACGCAGGGTGATCTGTGTTTTTTCCACCTTTCTGATTAACCTTGCAAATGACCCTCTATATGTAGTTGTTTCATCTACATAGGATTTGAAATTTTATTTTTCTGCTAATGTGTCTATTATAGTATTATATATGTGCCTTGTAATATAGTTGCTTGCTTGTGAGTGGTTTATACGTACAACCCAAAATCTTCATCAATTATTTAAGCCAATTTTTGATACACAGGCGCAACTTCATCGCTTGACAGAACACTTCCTTAAGATGACAAATTTGTCGTCTATGCATCGTACTGCGGCAACTGAGCTGGCTGTTGCGGATGCAGTCAACATAGAAAAGCAGGTTGCAGACAGGTCCAACAGCAAGGTCGTCTATTTGAATCTTTGTTCGCAGGAAATTCGAAATCATACAAATTCTAGTAGTTCTGGAACTCTGTCTGAATCTACCCCTTCAAGCCCAGTACCAGTACTCTCCAAAGATGACCAATCTTCAATACCATCTCTTGATTCTGACGCCGAGGCAGCTTTGAGAGCTGCTGGTCTTTTGTTCGATTCTCCTCCAAGCAGTCCACTCAACAAGGTTGAGTATCGCAATGGTGACGATAATCCCTTAGAAGAAGTCAAAGAGGAAGAATTAGAGAGTATACTTGAAATGGAGTGTCATCCAGATCTTGATATCTATGGTGATTTTGAGTATGATTTAGATGAGGAGGACTATATTGGTGCTACTGCCATCAATGCCTCAAAGGCACAAACGGAAGAAGCGGAGTCAAAAGTGAAAGTTGTTTTCTCCACTGTGAGTTTGATTAAAGTAGATAATGATCCAGGTGCTAAACAGCAGGATTTGCGAAACACTGATACACTCTCAAGTATACCAAGCTTGCTTGGATGTCCCAATGTTAGTGGTAGTGGAAGCTCACCTGTGGAAGAGAAGGTGGAATCACTATCGCTTCCTGGAGACTCGTTTCTGGAAGGGGAGCGTAAAGAGCTTTCGGTTGCAGAATGTGAAGAGCTATATGGTCCAGACAAGGAGCTAACCAATAAAATTTCTGACATTTTTCCAGCCAAAAGTTCAGCTTTGCCGGGTGCCAATAATATTGACAGTACTAAAATTGACGAGAATAAAGTGATTGCTGATTATACTCATAGCATTGTTGTTGGGGAAAATTCTTCCAGCTCTTCTGACCCTAGAGGAAAAGTTGAGGTAGAGAGGAATAACGATTCCAAGATTGACAAGAAAAGCGAGCATGTTGAGTATGTGCTTAAAAAGGTAAGTATCAAGTTATCTAATACTCCCTCAGCCCTCCATTAATTGTCATGTATACTATCTTAGTCCTCAAATAACTTTCATGTTACCTTAAATTAAAATTTTCCCCCACCCAACCCACCCAATTTATGTGATGCGAACCCAAACCTAAAATTAAAATTGACATACTGCTTTTTAGCGTGTTCCTTGTGTTTGCCTTGCATGGGTGTGGATGTTGAGTAAGACTTCTTCATATTTGATGCAGGTAGAAGCTTATATAAAAGAGCACATCAGGCCACTGTGTAAGAGTGGCGTGATAACAGTAGACCAGTATCGATGGGCAGTGGGGAAAACATCCGAGAAGGTGATGAAACATCACTCTAAAGCCAAAAATGCAAATTTTCTCATCAAGGAAGGCGAGAAGGTGAAGAAGCTTGCTGAACAATATGTCGAAACAGCTAAGAACAAGGATAATAAGTAGTTTGATAAAAAGCCTCATTTCTATAGATTGTAATTTGTACAGAAGAACAGGCTATTGAGCCAAGCGCACAGTTTTTAGGTAATTGGCTGAAGATGTAACCCAGTACATAATGCCGGGAATTGTAAATATTGGTCGCAATGATACTTCAGCATTAGATGTTCATCCTTCGTTAGATTGAGTCACCTTTGACAACATTTCAATCAAACAGTCCAAGCGTATTAGATTGATCGCACATGTCTCTTACAATTTTTTAGATAAAAGCACTAGATTCATCTTAGAAAAACTAACTATTCTTTTTTTTTTGGGGGGATACCTGAACTTTTCAAAGATATACCATTACCATATACCTTTTGAGGTGCTTATTCTTTAATGATGACGAACTGCAATGTAAATCTTTAATGTTCTCGAAGCTCTACAATTATCTTTTCAACCTCCCAGCTGGAAAAAAAATTATCTACCCAGTGGGTCAACAACCCACTACTAATAAAAATATATAAATAGTGAAATTCAATCTAGCAGTTCCAATAGTTTTTTAATGCTCTATTTTTAGTGGGTTAATTACCCACTGGGTAGATGTAGCATTACCCTCCCTAGCTCTATATCATAAGTTTAGAGGTAGATTAGTATTCACTCTTCACACGATATAGAAATTTGTAATTTGTTAGTCATTCAAGGAAATTGGTGTAATAATTTCAAACTTTAGGGACACATGGTACATTTGTGAAAAAGCCGGTAATATATGGTTAATTATTTTAAACGGGTACGAAATGATCATTGGAAAAATATTATAATAATTAACGGTAACCCCTTATATTATAAACGCCTTACGAAAAAAATGGAGAAAAAACTTTTAAATCCAATAATATGTAATACTTTCTCCGTTACGTTTTAAATGCAACAAAGGGGTATTTTTTGTACGATATAAAATATTCCTTTATTGCATTTAAAACGAAATGGAGGAAGTAATTTCAATTTCAGCTTCATTTGCACAGGAGCAAACTCAGCAGTGGAATGAATTTCATTTTGAAGCTTCCGTGTGATTCATTCTTCAGGAAATTGAATTATCCCTAAGACTTTAGTTCACTGCCAAGTCTGCCACCACCTTTTTGCTCAAGTATTGGGCACATAGTGACAGACATTTTGCATGAGATAAAATAACTGTTGCAAGCAGGCTTTGGGAAATACTTAGATTTGAATTCAGAGTGGTGAAACACCCAAAACTAGTAAAATGTGTAAGCAAAAGAAAGAGAGCGTTTCGAGATGTTAAATAGCTTCATTTTACACCAAAGAGTATGGTTACACAACTCCCAATATATCTTCCAAATCGTTGGAAGAAATACGCAGTTGACATCCTAAATCACAATTTCCTCATCTATAAACCAGAGTTGCAGAATTCGGTCCACCTTTGATTCAGCTGAATCGATTTTCTGGAGCCACATGATATTTAATACATTTATGAAACAGAAGAAGCGTGTTCCTGACCAACGTAAATATAGGCTCTCTTCAGAAGCCTCTCTCATCAGCACAAACACTTCCATCCGTCGTCTATCTGATCGTTATCAGGACACGTGCATACAGCCAGGTAAATGACGGATTTTACATGGTTTTTCTTGTTGACTGTCAACAGCTAAAACCGTGAATATGACCAAAAAAACAGCACGCCATGTAAAAATGATCCTTTAACTACAAAGATTAGATATCGATGCTGCAGATTCTAGATTCTGTTCCTTCCAGATTCTTCCAGTAATCCGAAGCTTTAGCTCTTTTCGATCCCCACCCGAAAAAAAAAGTGCTAATTTACGATGTATCACAAGACCATCATGACTATCTCTAACCTTCCTGTGGCTATCACGAATGCTTCGTGGGGTCCCCTCCCATGTCAATTTTCTCCCACATCCACCCACCTCTAAGCTATATGTGTACCTTCGAGCATCAGTTTCATCACCCATGAAACGGAGAAATGCCATATAAACTGGAGCCCCGCCAAGCTGAAATGCTTCAAAATGCAAGCAGAAATATTGGCCAAAACAATGGAAGACCTGAAACCAAGGGAATTTTAACCAAAAATAAGAACTCTATAAATTGTTCAAACCAGCATGAATATACACCAACCAATCCTTTTTTGAAGCTAATATATCATGAAGCTATCACCACACTGTTTGGTGGTGAACAAGAGAGAGGACAGGGAGTGCGGCCCACAATAAGTGAAATTACCTCTTATCCCCCACTCTCTGTTGTTCACCACCGCACTATTTGGTGTTTAGCCCCACTTCATAAACATCTTCATATCAACCATTTGCAACTTAAGGAGACTTTAATAGACTTTATATGCAATGATCACACATTACTAAATGATGGCAGATCAGATTCCTGGACCTGTGGTAAATACTATGTAATTAAAACATTTTAAAAGCTATCGCACTCCCTACCATGCCTCAGCCCATTTCTGCCATTATAGCTAGTATTAGCTACTGCAACTAGCACATATAGATTTTGCAGCCCATGCTTACACAGTTTTGGACACTGGTTGGCATTCAAAAAGGTCTTCCGAATTTCGTGCACAAACTCAATTCGCAACCACCACCATCTTTCATGAGGTGCTTGCTCTTTGTTTCATACCAAGCATTAGAACCTCCCGACAAAAATAATCATCAAGAGAATATTTTGAAAAAATTCCAACTCATATGGGAAGGAGTGCATCGTAATCAGAAAACCTGCATAACTTAGACCAATGTTACTTGGACAGTTCATTCCAGCTAATACCAGCATCTGTACCATTGAGCACCAAATATCAAATGACATTTGGTCCTATCAAGACCATAGGAAAGAACCACAAAGCAGCCAAGCCTAACTACGAGATATCAGCTTGTACTGGATTTTTATATATACCTTAACTGAATGTAGCACTTTGCCTAAACAAACAAACGTGCAGCTCAAATTTACTCATCACCTAACTTCCTCAAATCATGGAAATGCATTTAATACAAACTATAGGGGAACATAGTAGTAGCAATTACTTACTGTTAGCATCCAGGTGGCATTGTCAACTTCCAGGGGATTAGACTTGACATAGCGATGATTGAATGTACAACCAGTGTGCATATCCACTTTATGATCATCCTTCAAGTGGGAAACCAAGTAAGGAATATCACCAACAACGGAGCATTCATAACCAGCATATGGGCAGCTGAATGGTCTAAAGTTACAAAGTGCTTCATGCTTAAGTTTACTATAGTAAGGAGATATCTCCAAGCAACCAAATGAGCTATATTTGCAAGGGAGTTCAAGAGACTCGGCCACCTTCTCCAGTGCCAAACATCTGATTTCCCCAAGTTCTTGTCTACAAGTAGGGCACCGATTGTGGACCCTTGTCTTACATTCTGAACAAAGTGTGTGTCCATTATGACACTGTAATAGATACAAATTAGAAATGTAACATGAAACCTATTCGAAAAGAATGCAATTAACCAATCACATAGATCACTAATTACCCCAAACAGAATCTGTATGAGCCTAGAAGCCTCAATTTTCAATTGATAAGCAAAGAGAACTTGCGTTCCATAGATGTTTATAAAGAGAACAGAAAGCAATCAACCGGTTGATGTAATATAATGAACAAAATATAATAAAAGGAAAGAAATCCACATATGAGCCATTGGGGGGAGAAAAAGAAGGAGGATATTCAACTTTCGCCATAGTGTTAAAAAACTTTAAGGTTTAAAGCTATCAAACATGTTCATACCCACAAGATTATCAACTAACTTACACCAGTTAAGCATTTCCAGTGCTAATCATTTTCCTGTAGTACCTGACAACTAGAACCCCCTATCTGAAGTCTGAACTACCTTCTCTAACTAACATCATAAAGTAGAAGAAACTCAATCCTTTTCCACAAAAATGATGTTTTTTTTGTACTGAGACAATCTGTTGTTGGACAACTTATCCTCTTCTCACAAAGTACAATAATTAAGCAGTATACCACATAGTATCATCCACCATAAATTATAAAAAGCTGCAAACTTTACAAAATAATCAGCTTTAAGAGATCCCCTTAATATCTCAGGATTCTCAAAAAATATTAGAAATTACAATTCACAATGTAGACCTAATTATTATAACCAAAAGCCACAACATTCGAATCCTGCTGACCATATTCTTCCCTATTACAATTTCAAGATGTGGGTATTTTTGTGTCATTTCATCATTCATGAAAAAAATCACAAATTCCACAAAACCCATCTTCACACAAAGTACATCAAAACTCATCCCACAAAAAAATAGGGGAAAAAACTTACAAATCCACAAAATCCTCAATACACATATTTAAACCAACTTAAATTTTGATTTTCAATCTATAACCCATATATAAAATGCCCAAATTACATTCAATAATCAGCAAAACTAAATACAAAAAAAAAAGGAGAGAGATGAGAGATAACCTGGTGAATAGGTGGGTACATAGCATTAGCACAAACTGGGCATTCAAAGATTTCAACAACAGTATTAGCTGAAGAAATCAGGGGTGAAGCAACTTTTCTCCTCGACTTTGAAGCTTGATTATGATTATGATTATGATTGAGGTTATGATTATGATTAAGATTATGATTATGATTTTGTGGGTAATTGACATCTGCTTCATACAATCTCTCTGAAGACGACGTCGTTACACATTCAATCCTATCCTCCTCCATCTCCTCAATTTTTTTTTCAGCTCTCTCTTTCTAATTTCCCCTTTTTTTTCCGATCCAACCCACAAAATAAAATTAAATACCCATCAACCAAAAACTCAAAAAGATTAAAACTTTCCAATCAATTAATTGGGATTTGACAAGTTTTGGTTGTTTTTGTCGGAAAATGAGGGCCTGGATAATGGAAGATTGTCTTTTGTAAAAATTTCGAATGTTGGAGGAGAGAGAAAATATGAGGAAGAGAATGAAGAGGATGAAGAAGAAAGAGGGAAGATGCTTTGCTTTCTTTGGTTGGCTTTTTCTTGAATTTTTTTGAGGAAAATAATTTTAAAAAAGGGAGGTGGTATGTTTGATTGAATGTAATTATAATAATAATAATAATGGAGATGATGATGAATATAGGAGTATAATATTATTGATTATGGTAAAAAAAAATAGGGTATAATTAATTTTTAAAGTATTAGGTAGGGTAAGAAGAAATGAGAGGGGGACACATGAGTCAACTTATCAGAAAAATTTGCCATTAAATGTAAAAATTTGGCAGTGTCTTCCCCAATCACCATTGGAGTTATGACTTCTGACAGCCAAGGCTTAAATGATGGTGTATTGTCCTCTCTAAAAGAGGTAAAGTTTTTGAATTTGGAAATTTTTAAAAATTGTTGAAACCAAATATACATTGGTAAAAGGAATTCCACTAAACCTGTTTGCAAATGGACAAAAATTGTCCAAGGATTTCTCTAAGCAAATACTCTTTTTTTTCCCAATATTGTTCATTTGTTACTCCACATGAATTTTTTTATTGACAATCATTAGTTTTTACTTTTTACTTTATCTTTTTCTTTCTAAGAATGTGTTCTATTTAACTTATTGGTCCTGAATTTATCTGAACTTAATTTATTGAACCTCGACTAAATTGATTGGAACTTATTAAACCTGATTGAACCTGATTCAACTTATTGAACTTGATTAAACCTAATTGAAATTTATTAGACCTTACTAGCCCTGATTGAAACTTATTAGACCTTATTGGACCTGGTTGAAACTTATTAAACCTTATTGGACCTGATTGAAACTTATTTGATCTTATTAGACAAAAAAATTGACAAGTAATAACATAAATATTACCCCTAACGTAAATAGTAGTAGAACTCATTAATTCTCACTCCACTATTTGTAACTATAATAGAAGGGTATTCTCTACCGGGTATTTGAGTCCATATCAAGAGAAAGGTTTGAAAGTTCATAAACCTGGATTTAAAAATGGTTCTCCACCAAAGGAAAAGTTAGAGCATTTTAATTATCGACATTCTTCATTATGTGGTACTGATGAAAGAATTTTTGGGTATACTTAGATGGAAGGTTCTAAGAATGATGCCGAAGATGGATGATGCTTACCAGTTGGCTATCATCGTGGCAACATGCACACTACATAATTTTATTCGTTTACATGATTTAGGGATTTCAGTTTCGCAAGTAGTTGAAACCATGGAACCAAGAGCTTATTCAAATTTGACTTACAAGACGAGAACAATGAATATGGAGATTACTCGGGTGAAAATTATAGATGAATTATGGTTGGATATTGGTGAAGAAAACATATTGATTGAAAAGGATGATGTAGAAGATGAAGAAAGATACTCCAACGAAGAAAGATACTCCGATGATGATAATGAAGCAATCAATTGATAACATTTATATTTTCGGTTTTTTTCACCATATACCCCTGACAATTATTTTTTTTGCACCATATACCATTTCAACTTTTGCCTTTCAAAAAATACATTGACTTACCCTTAATGACTAATGGCGTTAAACTTCGTTAGTCATTAACCCCTAAATCCTCCTCTAATCATAATTAACTAACCTAAATCTAACCCTAACCCCTAATCTAATACCCTAACACTAACCCTAACCCTAACCCTAAACACTCATCCCATACCCTAACCTTAAGTGAACCCTAACTCTCTCACTAACCCAGCCCACCCACCCCACCTACCCCAAAACCCACCACCCGCAAACCCAGCCCCACCAACCCCCCCAACAACCACCGCAGCCCCACCAGCCCCCCACAACCACCGCAACCCCCAACCTCCCTCCCCCACCACCGCAGCCTCGCCAGCTCCCAACCTCGCAGCCCAACAACCTTCCACGCCCCCCTTGATTTTCTCCCCCAACCCAAACATCCTTCCTCCACTGATTTTCTCCCTCACCCCTTCAATTTTTGCCCCAACCCAACCCTCCTTCCCTCACTGATTTTCGCAACGGGGTTGATGATGATAATGAATCTTGGTTGTGTTTCAAAAAGTTTTGAAAATCTGGATTAGGGTCGCAAAGTTTTGAAAATCTGGGTTTAGGGTCAAAATGTTTGGAAAATCTAGATTTTGTTTCGTGATTCAATCAGTGGAAGGGGAGGGGGTTACGAGACTGCAGGGGGGATGGGGACTGCGGGGGAAGGGGGAGGGAGGGGGGACTGCAGGGGAGGGAATAGGGGTGGTGGTGTAGTGGGGGAAGGGTAAGGGATGGGGGAGGGGTGGTTAGGGTTAAGGTTAGGTATTAGATTAGGGTTAGGGTTAGGTATTAGATTAGGGTTAGGATTAAGGTTAGGGTTAGTTAATTAAGGTTTAACGGGGGGTTTAAATGTTAATGAGTAACAAAGTTTTACGCCATTAAGGGTAAGTCAATATATTTTTTGAAAGCTGGGGGGTATATGGTGAAGAAGTTGAAAGAGTATAAGGTGCAAAAAAAGATTTGTCACGGGTATATGGTGAAAAGATCGTTATATCTTTTATTGTGATTAGTAACGAAAACATGATATCTCTAGTTATTTAAAGACGAATTGCAAAATATTGTAATTATAATGATTATTATTGTTAACCTTATTTGACCGCGATTATAATATTTTTTAATAATATTATAATCAACTAATAGTAATATGAATAATCAAATAATAGACAATAATACAAGTATAATACTATATATTGTTTGATCGTTCTAAACTTCCAAATGGTCAAGCCTCTTTCGGTTTTGTTATTCGTGATTCAAAAGGGAAAGTTTTATTATGTGTTGCTGGTGCTTTAGACTCGTCGATTTCTATTCTTGTTGTTGAAGCTAGGGGCTTAAGAGAAGGTATTAGAGGGGCTATTTCTTCGGGAATTAGAAATATCATTATTGAGGGTGGTAATCTGGTTGTTGTCAACTCAATTATAATATTTGAAAAATTCCTTGGACAATTAACGCTATTATTTTAGATGCAGGTGAAGATTTGAAGCAATATGAAGATGTCCAAATTCGTCATGCTTTTCGGGAAGCTAATGCTGCTGCGGCTGGATGGCTCATCGCGGCCACACGACAATTAATACTACTTATTAGTTTGAGGTTCCTGATTTCCCTTTTGCTGTAAGCATCTGTAAGGATGCTTTTGGGTGGCCCAATTTTTGGGACCCCTCCTAGTTGTTTCTTTCCTTCTTCAAAAAAATAAATAAAACATAATACTATAAATTGTTGTACTTTAATAAAAAATTCTAATAATAGCATAATCAGCTAATAGTAATATGAATAATAAAATAATAGGCAATAATACAAACATTTAATAAAATAATAGACAATAATGCAAGTATAATACTATATAATCATTGTGATACTTTAATTAAAAATCTAATAATAACATAATCAGCTAATAGTGATATAAATAAAAAAATAATAAACAATAATATAAATGTTTATGAAATAATATTGACTATTTGGACCTTATTAGACTTGATTGGAACTTATTACACCTAATTAGAACTTATTGGATTTAATCAGAACTGATTGAAACTTAGTGCATTTGATTGAAACTTATTGAACCTTATTAGACTTGATTGGAACTTATTGTCCTGATTGGACCTGATCGGACCTGATCGGAACTTACTTATTTGTTTGGATAGAGCGGAGCAAAAATCATTTCAGGCTATCGTCTTCCTCGCGTTGCTGCTCACATGGTGTCTACTGTGGTTGCAGAAGCAGATAGAGAATAATACCCGATAAAACACTCCAATTTGTTCATGTTGCTGCTCTTCTAAACCCTAATTTGATGAACTCTACTCCACTTTAACACAAACAATGTGTACAAGAGACACTATTTTGTCTGCTAGGGTTTATCAACCCTTTTCTATAAAAAATCTC
Source organism: Beta vulgaris subsp. vulgaris (assembly GCF_026745355.1). Lineage (NCBI taxonomy): Eukaryota > Viridiplantae > Streptophyta > Magnoliopsida > Caryophyllales > Amaranthaceae > Beta > Beta vulgaris. Next base: position 2,068,481 of record NC_079206.1, on the reverse strand, counting down.
AGCAGATCAAGCATTACTTCAATTCGAGTTCGAAAACACTCGGACCAATTCAATTCATCGAAATTATTTAGTGTTGGAGTTAATTTCACTCGTCGGAAACCCACTTTATATTGTAAATCGACTGAGAATGCACCAAATTCGGACACAGAAGATTTTGTGACTAGGGTTTTGAAGGAAAACCCTAGCCAAGTAGAACCCAGATTTCAAATTGGTGATAAAGTGTATACTTCGACTGAGAGGGAGAATTTGAAGAAGAATAAATATCGTTTTGGGGCTCTTGAGGTGTTAAAGAGGCTAAAATTGAAGGACAAGGTGAGAATAAACGAGGCGTCGGAGGAAAATGGAGATAGAAATTTGGAGGGTAATGTGTATTTGAATGATATTTTGAGGGAATATAGAGGGAAGCTATATGTTCCTGAGCAAATGTTTGGGGTGGATTTGTCGGAAGAAGAGGTATTTGATCGGAATATCGAGGCGTTACCTAAAATGAGCTATGAGGAATTTGTGAAGTTTATGGTTAAGGATAAGGTTAAGTTGTTGAGTTTCAAGGAGCAGAGTGGAATTGTTTCTGGGGATGAAATGAGAGATTTTATTGTTGAGCTGAAAGATACTCCCGGGGAGAAGAGCTTGCATCAAATTCAATGGTGAGATATTGATTGATTGCTCGAAAAGTTTTGATTGGTTTTGAATGATTTTGATGATAATGTTATGCAGTTATTGGCAGGGCAATGCAGTTGGGTGCTGATCAAGCAAAGGAGCTCTTGGCAGAGTACACTGGTCCTCAGTATGAAATAGAGACACGAGCTATGGTAATTTTACTCCTTAATTTACTGTCAATTTTGGCTGGAAGAATGAGGGTTTCTTATCTTACTCAAAGCACAGGTTCACAAATTCATGTATGCTAGATAAAGTTGTTGGAAGAATGAAAATGCAAAATTGTGTTGTTTTACATGTTTGCAACTGTAGATATTGAGTGGTTTAGAGATAAGTTTGTTGGATCTATCATAGTGAATAGCTGTTATATGAGCTACTTGTCATGTTTGCTGTTAAATTTCACTAATTTCTGTAGGGACTTGGGTTGTAAAGAGATATTCTGCAACAAATATGTATAAATAATTTTTTCAAAATAAAATCACATCGCACTCTTAATCCTTGCTGTTGAGACCTCATATTCTTAATTGTGTAGGCAAGACATTCTTGTGAGGCACCTGGGTAGTTATGGTTTGACAATTTTCATTTATGCCTTGTATGGATGGCCTGATTATTATCATTTGCAGGAGTTTAGATTTCTGCGCCCTTCTTTTCAAGTGTTTCATATTGTCATGAGATGGCCCATTATTGTGAACTTAAGTTATGTAAGTCAAGGGTTATCATGCTCTTTGTCTGAAAGTGTTTCCTTTTGTTCCAACTTCCAACTCTTGATTTCCTATCATGGAATGCATTTACCTCACTGCTTCCTTGCTGGAGATTCTATGGACATTGTCGAGATATCAGATTGCAGAGTATTGAGAAAGGAAAATGTAAAACTCTCAAAGTGTATGGAATTCGTTTTAATCTTTGGCAGTTTTAGGAATTAGGATCAATTTCTTTTGCTTCTCACCATGCTTCAAAATCTAGAGGTGAGATAGAGTTTATTCCTTCTCTTTTATTCTTTTTTTTTTTTTTAATCTCTCTCTTTAGCATAATGAGGCGTTGTGTACTCGTGTCATATGTATTTCCTTTGTACTATGAATATTAAGTATTTGTTTCATTACTTTCTGCTCTCCTTGAAGAAGCTATGTCCCAAATGATGCATGATTTTTTTTTTTGTTTGCATTGAAATGAACCTTTAGCTTCCCCCCCCCCCCCCAACAAACAAAAGCAAAAAACAAATGAAAATGGGTTGCACAAGAGGTGCAATGTGCACAACAAAATCTACTTTTCTAGAATGTTGTTAGGAATATCAAACCTCTTGCTAACTTTATGTCTTTTGGTACAGACATCGATTGTGAATTCGCCCGAGTACCCTAATCCTGTTGCATCCTCCATTTCGAGCAGAATCATGGTGGAATTTGGAATGGTTACAGTCGTCATGGCAGCTGCTGCAGTTATTGTTGGAAGCTTCCTCGCTTCAGCTGTATTTGCAGTCACTAGTTTTGTTTTTGTTGCCACTGTGTACATTGTTTGGCCTGTAGTCAAGCCTTTTCTTAAATTTTTCTTTGGCATCATATCTGGAATTGCAGAAAGTGTCGGGGATAAATGGGCTGACATTTTCATTGATGGAGGGGTTGTTTCCAAGTTACAGGAATTCTATATTTTTGGTGGTGTATCTGCCAGTCTTCAGATACTAAGACCAATCATGCTAGTCCTTTTAATTATGGTTCTCCTTGTACGTTTTACTCTTTCGAGAAGACCAAAAAATTTCAAGAAGTGGGTATGCCACCACCTCTCTATCATATATAGGTAGCACTGAGTAAGTTTTTATATGTGGCTGTTATCTGTTCATGCTAATTTTTATGATGTGTGTATCGTGTAGGACATATGGCAAGGTATTGATTTTTCACAATCCAAGCCTCAGGCTCGAGTTGATGTAATTTCCTTTCACGACTATGCATGTTTTTTCCCCTTTTTTTAAAAATTTATGTCATACTTTTTGATACTTACTATATTTTCTTGTAGGGTTCAACTGGGGTTACTTTTGCTGATGTGGCTGGCATTGAAGAAGCAGTTGAAGAACTTCAAGAGGTAAAATAATATCACTTTGACTGTCATGCACACTATAAAGGAACTCTATTTGCAAATAATAGTATTAGATTGAGAATATTAATCATAGCAAAAACTGGATGCTGTTACTGCTTAAACTTCCTTTCTCATGTTGAGGAACATGGGTTTTTCTAGTAAGAATGCATTGTTTGACAAATAAAAGAGAACTTGGTGGGTAGCTTTTCCTTCTGGTGGTAGATTGTTCTGGTCTCAGCGTAAAAGTTACTAGTTGTCGTCCAAAGTTATAAGGAGCAATAATTACTGAAGGAGCTTGAGTCATTAAGAATGAAATATTATTGTCTTATGACTATGTCTATCGTGGTCTGTATACAACTGTACACGTGTTTTTCCTTTGTGAGATTGGGCAATAGATGATCAACGTTTAGTTAAATAGGCCTTTCCTGGACTGCTTGACGGCACATGACTCTACGGATCTCTACATGACGCATTTTTAAGCAGCATTATTTTGCATGTGCTTCGTCATTGCCTATATATCTCTCATAGCTCCACATATAATCATTGCAATATTTCCACACCTTGTTTCTTTGGTTTAAGCGTCGTTTGGGAATCTAAATTTCAAGAAAGTTATTCATTTTGCATAGACAACTTTTCTGGAAAGATTGAATGATTCCATCTCCCAAAATGTGTTTATGTTGTGCTTTTGTAGTGGTGAGACAGAGCTACCTGCTGTTTTTGAATTAATTTTGGGGTTTGAGTGTTTTTGTCCATCCACGGATTTATTACATGTTCTTTATTGTGCATTGGGAGAGAGAGAGAGAGAGAGAGAGGGGGGGGGGAGACTAGAAACTAATAAGTAGGAGAGGTTCTCTGGCTAATCTATTTTCTGTTTGGACTAGGACTACAACATTATGGCTTCTGGTGACGTGGGATAGAATGCTCATAATTTATACTTTTACTTTGGTGCTAAGATGCTCTGGTTTTCTCGTGTTTATTAAATGATGTACATCATGCTTGGCACACACACTTTTCTTCATTGTTTGATTGACATGATCTAAGGCATGGTAAAGCAAGAGAACTTTGAGTTATCTAGTGGTGACGTGTTTATATTGGTATAACAGGAAACAGGCTTCAGGTTCTGGTGCATGACAGTTATTTTTAATACTTCACTTTGGTCCTAAGTTGCTCTAGTTTTTCTGTGTCTATGGAATGATGTACAGCATGATTAGAGCACACACTTCTTTCTCCATCTTTGCTGTTGGGAGAGATCGGTCTTTTGTGCTGTATAGTCTTCTTCTCCTTTAATGGGTCGCTTTAGAATGTTAATTGATCAAGCAGCCTCCCTTTTGATTATGGAACCTTTGTTTTTCAATTTTTAACTTCGTTGTCTTTTGAATCTCTGAGGTATTTTATTGCTGAATTCATTACTGTTTATCCTGTATACATTTTGTAGTTGGTGAATTACTTGAAGAATCCAGATCTATTTGACAAAATGGGGATCAAACCTCCACATGGAGTCCTTCTTGAAGGGCCACCTGGTTGTGGAAAGGTAATATTGATGGTGTTTTATTTTGTTCTGTTGGTACATGCAGTGTCCAAATATTTATCTTCTGTCTGGCAGACATTAGTTGCAAAAGCTATAGCTGGTGAAGCTGGTGTTCCATTTTACCAAATGGCTGGGTCAGAGTTTGTTGAAGTTCTCGTTGGTGTTGGCTCTGCACGTATCAGGGATTTATTCAAGAGAGCCAAGGTAAAACTGACATGTTCCCAACCAAGTAAGATTGTGATGCTTGTTTCTTACATTGTGTATTGGGTGGAAATTTATCTTGGACAGACTGATGCTTGCATTGTGTATTTGGTGGAAAATTATCTTGGACAAACTGATGCTTGCTTTGTGTATTGCGTGGAAAATTATCTTGGAAAGCCTGATGCTTGCATTGTGTATTGGGCAGAATGATTCTTGCACTTTCTTGCCTCCTAATAGAACACGTCATATTTATCGTCAGAATCATGTAGCACGCGATGTCGCTTTATAGATGCTATTTGTATCTGACCTTTGATTCACGAGTTTGGGTCTTTGGGATCCCTTCTGCATAATGTTGCTATGAATTAACATAGCTTGGACAGATTATAATCATAAAGAGATCAAGGAAGAAGATGAACTTTGATTGAATAGTAATAGGTAAAAAGCAAAAGTAACAGATATTCAAGCTTTCGAGAGGCTTGATTCTCTCCCAATTGAACTACAAGAGTTCACTAATTTTTCCTTAACAATTTTCAACATACTTTTCTCTCTCTAATTAGCCCTGTATATAGAGTAACTTCTTTAACACAACTACCTAGCTTATTCCCCAAGCTAACTAATGTAGATAATATCTAAATTACCCTTCCCTCTAATATTGATTCATAGCAAATGTTTCCTGAATAGCAGAGGGTTCATGTTGTGCCTAATCTGTAGATAATTTGAGAAATTCACTGGCAAGGGTGGCAGTAATCATCTATTTAATCGTGTCTTGTCCTTGTGGGTAACTATGATACATGCTTCCTGGAGCTGATAAGATAGAAAGTGTCAAAAACAATTGATCTTCATCATTTCTGATTACCATGAACTTTCTTTTTGCAGGTAAATAAGCCATCAGTCATATTCATTGATGAGATTGATGCATTAGCTACACGGTACATAGCTTACTGTCAGTTAGTTTATTAAAATATGAGTTTTTTTTGTCAGGAAGTACCTAATTAAACACAAGTTTTGTAGGGAAGGACCTAATAAATTTCTTTTTGTCTAAAAAGACCTATTAAAATACTTCCGATTTATGAATTTCAGGCCAAAACACCAAATTCCGGCATTGACTTTTTTTTTTAACTCCAATTGACTGTCAATTCTTTCATTCTGTCTTACCGCTCATTGCTGTAAGCTCATCTGCAATCAACGCCATAGTTTGGTGTTTTGGCCTGAAATTCATAAAATGGTTGCTATTAACAACCAAAAGTATTTTAATAGGTCTTTTTAGGCAATTTTTTATTATTAGGTCCTTCCCTACAAAACTTGTGTTTTATAAGGTACTTTCTGACAAAAGACCCTTAAAATATTGTAAATCATATGTCTATTGCGCATCTTGTTCTGATTCTCCTGGATCTTGTGGATTCAGACGTCAAGGAATATTCAGTAATTCAAGTGATAATCTATACAATGCATCAACTCAAGAGAGAGAAACTACCTTAAATCAGCTTTTAATTGAGCTTGATGGTTTCGATACTGGAAAAGGTGTCATCTTTCTAGGTGCTACAAACAGGATGGATTTGTTAGATCCTGCACTTCTTCGACCAGGTCGTTTCGATAGAAAGGTTTGTATTACCTTTAGAAGAACAGTGTATTATACTACTTGTACCCTTGGCTTTACATACTTTCGATTATATTACAACTTATGAACAATCATTTTATACTTGTGTCTGTTATCTCTACCTTGTCAAATCAAGTTTGAGGCTTTGAGCATAAATAAGTTGAGTTTTGCAAAAATAAGTGAAGTTGCCCAATAATAAATAAGTTTGGCAAGATAAGTTCACCAAAGATAAGTTCACTAGAAGCAATTAGGGTATATGCATACCAATATATTTGTTGTAGTCAGTTAATTTGTTGATACGCTGCCTAGGTAAGTTATTTTAGTTAATGTGTCCGTTTAGCTTCTCTGGTCTCATCCTTAAACTGTTTGCCTAGCCTACATGATGCAAGTATTTTTAAAATGAAGGAAGTTCAATGTTAGTAAGATAGGCTTAAAAGAACCTACTCTTAATTCGTATGTGCTGAATAGATGAATTTTGTATATGGTAACTCTTTTTCTTTTTCCCAGCATTTCTGTATGGTACTCTATATTCTCTGACTATCTCAAAATTTTCTTCTTTTTTTGTAGATAAGAGTTCAACCTCCTAGTGCTAAAGGAAGATTGGAAGTCTTGAAAGTTCATGCTCGGAAAGTAAAATTGTCACCTTCTGTTGACTTGTCCACTTATGCAAATGACCTACCTGGTATGGCAAAGTCCAAAAGTTAACATATGTTTTCAAACATGTTCTTTTTTAGTGAAGGAACTCTTTTGGTATTTTAATTTTGAGATGATGAACTATCTATAGGATATATTGACCTCTATAGATGTGATTGTATGGCTTGTGAATAAAGTCAATATGGATAAGATATGTTATGCATGTTCAGGATGGAGTGGTGCTAGGTTGGCTCAGTTGTTGCAAGAGTCTGCTTTAGTAGCTGCTAGGAAAGGGCATGAAGAGATTGAGCAGTCTGACATTGATGATGCTGTGGGTCGACTAACAATTGGGCCTAAACGTGTTGGCATAGAGTTGGGGCACCAAGGACAATGTCGCAGGGCTACAACTGAAGTTGGAACTGCTATGACATCTCATTTGCTTAGAAGGCTTGAGAATGCAAAAGTTGAACCTTGTGACCGTGTGTCTATCAACCCACGTGGCGAGGTGACTTTTTCCCCGTTTCTTTCCTGGAAATATATTTTGATAGCTACCTTGTCAGCCTTCAGTAAGCATTCTGTGTAGAGAGCACGGCTGCTAGAAGAAATCAGATTTCACATTCTAGATTTATGACAAGTTTTTCTGTAGGACTGTTGCATAGTAAGAAATGCTAACTTGAGTTTAGATGTCATACTTTCTATATGAAAGAAGCCTCTCTTAATGACTGCTTCATATCTCTTGCTAAATACTACTAATGAACAAGAGCTCTTGTTTCCTTAGTGCTTGGAGGTAGGTTTCTTTGATGAGATATTGAACTTCAATTAGTTTCAAAATATTAGTTCATGCACATTATCTATGATGTTCATTTGCTTTCTCCAAAATTTCTATTGACAAGGCTTGAAATATGTAGATCTTAGTTGATTGAATGATTGACTATTGCTTGGAAGTAGGATGGTTAGTTTATTTCTGTAGAACTGTCAAGCAATTAACAGAAATACTCTGATGGTGTTGTGTAGGTGTGATCTACACCACTCCTCCTAACATGTATTGAGTTATTTTTGCAGACATTGTCTCAAGTCGTGTTTCATCGTCTGGATGATGAGCTGTACATCTTTGAGAGGCGGCCCCAGTTGCTATATCGTTTACAGGTCAGACATTAGGATTTCTTAGCTTATTTAGTTTTTTGATCAATTTGTTATTTCTTTGTGGCTGACCTGCTTTACCTGGAAAGATATTACTCGGTGGGAGGGCTGCTGAGGAAGTTATATATGGACGTGATACATCGAGGGCATCAGTTAATTATCTTGCTGATGCAACCTGGCTTGCCCGGAAAATAATAACCATGTAGGTTCATTTCTCAGCTTCTTGTTCCACTTTTATATGTTTGCCTTCATTTTTGATAGATAAGTTTTCTGAAATCTCTACCAGATGGAATCTAGAGAAGCCTATGACCATACATGGGGAACCACCTCCCTGGAGGAAGACGGCTAAATTTGTGGGACCCAGACTGGATTTTGAGGGATCGTTGTATGATGATTATGACCTTATTGAACCCCCAATTAATTTCAATTTGGATGATCAAGTTGTCAAGAGGACTGAAGAATTGGTGCAGGAGATGTATAAGAAGACTGTAACATTGCTTAGGCGGCACCATGCAGCTTTGCTCAAAACTGTGAAGGTATGTGCATGTACATATATCGTTATTACTTATTAGTATATCAAAGACATTTTCACAAAATGTTATTATATATAAGCGAGGGTGATTACTTGTTGCTAGCTGCAACAAGTTTATATAAATTGATTAGCTCATTGAAGGAAATGAGGCTAAGAACTTCTGCCAGCTTTTCTTCTCTTTAAGTGCCCCCAACATGAGTATGGACCCTGCAGTTGGATTTTTTCACTTTTGTACCTTTGAACATACATGAGGGGACCCCTTTCAGTTCTTGGCCAATCTAAGGGCTCTCAATGAAGTCTCATTTTACTCTTGACGGAATTTGTAGCTCTCTTATTACTCAAGACGCCGATGCTGATTTATATCTTGTTGGATGGATACCTTGGCTAAGAGAACCAATCTCATCCTGATGGACGGGAATAGAAAACTCGTCGGGTACACCCTTCACCATTAGTTGGAGTCTCCAGCAAACTGCCTGTTCTTTTTCCCTCTTTTGGTTATGCAAGTGTCGAATGCTATGCAAGTGTCAAATGCTACATATATGCAACATGGTCAAGTTCTGTAATTCTCGTCTCAGAATACATTACCCGTTTGCGTTAGAGACAGATATTTAGCAGAGTCCAAGGGGGAGAAGGTAGTGATGTATGATTGCTCACCTAGTTGTTGTGGAAATGGATACAAGTTATGGGCTAGAATGTAAGGGTTCTTTGAGGGTAGGTATTCCCTTATTCTTCCCCTCTACCCCCAAAGGGTCTCGCCTGCTAAGCTAGACTAACTGACCGGCAGGCGGCAGATGCTGGTACAATAAGGTCCATCCTCGTAATTCCTGAAAACTTAGTATGTTACAGCCATTCTCACATCTGTTATGTTTCATTTTCAGGTTCTTTTAAATCAAAAGGAGATCAGTGGAGCAGAAATCGATTTTATCCTCGACAAATACCCTGCTGAAACACCCGTAAACCTTCTTTTGGAGGAGGAAAATCCTGGTAGCCTTCCCTTCTTCAGAGAGGAGCAAGGATATGAACTAGAGTATGAATTAACAACTCCATCAAGTGGTGAATTGGTGTGAAATCTGGCTTTTCATAGATCATCTTGCCCAACTACGTTTTTTATGCAAAAAAAATGCATTTATGCGCCAATCAGGCAAAGATGAAAAATGCATGTAAGTATTTTGTAAGCTCTCATATGAAAATGAATGTTGAGATATTAACATGAGTTTGTAAATTGTAAGGCTATGTTTTCTTTGTAGTTCTGAACTTATTACTTTACTAGTTAAAATCATATTAGACTGAAACCAAACTAGAATTATTCAGACCAAACTAGTTTAGACTTCCTTAAATCTGTTTAGTTATTACTAAAGGTGCGTCTTCTTTACTTTACAAAAATACTTCCATTGTATTTTTTCTATTTTAACATTTGTTATTTATGAAAGTTTAAAATTAATTGTTACTAAATTTGGCTAAAAACTATCTCTATCTTTCTTCTATCACATTGGTTTCTTTATTTATTTTGTTTCTATATAGCCTCATTCGTAAGTGTCAACATTCAATCTGTTAAGAAAAATGTGGAGGAAGTAAGTTCTTGGGTTGATCAAGACTAATTAGAGTTAATTAGATTTGAACATAAGGTCAAATTAGGATTGGTCAAGTTTAATTACGTCTAATATGTTTATTTTAGATAAGTTTAGATAAAGAGGATGTACCCTGAATATGATAATTTCATATTAGTGAAAATATTACACCCGTTAACAAAGAGTTACTCACAATGTAAAATCATGTGGCATAACAACACGAGATCTAATAGTTTTACCTCACCCAACTTATGTTCATCTAAAAAGCTATCTTTTATGTTTTAAGAATAGAAATTTTCTGTAATTTCTTGTTATAGGCGCTTGTATAGTCAAAATCATGGGGGATAAGCAAAGAAATGGGGAAAAAATGAAATGTGGGCCCCACCTAATTTTGGATGGATTTAACCTAAGGATAGCAATAATACTTTAGGAACAAAAAAGATAGTTATTTCAATAAAGATTATATAAGAAATCCCTTCAAAAAAAAAAAAGATTATATAAGAAAGATGGTTAAAATAAAAAAATCTTTTTAATTAATAAAAAAAACATTAGAGGATTAAGTGAGAGTTCAATGGTAGAAAGCCTACCTCCCAATTAAGAGGTTGGAAGTCCTGGTTGAGTCTTCAAATTTCAACCCCCGAAATTTGGAATATAATAGGTTTCTTTATAGATGTATACTCACAATTATCGATGTTAATGGATGATGTTTTTCCAAATACTTTGTCTTGATGGATGATGTTTTTCTAAATACTTTGTCTTAATTTTATGATAGTAAAAAAAAATCACGATCAATAAATAGTAATACCTCCATTTTAGTATTCAATTTCATTTTAAAATCTTCAACTCTATTTATGAGTGGTCAAATATACCCTACTTGAAATGGTAATAGATATCCTATCTACACCTACCCTCCATAACTCACTCCCTCTCTTCTTTTTAAGCATTTTTATAGACTATTTTACCATTTATCTTTTCCACACCATCCACTAGGGGTGAAAGTTATTCGGATAAAATCCAAAATTCAATTCAATCCAATTTGAATTAGTAATTTGGATCGGATTTGAACTGTGTTCGGATTGGATTCTGATCGAGATTTTTTGAAAAATTGGATTTTCGGATCGGATTGGATTGAGGGTAAACGGATCCAAAAATCCAATATAACCAAATAGTAATATGCCTTATATTATGTATCTGGATTGGGCGTAAGTGCTTAACTGATTTTTTTTTTTATATATAAAACTTATGCCATAGCCCAATACACATAGCACTTCAACCCTTCCCCTAAAACACTAAGTGTACTTAATTCCTCATTTTCTAAATTTACTAAGTTATTGTTGTGCTTAATTCATTTCATCGAAAAACTAGAGTTTTAAAAATATCGAATTTTCGGATCGGATCCAATCTAGAGAAAGAAAAATCGGATTGGATTGGATTGGATTGGATTCAAACCCTAATTGGTTTGGATTTGGATTGAAAATTTGAAATCCAAATTTTATTCGGATCGAATTGGATTAGGCCATAATCCAAACCACACACCAAACTTTCACCCTTACCATCCACCACCACCTGCCACCCCTTGCAACCACCCGCCATCACCTACTTTTCACTGCCACCCGCCACCTCCTCCACCACCCACCTGGAAGCAGTGAAAATTTCTTAACGCGATGGGTGAACATCTGGCCTGGACGTTTGTCCCATGGAGCGAACGTCTGGCCTGGACTTCCTCCCCATGGAGCGAACACCTGGCCACGACGTTCGCCCCAATGAGCGAACGTCCAGGCCAGACGTTCGCCCATCGTCCTAAAAAAATTTCGACTCCTTCCAGGTGGCTGTGGCAATGTGGTGGTGGTGGCAGGAGATGGATGGTGGTGGAGTGAGGTGGCTGGTGGTGCGGGTGGTGGTGGCGGTTTAGGGAAAAAGAAGGAAAAGGTTAGAGATGTAATTTCAACTTTTTTTTGGGGCGATTTCAAGTACTTTTGGGGAGATGAATAAAAGTTCGGTTTTTAGCATTAGAACAACTATAAAAGTTGGACACCTCCCGAACTACAACAAGAAATAAGAAGATACCATCACATGTCGCAACTCGCATAGGACCATGTACGAGGTTCAAATATTCAAATATTTGCGAGGATCTAAAATATAGGAGAGTGAGATTATTGGACCAGTTTAGCAATGTAATTAGTAAAAATAAATTAGAAGGTAAAAAAAAGTTAGTGAAAAAATGATGTGGAGAAAAAAAAAGTGTTACAAAAAAAGAGGAAAAACTATCTGCAATCCTTAGGGTTGCATGTGAGAAGCTAAAAATGGAAATAAGTTGCATTAATTGATCATTTATTATATCAGTTGATGCAAATTTTTTCCATAAATTTACAACTTATTTCCACCTTAAGTAGTGTATTTATGTCTTATATATAACTCTAACGGCTCGTTTGGTAGTTGGTCATAAATGGTGGTAATGGGAATAAATTTGTGTGTAAATTTGTGAAAAATATAACTCTATCATTCCCATGGTAATGCTAATTCATCCTAAAGTGTCCACTTTCCTTCTTGAATTTTCATTCCCATCCAATACCACCTTGTAGGGTGGTAATGAGTGGTAATGAAAATTGGTTCCCCTTGGAGACAAAAACACAAGTTTAGGGGTGAGATTGCTTACCCATGCATGGAGAAAAAATGTCTCCCCATGGAGATTTTAAGGGTTTTTCCCTAATAAAATTACACTTAAAATTCATTCCCATTACCACAATTTATTAACGACTACCAAACGGACCATTGGATATTGGATAGTGAAAAAAAAAAAAAAAAAAGGATAGAGAAATTATGACTTATGAGCATACTAATGTCAATTGTCTAAGACCATAACAATGCCCACAAATTCTCATTTGATTTCAATTAGTATAATTTTGAACCAAACGTTCATCTGATTCCAAGTAGCTCCCCTAAAATACGGACCAAAGAGTTTCCGACGAAATTGGAGATTTTTAAGTTGTGATAAAACAAAAACAAATTTCACAAAACAAAAACAAATTTCACAAAAGTTACCCAGAAAAAATCCCTTTTTTGTTGCTCTTTTTTCAAATTAAATTCATCCCTTCTCTCTCTCCACCACCTTCGCTCTACAACAACTGACTTTCAATAGAAATAGTAAGAAATTACATTGAAACATTAAGAGTTAAATTTACACTATTAACTTCTTTATAATTATTGTATTTTATGGATGAGAAATGAAGAAGGCTCAAAATGGTGGATTACATGTGAAAAAATGTAGCATTAAAAATAAGAATTGTGATGATTTTGGAGATAACAACAACAACAATAACAACGAGAACAACCGAAGCAACAACAACAGCTTTTATGAACTTTGTCTTTCATTAATTTGGTGTTTTGTTTTCTTGTTTTATTGTGAAGTTTGTCTCAGCGATGGACATGGAGGTACTTTTTATCTTTCTTTATTATTATTTATTTAAATTTTGCCATTTTGATGTGTCCTTAATTTCTGGGTTTGTGTTTTTCGTTTGTTTTTATTCATACCCATTTTGTAATTTGTGATTTTAGGCAACACCCAGTTGTTCCTTTTCCCTGATTGTTTTTGGATTACAATGTGGGACCATTTTAGGTTTTCCTTGATTACTTCTTAATTATATTGTTTTATTATGGTATTATGAGCTATTATTGTTTTGCTTTTTTAAAATTTGTGGCTAGATTTGTTAATTTTGTCATGATGTAGTAATTAAAGCTTTGCCTTTTTTGATTTGTATGATTAATGAGCAATTGAGCATCTTATGGGTTGTATGATGAAATGAATCTGTCTTTTGAGGGTTGTAATTTGGACAATTATGATACTCTTTTAGGAAATGTTGTTGTTTCATTACAATCAACTTCATGGATTCTATATCTTTTTGTAACATCTCATTGAAAATGCCATTTTTGGGGAATAGACGAGAGAGAGCGACTAAGGGTAGTGATGTAGACGTGATTTGTTTGCGCGACTTGATTGGCTAACCTAGGTGGCATCCACATGAACAATGTTATTTTTATTAATAGCTCCTTAAGCTCCCATAGACCCCATTATTAGATTTGTATTAAGCCAACTACCTATAGTTATTAGTACAATATATTAACACGATCAGTTTTTCTTAGTTTCTTACAGCAATCTGTGCTATGACCTTAGAGATGCATTTTGTCCATCTATGTTGGCATTGTGTCATCACCTATTGCTGTTGTTGGAACATTTTGCTTCCTTGTTGGCGTATATACAGTTCAATTGGTGCAGTTAATTTGCTGCCTGCTTAGCCCCAGTGAAGCTAATGACACTGACTCAAGTTCATATTTATTGTCCAGAGACTCATCACTACCCTAATTATAGAAGCACGTCATCGGAAGCTAAGCTTGCTGGCAATGGAAATTCGAATGTCCATAAAATCGCTGTTGGTAACTTCACTGACAGCATGTTGTTAAAGGTTAATATATCAATAAACGTCAACATTTCTACCATTCAAGGGCTAGGTTCTTCCAATTCTAGTTGCTCACTTCCTAGGCATAAAGGGGTGGAAGAATTGGTCTTTTACATATTAAGATTAGGATACAACGGCTTAGTGTGCGAAATACCTCATCAAATAGATCAAAGAATGAACAAACTAGAGGACCAGCAACATGGTATGGCTCTGGATACTACCTATTTAAAGCTCGATGAGTCCCAAAATACAACAATATCAGGAAAAGGGGTGGTAACCTCTAGCGAACAAACAAATATCACCCATCGACTTGAACCCGATGGAACAGCTTACAATTTTGCCTCTGCAGCCAAAGGGGCAAAAGTTGTGGCTCATAATAAGGTAGCAAAAGGAGCAAGTAACATTCTGGGGAAGGATCACGATAAATACCTTATAAACCCTTGTTCTGTATCAGACAAGTATGTTGTAGTTGAGCTTGCAGAAGAAACGTTGGTTGATTCTGTCAGGATTGCAAATTTTGAGCATTACTCCTCAAACTTTAAGGAATTTGAATTGTGGGCAAGCTCGACTTACCCTACTGATTCATGGACCTTTATTGGAAAATTTGTTGCTGCCAATGTCAAGCATGCTCAGACCTTTGTTCTGCCTGAACCCAAATGGGTAACTTTTTTGAACTTGAGTTTGGTTAGTCACTATGGATCTGAACATTACTGTACATTGAATGTCTTGGAAGTTTATGGTGTTGATGCTATTGAGCGGATGCTTGAAGATCTAATGGTGACTTCTGGCAGACCGTTTCCTAGTGAACAACCATCAAAGATTAATACAACAGAAGTTTCATCAGTAAAGCCTCAGGATGTTACAGGTAATGAGAAAAATGGTAGTGAAGTTCTTAATGGAAGTGATTCTTCTGGTAAAGGAACGGGAACAAGTGATGAGCCAAAGGCAAACATAGATGTGACTAAGAGTCCTGGCACCTCAAGCAAGGTCCCTGATCCAGTCGTGGGAAAGTCAAATAGCAGAATTCCTGGCGACACTGTTCTGAAGATCTTAATGCAGAAGGTGAGGTCGGTGGAGGTCAATTTGGCTTTGCTAGAAGAGTATCTCAAGGAGCTAAACCAAAAACAAGGGGATATTATCCCTGAATTCAACAATGAAATCTCGAAAGTTACTTCACTGCTCGACAGTGAAAGAAAAGGAATCAACGAACTAGTTGAGTGGAAGGAAGAAACGGTATTTTGCCTAACTTTTCTGAAGTTAATGAGTCTTCTCCATATTCCATTCTATCTTAAATGTTTGAAAAAAGAAATTCCTTTTTTTCCCAGGACAAGCATATTGAAGACTTCGAGTTATGGAAAGCAGTATTCTCATCACAAGTTGATGAATTGATCTGTGAAAATAGGATCCTCAGGTCCGTTGCCTTTTCAGCTTGCAAGTTTTCTTCTGTAGCTGCTACGTAGTGGTTTGGTTTATGCCATGACACCATATGCATTTTTTCCCGAATTTCTTTTTTTTTAATGGGTGAAGCTTCTAGTTAAATAAATCATTACAAGTTGATGGTGGCTTTCTTTACTCTGCTGCTTGGAGGGGAGTAGAGTGATAAAGAGGAAGACTCAAATTTCCTCCTACCCTTTCATTTTGGCATATTATTGTAAAAGATCTGTCTGATGGTTAGTGTGTCATTTAGTCAAACAAAAAGTAACAAAAATTGCAAAGAGATATTGTAAAAAGCTTAATAGCTACCCCAAATCTATAGATTTAACCAGTTACAAAATGTATACTCAGAAGTTAAGGAAAAAAAGGTAGAAAGTTAGTGGTATGGTGACGTTTTTACCTGTTTTGGATCGATCTAATATTGACCATCTTTGGTGCTGATCTCACTGATGGAGCAAGTTTCTCTCCTCGTTTGATGGCTTCTTTATGTTACATCTTCTTTTTCTCCTTCGATGATCTGACTACATCTTTTATTACTGCAGATCTCTTGTGGAAAACATAGAGAATGACCACACTAGTCTACAGAACAAGGAGCTTGCTGTTTTATTAGTGAGCTTCTTCTTCTTGTGCATAGCATTCCTCAAGCTAGTCTCCAAGCGGGTTTTGCTCTCTTTTGGAGCTTCTCGCGGTAATGATGCTTCTAGAACTACCGGAGGCTGGTTGTTAATACTCCTTAGCAGTGGCATCACGATGTTAATAACTTTGATCTAGTGAATAGCCATGTGCTGATGTGCGTGCAGTTATTCACCATCTCTGAAGAACTGCATGGAGGACAGTGAGTCGGTATCATAAGATTCAGACGGCTTCCTGCCCCTTAAGTCGGGGCAGAGATGTATTAGGTAGAACGAGCATGCATCTTTTGCAGAAGTAACTCTCGTGAAATATGTTCGGTTCTCTGATAGTAAAGGATCCATTTCATCATGTCCACTTGGTACTTGGTACTTGGTAGGTTAAGACATGGTTGTTAACTTGTTATAGGCTTTGAATTAGGATTAGTTAGGTTGCTGCCATTATATATGTAGAATTCAGCCGAATGCAGGGCTCAATATTGCACTTTCACTGAAAACTCAATAAATATTAAAAAAACAAGATCATGTTTGTGTTGTTTTATTTTTCAGTATACGTTCCTGTGTTCAACTTAGATTACAGGTTGAATGCTGTTCTTGGACAATATCTTAATCCAAGGAGCTATAGCTTTGTTTTTAGCAGAGTAGATGTAAGCCAGGAAGTAAATCGTGAATACGGGCGCTTTCGCGGTTATCGATTACAATGACGCAAAAGCGTTTGTAACAGATAAATGGAACGGATTGCGGTTAACGCAACATGAATTAAACGAGTAACAATATAGCTTCAACAATATAATTACAGTAGATCGACACGTGATATAGTTCAATGTATATGTTGTAGTTTGATTAATAGGAACAAAATCAATGAAATAATAAAGGTGAGAAAACAATAAAGATTAACAAATAAAGAACACAAGGATTTACGTGGTTCAGTCAAACTAGATTGGGTCGGGCTCGGGCAATCCATGGGCCAGTTCGGCCCATGCCCACCTCTACCTCAAATGATGTGAAATTCTGTCATGAATTCATAAACTGATTCCATTTTAAGACATGTATTTAGGTTCCGTTTGGTAGCGCGTAAAATGTTTTCCCGGAAATTGTTTTCCTCCATTTTCAATTTTAAATTGTTTGGTTGGCAAAATAGTGTAAAATAATTTTCCCTTGAGGTAAAATTACTCTCCCAATGATGGAAACCATTTTCCTTTCAAAACGAAGGGAAAGCTATTTTCCTTATCTCTCTTGTACATTCCTCTCACTACCTCCTTACTTTCCTTTCATTTTTCTTTCATTTCATCATTTTCTTACATCGAACCAAACAACGGAAAACTAATGTTGAAATTGTGTTGTCCATTGTAAATTGTTTTCCATAAAAATCATTTTACAAAGTATCTGGGACATTGTCCGGACTTAAAAACGAGTGCAAAGTAAAAACTCAAGGCATCGTCCAAACTACACACTAGTTAATAAAAAAAAATACGACATCATTTAACAACCTAAAAAATAAATTTGGGTAAACCATAATAGACATGAGAGTATTCAACGAAAAAAATTCAGTTACAAGTTAGTACAACTCACACTAACCTTCTTCCTCCACATCCCATTTCCCCCTCTCTCTCTCTCTTCCCTCTGCAAATTCCATTAAAGAAACGAAGCTCTAGGGTTTTACATCACCTACAAAGCTACAATCAAATTCAGAAATTCAACGCAACACCGCAAGAAATTGACGAATTTCCCCCAAATTTTCAAAAAAAAATCAGCGAGGTTTTCTAGGGTTTTTCATGTACATTGAAGCTTTAATGTCTTGTGAATGGAGGTTCCCTTATCATCCTTTCTTTCATTTCATTCCTTCATTGTAGCCGTTGCCGCCACCATAATTTGCTCTATTTTCGCCGTTTTCGCTCTTCGATTTTCTCTCTCCTCCTCTTCTTGGTCTTTTAAAGCTGATACAAGAAGAACGAATTTCACAACAGAGAAAGAATTCAAAGATACTACTATTTGCGCTTCAGATTCTGGTTGCTGCTGTAACGGCGTCGTTTTGACCTCCGATTCGACTGAAAACGGCCTAGAAATGCCGGCGTTATTAGCTTCGGAAAAGCAAACTGGTGCTTCGATGATGGAGCAATTAGTGCCGGAAATTACGACTCATGCGCTCAGTTATCTGGATTATCCTAGCTTATGTCGTCTCTCTATGACTAATTCACACATGAGGAAGGCTGCTAATGATGATAATGCGTGGAAAGCTCTTTATCATAAGGTATAATTATAATAGTAACAATTTTTTGTGGAGTTTAAAATTGAATTCGCTTGTTTCTGTTGTATTTTTTGCATGTTTGTGGTGTTTGTTGTTTTATCTGGAATTACATTGCTTGTCATCGTATAGTGGATCTTTTTTCATTATTTCTGATCGACGGAATGGTGTGTGAAAATTTAGGTAAATTTGATAGCTTAGATTTGTCGTGAATCGTTCGAATTTGGCAACCATGGCTATGTTTTTATGTAAGTGTGGAGAGGAACCATATAAGAATGTCGTTTTGAGAATAGGATGTGGTTTGTTTTTGTCACTTGTGAGTGTGTTCTTGAGTCTTGTTTTTACGTGCGTGCTCTGAGTGTCGCACATATTGAGTGTTTTGGAGATGTGTTCCAGGTGCAATTTGGGCTCATGGAGTCTTGATATCTGTTGGAGGGTCTAGAGTTTCTAGACCGGAGTTCCGTAGTACATTGTCATAGGGGAGCTTCAAGGCAACGTATGGTAGCTTGTGAAGCATATTTTTTATTTAATGGAGGTAGTATTGATGTGATCAATAGTGCATTTATTGCATTCACATGCTTCGTTATGCTGAATTTATGTTGTGTGACTTGTTACCATGACGGCATAGCATGTGTACTCTTTTTTGTTATTATGCCAAAATTGGAGAGATTTGTGCGTATGCTTTTGATAAACTGGGGAAAAGCAGAAATTGGTTTCTTGTTTGTTGTGGTGGAGGAGTTTGCTAGCTAGCTTCTCATTATGGTATCTTGGATATTGTCTGGATACTTCGGTTACTTTTGTATGTAAAGTCCCTTTGTCATGGTGCTCTTAAAGTCCCAATTAACAAGACATAAGTTAGACGACTACGTTTTTGACAAATTTCTTAGCAATCTCTCCTAGTATGCTAGAGACTTACTTAAGTAGACTTACGATTCGGGATGAGATGGTTTTGATTTCTTAGCATTGGTAATGGTGCTGGCAGTTCTTGATGCTCTGGCATCCTGAGTCCTAAACTAAGCTAGTCTAAATCTTGATATGTTGATACAGTAGAAACAATGCTCTTTGCTACTTTTGTTGTGTAGACTGCGGAGCTCTTTGAACTATTTGGACGAGGTTTTTTGTGATATGGCATTGCTACTAACCTAATATAATAGTATAATACTACCTCTGTTTTTTTTTAGTTGCAACAATTTCTACTTTTAGGTGTTTTTTATTAGTTGCAGCATTTCCCTTTTTAGGAAAGCTTTTGGGATAATTTGACTATATTACCCTTCACCTACTCTTTTGAACCTGATTAGTACTAGTAGCAGGGGCAAGTGGTCAGTGGGTCAATTATACTTTCTTTTCTCATTTCTTTAAGTTTGTGCAAAAAGGTGAATGTTGCAACTAAATAAAAACAGATGTAGTAGTACTTGGTTGTGCGTTTTGGGGTATTTGACTCTAATTTTTTTTTATTGGATTTGGAACCTTGACTATGCTTATAAAAGCTTTTCCCCATCTGGTTTGCCACATTGCACGCCAGTTTGGTCGTTATACAATTAGTTGAACTTTTGACCAGCTTTGGTATATTGTCCACTACTTCTGCATAGACTGGAAGCTTTGAAAATGAAATACTAAGATATACTTTTGAGATGTTCCATATAGTTGGCCCTATTTCTCCTGAAGTGATATTTTTTCAATTGTTTGTATCTTGCCATCCTTTTTGCCATTGTTTTTGTCTTCCCATCTTTCACCCCAATGTTTGATCAACCATGTTCCTCTGTAAACACAATTACTTAAATGAAGTATACTGGTTACTTGATTGCCTTACAATTTCCCCATGTAATGCCTATGGTATGATAGATATTTTTTTAGCAGATTTTTCCTTAAAGTTGCGGTCACATTTTGTAATATCAATGTTGCCCCTTTTTTTTTATATAATCTCAATGCTCTTCTTGATTTTTTTCAACATATACAAGCTTATGGCTACTACTCAATCTGCTTTTCCCTTTGTTAAGTCTCACTTTTCCTTCTGGGATGTGTTCTTTTCTTTTATTTTTGTCCCAGTTTTACTTCTTCTTTCACAAAAATCACTCTCGTGACTCCTATGACCCTGCCATTTATTCTTGTTCCTTGGTTTGTTGTGGAAAAGTGAAGTGGGACTAAGAAGTCAAGTCTTAAGACGGAGGGAGACATAACTAGAACTTCTATCTGGGTGTGTCAGAAGATGACACTCGATAACAACTGGTTAGGAGATTAGTTTATAGCTTTCTTGTTCCTTTATTTTAGCTTATGCTTACATCCATTGCATTTTGTTAGCTGCCCAGACTTTGTTAAATCTCATATTCTAATGTCTGCATGAATTACTTTCATCGATTCTTGTAGGATTTTACTCTGGAACAAGATTCTGTCAGACCAGCTAATGGTTGGAAGGCTTAC
Organism: Beta vulgaris subsp. vulgaris; assembly: GCF_026745355.1. NCBI lineage: Eukaryota > Viridiplantae > Streptophyta > Magnoliopsida > Caryophyllales > Amaranthaceae > Beta > Beta vulgaris. The sequence goes on along the minus strand of NC_079206.1, from coordinate 2,047,384 downwards.
TATGCAGCTACAAGAGCAATTGTGAATATCAATGCAGAATTCTTTAACATCATCAGGGAAAGATCAGTTCAAGCAATGAGTCGTTTCTGGCTTAATGTAGACTATGTGAAGTGTATTCATGCTTCAGGAGAGCTTTTTACGGGGTATGTACCGTGTTATCTGTTTATTGTCATTTGGAAGTATTTCATATGTTATGTGGCACGAGTGCAATTGGTCCTGCGACGTGCATTCTAAATAGTCCTCTCTTCCTAGTTCCTACTTAGTCTTTTTATGTGTACTGGATCTTCGAATCTGTTCACAATGACTTGTGGTTCAATTTATGGACCTTTAAATTGTGCTTGATCCTGTATCAAAACATTGCATCTAAAAGTAGACTCGAAAGTGGACTCACATATTAAGTTTTCATTAGGTTTAATGTGGGTTAATGATTATTTCTGAATCACTGTTCAAGCTGTTACAGATATTTTTCTCTGCTGAACTCCTTTGTTGATGTTACTTGTAATTTAATTGACTGATTAAGTTACTTCTTGCAGTGTTTCTTATTAACTCATTTGGTCAAATTTAAATATTTCAAACAATCTATAAATACTAATTTATAATTTAAAATTGTGTTTGCTAAATTAATCTTCAAAAGTATGTTTACAAAATGCATCTTTAGATAATTGATTGGAGCAATAATTATAGATCTACAAGAAACTATAGTTGAAGTTTGATCGTTATGAACTGCAAATGTCCAGTAGGAACATCTACATGAGTGTATGGGGCAGGACTGCAGGAGTATCTGTATCACATTAATGTGCTGATTACTTCCCAAGTTCCCATTGAGATATACTATATGTTATAGTTTAGGCACTCAGGTAATTTAAAATATTCAACAAGTAGTGTTCTCTGAGGCTCTTGCTTTGTTCTGTTGAAAGTTGAAGGGGTCAAGGAAGAGGGATTTCTGACATGCTCCAGCTATTTTAATAGATATGCACATACATGGTTTCTTTACTGGCTGTGCTGGTTTTGTTCGATTGATAATTAACAGTAGGTCGCAAGATGGTTCACTGTGGTTCTAGCGCTTCATCATTCTAGTTAAATGCAACTTATAGGAGTCTTTTCATGCTGCTACAAGTCTTCATAAAGTTAGACTGGTTCTGTCCAGAAATAATAGTAGTACTATTTTGGGATGTAAGGGAAAATTACACAAATAGATTATGTTTTTATGAGTAATGAGTAGATTTTTTATTGCATGTTTTGTATTAAGTTCATCTGTACGGTCCTGGAGGAGATATATGAGTTGAAAAGTCAAGGGGGGAAATCTTCATTCCAGTTCCTGCAATCGTAGTTTTTTTATCTATTACCCTAAGATTTATAGGGGTGGAGTTTTACTGGAAGCTGACCACCTGTTTATACACCTGCTAGGTATAATGCAGTTATAGAGAGTTGGCAGATTGCATTTAATTGGGTGCAACAAGCAGATGGCTTCCAACTTCGTGATGTGCGAGCTAGGATTCTGACTGACATGGCTTGGGTTACGATGAAAACCTATGTTGACGTTAATGCTGGGCCATACAATGTGACCAATGTGTTCGAGCATCACAACGGGAGGTGGTACATGGTCCATCATCACTGCTCGATGATGCTGGTTGATGAAGATGTTGATCAACAGATTGCGCATGCATAAGCCACGTAGGAAGGAACTAATAATCAATGAACATAGTAGTAACCGGGAAAAAAAGTAAAAAAATTAGTACAGCATCATATGTCTTTCGTGAGATATATTGTGGTTCCATTTGAATGATCCAATATGTTAATTGTTTCCCCCAGTTTTGGCTGCTGTTTCACGAGTAGGGCGATGTCTGTGTATCGAATCCAACTTGGGTTTGGTAACGGTATTGATGTCAATACTTCGGGTGTTAAATGGAGAATTAGTTAGGCATTTTACTAGATTTGGAGCACATAAGAGATTCAAGTCTCAAATGATTGTCTCTACTAGTACATAATAGGCAGTCAGGCAGTTGCTTAATTCATGAATCATATTGCGTTCGAAGTATTTCTCGGGCTTCAAGTTTTCAATACTGGGAAGTATTCAAAATCGAGATTTCAGATTTTTAGTGCAACAAGGGAGCACTTTTTTGGCGTTAAATTAACATTACACTCCCTTGTTTCTAAATAGAGTTCTTACTTTTTTTGGACACAAAGATTAAGGAGAAATAATAAGTGAAATTTTAGTTGTATTAATTGATAATTAAAAGTTAAAGTTGGTACACTATTTATGAATTGCTTATTGAGGAGAGAGAATGTGGAGAAGTGAATAATATAATATTTTAATTAGTGGATTGTTACACTAAATAAGAAAATGAGAAATCTATTTGGAACAGATAATTGGAAAGACAAAAACTCTATTTAGAAATAGAGGGAGTATTTCCTCTATTCACTTTTACTTTTAATATGGGAGCCGAAGGAATAAAAAAATAAAAAATGGGATCCATGTAATGAAATGAGACACAAGATTCAATCGCAAGTAAATGAGTAATAGTGTTGTAACTTTGTAAGTAATTCTATATTGTCTTGAAAGACTAAGTGTTGCAAGTGAAAGTGAACAGAGAAAGTATATGTTTGATCTTGTAATTAAAATAAGGAAACAAAGCGATTATAGGGCCAAATAATCTGAGAATCACGTGGGTGTCCAATAGTTGGAGCTCCCACCTCCCAACTTCATGATCGAGAGTTTGAGGGTTGAGCTTACTTGACCAGTTAATTACCGAATAAAAAAAAAAATAGAGCCAAATACTCTATTTCAGGATCCTAGGAAAATGGGGTGTTATTTGACAAGACAATTCACTAATATATAATAGAATAATATAAACTTTCAAGCGGTTCCATGGTCTAGTGGTTAGGACATCAGACTCTGAATCTGATAACCCGAGTTCAAGTCTCGGTGGAACCTAAATTTTTCCCCCAACTCACATTTTTTTTTAAGGAATCTTCCAAATTCTGTGTCAAAAAACCTGAGCTTAATCCTCAACCACTAGTCCAACAAAGGAGTGTGGAAGAAGAGAGAGTAAGAGAGAAATCAAGACTGTAGTTTGTAGAAAAGATTTAAAAAAAAAAAAAAAAATGAGGTGTATTGTATCTTCTTCACCACTTTCTCCTTCCATCTTTACATTCTCTAATGAATCATCTCCTAAATTTTTACAGTTGACAACTTCTCAGCAACAACACAAGAAAGTTGGTTCTTTTGTGTTTCTCTCTTCTTCAAACTCTTCATCAGTTGTTGAAGATCAACAAGATTCTTCTTCAGTTGTTCAATCTGTTAATAATGATAACAGTTTCAGGTACTCCATTTTATGCTTCTTGTTGTTGTTGCTCTATTAAGTATTAACTTAGTACAAAGTACAAAGAAAGTGAGGGGGGATTTGAACCTGTAATCTATCGTCCACAGTACCTCAATCTTAACCACTAGGCAAAGATATCCTTGGTTTTTTAAGTATGTTTATTGTACTAGTTATATACTTTATTTTGAAGATGATGATCATTTACTTTAGTGATTACATTAGAGTTATTTTGATAAAAGAAACTGGGTGTTCATTAAAATCATTTTCTGGGGATTGTTTAAGGAGATAAGGAATATGGGGTTTGTGATTGATGATTTTGAGTAAAATTTTGTGCAGTCATGATGGATAAGTTTTGCTTGGAAGAAAATATTTCCACCCTTGAATACTGTTTTAGCTTGCATAATTGCTTTAATCTAGGGAACCAAACACAGCCTTATGGAAGGGAAAAAACTTTGTCTACTCACCGGGTAGACTACCCACCATTAATAAAGATTAGTCGAGGGTTGTGGTCATAGAATCCAACTCAACGTAATAATTACTTTTTTAATGCTCTATTAGTAGTGGGTTGTCTACCTGGTGGGAAAGTGTAGCAATGTCCGAAAGGGAAGTTGATGAATCAAAGATTTGGAAAATTTTCTTATTTTTAGGGATGCTTTTGGTAGTTAATGGTCGAAATTAGCTGTCTTGGAGATTCATTTGTCCTTCCTCACCTTATATGAGCAATTGAGCATGTTATTAACTAGTACTTCTTAAGTTGAAAGCTTCTATAAGGCAGGTTTGGTATTGTTTCTTAATAAATGACGAGCATTAGAACTGAAGGACTCAACATTCTGAACTTATTTGAAATTGGTAAAATGATATTAAATAAATGTCCATTTAGATTTCTAATTTTGAAGAGTTATGGTAAATGCTTTTTTTATAGCTTCTTATTAACTGAATTGAACCTTCTTGTAAGTTGTAAGTGAATGCTTTATAATGGCGTTAATTGATTAAATTGAATCTTATGTGACGGTTTAGTTGTTAAGAAAATGAGTGTCTCAACTGGGGATGTTAAAGAGCTCAACCGAGCATGAAGTTGAGGGTGCTGAGCTTGGTTCGTAATACTTGCATTTGAGCTTGAGCCACAAGCTTTTTCAAGCTTATATTTTCAAGATCACCTTATCGTAAGAGTCAGCTTGAGTTGATAATTTTGACCATGGAATTATTCTTGACCTCTGCTCAACTGATGAAAAATTTGAGCCAAGTTCAAATAGTTCACGAGCCAGCTAAGCTCATTAACAATTAGCACCCCTAGTTTCACCCTCCTTTCCAATCCTCATTTATACTACTACTGTATTGTTTTCGAAAGAAGGGGTTCTGTCATCTGCTTTCAGATATCTTTATCAATCTATATGCATCAAATTATGGTGATTTAACGCGTTTGTCTGCATTGTAATTGTTCGTGAAGTGGCTGTAAGGCTTGTGGTAGAGAGCAGATAGAAGGAGGCTGCAATGGTGAGGGACGGATTCAAGGTGGGATTGCTACATTCCCAGGCTTAGGTTGGTGGCCAATAAAGGCTTATAGGCCTTGTCCTGGTTTTCTTGCATCTGGTGGCAACTACAGGAGACGTGGCCAAAGCATGGACGAGGTTGCATTTGGAGGGGGAAGAGGGAGACCTTCCATGGATAATTTCGATGAGCTTGAGACAGGGTATGACTCTTATTATCAACACTAATTAGTTTACATAGTCTTGAAGCATAGCTCATTCAGAGATCAATTTGAACAACTGCTGTATATGTATTAAAATATCAGTTAGGAGATATTTAGTGCTTTGTTTTGTGATAGTTTTCTGATCACGCTATACTCTAGTCTTGAAGCATAGCTCATTCAGAGAACTTGAACATCTGCTGCATATGTCAAGTTTCTGATCATGCTATACTCTAATCTTGAAGTATGGCTCGTTTAGAGAGCCCGAACAACTGCTGCATATGTCAAGTTTCTTATCATGCTATACTCTATCCTGGATACACCCCGTCTGTATTCTTTTTGTTCTTTACACTTGTTTTGCACTATCTGTCTGTCTCGAGGGCGCATATTTGACCATTAAGTGCATATCTTTGTTGAAAAAAATTGAAATACAGATAATTTGAATCTAACAAGATTTAACATACATTTTTTCTCGTATTTCTTATATGAAGTATGTTCTTCGAAATATGGTCAAGATTCTGATTTTTGACAACGAAATTCTGTATGAACGGGACAAATATAGAGGGAACACACGACATACTTAAAACTGTTCATGTTGTGGAATACCAGATGAATGCAGTTGTATCTCATTGAAAGTTGCAATATTTCACTGAATTGCTATCATTGTTTTAATCTCTCAAGCTGTATTTTATCTATTCCCTGTTGTCTCTAATGATTGCTATGGTTATGTACAGGAAGAAAGGAAAGAATAGAAACCAAGTCAAGGCAGAATAAATCCTCACAAAACTGAAGATCAAAAAGTGTTTGCTTTAGAAAAATTCACCTGATTGAAATTTTGTAAATTGTCATTGCAAATATATAGAATGTTATAGCTTAATCCTTCGTTTGGAGAAAACTTGTATGATTCCTAACATCATGTTTTCTTGAACAATATCAAAAGTCTCTAATATACATTGCATTTTGAGATTTTTGTTACTCAGTTATCAATCAAATCACTACCTGGTCTTTATGTTGAAGAATAAATGACAACACAACATGGTCATTTGCGGGTGCCTAGATAGATGAGACAAGGATGTAATATTACCAAACTTCATCTATTCGGAGATGGTACAAAGTCAAGCTTGGCCAAGTAGTTGGAATTGTGTCTTCCAGCCTTGAGGTTGGGGGTTTAATTTTCACTATGGACACTTTGAGGGTTGGGATTTCCTTTACCCTCACCCCTACTTTCAAAGTGTCTAACATGCTAACTCGGACCGGATAAATCTATGCGAGGTTTCGCTCCGTTAGGAAAACTCATCTTACCAATCAAAAAGAGAAAAAATCAGCAATGATTGTCATTTAAATCCAACAATGTGACGTCTCAGAAATAGGTATATTATTAGGATTTTCATAGCATTGGCCATTATGTAGGAGTCATTGAAGGCAGGAGGGTTTATTTATGCAAGGTTCCTCGATCTTGCTCCTCCTTACCATCAATGTCAAAACAGTGACATTTCTTTTTTAAGAATGCAAAACCTTCTTCATTCCTACAAATATTGTTTTTCACTTTTTACACGTCAAATAAAGGAAAAATGGAAAAACCATTATCTTGGACATGTTTTCCTCCCGACCAAACACTCGCTGAGCTTGGAAGGATGAATCATCAGATTGTTGTACTGTATTCTCTTGTCAATTTACAAATTGAATAGCCGCTTTACAGCATACAAATGATTTAGAGCTGCTTGCAGCATGAAAGAAAGACAGAGACGGTTGTATGGGGAAATGATACATTGTACAAATTACTACATTATTGCTATATTGATAGAATTGAATAAATAGAATCTTTCAGCTACCCAATTTGAAAGCATCTACAAAAAGGCCTAAGCAAACACCGGCTTTCCAATAGTTAATAAACACAACTAAAGATTGCAACCTCCCACTTGATAACGCAGATTTTTTGTACATGAGCATACCTATACCCTCGATGGCAGCAACTACAATACCTGCAACCAACACGTCCCAATCCCCTGTCTGACCAAGTATTGTTGCTAGTGCATTTGCGGTGTAGAATCCTAATAACAGAAGAAAAACCTTCATCGGAAAATTCTTTCTTGCTGAATTTAACTTCCCTAGCAGCTGTCTGCCACCTGCAATCACAATTCTGCTAAGCCGTGTCTGCCCAAGACCTGGGGAGTCCTCGTTCACATCATTTTCCTGACCACCATTGCTAGGAAATCCACCAGTATCCAAAGCGAGTTTGATTTTCCAACAATGCCTTCCATTCTGAAAACTGCTCAGGATAGCAACAGGGACACGGGGCATGGCTTAATTAAGTGAGGTACCAATGAATACATAAGTATACAAGGAATGAGTTCTAAGACAATAAACCATATAGGGAAAGAGAGCACACTCCTCAAATAACAAAGATATTTGGGAAAATGTACGAGAAGACATAAATTACCGCTTCAAAAGAAACAGAAACAAACAAGAAATTGAAACACAAAATAGATTTTTATATGACTGTAGAAATCATATACCAACAATCCAGAAGGCAAAAACCTGCTGACTAATTCTTATGACTGCACAGTTCAGCACAAACCTAAACCATCGGAAATCATTTTACAACTCAAACCCACACTATCGGGAACTCTCTTACACCATCAAGAGGAATAGGAACTTTGTTAAATTTCCATGGTTTTCCAGATTCGAAGGTGCCCAGACTGATGTGCAGTGACATACATAGGTGTACAAATACAACTACAGCATGAACGTGGAGTAGTTCTGCTCTAGGTGGACAGGGGACTAGAGAAATCAGAAAATTTATTTGTCATGCTGATGCTGAAGAAACTACAGCAACTCACTAGAAATACGTGTGGACAATGTCTAACTCAATTTTACTTCAACAAATGCATTCCCTTTTCCACCAGACTGAGATGTTATAAAATCAACTGCATGTCGTCGAACAAAGGATACAGTTAGTTTACAAAAAACAAACATACTCACTGGAATAATATAAACTCCAAAATGAAGATAAAGCAAACATCCAATGCAACTGCAAAACATAACCCCCTTTATCTCATGCAATATAAAATAGAAAGAGGTAACTTCTGTACAAACCAAAAGAGCTTATAGCCTTATACTCTTTAGACCCTGAGATTCGAAAAAATATATACTTCCAGGATACTTACCTAAAGACATACATAACGCGATTCAGCAAAAGAATTTTACTTTTATATTACGGACTTCTAGTGGGTCTATTACCCAAATCCGTAGATATACTCCTAGAGTAGCATTCTCCAAGACCAACATCCTCATTTAGTATGCTAACCTAGAATATCATACTATTTAAAGCAGTGTATAATTCTTCTCTCAATGAAGTGGAAGTCTTATATTCCTACTAAAATGGAGAACCAAAATTTATCAAACAAGATAACACAAACCCCCTGTGCCGCTTTTCGGAGAAAGAGTGATTACCAGCAGCAACTTAGAAATATCACACAATCTCAATTTCGAAACACAAAAGACCTCATGACAGCAACATATCATTATATAATATAACTGAGCTAAAGTGAAGAAATTCAACCAAACACGGCCTTAGACTAGTTGCATCCAATCTCTACGCACCTTCCCTTGGAGAAAGACGGTGATTTTGGAGTAGAATTTGTCAAAGCCTTTCTAAATAATAACTTGTTTTCTTCGTTTGAGAAAATCGCCGAAGCACAATGCTGCTTCAGGTACAAATCTTTATTAAATATATGCGGCATTACCTGCAAAATTAGTGTTTCAATCTCAAAATTATGACAGAAATCATATCAGAGCTAAATTCAGCCAAACATTTTATACCCACAACAATAAGTAATAATTGCACAATCACTTCATTGTTAATGAACACAGATTCTTGCTGTTACAAACCCTAAACTAAAAACCCTAGAATTACAGTCAAACTGACACAAAATTGGAAAATAAATGTCTAGTGGAGTGAATTAATGGAAGGAAGAACTTGCCTGGGATAATGAGGGAGGTGAGAGAATCATGACTGCTTTCTATAAGCAGGTAGATGGATAAATCTGGGCCATTGAAGATCTTCTTGCCGGGAAATCAACGGAAAACTGACGGTTGAGAATACCAATTCCAGAACTCGATGGATTTGAAGTTGATTTTTTGCAACTGCCTACTTTTTCAGCAGCTTTCTTAGAAAGGATTATGCTGTTTCTTTTGTTGGGGTAAAAATGGAGTATGTATTGGTTCGAAATCTACACTAATAAGATGTAAACAAGTAACGCTGCCATGTGATGTTCTTTTCGTCTTTTTTGACTTTTGGGGGCATTTCAGGTAATCCAAATAGTTTAATCTCATGACTTCAAGTTATATTAAAATCTTGACTAATAGACCAAGTGATATTATTTCAAAGTATAATATTAATAATTGAACATTTTCCTTACCTGCGAAATAGTCCGGTCCTAATAACTACTTAAATTATTGAAAAACCGCAGATTGATTTTCGCATCATAAACGACATTATGGATCTTTCATGGCACCTTTATACTCCCTTGATTACATGATTGCCTTTACTAAACATATTGGAGAACTCATAACTCGATCGCCTTAATACATTCTCTCATGGCTAGAGGGCCATGAGAACACATCCGTTACAGGAAATGGCCCTAGAGCTTATCAAAAGAACCTTTTCACGTCTATTAACACAAAATCGATAGTTGAAATTTTCTGGCACTCGAACAATTACTCAAATTTTCTTTTATGGAGTTTATGAGAGAGAATTTGAAAGACTGAATCAGGATGGAGGAGAACGAAGAATGATGAAACAAAGAAGAAGAAAAAGGGGCGCTGATGTATATAAGCGACACAGAGGGGAGAATGGTGGCATAGTGGGGGAAAGAGAGAGACAAACATAATAATACTTTTTTGAGGAAGAGAAATGAGTTTTTTTAATGCAAAAGTATTAATTTAATTAAAGTTAATAAATAAAAGTAACGGAAGTTAATTTAATTAAAGTTAACAAAACGAAAGTAAAAAAAAAGTAAAGAAGGGGATGAGGGATTCGAATCTGTGACCTATCATTCACAGTACCTCAATCTTAACGACTAGACCAAGACGTGTTAAAGAGCATGGTACACATATGTACATGAATAATAATCAAATGTACATGTATAATTAGCCAAATGAACATTTTTATTAAAGCTAAGATGAAGTCCCTTGCAAGGAAGGGAGAAAATTGGGGATTCCTCCTTACAAGGGGTGAGACTCGATCCCATAACTTATGGGATCGAAGGTGACACCAATATCACTTTGCTATCACCTGCTGCTCATTAGCCAAATAAACATATGTACATAAATAACAAGCCAAATGAACTTATGTACTTCTCCAGTTGGTACATGTTCATTAGTATCGACATTTGTATACATAATCTAGTTGGTACATGTTCATTAGTATTAACCTTTGTATACATAATCTGGTTGTTCATGTTCATCGTGATTATCATTCCCCCTTTAAAGACAGGAGTTAGCTCAAATGGGTAGAGCACTCCCTCTTGGTCTTTGAGATTAGGGGTTCGATCTTTACCCCCCAACATTATGCTGGGTTATTTCCTTAATATGCTAGCTTTGTAAGAGTTAACCCTTAGACTGACTTAATCTCTACAGAGATATGTATCATGTATGTACTAATTTGGGCCATATTGCAACTTTGGGCAAAGATTAGTACCCAACTACCTTGAACTCAAAAAATTTGGGTACGTGTCTACCCGGTGAACACAGCAGCACAGTTTCCCATGAATATGCATCCATGATAACTCCTCCCTAATCATCCATATTCCATAACAGTACCGTCTACAGAGCTGCAGACAAAACAATCAGAAAACACATACCACATTCACGGCAGTAGACAGAGAAAATTAAGGTGAAAATGGACGCTGCAATGAAGCAGAAAGTAGAAGAAACAGTGTTAGAAATCCTTCGAAGCGTCGACATGGTAAAGATGTCGGAATTCGATGTTCGCAAACTCGCCGGCGAAAAACTCGCCATCGACCTCTCAGAACCTTCTCGTAAGAAGTTTGTCCGACAAGTTGTTGAAGGTTTTCTTCAGCAACGATTACAGGAACAGCAGCAAAACGACGCCGTTGAAGGAGCTGCTGGAGGTGGTGAAGTCGAAGAAGAAGAAGAGGAAGAAGAGAGTAATAACAGACGCTCTGATGGCAAAGAATACGATGATGACGGCGATCTCATCATATGTCGAGTTAGTTTCTCTTGTTTTTAATTTCTTAAACCCTAATTTCTGTGAATTTTTGCAAATTATTGTAAACCCTAATTTGTCGGAGATGAGGTGTTTGTGTAATTGTGGCTTGAAATGATTTAATTTTTCAGTTGAATTTTTGAATTGGTCAATTTTTCTTATTGGACTTACATTCATTAGCTTTGAACAAGTCGAATTGGAATTTAGGGTTTTATTAGAATGGGTTTAGATGGGATGAATTTTTTGTGCAGTTGTCGGATAAGCGAAGAGTGACGGTACAAGATTTCAAAGGGAAGACATTGGTGTCAATTAGGGAATATTACGAGAAGGATGGAAAATTTCGTCCTACCTCTAAAGGTATTACACTACAATTTTACTTCCAGCTTTTTGTTGCTGCTATCTATCATCGTATTGCTAGATATGTGCTGTTGTGATGTTGCTTATGCTTTTCGGTCTCTGCTGCTCGCTGTTTTATGCGTTGCTTACGGTAATGGTGATCTTGCTGTGGACTTGTGCTGATTGTGTGTAAATTTTCTTCCCCCGATTGTCTTTCTTTCAAATGATTTTTTGTAATTGTGAACTTTGATATCATTTGAAATCCGTGATTTTCCATGTGCTGTCCTTGAAGCTGAACTAGGTCAAGTATTCCTAATCTACAGTGCATATTATGATGGAGCTGATCGTAAGGAGGTCTGTGTAGGTTTCGGTGTTTAGGGAGTCATAAAGGACAAAGATGTAACAAGATTCGATCTTAGATTTCAAGTACTCTAAACTTTAACCAACTATGCTAGATGGCATCCACCGTGAGGAAATTCTTATCAATTAATTTTGTGAATGATTCTTATATGCGAGTTGTCGTGCTACTTGTACCAATATACCCTATGTTACCAAGATCCAATTATTAGTGTTAAGACACGGGTACCTGTCAGGTTGTCTATCTGTTTAGGTGCTGCAACTTTATACACATTTTGGTCCATATGGAAGTGTCAAGTGTCGATAATTGTGTCGAGTTTCTGGTAAGAGTCTAAGAGATATAGATACGTGAGGTGAAAATCTTACTCGAATCGCCTGCCTCCCCTGGCCACCAGCTCCTCAATAAATGGTATCATTATCCTGCTAGATCTATGAATCCTGTTATTGTCAGGGTGATTGGTTCAACAAACAAAAGAGTTTTTTATATTTTTTTTTCAAAAGAATATATGTGAGAGTTACTTGAGACAAAACATTAGGTGGGAGGGGGGGGGGGATTTGGCAAAGCACTAAGGTGGTCTAACTAACTTAGATATACAATTTGGATGGAGCAAAGGGAAGTGGCAATAAGGTCTATAATGATTCATTGGTTATGGATTATGTTCTTTTTGTGGTCTTCAAACTTACATGTGGATATTAATGATACCCTTGTCTTGAGCGACATTACAAATGAGGCAGGTTGATTGTTGAATAAAGAAAATTTCACTTGCATAATAAAATTATTGTATGTGTGTATAAATGTATTAGGGCAGTTAAAAAAATCCGATCTGAAAAATCCAATATCTGTTCTGGTATTTCAAGTTTTGTTTTTTCTGTATATTTAATCAAGCTACCCGAGTTCATGAATTATCAATGTTGTGATATTTTTCTTTTGTGGCTATGTCTTTGTTTCTAAATCCTAAAGCCTCTGCTTTAGTCAGCAAGAAGTCAATAATAGCTTGAAAGTTTGCAATGTGACCGGCTATTCTGGAATTTCATGTTTCGATATTATTGTTGCGAATTTTTTATGAGTTGTTCGTACCTTTAATGTGTGTAGTTATTAATCTTGGTAGGCAGTTAAGTGATATGTTGTCTGGGCTTTGCCAGAATCCTGTATTGTATACATCAGTCAGGTAGTTTGTGTCGTCTATAATCTATCTTTAGTTGGTCTTGTGGAAGTTGTTGATATATTGTATTAGTGTTATTACCTTCATGATAATGAGGAGCAAGTCTTCTCAGTGTTTGCACTGCACCAAACTGTTATTAACCAATTTGGATTGTTTGTGATTCCCAAAATAGGAACCAATTTGAAATCTCATCCTGTGTTCTTTCTTCTATTAGTAATCTTTATGAAGAGACTGAGATCGTCATACTTGCCTATTTATTTATCTTACCCATATTTATGCATGAAAGTACTTTTTGAGCTTTTTATAGCTGCAGTAAATGTCCTACTTACTTATTGCTCTCCATCAAAGTACAATCTGTAATTGAGTGGTCTAAGCTGAAATCTAATTCTTGCATAATGTATCCCTTTTCACCCCCTGTCAAAAAGGAAACAAAGAAAAAGAAAACCTAAAATCTGGCATATTCTGAGGTACACTATCTCTCCTTCAGCTTCTAAAGCTTAGATGAAGATGATGAGGTAGAGAGCATTTGATCTGAAATGGTCCTTAATATTATATTCAGGGTACCTGCTGTAGATTTCACAGCTATGGGCTGTGTTTCCTTGCAAGTTTGTGCAAATGTAACTCTCTATCTTGCATCTTCGTCAAGCTCATTTTGAGTAATTGAGCTTCTCAACTTCTCAGTATCATCTACATCAATTTGAAAGAGGCCTCAGCTCGTTACCTTGCTAAGTCCTAAAAACAATAATCGTTTGCATTTTCTGGAAAATGCTGTTCTTCTTGATTATTCGTTTCCAAGGCATCAAATTAGGTGAAAATAATCTTAAAAAATTGTGTGTGCAAATTCAATTGAAAACAAGGATGACATAGAACTTGGCAGGCAGGACGATAGCTTTGAAGTTTGAAGCCAAATAAAGTCTTTTTTTTTTTTTTTTTTTCCGTTCTCCACAATTGGAATCTTATTGTCAAACATGCAAAACTTCATCTATATTTGGAACAGTCTACATACAGCATTGTGGATCTCAAGGTACCAAATTTATGGGAGTGTTACTGATACCTTCTATAGTATAGTCAAATGTGTGGATTGGAGAGTGCAAAAACAAGTTTTAAGGAACAAAAAGCTACAGAGTATGCAATAGTATTGAGAGGGTTCCTCATCAGGGAAACCGGATTCATTGTATTGACTATATAGTCTATATGTATTGTCATGTGGCTTTTAGGGATTCATTTGCAATTGTGTTAACAGTTTAGGAAAGTAATGTGCTTTAATTGTTTTGGTTCATTAATATATCCATATCCACGAGTAACGGTTCGACATTCAGGAATTAGCTTATCTGCTGAGCAGTGGTCCACCTTCAAGAAGAGTTTGCCGGCTATAGAGAAAGCTATTGACAAAATGGAGGCAAGGTTGAGCTGAGGCCAAGGTGCAAATGAACAGAAGATGAATGCAATTTAATGGAATCATCAATCAGGCATCCGTAGCGTGATTAGTGTTGTGGTTCAGCTTTATTATCAATTGCGAATACATTCCGAGCTTTTCGAAATTCTGGTGATGTTTTAGTTAGTATTACCTGTGAAGTCTCTTGTGTACAAGACTATGCTGGCCGTATAGAAGTCCCATAAATCCATCAAAGTTTGATACTTATTACTTGTCATGTGTTTTTTGCCCTGTAATGTTTCTTGAGGAAAGAATTAAGGAGTATTGCTGTATCGGTATTCTATTAGTAGTATCATTGAGATCAAGCTGGATCATAAAAATATATACTCTTTGAGTTATCATTCATAAGTCGGACCATAAAAAATATATAAAAAAAAAATCATTCATTACAACTTAAAAAGTAGATGGGTTTTCAGTAGATAACCTAATAAAAAGTAGATCAGTATTTTTGCATGAATTTGAACATTGCATGACTTAACTTCCAATTGACCATGATTCATGCGAAGTAAATGACTATAAATCTGAATATTCTGAACAGAACAAATAACAAGAGCCTAAAAACTAGGACAATTAATAAGTGAATATTCAAAAGAGATCACGGGCTTACTAGTGGCTTTCATTTTCATTATTGGGTAATTCCCGCTTCCATTCTTAAATTTAATTTTTTTATAATAATTTTTTTTGTTCATAATTTTTTTTTTTTTTGTATTTGCAAGCTTATTACCCCATATGAAAGCAATTAGATATCACATTGTCGGAGGCGCAACAGGTTTTGAGATCAATTCTGATCTCAAAGGATGGTCGAACTCTACTACGTTTAGAGTGAACGATATGCTTGGTGATTTTCTATCCTTTCTATGTTTTAAATTATATAAATTTTATTATTTGGTTGGATTATAAGACTATGATAGTTTGTATGTGTGTTCTTTCATTAACGTTAAAAGAGAGTATATATAGAGTACAATATGATCATGGGAATAAATTTTAAAAAGGTTATTAATTATTATGTTATGGAAAATGGTTAGAATGTCCTTTTACAGCTTGTTTGGTAGAAAGGATTTGGAAGGAAAAGAAAGGAAGTGGAAGGAAATTTGTTACTTTCCAATATTTGGTTGATTAAAAAAAAAATTAAGTGAAAGGAAATGGAAGGAATTGGAAGGAAAGACTCTTTAATAAAATTTCACTTTCCTTTCCTCCCAAAAGTGGGGGAATTTGGAAGGAAAAAGAAAAATTATACCAAACATGAGAAATTAAGGTTTTTTTCCTTTCTATTCCCTTCTTTTCCTTTACTAAAAATGAACCAAACACACTGTTAAAGATATTTTTTTAAAAAAAACACAGGTTATTTTACAAAACTACTTATAAGTGGGAAAACTTTAAAAAACACTATTAAATTTAGAATTTACTAACCATATTAACTATTTCCTCTAATTATCCCTCTAATATAAGTTAATGAAAATACCCCTTAAATAATCTAAATATAGAATTAGACAATTAGTCTAAGTTAGGCCGTCGGTAAATCTCAATTACTGAGGACGATCAGATTGACTGCCTTTCATACAATCATCTACCATTTTGAGCGGTCGGTCTTTAGGATTTTGTGTTACTATATTCTCTCTACAACCTAGTTAACAAACTATACACAGTCAAAGATAAGGAGATACAAATAATTTAGAAAATAATGAACATAATTACTATGATGAATAAAGTTGTGTAATTCATGTCAAAAAAAAAAAGTTGTGTAATTTTGTTTCTTGTTTGTTCAACCATCTTATAATATCTAAAATTTATAACTTGAATATGGTAACATATATCAAATGTGAGAAATTCAAATGGTAATTAGAAATATAAGTGCAATAACTTGCTGTTTTTTCCTTTGTAGTATTCAATCTGGTGGAAAATCAAACTGTTGTTCAAGTGACTGAGTCAGAATATGAGAGTTGTATTGCAAATAATCCAATTGACATCGAGGATTTTGATGACAATTCGGGTCAAGCCATGATAAAGCTCATGAAAACTGGTTGTCAGTATTTCATATCTGACACGCCTAGTATATGCAAAATGGGGGTAAAAGTGAAGGTTTTTGTGGTTGACACTCGTAACAATAAGGCGAGTGAGATGATTTCTTATTTAACCGTCGCAAAATATATAGGGTTTTCGTTTCTTTTAGTCTTTATATAGTTGTGGGTCTTGGATATTAATGTTAGCGTTTCAAATAGCTAATATGTAGTACTATTACTACGTCTTAGTTTGAATGTCTTGAAGTCTAATAAGAGGAGAGACATTGGTTTTAACTTTTGGTACCTTGATTTGTAAGAAGTTGGTAACTATGGTTTTTCAAGGATATATGGAGTGACACTTATGTTTTATAAAAGTTCACACTTTACGGAGCTCCGGCTTGAATAATATAGAGGCCCTATGCTCAAAGTTAAAAATGATATTATGAACCTAAGTAGTAATGGTGTTCTAAATTTCTAATTTCTGTCCAACACAAGTATCTCATCACGCAGCTACTACAGTTGCTACTCTAGGGGATGAATATAACTTTACATGTAAGGTATCCTTTCCCTTGGATGAAATGGACGCTAAATAATCAATTTCAACATAGATCATCCTAACTACTTGAGTAATTCATACTAGAATCGTAAACCAAAGCAATCAATTTCTTGTTTGATAATTTCATCACTTGTTGATATAACCTGAAATTCTCCTTTATATCATCAAATTGATTCGTCACCATTAAACACATAAATAAAACTCCCAAAATGAAATGAAACCAAGCTGGATTACAGAGAGCAAAATAGTGTTGTGATCTCACACTACTTACATAATGTTCTTAGTATAAATGTTTTCATTTTTTTACTTGTTGAATTTATAGTTCACTATCTATTTATTGTCTCGGTGGGCTTGTACATATACCATTAAACACATAATGACATCTCCCAAACATGCACATTTGCTTTAATTTTTTTTAAGGTGCGAAATTTTGTTCGAAATATTATATTATTTTTAGGATGTTCGAATTTTATTTTAATTCGAAAACTATTTTTGGTCCGGCAACTATTTTCGGTCCGAAATTTTCTTTTGGTCCGAAAACTCAACCAACACTTGTTTGAAGCTCAAACACCAAAACACCAATACTGACAACAAAAAATCTCAAACAACACTAACAAAATTAAAACTAAGCAATTAAAATCAGTAAATTAAACTAACCAATACCAAATTTGCCAATTTAATTGGGATAATTTGGTATTTACAAAATTTATCATGAAAAAAAAATCAAAATTAAACTAACAAAGTTTAATTACCTGAATTACTAAAATTTCATATGTGAATTGAGAGGAGATGATTTTTTCGTTGAAGAAAAAGATCAAGGTGATGCGATTTTTAATTTGCCGTAGCTTCATTAAACAGACAACAAAGATAGAAAGAACTAACTTTTTGGGGCTGAATTTCGACAATTTCGGGTAACAAGAGAGAAAGTAGATGGGAAGAACTAAAATCCAGCTGTTGACAATCGAGTCTATGAGAAAATCAAGAAGAGAGAAACAGAGAGTGAGTCAGTGAGAGAGAGGGGGTGAGGAGAGAGAAACTAAGCGTTGGTCGCTGGAAATCGAGGCTTATTGGTGGAGGAAAGAGAAATTGGTATGTGTGCTTAATACGTGCTTGATACTATTACTCGCTGGGCCTTAATTCTTGGGATTCTTTATTTTTTTTTTCTAAAACTTGAGACCCCTCTAATTATGAAGGCCCTTGTCTCATTTTGGGCTTGCTCAGGGCCGGGCTAGGCTTCAAGGGACAACACATGGAAAATCGCATTCAAATCAAAGTTAACAATTACAAAACATCATTGGAAAGAAAGACAATTGACAGTTGGTAAAGGAAAATTTACACAAAATCAGCACAAACCCAAAGCATCTCATCTACCAAACCTTGAATTTCCTATTATGCTGGAGAATTTCGTGTTGCATGACCTTTATGTGTAAATCAATCTTTACGCATGGTAATTAATAAGGGATAAGTGTCTCTATATAAAGAAGATTCAATTAATTGTATGTTCTTGCTCTTCCAATACCAATTATCTTCAAACACATACCTTTTCTCCTAAAACACACCTTAATTTATCATACAATGTTAAATCTAAAAGTATCTTTTCTGTTTTACTTGCTTTTGCTTTTCATCTTTCGAAAGGCCATGACTACTTGTTTTATGTAGTAACATGACCTACAACATTCTGCCTAGACATAGCTCAGGCGCCTCTTAACCCTCATTGTCTTAGACCCGTGAAAACTGATAATTTCATGCTATTATGGAAATTGGCGGATAGCCAAACCAGAATCTATTAGTACTGCATTTGTTATAGGCCAACTAACAAACTTGGAAATACGGCTTAATAGTAGTTGGATCAATAACGCCAATCGAAATGATAATCAACAGTTCTGGGAACACAAATGAAATGACCACGACATCCGTATGCGACCTACAATGACCCAAATTGAATATTTTGACATTGGTTTATCGTGGTGGGATAAGATCAACTTGTTAGATATCCTCACAAAAAGTGGTCCCTGGAAAGTTGCACGATATTAATCAAATGAATAACAGACTTATTAGGGAGTTAGGCCGTGCTCCGATCATTACGTGTTCGTTTATTAATGATCAACTTTGCCTAAAGGACATCCGTGTTTGCTTAACGAAGGACGGAAAAAATATTAGGAAATGTCCTTCGCAAGCCAATAAAAATACTTGTCAATCTAGAAAATCACAAATTTGTATCCCATTGTAAAATTCCAGTTTATGTCACATGAAGGGATACAAATAATTAAAATTTGTTTTCTAGAAGCTATTTTCAATTATATAATTTTTCCGTTTGTGCATTATGGAGTATAAAATAAAACGTCTAAAAAAAAAGTAGTACGAGCATTTATGATAACTTAATGTACTTCGTACTTGTACGGTAGGCAATTAATCATTGATAAAATGCATTAAAGCGATATAATTTGAGACTTGAAAAAACCATTTATTTACTACTAAAGTTCTTCAGAAAAAATACACGTGTCGAGCTCTAGAAAAAACTTCCCCTCCAAAACAATATATGATAGAACAAAATATGCACAGTTTTGATATAGTAATTTATTAAAAAGAAATATTACGATTTTTTCATTGAGGCTATAAATACAAATATGATAAAATGAGTGTTCATAAATAATAAAATGTCTAATACACCTTTTCTTTCTTAGCAATTCTACTTTATTCTAAAATAATTGTAATAGTATTAATTTTCTTTTTAAGGGGCAATATTATTTAAACCCTCATATTTTCTGTTCAAGAAATGTCTCAAAGTAGTTGCAAATTTTTATAAGTGCTCTCACTTTCCCTAACGACATATCACATAACCCAACATCTTTAAGATCAAGCGATACTCCAAAGAGCCCCTAGTGGGATCTACATCTTTTATATATTATATATTATATATTATATATTATATATTATATATTATTTATTATATATTATATATTATTTATTATATATTATATATAAATATTAAATATATATTAAATATAAAATATTTTTGTACTGGAGTGGACTTATTGGACTCCAAAGGGGTGAGTCCAAATCCAGTCCGAAAATATTTGGACTCGAAAATTTGAGTCTGACCAGTCCAAAAAAGTTTCAGTCCAATCCAGTCCGACAAGTTTGGACTGAACTGGATCGGACTCTGGACTTTTTGCAGTCCGTTTACACCTCTAGCGCTGGAAATCGAGGCTGATTGATGGAGGAGAGAGAAATTGGTATGTGTGCTTGATACTACTACTTGCGCTGGCCCTTAACTCTTGGGATTCTTTATTTTTTTTCTAAAACTTGAGACCCCTCTAATTAGGATGGCCCTTATCTCATTTTAGACTTGCTCAGGGCCGGGCTAGGCTTCAAGGGACAACACATGGAAAATCGCGTTCAAATCAAAGTTAACAATTACAAAACATCATTGGAAAGAAAGACAGTTGACAGTTGGTAAAGGAAAATTTACACAAAATTAGCACAAATCCAAAGCATCTCATCTACCAAACCTTGAATTTCATATTTACTTGGAGAATTTCGTGTTGCATGACCTTTATGTGTAAATCAATCTTTACGCATGGTAATTAATAAGTGATAAGTGTCTCTATATAAAGAAGATTCAATTAATTGTATGTTCTTGCTCTTCCAATACCAATTATCTTCAAACACATACCTTTTCTCCTAAAACACACTTTAATTTATCATACAATGTTAAATCTAAAAGTATCATTTCTTTTTTACTTGCTTTTGTTTTTCATCTTCCGAAAGGCCATGACTACTTGTTTTATGTAGTAACATGACCTACAACATTTTACCTAGACATAGCTCAGGCGCCTCTTAACCCTCATTATCTTAGACCCGTGAAAACTGATAATTTCATGCTATTATGAAAATTGGCGGATAGCCAAACCAAAATCTCTTAGTACTGCATTTGTTATAGGCCAACTAACAAACTTGGAAATACGGCTTAATAGTAGTTGGATCAATAACGCCAATCGAAATGATAACAGTTCCGGGAACACAAATGAAATGACCACGACAGCCGTATGCGACCTACAATGACCCAAATTGAATATTTTGACATTGGTTTATCGTGGTGGGATAAGAACAACTTGTTAGATATCCTCACAAAAAGTGGTCCTGGAAAGTTGCACGATATTAATCAAATGAATAACAGACTTATTAGGGAGTTAGGCCGTGCTCCGATCATTACGTGTTCGTTTATTAATGATCAACTTTGCCTAAAGGACATCCGTGTTTGCTTAACAAAGGACGGAAAAAATATTAGGAAATGTCCTTCGCAAGCCAATAAAAATACTTGTCAATCTAGAAAATCACAAATTTGTATCCCATTGTAAAATTCCAGTTTATGTCACATGAAGGGATACAAATAATTAAAATTTGTTATATAGAAGCTATTTTCAATTATATAATTTTTCCGTTTGTGCATTATGGAGTATAAAATAAAACGACTAAAAAAAAGTAGTACGAGCATTTATGATAACTTAATGTACTTCGTACTTGTACGGTAGGCAATTAATCATTGATAAAATGCATTAAAGCGATATAATTTGAGACTTGAAAAAACCATTTATTTACTACTAAAGTTCTTCAGAAAAAATACACGTGTCGAGCTCTAGAAAAAACTTCCCCTCCAAAACAATATATGATAGAACAAAATATGCACAGTTTTGATATAGTAATTTATTAAAAAGAAATATTACGATTTTTTCATTGAGGCTATAAATACAAATATGATAAAATGAGTGTTCATAAATAATAAAATGTCTAATACACCTTTTCTTTCTTAGCAATTCTACTTTATTCTAAAATAATTGTAATAGTATTAATTTTCTTTTTAAGGGGCAATATTATTTAAACCCTCATATTTTCTGTTTAGGAAATGTCTCAAAGTAGTTGCAAATTTTTATAAGTGCTCTCACTTTCCCTAACTTGTTGACATATCACATAACCCAACATCTTTAAGATCAAGCGATACTCCAAAGAGCCCTTAGTGGGATCTACATCTTTTATATATTATATATTATATATTATATATTATATATTATATATTATATATTATATATTATATATTATATATTATATATTATATATTATATATTATATATTATATATTATATATTATATATTATATATTATATATTATATATTATATATAAATATTAAATATATATTAAATATAAAATATTTTTGGACTGGAGTGGCTTTATGGACTCCAAAGGGGTGAGTCCAAATCCAGTCCGAAAATATTTGGACTCGAAAATTTGAGTCTGACCAGTCCAAAAAAGTTTCAGTCCAATCCAGTCCGACAAGTTTGGACTGAACTGGATCGGACTCTGGACTTTTTGCAGTCCGTTTACACCTCTAGCGCTGGAAATCGAGGCTGATTGATGGAGGAGAGAGAAATTGGTATGTGTGCTTGATACTACTACTTGCGCTGGCCCTTAACTCTTGGGATTCTTTATTTTTTTTTCTAAAACTTGAGGCCCTCTAATTAGGATGGCCCTTATCTCATTTTGGGCTTGCTCAGGGCCGGGCTAGGCTTCAAGGGACACCACATGGAAAATCGCGTTCAAATCAAAGTTAACAATTACAAAACATCATTGGAAAAAAAGACAGTTGACAGTTGGTAAAGGAAAATTTACACAAAATTAGCACAAATCCAAAGCATCTCATCTACCAAACCTTGAATTTCATATTTACCTGGAGAATTTCGTGTTGCATGACCTTTATGTGTAAATCAATCTTTACGCATGGTAATTAATAAGTGATAAGTGTCTGTATATAAAGAAGATTCAATTAATTGTATGTTCTTGCTCTTCCAATACCAATTATCTTCAAACACATACCTTTTCTCCTAAAACACACTTTAATTTATCATACAATGTCAAATCTAAAAGTATCTTTTCTTTTTTACTTGCTTTTGTTTTTCATCTTCCGAAAGGCCATGACTACTTGTTTTATGTAGTAACATGACCTACAACATTCTACTTAGACATAGCTCAGGCGCCTCTTAACCCTCATTATCTTAGACCCGTGAAAACTCATAATTTCATGCTATTATGAAAATTGGCGGATAGCCAAACCAAAATCTCTTAGTACTGCATTTGTTATAGGCCAACTAACAAACTTGGAAATACGGCTTAATAGTAGTTGGATCAATAACGCCAATCGAAATGATAACAGTTCTGGGAACACAAATGAAATGACCACGACAGCCGTATGCGACCTACAATGACCCAAATTGAATATTTTGACATTGGTTTATCGTGGTGGGATAAGATCAACTTGTTAGATATCCTCACAAAAAGTGGTCCCTGGAAAGTTGCACGATATTAATCAAATGAATAACAGACTTATTAGGGAGTTAGGCCGTGCTCCGATCATTACGTGTTCGTTTATTAATGATCAACTTTGCCTAAAGGACATCCGTGTTTGCTTAACGAAGGACGGAAAAAATATTAGGAAATGTCCTTCGCAAGCCAATAAAAATACTTGTCAATCTAGAAAATCACAAATTTGTATCCCATTGTAAAATTCCAGTTTATGTCACATGAAGGGATACAAATAATTAAAATTTGTTTTCTAGAAGCTATTTTCAATTATATAATTTTTCCGTTTGTGCATTTTGGAGTATAAAATAAAACGTCTAAAAAAAAGTAGTACGAGCATTTATGATAACTTAATGTATTTCGTACTTGTACGGTAGGCAATTAATCATTGATAAAATGCATTAAAGCGATATAATTTGAGACTTGAAAAAACCATTTATTTACTACTAAAGTTCTTCAGAAAAATACACGTGTCGAGCTCTAGAAAAAACTTCCCCTCCAAAACAATATATGATAGAACAAAATATGCACAGTTTTGATATAGTAATTTACTAAAAAGAAATATTACGATTTTTTCATTGAGGCTATAAATACAAATATGATAAAATGAGTGTTCATAAATAATAAAATGTCTAATACACCTTTTCTTTCTTAGCAATTCTACTTTATTCTAAAATAATTCTAATAGTATTAATTTTCTTTTTAAGGGGCAATATTATTTAAACCCTCATATTTTCTGTTCAAGAAATGTCTCAAAGTAGTTGCAAATTTTTATAAGTGCTCTCACTTTCCCTAACTTGTTGACATATCACATAACCCAACATCTTTAAGATCAAGCGATAATCTAAAGAGCCCTTAGTGGGATCTACATCTTTTATATATTATATATTATATATTATATATTATATACTTCCTCCGTTTCTAAATAAGTGCAACACTCCTTGTTTTCACGTTTGCCAATGCATTATTTTAACCATTAATATCTTCAATTATCAATAAATAAAAATTATATAAAGTTGATATTAAAAAAATCCACATTCAGACGAATCTAAGAAGATCCCACATGACTATGTTTTTCCTAAAATGTAAATCACCAAAGCTAATTAAAGTTTCAACTGTGAATAGTAAACACTATGCAAATGTTGCACTTATTTAGAAACAGAGGAAGTATTATATATTATATATTATATATTATATATTATATATTATATATTATATATTATATATTATATATTATATATTATATATTATATATTATATATTATATATTATATATTATATATTATATATTATATATTATATATTAAATATATATTAAATATAAAATATTTTTGGACTGGAGTGGACTTATTGGACTCCAAAGGGGTGAGTCCAAATCCAGTCCGAAAATATTTGGACTCGAAAATTTGAGTCTGACCAGTCCAAAAAAATTTCAGTCCAATCCAGTCCGACAAGTTTGGACTGAATTGGATCGGACTCTGGATTTTTGCAGTCCGTTTACACCTCTAGCGCTGGAAATCGAGGCTGATTGATGGAGGAGAGAGAAATTGGTATGTGTGCTTGATACTACTACTTGCGCTGGCCCTTAACTCTTGGGATTCTTTATTTTTTTTTCTAAAACTTGAGACCCCTCTAATTAGGATGACCCTTATCTCATTTTGGGCTTGCTCAGGGCCGGGCTAGGCTTCAAGGGACAACACATGGAAAATCGCGTTCAAATCAAAGTTAACAATTACAAAACATCATTGAAAAGAAAGACAGTTGACAGTTGGTAAAGGAAAATTTACACAAAATTAGCACAAATCCAAAGCATCTAATCTACCAAACCTTGAATTTCATATTTACCTGGAGAATTTCGTGTTGCATGACCTTTATGTGTAAATCAATCTTTACGCATGGTAATTAATAAGTGATAAGTGTCTCTATATAAAGAAGATTCAATTAATTGTATGTTCTTGCTCTTCCAATACCAATTATCTTCAAACACATACCTTTTCTCCTAAAACACACTTTAATTTATCATACAATGTCAAATCTAAAAGTATCTTTTCTTTTTTACTTGCTTTTGTTTTTCATCTTCCGAAAGGCCATGACTACTTGTTTTATGTAGTAACATGACCTACAACATTCTACCTAGACATAGCTCAGACGCCTCTTAACCCTCATTGTCTTAGACCCGTGAAAACTAATAATTTCATGCTATTATGAAAATTGGCGGATAGCCAAACCAAAATCTCTTAGTACTGCATTTGTTATAGGCCAACTAACAAACTTGGAAATACGGCTTAATAGTAGTTGGATCAATAACGCCAATCGAAATGATAATCAACAGTTCTGGGAACACAAATGAAATGACCACGACAGCCGTATGCGACCTACAATGACCCAAATTGAATATTTTGACATTGGTTTATCGTGGTGGGATAAGATCAACTTGTTAGATATCCTCACAAAAAGTGGTCCCTGGAAAGTTGCACGATATTAATCAAATGAATAACAGACTTATTAGGGAGTTAGGCCGTGCTCCGATCATTACGTGTTCGTTTATTAATGATCAACTTTGCCTAAAGGACATCCGTGTTTGCTTAACGAAGGACGGAAAAAATATTAGGAAATGTCCTTCGCAAGCCAATAAAAATACTTGTCAATCTAGAAAATCACAAATTTGTATCCCATTGTAAAATTCCAGTTTATGTCACATGAAGGGATACAAATAATTAAAATTTGTTATATAGAAGCTATTTTCAATTATATAATTTTTCCGTTTGTGCATTATGGAGTATAAAATAAAACGACTAAAAAAAAGTAGTACGAGCATTTATGATAACTTAATGTACTTCGTACTTGTACGGTAGGCAATTAATCATTGATAAAATGCATTAAAGCGATATAATTTGAGACTTGAAAAAACCATTTATTTACTACTAAAGTTCTTCAGAAAAAATACACGTGTCGAGCTCTAGAAAAAACTTCCCCTCCAAAACAATATATGATAGAACAAAATATGCACAGTTTTGATATAGTAATTTATTAAAAAGAAATATTACGATTTTTTCATTGAGGCTATAAATACAAATATGATAAAATGAGTGTTCATAAATAATAAAATGTCTAATACACCTTTTCTTTCTTAGCAATTCTACTTTATTCTAAAATAATTGTAATAGTATTAATTTTCTTTTTAAGGGGCAATATTATTTAAACCCTCATATTTTCTGTTTAGGAAATGTCTCAAAGTAGTTGCAAATTTTTATAAGTGCTCTCACTTTCCCTAACTTGTTGACATATCACATAACCCAACATCTTTAAGATCAAGCGATACTCCAAAGAGCCCTTAGTGGGATCTACATCTTTTATATTTATATATTATATATTAATATTATATATTATATATATATATTATATTATTATATTTATTTATAATTATATATTATATATTATATATTATATATATATATATTATATATTATATATTATATATTATATATTATATATTATATATTATATATTATATATAAATATTAAATATATATTAAATATAAAATATTTTTGGACTGGAGTGGGCTTTATGGACTCCAAAGGGGTGAGTCCAAATCCAGTCCGAAAATATTTGGACTCGAAAATTTGAGTCTGACCAGTCCAAAAAAGTTTCAGTCCAATCCAGTCCGACAAGTTTGGACTGAACTGGATCGGACTCTGGACTTTTTGCAGTCCGTTTACACCTCTAGCGCTGGAAATCGAGGCTGATTGATGGAGGAGAGAGAAATTGGTATGTGTGCTTGATACTACTACTTGCGCTGGCCCTTAACTCTTGGGATTCTTTATTTTTTTTTCTAAAACTTGAGGCCCCTCTAATTAGGATGGCCCTTATCTCATTTTGGGCTTGCTCAGGGCCGGGCTAGGCTTCAAGGGACACCACATGGAAAATCGCGTTCAAATCAAAGTTAACAATTACAAAACATCATTGGAAAAAAAGACAGTTGACAGTTGGTAAAGGAAAATTTACACAAAATTAGCACAAATCCAAAGCATCTCATCTACCAAACCTTGAATTTCATATTTACCTGGAGAATTTCGTGTTGCATGACCTTTATGTGTAAATCAATCTTTACGCATGGTAATTAATAAGTGATAAGTGTCTGTATATAAAGAAGATTCAATTAATTGTATGTTCTTGCTCTTCCAATACCAATTATCTTCAAACACATACCTTTTCTCCTAAAACACACTTTAATTTATCATACAATGTCAAATCTAAAAGTATCTTTTTTTTTACTTGCTTTTGTTTTTCATCTTCCGAAAGGCCATGACTACTTGTTTTATGTAGTAACATGACCTACAACATTCTACTTAGACATAGCTCAGGCGCCTCTTAACCCTCATTATCTTAGACCCGTGAAAACTCATAATTTCATGCTATTATGAAAATTGGCGGATAGCCAAACCAAAATCTCTTAGTACTGCATTTGTTATAGGCCAACTAACAAACTTGGAAATACGGCTTAATAGTAGTTGGATCAATAACGCCAATCGAAATGATAACAGTTCTGGGAACACAAATGAAATGACCACGACAGCCGTATGCGACCTACAATGACCCAAATTGAATATTTTGACATTGGTTTATCGTGGTGGGATAAGATCAACTTGTTAGATATCCTCACAAAAAGTGGTCCCTGGAAAGTTGCACGATATTAATCAAATGAATAACAGACTTATTAGGAGTGTAGTTAGCCGTGCTCCGATCATTACGTGTTCGTTTATTAATGATCAACTTTGCCTAAAGGACATCCGTGTTTGCTTAACGAAGGACGGAAAAAATATTAGGAAATGTCCTTCGCAAGCCAATAAAAATACTTGTCAATCTAGAAAATCACAAATTTGTATCCCATTGTAAAATTCCAGTTTATGTCACATGAAGGGATACAAATAATTAAAATTTGTTTTCTAGAAGCTATTTTCAATTATATAATTTTTCCGTTTGTGCATTTTGGAGTATAAAATAAAACGTCTAAAAAAAAGTAGTACGAGCATTTATGATAACTTAATGTATTTCGTACTTGTACGGTAGGCAATTAATCATTGATAAAATGCATTAAAGCGATATAATTTGAGACTTGAAAAAACCATTTATTTACTACTAAAGTTCTTCAGAAAAAATACACGTGTCGAGCTCTAGAAAAAACTTCCCCTCCAAAACAATATATGATAGAACAAAATATGCACAGTTTTGATATAGTAATTTACTAAAAAGAAATATTACGATTTTTTCATTGAGGCTATAAATACAAATATGATAAAATGAGTGTTCATAAATAATAAAATGTCTAATACACCTTTTCTTTCTTAGCAATTCTACTTTATTCTAAAATAATTCTAATAGTATTAATTTTCTTTTTAAGGGGCAATATTATTTAAACCCTCATATTTTCTGTTCAAGAAATGTCTCAAAGTAGTTGCAAATTTTTATAAGTGCTCTCACTTTCCCTAACTTGTTGACATATCACATAACCCAACATCTTTAAGATCAAGCGATAATCTAAAGAGCCCTTAGTGGGATCTACATCTTTTATATATTATATATTATATATTATATATTATATATTATATATTATATATTATATATTATATATTATATATTATATATTATATATATATATATATATTATATATTATATATTATATATATATATTATATTATATATTATATATATATTATATATTATATATTATATATTATATATTATATATTATATATTATATATATATATATATATTAAATATATATTAAATATAAAATATTTTTGGACTGGAGTGGACTTATTGGACTCCAAAGGGGTGAGTCCAAATCCAGTCCGAAAATATTTGGACTCGAAAATTTGAGTCTGACCAGTCCAAAAAAATTTCAGTCCAATCCAGTCCGACAAGTTTGGACTGAATTGGATCGGACTCTGGACTTTTTGCAGTCCGTTTACACCTCTAGCGCTGGAAATCGAGGCTGATTGATGGAGGAGAGAGAAATTGGTATGTGTGCTTGATACTACTACTTGCGCTGGCCCTTAACTCTTGGGATTCTTTATTTTTTTTTCTAAAACTTGAGACCCCTCTAATTAGGATGACCCTTATCTCATTTTGGGCTTGCTCAGGGCCGGGCTAGGCTTCAAGGGACAACACATGGAAAATCGCGTTCAAATCAAAGTTAACAATTACAAAACATCATTGAAAAGAAAGACAGTTGACAGTTGGTAAAGGAAAATTTACACAAAATTAGCACAAATCCAAAGCATCTAATCTACCAAACCTTGAATTTCATATTTACCTGGAGAATTTCGTGTTGCATGACCTTTATGTGTAAATCAATCTTTACGCATGGTAATTAATAAGTGATAAGTGTCTCTATATAAAGAAGATTCAATTAATTGTATGTTCTTGCTCTTCCAATACCAATTATCTTCAAACACATACCTTTTCTCCTAAAACACACTTTAATTTATCATACAATGTCAAATCTAAAAGTATCTTTTCTTTTTTACTTGCTTTTGTTTTTCATCTTCCGAAAGGCCATGACTACTTGTTTTATGTAGTAACATGACCTACAACATTCTACCTAGACATAGCTCAGACGCCTCTTAACCCTCATTGTCTTAGACCCGTGAAAACTAATAATTTCATGCTATTATGAAAATTGGCGGATAGCCAAACCAAAATCTCTTAGTACTGCATTTGTTATAGGCCAACTAACAAACTTGGAAATACGGCTTAATAGTAGTTGGATCAATAACGCCAATCGAAATGATAATCAACAGTTCTGGGAACACAAATGAAATGACCACGACAGCCGTATGCGACCTACAATGACCCAAATTGAATATTTTGACATTGGTTTATCGTGTGGGATAAGATCAACTTGTTAGATATCCTCACAAAAAGTGGTCCCTGGAAAGTTGCACGATATTAATCAAATGAATAACAGACTTATTAGGGAGTTAGGCCGTGCCGATCATTACGTGTTCGTTTATTAATGATCAACTTTGCCTAAAGGACATCCGTGTTGCTTAACGAAGGACGGAAAAATATTAGGAAATGTCCTTCGCAAGCCAATAAAAATACTTGTCAATCTAGAAAATCACAAATGTATCCCATTGTAAAATTCCAGTTTATGTCACATGAAGGAATACAAATAATTAAAATTTGTTTTCTAGAAGCTATTTTCAATTATATAATTTTTCCGTTTGTGCATTATGGAGTATAAAATAAAACGTCTAAAAAAAAAGTAGTACGAGCATTTATGATAACTTAATGTACTTCGTACTTGTACGGTAGGAATTAATCATTGATAAAATGCATTAAAGCGATATAATTTGAGACTTGAAAAAACCATTTATTTACTAGTAAAGTTCTTCAGAAAAAATACACGTGTCGAGCTCTAGAAAAAACTTCCCCTCCAAAACAATATATGATAGAACAATATATGCACGGTTTTGATATAGTAATTTATTGAAAAGAAATGTTAGAATTTTTTCATTGAGGCTATAAATACAAATATGATAAAATGAGTGTTCATAAATAATAAAATGTCTAATACACCTTTTCTTTCTTAGCAATTCTTCTTTATTCTAAGATCATTGCAATAGTATTAATTTTCTTTTTAAGGGGCAATATTATTTAAACCCTCATATTTTCTATTCAAGAAATGTCTCAAAGTAGTTGCAATAAATTTACTTTTTTTTTTAAAAAAGAAAATAATTGCAATATACTTCTAAAAATACAATATTTTTCTAGCCTTTAAATAATCAAAACCCAATTTTTATAAGTGCTCTCACTTTCCCTAACTTGTTGACATGTCACATAGCCCAACATCTTTAAGATCAAGAGATACTCCAAAGAGCCCCTAGTGAGATCTATATCTTTTATATTAAATATATATTAAATATAAAATATTTTTGGACTGGACTGGACTTATTGGACTCCAAAGGGGTGAGTCCAAATCCAGTTCGAAAATATTTGGACTAGAAAATTTGAGTCCGAGCCCAGTCCAAGAAATTTTCAGTCCAATCCAGTCCGACAAGTTTGGACTGGACTGGATCGGACTTTGGACTTTTTGCAATCCGTTTACACCCCTAGCGCTGGAAATCGAGGTTAATTGGTGGAGGAGAGAGAAATTGGTTGTGTGCTTAATACGTGCTTGATACTACTACTTGCGCTGGCCCTTAACTCTTGGGCTTCTTTATTTTTTTTTCTAAAACTTGAGACCCCTCTAATTAGGATGGCCCTTATCTCATTTTGGGCTTGCTCAGGGCCGGGCTAGGCTTCAAGGGACAACACATTGAAAATCGCGTTCAAATCAAAGTTAACAATTACAAAACATCATTGGAAAGAAAGACAGTTAACAGTTGGTAAAGGAAAATTTACACAAAATTAGCACAAATCCAAAGCATCTCATCTACCAAACCTTGAATTTCATATTTACTTGGAGAATTTCGTGTTGCATGACCTTTATGTGTAAATCAATCTTTACGCATGGTAATTAATAAGTGATAAGTGTCTCTATATATAAAGAAGATTCAATTAATTGTATGTTCTTGCTCTTCCAATACCAATTATCTTCAAACACATACCTTTTCTCCTAAAACACACTTTAATTTATCATACAATGTCAAAATTAAAAATATCTTTTTCTTTTTTACTTGCTTTTGCTTTTCATCTTTCGAAAGGCCATGACTACTTGTTTTATGTAGTAACATGACCTACAACATTCTGCCTAGACATAGCTCAGACGCCTTTTAACCCTCCTTGTCTTAGACCCGTGAAAACTGATAATTTCATACTATTATGAAAATTGGCGGATAGCCAAACCAAAATCTCTTAGTACTGCATTTGTTATGGGCCAACTAACAAACTTGGAAATACGGCTTAATAGTAGTTGGATCAATAACGCCAATCGAAATGATAATCAACAGTTCTGGGAACACAAATGAAATGACCACGACAGCCGTATGCGACCTACAATGACCTAAATTGAATATTTTGACATTGGTTTATTGTGGTGGGATAAGATCAACTTGTTAGATATCCTCACAAAAAGTGGTTTTGTCCTCGGAAAGTTGCACGATATTAATCAAATGAATAACAGACTTATTAGGGAGTTAGGCCGTGCTCCGATTATTACGTGTTCGTTTATTAATGGTCAACTTTGCCTAAAGGACATCAGTGTTTGCTTAACGAAGGACGGAAAAAATATTAGGAAATGTCCTTCTCAAGCCAATAAAAATAGTTGTCAATCTAGAAAATCACAAATTTATATCCCGTTGTAAAATTCCAGTTTATGTCACATGAAGGGATACAAATAATTAAAATTTGTTTTCTAGAAGCTATTTTCAATTATATAATTTTTCCGTTTGTGCATTATGGAGTATAAAATAAAACGTCCAAAAAAAAAAGTAGTACGATCATTTATGATAACTTAATTTACTTCGTACTTTTATGGTAGGCAATCAATCATTGCTAAAATGCATTAAAGCGATATAATTTGAGACTTGAAAAAATCATTTATTTACTAATAAAGTTCTTCAGAAAAAATACACGTGTCGAGCTCTAGAAAAACTTCCCTCCAAAACAATATAGGATAGAACAATATATGCACGGTTTTGATATAGTAATTTATTGAAAAGAAATGTTACAATTTTTTCATTGAGGCTATAAATACAAATTCATACCTTTTTCTTTCTTAGCAATTCTACTTTATTCTAAAATAATTGCGATAGTATTAATTTTCTTTTTAAGGGGCAATATTATTTAAACCCTCATATTTTCTATTCAAGAAATGTCTCAAAGTAGTTGCAATAAATTTACTTTTTTTTAAAGAAAATAATTGCAATATACTTCTAAAAATACAATATTTTCCTAGCCTTTAAACAATCAAAACCCAATTTTTATAAGTGCTCTCACTTTCCCTAACTTGTTGACATATCACATAGCCCAACATCTTTAAGATAAAGAGATACTCCAAGGAGCCTCTAGTGGGATCTACATCTTTTATATTATATATTATATATTATTTATTATATATATATATATTATATAAATATTAAATATATATTAAATATAAAATATTTTTGAACTGGACTAGAGTGGACTTATTGGACTCCAAAGGGGTGAGTCCAAATCCAGTCCGAAAATATTTGGACTCGAAAATTTGAGTCCGAGCCCAGTCCAAAAAATTTTCAGTCTAATCCAGTCCGACAAGTTTGGACTGGATTGGATCGAACTCTGGACTTTTTGCAGTCCGTTTACACCCCTAGCGCTGGAAATCGAGTGTGATTGGTGGAGAAGAGAGAAATTGGTATGTGTGCTTAATACGTGCTTGATACTATTACTCGCGCTGGGCCTTAATTCTTGTGATTCTTTATTTTTTTTTCTAAAACTTGAGACCCCTCTAATTAGGAAGGCCCTTGTTTCATTTTGGGCTTGCTCAGGGCCGGGCTAGGCTTCAAGGGACAACACATGGAAAATCGTGTTCAAATCAAAGTTAACAATTACAAAACATCATTGGAAAGAAAGACAATTGACAGTTGGTAAAGGAAAATTTACACAAAATCAGCACAAATCCAAAGCATCTCATCTACCAAACCTTGAATTTCCTATTATCCTGGAGAATTTCGTGTTGCATGACCTTTATGTGTAAATCAATCTTTACGCATGATAATTAATAAGTGATAAGTGTCTCTATATAAAGAAGATTCAATTAATTGTATGTTATTGCTCTTCCAATACCAATTATCTTCAAACACATACTTTTTCTCCTAAAACACACTTTAATTTATCATACAATGTTAAATCTAAAAGTATCTTTTCTGTTTTACTTGCTTTTGCTTTTCATCTTTCGAAAGACCATGACTACTTGTTTTATGTAGTAACATGACCTACAACATTCTGTCTAGACATAGCTCAGGCCCTCTTACCCCTCCTTGTCTTAGACCCGTGAAAACTGATAATTTCATGCTATTATGGAAATTGGCGGATAGCCAAACCAGAATCTATTAGTACTGTATTTGTTATAGGCCAACTAACAAACTTGGAAATACGGCTTAATAGTAGTTGGATCAATAACGCCAATCCAAATGATAATCAATAGTTTTGGGAACACAAATGGAATGATCACGACAGCCGTATGCGACCTACAATGACCCAAATTGAATATTTTGACATTGGTTTATCGTGGTGGGATAAGATCAACTTGTTAGATATCCTCACAAAAAGTGGTTTTGTCCCTGGAAAGTTGCACGATATTAATCAAATGAATAACAGACTTATTAGGGAGTTAGGCCGTGCTCCGATTATTACGTGTTCGTTTATTAATGGTCAACTTTGCCAAAAGGACATCCGTGTTTGCTTAACGAAGGACGGAAAAAATATTAGGAAATGTCCTTCGCAAGCCAATAAAAATACTTGTCGATCTAGAAAATCACAAATTTATATCCCGTTATAAAATTCCAGTTTATGTCACATGAAGGGATACAAATAATTAAAATTTGTTTTCTAGAAGCTATTTTCAATTATATAATTTTTCCGTTTGTGCATTATGGAGTATAAAATAAAACGTCTAAAAAAAAGTAGTACGAGCATTTATGATAACTTAATGTACTTCGTACTTGTACGGTAGGCAATTAATTATTGATAAAATGCATTAAAGCGATATAATTTGAGACTTGAAAAAACCAATTATTTACTACTAAAGTTCTTCAGAAAAAAATACACGTGTCGAGCTCTAGAAAAAACTTCCCCTCCAAAACAATATATGATAGAACAATATATGCACAGTTTTGATATAGTAATTTATTAAAAAGAAATATTACGATTTTTTCATTGAGGCTATAAATACAAATATGATAAAATGAGTGTTCATAAATAATAAAATGTCTAATACACCTTTTCTTTCTTAGCAATTCTACTTTATTCTAAAATAATTGCAATAGTATTAATTTTCTTTTTAAGGGGCAATATTATTCAACACCTCATATTTTCTGTTCAAGAAATGTCTCAAAGTAGTTGCAAATTTTTATAAGTGCTCTCACTTTCCCTAACTTGTTGACATATCACATAACCCAACATCTTTAAGATCAAGAGATACTCCAAAGAGCCCCTAGTGGGATCTACATCTTTTATATATTATATATTATATATTATATATTATATATTATATATTATATATTATATATTATATATTATATATTATATATTATATATTATATATTATATATTATATATTATATATTATATATTATATATTATATATTATATATTATATATTATATATTGGGAAATTCCCATTGGTAACCTTGTGTTTTTTCGTTTTCCCATTGGTGACCTTGTGTTTTTTAAAATCCCAAAAATAACTTTAAAATGTGATTAGCTTCACAAACGTGACTTTAATGAAGTGTTAGGCGTTAATTGTCAGTTAAGTTTATGTTTTTTACTTAACCATGGTTTAATGAATTTATTTCACCCCAAAAAATTACTCCACCTCCTCAACTTCCTTATTTTACTTTTCTCTCTCCTGATCAACTCTTCTTCTTCGTCTCTGTTACGCTTCTTCTTCATCTCTGCTACTCTTCTTCTTCGTCTCTGTTATGCTTCTTCTTCGTCTCTACTACTCTTCTTCTTCATCTCTGTTACGCTTCTTTCCTCTTAAATTTTTTTTTTGATTGCAAACTTTTCAGTGGTGTGGAACAAGGGTTGAAGAAAAGGGTGCGTTCGAGTTTCATGGTTTACTTGCGTTTTTGTAAGTTTTCTTAGTCTATGAATTTCGTTATTATTGTTTTTGTAGTTGTTCCTTTTTGAGTTGTGACTGAATTTCTGAAATTGGTGAATATTGCAATGTTTGAATTTAAATTCCATTGCTTTAGAATTTTGAATTGGTGAATTTAGAATGACTGATTTTAAATTGTGTTTTAATATTGGTACATCTTGTTGCTTGTTTGTTTGTGTTTAGGGTGAAAAATACCAGACATGGAAAATATTGTGCTAAGGTTTCATTATTTAGGGAAGAATACTGATGTAGTTGTGAAGGACATTGATAAGGTTTCTTTGATTGATTGCATTATTGACTACTTGGACAATGCAAAGAAAGATAACACCAAAATACCCACAAACCCTCAATTTCAATATGCACATAAGATGAAACATGATGTAGAATTGACTGATGACAAAAGTTTACTGAAAATGTTTGAGAACTTAGGAGCAAGGGATTTAATATACATTTGGGTGGGGAGTGTACCTAAACCTAGCAAAGTGTTCACAGCTGCAAAAACACTTAGAGAGTCACAATCACAACCACAAGTCACTCAGAATGAAACTGAAACTCAACAATCTAACCACCTATATCTCCTCCAAGACCACTGAAACAACCTCCAAAACCACTTATATCTCCTCCAAGACCACTGAAACAACCTCCAAAACCACTTATATCTCCTCCAAGAAGAAGTCCTAGATTTTAGCAAGTGTGGAAGAAGCTGTGGTCATCCCATCACAAGAAACTGATCCACCAGAATCACAAAATACACAACCAGAATCACAAATATTTGACCCAAGTCATTCACAAAGTTTGGAGAATATACATGATAACATTGTGGACAACCTTTCATACTGGGATAATATAGAACTGACTCCTGTTGAGGAATATGTCGGAAGGGGAAGAGGGAGATCTAGGCTTAGAGGGAAAGGCAGGGGAATTTGATCCTTTTGAGGGACCTATATGGGAGGATGATTGTGAAGATATGGACAATTACATGGCTAGGTTGTACAGGAATGGGGAGTTTTACAAGGAAGAAGAGTTTGGGAAGATTATCATCAGACCCTGGCAATTGTATACAGACAAGAAGCATTTGAGGGATGTGGTGAGAGATTATTGTATACAATGTGGGTTTGCTGTTGTTGTTGAGAAGGCCAGTAATTGGGTATACACAGTGAGGTGTAGTGATGTGGATTGCCCTTGGAGATTACATGCTTCAAAGCTTCCAGATGGGGTGACATGGAACATTAAGTCCATTCAAGGGTCTGAGCACCCATGTTTGGGCTTGGAAACAACAAACTCCATGGTGTCAGCTAATTGGGCTTGTAGAGTGTTGTTGGAAGACATAAGAGCCAACAATGACATTCCTGGTAAGGCTCTTAATGAGCTGCTTTGGACTAGGTATGGAGTCCAGATGAGCAAAAGTACACTATATAGGATGAAAAATATGGCCTTAAAGGAACTTCATGGTGGCCATGATGTATCATACTCTGAGTTACCTGCATATTGTGAAGCTATAAAGACAACTAACCCTGACTCTGTTGCAAGCTGTGCTTGGAATCCTGAATCACACCCAGAGAGTCCATTAGGCTTCAGTAGCATATTCATATGTTTCAAGGCTGCTTTGGAAGGTCTGTTTGGTGGATGTAGAAGCTTAATAGGAATTGATGGTGCCTTTTTGAAGGGCAATTATGGTGGGGTATTATTATCTGCTGTGGCCTTGGATGGGAACAATGAGATGTTTCCAGTGGCTTGGGGAATAGTGTCTGCAGAGGATGAAAAGGGTTGGAGCTTCTTTATTTACCATTTGAAGAATGTCTTGCAACAAAGTGACAGAGGCAATAATTGGTGCATAATATCTGATAGACACAAGGTAAATACACAATGCCATTACTTGCTTTTGTGGTTATTTTTTTATGAAAATTATTAGCTGACTAACATCATCTAACTTGTGCAGGCCATAGATAAAGCATGTAGGGAATTATGGCCAGAAGTTGGGAGAAGATACTGCACCAAGCACTTGAGTGTGAACTGGAAAAGGGTTTTTTCAGGCCCTAAGATGTGGCAACTTTTTGGCTTGCTGCTGGTGCCACATTTGAATTCACATTCAAAAAGGCAATGCAGCAAATTGAGAAGGCCAATCCTGCTGCTAGGATTTGGTTGGCAAACCTTGGAGAGCAAAAGAGATGGACCAAGCATCAGTTTGATACATCAATTAAGTCAGATGTGAATAAGACTAATTTTGTAGAGTCTTTCAACTCCACTCTAGGAATTGATAGGTGCAGGCCTGTCTTAACATTGCTTGAAGGTAATTAACATTAAACTCAAGTAATTAAGTTGGTTAATACTAGTATACTTGTTAACATTAAGTTGGTTTATACTAACTAACTAGTGCATTTGGTGATAATTTCAGGAATCAGGAGAGTTACAATGGTCAGAATGGCCACAAGAAGGGAAATATGTGAGAAATGGGAGAGGTCAGATATATGTCCTAATATTGTGAAGAGGGTGCAAGCTCTTTGTGTGGAGTCAAGGGCATGTAGGGCCTATCTGTCAAGCCAGGGAGAGTATGAAATTGTTGATGAGAAATCAACTCTCCCTGTTAGCTTGAACAATCACACATGTGTGTGCAATGCTTGGCAGCTAAATGGTATCCCATGCAGGCATGGAATGAGAGCCATTTTGATAGCTGGCCTTGACCCACACAAATTTGTACATGAGTGGTATTCTGTGAAGAGGTACAAAATGGCATATGCACATGGAATCAAATCCATCCCTGACAAGGATCAATGGCCTGAAACTAACCTTCCCACTATTCACCCACCTGTTCTGAGAAGGGGTGTTGGAAGGCCTGTGAGGAACAGAAGAAGAGGTGAAGAAGAACAGAGGAGAGGAAAAAGGAGTACTTCAATGAGGTGTGGAAATTGTGGTGATTTTGGCCACAACAAGTTAACTTGTCAAAGAGCAGCAACAAAGAAGCAGAAGAAATTGAAGGAAGCTGCTGTTGCAAGTACAAGTGCTGCTGGGCAGACTAAGAGAAAGGCAAGTACAAGCAACAAAGGAGCAACAACTAAGAAGAAGAAGAATAATTAGGCTTATATTAGGTTAAATCAATTATATTCTGCTCTATTAGGTTAAATCACTCTTAAGAAGAAGAATTAGGCTTATATTAGCAGCAACTGTACATTGACCTTTTGTGGTGAAAGTTTTTGACATTTCCTTTTTTGAAATTCAATGTCAATTTCCTTTTTTGGCAGATTATTCAATGTCATCTAAACTGAAACTCAATTGTATTGTGGGTGACATGTTATTTAATGGGAAATAGATTGCAATTTGAAGAATTTGGAAGAATGTCACTTGAATGTTGTTAAGCATTTATGATTTAATTTGGAAGAATGTCACTTGAAATATAGTTACAACCAAGGTAAAAGAACAGTACTTTTATTCCATCCAAATTCCATTACAACCTGAACCATTTAATTCACTTAAGAATCACACAAATTAAAAAGACAAAGAACATCACCTACCACTGCCAACTTCATTACAACATAAAATTTCTTCTCCAACGTCCTAACAATAGATTTCAACTCAGAGATGTCCCCAGCCCTTGTGTTGCTTGCTTCACCATTTTCTTGAGCATCAAACAGTTTTATATCATCTTCACCAACCCACGAAAACTCACCACAGTCATAGCACTTATAGTATGGCCTCCCAGGGTTGTTTCGAGATCCTGAAATTTTGATGAGGCAATACTTCATTGGCTGACACTTGCTGCAGTTTCTGATTTTCACCCATGCTTGACCTCCATGGATGAGCCTAGCAGCATTTGAAGAAAAGGAAGAAGATGAGAGTTGCGACATTTTCATAAGAGGGAAGAACGTTAATGGGGGCAAAGAAGGAGGGGTTTTATAGAGTTTAGGGTTAAAAGAGGGTGGGAAGCTTAACATCTGATTTTGGAGGGAAAAGGAAATAAGGAAAACCATGGTTAAGCAAAAAACATAAACTTAACTGACAATTAACGCCTAACACTTCATTAAAGTCACGTTTGTGAAGCTAATCACATTTTAAAGTTATTTTTGGGATTTTAAAAAACACAAGGTCACCAATGGGAAAACGAAAAAACACAAGGTTACCAATGGGAATTTCCCTATATTATATATTATATATTATATATTATATATTATATATTATATATTATATATTATATATATTATATATATTATATATATTATATATTATACATTATATATATATATATATATATATATATATATATATATATATATATATATATATATATATATATATATATATATATATATACTATATAAATATTAAATATATATTAGATATAAAATATTCTTGGACTGGACTAGACTTATATGCAAAAGGTTTTCATTTTGGATTCGGATACGATCACACCATCAAAGACTATAAGATCGTTGTTATTTGTCATTGGAACTCGCTCTATAAGTGGCCTTGCGATAAATTTTGGCATGTAAGGGTCTATAATAATGCCAATGATTTATGGACGAATATTTGTTGTCTTAAATATTATTGTTTCTATAGCTTATGTGAAGATGTACGTTTGGCTTTCCCATATATTGTTTCTGATCCAGAATTTTGCAACAACTTTATCCATGGAGCTTGTCATTGGTCAGGTGTGAAAAGAGATGAACATAAGGGTGAGGAGTTTGCATATTGTGTCCTAGTATTTAGTATGGTAGATCACTCTTTTAGGGGGTGTTTGGTATCATGTTTTTTCACAAAAGAAACGGAATCAAATAACAAAATCCGTTTCTACTTGTTTGGTTAGTGTGTAAAGTAACAATTATCGTTACTTAAGGGAAACACATCCCCCCAAGTTGTTTCCACTCAAAAACCTAAGGAAACAAATAACGTTTCACTCCTCAAACAAGATGAAAGGGAGTGGGTTATATTTGTTTCTATTCCATTAGGATACCAAACAACTAATAAGGGTAACACTTATTATTACCCTTTCCCCTCCTTATCAAAATCCTTTCCATTCCATTTACGGTATTCATACCAAACACCCCCTTAAAGTAATGGGTGGACCTCCAATTTTGTACGATAAATTAATACAACCAAAGATGAGTGTTTGGGTGTTTAAGGAGACTATTTGTTTTGTTGCAAGGTTTGTTGAGAAGGAAAAGGAAAATATTGAGGTTTGGATAATGAAAGAGTATGGTGTTGAGGATTCTTGGGACTTGCATGTATCAATTGCAACACAAACTCTTGATCCTGAGTTTGGTGTGGTTGGAATTTCAGATGATGAAAGGATTTTCTTAGGTGATAATAATGGACAATTGATTTCATATGGGCTTCATGATAATCAAGTTGAAGAGAATGGTGTCTAAATTAAACCTCTTGACTCTTATACTGGCACTTTAGGGGTGTTAAACTATGTAGAAAGCGTTTCACCTATCAACACACCCACTAACAACAACCAGCCACTATTGTAGTCGTAATTTTCTTCTTTCAATAAACTCTCTAGAATCAATTTTCTATATATCAATAAGGTATTGGTCTAGTAGTCATAACTGAAGGCTTGTATACAATAGGTTATATGTTTGAATTTCCTTTCAATTTGTATTATACATGTAGTTTATTTGCGATCATAAAAATAAATAGTCTTTTGTTTATTGGAGCATTATGATGCTTAGATGATCTTTTCCTTTGTTTATTTTATTAAATAACTAGTATAGCACCCGTGTAATATATATATAGGGTTGGGTTCTAGTGAGAACCCTCTTATGAACTTAAACCTATATATATATATATATATATGTATTCGAGTATCTCACGAGCTTCTCAAGTCGAGTATTGAGTTGCTCGACTCGACTCGTTAACCTGTCGAGCGAGTCGAGTTCGAGCTCGACTCGAG
This sequence comes from Beta vulgaris subsp. vulgaris, assembly GCF_026745355.1. NCBI lineage: Eukaryota > Viridiplantae > Streptophyta > Magnoliopsida > Caryophyllales > Amaranthaceae > Beta > Beta vulgaris. The sequence continues at coordinate 2,005,247 of NC_079206.1, read as the reverse complement.
CTCGCTCGACTATTCGATTCGAGCTTTGATCGAGTCAAGTTTGAATAGCTCGCGAACTGTCTTAACTCATTGCCGGCCAACCCTAATTATTTGGCAAAATTAGTTCCTTAAGTTGCTAAAATTCCAATGTAGCTAGCTTATGGCTAAAATTTTGTGTTTATCCTCCAGACACGAGTATACTACATATTAATGTATAGGCAATGTTAAGACTGCGTGCTTGTTTTAAGCCATTTTAGGGCGAGTGCATTAGCAAAGGATGATAGTGCTACTATATGTTAGTGTAGTGGTCCATTTATTGGATTCAGGTGCTATGTGACTAATTAGTGTATTTGCTGGCTAATTTAGTTTTGTTTTAGCCTCATAAAACAACTAGAATATATACAAATATATTAAAGGCATGCATGTGTGAAAATGTATACACGTCATGGATCACCTCTATTACTCCACTAGAATTGCCCAATGTGTATATAAGTTAAGTCGATTAACAAAAGTAAAATTAACTTGCAACAAGATTTGGTATTCGTGACCTCTTGCTATTATAATAAAATGACACAATCACCATCTCAATCAAATTTTAATCATGCTTTATGTGTCCACAATAAAAATTTAAATTACCATCTAGGAAAAGACATAATACAACAATAAGAAGCCACCAGAGAATCAACCCTCTTGGTAAAAATAAACCCGGAGGCCATCATTTTGCATTATGAACACTTACAGAACTACAGAAGTGAAAGTAAGGATGTGTTCAATAATAGTTATTTAATCCTAAATTTGGGTTTCACGAGAAATGAACAAATGAGGTGTTCAGAGGTTTTTTCAAGGCAACACAAATGTGCCAAGCACCCACGCAACATTACAAGTCACATCGGCTTTCCTAGGAATGATTCGGGAGATAAATATGATCGAGCCTGGATAAGTCTAAAAATACCCCCAAAAGCAACAAAAATTGAAGGTTATAATACACGCTTTCTTGCTTTCTTACTTTCCCCTGGCCTGAAATCCAGACGGCACGAGGTGCATTCTTGGGACATGAGATGTCATTGCATAAGAGTCAAGTGGCTTGGAACAAATATATGGATGCATTTATGTTCATTTTATGGCAATTTTGGATATAACGAGAAATAAACAAATGCAGTGTTCAAAGGCTTTTTGAGGCAAGGTAAATGGTGCCAAGTACCTGCGCTACGTTACAAGTTACGTCGCTTTTCCTAAGAACGTTTTTGGAGAAAATATGACCATGCCCGAAAAAGTCCAAAAATGTCCCTAAAACAACTAAAATTGAAGATTATAATACATGCTTTCAGACTTTTCTGGAGCCCACTGATCTCCAAATACCACAAGATGCCACCTATGGACATATGAGGTCATTGGGAAGGAGTCATGTGGCTTGGAACGAATATGTGGATGCCTTTATGTCGTTCATTTCAAGAAAATTTTGGGTTTCACGAGAAATGAACAAATGGGGTGTTCAGAGTCTTTTCGAGGCAACAGAAATGGTACCAAGCACCCGTGCAATGTTACAAGTCACGTTGGTTTTCCTAGGAATGTTTCGAAGAAGTTATTACCAGACCCGGAGAAGTCCAAAAATGTCCTAAAACAACCAAAGTTGAAGGTTATAATACACGCTTTTGAAATTTCCCGAAGACCGAGCTCTGAATGCCACAGGATGCCTCATAAGGGCATGGAAGTTCTTTGGAAAGGAGTCATATGACTTGGAACCAATATGTGGTTGCCTTGACGTTCATTTCGAGGCAATTTTAGGTTTCACGAGAAATGAAAAAATAGGGCGTTTAAAAGCTCTTCGAGGCAATACAATGGTGCCAAACACCTGTGCAATGTTACAAGTCACGTCGTTACTCATATGAATGTTTTTGGGAGAAAATATGACCAGTCCCGAAAAAGTACAAGAATGTCGCAAAAACAGCCAAAATTGAAGGTTTTATAATACACACTTTTGGACTTTCCTGTGGCCCAAGCTTCGAAAACCACGGGATGCATCCTAGGGACATTGGAGATCATAGAAAAAGAGTCATGTGGCTTGGAACGAATATGAGGATGCCTTTACGATCATTTCGAGGCAATCTTGGGGTTTCATGAGAAATGAACATATGGGGTGTTCACAGGCTTTTCGAGGCAATGTAAATTGTATAAAGCACCCGCGCAACAATACAACTCACATCGACAGTCCTAGGAATGTTTCATGAGAAAATATGACCAGGCCCGGAGAAGTAAAAAAATTGCCCCAAAAACAGCCAAAATTGAAGGTTATAATACACGCTTTGAGACTTTAACGGTGTCCGAGTTCTGAACGCCACGAGATGCCTCCTTGGGGAATGTAAGGTCATTAAAAAGAAATCATGTGGCTTGGAACGAATATGTGGATGCCTTTACGTTCATTCCGAGAAAATATGACCAGGCCTGAAGAAGTAAAAATTGTCACAAAAACAGCCAAAATTGAAGGTTGTAATACATGCTTTCGGATTTTTCCCGGGGCCCGAGCTCCGAACGCCACGGGATGATTCCTTGGGGTATAGGAGGTAAATGGAAAGGTGTTATTTTGCTTGGAACGAATATGTGGATGATTTTACATTCATTTCGAGGCAATTTAAGATTTCACGAGAAATGAAAAAAATGGGGTGTGGAGAGGCTTTTCGATGCAATACAAATGGTGCCAAGCACCCGCGCAATGTTACAACTCACCTTGGCTTTCCTAGTAACGTTTTGGGAGGAAATAAGACCAGAACCAAAGAAGTCCAAAAATGTTCCAAAAACAGCCGAAATTGAAGGTTATAATACACGATTTCGGACTTTCCTGTTAACCAAGTTCCGAACGCCACGGGATGCCTCCTAGGGTAATGGGAGGTCATTTGAAAGAAGTCATTTAGCTTGGAACGAATATGTGGATGCCTTTACATTCTTTTCGAAACAGTTTTAGGTTTCACGAGAAATGAACAAATGAGGTGTTTAAAGACTTTTCTAGGCAACACAAATGGTGCCAAGCACCCGCGCAACGTTACAAGTCACGTCGGCTTTCCTGGGAACATTTTGGGAGAAAATATGACCAGGTCCAGAGAAGTCCAATAATGTCCCAAAAACAGTCATTAATTGAACGTTATAATTACACGCTTTCGGAGTTTCCCGATGCTCGAGCTACGGACGCTACTGGATGCCTCCTAGGGACATGGGAGGTTATTGGAAAGGAGTCATGTGGTTTGGAACGAATATGTGGATGTATTTATGTTCATTTCGAGACAATTTTGGATTTCACGAGAAATGAACAAATGGGGTGATCAGAGGCTTTTCAAGGCAACACAAATGGTGCCAAGAAGCCGGTTGTAAATAACGTCGGCTTTCCTATGAACGTTTCAAAAAAAATATGACCAGGTCCGAAAATGTCCAAAAATAATGTCCCAAAAGCAGCCAAAATTGAAGGTTATAACACACACTTTTGGAGTTTCCGAGGTCCCGAGCTACAGATGCCACAAGATGCCTCCTAGGAACATGGGAGGGTGAGCATTGGAAAGGAGTCATGTGGCTTGGAACCAATATGTGTATGCCTTTACGTTCATTTCGAGGCAATTTTGGGTTTCAAGAGAAATGAAAAAATGGGGTATATTGTGCAAAAGTTTTCAGAGGCAATGCAAATGGTGCCAAGTACCCCACCCATGCAACGTTACAAGTCACGTCGGTACTCATAGGAATGTTTCGGGAGAAAATAGGACTAGGCCCGAAGAAGTCCAAAAATGTCGCAAAAATAGCCAACACTCTGAACTATATCGGAGGTGCACCCAACAAGACCAACTATGACTTAAAGCCAGAACACCACCAAGTATCACTAGTAGAATAATTTCTTATTGCTGTGGTGGAATTGTCGCGATTTTATCCATATACCGTAATAAACCATGTCAAAAAAAGGTAAATTAGAAAATACGCCTATTGTTATGGTTTCCACCCAAAACCGCAGCAATAGAAGTCAACAGGAAAAAAATTCAAATTTCGTTGACTGTTTGACCACTCTATTGCTGCGGTTTCGCAGCAATAAATTAAAATATTATTTTAATAATATTTTAATCTATTGCTGTAGTTTTTTTAAGGAACCGGGGGAATATCCTTTACAAGTTCATTACAATTTAGGCTTTTTAGCGCTCATACTCACGCCTCTCTCCTCATTCAAACTCTCTCTCACTCCTCTCATCATCTTTCAGTTTAAGACTCTCTATCACCTTGTCTCCTCTTTCATACTCTCTCTCACCCTCTCTCCTCTTTCAGACTCTCTCTCACGCCTCTCATCCTTCGACCCTCTCATCCTTCCACGTCTCTCGATCTATCATCTCTTTCATCCTCACCACCATGGCAAAGCAACACGCTCCATCTTCGTTCAACGAGAAACGTGCTAACATCCATGGCGAAGCAAAATACTGGAAGACGAATGCGACCCTTGTTCGCCGCCTCTGACGAGTTTGGCGGTGGTCATCCATGGCGAAGCAAAATACGAATTGTTAGGGTTTTGATTCCAATTTTTCTTGATTTTCGTAAGAATAATAAATCTTCTACTAATTTCGTTTTGTCGTTATCATTTTCAATGAATTGCATCAGTTTAGTGCTCACCTTGAATTAGGATTTTGATTTTTTTTATCTTTTCTCGTTTTAGCAATTTCAGTATTGTGCTCAAGTATGAATAGTGGTGGTATGTGATCATGTTTGTAGATCTGTTTTTTTTTTTTGGGTGAAGGTAGACCTGGTTTTTTTTAGGTTAGTGTTATAGGTAGATCTGTTAGTCAATTTTTTTTATAAGTTCTGTAAGAATATCATTTTATATAATATATGAATGTAATGATGTAAGTTTGTGTTATAGTTAAGTGTTTTTTTTTTTGCACTCACTCTCATTGTATATGAATATCGATTCTTTTTTTAGCTGTGGTACCTATTGTTGTGGTTGTTACCCAAAACTGCAGCAATAAGCTTTAATTTTTTTATAAAAAAAAAATACTTTTTGTTGTGGATTTGGATAGGAACTGCAACATGCAATAGGCAATTACCTATTGTTGCGCGGCTAAAACCATACCAATATGTCACTTAATCACCGTCGCAATTGAATTTCCACTAGGGTATGCACCCGGGTGTAGTCGAATAAATGAGGTCGGAGACCAGAATTCTCACCGACGACGGGAGAATCTTAATGTTATATTACTTTTTTAATATTTTCCCCTAGGTCTCCGGTCTCATTTATTTTATTTTATGAGTTATTTTTTAGGTGAGTCTGGTCTTTGACCTTCATTTATGGTACGAGCTGCACCCAAGTCTTTACTTGTCGGTGTTCTGACTATAAGTCGTAGTTGGTAGTATTGGGTGCACTTGCGCTATAGTTCAGAGTATTGAGGCTAATGTTGCCTTAAAAATATTATCATAATATAATTATGAAAAAGTAAAAGCATCTTCTATGAAACATTTATATGAATGTTTTTTTACATTAAAAGAAAAGGCACTTAAATCATGATTGAAACATTTATATTAATGTTTTTTTGCATTAAAAGAAAAGGCACTTAAATCATGATTGAAAGATCTTCTCTTTTAGTTCATATAGTCAAAGTTTGTTTTTTTAAAAATGACCACACTTAGTTATTTATATATGAGAAAAGAATTATGTTTTGAAATATTATATTGTTAGATTTGTTTCAATGTTTATTTTAGTAATATCTTTTTTAAAAAATTATTGATATGTGAGTCAGATATTGATGGTGAAATATGTACCATGGAAATCATCTAGAATATAAATAGGAAGATCTATGAGGAACGAAGAAATTAGGAGTTATATTAAAACAATCCAAGAAGCTAGGTTATGATTTGCATTCTCATTTATATATATTTTACTTTTGATTTGAGCTATAAGCATAGTACTATGTGTTTTAGATATGAAGGATTTTATCTTGGAGCAACTAGACATTATTTTTTGACTACATGGTAGTCCCAAGAGTTTTAAGTTTTTATGTGGTAGCACTTTTCACATGCAATTATATATGATAGCCTCAAGTTTTTTTAATCATTCTATTATATAGCTTTATTTGGTGATTTAACATTAGACATTTGTTATGTCATGTTTACTTGCTTAACTAAGATTAGTCCCTCAAACTAAATTGTTATGTTCTATCTACTTTTAAGTTCAAGTGGCCCAATTTCGTGTTGTTAAGGTTAGGATAATGCGAATTTCGTGTTTGGATAAAAAGCTCGATTTTTTTTGGATATTCAACTGTAGTATGCCATAAACAACTCAGTTTCACTCCTTTTGACCTTAATATTTGTTAGGGAGATGTGCTATGTTTTGTAGTTGGTGTGTTTATTGATTTCTTTGTTTTTAATTGCATGCATTTTATCCTGCCTATATATTTGAAGTAGATATTTCCAGCAACTTCAAAGGGAAGCACCTGTTGCAACTCTTGATTTTCACCAACTTCAGGCTTCCATCCATGGTCATATATAGCAGAACCTCATATGGTGTTCGGGAAGTTTCTTGAAGATGATGAGTTCATGTTGTTCGAAGAGAAAAGAAGAACTATAAAAGGAGAGATTAAGGGAGCATGATCTTTTATAGGTGAAAAAGGAGGGAAACGGGTTACGATTTGGGGAAGAGAAACTAACATTGGAGGAAAGTCAAAGGGTAAGTCAATAATTAGAGAATGTTAGGTTGATTAATAACAACTTTACGTCAAATTACCAAATAAGGTTATATAATAAAATAATTAAAAAATACTTGAGGCTACCACATATAATTGCATTTGAAAAGTGTTATATATCATATAGAAACTTAAAAACCTTTGACTACCATGTAAAATTTCCTTTTTTTTTTTTTTTGACAGCTAGACATGACAACTCATAAAATACTTTACGCTAGAGATGATCATATTTCTTGATGTTTAGACATTAAATCTTAGTTCGTTGTTATTATCTTTAACACAAATTAAAATCAAAAAGTAGTTTGCTTTATCCTCCTCAAAACAAGTTAATAGAAACATCATACTTTTCTTAGATTTTAGAACGAAAAATTAATAGATTGATCATTAAATCCATTATTTGAAGCTAACCGCAAAATATACTAGAGCTAGTAGAGCCACAAATCGAAATATAGGTGTGCCCCTCTACTTTGACAAATATTTCTTCGATTTGTCATCAAGTTCATTATCAAACTCCATTCTAGCCACTCACTAATGCTAACCCCTTCTATCAAAATCAAACTTATTTGTTCACCCACGCAAAATTTCTTAATTCTTATACTACAAATAATACTTTCTATAACAATTGAGAAATAACAAAATTATTTGCGTATAATGAAACCTTATCCAAGACTATCAATTATCGTAAATTTGGAATCATTATATTATTATACCTGGCTATTTTATAACCATTCATACTACACCCACACCCTCCCATGCACGTGCCACTTTTAAGCCCACATATTTTAGTCGCATCTTAGAACTTAAGAAGATAACATAACATAACCATCCATGCAATAACCTCCCAAAAAAAAAAAAAAAAAAACCTCCCAAAATTACGAGAATAACAAAAATAAAAACTGAAAATTTATTGAATTATGGGGTGTGCAACGTCTAAGAAAGTTGATGCAACGACGCCGTATATCTACCGTCCACCACCATCAAGTTTCGCCGTCTTCGACATAAACTCCATAGAAGAGCCATGGCTGAAGCTAGATAATAACAATGGTGAAAAACTAGAAGATAATAATGATCATGCAAAAAACCCTTCACACGTGCCAACTCCCTTGCTTGAGAAGCTTGACACGCTTGAGAAGGAGGATTCTAATGGGCCTCGTACGTGGGAGGAAGTCAGCAAGGCCTTAGGAGACTTCAAGAACAAGCCCACTCCCGGCCCGAAGCAGCCCAGCCCAGTACACGACCAGCCCATGAAGAAGAACTTCTCCTTCCACACACTTGCGGAGTTGGAAAAGGATAAAAAAAAAGGTGAGTTGACTCGGAGCGAGTCGTGTGGTGATGATAAGAACGAAGCTAAGAATCAGCTTGGTAGGCTTAGGAAGACTGAGTCAACTCGGGACGAGTTGCCGAGTCCGAGTGTTGAGTCGGGCCGGGTGAGCGGGTCGTCGTTGAAGGCGAACCCGTTTATAGTGAAGGATAGGTTGGAAAAGGAGAAGGAAGGGAAGGAGGCAGTTTTTGATAGGATAATGAAGAGTAAAAGGGACCCACTTAGTGAGTTTCCCGAGGTTTGTCCACCTAGTGGGGCCAACTTGGTTGTTTTGTATACTACTTCTTTGGGAGGGGTAAGGAGGACTTTTGAGGAGTGTAACCGAGTTAGGGCGATTCTAGAGAATCACCGAGTTGTATTTGATGAACGGGACGTGTCGTTACACGGCCCGTTCTTAAGCGAGTTGAAGGAGTTGGTGGTGGATAAAGGCGGGGCGGGTGTACCCGTCCCGAGGTTGTTTGTGAAAGGAAGGTATTTGGGAGGGGGTGAAGAGGTGGTGGAGTTAAATGAGTCGGGTCGACTCGGGAGGATACTGAGTTCGGCACGAGTTGAGAGAGGGCTTGGTTGGCAAGGGTGTGAAGGGTGTGGTGGGGCTAGGTTTATGCCTTGTTTGGAATGTGGAGGGAGTTGCAAGTTGGTGGTCCAAGGTGAGAAGGAAAGATGTCCCAAGTGTAATGAGAATGGGTTGGTTCATTGTCCTCTATGCCACTAGGATTGTCAAATGAAGGTTTAAGGGGAAAACATTTTGATGACAATGAGATATACCAATCTTTGTGATTATAGTTGTAACATGGGAATGATCAATTGTAAACTCTCTCTACATTGAACTATCATCATGATTGTTTTGTAAAGAATAGTTAAATCGTATGGATAATTTTGGATTGTCTCTTGGTCAATTTGTATACTTTACCATCATAGTTATAGGTCTCAATAAAATTATTAGCTCTTCTAAATAATTTTTGGAGTATCATTTTATGTATGGTTTATACAAATTGTTTTAGTTTATTTAAAAGGAAAAAAACTATAGTATTGTTTCTATTTAAAAGATTGTAAATACGGTTTACCTTCCATAACGAGATTTGCCCAAGATGTGGCCAGCATACTGAAAACTCGACCCATGTCATTAGGGATTGTCAAACCATAAACTCCATCTGCACCAAACTTTAAATCCCCCAGATAGGAGGCCCCAATTTCGAGTCCTGGATCAGGATTCATATGTTTGCTAGGGTAGAGTTTCGGGACCTTTGCTAGAATTGTGTCTTTCCCTACCTTTATCATGAGATATGGAAAGATCGTAATACGTGTGTATTTAAGAACACGGACCCATCCCATGTGAACTGTATTATTACCTGGGCCTTGAATATGGCGAGATTACTTAGCACCACTATAGGCCAAACTGCCCTTTTCTCCATTCCTACCGAGTTAGAGTTTACCCATTCCCAGGATCACCTCATGATACATGTTGATGCTTTTTTTAATTTATTGGGTCAAGGCAAGTGGTGGGGATTGGCAGTGTTGTCTACCAAGGTCAGTGGATCATGAAAACTCTTTGATGGCAAAGATTCTTGTAATTCTGGAAGCAATACACATAATGGAGGCCCACATTCTGAGGCCTTCTATTATATATTCTGATTGTTTGAATGCAATAAATCTAATTCACAGTGAAGAACCTGCGGACATATATTCCAATATAATCAACGCTTGCAGGCAGTGGCACAGGACACTGCAAGAGATTCTGATTAAGCATTATAATAGGCAGTTTAATTACGTAGCTGACAGTCTTGCAAAAGCTTGTAGGTCTATAGATGCGGAATGTGTGAAAACTAGGCTTTTTCCCAACTCCCCTGACCCCTAGTTGCCATGTTGGACACTTAATCTCGGATTGTAAAATTTTGAACTTTGTTATGTAAGATTTTGGTACTTTGTTTACCGAAAAAAAAGTTTGTATCCTTTGCCTTTGTTGGGAATCATATCGTTAACCACTTCAAAGCTCATAAAAGTTAAATTTTTTTCCCCTCAACCCAAAATATAAACCATCTATCTCAATTTATAATGTTATCCCAACATAGCCGCTTCAGTTAGAGGTGGCAAAATTTGAACCAACCCATCAACTCAATCCAATAATAATGGGTTGGATCAAAACTTTTAAACTGTTTAATTAAAATTGTTTGGGATAGGTTAAAATTTCCAAGCTGAATTCAGCACATATATACCCATTCACTTAGATGGGTCAGGTTGGAGTTGGGTTGACTCACTAGCACGTTAATTTTTCCATCAAAAGAAAAAACCATTAAATGAACGATAAAAAAGGTTGCCTTAAATTTGGATTTGTCTTCTTGTTATTTATGGACTCCTTGTACTTTGAAATTCTCACGAGGTATACTTTAGTAATTACTAATCATGTAGTTGTTAATGGAAATTGGAAAATACTATTAAATGGATTAGTGGGTCGATTTCAGGTCGACCCATTTATTATAAAGTAGGTTGAGAATCTCAACCTATTTAAGTAAACGGGTCAACTCGAAACCTAACCTAGATCGATCCCTTTTGGCGCTAGCTTCAGCTCTCCGGTGGAGCACCATTTAAGATTCTTTCACCTTCTGAACTGCTGAAGCATCTCAGTCTCATACTCTCACCCCCTAGTTTTATAATGGCTGATATTGGAAGACAAAAGGAGGGACAATTTGCAAATTGATGGCTCTTGGCAGGCCAGTAGTTGCGGGTGTGCAAAGAACCCCTCCGCACAGGGGCCCTGGTCCAAAATATTTTGGTTTTATTTGAAAGGGCCCAATTTGAAAAATATCATGCTGTGTATAAACGGCAAACGTTCCACATCTTCGTCTCCGAACTCCTTAATTCACGCTATGCCTTATCATCTTGATCAATCTCTTTCACCAAAAATTCAACCTTCCATATATTTAACTTTAGTATTGTCATCAATACTTTTTCATAATTATTAATAATAAAATCAATCCATCAATTAGTATTGATTCTCCCTACTCTCTATGAAAAATTATGATCCTTTTCTATCACTAAGGGGAAAGAAAGGGTCCAATTTCTATTATAGAACAGGGTTCTGTAAATATCCTAGACAACCCTTGCTCTTGGAAGAAGCGCAACCACACAGTTGGTATTGCTTGGTTTCTAAATTACCATCCTTCCCCTGGTCTCTCTGGAGGACATCATCTTCTTGCTCAAACAGCTTTACAAGCTGAGGTTTTGACTTTCAATCGTAGCAACTTGTGAAGTTGTCATGAGTAGCGATGGTCGTCGGCTAATACACAAGAGTGGGAACATCTGAACAGGGTAGTATTAGATCAAGTGTTCTTGTATAAAGCTTGTTCCACTAGTAGAAAAATACTATTAGTTGCCATTTTAAATGGCACATTTATTGCGGTTTTTTGTAGAGTATAAGGACAACAAAATAAGAAAATAGTTTAGACTAGATTTCGCATAGAGTTGATAATGAAACCTCAAATTATCAGTCACAAAACCTATAATTGCTATGTCGAAACTAAAATTTTGGATCTGGCACCACTACTAATAGGATGTTGTTTTGGTGTTGGATTTGGAGCAGCTTGGGGAAGCAAACTAATAGCAAATGATGACAAATCTTCTATTAATATATCCACCGTTATTTGTGTCAATATGATTTAGGGTAAAATCATACAATTGTAACCTTTACTCCTAATAAATCTATATAACAACTGAATAAAAGTACATGATTCATCTAAGTTAACGATCATTTCGACCAAAGTATAAAACAACAAGAAGCGTAAGCTAAGTTAGGCAACAATCAATCACATGAAGTTATGAAATACTTGTATTCTTAAGACAAATTTGGGGTACAAATAGCATGCATCTAATCTGTAAATCATCATAATTTACATACAAGATACAAGAATACACCCTCATGCAAGATACTACTACAAATTACACCACAAAATTTTACAAGTTACACCACAAAATAAACATGTGAAAGGACCATCTCAACCAAAAACTTAAGCTAATGGTTGGAGTTCTAGGAAAATAAACATGTCAAGGGACCCACTCAACCAAAACCTTAAACTAATGGTTGGAGTTCCAAGAATATTATAAAACTCTATCACACCCCTTTACGCGAGAGCGTAAGAAGAAGGTAGATGAGATTTGAACCCTTGACCTTTATGTCATGCTGGCTCCGATACCATACTGAAAGAGCAACGCAACTAAAAGGTTAAGCTAATGATTGGAGTCCCAGGAATAACATAGTGACCACTAATAGATTAAAAACAGAGCATTAACAAGCAGTTAGTCTCCCAGGAGTTACCGGACTTTTGAAACCACTAGTAATCAAAGCCATTGATCTCCACCTAAAACTCCTTTCGGGCGATTTCTCCGATGACTTTGCAGCCGATCTCATCATCTGAATTAAAGCCTCAGCATTTTCAGATAACATTTCCTCCAATTCTTTACCATCAATCGCCATTTTCACCCTCCAAACACCATTTCCCCTAGACGGTAAAACCTCAAAAACAGAGCTTTGATCCTTCCTAAAGCTCAATGACCCATTAGCCGATACCGGTGTGCCGAAACTCAAACTCTTACTGCTAGAAACCCCAAATGGCATTAGATAGTAAACTTGACCATTCATAAGAAGCTCATCTTCAAATAATGGCAATGAGAGGTGACCCTTCTGGTAAATTCCATAACCCGGGAAATCATCGAGAACTTCTTGTGCTAGCTTAGGGCCTTTGATCTCGATAACTCGACCCGAATCCGTCATGATTTGAATAGAGGTGCGTGTTCTATTACATGATGATGTTGAGCTTTTTAGAGAGCAATTACCCATTTTTTTGTACTGGTTAATTTATATATATGTGTATATGGGTTTGAGATTGAAGAAATGAGAAAATGAAGATGACATATATAAACGATAGGGAACAGGGAAATTGCAATTGGGGTGTCACGGGAAGGAGAAATTTGAGGGAAGATGTTGGAAAATTAGGGAGTCTTTTTACTTTGAAAATAAGTGCGGCGCAAATTGAAATTATGGAAGTATCGACCGTTGGAAAACAACGGCCTGAGGAGGGTAGTTTAACTTCACCAGACAGTTAGATACCAATTATGAAGTACTTATATAAATATATAAATACTACTTTATCCTTGGGATATGCAAAAATTACTTCATGTCGCTAAAGTTTGCATTTTTTTAATTTTTTTGGTGTACTTCAATTGTTTATCAAATTATCTATTCACATAAACTTCTCACAGGACTATAAAAATCATAAAGAAAGCAATTACTCACGATTAGGTCGTTTGGATTGGAATTTGGATTTAGTTTAGGTCATTTCGTGTTGGTTCGAGACGTTTTAATTTAGGTTTTGATTTTGATTCCGTTATTTGGCGATTCAAATCGGTTCTTTTTGGATCGAGTTCAATCGTTTCAGGTACATTCTTGGTTTTAAATTTTGTTAGGTTCTTTGATGGTTCAATACATGATTTTTTCTGAAATTTGTTTTAAGAGCTATATATATCATTTTATTAAAAAGTCAGCATTCATATATTTAAGACTAATGTTAACAGTCCATAGTATTTTTCTTCACAAAAGAAAGTTCATAATAGTTATAATTAAATTCAAAACTAGGGGTGTTGAAATTTCAGATTGGTGAAATTGCAATCTAAATCCGATCCAAAAAAGCATATATCCGATTTCAATAATCGGATGTCCAAAATGTTAAGCGGGGAAGATTGAAGGAGATGGGACACCAGTAGCAGCCACGAGCAGCTACTGCTCGGAAGAGGAGAAGGAAAAAAGGGCAACAACAATAAGGGTAGAGGCTTTGACAGCTTGCCAAGGCAGTAAAAGATTAACATCGAAACGACGGCGCAGGATATGAGACAATAGCAGCAGTGCAATACGAGTCGAGAGAGAGGGAGAGGAAGAGACTGATGAAACAATCGTTGGTTCTGACGGGAGCTCAGTCGAAGGTCATCGAGACATACATTTAGGTCTCTCATGGGTTGCCTTTGGGCCAACTTGTATTGGGTTGTGCACATCATAATTTCGGCTTTAATTCGTTCCTGCCTAAGTCACTGTTAGACTTGGACATGGGTCAGGTCAGGCTTGTACACGGGGTTGGGAAAATGACGGGTCGGGCCAGTCCCTGGCTCGTGAGTGGCGAGTCGTGCCGGGCCCGGCCTGACATTTCTAGATTTTGTCCACGGGACGGGCTCGTGCCTCCTGCGGGCCTGGCCCGTATTTTATGTTTTTTGTGGATTTTTGATAGATTTAGGCTAAAAAACAAAGGAAAGGGACGTTTCGCCGGCGGGCCATTCGGGCGGGCTTGTGCCGATGCGGGTCTGAAATAAAATTTCTTGACCGTGACAGGCCCACGCCCAAGTAGCGGACAACGGGCCAGGCCTCGAACGGATTCGTGTTGGGCTGGGGCTCAAGTCGTGTCGGCCCAGCCCATACCCACCTTTTAATCTACTTGTTCCAGATTAGGTTGATGTTATTTATTAATGCATGATGAAAAGAATCTTTAAACTTCGGATAACAAACAAAATTCAGTCATAAATGCAGTTGCGCAGCATGCGACCTGATGCGTTCCATGCACCAAAATGCGCAAGCAAAACATCAAGACAGTCAGCAAAATTCAAACACACAAAGGCTGGTGCGTGTCGCACATCGGGATTGCGCACCGTGTAATGATATTAATCTCATCATGCGTTACTCATTTTTCCTATAAATAGACCTCGTTCCATTTGATTTTGAGACAGATCTCCACACGACTTTCACACTCAAGTATATGTTAGAATTCCCTCAAATACTTCAAACATATAATCAAAACCTTCAATTCCCATCAAATCTCCATTTGAGCTCCACGATTCCTCCTCCTATAGATCGTTATACGAGACTCATGCGACAAAAGTATAAATCTTGAGGGTCAATCCCAAAATATGTCTTATTATACTAACAATCTACTTTTCAGTATGTCGATTCTCAAATAATTCATGCTCGCGCTCTTTTATATATTCTATAATTTCTTTTCAATGTTTCATTTTTTATATTTTTATATTCTTCTATCTACCATATCCATGCGTAAATGTTTATTGTTTCCAATACTGCTCATGCTTATAATTGCTAGTAATTACACGACCGAAATTAATGTTCTAACGCCTAATCAGATAATTTGGACAATTGATTTACAATCCCTGTAATTGGATTATATTGCTTAAATAACATATCATGAAAAATTAGTCCTTTGTTTGTTTAATACACAAATATAGATTAATTTGTGGAATGCTTAAACAAATTGAGGGGTTGTCGTTAATTGCATAAATCTAGATACATGAATCATATTAAGTAGATGCCAATAATAGGCGATATTTGATTCATGATCATATTCGTAATACCCTCACCACCGAACTCAATCTTTGGCTCATTGACTAATTATGAAGACATAACGAAGAGATCTACATTGGATAAGTCCCTAAGATATCCCTATGGCTTCACAATATCCAATTAGATTTATGAGTATCCTTTAAAGACTTATTGACAACTTCTTTTACAAAACGAAATTCAAAACTAAAACCCTTTGCAATAAGGTAGTTAGATCCGCGCTCATCCTATGTAGACGATAAAAATATGCCTACAATGCCCGATCCGACATTTTTCAGATATCTTATTCGAAATTTTCGAAACTAAAAGACCGGATTGGATATCCAATTTTTCATATCAAATAATTATGAACAACCCTATCCTAAATAGTTTTTTTTTTTTTGGTCTTTAATATGAACCAATATAACCAAAGCTTATACATTACACATTTCGGATTTTTCGTGTCAAATTATTGAGTTGGTTCAGTTTAGACCGAGTTCAAGTTAATTAAATTCAGATTGATTCAGTTCGAGACAGATAAGTTTGGGAGTATACTTTCATCGGGTCAAGTTAGTTTGTGTGAAAAGTCAGATAACGACTTAAAGAAAATATACTTCATCCGTAATAAAATAGATATTACAATTTGACTTTCACTCTTGTCAATGCACTACTTTGACCATTAATAACCTTAATTGTGTATTAGGAAAAGTATAAGGCATTAATATTATAAAAGTATATAATGAGAAGAATCCAATAATATATTATATAGTAACAGTTGATTTGCCTAAAAATAAAAAATACATGGCCAAATGTAATAGATAAATAATGTTATTTTAAAGTGTAACATCTATTTTATTACGGATAATGTATAATTATTATGATTTTTTTGTACTTATTCTTTTCCTCTTTGAATGAATCGTAGTGTCTAGTGTGAGTTAGCAAAATGCCATTAGCCGGCTTGATATTTTAAAATATCGACGATTCAACTTAAATTCACATGACATGGTAGAGTGTAGACTAGTTGATCTGATAGCACCTACTCCGTGGAATAAAATTTGCTGGTAAAACCCCCCATTATCATTTCCTAATACCTAACCACTCTTTCACAATATCACAATTCACAATTAATACAAGTTATTTTGGACTCAAAGCTGGTAGGTCAAACAATAAAATAATCCTCCTGACCAGAAACGTATATATGAAGTAGGTTACAATTTTTTTTATATATATTATTTACTTTTATTAGTAGTAAAAAGTAGGTATTGTAGTAATTGTAGTAAGTGTTGGAGTTGTAAATTTTAATGACATTGACAAAAAAATCTGCAATTGCTTAATAATAATAATAATAATAATAATAATAATAATAATAATAATAATAATAATAATAATAATAATAATAATAATAATAATAATAATAATAATAATAATAATAATAATAATAATAATAATAATTTCTTGGACATTAATAATAATAAGAATAATCAAACAGAAAAATTCAGATCAGAAAAGTTCAGATAAGATTAGACCAGAATAGTTCAGATCAAATCAGACCATATCAAAAAAGTTTAGATCAGACTAGATCAAAAAAATTCAAATCAGATCAGAAAAGTTTAGATCAGACCAGATTAAATCATATCTGAAAAATTCAGATCATACCAGACGAAAAGAACATAGCCATAAGCTAGCTACATTGGAATTTTAGCAACTTAATTAAGGAACTAATTTTGCCAAATAATTATGCTAATTAGCTACCTTATCAGTTTCAGCTACTACCTTATTAGTTCGGCTAACTTATCAATTTTAGCTCCTTTCCAACTAATACCGCCAAACAGATGTCTATATAACAATATTAATGTTTAGAAGAAATATTAATAATTCGTATATATACATGAGTCCACAAAAATTTACTAAAATTTAGACTTCAACATTCACGCAAATTTAATTTAAATTTTGTAATACATGCATCTATCAGATGGGTGCTATACTAGTTATTTAATAAAATAAACAAAGGAAAAGATCTTCTAAGCATCATATTGTTCCAGTAAACAAAAGAATTTATTTTTGTTATCACAAATAAACTACATGCGCAATACAAATTACAAATTGAAAGGAAATTCAAACATATAACCTATTGTATACAAGCCTTCAATTATGACTACTAGATCAATACCTTATTGATAGAAAATTGATTCTAGATAATTCATTGAAAGAAAATCTCGGGAACCCATTGGTGTGTATTAGACACAATAACAAAATTTACGAAGTGAATTAAAACAATTGTGATAAGTAGGTGCCCCAAACATAATCATTTATGTAAACAGTTAAGTTATCAATAACCTCTAATTTGATTTTGCAAACTCATTTGCTAAATAACGCCATGAAATTTCCTATTTACGTACTAAATACGTGTATAAAAATACAATTTTGTTATTCACTTCCCCTCCCTATCTCTTTTCTCATTCCTCACCTTTTTTCTTCACTTCCCCTCCCTATCATCTTCCACATCACCACTACCTCCAGTATACCTCCACCGGCACACCACTACCACCAGAGCCGCCGGCACACTACCACCACCATAGCCGCCGGAAAACCACCTTTCATATCTCCTCTGCTTCCCCATTTCAATTTACAAAAATAATCAAAAAAAAAAGTTGGAGAGGCTCCCACCATGGACGCCCCACCACTGGTGGAGGCGTCCATGGCAAGCGCTCCAACACAGGGTGAGGCGCCTGTCATGGACGCCTCCGCCAGTGGTGGGGCGTACATGGTGGACACCTCTCTATTTTTTTTTTTTAAAAAAAATCAATTCCAAGATTTGGATGGTTGTGGTAGTCCGCAGCTAAAACTAAAAGACGTTAGAAAGCTTTTTGTAAAGATCCCGATACCGGCCGGCTCCCTGACCGAAAAGACCTAACGATGTGCCAGCGGCTCTGGATGGCGGCGTGATGGTGGTGCGGTAGCAGCGGCACAAGTGGTGGTGGTGGTGCGGTGGTGTGGATGAAGTGAAGGAAGGGGAGAAAGAGAGAAGAAAGGTCATTGGTGGTGTGGCGTGGTGGGCATGGTGGTGGTGACGGTGCGGCAGCAGGAAGCAAGTGGTGGTGGTGGTGTGGTGGTGGTGGCGGTGCGGTAGCAGGACGCAAGTGGTGGTGGTGGTGTGGTGGAAGTGAAGGAAGGAGAGAGAAAGGGAAAAGAAAGGTAAGTACACAAATACAGTATAAATACAACGTAAGAATTAAATATGACTAATATTGTCAATTTTATATTCTAATCCAATAATTTTATCAAAAATTTACGACTACAATAGTGGCTGGTTGCTGTTAGTGGTTAGGTTGATAGGTGAAAGACTTTCAACATAATTGAACACCCCTAAAGTGCCATTATAAGATTCAAGAGGTTTAACTTGGACACCATTATTCTCTTCCACTTGATTATCATGAAGCCCATATGAAACCAACCGTCCATTATTATCACCTAAGAAAATCCTTTCATCATCTGAAATTCCAACCACACCAAACTCAGGATCAAGAGTTTGTGTTACAATTGATACATGCAAGTCCCAAGAATCCTCAACACCATACTCTTTCATTATCCAAACCTCAATATTTTTCTTCTCAAGAAACCTTGCAACAAAACAAATAGTCTCCTTAAACACCCAAACACTCATCTTTGGTTGTATTGAATTATCGTACAAAATTGGAGGTCCACCCATTACTTTAAAAGAGTGATCTACCATACTAAATACTAGTACACAATATGCAAACTCCTCACCCTTATGTTCATCTCTTTTCACACCTGACCAATGACAAGCTCCATGGATAAAGTTGTTGCAAAATTCTGGATCAGAAACAATATATGGGAAAGCCAAACGTACATCTTCACCTAAGCTATAGAAACAATATTTTAGACAACAAATATTCGTCCATAAATCATTGGCATTATTATACACCCTTACATGCCAAAATTCATCGGAAGGCCACTTATATTGCGAGATCCAGTGACAAATAACAACGACCTTATAATCCTTGATGGTGTGATCGTATCCGAATCCGAAATGAAAACCTTCTGGTCTACACACCTCGTCGCCACAATCATATACTGAAGCCCATGTTGTAGATAAAGGGGAAACGGAAAGGAAACAGGAGGAAGTATATGTTTGTAGGATCGAGTAGCAGGATTCCATAAAATTAGTGTACCACCAGATATGGGAATTAGTCTATGGAATATACAGTAAATTCCATTAACATGGCCTATTATATGCATATCACTAATAAGAAGATCAGCATCAGATTCTTTAACTCCGGGGAAAAATTCATCAATATTAACACCTCTAAATACCCAACTATTATCATCAAGAAATGGAGGAAGTTGTAGATAATCCTCCTCAAGTAATAATAATTCTGATGATGATGATGATGATATTTCAACAAGAGGTTTTGTAATTGGATCTTTGCCAAAACAAAGTAGCTTACTTTTTCGAGATCTAATTAATTGATTATAACGAGAGATGAAGGATGGTTTTCCAGTAAGAGAATACCATCTTTTACAAACACTCTTGAATCGGAGAATAGATTTAACGGGTAATCGTAAAAGAATTTCTACCTCAACATCATCTGGGGCTTGTATAGATAATGTTGCCATTATTCTCTTTCTTTCCTAACGTGCAATTTGTGTAAATTTGTTTTAAGCTAATCAGCTAATGTATGTATTAGCCTTTTTTACACGCGATGTTGGGAACCTACATCCCATCCAATCCTTTTATAGGTAGACAGTGGACAGTAAACAGTAGACCTAATATCTTTTAATTAGGGCTAAAATTTAAACTAACCACACCTGGAACTTTTAGATCACGTAAAACTTGCTTCCTGATTCGAAACTGTTTCAAAGTTTATGATAAGAATACCTTAATGAAAGTAGAATATTCAACAAAAATTAAGGTTAGGAGTTGTTCTCTCCGATTTATTTTCACTTCAGTTAAATTGTTTTATGCAGAAGAAAATAGCCCTGTGAGAGTTAGCCAATACCAAAAATAACCGGCTTTATTATCCAATAAAGTAGACGTGATTGGCAATTTGGCATGACTACATATTTACAGGAAGATAATTAGCCTAGTAAAAAGGCTATCGTTAATGATACAAAATCCTAAAATATAAAATTAGAATATTGACTTGGTAAAAACTACTCTAAAAGATAATAAAGTATTGCGGAAAATTAGTGTCACATTTAGGACTTGTAGTTGTTCAAAAGATGAGGCTAGGTCTAGCACCACTTTCTAATCTTACCCTTTTTTTCTTTTTATAATATTTCAAATTATGTAATTAAAGTTGTTTTTAATTTGCCTATAATGACCTCTTATTGCCTATTGGTTTATGTAAACTTAGCTTGATAATCTTTCTTATCCAACAATCTAATTATGTATCTTTATACATCTAAAACTCCAATAACTGTAGCATGTAATTCCATTACATAACTTATTCCAATTATCCAATATCCAATACTAGATTTTGACAAAAATTATTAAAAAAATGTCTAATTTTATGTTAAAATTAGACCTAGTTACTAAATTTATTATACTAGTAGTCACCGAAAGAAATTAACCTAATTACTATTGGGGTTACTCTCTTTTTGATATTGGGCTTATCATTGTCTAATTTTAATTTAAAAGTAGGCGGTCTCTTACAAGACAAACTCAGATTTTGAAACTTGTGTGATGCACGGTTATTTTTAAATATGGTTGAATTATATTGATTTCATAAGCTTCCTGATAATAAATAAAATTAATTATATACTTATTGGTAATATTATTATGATTGCATTAATTATAGTAATATAATTATATTCATAATTAATTAGTATTGTTTATGCAAATCTCAAACTCTATTCGATTTATAATGAAATTTTGAATTTTTTTTGTTGGATGTAGCAAAAGTTATAATACTCAAGTGTATTATTGATTTTGAGATAATTTGGATAGAAATCAAGCTCCATTTTCTCTTACCAATTCTAAAACTTCTATTCTTACCATAATCATGTAATACCTCTTATACCCCTCAAAAAAAATGTAGTACCTCTTATACATTAGCTTCATACTCTTCTTATAACTTCTTTGTTATAATAATATGATCCAACACATAGGTTAAAAATAAAACATTTATTTGATATTATTTATTTATACTTGTAAGCAAGTTCAAATTAATTTTCCGAAATATGTAGCAAAAATATTCATCTAGATCTTTTAGGTTGTTTAGTCAAAAATCAAACTTTTAACTTTTCACTATACAGAATTATAAATATGTATTTTTTTATTTTTATATAACTTAATTTTTAAAAGTATGATTTTGAAAGACATAATTTCGTGGTGACCAGTTGAACAAATCCAGAAGTTTAGTTGGATCAAAAAATTGATTATAATGAAGAACATATTGAATAATATATGGGTTTAGCTTTTTAGTGATGTTTGAAGAACCCAATTTCCCAGTTGTTGTGTTTGAGAAGTGTTGAAATATCTTCAACATTTTTGCCATTGGAGAGATTCAAGGTGGTGAAATTGCAGGAGATAATCCGAGTTTTGTGCGTTTTCTGTGTAAAAAACAATAATAACTAAAGAGTTCGTATTGTGTCGGACTCGTCCGACACAATATTCTCGTCGGACCACTTCACTTGGGTCTCAGTTGGTCTTTATTTTTTTTCAGGTAGTCTTCATTTTTTTTCAGGTAGTCTTCATTTTTTTCAGTTAGTCTTCCTTTTTTTTTCAGTTGGTTTCAATTTTTTTTCAGGTAGTCTTCAAATTTTTTCAGTTAGTCTTCATTTTTTTTCAGTTAGTCTTCATTTTTTTCAGTTAGTCTTCATTTTTTTTCAGTTAGTCCTAAATTTTTTTCAGTTAGTCTTCATTATTTTCAGTTAGTCTAAATGAAAGTAAGTTACCTCTAAATGAAAGTAACTTAGGTCTAAGTGAAAGTAACTTAGGTCTAAATGAAAGTAAGTTATGTCTAAATGAAACCAACTTAGGTCTAAATGAAAGTAACTTACCTCTAAATGAAAGTATATAGTTTTCTCGATGAAGATAAGAGATGAAATCTGGGTCGTTGATGTTAGACATCCAATGGCAAGGATCGTCCCACGTGCGGCCATGAGCACTGAGTTTGAATGTGAGTTTCTTTTGAAGGGGTGGGTCAATGGAATAAAAGCATGGTTGTAGTCATGAAAATGGAAATTGACCCACAACCATGCTGTGACGGTGACATTCTCTTTCGATTTATCAGCTTCAACAGCGGCACTCTCAGAATAGTACTGAAAATGTAACAGAAGAGGTGGGTCAAATCGAACGAGGAGTTGGATGAAAAACAAGCTGGAGGTTGACAGATTGAAAGAGGAATTAGGGGAGGCAAGGCATAAAAAAGAGGACGAATTGAAGGAGAAACAAAATGAGATTGACAGCCTGACAGGTTGATGAAGGAGTTGGAGGATGTGGAGCGTAAAATATCTAATTTCTTCTGTAAATGTTTTGGGCTCAGCCTGCCTGACCAAACACATTGGGTCAGACGGTCTGACCCAATAGTTTCACATAACTAAATACCCAAATATCATAACTGTTTAGCGGAAAACAGTAACTAATAGTCAGAATCACAATTATCAATCATAAAACCATAAATAAAGGCCGAGGTTAAGAATCGGAGGAAAAACAGACTCGTCTCACGTTAGTGTCTAACGTGAGACGATTTTTTATAAGACTTTGCGAAAATCTATGCTTAGAATATCTGGACAGATATTCCCTTTTCTAATAAAAGTTGATTTTATCTAAAACAAAAAAATGCATGGTCAAATGTACTAGGTTATATTCTCTTCCCTAATGAAAGTTGATTTCTTTTCTTCACAGTTGCTTGTAGTTAATGTTTCAGTTAATAAAAGTGACATTGTTTGATCTTCTTTGATGTAACGATAAGGTAGGGAAGACCTCATTGGTTTTCCTCGGTATTCTCTTTCCCTTACCTTTTTAAAGTTGCATCAGTTCATTAGATCAAATTGTTAATTGCAGTTTATTTCCAAAGAAATTAAAACTTTGTGTTTATATTCTTAAATGGCGTAACGATATTAATCAACTCAGCTCTTACGTGAAAAACTTGTAAATCTTACGTACTACAGTAAACATAACGCCAACATTTAAACTTTGGATCACAAAACGAAAGGACAGAAGAAGAAAAAAAACATGTATAAGGGCCCAACCGGGTTCGAACCGGTGACCTCTTGATCTGCAGTCAAATGCTCTACCACTGAGCTATGGACCCTTTTTGTGAGATGGAATTGATCAAAGTAAGAAGAATTTTCAAAAATGGAGGGAGTATAAATATAATGAAGATTGATATTAGAAGTGAAGAAAGGAGGAAAAGAAAAAGGTATCACAAATTCCTAACAGAATGACTTGCGGATTACTGCAAAAGAAAATGTTGGTGCTAATTTCTACAATTATATGCATTAACTAATTTTATAAGTTGACACTGATAATTGACAATTACATTGATTAATTTTGATGAATTGGTAATTTAATTGTTTGATTAATCTGCATTTTTAGCTGTTTAGACATTTGACGGATTGGTGCTGACATTTTGCTCAATTTTGACGAATTGGTTTCTGTTTAGATGTTTAGTACTTGAGGGGTCATTTGGTTTGTTATTTTCGGGCTCCAAGAAATAAAATCAAATATTGGTTTCTAATCTCTTTTTTTTGGGTAATATTTCATCAATTTATTATTATTACTTAGCGGTAATAGATTCTCCTAATTTGTCACCTCCCCATAGATTCTCCTTTTCATTCCACACTATTTTTTTTTGCGCAGGCGATGCACCGGGTTAGTTACAATAAACAAATATGTTATTATTTTTAAATTTCATAATTTATTTTGTTACTTTTCTTTTTTTTGTCCATTAATAAATTGAAAAATTCGATTCTAAAAAAAAAAAAAAACAAAATCACGTGACGACGTGATAAATAAAAAAAATTAAAAGGTTTGAGTTTGAAAACAATACCTTAAAAGAAATTGTGGTAATAGAATATGACATCAATATTCTCTTGTAAGTTACGTAATAAGAGTGCACTTACATATATTTGTATAAATATTAAACCAAATGACCCATTAATGTTTACCGTTGTATATTTTGCCAAATTTTTTAATTGTTTTATTGTTTAGCCCTTAGTGCTTAGTGTTTGTGTTTTTGCTCATTTTTTTTATTGTTTACTTTTTTAGTACTTTTGCTTATGAATTTGGTGAAATTATTCTTGTTAACTCTTTTTCTTAATCAAAAATGTTTTCAATAATATGCCATTATAAATTGTTTTGTGTAATTTGGGCTTTCAGTTCAACATTTTTTTAATATCTTTTAAATCATGTGTTAAGTGTAATAAGAAGTCATTTTCACAAGCTTTTTTTTTGGCGTACCCTTGATATTCAAACTATACAAATATATTAAAAGGCGCGTGTGACGATGTATACACGCCATGTGTACTCCTCTAGAATTGTCCAATGTGTACATAAGCTATGTCGATTAACAAAAGTAAAATTAGCTTGCAACAAGATTTGAACCCGTGACCTCTTGCTATTATAACATGACACAATTACCATCTCAACCAACTTTTAATCTTGCTTTAAGTGTCCACAATAAAATTTAAATTACCATCTAGGAAAATACATAATACGATAAGAAGCCACTAGAGAATCAACCCTCTTGGTAAAAATAAACTCGGAGGCCATCGCTTTGTATTATGAAATAAGAAAACATCACTTAAAGAACTACAGAAGTGCAAGTAAGGATGTGTAAATTAATAAACATTAAAAAATTCTAAAACTATTTTCAGCATGGAAACTCTCATGAAGATCATGTTTTCCATTTTCGAAACTCGAGAGGACAAAATATCTTTGAAAGTACAGTGAGTTTCCTGCCTGCCTCAATGATCTTTAGTCACAAAATGGTATCTTCCTAACTAAAAATCTCTTAGCTAACTCTATAGTCTATGTCCTATCATATACTTCCGCCATTCAGAAATAGTTGTACCATTTCTAACCTTCACGCATGTCGATGTATGATTTCAACCATTAATATCTTTAATTATCAATAAGTAAACAAAAAGTTTATTTTAAAAAAATTTACATCGAAACAAATCTAACAAGACTCCACATGACTATGTTTTTCCTAAAATATAAATCACCAAAGACAATCTAAGCGTAAGATGTGAATAGTGCACAAACTGGAAATGGTGCAATTATTTCTAAACGGAGGAAGTACATTTTGTGTCAGTAATAAACAAAACTACAACATATTTCTATGCAACAATGTTATTTATTCCTAAATTTCGGGTTTCACGAGAAATGAACAAATGGGGTGTTCAGAGGCTTTTTCGAGGCAACACAAATGTGTTAAGCACCTGCGCAATGTTAAAAGTCACATCGGCTTTCGTAGGAACATTTTGGGAGAAAATATCACCAGACCAGGAGAAGTCCAAAAATGTCCCAAAAACAGCAAAAATTGAAGGTTATAATACACGCTTTCGGACTTTTCCGGAGTCCGAGCAACGAACGCCACGGGATGCCTCCTAAGAGAATGGGAGGTCATTGCAAAGGATTCATGTGGCTTGGAACGAATACATAGATGTCTTTATGTTCATTTTGAGGCAATTTTGGGTTTCACGAGAAGTTAAAAAATGGGGTATTCAGAAACTTTTCGAGGCAATGCAAATGGTTCCAAGCACTCATGCAACGTTACAAGTCACGTCCATACTCATAGGAATATTTAGGGAGAAAATATGTCCAGGTCCGAAGAAGACCAAAAATGTTGCAAAAACAACCAAAATTGAAGGTTATAATACATGCTTTCGGACTTTTTCGGGTCCCAACCTTCGAACTCCACAGGATGCCTCCAAGGGACATTGGAAGTCATTGTAAAAGAGTCGATCTTGTGGCTTGCTAAACAAATGAGTGGATGTTTACGATCATTTCGATGTAATTTTGGGTTTCACGAGAAATGAACAAATGGGGTGTTCAGAGGTTTTTCGAGGCAACACAAATGATGTCAAGCACCCGCGTAACAATATAAGTCACGTCGGCATTCCTAGGAATGTTTCGGGAGAATATATGACTAGGTCCGGAGAAGTCGAAAATGTCCCAAAAACAGCCAAAATTGAAGGTTATAATACATGCTTTCAGACATTTCTAGGGCTCGACCTACGAACGCCACGGGATGTCTTCTAAGGATGTAGAAGGTTATTGGTAAGTAGTTATGTGGCTTGGAATGTGGATGCCTTTGTGTTTATTTCGAGACAGTTTTAGGTTTCACGAGAAATGAACAAACAGGGTGTTTAGAGGCTTTTCGAGGCAATACAAATGGTGCCAAATACCCGCGCAGCGTTACAAGTCAGGTCGGCACTCCTAGGAATGTTTCGGGATAATATACGGCCAGGCTCGGAGAAGTCCAAAAATGTCTCAAAAACAGCCAAAATTGAGGATCATAATACACGCTTTCGGACTTTCCCAAGGTTCGAGCTCCGAACGCCACATGATGCCTCCTAGGGACATGAAAGGTCATTGAAAAGGATTGCTTTACGTGGATGTCTCCTAGGACATGTGGCTTGGAACGAATATGTGGATGCCTTTACGTTCATTTCAAAATAATTTTGGGTTTCACGAGAATTGAACAAATGGGGTGTTTAGAGGCTTTTGGAGCCAACACAAATGGTGCTAAGCACGAGCGCAACGTTACAAGTCACGTCGGCTTTCCTAGGAATATTTTGGGAGAAAATATGACCTGGCCCGGAGAAGTCCAAAAATGTCCCAAAAACAGCAAAAATTGAAGGTTATAATACACGTTTTTGGACTTTCCAGGGGTATGAACTCCGAACCCCAGAGGTTGCCTCCTAGGGGAATTATAGGTCATTTGAAAGAGTCATGTGGCTTGGAACGAATATGTGGATGTCTTTACGTTCATTTCGATACATTTTTAGGTTTCACGAGAAATGAACAAATGGGGTGTTTAGAGACTTTTTGAGACAACGCAAATGATGCCAACCACCTGTGAATAAACGTTACAAGTCACATCGACTTTCCTAGGAACATTTCGGGAGAAAATATGACAATGCCTGGAGAAACCCAAAAATGTCCCAAAAATAGCCAAAATTGAAGGTTAATATACACGCTTTCGTACATTCCAGGGGTCTGAGCTCTGAACGCCACATGGTGCCTCCTATGAACATGGGAGGTCATTGGAAAGGAGTCATGTGGTTTGGAACGAATATGTGGATGCCTATATGTTCATTTCGAGACAATTTTAGGTTTCACGAGAAATGAACAAAATAAGGTGTTTACAGACTTTTCGAGGCAACACAAATGGTGTCAAGCACCCGCACAACGTTACAAGTCACGTCGGATTTCCTAATAACGTTTAAGGAGAAAACATGAACAGGCCCCAAATGTCCAAAAATGTATTAAAAACAGCCAAAATTGAAGGTTATAATGCACACTTTCGAACATTCCCGTGGTTCGAGCTCCGAACGTTACAGGATGCCTCCTAGAGGCATTGGAGGTCATTGGAAAGGAATCATGTGTCTTGGAACGAATATGTGGATGCCTTTACATTTATTTCAAGACAGTTTTAGGTTTCACGAGAAATGAACAAATAGGGTGTTTAGAGGCTTTTCGAGACAACACAAATGGTGCCAAGCACTTGCGAATAAACTTTGCAAGTCACGTCGGCTTTTCTAGGAATATTTCGGGAGAAAATATGACCAGGCCCAGAGGAGCCCAAAAATTTCCCAAAAACAGCCAAAATTGAAGGTTATAATACACGCTTTTGGACTTTCCCAAGGCCCGAGCTCCGAGCGCCACGGGCTGCCTCCTAGAGACACGGGAGGTCATTGGAAATGAGTCATGTGGCTTGGAACAAATATATGGATGTCTTTACGTTCATTTCGAGATAATTTTGGATTTCACTATAAATGAACAAATGGGGTGTTCAGAAGCTTTTCGAGGCAACACAAATGGTGGCAAGCACCTGCGCAACATCATAAGTCACATCGACTTTCCTAGGAATGTTTTGGGGGGAAATATGACAAGTCTCGGAGAAGTCCAAAAATATCCAAAAAAGAACCAAAATTGAAGCTTATAAGTAGTAAAAACTAAAGGTGACCCAATCCGATTAAATTTTAGCCAAGCTAATACTACATCTGTTCTTTCTCTATTATAATAATGTGTTTGGACACAATTTTTAAGGATTTGGAACAAATGAGTAGTTTACCATAAAAGTAACTCTTTAATTAACTAGAGTAGGAGAGAAATCACCCTTATATAGAAAATAAAAGCAATTTTATAAGGCAAAGTGAGTAATTAATGATGGTTTTAATAAGATAAAGTAAGGACAATATTATCAATTAAAGTTGTTTTTTATATAAAATTGAAATTGTTGCAATAGATGTGAAACTACCCAAAATAGTAATTATTGTAATATAAAAAGAACGGAAAAGTATATTGTAACCTCGTCTCATATACGAATTTATAATATGTTAACTTTTGTGTATTACCATTTAATACTACCATACATCATCTATTCCAAAATAAGTAAGATGTTGATGGAGACTGTGGAATTAAAGAAATTAAAGAGATAGAAACAAAAAGAAATTGTGACCTATGTACAGAAAGAGTCGGTCTTAAAAGAGACCATCTAATTTTAATTTAAAATTAGGCTTTTTTGGTAAGATGAAGGAGACTCACTTGAGAGGGGTTTATGAAAAATTACTCATGTGAGTCCTATGAGGTTTGATCCCTATGCCTCAGGGATAACAGACAATTTTTGAATACAGTAAATAGTTTAAACTATGTCGATTGACAAAAGTAAAATTAGTTTGCAACAAGATTTGAACTCGTGACCTCTTGCTATTATAATATGACACAATTACCATATCAACCAACTTTTAATCATACTTTAAGTGTCCACATTATTATATTTGTATATTTTAAATATTGAATTTTCCTTAATATATTTTAGTGGGAATGAAAAAAAAATGCATATCAAATTCAAAAACACAATTTTAACCCGGGACAATGTCCGGGCTCACATAGTAATTATCGTGTCATTACTTGTTAATTTCGGTCCCAATTTATATGTTCGTCTTTATTTATTGGAACACCAAATTCTCATAGGGTTGTGATTTTGACTCCTGGTGGGTATTTGATACTCCAAATCCCCAAACACTTCGCATATAAGTGAGACTCTACTTAACTCATGAGGTTCTCATTTGAGGGGAAATGTTTAAGTTATTGATAAATGGTTAAGAAGTAAGACCAATGTTTCTTTCAAAAAAAAAAAAAAAAAAGTAAGACCAATGTTTAGGGTTTGAATTAGACATGGATCTCCAATGTCACTATGTTTCAATCACGGACTAGAGTACACGCATAAAAGGATCAAAATTAAACTAAAGCTTATTTAAGGTTAATGCCAATTTACGTATGAAACAAAGAATGGGCTTGGGCAACTCAATAAGGAGGAGAGTTCGGTCCACATACATGCCC
This sequence comes from Beta vulgaris subsp. vulgaris, assembly GCF_026745355.1. NCBI lineage: Eukaryota > Viridiplantae > Streptophyta > Magnoliopsida > Caryophyllales > Amaranthaceae > Beta > Beta vulgaris. The sequence goes on along the minus strand of NC_079206.1, from coordinate 1,975,344 downwards.
AAATGAGGTTCTATATTAAAATCAATTGTCAATTGAATAAGTAGTTCATCTAGCTTATAATGTGATATTTTCTCTCTTCTTTCTCCAATGTGGGACAACTCACATGTGCATAACAACATGAGGTTCAACACTCCCCGGCCTCACATGTAAGTGTCCGTAGAATTAGAACACACTGGTAAGGTACACAATAATCATCATCATTGGAAATGAACGTGCAATAGAATCCCCTTTATCTAGTTGCTTGACAAATAATATAAACCGTTCAACAACATGAGCTCTGAATACCATGATAAATTTAAGAGTCATATCTTCCAAATCATACTATATTTAAAAGGATCAAAAATTTATTCCTATGTCAATCTCACTTTATTAAAAAAGACGATGATTTATAAAGGACTCTCAATCTTTTACTTATGTTATACTCAATATTCTCTAGTAGTGGTTGGTTGAACGTAGCACATAAGAATTACTACATTCGCTTCATATTAATTAGATGTTACATTTTTCAAAAACACGGACTCTTAGGCAATTTTTGGAGAGGAGTGAGGTAGAGAACAAAAAATGAGGAGTGAGGACCTATGTGACAGGAGAGAGATAGAAAGAACTTATTTTCCAAAAAAGAAAGTGTAGCATATGATATAAAACACCCCATTATTAGCATCTAATATGAAACGGAGGTAGTAATAATATGGTTGAATTCGAGAAGTAGAATCGTCATTTTAAATTTTAGTTACCAAGGTATAATGATAAAGTATATTCTTCTTTTGGAAATGGGAAAGTACTCTTTTCATAAAATGATAATTTTGGTGTTTTTGTCAACTTAAAAGTTACACAATTTTTTAATTTACGAAACTTTCACTTCTCATGTTTCTATATGCTAACCAAACAAACAGTTACTATACACGCTCTATTATAGTTATTTACTCGTTTGTAAAATGTCTCAAATTATGTGTTTCATCTCTTTATCCATGTCAACATTTCAGTATTTTGCACTGTATTTTTTCTATATTATTGAGACTTTACTTACTACTTTTATCTACGATTTACTCTTAATAATATATTTATCCTAACTAGCCAAAGATTATTAAAATATATCAGCTTGTTGATTTTTTTTTTGGTTATAGCCTTATAGGAAGAAAAACTAGGTTTGGTTCCTAACATAGAACCAACCTACAATATCATTTCGAATGATGGAAGAAAAAACCAAATTAGAAGAAGAAAACCAATATATTAAAAACAAAGCCTCGTGATCCATATGATCCATGAAATCTGTCGCTTGATTCACTTCTCTAAAAAATGATTGTACAAGACCTTAGAAACACTCTTCAAGTCTTCGACCGAATAAGTGATCAGAGTAGAAATTTCCCACGAAACCTTTTAACATGTCCTAACAGAATTGATGACAACAAGATTATTTCCTTCAATAATAAGAGAGGAGATATTAAGAAACCTAGTCAGCTTGTTGATTAATAAACGTCCTTTTCGTGGAATATAGTAGATCTTTAGCAGTGAACACGAATAATAGTCCATATTATGAAACAATTGAAGTTTGAATTAATCGTAGTGTGAGTTAGCAAAATGCAATTAGTCGGTTTGATTTTTTAATACATCGACGATTCAACATTTCAACTTCAACTCACATGACATGGTAGAGTGTAGACTAGTTGATTTGGTAGCACACTAGCACCTATTCCGTGGAATAAATTTAACCACCCATTATCATTTCTTAATCCCTAATCACTCTTTTCACAATATCACATTTGACAATTAATACAAGTTATTTTCGACTGAAAGCTGGTAGGTCCAACAATAACATAATCCTCGTGACAAGAAACGTACATAAGATATGTTGCGTAGGGTTTAAAATTTTGAGACCCCTAATGCTAATTATAAAATTGAGCTATACAAATGAAGATATCATGCATATAATGTAGAAATACAAATAATGTAATCTATAATATAATCATTATTGAAATGTTTTAGATTAAAAAAATCTCGAGCTTAAACAATATGACTATAACAAAGATTTAATATAAGACTTTTAGACCCTCTAAAAAGTGAGGGTCTTGTGTTGTAAGTCGCTATGCACACCTACTAAATGGTCCTGGGCTTAGATTTATGTAGCAACAAAAAACTCATTTTGTACGCAAAAGAAGGAACATATATAAAATCTTAGTAAACCTCTTTCGATAGGATTCAACTCTTATCCACAGTAAATTTGAAATACACAGGACGTTCGAATAAAGTTTAGGAAGGATAGGAAACCGGTGGGTGAGATAGAAAGAAAATAAAACTTTCCTTTGTTTAATATTAGTTGGAACTTGAAATTAAGATTGAGATAAATGACAAAGTAACCAAAATATCCTTACAACTCTCTCCTAATCTCCTTTCTTCCTTTTCATCAAAGGTTAAAATGATATCTTCTTCTTTTTTTACCCCTCATTTAGGACCTATTCTCTTTGACATAAAACAAATGAACTGAACTGAAATGAATAATGATATGTGATAGTAAAAGGATTATCCAAAGCTGAACTAAACTAAACTGAAAATAAGCTGGAAAAAACAAACCCTTATACCACCCCATTCTTTATTTTTTTTGTTGGAATAAGAAAGATTCTTGTACCTATCTCTATCCGCTTAAACAAACACTACCTTTCTTATGTCCTCCGTTCTTATCCTTATCCCTCTAAACAAACGCCCCGATAAACCAATAGTGTTTGCTTCTAAACTCCCTATGACAAAACTATCGACGGGGATCCGAAATTCCCTCGCAATTTATACTATATGGAATATGGAACTAAAATAGCCAACCTCCAATACCTTTTATAGCTTCGAAATGGAAGGCACGCAATTATCAAATGCAAGATCGTACAGATCTCACCAAAAAAAAGTGTTTGTCACCTATGCAATATGATTCAGGAGAACGACATAAAGACAAAGTAGCCATGTACCTTAAAACAAACACATATCAACCATATATTTTTTACGAGCACAAAACATAGAATCCCCACTTACATATACACAGCTGGTTAACATAACACCTTTACCACTCACTTTGCGGTAGCTAGGCAACATTAAACACATGCATTATTTTGCACCTCTTATCGTTCATCTACTTATTTTTTATAAATATCGACTGACATACAGGCAAAGTAACGCCAACTTTACAAAAAGTATGTCATTAAAACATGTTCTAATAAGATTGTCTGCTCTAATGATATTTATGTATTTCTTGTCTTCATACCCACCACACTGTATGATATACGTATAATACTATACGTCTATGTAGCTCTTTCATATCATCTTCTACAAGAGTTTGATGTGTTCTGTATACGGGACACCCCACTTATGGGTCGTCTTTTCTCAAGCGTGGTTCTCGGCAAAAATATCCAGAAGTGAAAGAGCCTGCAAGCACACAAAAGAAACAGCATATATTAGAATTAGAACAAAGCATTTGATATTCGACGTATACCATATCGGATATGTTCTCAGTGAGTTTACCTCTGGCACGCTTAACTCAAGGCGGAACTTGGGACCGTCATAGTGGTGAAGGATTGGCCTGAAAGCATCCTCATCTAAAGGTTCACAAAGTTGTCTAGTTTGGACTCTCACCTACAAGTAGATTGAGATGGTAAGTATGTCAGCAAAAAATCTCGAAGCACAACAATGTGTATGTTACAATAATCTAGTATGCTACATACAGTAATCCTTCATCTAGACACTCAAATACGAGCATAAGGGAAAAGCACCTCAGCACGTTTCAAACACAAATAACCTAGTATGCTATACAATTACACATTATTCCACTCTGTTACGTCTTTGTTTTCCTCAACTTAATTTTACCTTGTTTCAGGAGAAGTAAGATCAGATAAAAAGTTCATTCTCATTTAGTCCATGTAAGTTCGTATGTTGAAGTCGAGGGTTAATAAGGGCTTCCAAGTCAAATTCACAATTACAACAAGCTTAGATAAGTTAACTTCAAAGCTAGTAAGCTCTGATCAGTAAAAGTTAAGTGAAGCAAATGCACCACAAGTGTTGCAAGATCCTGTTATATATGTGAAATTGAGCAAAGAAACAGCAAACTTGCAGACAGGAGGCAGAGATTCTTAATGTACCTGAGCAGGGAAACGAGATTCGCCAGCATTCTTTTTGTCTTCCCAGGCTGTTGGATCAATGTTTGTTCCTCCAAAACTGGCAGCCTATACACAAAATATGTATTAGCTTTCATTTCCATTCCTAAATCACGCTCAACTTAATTAATCAATAACTTATCAGAAGTACATCACAAGTCATTTTCCTTCATAGTAATATGTAACCTACAAGTCATAACCAACCACTTCAACAAATAAAATTAATTATAACTGTGACTCACCTCATATATACCATGAAGCTGGTGGGTGGAGTAGTTGTAGAGAAAAAGGGGTAACCCTGGAGTTATTTGCCGTACTGAATCCCGGTAACGTGGCGGCAAACCTAAAAACACAATTAAAGTTCATGAGTTCATGACTCTCTTTCCCACTTCCAACTACTTTCAAATTTGAAAACATTGTACTACCACTTCTTGACTTGCATCATATGTCTGAACTTTATGAATATATAGAAAATTACATAAGAAGATATTGATCAATCTTTAATTATCAACCATTTCCAGATTTAAAAACCATGTACTACCACTTGTTAACTATACCACTTGTCTTTACTTTATGTAAGTACAGATATTAACATTCTTAGAAGTATCTAGGTGGTATTAACAAGCTAAGCCGAGTAGCGGCTCAGCTCGTAACACTTTCATTCAAGCTCGAGCCAAGGTTCGAGTTTAAATTTTCAAACTTTACCTTAAGATTCAACTTGAGGTTTGCTACTTCTTTTGAGCTTCCCACAAGTATGGTGCACATTTTTACTATATATTTTGAGTTAAACTAAACATATGTAGAATGAATAGGACACAATATATATTTTGGGGTTCTTCACAAGGTTCTCTAGCCAAACTTGTGCTCAATAATAGAAAAAACTTAGGTGTGCTCAACTAATGAAAGTTTGAGCCAAGCTTGAGCAATTTACAGAGCGAATTAGGCTCATTAGCACCCCTACCAACAAGATATAAAATCAATCCTTAATTCCGAACTACTTGAAGCTTTATAAACCATGTACAACGTCCACTTGCTCACCAATCACCATATCATATGTCTAGCACTCTAGCTACTTGAAACCTATGTAGCACGGGTACTTCTTTTAGGTCCCATACTCGTATCCGTACCCGTGCCTGATATGTACCCTCTATGGGTATGCCTACCCATTCCTAAAATTTCAAAATCTTGTCATTTTCCGTCCCCATACCCGAATCCGTACCCGTTCCCGTATCGGTCTCTGCAACCTAGCTTGAAACTATAGAACTAGCATGCAACATGAAAATCACACCAATCCCTCACTTTTTCAGTAAGGATAAACTGGCCTAAATACAGAAAGCAAGAAACATTAAAGAATGAAAGTTTCACATGATTGACTGACCAATCTTAACCATAATCCATCTTCAGATAGAAAGAGACAAAGCATACAACATTATATAATATAAATTCCCTATGTATCCCAAAAAAAAACGCAAATTCCTAAACCTTCACATGGTTCAAACATAAATTCACCTAATATGGACCTCCTAAACATTAAAAGCACACACAACATATAAAAATACAAATCCTTTACTAGAAATCAAAATTTGCTGAATAATAACAGTAACCCTATGTCAAAAATCCATGCTTTCCCACATAAGAATCAAAAAAATTCATATGTCAAACTATAACATCCATCAAAATTCCCCATCCATGAAAATCAAAAACTAAATAATGTTACAATTCTTTCTCATCATCAAAAGTTACTTGCAATGACAGGGGAGAAAAACTAATATATATTTGTCACTTATGAGAAATTAGAGAAGCAATTTTACCATCAAAACACAATAATCAACATAATTCAAAAAAATGCAGTAAAAAAAAAAATCTTGAGAGAAAAAAAAACATACCAAAAAGTTGTCTCTTGAGATTTTCCTCCATGGTATCATTATTACACACAAAAATATACCCACCAACAGTTTCATCTCTTGGAAGTGCCTCAGATGGTGGTAAAGTCTTAAACCTTTTATCAACACCACTTTTACTTTCACCATTAAAATCATTATTATTATTATTTTTACTGCTGTTATTTTCCTTCTTAATCTCTTTATTTTTCTTCCCTTTTCCTCCAATTAAATGTTGATTATCTTCCCCTTTCAAAGATATATTCTTGTGCCCTTTTAAACCAATATTATTATTATTCACATTGAAACTCTTCAAAAATTGATCATTCTGATTTACACCAACAACACCCTTTGAATAAATCCCTTTGTTGAACCCACCATTGAGATTTATACCCGACCCGAAACCCGACCCGAGTTTCCAACCATCGTTAAAGGAGTTGTTGAAATCTGGGTTAGAAGAATGAGTGTTGTTGTTGTTGTTGATGTTGAAATTACCCGGGTGCTTCGGGTCAAGATCTCCTCCGACCCGAATGTCGAAATTCCGGCGACCTTCGGTTTTTTTAGTCGGGTATGAACTAACGCTCCATATTGAATCGTTAAGAGAAAGATTGGCTAAGTTTGAGTTTTGAACACGAAGTTGATCGCTGAATTGAAAGAATGATTGTTGGTTGTTCTCCATGTGTTCGACGAAATGCTTCAGAGAAAAGATTGATAAATTAGAGGGAAAAAGTATTAGTAAAGTGAAAAGAGTAGTTGTTACTTTGTTGGGTGTTTTGTTTTATGGAAGAAGACTTCACAAATGAGTAATGGGTGAAAGCAGGTAGATATATAAAAGAAGAGTCTTTGAGGAAAGTTCGAGGAAATCAGAGGCAGGATAACGTGTAAATTTGTCAAAGCAAAAGAAACTGTAGAAAAGAAAAGGAAAGTTATACGGAGAAATGTATAGTGTATTAAGGCCCTATTTGATTTAGAAAACAAATCATGAAAAGTACAAATTTCATTTCTAAGAAGTAAAAGTATATGAAGTTGTTTGGTTGGCAAAATTATGAGAATTTGCATTTTCTAGAAAGTTTTACTCCCTCCAAACTGGAGCAAGTTATTTACCTAGGTCCCCATAGGTAAGTAGAGCTTCCCATAAGAAGTTCTATTTTTCATTATCAACCAAACACAATTTTACACTTACGAGGAATTTCAAATACAGGAAAAAATAACTTTTTAAGAAGTATGACTTCCTATATACAACCAAACAAGGCCTAGTGTACTAAAAAAATTTATCACAAGGTTTGTGAATAGGATTAACAAATTGTAATAAAAAAAGAGTTTTACATAACTAATAAACAAAAATTAGTCTATGATAGAAGAATTTGTACTTAATCCATTTTAAAATTTGTGAAAAAATTCTTTCAAAAAGTTCTTATATAAAAAAAAAGACATATTTCACTTATTTAAGAACGAATGAAGTATTACTTTCGTTATTTAAGAAATGTAACATTTATATTCTAATTGCTATATATTTGTTATCTTACAAATTTTTATAAATATTGTCAAATGAAATCTTATTAGATTCATTTTAATGTATACTTTTATAATATTAAATTTTTCACATATATCAAATTAAGATATTAAAATCAAACTAATACATTATATCGCGAGTACATTCATCATACACCCAGATGTATCATGTGCACAGTACGTCAGTACAAAGTTAATTTTTGTTCATTTGCTTATTTGAAACCTCAGGTGTTTGGTTCATGTAGAGGTATGGGTTTGGAATCAGGAATGAAACCCAGGTGGTATAGGTTTGGAACTTAATACCTAATACCATGTGTTTGGTTTGATTTGGAAATGAAATGTTTTCTTCTATTTAATACCTAGAGGTATTGGTATGAGTCAAACTCACCTCCCCTTCGATTTCTAAACCCCATACCGTATGGGTTTAAGATATGGGTTTTAAATTTATCAAATTATTAAACAAACACTAGGTATGGGTTTTGTTCATTCTAAACCCATACCTCATATTAGACTCATATGAACCAAACGCTAAATGAGCAAACAAACAAAAAATGACTTGAATGTTACATTCCAGTGTAATAAAAATTGTAATTATATAACTGTGCTATACAAATGTTACATCGTTAACGAGATAAAAGGAGGATTAAGGATATTTTAAGATATGTGTTGATTTTTTATTTGGATTATTAGGTGAGCGAATGAGAGAATATCGTCGGCGAAAAAACGCGTTTACTTTAGGGAAAATAGGAGAGAGAGATTGAGGGAGAGGATGTTAATTTAATCTAGAAGATTGGGACAAATTGGACTAAGTCATAAGATGTCCTTGTTATTCTAGGATCTTCGGTGAGTTCACATTTTGAGATACTTTTATTTTAATGTGAAGTGTTTTTGATATTTTGCTTAGTTGTTAAGAAGAGCAAAAGTGTCAATTGGATGATGATAATAAATAAAAAAGGCAGCATGACATATTGACATGTGTATGGATCATGGATGTGATACTATAGGGTTGTTGGTATTGCGTTTGGCCGTTTGGGTAGTGGTGTATTGTTATTGGTAGAGTGGTATCATAACGGTTCTAGTATAATCCACGCAATTGTGTTATATTTGTAATCCTAGCATCCTATGCCTAGTGAACACCTATTGTGTTATGGTTGGGATTTGAGAGTGAGATCCATTTTGGTTCATTGAATTTTGATCGAAAATCGTGATTCATTAGTCTTGTAAGAGATCGTTTACTTATAATTTAAAAGTAAGCGCGATCTAAGTTTAATATTAAAAAGAAAATACGTCGTCTTTTTTTCATATAGTGACTACTTTAATTATTTTAATAAGTATTTTACTTTAATTGGTGATCAACTTAATCTATTCAATGAATTGGATTGAAAAATTGTGAGAATTAAAGCTTAGGTAGATCACCTTATTATCAAAATGAAATTGCTAATGAGTGAGGATATTTGCCTATTTGGAAGACATCTTCCATGTATACAATAATACAAGGTTCAAAACTATGATGTTATATAAGGAATTATATAAGTGACTTAACTAGTGGTTTGAACTAGTTTCTTGCTAATTTATAAAAATAAAAAGAATTATATAATTTCTTGCAAGATGAAGGAGAAAAAAGAATAAAAGAAGCAAATATTTTTGTCATTTAAAGACAGACTTCCAATTTGTTCTAGCGTAAATTTGTGTTATTCCATCGTAACGAAATTATAATATAAACGTGAGAGCATCGATATAAGTATAACAATTAGTACTTTTATTTAGTTCAAGAATAATTTAATTGTCATGAGTCATGACAAAAAGATATGACATCCTAACTTATTCCCCAATGAGGATTTACATTTTATACCATAGTAATGAAATTTGTCATAAGATATAAACGTGAGAGGATCAATATATAACAATGATTATTAATCCTTAGTTAAAGAACATTTTACTTGTCATGAAAAATGACATCCTAACTTATTTTTGTAATAACTAAAGGACACAAGAAAATTTTCATTCAACTAAAGAAAACAACCTAAATATATTATAATCAAAATTATTCTATAAAAAGAGTCAGTATATTACTTCATACGTGTGATTATATGATCAGTTAAAAAGCTTAATTCTTCTAAACAAATTTAAAAAATTACAAAACTTCTTATGAATATTATAATTAGCACTTGTTCAAGACTCAACTAAATATATTATAAAAACACAGCAATTAGGCCTTTTTTAAAAAAAAAAATACTTCTATGAGATATTCTCTCCGTTTTCTAAAGATCTCCCCACTTTTACTTTTCATGCATGTCAATGCAAAACTTTAATTTGACCACTAATATCTTTAATTATGTATTTGTAAAAATTATAAAAAGTAGTTACATATATATAATTACAAACGATGATCGTCAAAGTGAAATTTGTGAATATTGAAAAATGTCAAAGTGAAACTATTTTTAAGAAACGCAAAGAATGGTTGGTATGATGGAGATATAGTATTAATTTTAACAAGTTAAAATACAAGCATTCAATTAGTTAATTACACAAACATGTGAAAGGCCCCAAATTCATGAACAACATGGGCTCCCGAGTAAGGGTATGCACCAAGAATTAAATGAGTTTTGCTTCTACCAAGAATTGAACCCGCATCCTTGTTATCCTTCCCCTATCATTTTACCACTGATCCAAATGCTTTAATTTTGTATTTCTTTTAATACATTAAATCAATATATATATACAAAAGAGGAATTTTTCGGGAGCATAGAGCGCGCCACCTAGGATTGCCACATCATGTTATTAATTTAGAGATAATAAAATTTAGAGTTGGAGAGATAATAAAATTTAGAGTTTGAGAGATAAGTTTATTCACTCTACGGCTATGACAAAAATAAAAAATTTCGGGAGCATATTTAGAGTTTGAGAGATAAGAGTTTATTCAGTCTACGACTATGACAAAAACCAAAAATTTCGGGAGCATAGAGCGCGCCACCTAGGATTGCCACATCATCTTATTAATTTAAAGATAATAAAATTTAGAGTTGCAGAGATAATAAAATTTAGAGTTTGAGAGATAAGAGTTTATTCACTCTACGGCCATGTCAAAAACCAAAAAATATTATCTTTTAGGGATCTATTATAACTAGGAATCTATTATAATTACGACTATACTGTATATTCACTCTACAGCTATGATTCACATATAAAATCACAAAATAAAATAAAAAAACTTGATTTTTGAGATTTGCCTAAACTATACGATAACATCTAATGAGCTGCTTCCTGTAAAAAAAAAAAAAACATCTAATGAACAGCTGCAAATCTACTAAAGTAGCCAACATTTTCAATGATAGCTTCTTTGCATTTGTGGCCACTCAATATCTACTTTATTTTATTTTTAAACTTTTATCATAGTGACATATTGATATGTTAGTTGACAATACCGGTCAACATGTCTTCACTTATTTAGAGATGGAAACAACCATTGCAATACTAACTTTATATCAACTTTTTATAAACTTTATTAATAGATAACTAAAGATATTAAAGATAATTTAAAAATAAGGGTATAATGACAAATATTTTATCAATTCTTTTTCGGTTTTTTCACCATATACCCCTGACAAATTTTTTTTTTGCACCGTATACCCTTTCGACTTTTGAAATTCACCATATACCCCTCACTTTTGAAAAAATACATCCAGTTACCCTTAATGACTAACGGCATTAAACTCCGTTAGTCATTAACCCCTAATCATCCTCTAATCCTACTTAACTAACCCTAATCCTAACCCTAACCCTAATACCCTCTCCCTAATATCCTAACCCTAACCCTAACCCCATCCCCCACCCCCATCCCCATCCCCATACCCAACCCCAACCCCACCCCTGCAGTCCCCATCCCCACCACCCCCGAAGCCACTCCTTCCCCACCCACAGCGCCGCAACCCCCTCCCCTTTCTGCCGCCCGCAGCACCGCAAACCCCACCGCAACCCCCTCCACCTTCTGACACCCCACATCACCGAAAAAGTCTCCCTTACCTGCCTCACAAACTCGCGCAACCCCTCCTCCCCTGCAAAATTGCGCAACTCCCTCCCCGCAGCGAGGATGGTGCGACATTTTTCAGTGAGGTGCGAGGATGGTGCGAGGTTTTAGGGGCTTCCGGGTGGTGCGAACGATTTTTGGGGTGGTGTGAAGGGTTATCGGGTGGTGTGAACGGTTTCTGGGGTGGTGCGAACGGTTTATGGGGTGGTGCGAACGGTTTCCGGGTGGTGCGAACGGTTTCTGGGGTGGTGCGAACGGTTTCTGGGATGGTGCGAACTGTTTTCGGGTGGTGCGAACGGTTTCTGGGGTGGTGTAACATTCTCAAGGTGGTGCGAGTATTTTTAGGGGGTGGTGGTGGTGGGTGGGCTTCGAAAAACTGAGTGGTGGGGTTCACAATGCAAAAATCTGGTGGGGTGGGGGTCACAGGTGCGAAATTTTGGTAGGGTGGGGGTGGGCAAGGTTGCGGCTGGGGTGGTGGGGGTGGTCGTCTGGTGGGGGTAGGCGAGGTTGCGGCTGGGGTGGTGGGGGTGGTGGTCTTGTGGGGGTAGGCGAGGTTGCGGCTGGGGTGTTGGGGATGGTGGTCTGGTGGGACTGGGGGTGTTGGGGGTGGTGGATGGGCTGGGGTGGGCTGGTGGGCTTTAGGGTTAGTTAGGTTTTTAGGGTTTCTTATTGTTATTAGGGTTATTTAGGGTTTAGGGTTTATGATAGTTAATTAGGATTAGGAGAGGATTAGGGCCTAATGACTAACGGAAGTCTAACACCGTTAGTCAAAAGGGTAAGTTGATGTATTTTTCGAAAAGTGAGGGGTATATGATGAATTTGGAAACTTGAAAGGGTATACGGTGCAAAAAAAAATTGTCAGGGGTATATGGTGAAAAAACCGATTCTTTTTCTACTACAATAATGGGTTTGGGCATGATTTTTAAGAAAAAAAAAAAATGTAGTTTAGTATAGAAGTACTCCTTTAATTAACAAGTATAGGGGATAAGTAAGTCCTTACTAAAGTAAGCGCGACTTTATGAGGCAATTTGATGAATAATTCATGATGATTTTATTAACATAAAGTAAAGGTAATATTGACAATTATAATTGTTTTTTTTACTAAAAGTTGATTGGTCTAAATATACAGTTAACAAATGAAGTATGTAAATAAAATCGTGTTGAAAAATCTCATTTTACAGTAACACAAAATCAATAATGTTAACAAAAAATTACAAAAAATGTATATAAAAAACAACCCGTGCAACGCACGGGCTTCAAAACTAGTATAAATATATTTTGGGGTCTATATAAATTAGGGGGCCTATTATGTTGCCATACTACATGGGTCAAGAACCGCCCATGTTAACTATAGTCTAAACTTAGATAACTATGCATCAAGTTTGACATGCAGACTCCTTGTTCCAAGTTTCACAGATTCAACTAATTAAGTTTCACTCCACGACTTAATTTAACACATCTAGTTTTTAGGTGCATGCTATATCCTAATAATTATAATTTTCATTAAAGAGTATTTACCTTTAATTTGATAACACCGTATATCACTTGATTTAATGGTTAAGAGTTCAAAATATAAGTTTGATGTCACGGAATCAAATCTTATACAATACATTTTATATTTTTTTTAATTGTATGTGAATTACATGAAGTAAAAATCTTTAAGGGAAAGCACCATGTATGCATGGAAGTTTTCCTGGTTTAAAAACCCATTATGATAAAATTGTATAGATTTACTTACAAATTTCAAAAAGTGGATAGAAAGTCATTTTGACAATGGGTTAATTGAGGTGGTTTAGGGAAGGCAAAAACCTAGCTAATACCACTAAGGAGCTATTCTCCCCACCTTATTTTTAACTTGTTTTTTAAAAATTTAGGTTAGCTAAGCTCAATAAGTTTAATTTAGGGTCAATGAAAGGCTACCCGACTTGTATTCACAACTATGATGTTTTAAATAAGCTCAAATAAGATGTTTAAGACTAAGAATTTCAAACAAGTTAGATTAATTAAGTTTTTAGAAGTTTCGACAAATGAAAATCAGATGAAGATTAGTTTGCATCCGTAGATTGAGTTCTATTTCCTAATCTAATTTGATTTTTTGCTTTTCTTTAATCAAGAGAAAAGAAATTCGATGGAGAAGACTCGGGGTGTAAATGATGCGAATCAAATTTTTTTCAACTCGACTCGATTTGTTAGCATTTCGAGTCGTGCTTGTGTCGAGTAGAGCACACTCGAGTCAACTTTGACCGAGTCGAGTTTTGACCGAGTATATCTCAATTACTTTGCAAGTGTCTCGTGGTAAAAGCCACGCTAAAGTAAAAATTATGTTGAATTTAGATATTTCGTTATAGATAATTGGTTATTCGAACTTCTCACGAGTTTTTGAGTCAAGTATTGAGTTGCTCAACTCGACTCGACAACATCTCGAGTCAAGTTCAATTCCAACTCACTCGAGCCGAGTTTAGACCAGATGAATCTTAAGTAAATTACAAGTTGTCTCATCTTATTTACTCCTGGAGAAGACAATAAACATGGTTATGCACTCATGCTTGGATAAGTTATAGTTCCCATTTGTCTCATAGTACTCCGCAGATCGCAAGCCAAATTCAGATCCAAATTGCTAATAAGTGGGCTTGGTGTCTTGTCTTCTCATGACACCTTTGGTCAATTGGATAATTGAGTGAAGACCGGAGAATTGCTTCCTGTTTCCGAGGACCCATGGGCCATAACCAATACTGTAAATAGACTTCAACCTGGTTTCGACGAGGAAGCTCAGCAAGTGAATTATGATAGGACAATAAGTTTGTACAAGTGTAATTTTCTTTTGCTTAAGTATTTTCTATTTTAGACTTACATGACATAGAAATTGTACTTATATTATACTTCATTTTATTCAAATAGGTCCATGAAAAGTTTATAAATCGATATGTCAAAAAAAATTCTTTATATCAATCTGATATTTCTATCATAATTAATAACCAATCAACATCTACTCAAATGGAGCAATTTGGTCAAGACTCACTATTACAAACGTCCATAATCGTTGTCTCTACTTTTCTCTTATTACACATTACACCAAATAACAAAATAATTTATTCACATAATATGGAAAAATGTTGGTAACAATTACGAAAAAAGACTTCACCAACAATAAAAACACGCTAATAATTCCACACATTGGACAATAAGCTGATAACAACATATAATCAAGTTTGTATCAAGTTATAATTTTCGTACCAACTTTTGATTTTATTTGGTATCATATTGTTCGCACTGAAATACATTTAAGTTGGTAATAGATTATAATTTGGTACCTACTTGTATTTATTTTGGTACTAGATCGTAAAACTTTGGCAGGACTAATTAGAGAAATTGGATGAAACATCAAAAAGAAAATTATCATCGGCCCAATCGTGGTCATGGGCTGGACAAGTGAGCTTTTTGGTATGGATCATCAGCTCTAATGGTACATAGAATTTATGCAAAGACCAATTGCCTCTACTCTAGGGCCTGTTCTCTTAGGCATAAAATAGCTGAACTGAACTGAATTGAATTAAAATGAATTGAACTGAATTGAACTGAACTGAAATGAATAGTGATATGTGAGAGTAAAAGTATTGTCAAGAGTTGAGTTGAGCTGAACTGATCTGAATTGAAAATAAATTGGGGAGAACAAACCTTTAGCCAATGTCGAAGGACTGAATCAATCGTATCAATGAAGTATTGATTTGATCCTTTTTAGTTTATAGATTTCATGTCAAAATCAAATTTTTAACTACTTAAATTACTCAATAAACTAAATCTATAAAACATGTTTTATCTTCTTATCCCTTAATTAATCAATGCGTCATATCTAACTTGAGCATGTAACTTTGATTTAGCTCTTCCGAATCCAAAATGAATATGCTTTTGCAGTATCTTCAACCTGTGGCTTTAGAATTTGACTCAAGTAATTATTCAACAAAATCAATTAATCAATATATATATATATGAAACCACTATGTCAACATGTTAACAATCCCGAATTGAGTGCCTAATTCCCTATAATACAAAAACAACTTGCTATATGTGAGGGACTAAAATATAATAAACTTTTGAAAGATGCATCAAAAAAGGCCATCATTTATATTTAGACCTGTTCTCCCTAACTTATTTTCAGTTTAGTTCAGTTGTAATCAGTTCAGTTGAGTTCAATTCAGTTTAGTTATCATTTAATTGATCATTTCAGTTCAGTTCAGTTGAGATAAATTCAGTTGCAATCAACTCAGTTCAGTTGTTTTACGTTGAAGAGAACAGACCCTTAGAAGTTTAAGTATAATACTATTAATTGGGCTTTGTTTACTCCATCCTATAAAAATAATACTTTTGATCAATTTAATCAGCAAAAACTAATTTCAATCATCGAAAATTATTTTATCAGTATATCTCAGTAAAATGCATAAGATAAAACAACAAGAATCGGGAAAATTAGTTCTAATTAGTAAAAATAACATTTGTTCGAAAAAAGTTGGGTGAAGTAAGGCTTTGATATAGTAGGTGAAGTAATCTAATATATACTGAGAAAGTGAGTTTAATACTCAGCTTTATCGCAGCTTATGTGGCTCTCTAAATTTACTTAACATTTGTTCCCCACCTAATTCATTTTCAAGAATGTAATGTAATGTAATGCAAAATAAGGTAAAGTGTGGTGCATTTGTCAAGGGATCCTTAAACCCCTATTTATATGTGATTTTGACAAAAATTATTAGGGTTAATTTGTGTTGCCTTTTGCATTAATTCATATCTCATATATATACTACATCAATTCTAGGCAACTAAGGATTCTCTTTAAAAGGAAATACATCAATCAATATAACTTCCTAATATACACCTCAATAGATTTGTATGGAACGACGTACTCATTTGATTGAAGATATTATTCAACTCAAGGCTTGGCGCTCAGTGAGACCAAGGGTCTGTTCTTTTCAGCTTATTTTCAGTTCAGTTCAATTCAGTTCAGCTCTGGACAATACTTCTACTCTCACATATCACTATTCATTTCAGTTCAGTTCAATTTAGTTCAGTTGTTTTAGGGTTTTTTGTCAGAAAGGACCTAATAAAATACAAGTTTTGTGGGGAAGGACCTAATAAAAATTTTTTTGTCTAAAAGGACCTAATAAAATACTTTCGATTGTGAACGGGAACCACTTTATGAATTTCCAACCAAATTTACCATTTACCGACATTGACCCTTTTCTTTACCCCTAGTTGACTCTTTAATGTTTTGTTCCTATTACCGTAAAATTAGGAGGAGAAAAGAAATTATAGTAAAATTAAGAACCATAATTTGAGATTTTGACAAAAACGTATAATAGGAGCCCTAAATTTCAAAAACCCTTAAACATTGAGAGAGAAAAATTTGAAGAGCAAAAACTACCTTGGATTTGATGAAGGTTGCAGGATAAGATCGAATAGGTTGATGCTTCCCTTCAATGGAGATTGCACTGTTGGGAGGAAAGTGTGAGAATTCAATATGTTTGGGTCAATTAAAATAGGAACAAGACATTAAAGAGTCAACTAGGGTTAAAAAAAAAAGGGTCAACGCCGGTAAATGGTAAATTTGGTCGGAATTTCATAAAGTGGTTCCTATTCACAATCGGAAGTATTTTATTAGGTCCTTTTTGACAAAAAAAAATTTATTAGGTCCTTTTCCACAAAACTTGTATTTTATTAGGTCCTATCTAACAAAAAACCCGTTGTTTTATGCCGAAGAGAACGGGCCCCAAGTCTGAATGGCCCAATTGTTTCCAACCTAGCTTTTTCTAACGATCTGATATTTTTGGTGAAGCTACTATTCACCAAGCTAAAATAACGACGGCTTATTTGGATAGCTTTTGTGATGCTTCAGGTATTAAAGTAAGTTGTTTAAAATCTATTTTCTTTTCAAAAAATACGGACATGCTTATGAGAAGTGATAATTTTGCGGAACTACACATGGAAGAAACGAATGATCTTGGCCCTTATCTTGGAGTTCCAACGATTAATGGCAGAACCTTGAAAAAGATTATCAATTTCTAGTGGACCGAATCAATGGGAAACTTGCTGGTTGGAAATTCAAAATTATTTTCTCTTGAGGGACGAGTTAGTCCAATTTGCCGCTAGTACCATGCCCTACTACGCAATGAAAACTGCAAAAGCGCACAACTTGTCATGATATTGATCGTATTTCTCATCCTTTTATATGGAGAGGGCAAGAACGAAAAATCCATCTCGTTTCCTGGGATTCAGTGACAAAACCTAAAGCTGCTTAAGGCTTGGGTATTCGATCGATGCGTCAAGCCATAACTCAAGTTTCCTCAGTACACATGGGTGGGAGGCTCTTAGCAGAACCTACTTATTTATGGTCTAGAGTCATGCGTAGTAAGAACTGTGAAGGAAAATGTGACTTGGTTATGCTCCAACATATATATAATGCTTCTAATGCATGAAAAAGGATCACTGACAATAGGGGTGGCAATGATGCGAGTCAAGTTCGATTTTAAGCTAGCTCGACTCCACGTGTTAGCCATTTGAGTTGAGTCTAGCTCACTCGAGTCGAGTTTTGTCCGAGCTTTTTTACCGATTCGAGCTTTGATCGAGTCGAGCTTTGACCGAGTAGATTTCGAGTAGCTTACAAGTATCTCATGTTAAAAGCAACAATAAGGTAGAAAAATGTTGAATTTAGGTGTTTTGCTATTGATAACTGGGTATTTGACCTTCTCACGAGTTTTCGAGTCGAGTATCTGAGTTGCTCAACTCGACTCACCAACAACTCGAGTCGAGCTCGAGTACGATTCGAGATCACTCGAGTCGAGCTTTGACCGAGTCGATTTCGAGTAGCTCGCTAGTTGTCTCATCTCATTGTCACCACTAATTGATAATATTGGTATTCTCAGTGTAGAGGAGTTAGAATGGCAGTAGGCAATGGTAAATGAAACTTTCTTCTGGTATCACATGTGGGCTTCAAAAGATACTCTTCTAGAAATGACTCACATTTATGCCTATTAAAACTCAAGATTGCACAGTTCAAGAGATGTGGGATATCAATCATGGTTGGAAACAAAACCTCTTTGCTGACTTCCTTCTCCTAAAACTCTGCAAATGATTGATTCCTTTAAACTATAAGAAGCTAGATGAAGAAGCGGTTGATAGACTCGACATTTCCTATGGTTAGCCCTTCATGACCACCTAATGATTGATGCCAACCGATTCATACGCAAACTCACAACTGACTAGAGTTGCTTAGTTTATGGAGCTACTAGCAATCTATGCACGTGATGCATGCTTTAATTATTTTTTGTTGGTTATTTCTTTTGTAGTAAACCCTTTTAAATTTTTTCTTTCCCCAGATAATTGTCTATAACATTTCAAAAACTTCAATTCTTGTTGATTGTGCTATTTTATGAGTAGATAACTTGAAATCAATGAAGCACGTATAATGGTAAAGCAGTTAGAAATTATATGTCACTAACCTTTTGTTGTTTTTTAACAATATAGTTGGAGTTGAAACTATGTGGCGGTTAAATGATGTTCCATTAGATAAAGATATTTTTTTTTTTGATAAAAAATATATAAGTTTCTAAATACATTACAAATCATCAATTTTTTACATACTACATTATTATCGATAATGAATTTCAATAACACACTTCTAATTTTGTTTTATGAACTTTTCTAATCAATGTATAACCATATGTATTTTTCAGTGTGTCATTTTAAATTTATGATAAAATTCCTTCTTTAAATTATTTTGTCAATTTTATGCTGATTGTGATGACTTTGAGTTGTTTAGGAATTTCCTTTTCTAAAACGATTTTGTCAAATTTTTGTTGATTATTTGTATTGATTGTGCTGACTTTGAGTTGTTTAGAAGTATTCAAAAACAATAATTTATTCAGTAGGAGTTAGAGTGTAATTTAATATGGGGACACCATTGCTCCACTCTTCGTTCTTATCTTGTAGCTACTAGCTACTACTGTTTGGTGCGATCGAATTCCCATGGATGAATGACGATGAATAATTATTTGGTGCTAACATTAAAATGTGGATTTCTCATAACTATTCCCACCTTTAAACACCAGAGATAAGCGTTGCCCACTCTATGTGGTTGTGGAAATGGAGAAACAAGAGACGTTTTGGGAGGAAAGCAGAAGTACTTGTGGACCAATTAAGATTCATCATGCATGGCTCATGTGGGTCTAATCAAAAGAGCTATGGTCAAGAAACTTTGGTACGTTGGATTTATCCAGAGGATGGATTGAATCTGTTAAACTCGGATCGATGGAGCCTCCCGCAACAATCTCAGATTTGCATGCACAAGTGAGATGATTCGTGGATATAGAGAGCAACAATGTGACATGTTTGCTGCTAATTGCAATTATTATTGCTCATATACTATATCGAGCTTTTGCCTGTTTTGAGAGGCTTAACCATCTCTTAGAACAAGTCAAGTCATAGACGAGTCCAACTCACAGTGGATTGAGAGGTTGTTTTAATCATCCTCATGGAGGATTTTGTTCCCTCCTCTCCTTACTTTTCACATTATCAATAAATGCAACTCCATGCTTGCTGAGATTTCTATTCACCATTGCTATAGAGAAGCTAATCGAGCGGTTGATTGGTTAGCCAGCTATGGGTCGGTTGAATCTTGTACCTAACTTGGTTATTCTGGAGGTGGCCCTAGCGGTGCTTCGTGCTATTTATTGGATGATTGGATTGGAGTGGAATGACATTACCTAAGAAGGTTCCTGTTGTAGCCGTTTAATTTCCTTTTCTTGTTTCTTTTTTTTCCTTAGTTTTGTTGTTTAATTTCTCTTCTACTTTGCCTATCTATAAGAGGTGAGTAGCTATACAAAAAATTCTCATCTGCTTTGAATATGTTTTTCGTTTTCTTTATTAATTTCCGCTCGTTTTTTAGGACTTTGCCTCTCTCTTGCACCAAAAAAAGGTAAAATAACATGAAATATACGACAAAGAATACTATAAAAATGCTCTCTTTGTGAAATTTGTGGCCAGGTCAACAAACTTTTAATAGACTTGAGGGAATTAAATATTTTATTAGTCGTTGCATACTTAGTTTCCTTGGTATTTTAATTCCAAAGAGGGTCACCATTGAAGTCGATTTCTGATCAAACGAATAATGTCTCCTCTAATCCTGGAATATGCCACAAAGCGTCAGAGCATCCATGATGCATCAGTGCAAAATTCATTTGACAATAGCAGATTTTTAGTTGAAATGATCTGTTGTCCTTCCAACCAAACAAAGGGTACATGGTGTTGCACTTGATAATTAACATAAATTTATAGTTTCGTTTAGTCTTAAACAATCTTGTGAGATTGTGACGATTTTTATCTTCATTACATATTTTTATTAGAAGAAAGAAATACAATATTTCTTATGTCTTGTTTCTCAATAAGATTAAGATTTTTCTGCACCATTACATAATAATATATGTAAGAAATTAGAAAGATTTTTTATATATATGCTGAACTCGTACACAAATTATTGGGTGTAATTATTACACCATAGTTTACGGTGTAATAACCCACTAACCATCGTTTATTTTGTAAAAAAAACTCAAATTACATGAAATAAATCACAAAATAGCATGAGATTCATATTATTATTTGCATAGTCTATGTCATTGTTGTTGAAATTTATGTCATTATGCATATTACACAATAAATTATGGTGTAACATGTTACACTCAAAGACGCATTCAAAGTTATATAATAAGAGATACCACAAATAACCCTCTAATAATAAGGTAATCATGGAGATGGTGAGGTTATTACAAAACTTGCACCAAATTTTTTGTAAGAAAAACAATTCAATCATCAATGGGTTTGCACTTTGCTCACATAAGGAATTGTTGGATGAAAGTTCAATTATAGACAGACAAACTTTCTAATTAAAGTCTATCCTAAAAATATTTGGTAATTATAGTATCCCACTAAATTTTTTTTACTAGCAACCAAGAAGCTTGACACACAATTGTTAAAAAAAATGGAGAGAGAATAAAAAAGGTAGGTTGGCACCTAGACAATTTTCCCACAAATAATTACTCCATTTTGACAATATTGGTTTGATTTCGAGCATTATGACATTTCCATTTCTATGTCCCATATTTCTTCATCTCATCGCCTCATCTCATGCCACATGATTCTAACTAATAGTAATACTAATTGGGTAGTGTTAAGAGCAAAAATTTAGAGGTCGTTTGGTTCACCTGAAATTGCACTAGAATTTGGATTTTTTTAGGAAGTATAAAATATGGTAGTTGTTTGGTATGCAGGAAATAGAGAATTTATGGAAAATAGAATTTTCAAGGAAATGTAAATTCCTATGAAGTGTAGGAAATTAATCACCAACCCCCTCTTTGGTGATTAGAAATTCCTGTGTCAATTACAAATTCATATGCTCAATCAAACACCCAAAGCCACTTCTTAGGAAATAGACAAGGGAATTTACTTCCCATGAAATAAGACTTCCTTTAAAAATTAAGTTCCAATAGTAACCAAACGAGTCCTTATTTTTGAGTTTACATCAAAGAAATAGGGGAAGGATGACTCTTATAAGTCTAACAGGTTAATTTAGCGATTGCTAACTGATATCTAATTAAGATAAAATTTACTAAACTTGTATATATGTGATCAGACTTTCCTTCAAGAAAGACATTTTTATGTGGTCTATTTTACTTGGGTGAGAGATTATAGTGGTGTATAATCAAGTTTATTTTTTATTTTTTTTGGTTGAATAACCAAGGTATCCACCGCCGATAGCAGTGACTAATCCTCTCGCTCCGGGTGTTCTACTTAAGGGTAAAGGGCTGACCAAGAATTTCTTTCAATTTCCAAAGGTTGAGGATCGAACCCCCGATCAATTGGTTAAGAGACAAAGTGAGCAACTACTATACCAAGACCATTTGATCATCGTTTAGTTTTGATACATCAAAATCACATATATATACATCAATACAAATAGCTAAAAATCTATTAGAATCAAAGATAGAGGAGTAAGCCTTACACATGATCAAAAGGGAAAATAAAAAATAATAAGAGAGAAAGCTTTGATTTGCACCAGTGAAGAGGGACCAAATTCCCACTAAGCCTTAAGTAATCCTGAGAAAATCATTAATTAATTTGACACTAATAAGATATTAGTATTATAAGCTTAATAATATGAATGCAATTGAGAAGGTTAAACACTCCACTAACAACTTTCAAGTTATTGCTTAATTCTCATGATTGTCTTCACATGGATTCTAATCTTCATATAGTCATATGCTTTGATTTCTTTGGTTTTGAGCCGTACAACAGTTGCAATAAACGAATAAATAATTCTTCCCCAATATTAATATATATATAGTTTTTCCTTTGGATTTTGGAGGATTATTTTTAAAACTTTGAATTGGTGCCAACCTTAATAATGCTGAAACCTAGGAGATAGTTTATTCAATTAGAATAGCTTTTGATGATTAAAATAATAAAGAGTAGAGCAAAGCTAACTCATACTCAACTTGGGGTGTTTCTCATTCGCAAGCCAAATACCAACTGCAACATAGAAAGGAAACCAACACCAACCATATTGGTCTCCACGTGGGTGTCCCTTCTTTTTCGTTTCCTAACCTTTTTTTTCCCCCCTCATTACGAAGGTTTTGCTTCTTAAAAGTATTGTCTCTGGCTCTGTTTAGTTTACCTGAACTTATCTGATCTGAACTTATTTTTTTGATCTGAACTGATGTGATTTACAAGATCTTATCTTTTAGATTTTTCTCAATATATAAGAAAAAATATAGTCATGTGGGGTCTTGTTTGATTCGTCTCAATGAGTACTTTATTAATATTCAATTATTATAATTTTTACTAATATGTAATGAAAGATATTTAATAGTAATAATAATTTTTAAATATAAGCATGATCCGAACTGATCTGATCTGAACTTATTTTTTCTGATCTGATCTGATATAATATGATTAGATCTGAAATAAGCAAAAATAAGGTGAACTAAACATAACCTTTGTCTTTTTAGATGTAATATTTGATTATTTTAATTTACTTATCTAAAGAGCGGTCTTTTTCTTTATTAATTTTTGACATGGAGAACATAATTAAGGAAATGGGTTTGCGAACAATAAGTTGTAAAAATTGTTAATTTAGCTTTGATTCAAGATCCTAAATTTTAAACCAAACGTGGGACATAAGAAATGAACCAATGACCTCTCATTTGACATGCTAAAACACTGACCAACTACACTAGAATACTCCATTGGTCTTTTTTGGAGGAAAATCATTTGAAAATAAGATAATATTTCTATTTTTAAATATTTCAAATGTACGTTGAAAAATAATCCAGAACGTATTGCTCAGAACACGAAATAGTTGAGAATCAAAAGTCCATCTAAATATTGATCACAAAAGAACCTATAACACTATACTAGGGATGGGCAAGGGTAGGGTCTGGGTCGGGTCCAGCTGGACCCTAGACCCGGACCCTAAATATTTTTGCAGACCCATACTCGGACCCGAACCCTAAGGGTCTGAAAAAATTGGACCCTGACCCGGACCCTTAGGGTCTGGAGGGTCTAGAGGGTCTGGAGGATCCAGACCTAAATTTTTTATTTTGCTAAATTTTTAGCATTATTAATATCAATAATCATCTGAAATTCGCATGAAACAAACAAAAAAAATCGCATGAAACAAACACAAACATATAAATTGAAAAAAATGAAACAAACACAAACACAAACTTATAAACTGAAAAAAAAAACGAAACAAACACAATTCACAAACATATAAACTGAAAAAAAAACGAAACAAAAACACAAACATACAAACTGAAAAAAAAACGAAATAAACACGACTTACTTAAGAGTTTAGAATGGGTGTTTTGGTGTTTTAGTTTAGGTTTTAATCTTTTAGAAAATTAATTTGTTTTTTCAAAAAAAAGTTAAAATGCACCTATTAGATAAGTTTAGGGTCTAAGGGTCGGGTCTGGGTCCAAAATTTTAAGACCCGGACCCTAAAAAATTTACTTGGACCCGGACCCGGACCCTTAGGGTCTGAAAAAGTTAGACTCAGACCCTCACATTAGGATCGGGTCCAACAGGGTCCGGGTAGGGTCCTGGACCCGTGCCCATCCCTTCACTATACACACCAATAGTGACTAGTGACTACTATCATTTTTTTCTCAGATGAAATACAAACTCGAGTTGCCTACTTGTCTTACAGGTTTGCTACAAGTGAGTAGTGACAAGATACGGCTATGAACAATAATTGTCACAGACTCACATGTTGGGGTAGCTAAATTAGATCTCAAATAGTAAAAATTAATCCCGAGAATAAGTAAAAGCCCGTTTTTCTTTTCTTAGATAATCATGTGATTGTTTGTTGGGTCAATCTGAAGATCCAAAAAAGGAAGGGATCCAAGAATCCTCCAAAAACATTGTCAAATTGCAAATAGTATCAGTAACTGGGATGAAATTGTTTGCTTGAAGGATAACTCTTACCATATAGTCACCAATGAATATAATGTGTTATCAAATGAATATTAATCACCAATGAATGTATATGTGTTATCAAATAAATACAAATTGTTTGCTTGAAGGATCGATGAAAACCAATATTTTGTCCCAATTATAAATTAGAACTTTTACCAAATTTCTTATTAGTCAATTTTCAAATGTATAGTACTAAGGTATACAGTTACGATAGAAATTGGGTATTAAAATTTCAAATTTTGTATGTGATTGTGGTCTGGGAGTACTAATTGAAATGGCGTTAATCACCTTTGCATCAAAATAATAATATAAAAAGATAGGAACCTTAAGTGCATTCCACGACTGTATGACATATATAAGTAATTGGAACCCCCAGTTAGAAGCAATAAGTAAATAAAGGATCAGTTGTAACCACTAAATCTCATGTTTGTAATATCTTCACATATTAATTTCAAAATTAATTTTTGTACGAATAATCCAATGTTTAGTAATTTAGGATTTATAATGACAATTTTTCTAATTTACTTCTTTTGTTGGAAAATGTAGTTTAATTAATTATATTAAATTTATAGCCTTATAGGTATGACCCCATATCAATTATATCCTGCTGCAATCTCTAAAACTCCCTTCTTCCCAGCGAACTCCTAAGCGAAACCAGAATCCTTAGGGGTTCGACGTCCGCCTTGGCACGGTGGTCGTCGATCCCCTCCCACTTTCTCTTTCCTTTTTCGTTTTTCCCTTTTTGTTTTTACGATCGTCGAAGGTTTTAGGTCACGGAAGTTTGTTTGAAGCTCCGACCGTGGGTTCATTGGTACTCGTGAAGCCACCGCCGGCAAGGTTCCACTTCCCCTGTCTCCCTTCCCTGTTGTGTGCGTCAGGGCCTCCCTTTTCCCTCCCCTTTTCTGGTAGTCGGTCTCCCCATCCCCTTCCCTGTTGTTGCGGTGCCTCGAGCTAGCGTTTCCCGTCAAGTCCTAGACCTCGTCG
Organism: Beta vulgaris subsp. vulgaris; assembly: GCF_026745355.1. Classification (NCBI taxonomy): domain Eukaryota; kingdom Viridiplantae; phylum Streptophyta; class Magnoliopsida; order Caryophyllales; family Amaranthaceae; genus Beta; species Beta vulgaris. Next base: position 1,949,296 of record NC_079206.1, on the reverse strand, counting down.
TCCTTATATGGTGTCTTTCCCCAACCCTATTTAGTGTCATAGAGAGTCCCCCTTTCCCCAACCCCCCTGGTGTTTTGGACTTCCCTTTCCCCACCCCTGGTGTTTCCCTTGGTTGGTTGGTTCGGCTGAGTGGTTTATCGCCCCCCTGTTTAGTCAGTTATCGTGGCTTTGGTGAGGTCGGTTTTCTTGAGAAGCGCCGCCGAAGTTCATATGGTGTAGCCTAGTAAAGGTTGTTTTTGGCTATCGTCAGTAGTCCTTCATGTTGTTTCGGTCTCGTTTTTTGTCTTAGTTCTAGTTTAATGTATGTTTCTTCCAGATCCCATATCCCTTGCCTTTTTGCATATGGATATGCTTGGGTGTTCGTCAATGGTGATAGGTGGGCAGTGCAAGGCTCTTGGTTTTCTATGACAAAGGAGGACCTGGAAAACTTGATGAATAGAGCTAATGACCCTGGCGTTGGTCGTGGGGTTTATGCCGGTTTAGGACTTCGAGTCTTGGTTAAGTTGAGAGGAGGTTCTCAATTCAAATTTGTTGTGCGTTGTTCTTCTGGGTTGGAGATTGTGAGATTATTGGATCTTCGAATTCATAATTGGGGTGAAGTTCATCAATCTAACTCACCTCAATCTCTCGTGATGGCTTCAGGTGTCATCACACCTAAAAAATGCATCTTGTGGGAGGCCCTCCAATTTGATTTGGAGCAAATTAAGACCTCCACCTCTTTCGAGTTTCAGTATGTTGAGACTAACACCTAGGTACCCTCGCAACACGGTCAGAAGTCACCAAAGGATGTAACTTCATTATTAGTTGATTACGTATAATCCCATGAGGTTATTTCTCTTCAAGGACCTTGGAATTTAGCATCTGGTGGACATTGGGGTCCACTAGCTCTAGTGCGGCAGTTCTCTCTCAGAAGATCATCAAAATTTCGTATCACAACAGGCTCCCTCTTATATCAAGTCTTTTTCATCAAGACATATCATCCAAACCCACTCGTCATCGCTCAAAATTTTGTATCACAACAGCCTCCCTCTTATATATATCAGGTCTTTATCATCAAGACATATCATCCAACCTCACCCGTCATCGCTCAAGATAAACTACTTTTGGACTGGACATGGAATAGTTAATTTTTTTTTCCTAAAGTATGTACAAGCTAATAAAGCTCCTGTTAATGTTCGTTTGTGTCTATTTGGTTGTATTAGGATTACGTTGTACTCCAATTTTAATTAATGTAAATTTTCTCGATGTAAAAAAAAGAGAAAGTTATATCCTACCAATAGTTTCCATTTGGGGTGGAACTAGTTTCACTAAAACTTTGTCCACCTATTTAAACTTTAGAAGGTCTTTATATCTATTGATTAGTGGTCTTATAAAAATTAACTAGTTGTTGCCCCGAACGATGCCTCGGGTTATTGCGTATAATTCATTTATTAATTCTTTTATGAAATTAATTGGAATACATGCTTCCATATCAGTGTATGCATTTAGATGACACGTAACTACCTCCAATGCTTCATAACTTTCAATTAGCTAGTATTGAGTATCGGGTGCGTAATAAATTTATTGTGATATCATATACTTTTTGCAAAATGGATCACTCTTTTAAGTCAAAATGAGCTATTTATAAATCAGGATTAGTTGCTTACCTTATATGAGTCACTTAAATATAAGTAAAAGTGACCCCATTTAGGACAAAAGGTTACATGGGTTTAAAGGGTAGTTTTTTTTTATCTTGATAGATCACTCATACATAAAAATTTATAAAGTGTCTATTTAAGACAAATAGTTATCTGCGTCTCACAAATTCATATCATACAATGGATCGGTCCTTTAAATTAGTTGATCTGAATATTATTTTTCGGGTCATAAAGACACGTTACATTTTCGTTCCTATTTATACATTAATTTAAATTAACTACAATATATTTTTCTCAAATTTCTTCTTCAGATAGTTATTATTTGTGTTTTCTATCTTGTAAAAGGCTAAGCATAAATTAAGGTTTGATGGGCTCATTAAAGATTTTTATAATGCAGCAAAGTTGATTTGATTTTTTTTTTTATCACTATTATGATAAACAGAAACTTGATAGGTAATATATAACTTGTAACATGGGGATATATTAGTATATTACTCATTTACTTGATAAGGCAATTAATGTAGGAGTCGAATTGGTGTGTCAACTTAAGAAGCATAATTACCTCTACTTACAATAAGAAATCAACATGAGCTTGTAGATGAGTTGGTTAATGCATTGTATCTCAAAGGAGATGTTGTGGGTGCAAGTCTTAACACTCACATTTTTATTGTTAGATGAGTTGGTTAGTGCATTTGTATCTCAAAAGAGAGGTTGTGGGTTCGACTCTTAACACCCTTATTTTTATTGTTAATTTGTGTCAATTACTTAGGAGGGGGGAACTTGTGGCAGCATAGCGATTGTCTGCTTTGAGTTATATATATATATATATATATATATATATATATATATATATATATATATATATATATATATATATATATGAGAATGCATACTTATATGAGAAATGAGAATGAATTTTACACGCTATAAGTCTTCTGAATAAGTAATGTAACTCTAATGAAAAAGTGATGTAACTCCAAAAAAAAAATATTTGAAAAAAAAATTCAAAAAAAACAATTTTTTTTTTTGAATTCAAAATTTTTTAGAGGGATATAACTCTAATGAATAAGTGTTATAACTCTAAACCAATCGTGTGATTAAGATTCATTCTCATTTCTCATGTAAGGAGCATTCTCATGTGATCTTGCCCTTATATATATATATATATATATATATATATATATATTAGACTAATAGGTTCTTTGATTTCACAATTGATCAACATCATTTAAATTACATACGAAATCATCAATTAATTTATCCCACAATCCTCTTTCTTCTTGTTAGTTAGCCATATATAACTGCTATTACTATTACTTCTTGCAATTCTGATATGGGAAATTGAGTGGCCCCCTGAATTGGAGCATTTTTATTTTTATTGTTAATTTGTGTCAATTACTTAGGGGGCAGAACTTGTGGCAGCATGGCAATTATTTGCTTTGAGTTATATATAGATATATAAATATAGATTAGACTATCTAATAGGTTCTTCGATTTCACAATATATTAATATCATTTAAATTACATACAAAATTATCAATTAATTTATACCAAAATCCCCTTTTTTTTTTTTTTTTTGATCCATATGAGCCACGAAGGCGGTACAAAGTACAAAGAAGGGAAGGGGGGATTTAAACTTGTGACCTATCATTCACAGCACCTCAATCTTAACCACTAGGCCAAGATATCCTTGGTCCTTTCTTCTTTGTTAATTAGCCATATATCACTACTATTACTATTACGTCTTGCAGTTCTGATATGGAAAATTGAGTGGTCCCTTCAACTGGAGCGTTCTTATTCCCCCATTACTAAGACATTTCCATGTGGATTTTTCATATACTTTAAAATTACCTTTATGTTTTCGATTATGTATATATAAAATACCCGTATCTCTAGCGAATGCCTAATATAAAATACATTTACACAATGCATTAGGTGTTCTCCTCAAGTAGAGACTATCCTGATACTTTTTTTTCTTACCATATAAAAAAATACATTTATACATACATGAATGGTTTAGAATGAGAAATGAGTAGTGAATCATAAGCGGACATGACCAATTCCATAACGAAAAATTAAACAATGATTTCCGTATATTTACATAAGTAAATGTTACTAACCAAGGATGTCTTGGCCTAGTGGTTAAGATTGAAGTGCTGTGAACGATAGGTCACAGGTTCAAATCCCCCCTCCCCTTCTTTGTGCTTTGTACCGCCTTCATGGCTCATATGGATAAAAAAAAAAAAAAAACATAAGTAAATGTTACAAGTAATGGTTTGTTTTCTCACATTCTCCTTCCATATTCTAAAGTCTAGACATTTTGTATATAATACATATATAAATCTACAAAGGATAAGACCCTTCAAAAAAAAAATCTACAAAGGATAAGAGAATCGGCGAGATTCAATATCTCGTATTGGGTTATAAAGCTTACCAATCATATTACACTCATCAGTAGAATTTATCCGCTAAGGCTATGTTGTATTTGCTCAACTTATTTCAATTTCTTCTAACAAAAATAAGTTCAGATGAGAAAAGTTTAGATAAAATAAATTGAATAAAACAAATTAACTGTGTTAGACAATACAACGATAAACTAGATATAAGTTCAGAGAAGATAAGATAAGTTCATACAAATTACAAAATAAGATCAGACAAGATAAGATAAAATAGGTCAAATAAGTTGAATTAAATAGACCCTAAACTAATAATGAACCACTTTTGGAGACAAAAAGGAAAATTGCTCTTCTTTAATTCAAGTTTATTTGAACTAATTCCAATTATTAGTGGACTTTGTCTTCTGGAGGAGCTGGTAAAAGGTAAGGGACCACAGAAAGCAATAAAGCATATATAATGCCTAAAGCATATCTGTTGCAAAACTTAGCAATATTGGGAATTAGTTTGAGTAAAGGTTGGTCCTTTAATATTGGTATTTCAGAAATCCATGATTTCTGCTTGAAGCATTACAGTTTCGTTGGTTGCTTCTTGTTTTTCCTAATTTATCATGGTTGAGTTATTAGAGATGGCAATAAATCCAAGACATCGAGACCCTATTCGCATCGATCCATCTAGATCCTATCCTAATTTAAGGATGTGGGTCTAATGTTTTGAACCTTATGGATATGGTCATAAGGATAGGGTGTGGTCTTGATACTATCGGGTAAGAATAGAGTAAGGGTCCACTCTCAATACCCAAACTTCGAATCCGGATCCACTTCTCAATACCTCCCATATCCTACCATATACCTACCCAAACTAAAATATATGTTTTTTTTAATATTCAATTAAATATATATATATATATATATATATATTAGATACTTCATAACAAATATAACAAATCATTACAGTAGTCAAACTAAAAACTCTCAATCCCTTACCCTAGCTGCACTCTGACATATATATATATATATATATATATATATATATATATATATATATATAATATATATATATATATATATATAAAATTAAGAAACTCTTCCATTAATCATTATTCAATGTATGAGACTTTTGGAATGTGGAAAAACTATATATTCCTATGTAATATTGTGTGCTAATTGACAGCTTTATATATTGAATTATGTTTAACAATTATATATACACGTAAAAATGTAAGCAAAAACTTGTATTGGACCCATTCTAGACCCTACGTACCCATGTACTATCGAACCCTAGGGGTACGAGTAAGGGTTCCAAAAAAAATGACCATATAGATATATGTAGAATATGTGTCTACATCCAAAAATTAGAATATGGGTAAGAGTCTAGTCTTACCCTACCTAGACTCTACCCATTGCCAACTCAACTTGAGTATTATGATATGTTGATCATTAAAATCTCGTATGATCAGGCAACTACACTAAGGATATGTTTGGGAACATAAGATGAAATAGAGCTAAAACCGATAAGGTAGCTGAAAAATTTCAGCACCTTAAACTGAGATGCTATATTTGGTAGCAACTCAATTTCAGTCAATTTTTGAGCTTAAAATTTACTTAAACTCTTACTCCAAACACAACTACTTATTTTAAGTGATTTAAACTTTTAGCACCTACTTAAGGTAATTTAAATGTGTTGCCAAACAGAGCCTAATTTAATTTGACAGTACTGAAAGCGAGCTTATCAATTTCAAAGAATGACTCCTTACTGTTTTGGACAAAAAAAACTTATGTCACACGAAAGTTCATTGTGTAATTAGTCTGTCTCATCTTAAACATGATGTTTTATTTATAATTATTCTTAGGTTTATTTCAAGCTAAATAAATTGACTCTTCCAAAGCAGCAAAGGTCGCTATAATCACCTTTAAATTAATTAATTACTATACTTTATAGATAAATCATGGGTTTATTAAAATAGTAATCAACAGGTGTCAATCAGTAAAGTGAATGATACCAAATCTACCTTGAGGCCTAATTTTTTTGCAAGGACAGTCAGACAATTCACATAACATACTACTGATTGGTTTGTCCTCAACTATCTAATATCTATGTCTAATCCTTTAACAATAAGAGACCATGTTAAGGTTTTAATTAGCATATAATTATGCTACCTTAGTTGCACTTATCCACTTTGATTAAAAGGAGTGAATATTATAATTATGTCAAAAAAGATCAGAGGAAAATGACCGAAGCAATTACCTCAGCTTGCACCATTGTTGCATATAGTAGTATATGTATATATATTTATTTACTAGTAATGTTTTTCATTGGTGATCATTTAGTAAGGTGGTTGCCTCTTGTAGTTTAAAGTATAATGTACGTACTATTTGTTTTTGCTTACATACTAGGATGTCATTAGTGAGATGATTAAATAATACTAGTATTTGCCAGCTACATTAATTTCTTTACGATCTGCAAATTGCATGGATATATACACAAATGACATATTAATTAATTAGTGTATCACTTGAGTTAATTGACTGATTTGAAATCAAAGGCTAAACTTGATGTTGATCTTATAGTTTGCATGTTGTATTTTTGATAATTAGAACTCGCCATAAAATAAGAAAAATATGTATACCAACAATACTTCAACAATAATAAGTTTCATATATTTTACATAATTATCTCAAGTATTGATAACTTTAAATAGCTCTAACCTTTTGGGCATATTTCTATAACAAAAGGAGTCCACTAGTCTTGACATTTGTTTTTTTACAACAACTAGTCTCGAGTTAATTAAAAGGTGAGAAAAGAAAGGTTATGATCGCGAAAGGGGGACAAAAAGAAGAGAGCGAGAAAAGAAAAATAATCCTCAAAATAATAATTTTTTTTTTACTTATATATGAACAAGCAATAAATTATGCGAGGCTATTTTTGAATGATGGTATTTTCAAGTATTTTGATGATGTCAATTTGAGTTAATCAATAATTTGGAAGATTTGATAAGATATGGGCAATAATTGAGACTATTGAAGTTAATTTTCCTATTTTAGAGTGTCATGGACCACCAAAACTAGATACTGGGCGGGCTAAGCCTCAGGTTATTCTGTTACTGACTTGCACATTGAGTAGTCAATAGTTTGAGACTTGTATAGTTTTATGAGTAATAAAAGAGCTTTTAAAGAAATATGTCTATGATATATTACCGTAGTTCCTATATACAGTCGAGAGTTCAAATCTTATATATTATTATATATAATAATTTGTTTTTGAAATGTTAAGAGTTTTTATCAGAGAAAGGAGTGTCTTATGGCGGACATATATGTTGCCTTTGATGATATGACGTCATGTCAGTGCTTGAGATGGGGTGACATGTGGTGGTCGTCAATGCTCTCCTACACGTTATATATATATACATATATATATATATAATATTAGGGGTGAGCACAACCGGGTACCCGGTAGAATTTCATAGATCACCCAGACTCAGACCCGGACCCAGTGGGTATTAAAAATCTGAAATTGGAATTAGAACTGGTCCAACTAGGTCCTAAATTTTTGGACCCAGACCCGGAACCGGTGGGTACCAGGTCCAGAATTGGGTACTCAGTTGTAAGTTTAACAACATACTATGATGAACCGATTGAGCTATAAAAGTTTTAAAAACATTAAATGGGCCTAAAGGCCTACTAAGTACTGTTTATGCTAAAATTTATCACTTACGACGAAATTAAAGTTTGGGACGATTTAACCAGATTATGTTTAAGACAATGCGACAAACGAATGCAATGGGGATCAAAGGGGATGAAGACACAAAAATGTGTGACGCGGAAAACCCCAATGAAGGTGGGTAAAAACCGCGGGTGGATGGAGATCCACCAATCTACTATGGTTCACTGTCTTTCTTAGTGAGTGACTGATGTTACAAAAGTACTTTTGTCTCGAGTGTTCTTTCGATAATCTTGCATGAAAAATGACTAATGTATGATCCTCTACCCTCTTTTGTATGCCTTTTTTCCCCTTTTGGCTTTTTTTCAACGAATACATAATAAATTCACTAATTATTACATTAATTTCAGTCCTTCAATCATGGTGATCTTTCTCATTTATGCTCCAACGTCATGATCCTTGCTCCTTAACGGCTGAATTTATGCCTCATTAGACTCCTTTCTTATTTAGTTGAACCGTTACCACTTAATACTCTGCTCCAATCTCGCGTCTTACGCTGTGTCTTTAAGTCATAATTACTTCGTCATCATGTCAGATGGCATCATGTCATCGAGTCATCACGTCATTGCGTCAGTGTCATCCTGTCAAAAAATTCAGCCATAACAAGTACTAACTTTTTACTTAACCACTATTATCCTATTACCAATTCTATATGAGTATATGAAAAAAAAACCAATTCTAAATATCGGGTACCCGGACCTAGACCCGCTCCAACCAGGTTCCCAGAACGGAACCGGGTACCCACCAGGTACCGGGTCCGACAAAATTCTACCCAGAATTGGAACCAGATGCAACTGGGTCCATTTTCTTGGACTCAAACCCTGTCCCATTTGGACCGGGTCCATGTCTGGGCCTGGGTCCCCGGAATTTCTGCTCACCCCTAGGCAAGATCACATGAGAATGCTTCTTACATGAGAAATGAGAATGAATATCAACCACACGATTGGATTAGAGTTACAACACTTGTTCATTAGAGGTGTACCCCCTAAAAAATTTCAGCCAAAAAAAAAATTTGAACTTTTTTTCTTTCTAATATTCTTTTTTTGGAGTTATTACATTACTTTTTCATTAGAGTTACATCACTTATTCATAAGAGTTATAGCGTGTAAAATTCATTTTTATTTCTCATGTAAGCGTGCATTCTCACATGACTTCACTTCTCTCTCTCTCTCTCTTATATATATATATATATATATATATATTATATATATATATATATATATATATATATTATATATATATATATATATATATATATATATATTTTATAATATTCTTTTTTTGGAGTTACATCACTTTTTCATTAGAGTTACATTATTTACTCATAAGAGTTATAACGCGTAAAAATTAAATGTTAAAGAGAACTTCAGTATTGTAATTAATTCATACTAGTATTATATGCATGTCATGTGTGTGAAAACATATAAAATTCTTCATGTATAAAAAAGATAGAGATACGGTGATCTTATTTATTTTTTGTTTAATTAAAGTAGGTAGTTAGCCTTCTTTGTTTTTTTCTTTTTCTATATTTAATTTTTTGATGTCCCCATGTGTTGTCATACATAATTGAGATTTTGTATTGATCGATTTTGTAATATTTATTAATATTTGAGGGTATTTAGGTAATTAAGGATGGACATCAAAAGATCAGGAGTTCACATATAAAATAGAGATTTTATATTAATTAGAAACAATGATAAAAATAACAATAACGGAGTTGTTATCAATAGGATAGATCACCTGCATGCTGCATGGTTGCATGTCATATGTATTTATTTCTTTCTGTCAAGTACTCCTTCTGTTTTTTTTATCTTTCTGACTTTCTTGTGCGCATCTCCTAATGCACATCTTTGAACTTAAATTCATTATATTAGTAAAAATTATAATGATTGAATATTAATAATTTACTAATTGAGATGAATCAAATAAGACTCTACATGACTATATTTTTTCTTATAAATTGAAAAAAAATGAGAAAATTCTCTCTGTATGAATAGTGTCAAGATTCTAAGTGAGAATGATAAACAAAAAAAAAACAGAAGATGTTGTAGCCTAAAAAATAAACGGCTCTGGTACTGACACGTGGCTTCATCTGAGCCTAACATGTGGCATACATGCAGGGGAATAAAAGTACAAAAGGGCCTGAAGGTGACAGGCCTAAAAGTACGTTTCTCTGAAAACGTACTAAAAAGACCTTCTTCTGGCCCCAAAAACTGTACTTAGGCCCAGTAAGTCTGATTTACACCTTTATATGAAAGTGAGGTGTACTGACCAGTTAACAGCTGCCACGTGTCCCAAAACTTTGATTAGCCAATCAGATGCTCCCAAATTAGGGTGACATCAAGGCACAGCAGTCATTTCAAACAGTATAAATAGTCCTTGATTTCAGGGTGAAAGGTACGTTTTTGAGGCATAGTACTGTTACTCTGTCATAAATTCTTCTCTCTCTCTCTCTACTTTCTCTCTCTAAAAGTTCCTTTACATCCCTGATATCTGACTTAAGCATCGGAGGGGGAAATACCACCCAAACCTCCAGGGTGGGTCCCTTTTTTGCAGGTTGCTGGTCAGGAGTTTGCTTCGGGATTTGAACCAATCATTGTTGCACAAGTCTCCAGTTCTAAGAACCCATCTTTGGGAGTTGTGATATAAATTGCTAGTTTTACACTACATAACATTTGGCGCCGTCTGTGGGGAGACGCAACAATGACGGACTGTCACTCTTCGAATGTGGCACGGAACAGAAGTTTTAGAGTTCAGGTGGATGATACCGTTGATGACGAGAGGCCACCTCGAGGCAGGGATCAGGGCCATGCTGCCGTTCACCTCGAGGGTAGGACTGTAACTCCAGTCATCCAAGAAAATCTTGACCGTCCAGTGACTGCTGGTCATTTGGAAAATGTGTTAAATGACTTCCAGGCCAGGATGGCCGCTGTTATGGAAGAGCAGATTAAGAACAACATGCTATTTTTTCAGATGAGTCCGAGAGAAGAGGCAGCTGCGCCACTTAAAGGGCGATCCCAAGAGGGTCGTCCAGGACCTAGTCGGCCACCTCGGCCAGAATTGACTAAGCCGCCTTCCAAAGGAAAGCAGCCGGCAGTCAGTGATTCTAGGAGGAAGATGGACTGGAAGCTGGTGGTCCGTCCAGCAGATAATATCCCTCCTACTGGTCACATGATGGAGACTGATGCTCGGGAGTACTTGGAGGCCAAGAGGGCGGCAGCGCAGCAGCGTTCAGCCTCTGGCTCCACGCCATATATGAAGGATCCGTCCTTAAGGCTCCCGTCCAGAACAGTGGTGCGAAGCCGTGGTCCATCCGCTTTCCAGCCCAGGCAAGAGAAGACAGTTCTGCAGCCTATGGTGTACAGGCGTCAAGCCTTAGCTAACACCTCATCTAATCCGGTTTTGAAAGAGTACCGTCAGGAGCACATACCCATTGAGGGGCAGGTGGCGGCACTCCAGATCAATTGGCCCACTCCTTTCTCGGTCAGGATCATGGAGTCCCCTCCTTTCCCAAAGGTTAAGCTCCCTACCATTGATCCTTTTGACGGAACTACTGATCCGGACGATCACCTATCAGCTTACAAGCATCAGATGTATGTCCAAGGGGTGGACGATGCTACTTGGTGTAAGAATTTCCCAGCTACTTTGAAAGGAGTAGCGCAAAAATGGTTCAACAACTTCCGCCTAATTCAGTGAATAATTTTACTGAACTTAGTATTCTATTCACCAGTCACTTTGTGGCTAATCGGCAAGAACAGAAAACAAGCATGCACCTAGGTAAAGTCATCCAAGGTCCTAAGGAAGCCTTGAGAGGTTATGTGAAGAGGTTTAATCTGGAGGCGTTGCAGATCCAAGATTTGAATGCGGGTGTGGCGTTTGACGCCTTCATCAGAGGTCTAAGACCAGGAAGTTTTAAGTTTGATTTGGTGAAGAAGAAAATCACTACTTTGACGGAAGCACTGAGGGAGGCTGAAGCATTCATTCATGCCACAGAGGTCTGTGCTGAGGCAAAACAGCCAGAAGTGAAGAAAGTAGAAGAGGCTGTTCAGCCAAAAAAGAATCCGCCCAAGAAGGCTGAGACTTGGGCCATGACTACTATGACCACTTCGTCCAAGAGAAGTAGGCGGTCAGAGCCGGCGGCCTCTGTTGAACCAATAGAGTTCAACAAAGATCAATATTCCATTTTGATGGAAATAAAAGATCAGCATGAGCTAAAGGCGCCGGCCGAGATGAAGACGCCTTATCGTAACAGGGACAAGAGCAAGTATTGTCACTTTCACAAAGATTGTGGACATGAAACCAATGAATGCAAGCATTTGAAGCGAGCACTAGAAGAGTTGGCTCGAAAAGGAAAGATGAACAATTACCTACCCTCGTCAGGAAGGAAGTTTCAGAAAAGGGATAACCGTCAAGGAAGAAAATGGACGGAGATAGCACGGATGATGATGTAGTGATGGTCATCTCAGGAGGATTTGCAGCTGGAGGTCCGACAAATCGCGGCCACAAAAACTATTTGAGGGAACTCAGCCAGGTTATGCTCACCAACCAGGCCGAGTCTGATCCTTTTCCAAAAATAGTGGTCAGCGAGTTGGACCGGGGGAATATTAGGACGCCTCATGATGACCCGCTGGTTGTGGAAATGAAGATTGCCAATCTAAGGGTTAGGCGAATTTTGATTGATACTGGGAGCTCAACTGACATCATCAGTGCTGATTGTTTGTCTCGTTTAAAGTTTGACAAAAACGATTTGATGCCGGTAAATCATCCTATAATTGGTTTTGGCGGCGGGGTCATACACCCTATGGGAACGTCACCTTGCCGTCAGAGTTGGAGAAAAAGATGCGGCCAGGACGCTTTTTGTGAAATTTTTGGTAGTACGAGACTTGACAGCTTATAATGTCATTCTCGGGCGACCTACCTTAAATCACATCAAGGCCGTCATTGTGACCCATTTAATGCTGATGAAGTTTGAGTGCGATGGTGGGAAGATTGGCTCTTATGGAGACCAGCAAGCTGCCAGAGAATGCTATCTCACCACACTCAAACCATCATCTTGGAAGGAAAAAGCAGAGTGTCCAAGGGCACAAGGAGATGATTCGGCCAAAAAAGTTAAAGGCCAGATTAGTGAGCTTAAGGAGGAAATTGAGAAGGTTCAGGAGTCGCCTTTCCTGAAAGCACTCCGTCCATGCTTTTGCCTAGCAAGAAGAGAAAGTGTTTGGCTATTAAGGAAGAAAAACATTCATCTGAGATAATGGCTATAATGAGTCTGGGACTAGAACGTCCAGACCTGTGGAAAGTCCAGTAGAATCTGCTTGAATCCGAGCGTCCGGAAAGGACATTGAAAATTGGCTCAGTTTTGAGGTCAGGAATCCAGGACGCCTTGGTTGCGTTGCTGCGAGAATTTGAAGATGTGTTTGCCTATGCTGTAGAGGAGATGCCTGGGATAGACCCTGAGGTGGCTGTCCATAAGCTCAACATTGAGCCGGGGCAAAAGCCTATTCGGCAGAAGAAGAGGCATCTGGGGCCGGCCAGAAATAAGGCCGTTGACGAAGAAGTTCAAAAGTTGCTCAAATCTAAATTCATCCGGGAAACATATACCCAGATTGGGTAGCAAATGTTGTGATGGTTCCAAAGCCGAATGGCACTTGGAGGATGTGCGTTGATTATACAGATTTGAACAAGGCCTGTCCTAAGGACAGCTTCCCGTTGCCAAAAATAGATCGTCTGGTTGATTCTACGGCCGGCCATGCCCTACTGAGCTTTATGGATGCCTACTCTGGCTTCCATCAGATTCCTATGTGGCCGGATGATCAAGATAAGACTTCCTTCATTACTGAGAAAGGGCTGTATGGATGGCTCAGGATGCCTTTCGGCCTAAGAAACGCTCCGGCTACATTTCAGAGGCTCATTAATACATTCAGCCGCAGCTCGGCCGAAATATGGAAGCTTATATAGACGACATGATCGTCAAGAGTAAAGAGGAGAAAGATCATCTGGACGATCTGAGGGAAACCTTCCTCACCTTGAGAAAATTCAAGTTGAAGCTTAATCCGCAAAAATGTGTGTTCGGCGTAGTTGCTGGGAAATTTCTGGGATTTTTGGTTGATCAGAGAGGGATTGAGGCAAATCCCGACAAAATTCAGGCTATTATGAATATGTCTTCGCCGTCCAAAGTCAAAGAAGTTCAGAGGTTGACGGGCTGTTTGGCTGCTCTTGGACGGTTTCTCTCAAAATCAGGGGACAAATGTCACCATTTCTTTGCTACCATCAAGAAAAATGCCAAGTTTGAATGGTCAGATGAAGCTGAAGTAGCCCTTCAGCAAGTAAAAGATCATCTTCGGCAGCTGCCTAGGCTGATCAGTCCGGCCGAAGGAGAGAGGTTGTATGTGTATCTGGCTGTATCACCCTTCGCGGTAAGTGCAGTCCTTTGGCTGAAAGAGACTCGGTGCAAATACCCGTCTATTTTGTGAGCCATGTGCTTAAAGATGCTGAGAGCAGATATTCGCCATCGAAAAATTCGGCCTGGCTTGCTGATGGCCAGCCGGAAGTTAAGGCCTTACTTCTTGCCATAGCATTCTTGTATATACAGATCAGCCGCTTAGGCAAGTGTTGCATAAGATGGATGCCTCTGGCCGAATGTTAAAATGGGCTGTTGAGCTGAATATGTTTGATTTAACATTTGAGCCTAGAAAGGCAATCAAGGGCCAAGCTTTGGCTGATTTCATCGTAGAGCTTACACGGCCTACGATAGAAAGCGTCCAAGATCCAGCAGCAGGAAGGCGTCATTGGACCCTTATGGTGGACGGATCCTCAACTGCCAACGGATGTGGGGCAGGAATCATTTTTCAATCTCCAGAAGGGGATAAGTTTGAATATGCTATGAAATTCAAGTTCCAGGCGTCCAATAATGAGGCAGAGTATGAAGCTCTCTTAGCCGGCATAAAAATGTGTAAAGCGGCTGGGGCCCTGGAAATTGAGGCTAAGACCGACTCTCTGCTGGTTGTCAGTCAGGTCAATGGTGAGTTTGAATGCAAGGAACTGTCCATGAGCAAGTATATGAATTTGGTCAAGGACGAGATCAAGTCTTTAAAGAGGTTCGTCCTAGATCAGGTGCCCAGATCAGAAAACCATCAAGCTGATGCCCTCTCTAAACTGGCCAGCTCGGCGAAGGTGACGTTCCTAGAACAGTCTTTTGGGAGGTGAAGGCGGCCAAGAGCATTGAGGCCGGAGAAGTGCTGTTTCTCAGCCGAGATGATGAGTGGATGAGTCCAATCATTGAGTTCAAGAAGACGGCCGTCTGCCTCTTGATCCCATTAAGGCCAAGTATGTGAAGCTAGGGACAAGTGGTTTGAGTTGTGGAATGAGACCTTATACAAAAAGTCCTATAATCGGCCTCTTCTCAATGCATCAGCCGAAAGGAAGGTCTGGACGTTTTGAAGGAGTTGCACGAGGGAGCTTGTGCTTCTCACATTGGAGGAAGAGCTTTGGCGAAAGGGCTCTCAGGACGGGCTACTTTTGGCCGTCCTTAAAAGAAGATGCACTCCTCTATGCCAAGAAGTGTGATAGTTGCCAAAAGCATGGTAATATCCATCAAAAGCCGTCCAATTACTTGACGCCCATTCTCTTTCCTCTTCCCTTTGCTAAATGGGGGATGGACATCCTTGGGCCTTTTCCTTTGCTGCTGGCCAGAAGAAATTTGTAATAGTAGCTGTAGACTACTTTACAAAATGGGTTGAAGCTGAAGCATTAAGGGGCATCACCACCAATGATGTCAAAGGGTTCATCTGGAAGAACTTGATTACAAGGTTTGGCATGCCCCAGTCCATCGTCTTTGATAATGGGCCGCAATTTGAAACGCCCAAGCTTCGTCAATGGTTGGCCGATCAAGGAGTTAAGGCTCACTTTGCAGCAGTAGCTCATCCACAGGCTAATGGGCAAGTAGAGGCCTTTAACAAGATCCTTTCGGCCGGAATAAAAAAGAAGTTAGACAATGCAAAGGGGCTTTGGGTAGAAGAATTGCAGCTGGTCTATGGTCAATTGGACGACGGCCAAGAATTCCACAGGAGAGACTCCTTTATGATGGTTTATGGTTCTGAGGCTGTCCTTCCTATTGAAGTTGAGGAACCCACCTTAAGAGTAATGATGTACTCAGAAGATGCTAACTGGGCAGCTCTTAGGACGGCTTTGGACTTAGTTCCTGAAGTCAGGGGCAATGCTCTGCTGAGGATGCAACTATATAAGTTAAGAATGGCTAGAGACTTCAACAAAAGAGTTGCTAGACGTCCATAAAGATGGGAGATCTGTCCTAGAAAGATGGAAGCGGTCGGCCGACCAAAGAGTTAGGCAAGCTTACTCCTAACTGGGAAGGACCCTATAAGATAATCGAAGTCGTTCAGAATGGTACCTTTCGTCTCGAAGGATTGGACGGACGTCCTATTCCTAGGACGTGGAATTCTGACACTTTGAAGAAATACTTTGTTTAGAGCACCCAGCTAAATTGTAATCTTTTCCTAATGCATTACAATGAAAAAGTAGAATGTAGACATGTACCTTGACTATCCGTCAAGCAAACTTCATATAATACAATTCTACTTCTCTATGACTTTGTTTTAATTGTTTGCTTAAGTTACATACTAACGTCAAAAGCTAACTAATTTTCCAAAGCAAAAAGACAATGCACCTTTCATTGGGAGTTCGGCTGAACATGTTATCATTCTTAAACGGATAAAACATGTCAGATTTGGCCGATTGTTTACTTAAAGAGTTAAACATCTCCTGAACAAGGTCGGCTGGAAATAAGACGCCTTAGTAAAGGTATCTTACTGTCCGTCCAAAAGCCACAAAACTTCGAAATAACAACCTTAGTAAAGGAACAAGTTATTTTATGATTTCACAAAGATGGACGAGGTTTTCCAAAGAATCAGTTCGTCCAACTATCATTCAGACGAGTTGCTCTCCAAAGAGGCAGCCCGTCAGAATATTAGCCTGGACGAGTTGCTTCTGGCATAAACGCTCGTCCTAGTTGTTTAAAAATTATCTTCTTAACTCCTTCTTGAACAGGGAAAAGTTATAAAAACTCTTCGTCCAAGAAGGGGGGCATATAGGGACATAATTTATAAAATGACTAAGTCTTTGTCCAAAGACGAACGGCACTCAGGGTCTGGCCGAGCAAACTTTTAACTTATTTAAAATCCAAAAAGTAAAAGCAAGTCTTTGCTTGAGCATCTGGTTATGAACGTCCAGAAAAGAGCTACTGAGTCAGATCAGAATGATTGACGAGATTATTTTATACTTGGCTTTAATGATAGTACTAGAAGAAATCGGCCAAAAGAGTTGATTAGACCAGCCAAATATTAAGACGAATTACTTTTATACTTGAACTTGGTACTTGGTATAATCGGCCAAAATGTTATGACGAACTACTTTTGTACTTGGTATAATCATGGAATTGTAAGACAATGCGTCCAAAACAGTAAAGCATAGAACAACAGAGATTGAAAAAGTTAGCTTCCCATAAATATAAAAAGATGATTACAACCTAAATTCATCTAAGTACAAAAGGAGAAAAAGTTACAAGTGGCTCACAGCCAAGATACAACAAAAGAACTAGGCGGCAGGAGGATCGTTGTCCTCTTCGTCCTGGGCCTCTGCATTGTCCTCTCCCTCTTCATCCTCAGAGGATTCTTCAAAGACGGGAGGTTCTGTTTTAGTTATGGTGGCCTTTGTGCAAGGCTTCTTGGAATTCCAGCCGACGAGCATATCTGGGGATATCCTCCTCCTCGGCCATCATCTCAAAAGCCTTCACCGCCCATTCTTTTGAGGTATCTATGATGGTGTTCATAGCCTCTTTGGCGCCGGCAATTGTCTCTGCAACCTCAGTTCGAAGGGCTTGGTTTTTGACCTTCAGGACGAGGTTTTCCTTGAAAAATCGGCAGCCATAGTCATGCTGAATTCCTCTCGTCCGTCAGAACACGTTCCAACGAAGCCCGTTCGTCTATCATCTCCGTCAACCGAAAGAATAGACTTTGATCTGAGATCCAGCTCAGCCGACCTTTTTTCCAAAGCAACTTTGGTTTGCTGGTGCAACACCTCTTGCTCGGAAATGACGAACTGAGCATGGTCGGCGGCCGCAGTTACGTCATGGACGAGCTTTTTATTCTCTTTTCTGAGCTCCTTCGCCCAGTCTTCTGTTATCATGCTGCGAGCAAAAAGCTGAAAACATAAAAGGATAGGGCATGTCAGGACGGATAAAAAAAAGTAATGAAGACCAAGTAAAAAGCATAAGCGTCCGAAGAGGAAAGAATGTACCTCGGCAGCAAGCTGAGACATGTAACCTACATGCCCAGACGATGCTCCCCTTAACCCCTTGATAAGTTTCGGGAAAGCACTTGAACAGCTCCGTCTTGAGCTTCTCACGATCAGACGACGACATCTTTCCAAAGGCTGGAGAAGATTCATCGTCAGAGAGGCTAGGGGAGCCGACAACAGCAGGACCCTTCCCTTTATCTGAAAGGTTAGACTCGTCAGTACACCTGATGGGAATAACCACGGTCTGTTTGTTGGACGGACTCATCGGACGCCCGCCAACCCGTAGTGTTCTAACTACGTTGGAATAGTAGGACTCACCAGAAGAACGGGAAGCCGTCTATAAGCGGCCGGCATCTGGCCTACCAGTTGGGCCACTGGCCCAGAAAAGGCGGATCCGTCCACAGCCGCGTCCGGCTTGAAGATTGTTCAGCGTCGTCCAGAATGACAACCTCGTCAGGTTGCGAAGATCGGGTTGCTCAGCCGGACCAGTATAGGCCACCAGGGCTCGAGAGTCAACTTCAGCTGGCTCCTCTTTGGCCTCCTCCTTGGCCGGAAGGTCGATCACGACCTTGGGAACCGGCCGAGTGGTCTTCTTCCTTTAGCAGTAAACCCTTTGCCTTTTTGAGGGAGGGGCTTCACTGGTGCCTGCTGGCCGTTTCTTTGCAGCGGCTTTCTCGGCCAGAGCTTTTGAAGTTGGGGCATTTTTCTGAAAAAGATGGAATGCTCGTCAAGATATCAATCAGGACGAATTGATCCTCAAATAAGCAACTCGTCCAACACTATTCTAGACGGACTGCCCCTCGAAGAGGCAAACCGTCAAGATATCAACCAGGACGGGTTGCTGTTCAGATGAGTAACTCGTCCTATGCTACACCAGACGGACTGTCCTCCTAAGAGGCAAGCCGTCAAGAATTCAACCTAGCCGAGTTGCTTCTTGGGAAGTTAGCTCGTCCTGTGTTTCTCTGGACGAATTGCCCCATGGGTAGACAAGTCGTCCAGGCACCATCTTGACGGGTTACCCTCCAAAGTAGCAGACCGGCCGGCAAAAAAAAAAAAAAAAAAAAAAAAAAAAACAAACAAAAATATGAATACATATACAAAGCTCACCAAGGTGTCGGCCCTCTTTTCGGCACCTGACTTGCTGTACTCCTTCCATAGAGTGTCCGCAAATCTGGATGAGCTCATATCTCCTATCCAAGACTTCCTGAGCTTGCTCCTGGCTGAATCTGAAAGAGAGAAAAACAAATGTTGGACGAATGATAATTAAGTCTAGAAATTTGTACTTGGAAGATTCTCAGTTGATATACCTCTGTCCTCGTCCTGCCTTAAGCCGGCAGCGACCAGGAAGTTGTCATGGTAAAACATTTCCTTAAAAGGAATCCAATTGGACGGACCTTTGAAAGAAACATCTTCCATAGTATACTCCGAAACCGGAAGTACTCCACCATCTCTTCGGCAGAGTTACTCTCCAGTTCCAGGTATGAGGCCATCCGTCCAGTTTGTGGTTGTCCGGCTAAAATACCGAAGACGGTTTGCCACCGCTTTATGGCGCCTGGACAAGAGGAACTCGCCCTTCCATGAGTGCATCTTGGAAGTCTTATCCCAAGACGTCAAGAATCCTTGACGATTGCACACGCTCAGCCAGCTTCCTTCAATGGTCCTAGGGACCTTGGCACATAGTGAATATGGGTGAAAGCGGCCAGAGAAGGGTCCTTTCCCTTTAATTGCAGACGGCCAGAAAGGTGGATATTTGCCAAGAGTTAGGGGCAAGCTGGTTATGTCCTATGCCGTAATACTGAAGAAGTTGGCTGATGAAGGGGTGAAGGGGAAAGCGCAGGCCGGCATCTAATGCCAGCCGATAAACTGCAAAATGGCCTGGAGGAGCACTGAAAATAGTGTCCTCTCGGCCGGGAAGGACAAAGTGGTAGCCGGGCATGGGCATTGCCACCGAAAAAGGCTAAGGTCCGAGCCTAATCGTCCTAACCATGGTTTCGGCCAGGATGAACCTAGGGTCAGAAAGGGGACCTACCGCCGTCTTATTTCAGACGAAGTGGTTGATGGCTCCTCTGAGCCACTAGCAGGGTCAGAAGAGCTAGCCGTCCTTGGCTCATCTGAGATCGTCCTATGTATGGACGGGCTGGCTTCTGGAGAGCCCCTGACTTCTGGTTCCTCCTCGGCATGTTCAGGAGAAGGAGTGTGGTAGGCAGGACGAGCGCTTTGGTCTCTCGTTCTCCTTCGGCCGGAATTCGCCCAGTGGATTCCTCCCTTTCAGAGCTAGAGGCCGGCATGGTTACCCCTCTTCTGATGCGAGCCGTTTGCTTGACGCGCGCCAGATTACCCTGCACAGGTAAAGACTGGGTCGTCTGACTTTGCCGTCCATGGCTAAAGATAAAGAATGCATGCCCGGCCAAGATAGGACCAACTCTAGAAGATGCCGAGGAAGTTAGGCCCTCTGTTCTAGGGTTAGCACCAACCCTTGAGCGGCCGGAATTGTTCGAGGAAGAGGACGAATCCATTTTCTTAAAATATGTGTGCAATCAAGAAAAGAGTTGAGAATATACCTGTAGAAGAAAATTCGGACGAATGTTGAAGATGACTTGAAACCTCGGACGAGCAAACAAACAATTGCAAGAGCTTGGACGGGGTTGTTCTTCTCTCTAAAAAGTTCAGTAAAAATTTGCAGAGTCTCTCTCTCTAGAAAATTTCTCAGCAAAGTTAAAATGATTCCAGGAGCGACTAAGGCACATATTTATAGAGGGGTGAAAATGACCCCTCATCCGGTAAAAGTAACCGTTGTTCATAGGAAGTTGACCTGTGGAGACCGGCAAAATGGCCCCTTTTTTGAAAAAGAGAAGAGCAGTTCCAGGTCGGTTAAAAGAGGAAGATTAACCGTCTTGGCGCTCAAAAGATAATAACTTCCTCTTTTAAGGGGCAAATGTTGTAGCCTAAAAAATAAACGGCTCTGGTACTGACACGTGGTCTCATCTGAGCCCTAACATGTGGCATACATGCAGGGGAATAAAAGTACAAAAGGGCCTGAAGGTGACAGGCCTAAAAGTACGTTTCTCTGAAAACGTACTAAAAAGACCTTCTTCTGGCCCCAAAAACTGTACTTAGGCCCAGTAAGTCTGATTTACACCTTTATATGAAAGTGAGGTGTACTGACCAGTTAACAGCTGCCACGTGTCCCAAAACTTTGATTAGCCAATCAGATGCTCCCAAATTAGGGTGACATCAAGGCACAGCAGTCATTTCAAACAGTATAAATAGTCCTTGATTTCAGGGTGAAAGGTAGTTTTTCAGGCATAGTACTGTTACTCTGTCATAAATTCTTCTCTCTCTCTCTCTACTTTCTCTCTCTAAAAGTTCCTTTACATCCCTGATATCTGACTTAAGCATCGGAGGGGGAAATACCACCCAAACCTCCAGGGTGGGTCCCTTTTTGTGCAGGTTGCTGGTCAGGAGTTTGCTTCGGGATTTGAACCAATCATTGTTGCACAAGTCTCCAGTTCTAAGAACCCATCTTTGGGAGTTGTGATATAAATTGCTAGTTTTACACTACATAACAGAAGGAGTATTATGTACTCTTGCAAACCTAATTTATATAATCATTAAAGCCATTTATTCAAGTATGTTTGGCCTTTATCGACTTTAATTTGTCTAAAATGTCCATAATCCAACTCTTCACTACTCATACTGGTGCATGATTTGTTCGACATTTCACATGCCTAATTAAACTAATACTTCCTTTGTATAGAAATAGTTGCGCCTTTTGTATAGTGTTTACTATTCACATCTTGAACTTTGATTGTCTTTGGTGATTTATATTTTAAGAAAAACATCGTCATATGAAATTTTGTTAGATTCGTCTTAATTTATATTATTTTAATATCAACTTTTTATAATTTTTACTTATTGATAATTAAAGATATTAATGTTTGAAATAATACATTGGTAAACGTGAAAACATGAAATGATGCAACTATTTCTAAACGAAGGAAGTATATAACATCATTATCCCCTAAAAAAAAATCTATAACATCACTTTGTTGAAATCGAATGCATGTCAATTGTCAAGTTGTCACCTATTCTGAAATCACTTACCTTATAATTCAAATCTCACAAGCAAGAAGAGATATAAGATTTTTGAAAGTGATATGCTTCACAACGGATTTTCGTATGCATAATTAGCATAAACTTATTAAATACGTATGGATTTGCCTCTTAGCTTGTACGAAAAAAAATATTAAAGGCTGATTATGAAACTTGAAAAGATGAAAAATGGTACTTGAATAGATGAAAAAAATGGTTGCTGATCTACGAGACATGTATAATAAATTGATAGCCAACTGAAAAGTAGAAAAGTTCATCAAGGAATTAAGGACGCTCCTATATTAAGTTTAATTTTGGATAGATAAAATTTATAATTGTGCTCGATAGCTGAACCTAGGTCAACCTAACCCTTTATCATTATGGCCTTATGGATTATAGAAACTTGCGGAGTTGAAGGTGATGCTCGTTATATCTTGTTCGGGTATGTTATGATACCTGGGCTCCGAGAGGCGGAAATGTAAGAAAAATTACCAACGTTATCCTTAGTCCAAGTATTATATTTGATTATTTACTAAAATTACCTTTTGAAGAATGATGGATTATTATTGTAGACGATTTGGAAGATATAATCGAAGGGGCATGTATGAATAGGCTTCATTTAGGATGTTTTAAAATGTGGTTATTGTTGATTGCTACATCAATCTTACTACAATAATATATATGCACTTGCTTACTTAAATTGTTTTGCTTTTCTTTGCTACACTTCAACGGTTTTGTAAGGTGATTATTACTCATATATAAAAGTTGATTGTTGTTGATTAGCATAGATAAATTGATTTTGAGACTCAGATTATCAGTTGATCATTAGCACTTTTGAAAATACACAGGGTATCGCTTCAATTTCAACATAATACACTCAAATGTCCTTATTAATCGCGATTTCCTAATTTTCTGCTTTAAATTTAAGAGAACATATTGTGTCGGACTCGTCCGACATAATCTTGGTCGGACGACTTTCAGGTGGTTCCAATTTTTTTTCACGTAATCTTCATTTTTTTTCAGGTAGTCTTCATTTTTTTTCAGGTAGTCTTCATTTTATTTTCAGTTAGTCTTCTTTGTTTTTCAGTTGGTTTTTGTGTTTCAGTTAGACTTACTTGGGTTTCAGTTGGTCTTTATTCTTTTTCAGGTAGTCTTCATTTTTTTTCAGGTAGTCTTCATTTTGTTTCAGTTAGTCTTCTTTTTTTTTCAGTTAATCTTCTTTTTTTTTCAGTTGGTTTTTGTGCTTCAGTTAGACTTACTTGGGTTTCAGTTGGTCTTTATTCTTTTTCAGGTAGTCTTCATTTTTCTTCAGGTAGTCTTCATTTTGTTTCAGTCAACTAAAAAGTCCAACTGAAAGAAAACAAAGTCAATTAAAGCAAAGAAGAAAACAAAGTTCAACTGAAAGAAACACCAAGTCCAACTGAAAGAAAACAAAGTCCAACTGAAAGAAACAAAAGTCCAACTAAAAGAAAACAAAGTCCAACTGAAAGAAAACAAAGTCCAACTGAAAAGAAAACTAACCTCTGCTTTCTCTCACTTTCTCCTTCTTCTTCATTCCTTATAAATACTCTTCCGCACAGGCCCCGTTAGCTCATTATCATTAGCTTCTACAATTGTATCTTCTTTTATCAGAAACCTGGGATCAGAATTTTTGTGTTTCCCTCTCCATGGCTTCACCTTCGTTGTCGTTTGTTGTTGTTTAGCACTTGCACTTAGATGAACTGGTATGAAATTATTTAACTACTTTCAAGGCTTGCAAATGTTTCCTATTTGTTCACGTGAACAAGTAACAACAACAGGCTAATATTTGAGTTTGTAGACTACTGGTATGGATCCACTTACTAGAAGACATGTCTGGGACATTATAGAAAGTTCAAAAAGAGGGCGAGCCATTGTTCTAACAACACATTCGATGGAAGAAGCTGATGTTCTAAGTGATCTGTAGTGTCGCATCGAGAACTGAGGTGGTGGCGGTGGAGATGGATGAGGCTTTGTAATGTTGTGGTGGTTGTGGTGGTGGTGGTGGGTTTTATGTAGGAATGGTGGAGAATCCTTCGACCGTCGTCGTTGTTGTATATTATAGTACTGGGCTCAGCCCGTCTGACGAGAATATTGGGTCAGACGGTCTGACCCAATACTTTCACTAAATTTAATTAATCGCTAATTTTGACCCTAGTACTACCTACCTCTTTCCCCAATCGCTATTCAACAGGAGTGGGGAGAGTTCGGGGAGGGGGTAGGAGAGTGTGGTAGGGTTAGGTTTAGGTTTAAGGGTTATGGTTAGTGTTTAGGATTAGAATTAAGGTTAAATAGGGTTTAAATTAGATATTTAGAATTAATGACTAATCGCGTTAATCGCCGTTAGTTTTTTTTAAGTGTATTTGGGTGTATTATGTTGAAACTCATGAGTAACAGGTGTATTTTTTAAAAGTAAAAAGATACCTCCCTAAAAATTCTAGAGTATTTGGTGAAAAAACCGTTTTTAATAAACTATCTATTTTTTTTCGTCCTTCAAAACCGTGCTCGATCCATAATATAGAAAAAAAAACAAGGAAAATACTTCCTCTGTTTCTTTTTACTTGCAACAGTTTGACTTTCACGTGTGCCAATGCAAAATTTCAATCATCAATAAGTTTAATTACTGATAAATAAAAATTATAAAAGTATATATTCGAAAAATATACATTCAAACGAATTTAACAAGATCCCACATGAATATGTTTTTCCTTAACTATAAATCACCAAACATAAACTAAGTAGAGTTGATGAATAGTGTAAAAGTCAAACCGTTGCAAGTAAAAAGAAACGGAGGAAGTATAACATAGGAAAAACTTTATAAATGAGGATATCGAGTTATTGACCACCACGAGGTTACTCATAATGATACGTCACATCATAGAGGTGCTGTATTCTTGAGGTCAAATGACAATATTACCCAAAGCAACAAAAAATAATGAAAAGGAAAGCCCAAATATTTGTGCCGGGTTTACTCTAGCCAGCCGTGTTGCCTGCCGCAAAGCAGACAGTGACAATGACGATTCTTAGCGGTAACGGCAGCCCCACAATCTTCCGTCACTGTTATTTTACTTTCCCGTTAAGTCGTTATCTTTCACGCGCCCCAAGACGCCGTTACACCTGACTGACACCCTACTGTTTCTTTCTCCCTCTCTCTTACCTCTTTACTCTTGTTAGTTAGAACTTTAACCGTTAATTACTCTAATTTACATTGATAGAAATTTTAAAAAAATAATGTTATGATTTTTTAAGTACAATAATACTTACAAACTTTTGCCCGTTTTTTCGCAATAATACAAACTTTTAATTATTTTTAATAATACAAACTTTACATCAAAATTTATCCGGTAGATCAAGTTGACTCGTAATCGGTAAAACAGGTTAAAAAAATTATAAAATAATCTTTCTTCTTTGTAAAGCGTGAATATTTTTGTGAACTTGTATTTTTATAATTTTATTTATCATATTACGAGTGATATTTGTGGTCAAAGGAAATTTTCGTAAAGCTTGAATATTTTTGTGGTGTTATATTTTGAAGGAGAGGAGTACTAACTACTGTTCAGTCAAAGGTGTCAACCAACTTGCCTTCTCTCCGTTTACCTAACGTTAACGCTTCTTGGATCCTGGTTAAGAATCTAACCATGGTTAGAGTTCTTTTTTTTTTGGCTCATTTTGCATTTTTTGGGTTGTTTTAAATATTGCCGGCTTGCCCACATCATGAATGAAAAGAGAAAAAAAAGGTCCCCCCATATTATGTACTAATGTTTTGTAATTATTGATCTACTTGTTTTCTCTATATGTGACTTTGTCTAACCACATGTCTTATACTATTTGAGAAGTGTACTAATATCTTCTTTTTACCTAAATTTTGAGAAGATGAGGATATGTTTTGATGTTAAGCGAAATGTATACAACGTAGTAAACAAATTATAAAATTATTTTTGAATTTATGGATAGCATGATAGGAGTTGAAAAAATGATGCGACTAGCCTATTTTGTTATGCTTTTATGACAGATCTTGGGTGATACACAAGCTTGTTTAATGGGTATAATTTATAAAGATAAAATTGAGTTAAAAATAACTTAGGTCATGTATGACAAAATAGCGTTTTAGGTAGCGAGTAGCGGTTGGACAAGATCAAAATGTTACTTAAAAAAATTATGAGTGTTTGGTGAGGTAGTGGTTGTATTAGCAGGGAGTTGTTGGGGTAGATTATGGGTAGCGGTCGTAGAACATTAATACAGGTAACGTTTGAGATTTATAGGTAGCGGTTAACCAATAAACAATATATAATGAATGTCATTTATTGTATTTTACAATTTCAACCGCCACTTTTGTCAAACACTCCTAATTCGAAGAATGGCGAAGTGAGTACTAAAGACATTTATGCATGGTTGATGGGATTAATAATAAATGATATTCTCGTAAAATTCTGGAGATGATTATGAAAATGTCAATTTGTTCGAAAAGGAAGTTTTTCGTTTGGAGAATAATGAATAAGGCTCTTGCAATTGCGATAAATATAAGAAATTGTAATGTTCATGTTCAAAAAGAGTATTAGTTTTGTAGCATGGAGGGAGAAAATGAAGAACATTTATTTAGAGATTATGAAATTGTGGCACTAGTATATGTTGGATCATTCCTATGAATTAAAACTCAAGCCACTAAAGGAATTCCTATTGGCGATTTTAAGACTATCCAGGGGCATCCCCACCACCCCTACTCCTTCTTCCTCACCAACCTAACCACCACTACCACCCACCCTCTCTTAGCTGCCACTCCCACCCTCACCCTTCGCCTCTCATCTCCCTTCTTCTTAGCCCAAAGCCCCCATTGAGTACGTCACAACCCAAAGTTAGGGTTTAAGGTTGTGGATTGGGTGGAGAGTGAATTGGATGGTTATGACGGAGGTTTTAATTAGGGTTTTGTGGGTGGTGATGCTAGTGGATTAGGTGGTGGTGTTGTTGGAGGGAGGTGGTGTGTGAGAATTAAAAGAGAAAATAAGAAGTAAAAAACTTAAATTAAAACGTAAATTAAAAAAAAAACATGTTGTTCAGGTTGTAAGTATTTTGACTCGTTATAAAAGAATATTCCTACAAGTCTAACTCAATCAGGGATCGGATAATCAAAAGTTAAACTTAAAATGGGAAGATCGGGCAAAGGTTGACTTATTTAAAATAATTTTTCCTAAAATATTTGATTACTTAAAATCATTAAATCATTCTTTTGACTTTCAAATAGTCAATCTTTTCAAAATTAAATTATATAAATGCTATATCATATTAAAATATATATAAATACACATTAAAATATATTTATAAATTTCATAAATTTACGAAGAATTACATAAATCATATTAAGTAGAGGTCAATAATATGTAAACTTAATTCTTGATCATGTTCGTATCCTTACCCTCACACTCGAACATAATCTTATGATTCATTGATCTATTATAAAATAATATGTTGGTTAATGCAATATATATACATTCTATTAGAGAAGTTTTATGCTGGCATCAGAAAGTGATTGGATGGTAGTAAAACATCTATTAAGATGGTATATATCTCTAATTAATTCAATCAATCCCGTATATGCACTAAAAGTAGCATGAATGGGGTTTGCATGGTATAAAGAAACGTTCTCATTGTACTAAGAAATCTTCTAGTTATAAAGATTGTTATAATGGTACTAAGAGGTGGTGGTATCAAGTGATGTTTAATGTTACCACATTAGGCACATTTCTGGTTCCTCTAGTACTAGGGAGGTGTTTTGATGATACTAAGAGATGGTTGTGGTACCACCTCACTCTTATGATGAGACTTTAAATTGAACTCTAGCCATTAATATTACTAAATCTACACCAAGTAAATTGTTTTGGACTAAAAAAATCCAAAAGACACAGGTCATCCTTCTACACAAATTGAGTGATGATGTTTATATAACAACTAGTTATTAGGTCCGGGCTATGTCTCGGGTAAGCAAGAATTTCATTTATTAATATAATACTTTATGATAATAACACTACGACCCGTTTGGTAGTTGGTCATAAATGGTGGTAATGGGAATGAATCTGTGTGTAAATTTGTGAAAAATATCATTGTCCATTACCATGGTAATGCTAATTTATCCTAAAGTGTCCACTTTCCTTCTTGAATTTTCATTCCCGTCCAATACCACCTTGTAGGGTGGTAATGAGTGGTAATGAAAATTGCTTCCCCTTGGAGACAAAAACACAAGTTTAGGGGTGAGATTGCTTGTCCATGGTGAAAAAATGCCTCCCCACGGAGATTTTAAGGGTACTTCCCTAATAAAATTACACTTAAAAATTCATTCCCATTACCGCAATTTATTAACGACTACCAAACGGGTCGTAAATATAACCTAGTCTCTAGTGGTTAAGACTTTAGTATATATATACTTAAGGTCTCAAGATCAAACGCTAGACTATGCAATTTCTAAAAAAAAATATTGTACATGGATTACATGAACTAAAACTCTCTAGAGAGAATGTCACGTGGCACAATTTCTTGTTTAGGCACGCCTTTTAATGGATTTATATAGATATATTAAAATGCTTTTTTTTTCAAAACGGTGTCATGTGACTAAGTTGTATTTAGTGTTATAATTATAAAGTATTATATTAAAAAATGATTTTTTTTTTTCTTACCCGGGATATAATCCGGACCTAATAACTAGTTTGTATAGATAAATAGATGAAAAATATTTTATTTTCACATCTTTGGCACTCAACTATCTTTAATGTATCTCCCTTTTCTCCCCTAAAAACACTAATTAAATGTTCGGCAACAGCTTTTGCACTAGCTTTTAGTGTTTTGACTAAGTCAAAACACTAATTAAATGTTTGGCATAGTAGAGGTTGGAGTAGCTGTTGGAGTTTCAATTAGTTTTTGGATAGCTTTTCCCAAACTAACATTATATTTTATAGCGTTCAATTTTTGTGAGTAGCGTTCTACTTTTTTTATTTTTTTTTCAAATAAAAAAAATCCCACTTTTTAAGGATAATAATTTGGGATTAATAGAATATCATATATTTAGGATACAAAATTTGGGATTAACAGAAAAAAATCCCACTTTCTCATTTTTATCAAAGATAATTTTTTTTATCAACTAACGCTCTTATTTTCGTTCTGCTTATATTTTTCAACGTTGATTAATATACTAATATGGCTGCTATATACGTAGATGGCTTGGTGCATTGTATTCTCATTAAGATTTTATATTCTTCATGGTTATGTTAGATACGTAGATGACTTCATCTAATAACAAAGAAGGGACGAAAGAGGTATTTAAGTGGACTGATGAGGACATTGTCATCCTAGTATGAACCATATAGTAAGTAATCATATAATTATAATTAATATTATAATTAAAAATATGTTATTTTTATCATATATAAGCATAACAATTATTTTTACCGAACACTTATATTGTAAACAACCACTTTCATAGATAAGAGCTAAAAACTACTAGTCAACAACTAACAGCTACCCGAACAGCTGACAACTACTCCAACAGCCAACAACTACCCAACAACTACTTTTGTCGAACAAGTCCTACCTCCCTTTTTTGTGTTTTCATTTTTTATTATTATCAATAAGCGTTTCCTCTTCCTATGCTATAATGTTTTTTTTCCATTTCCCTTTCATATTTACTTTCTATATCTTTTTATGATGAGTATACATCTGATTTTTTTTTTGTGGAGCAAGATAAATATATATGACTAATTTTACATTTGTGATATATATGACTTTTAAAATCGTGAAACAAAAAATTGAAAACAAGCCCTTTGTTGACAATAAGAAGCTATACTACTACTATATGATAAAAAAAATGATTGGAAAACAAAAGCATCACAATCAACAAGATACTCCACAATATATATACAAAAATATCCTTCAAATATTCCTCTAAAACCCAAAGGAAAGTAACCAATTATTCCCACAGTATAAGAAGGTCTTACCAATAATAAATAAATATTCTACCAAATGTACAAAGATATCTTCCAATCTACATCTATAACTTTGTCAAAATATAGAAACGCGAATAATAAAGTTTCTATTTCTATCTCTACTAAAAACTAACACTATTCTTCTAATTTCATTTTAACAGGATATGTAATAGACTCAAGCCGTACAAATAAAATACACCCATGCTTCCCTACAAACCTATGAAATACTTTTTTTTTTAAGGTAAGGAAACACATTAAGCTATCCTCTTCATAATATCAAAAACATTAACCTAGTGGTTAAGATTGAATCGTTGTGAACGATAGATCATAGATCTTCCCCTCTTCTTTGTACTTTGTACCGCCTTCGTGGTTCATATCGATAAAAAAAAAGCTACCTTAGGCTTGTTCTCTTCGGCATAAAACAGCTAAACTGAACTGAACTGAATTGTATTGAACTGAACTGAACTGAATTGAACTGAAATGAATAGTGATATGTGAGAGTAAGGGCCTGTTCTCTTCGGCATAAAACAGCTGAACTGAACTGAACTGAACTGAATTTAACTTAACTGAACTGAATTGAACTGAAATGAATAGTGACATGTGGGAGTAAAAATATTGTCAAGAGCTGAACTGAACTGAACTGAAAATAAGCTGGAGAGAACAGGCCCTAAAAGTATTGTCAAGAGCTGAACTGAACTGATCTGAACTGAATTGAACTGAACTGAAAATAAGGTGGGGAGAACAGACCCTTACTCTCAAGAGAAAATACCTAATGCGTCATATATAAGAATAAAAGGAAAGTGAAGAATTATTACAAACTGAAATATGAAAACTAGAATTAACTCGACGACCAACATTAGCAATTCAATCAGCTCATTTATATCAAATTATATTCCATATAAGCAAACTTGCTCGTTCGAGGTGGTGGTCTGGTGGAGAATCAACATTGTGATTTTATAATCACAAATATTAAGTCACAAATTCAAACCCATTACCTACTTGTGTTGACTTGTATAGCTAAACTGATTGATATGCAAGAGGTGTTAATCCAGTAGTCCTTCTTCCTACCAAGACGTTACTAGTAGGGTCCAAAAAGCAATACAAATTATATTCTATATATTAAAAAAAAAACTTCCAAATTATTTATTTTTTAAAAAAGTAGTCCTAACTAGGAGAGAGAGAGGGTGTGTTATGTCCGTGTGTGTAAACGACGAGTCATGACACGGTGAAAGGCAACAAGAAAAGAAGGGTGTGTGTGCGTATAATAAGACGCGCGTAAAGCGGTTTTGGGTTTTCTTTAACGGCGTTTTTGGTAGCTTTGAACCAACCTCAACTCCATCAAATCAAACACACAGGAGAGAGAGAGAGAAAAATAACAAATAAGAGAGCTAAAACGAAGGAACCTGGTTTTTGGGTTTTTTTTTTCACCTGTTTTTCTCTCACTTAAATTGCAAACTTTTTTTTTGTGGGTGTAAGAAGAAGAAGAAGGAAGAAAAGAAGTGGGTTTTGTGATTAAACTTTTGGGTAAATTTTTGTTTCAGTTACAAACGTTTCGAAACGGGAAAAGTTTTGAGCTTTAATTGCAGATAATTATAGTGCTGATAATGTTATGAGTATTAATTGATTCAGAAATTTTCTGGGAAAATTCAGTGCTTCAATTTTTTTTTTTTACCCTTTTGACTCATTTTAAGATTTCAAGATATGGCAAATGGTATGGCATTTGGACAGCCTAATATGTCCTCTGGAGTTAGAGATTCAGGTTTGCTTTTTTTTTTTTCTTTATTTTAATTTTCCCTAAATTTAACCACTTTTTTGTTTCAATTTGTACTTTAATTGGGTTTTTTTTCCATTTTAATTTTGCTGGAAATGCTGAATTTTTCTTATTTTTGATGTGTTTTTATTGATTTATTTATAATTATGTTGTAGGTGGAGTTGATGTTCTGTACCCAGAACTATGGAGGGCGTGTGCTGGTCCACTGGTAGAAATTCCACGTTTAAGAGAGAAAGTCTATTATTTTCCTCAAGGTCATATGGAGCAAGTAAGTTTTTCTTCAAATTTCTAATTTTGGGTGATTTTCTTATTTTGTAGTTAATAATTGTAGTTTTGTTGAATCTTTGCTAAAATGGTTCCTAAAATTGTTTGTAGTTGGAAGCTTCAACAAATGAGGAATTAAATCAGAGAATACACATGTTTAATCTTCCTTCTAAGATCTTATGTCGTGTGTTGAACATTGACTTACTGGTAAAAGTGTTGTTTATGATTTTTGCTAATTATATGTTTTTGATAAGTGATTAGTTTGATTTGGTAAGTAAAATGTTTGTTTCTTATGATTGTAGGCTGAAAAAGAAACAGATGAGGTCTATGCACAAATCACTTTAATGCCTGAAGCAGATGTAAGACTATGAAAATGATGTTATATCTTGATTTTGACATGGCCTTGGCATCTTTTTTTTCTTCTTTTTTTACTTTTTTGTGTTGAGATTTCTTTTTGGATTTTTGCTTTAGTACTCTTTCTCCTGTAATTGTTGTTTGTGGAACTTGTGTGTAGCAAACTGAACCACTAAAGCCTGAGTCTTGTGAACCTGAGCCACCAAGGCCGGCGATTCGGTCTTTTTCTAAGGTCTTGACTGCCTCTGATACCAGCACTCATGGCGGATTCTCGGTTCTTCGCAAACACGCGAATGAATGCCTTCCTCCTTTGGTATATGTTGTTTTCTTAAATTTGTTTAGGTTGTAAGTGAATGGTCTTGCTAATTGCTAATGATCATCAAATTCTCATGTTGTTTTGATTATTAGGACATGACCCAACAAACCCCAACTCAAGAGTTGGCTGCTGAAGATCTTCATCGATATGTGTGGCGCTTTAAGCATATCTTCAGAGGTATGATCTTTATAAAGTTTGATGTGTTAACGCTCTTATTGTTTTCACTAAGAAATAAGAATCCTATGTTCAGTTTTCATTGATGACTGTAAACCACCAAATGGAGATGGTAAAAGTAGCTTTTTGTTAATTAATTGTTGAAATTAAGTAATGCTTGGTGCTTTGTTCTAATTACTTGGCTAAGGCCTCTTAGGAACCACCTAATGTCAGCCTGTCATTTGAAATCTTGTGTAGGCCAACCTCGGAGGCATCTGCTGACAACTGGATGGAGTCATTTTGTGACTTCTAAGAGATTAGTTGCTGGTGATTCTTTTGTTTTCCTCAGGTATATTGCTCTAGTACTGTGATTTTTCACTACAAAATCTGCAATCTGTCTTGGGATCTTGTATAACTTGTAATTTGGTTGTTGTTCAGAGGAGAAAACGGTGAATTACGAGTTGGAGTTCGGCGTGTAGCTCGTCAACAAAGCAGCATGCCTTCTTCTGTGATCTCTAGTCAGAGCATGCACCTCGGAGTACTTGCCACTGCATCCCATGCTGTCACTACTCATACATATTTTGTGGTCTATTATAAGCCAAGGTAAGTTTTGCTAGTACTAACTGCATCTTTATTGTTGTTCGCCTTCTTTATTATCCTTTTCATTTGGATAGAATTATAAGACTATCATTAACATGAAGCCGTAAGACGTTTCTTCCTAAAACTGCAACTGAGTTTTGTTTTCTTCAAACAAGCAGGATGAGCCAGTTCATCATAGGATTGAATAAATACCTGGAGTCAGTGGACAGTGGTTATAAAGTGGGAATGAGGTTTAAAATGAGATTTGAAGGGGACGACACTCCAGAGAGAAGGTATCCAAATGTTTGTCTTTCCATTTTGATTTGAGATCGATTGTCATTAAAACGTTCAACTTATTCTTGAATGTGGTTATTTCAAAAGGTTTACGGGTACAATTGTTGGTGTTGATGATCTCTCTCCCCAGTGGAAGGATTCTAGATGGCGGTCATTAAAGGTTCAAAACCCTTTACTATGTGTGTCGAGTATGAAATTGATGTTCTTCATTTGAAGTCATTTTCCTCATTATTTGACTTCTCTTTGTAGGTTCAATGGGATGAGCCCACATCAATTGCAAGACCAGATAGAGTTTCTCCTTGGGAGATCGAACCTTTTGGGTCTTCTGCTCCTTTGGATGTCACGGATACTGTTGTTAAGAACAAAAAGCCTCGCCCTTCCATTGAAATTCCTAATCATGGTAAGAGAAGCTTTTTTTCATCGTTAGTTCTGCTTTTTTTTTTTTCTATCATCTCTTATTCCTAATCTTTATCATCTTCATGGCAGCATTCAAATCAGTTAATGATTCAACACCGTGGAATTCTTCTAATGACGTTGTTCAGGTAAGTTAATATTATAATAGTCCCTGGTTTCTTAGTCTTCGGATTTCGTAGACATGAATATTCTGTATTTTGGATTTCTTATGGATCTGTTTTCTTCATCGTGCATGATACTTTCACTCCAGGGTGAAGTTGAGGATTGTAAAAGTGCAACTGCGTGGTCGGTCTTCCCTGGATATACAACCCCAACGCCCACAAAACAAAGCAATGACCTTGCTGAAAATGGGAAAAAGACCGAGACCCTCCCAAGTTATCGGTTGTTTGGTATAGACCTAATGAAACCTTCCACACCAACTACACAAGAGGATGAATATGTGCAAGAACCGATTGGGACTGGGGACTCTACAGAGGAACTTGGGCGCAGCTCCGACTCTGGCGCTGCCGATTCCGAGCAGAAATCAGATCTTTCAAAGTCTTCTCAAGAAAAGAGACAAATACTACAGTTGTCATCACCCAGAGATTTACAGAGTAAGCAGGGTTCCTCTACCAGAAGTCGGACCAAGGTAATATATAGATAATGGAAAATGCTATTCATGTAAACTGCTTCCACATAATAAGAAGTATATTGACATCATGGCATTCACAATCTTCGTTTCGTGAACAATGTTTTTGGTTTTGGGTTTGAACAATGTTAGAGCTAGTATAAGGGTATTAAGAATGTGAACAGTGACATTCATAGCCTTGATGCATA
The DNA here is from genome assembly GCF_026745355.1 of Beta vulgaris subsp. vulgaris. Lineage (NCBI taxonomy): Eukaryota > Viridiplantae > Streptophyta > Magnoliopsida > Caryophyllales > Amaranthaceae > Beta > Beta vulgaris. Next base: position 1,914,199 of record NC_079206.1, on the reverse strand, counting down.
GAATAACTTCCTGTAATCCTGTTATTTCCTTCTAGTTCATGTCCTCTATTATCTTTCTACATGTCTGAGAAAGTTATACTGGAATAGGTGCAAATGCAAGGTGTTGCTGTTGGCCGAGCTGTTGATTTAACCATATTGGAAAGCTACGATCAGCTTATTGATGAATTAGAGGAACTATTCGACTTAAAAGGAGAACTACGGCCCAGAGATAAATGGGAAATTGTATTCACAGACAATGAAGGAGATATGATGCTTGTCGGTGATGATCCATGGACGTGAGTTTTGCTTACTCACGGTTTTATAAGAACAAGACATAGAGTCCATCTTTTCCATTCGTAATTATTATTATCCTTTATCTTGCAGTGAATTCAGTAGTATGGCGAAGAAAATCGTGATATGTTCAAGCCAAGAAGTAAAGAAAATGAGTGCAGGAAGCAAAATGGCTGCATCTTCATTAGAAGGTGATGGAACTGTTGTGAGCATGGAATCCTCTGGGAATTGAAGGCCTTGATCAAGATTCGTCGTCTTTCGTCTTTCGGGTGGTCTTTTTTATATCTATTTTTTTCCTTCCTATTTTTAATTTATTTTGATAAAAAGAGGAGAACTGTTTGAAAATTTGTTAGTGCTAATGTTGTGAGGTTAGGAGAAAAAGGAATCATTTCCTTTTTGTTGGCTGCTCACTTTTTAGGGGCTTTTATTTATAACTTGGTAGGCTAAGGCTAGTTCCAAAAGGCCAACACTACTAAAGTTGGTTTAATCAAGTGTTAAAATGAATTTTCAGGTCATCAAGGTGGATTAGTGGAGGAAGGAGATGCTTAGGACTTTTAGAATAATGATGTGAATATATAAAATGCTGGGCCATTTTTAGTGGCCCTTTTGTCTCTTTCTCAATCTCTTCCTAATTTGGGTTGTAAATAACACTACTTTATCTCTGGTAATCAAGTCATTTTGCTAACTCTCCCCACCCCCTAAAGTATGTAATTAGAGAGTAATTCTTGTTAGTTTTGCTAGCTTTTGTTCTAAAATTATCTTTTGAGTGAAATGGTTTAAATGAGAGGCCTTTGATTGACGAAATTGGCAAAGGCTTGAGAGCTCCACATTTGTACCACTGGTTGCCAACACTCATATCTTAATCTCCGAAGCATTTTTTTATAGACGTATTTTTAAGGTAAGGAGAATTTCTTTACAAGGAAGGAGGAAAATTGGGAATTCTTCTTGTAAAGGGTGAGAATCGAACCTCTCTCACAGGCCAACCTTGAATCTCACTTCGGGAGCATGATGCTATCATATTCTTGATTATGTACATGTTATTATAAACAAAGAATATGTACATGTTATTATAAACACTCCGATCGTAATCTCGAGAGCATGATGTTATCATATTCTTGATTATGTACATGTTATTTTCTTTACTCTTGTAATTTTAAGAGCAAGGGTTTTTCTTTTGATTACACTTATATGTTCAATTTTTAAAGCAAAGAGATCAATATGAAGAACATATAAATATGCTAGAAAACATGTAGTCTTTGAAAAAAATTATGCAAGTACGTTGATAATAAGAATATAATGTAGTTGAATATTTATACCTTATAAATAATACTCGTTGATAATAAGAATATAATGTAGTTGAATATTTATACCTTATAAATAATACTCGATTCTTGCATTTTTTTTTTTGTTACAGAGGGAGTAATAAAATAAAAAGAACATGCGATCATAATGAAAAGAATATGTAAGTCGAGCATGATGTGCGTCCCAAAATGTGCATTATCTAAGTTGGCTTTCTTGCTTGGAGCCATTGCATATACCAATTGTAACATGATACATGACAAAATCACAATCTACAAACCAAGCTTGTTTGGTAGAGGTGGGGAACTCACATTATGAGGTCAAATTCCACTACTTACCTGTACGTACTTGGGAGTAAAGGATTCCTCATATCTCCCTACTCTCAAGCGTTGACCTGTGTAACTGGACTGACTGACCTAGTGAGGTGCTGGTGTAGTAGAGTCTTTCTTCTTATCAACGGATCCCCAATGGGGGTTCAGAAAAAAAGAATTCACAATCTATAATATATTAATATTGATGTTTAGTAGTATCATGCATTTCCCTCATAGTCTTTAATGTTCCTTGGCTTGCTCATACACCCTTTATTAATTAATTAGCAATATGTTTTAAGAGAAATTAATGATCTAAGGTTAGCTAAATATCGAAAGCATAAAGCATCATATTCTTATAATGAAGATGGACTCTTAAGAATCAAGACTAAATTTGTTATCTTTCAAATAATCTAATTAGACTATATTACTAGCTCAGTATAATGAACCAATGATATCTTGGCCTAGTGGTTAAGATTGAGGTGCTGTGAACGATAGGTCACAGGTTCGAATCTCCCCCTCCTCTTCTTTATACTTTGTACCGCCTTCGTGGCTCATATGAATAAAAAAGAAAAAACTAGCTCAGTATAATTTTAGAGCAGATAAAGAAAAACTACTTTAAGTGAAATTTATACATGTGCGTAGGAAGTACAATGTACCAGATGAATGCATGCATGTGGAGACACATGCGTAGATGGCTTATTTCAGTTCATGCATGACATGTATTCAGGTAATACATGAGTGGGGACATCAGACATGGACTGTTGCAACAAAGAAGTAAACGAGCTTAAGTTTAAGTGAGAGTATGGCTTCAAAAAAGAAAAGAAAAGAATATTATACAATATAGTATGGCTTCACCCTTTGGCCTTTGGCAAAGGTAGGTGAAGGGGAGAAATGTTGAAGACAAAGAATTAGTAAATGCTCTTTTTCTATTGTATGAGGACTGAGGAGGATGTTTACTGAATGTGATATTGCTTCAAGGAATAAGGACCAATTATTGGGTGATCAGTATTCAGTACTTTCATATTACTTATATTATTTTATAAAAGTTGAAGATATAGACTATTTTATAGGAATTAGGGTTGGCGTAAGTAATAAGTTTTCCCATCTTTCCTAGTTAAGTCTAGGTTCAATTTCTACCCAAGCATTTGTTTGGAATTTAAGGAGGGGGGTTGAGGGAGTACGACTTGTAATAGGCCTATAGGCGGACTGGCGGAGGCTCTGTGCGAGAGTGAGAGGATAGCGCAGAAGATTTCTTCTTACCTATAAAAAAAATGTATATATAAACAGTCTTATATGGTAGTTATTTTCTTTAATACCTTATGCTCTGATTTCTCTTGTTGTTATGGTAGTTAAAATTTGTAAACTGATAATATTTTAATTGTATTGTGACTGTTTTGTTATTATGGTAGTATGTTGTTGTTTACAATATAATTGGATTAGATTGATTATATATGTGGACGATGGGATTGTTTAGTTATAATAGTTAGAAATTTGTAAATAGGGAAAACTTGTTTGGAGAGCGTTTAGCTAGCTATTTATCTTTTTACTTAAAAAAAAGTTAACTATTAGTCATTGGTTGTATTGCGGATTTACGAGTGTAACCAACCATTCGCAAATTCTCGGATCTCCACTAACTGATTATTTTATTAGATTCGTCTCGATGTATAAATTCACAATATTAATATTTTATAATATTACTTAAAAAGTAACAAGAAATGATAAAGTTAAAAAAATATCTTGAAAATCGTAAATAGGGGTGGCAATGAGACGAGACAACTCGCAAGCTACTCGAGATCGACTCGGTCGACTCGATGAGCTCGAATCGTACTCCAGCTCGACTCGAGATGTTGGTGAGTCGAGTTGAGCAACTCAATACTTGACTCGAAAACTCGCGAGAAGCTCAAATACCCAATTATCATAGCAAAACACTTAAATTCAACATTTTTCTATCTTATTTTTGCTTTTAACATGAGACACTTGCAAGCTATCCGAAATCTACTCGGTCAAAGCTTGACTTGATCAATGCTCGAATTGGTCAAAAGCTCGGACAAAACTCGACTCCAAATGCTAACAGGTCGAGTCGAGCTAGCTCAAAATTGAACTCGACTCGCATCATTGCCACCCCTAATAGCAAATAAAAAAAGCAGAGTGGTAACAGTCTGACAATATCAGAGAGTCTTATAGTAGAAGACAAGTTAATCACAACAATATTTGTTTCATACGATAATTCATGGTGATATGGTGCTTGTTATAACGGATGTGAGAGAGAAACAAATTATGAATGCAAAAAGCGATAAAATCAGACACCAGATTTACGTGGTTCACCAATTTGGCTACATCCACAGCAGAGAGAGGGAGAATATCTTATTATGTGAGGAAAACCAGATTACAGAGAGAAAATAGGCTAATTCGTAGTCTAAAACCCTAGGATATAAATAACCTATTTATACCCACAACAGAAAACGCGTTTACGCGTTATTTGTGAGTCGCCCGACCCGCGCCCGCAGGGTGTACCCCGCGCCCGCAGCCAGCCACCTTCATTCACACGACAATTCTGCTCGCCCGCGGGGTCGACCCTGCGCCCGCGGGATTTCGGGCTGCTGCATACCGACGAATTCTTTCGCCCGCGGGATCGAGCCCGCGCCCGCGGGTTTTCGAGCTTGGCTTGAATTCAAGGCATCTTTTACAAATCTCCACCTTGACTTGAATTCTCTCACAATAACCAGAAAAACAAATTCATTGCTCACAACGCCCAGAATCTCCCAAACACCAGATTTGTCCCAAAAGACAACCAAAACAGATTAGTCCCTAAGGACCCCAGAATTGCCCCCATATGAGTCTCACCCAATCTCGCCAAGATCGCTGACCACTCATCATGAACAACCCGATCTCACAGCCTATGAGACCCATGTTGCGCATTCACCCAAAGCCCAATTTATTACCCGTCGGAAATCAAATCGTCTTCACTGAACCGCAAACACACTAGCTCCACCTTAATCAAGACGAGCCAGTACTCTGCCAGTTGCTCCAACTAGAGTCATTTGCACTTACGTCTAAGTACCCAAAACAAATCACCCTTGGCGCAGGGGACTTCCGTCGAAGTTCTTCTATGCTCGCGCGGAGCACTTCATCCCGTTCTCACTGGAACGCAGGCAACTCCTCCTGGAGTTCCAATCTAGCTACCTCTTGGTGACTTCTTGCAGAATCACCTCTCAACCCAACACTCCCTGGCAAAGACATGTCGCTCGAGACCCCATAGCTGTAAGCTGGCACACAAGTATCGATAGAACCGAACCTTATCATACCAATCTGCTGATGAGAGACCCTTGGTTGTTCTTCTTGATGACCCTTAGTTTCAACCAGTTGTGTAGAAGTTCCCACAAACTCTACCTCATTGTTGACACTCTCATCCTCAACCCAAGTAGTACTCCCAAACCCGGTTGTTGAACTCATTCCCGTTGACTCTGACCTCTCAACCTGTGAAGAAGCCCCCATAAGCTCCACCTTACACTCAAGACCATCACTTGTCAACTCAGAATGCAGCTTCAACTCAGATAACGTAGACCCTTGCAACACATACAATGTCTCCCGTTTAACCCTTTCAGAATCATCTTTGAACCCCTGTAGACATACAACCCTCCACCCTCACCTTTGAAACTGAACCCTTTCTTGTCTAACAGACTAAGTGAAATCAGATTCTTTGTGACCTGTGGAACATGCCTAACATCATTCAAAGTACAGACTTTGCCATCACATGTCCTAATTCTGATGGACCCTATACCAACTGTCTTACAGACCTCACTGTTGGCCATAGTAACACTTCCATCAACCTGTTTATAGTTCATAAACCACTCCCTGCGCGAACACATATGACAAGACGCTCCAGAATCAAGAACCCACACATCCTGACAATGTGACTGACTATTAGCTACTAGGGCCAGATCTTCCTAGAATCACCTCCAGTTTCTGCCAAAGCAGCAGAACCTTCATTCTTGTCCTCCTGCTTCTTTTTCTTAGGACACTCCCTTTTCCAATGCCCCGTTTCCTTACAGTAATTACAGACATCACTAGATTTAGGACCTCTAGAAGACGGTTTCCTGGATTTCTTCCCCGAATTCTCCTGTCCATTACTACTGGCTACTAATCCAGCAGCCTGATCGCCTGTACCAGACGCCTTATGACGAATCTCTCTAGTATGCAGAGCAGATCTTACTTCTTCTAACGACAGACTATCTTTACCAACAATAAAGGAATCCACAAAATTCTCATTTGATATAGGCAAAGATACCAACAATATTAAAGCAGCATCCTCATCATCTACTTTAACATCAATATTTCGCAGATCTAGTAAGATGGTATTCATTTATCTAGATGATCCCTTAGAGACGTACCTTCCTGCATACGCAGGCTGAACAGACGTTGTTTCATCATCAACTTGTTGGTTAGAGATTTTGTCATGTACAAACTCTCTAATTTCAACCACAAACCAGATGCGGTTTCCTCCTCCGCGACTTCAGTGATTATGTCATCTGCCAGACACAACATAATCGTTGAATGAGCCTTCTCCTCCAGAACGGCCATCTCAGCGGTGACTGAATCCGTTGCTTTCTTTGCCAACGATGCCCACAACCCTGTTGCTTCAGTAACGCCCGCATCTTGATCTGCCACAGACTAAAACTATTCCTCCCAGTAAATTTATCGATTTTGACATTCACCCCAGACATCTTTCTCACGCAGATCGAAAACCTAAGCTCTTGATACCAGTTTGTTATAACGGATGTGAGAGAGAAACAAATTATGAATGCAAAAAGCGATAAAATCAGACACTAGATTTACGTGGTTCACCAATTTGGCTACATCCACGGCAGAGAGAGGGAGAATATCTTATTATGTGAGGAAAACCAGATTACAGAGAGAAAATAGGCTAATTCGTAGTCTAAAACCCTAGGATATAAATAACCTATTTATACCCACAACAGAAAACGCGTTTACGCGTTATTTGTGAGTCGCCCGACCCGCGCCCGCAGGGTGTACCCCGCGCCCGCAGCCAGCCACCTTCATTCACACGACAATTCTGCCCGCCCGCGGGGTCGACCCTGCGCCCGCGGGATTTCGGCTGCTGCATACCGACGAATTCTTTCGCCCGCGGGATCGAGCCCGCGCCCGCGGGTTTTCGAGCTTGGCTTGAATTCAAGGCATCTTTTACAGTGCTCTTCTTCTTTATCTCTAGACAATTTAGTAAGATTTCTATCCGTTCAGATTTCTACTTATTTATAGCATACCAGAAACGCAACCTCCTAATTAAATTCTACCACCAACTTTAAAAAGGGACAAAGAATTCGTTACAACCCAGTACATAGCATTTATCAAAACCGAAATTTAAAAAACTAAACTAAAAACTTCACTCTTCTATAGTAGTTTTACTCCCTCCAAGCGCAACTACATTAAGGAGTCGTTTGGTTCCCTATTTTTGGATTTCAAGAAACGGAATCAATTACCGATTCTCTTTTTTCTTGTTTGGTTCAACCCCTCATCAATCTATTACCATTACTTGATGGTAATGGATTCCCCCAATTTGTTACCTTCCTTCCTTTTCAAGTAACAAAATCCATTACTTGAAGTTAATGGTTACCCTTCATTTCAATTCCTTGGCTTGAACCAAACACTCAATAAAGGTAACCATCTTTGTTACCATTCCCCTCCTCTATTTGTATCCATTCCCTTTCCATTCCATATCTTGAACCAAACGACCCCTAAAATCTCTTGCAACTGTCATGGATACATTCGCAAGTTTATTTCTCTTGGCTCTTCTTGCTTCCATCTCTGGTAATTTGCTCTTCTTTTACGTGAAAAAAACGCATCCTAAAAAACAATGAAGGATAATTTTTTTTTTAATAGAATTGACAAGGGTTACCAATAATAATTTATAACAAAATTACGAGTTAATCACTAATATTAATGTTTATGCTTTTTAACTTATAGAGTCAAGCCTCAAAAGTATATATATCGTTTTCTTACTTTAAATTGAGTTTTGATAATATGCAGTTCTTAGGATTGTAAATAGATTTCCTTGAATAGTATAATTAGGAACTTATAATATAATTGCTCGTTAATTATTGTATTTACCGCTTATTTGTTGCTTAATAAAGTTTGCGTATATCATTTCCCTCCTAAATATGCGTTTTTTTTAAATTTTACAGACTCGTGTCCAATCTCCTTACTAAATGGAGTATTTTTTTTTTATATATTTATAATAATGTCAAATGGAGTATGTTTGTATATTTTTTTTTATCGGATTTTTCACTAGGTACCCCTGAGATTTCTTAATATTCACTTAGTACCCTCGCGTTTTCCAATTCATTAGTTACCCCTGAGGTTTGGAAAAATTCCTAAAATGCCCCTGTCATTAAGATTCCGTCAACTTCGTTAGGTTTCTGTCCAAATCATTCATATTAATCCTAATTAAACTCTAATTAATCCTAATTAACTCTAATTAATGTTTAATTATTCCTAATTAACTTTAAACCTCCACCCATCATCACCCTAGCCCCCAACCACCATCACCCCAGCCCCCACAACCACCCACCCACATCACCCCATCCCCCAAAACCACCCACCTAACGAAGTTGCCGGAAACTTAACGACAGCAGCATTTTAGGAATTTTTCCAAACCTCTAGGATATCTGGTGAATATTAGAAAATGCGAGAGTATCAGGTGAATATTAAGAAACCTCAGGGGTACCTGGTGAAAAATCCGTTTTTTTTATTACTATTATTGAAGTTGTAGTAGATTAGTGGTTTAATTCTTACATTTCATTTCAAATGTCATGTGTTTGAATCTTAGTAAATACACATTGTAAAACATCTAATAGTTAGTTGAGATGGTAAGACTTTTACTTTACAACGTATTGGTCGCATGTTCGAATCTTACAATATCAAATGTAATTTATAGAGTGGTGCTGGACTTGTAATTTGTAGGAACTACAAAGGGAAAAGGGAGTAGTTGCACATACTTTGCACAAGTAACAGGAGGTTGCCCCGACATGAATAAATGCATGGCTACATGCGAGCCTTGCTACCGTGGTATTGGAGTCATACAACCGGAATGTGTGGCACCTGGTGGAGACATCCATTTTTGGGAATGTAGGTGTTATTTTACTAAAGGAGCACCCTGCCCACCACCCAGCCCAGGCCCTATTTGTCCTAGGCCACCTAATGTTTTGGCCCAACGTTATAATAATTAAGCCCATTGGGCCGTCATTCACCTACTCGCTATGTTAATGATTCTGAATAGACCTTTTTCTAAATCACAGTCCAAGTTCAAGGGTAATATCATTTGATCCACGATCAGATTCAAATTTGAATAGTTGGATTGTTAGGATAGATTGAAGGAAAAGGTTTCGATTATTATTGATTCCAAAGGGGATATTTATAATACATCATGTAAAACCTAATTTAAAACTAAGAAAATATATCCTAAACTAAATATAATACTAAGAATATACTTACTAATATCATAAGGAAACTATACTCGTTTCTGTATGGACTCTAATATGGATCTTGTTGATAAATGATAAGTTTATGGAAGGGGGTAAATAAGCTCGCTAACTTGATTATCTATATGATCCTAAGATTTCTGTTTACATGGTATGATATCTTGTAAACCAATATAACAGGGAATATTTTGGTAATAAGAATTTTTCTTTATATTACTCTCGCACAAGGTCACTTACCTAGAGACACAACAAGCTACAACTCCCTCCTTACAACATTGAAAATTTAGTTTCCATCAAGATTTGAACATTAGTCTAACATGTGGGGGATAGGAAGTCATATTATTGATCCCAAATTCATTGGTTAAAGGCTAAACAACCCAAAAGACAATAGACCTAAAAACCCATTGTCACCACAAGTGAATGCCCCCAACATTTTATTAGGATGAGAATTTGAACCCTAGGCAATATCCTGAAATTCGAGATTTTTATTAGTTTACCCACTTTTTTGGACACTAAGTTTTAGGAGAAAGATAATATGTGGGTCATAGATTAAAAGAGAAAAAAGTATTAATAAATTGTATATTTTATTAAAGTTAATGTTGTAGACTAAGGCAAGTAGAGTGAGTAGCATACTTAATAATATGTAAACCAATAAATGACAATCCTAAAACAAAGTGGTTTATTTTATTTTATTTTTGACAGGAAGAAAAATAATTTCATTGATAAGGGATAGCCAAACGACACTTACAATCAAATCCTGAAAAATCGAAAATTTCAACATAGGTATATAACACCTTAGAACTAGATACATTGCAGATTTGATAAAAAATAGCCTTAATAAAAAACTTCATTTGAAGCAATACAATCCGGGAGTTCGCCCGGCTTAACTTCCGCTGATGCATAGTCGTTTGGGTAAAAATACGTCTGTGGTCTTCTAGGTTCTTACAGATAATAGTGATTGTTAGATCTTCCTTCTTCATTAGACGAACAAAAAAAAGAAATGGAACATCCTAAAATAAATACCATCTTAATGATGGGATATACTTATTGGAAGCAATTAAAAAGGTTTTTGGGGCTTACCACCGGTACGAACACCAGTGGAAGCCCCTACAAAGATTCACAACTGAGACCAAGAAGAAAAGTGATGAAAAAACAAAGAGAAAGAAGAAAGAATGAAGGAAAAACCTTTAAAAAAGAAGAAAAACCTAGCGACGGAGGCTAGGAAAATACCCTCCCAAGGAGAAACCCTAGAGAGAAAAAACTCTCCCAAGAAGAAACCCTAGAGGGAACCCTATTAACCAGACTGAGTAAAGTGGTTTAATCTATACTAATTTATTAAAAAGCGTTTTTAAATAAGTCAATTTGCCATGTGACACTCTCTTTTTTGTTATTTTATTCCATGTCATCATTATGCACATCTAAAAATTTAAAAACATGCTCCATATAAAATTGGACCACGTGAGCTCAAGTTAATGTAGTAAAGTTCTAACTAATAAACTAAGCAACATTAGATGATATTTATTAGGAAAAATTGACAGATTTATCCCAATTATGACCGTTCCGTTTAAAATAATCTCAACTTTGAGTTATTCTCGAATAATCCAAACTATTTGGAATACCTTCCCAAAATAATCCAAACTTTTATTTTTCTTCCCTTCAATGATCCCTTTTGGGTCTATTATATATAGGATAATTAAAAGTTTAGATTATTTTGAAAAAGTACTTTCAATAGTCTGGATTATTCTAAAATAACACATACTTCCTCCGTTTCTTTTTACTCGCTACACTTTCCATTATGAGAAGTTTCACATTACTTGCTACACTTCTTTTTTGGACAATAAACTCTCTCTATCTCTCTCCTCCCACATGGGTCCCTTTTCTTTTTACTCTCTACCTCTCTCTTCTCCAAAAATTGTCTAGGAGTCCGTGAAATGAGAAGTGTAGCGAGTAAAAAGAAACGGAGGAAGTAGTTGAGATTATTTTGAGCAGAATGGTGATAGTTTAGATTATTCTTATTAATTTTTCCAAAATTTTAATATGAAAATGTTAATAATCCGGGCATCACACGATACTAAAAACTAATTAACTAATAAAAGTCGGAAGGAATAGCTTCTCAAACATAGTACATAACTAACCGATAATAATTTCTAATAATATAAGATAATCTCATCACTTCAACCCCCACTTTTTCTAACGTTCGTAAAATAGCTATACCTTTCCAAATCCCACATTTTTTTTGTAATGCAGTATCACTAATAATATGATTATTGAAATGAAAAATGAAGGTGGAGAAGATTTTTATGCATCACCAGCAAGAATAATTGAGATCCTAAATAATGGAGAGTCGTATGTGTGAATCACTGTGAACAATAGAAGTAACCTAACTACATGAGTAAGAGTATATTTGGTAGACAAACTTTAGGAGTTGGAAACTAAGGGAATTACTTGTACTCCTTTCGTTTCATTTTAATTTACACACTTATATTTTTCACGCATGTGGATGCAAAATTTTGAGGACATATATTTTCAGTTTTGTATTTGTAAAACTTATAAAAAGTACATATTAATAAAATACATGTTATGATGAATCTAACAAGATCTCACATGACTATATTTTAATCCGTGTATAAATCACAAATGATGGTCAAAGTGAAATTTGTGAATAGTGTAAAATATCAAAATGTAACCATTAAAATAAAACGGAGGGAATAGTAACTTGTTTACCCGACGTTAAGCATTAAGGGTCTGTTTGGTAGGACGTAAAACGTTTTTTTGGAAAACGATTTCCTTCTATTTTCAATTTTTACATTGTTTAGTTTTCAACGGAGTGTAAAAACATTTTCTCTTGGAGTAAAATTGCTCTCGTGGTAATGGAAAACCTTTCCAAATGAAAGGAATTTTTTTCCTTCCTTTTCCTTATCTCTCTTATACGCTCCTCTCAGTCTCTCACTACCTCCTTACTTCCGTTTTCATTTTCCTTTCATGTCATCATTTTTCTTGCATGAAACCAAACAACGGAAAATTAATTTTGAAATTGTATTTTTCATTGTATGTTGTTTTCCATAAAAATCATTTTACACTGAAAATGTTTTACATTCTACCAAATGGAGCCTAATACAGTAATTTTGGAGTTTGGACCGAGAATATCTATAGTACACCTTGGTGTACTATGCTTATGGTACACCCAAGACTATTTTCTCCACATGAGGAAAGTGAGCGAATGAGCAAATGAGCAAAGTGAACAAATGAGCAAACATTTCTACCCATTTAAGAAAATGAGTAAACACTTTTACTACAAATTGAGCAAAATGAGCAGATGAGTAAATGAACAAAATGCCCATATGAGCAAATTTAGTGTCAAATGAGCACTTGAAGTTCTAATTTATTACAAAAATACCCCTAGGTATATCATTCTCATAATACACCCGGGTATACTATGAGGGAACTCGTCTGGACCACTGGCTATTAATAGTGGAGTGTGGTCAACTGCCAATTTGCCAAAGTTATTGTAACAAATATGTACTGTTACCCCATCTCTTACTCCCCGCCCCCCGCCCCCCGCATATTTCTATCATTCCTCACCTTGAATTTTCTTTTACAGAAATTTATATTCTCCAGTTCACTAATGACTAATCCATTATGACCTCCACTCTCCTGATGCTCTCTCTAGAAAGCTCATCTCATCCATGAATATTTAAGACGACTTACAATATTCTGATCTCTCTAGTCTCTAGATATGGTTGAGCACTTGAACTACAAAGTTACAGTGAATGTGAAACCTTTTTGTTTCCACTCCAACAGTAGATAATCTTAATTATAAAGTAATACTCCCTCCGTCCCATAATATAAGTCCCCTTTCCTTATAAGGTGTCCCAATTTATAAGTCCTATTGCTAAGTAAAGCCATAAATTATCCCCATTCTATCCTCATGGAAACAAAAAATCTCCAGAATGCCCTCAAATTTGAGGAATCCAATCATCAGATTTAATGAGAAATGGGATCTTTGACCCCATTCTCTCCCTTATTTAATGCGTTTATAGCTGGCAGCTAATTCATCATTCACACGCATTTCTTTTCTCTCTCTACTTTCCTCTTTCCTTCTTTTTCTCTCTGGGTTTTCTTCTTTGCATTTTAGGGTTCAAAGTCCCCTGTTCACATGTAACCCTAGAATATATTGCGTGATTTTCTTCAGATGCGTGATTTTCTTCATATTTTGTTTGAAATCTGCAACTTTTTTTCAGTTTTTAATGTTTTCATATATGAATCCATCTTAATTAAAGAGATCTTTGAATTTTTTTTCGTTCCTAAATTTTTGAAAATCGTTCCTAAATTTTTATTTAAACGCAAGAATTGTTTGATTTGTCATGAATCTACTTTTAATTTCATAATTCTCCTGTTCTCCTTCATATTTCCTCTGTTTCATATCATGAGTCATGGATTTTCGCATAAATCCATTGATGATCCATCAAATGGTACTTATTATGCTCTGAATATCCTTACTGTGAATTGGGCCAAATTGTGAAGGAATTCATGTTACAGTGGTAGATCTGATGAATCAAAGACAGTTGAGTTCGATGGTGACAAAGAAAATGAAGGAAACAAGGTGAGTCAGTGACTGAGGTGATTGTGATAAGTGATGATGATGAAGATCTGCAAGCAAAGGGTAAATTGAAACAAACGCCATCTGGTAAACCCTCATCTTTCTTCAATTATCAAGAAAAAGGAAAAAAAAATTTGATGATGATGTTAGTGATGCTGAGTCTTGTTGTTAGTGATGACGCGTGTGTGTTAGTTGTTGATTTTGATCTGCTATGATGTTGGATGTTTGTGATTTAATTTTTGTGGGGTTCATTTTGCTTGTTGTTCCTACTGTTGTTCACGAATTGTGCTGTGTAACGCTTGAATTTTCAAGAATAAGGATGCTAAGTTTGGTTCTAAGCCTGATTTGTGTTGGAAAAAATTGTTTGGTTATAAACTTGGCCTCTAAATACCGTTGTTGTCTATGAATCATCTCTGTTGCTCCTTCTGTGGTTCAAAGTGTAATCAGTGATGAAAAATTCTTAAAATTGAAACATTCTAAGGTGATTGAATGCTCTCTCTTAGCCCTCTATGCCACCAGTCAACATAGTTGACTGATTGAGGCAATGTGGCAAAGATTGAAGAGCTACTTCACCTTAGTTTATGAAAATTGGGGACTTCTGAGATTACAACTTCACATTCTATTTTTGGTTATCCATGAATTGGTAAATTTTTTGAAGCTTAAACGTGGTTCATAACAACAACTTAATTGAAACATGGTTCATTAATCATTTTGCTTCTCCAACATTACAAAGACAAATAGTTCATGGACTTAGATGAACAAAAACAAACTGTTAGTCCCCTCCTTACTTCACTAAAACGAAAAAGTAACTGTTCCATTTGCTTACTTCACTAAACAGAAAAAAAACAACTTGATGAATAAACATTGCTAGTCCCTTCCCATGTTAGAGCTTGAAGCCCCATTAACCACCTTTCCCATGCATCAGCAACTGCCACATTGGTGCAGTTACTTGTTCTTCTAGCATCCCATTTCTCTCCGTTTTTTCTTGTTTACATGAGGAACATTGTAGTTGTTCCCTCCACCAACTTTCAATACCTCATTCATAACATATTGAAGAGATAACCAAACATTACTTAATGTGTATGTCTAGCTCATTAAAAGCTTGGTTGACAGCCTCTAACAAACTGTCAATGGTCTTTGGATCTTCTTGTGCATGAGTGATTGAATGATCTGAAAAATCCAAGGTCTAGGATGTTCAAGTCTGGACTATTGGGTGGTTGTTGGATTAAAATGAAAGTGAAGCCATTTTGTTGACAAACTGTTTGCCTTGTGGATCTTCCTGTGATATGTGTGCTTTGGCATTATCCTCTGGATGTATATGTTTTGGGGCCACCATCATCTTGTGGCCATTTTGCAATGATAGCTGGTATGATTTGCTCTATGAGCATGGTTCTAGTGACCCTCTGGTTCACTGATTCCACCATTTGGTGACCATAGTTCCTCTCTCTGTTTTTATGACCTCTTTGCTGGCTCTTGGTAAGTGAATGGGAAAATGCCAATTTTCCCATCAAAAGTGCACTCGCCTTCTTCATTGTATCTTGGCCTCCCCACCACTGCTGTAAACATCACTTTTGGTATGAATTTGCTGCTGCTTGCTGTCGTACTGACCTCCTCATCTCTGGCTAAGTACACTCTTTGAGATTTGTTACTAAGGTAAAAATTTCTCATCCAAGTGCACAAAGTCATACATTGGGAAATATTTTCTCTTAGTAAGAGGACTATCTCCATTAGTAACCTCAAAATCCATTGTAACCTGGTTAACTTATTGACATCCTTTAAACCAGGGTGCAATGGGTTTGTGTGTGGCCTAATTAGTCCCTTGCACCATTCTGTGGACAGTTGATTTTGAAACACCAATCAATGTGGCAAGATCTCTTATGCAAGATCTCTGCCCATTGATAGTTTTGTTATGTCACTTGACTGAATTTGTATCCTCTTCCTACCACATAAATGCAGTCTTCCTCAACATACTTACATGGTTTCTGTAAAATTTTTTGCTGCATTCCATATACGACTAACAGTTTTTGTTGAACATTAAACTGAACTGCAGCTAATTTGATGCTGCATATTGCAACTTACCTTCCTTTGCTCTGTTGAGAAGGAATAACAAGACTTGTAACTTGTTATCACTGCTGAGCCTGTTCCTCAGCTTATGATGAGCTGTGGCAGCTTCTTCATTGTCTTCTGTTGAGTGGTTGTGCCTCATTAATGTCCAGTTGGAAGCCCAAGTGTCCAAGTCCCCACCTCTGGTGCAATATCATTGTCACTGTCATCATAGTCACTTGGTGACCAAGCATCATTCAAATTCCACTCTGAACCATGAAGGAGCAGGCGATGATGCTGAAGATTTTGTTTTTTTTTTTTGGTTTTGGTTAAGTATGGTACGTGTTTGTAATGAGGAAGTGAGAAAAAAAATGAAATGCCCTAATTTATACTGTATCCATGGCGCCAAAAGCAAAAATTTGGCAACATCCTTAATTTAGTTGATGAGATTTACTTACAGCCGTTAGATTTGGCTTAAGAAACTGTGAATCTGTGTAATGGTATTTGTTGTATTTTATTGGTTAGAGGAAGTAATAAAGTGATTCATTGGGCAAAGTTGTTATACATGGATTTGTCATTATGTACAGCAGTAGAAAGCAAAAACCTTTGAGCTTCCAAGAGGATTAAAAGCTGCACGCCTAATCCAATACATCAGTTTTTTTTCTTTTTTTTTTAAACAAAAATTATGTGCTTCCCAATACAAGTGAATCATGGTACATTTATGATATAGGGAAAACTAGGTCGTCACTAGCCTCCTAAAATCAAACAAAACCTAACTAAATCACTAAACTAGGTAAAGTGATAAGTAAGGGTCGAAATCCACAGGGACTAAGGAGCACCAAAATGTATTGATAAAACATAAGCTAGGCCGGAATCAAGTCGGAAATTGTCAATAACCAAAGAACTACGAAAAAGCTAAATATCAAAGATAACTAAAGTTAGGAGATGGGATTAAACACCAACTAATCATGAAATAGGCATAAGAATATCAACATAGAGATAATACATGAACAACTTGAATTAGCTATTGACCCAACAACAACTCCATCCTACTCTCATAGGCGGAGAAATCTCAAAGACATCAAATAAGGATCTCATCCATTACTAACATATCCGAGGTTCAAAATAACCCAAGTCAATAATAGAAATCAATAGGTCACACTCTCATGCCAACTAAATCAATCAACTCCATCTAATACGACATTCAAGTGATCAAGAGAATGCAACATAGATTAGAAGAGCTAAACAAGCAATAATTTAATCACGCAAATCTCTAAATCCAACTCAATGCCCAATTCAATCATGGTTGGGTTTTCACCCAAACCCTAACAACAAACTACTCCATAAATACAAAATGAGGACTTTAGAGAATAAACTTTAATAACATGATAATAATCATTAATCTAACATTAAACTAAATAAATAAATCATAAATAATTAAACTAATCAAGAACAACTAATCTAAGAAACAATGAAAATAAAACAATAAAAAGGAGAAGAGTAAGAAATGCTCATTGATTAATGGTTGAAAGTTTCGATACAAATGTCACCTTGAATCTACAATCTTCCATCTCTTCTTTGAGTTTTCTCCCTTTTCTTCCTAAACTAATCTATGGAGGCTAAACTCCTTAAAACCCTAAAACTAAGAGTGGTGAAAATAAAACTAGGCTAAAAAAATAATCCCCTTTAAAAGATAATTAAGGTATTATACTCCTAATAAGAAGGAAAAAGGAAAAAGGAAAGGGGAAAGAAAATATAAAACAAGAAAGAAATAAAAGGAAATGGAAGAAAAGAAAAAAAGAAAATAAAAATAAGAAGAGTGAAAGAAACGTGCGTGAAGTAAGTAACAGTGGAAAAGAAAAAGAAAGAAAGAAAATGAAAAGAGGTAAAAGAAAAGTCTAAACAAAAAGGTACAGCAGAAGTGGAGAAAAGAAAGGGAGAAAGAAAAAAGGAAAAAGAAAATAAAATGAAATGAAAACCCCCCCAAAACCAGCATCAGACCTCTTTTATCTCTCATCTTCTTCGCTGACTGAGTTCGCAAACTCCACCATCAAAGTCCATGGCCGTCGATCTTCATCGCATCAACATCATTCATCAGCAAATCGTGGCCTTTGATTCGCTGCAACATCATCATCTTCATCATTAGCGAAAATCGCAGCCATTGATTTTCTTCAATGAATATGACCGTCGATTCATTTAATGAGTATTGAGCACGTTTTTCTTTGAGCGCCCGCTCCGTGGTCGCTCCATGGTCGCTCATACATTCTGCCCATGATTCTGTTTTGTTGAGTTTGAACGGAGCGCCCGTCCATTGTACAGAGGAGCGCCCGCTCTTCTTTGGCTTGGACAGATTGCGGAGGTGATGTCTGGCGGTGCTATAGGCCATGCTGATGGTGGGGCTGCGGTGTTTTGGGGGTAAGGAAGATGGTGGTGATTGGTGTGATGTATTGGGGAAGATGGTGGTGTTGTATTGTGGTATAGCAAAGGCTTAGTGTGGTGTAGGTTAAGATAAGAGTGGTGGTGGAGGATAAGTTGCATTGTAATTTCAAATCTCACACCATAGCTCCAATTGCTCACCTACAAGCAACATCAAAACACGAGGGGAGATACGAGATATAAAATAAATAAAATACGAACTAAAAACTAATAGAAATAACTAATTAATCTAGTTAAGCCATAAAATACAAAATAAGAATTAAAGGTTAAAAAGTTAAAATAAATGAAAATAAACTATAAAAATAGCTAAAAATACCCTAGAAGTGACATAAATGTCACTTATCAAATTCCCCCAAGCTAAGCTTTTGCTCGTCCTCGAGCAAAAATAAGATGAAACACAAAGGAAGAGAATGAATTTATTCAAGTAAAAGTAAAAGAAAAAGAGACGAGAATATTCACTAACTCACTTTCGTAGGAATCACGGTTGCATTTAGCATATGCAACAAGCTCTTTAAACCCTAAATCGCTCTAGAGGGCGAGTGAGATCTCGCGAGGGTTTCCCAAGAGTTTAAACCCCAACTCTTATATTTCATCAATCATTTATTCAACAAACTCAAGATTATGCCCAAGTCAACTATCAATGAAATGGTTACAAGCAATGATAGAAAGCAACTTTCAAGACAACTAATTATCAAATGTACTCATAGGTTATAATAGAGAAAGAACTAATCAAGATTGCAATAGGACACCTAATTAGACTTTTTACTCGCTCATTAGAGAACACTACTATCCAAAAGACTTATGTCTTCAAGTGTTATAGAAGCTTAAACCACTAGTCCACCATCCCTAGACACACAAATAAGCCTTAGACTCCATCTACTCAAAATTAAGAAAATAGAACTAAGTGTGGGAGGCATCCACAAATTGACCTCTTTTATTGAAATTCTTCTATTCTTTTTTTCGTTTTTCTTCACTTTTTCTCATTTTTCACGCCTTTTTTGACTTTTTTTGGCTTTTTCTTTTTCCCTTATTACGGGAATCTTTGATATACAAGGAAAAGATAACTACTTACTAGAGAGAAACATAAGAACTTGTGGCTTTAAGTGCCACTTATTTCAAACGAAAAGTACTAAAACTAAGCTTCTTGTAGAGCTTTGCTTAGGGCATGATGAGCATATTAGGGACACAAGGGACCGCAAATTTGAAGCTAAAATTATCCAAGCATGAGCAACATCGTCAAGATTCAAGACTAGACATCAACTAGCATTCATTATTTCATTTTGGTAGACTCTAATGCAATCAAGATTAATCACCTTCTAAAACATCACAACCCAAGCTCACACTCTTTCCAAAAGGAGCTCTAAACATTACTCAAAATCAAAGCAAGGAATCCACATATATCATCAACTAGCATCTTCCTTGGGCATGAAATGTTTGTACTTTTCTTATTACTCATTTTTTTTTTCATTTTGCTAACATCCTTTTTTCATTTTTTTTTCAATTTTTTTCTTTATTAAGAAGAACTCAAAATTGAAGGAAAAGAAAAGAAAGGAAAATATTTTTTGAAATTTTGAAATTTTTGAAAATGAGAAAAGTAAAGAAATAAAGTATATACACCTCCCCAAGCTAGCGAATAGCTACTCCCCGCTAGAATAAAGCATTGTCCTCAATGCTTGAACAAGACGATCAAAGGGAGGGAGGGAGGGGGAAGAAACATCCAACAACCACATGTTCACAATCATAAAGCATAAGAGAAAGAGAAAAGGAAGGATGCTACCGGATGATAGTGGGTGTAGATACCGCAAATGACCCATTTTCTCCACTTATAATCAACTTTCAACACCATGATTTGTTTCCACGTGCTATTGAGAATGGTGTTATTCCAATTATGTACCTAAATAAAACAAGGATAGAAAGATAATAAAAATAAGAAAGATAAAGAAAGAAATGAAAGCAATAATCACGGTTACTTCCCGGAGAAGGCTTATTTAAGGTCTAAGCTTGACCTTTCTAGTAAATAGCATTCAAAGATCGCAGAGAGTTTGTCAAATGCACTAGCACACATTTCAATTATCATAGCATATGCAATACTTAAATAAAAAGCATGCACAAGATTAGTGCAATTCATGCAAAGAGGAAAGCTATGCCGAAACAAGAAGGATCAAAAGGAAAAACAAAGAAATAAGAAAAAGAGACAAAATAGAGAAGAAATAATGGCAAAGTTTCCTCAACAACTTTTTTTTGTGGCAATCTCACTCTCTTCCTCAAAATTAATCAAATGGGCACTTGAAAGTGAAGGGATGAAGGTGGCTCATTAATGGAGGTATTTCGTGGTAGGGGAAAAGGATGGGAAATGAAGGAAGTAGGTCAAGCTTTCTTGAAAATGAGATATAAGGTGAAGGAATAGAAACTAAGGTTTCACAAATGACTTCTCCTATATCACAAGTCTTCAAATCAAAAACTTTTCCAACCAATGACTCCTTACAAACATTTTTCCATCCTCTAAACCTCAAACATTACCAACCACAAAATGAGGCATCTCACTCTCAAATTGACCAAGATCTTCACTTAAGCAAGAAGGGGTATGAGAGGGTGGGCACTCTAAAGCACAAGAAGGAAGAGTAAGGTCCAATTCATTAGAGGTAGACACATTAGATTCAAAAAGAGAATGAATAGACTCATAAACATCCTCAATTTCAACAATATCCTCAATAATAGGCCTTTTCTCCTCAAGAGCATACTCCTCATCATCACTACTCCAAAAACCATCATCAAGATCTAGGCTACTCTTTCCCAATTGATTTTCATTTTCAACATCCCTTGAATCAACATAATCAAACTTAAGAATGTCATCGTTACATCCCCATTTTTCCCTCAACAATTTCAAATTAATTTCCAATTGTAAAAGGGGATCAACAATAGTTGGGGGAGCATTTTGAGCATCAAATTGGGGAAGGGGTTCATAATCAAGCATATGAGATTCATCATTGGTAGCATTGGATTGATCATATGAATTTATGCAAGGGCTTGAAGATAATTCATAAGATGCATGGGCGACATTAGCAAATTCATCCAAATGAAAGGAAGATGGGGGAGGAATACAAGTCTCGGGTTCATAACTAGAGAAATTTTCAAGATTTTGATTAGCATTCATTGACATTTCCCATTCATATGTATCTCTAGCCAACCATTCAAATAGACTCCAAGCCTCATCCAAAGATTGAGCATGGAAATCACCATTAGACATAGACTCAACCATCTTTCTAGTCTCTTCATTTAGACCCTCAAACATCACATCACATATTTCCCATTTTTCAAAACTATGGTCACAACCAAGAGAATCTCCAAGCCTCCAATAGTACCTCCAAAATACTTCATATTCATATTGGGGAAGGGAAAAGATTGCCATTTTTCGAAATTTTTTTTAAGAAAAGAAAATGAAATCAAATAGAACAAATAAAAGAGAAATATTCACAAATAGCCTAGACTCATCTAATCAACACAAATCAATGTTAGCCGAAGTCCCCGGCAACGGCGCCATTTTGATATAGGGAAAACTAGGTCGTCACTAGCCTCCTAAAATCAAACAAAACCTAACTAAATCACTAAACTAGGTAAAGTGATAAGTAAGGGTCGAAATCCACAGGGACTAAGGAGCACCAAAATGTATTGATAAAACAATAAGCTAGGCCGGAATCAAGTCGGAAATTGTCAATAACCAACTAAGAACTACGAAAAAGCTAAATATCAAAGATAACTAAAGTTAGGAGATGGGATTAAACACCAACTAATCATGAAATAGGCATAAGAATATCAAACATAGAGATAATACATGAACACTACTTGAATTAGCTATTGACCCAATACACAACTCCCATCCTACTCTCATAGGCGGAGAAATCCTCAAAGACATCAAATAAGGACTCTCATCCATTACTAACATATCCCGAGGTTCAAAATAACCCAAGTCAATAATAGAAATCAATAGGTCACACTCTCATGCCAACCTAAATCAATCAACTCCATCTAATACGACATTCAAGTGATCAAAGAGAATGCAACATAGATTAGAAGAGCTAAACAAGCAATAATTTAATCACGCAAATCTCTAAATCCAAACTCAAATGCCCAATTCAATCATGGTTGGGTTTTCACCCAAACCCTAATCAACAAACTACTCCATAAATACAAAAATGAGGACTTTAGAGAAATAAAACTTTAATAACATGATAATAATCATTAATCTAACATTAAACTAAATAAAATAAATCATAAATAATTAAACTAATCAAGAAAAACTAATCTAAGAAAAACAATGAAAATAAAACAATAAAAGAGGAGAAAGAGTAAGAAATGCTCATTGATTAATGGTTGAAAGTTTCGATACAAATGTCACCCTTGAATCTACAATCTTCCATCTCTCTTTGAGTTTTCTCCCTTTTCTTCCTAAACTAATCTATGGAGGCTAAACCTCCTTAAAACCCTAAAACCTAAGAGTGGTGAAAATAAAACTAGGCTAAAAAAAAATAATCCCCCTTTAAAAAGATAACTTAAGGTATTTATACTCCTAATAAGAAGGAAAAAGGAAAAAGGAAAAGGGGAAAGAAAATATAAAACAAAGAAAGAAATAAAAGGAAAATGGAAGAAAAAGAAAAAAAGAAAATAAAAATAAGAAGAGTGAAAGAAACGTGCGTGAAGTAAAGTAACAGTGGAAAAGAAAAAGAAAGAAAGAAAATGAAAAAAAGGTAAAAGAAAAGTCTAAAACAAAAAGGTACAGCAGAAGTGGAGAAAAGAAAGGGAGAAAGAAAAAAGGAAAAAGAAAATAAAATGAAATGAAAACCCCCCCAAAAACCAAGCATCAGACCCTCCTTTTATCTCTCATCTTCTTCGCTGCACTGAGTTCGCAAACTCCACCATCAAAGTCCATGGCCGTCGATCTTCATCGCATCAACATCATTCATCAGCAAAATCGTGGCCTTTGATTCGCTGCAACATCATCATCTTCATCATTAGCGAAAATCGCAGCCATTGATTTTCTTCAATGAATCATGACCGTCGATTCATTTAATGAGTATTGAGCACGTTTTTCTTTGAGCGCCCGCTCCGTGGTCGCTCCATGGTCGCTCATACATTCTGCCCATGATTCTGTTTTGTTGAGTTTGAACGGAGCGCCCGCTCCATTGTACAGAGGAGCGCCCGCTCTTCTTTGGCTTGGACAGATTGCGGAGGTGATGTCTGGCGGTGCTATAGGCCATGCTGATGGTGGGGCTGCGGTGTTTGGGGGTAAGGAAGATGGTGGTGGATTGGTGTGATGTATTGGGGAAGATGGTGGTGTTGTATTGTGGTATAGCAAAGGCTTAGTGTGGTGTAGGTTAAGGATAAGAGTGTGGTGGAGGATAAGAGTTGCATTGTAATTTCAAATCTCACACCATAGCTCCAATATGCTCACCTACAAGCAACATCAAAACACGAGGGGAGATACGAGATATAAAAATAATAAAATACGAACTAAAAACTAATAGAAATAACTAATTAATCTAGTTAAGCCATAAAATACAAAAATAAGAATTAAAGGCTTAAAAAGTTAAAATAAATGAAAATAAACTATAAAAATACGCTAAAAACTACCCCTAGAAGTGACATAAATGTCACTTATCAATTTATCCAATGAAGATTCCATTTGCCTTAATACCCGCGTAAAAACGGAATCAGGACTTATATTATGGGACGGAGGGAGTATTTGTAAGCAGATTAAAATGAATTTTTTCCTTAAATAATGCAAAAGTGGGTTTTAATTTCCAAAATATGCCCAAAAAAATTAAAATTCCCTGCGTACCGTCCACGTAGTACGGCACACGAGAAATTTTTTTTTTTTTTGTTTTAACCCACGA
Source organism: Beta vulgaris subsp. vulgaris (assembly GCF_026745355.1). Classification (NCBI taxonomy): domain Eukaryota; kingdom Viridiplantae; phylum Streptophyta; class Magnoliopsida; order Caryophyllales; family Amaranthaceae; genus Beta; species Beta vulgaris. Next base: position 1,889,853 of record NC_079206.1, on the reverse strand, counting down.
AAACCGCTACTCAAAGTAGCGGTTTAATTTTAAAATAAACCGCTACTCTGAGTAGCGGTTTAATTTTAAAATAAACCGCTACTCTGAGTAGCGGTTTATAAATATAAACCGCTACTCGGAGTAGCGGTTTATAAATATAAACCGCTACTCAGATATGGTAAGCAGATATCAGTTTGTAGCGGTTAACAAAAAAAAAAAAAAAAAAAAAAAAAAAAAATTTTTTTTTGTAAACCGCTACTCCGAGTAGCGGTTTTACCTAAGTTGAAAAAAAAAAAATTCTCGGCACTTGTAAACCGCTACTACAAGTAGCGGTTTTACTAAAAAAAAAAATTCTCGCGTGCCGTCCTACGTGGACGGTACGCAGGGAATTTTAGTTTTTTTGGGCATATTTTGGAAATTAAAACCCAATTTTGCATTATCCAAGGAAAAAATTCAGATTAAAATATAACAAGTTTATCTAACTAAACTGAAAGTCTCATAAAAGATTATATATCTCCAAAAAGAAAGAATAAGAATAAAACAGTAAAACTTGTAAAAATTTAAGTTGGACCCTACCCAATATACTTTTTAGAAAGTAATTAGACTATTGACATACTAGCACTATGACACGCGAGAGCCTATTGGGCTTGAAGTATGGATGTAGGTCTCCCTCATACCTGTCGCCAAATATTCCACTTAGAAAGGAGGGATGGATAAGATTTGAACATGTGACTTTTATGTCACGCTGGTTCTGATACCATGTTAAAGGATCAACTCAATCAAAAAAAGCTGATAATTAGAGTTCTAGAAATAGTTTAATACTCTATCAAATACACGTCTATACAAATATAATTTTTATTTATTCAATCCGAGTAAAATTCAAACTATTTGCATAAGTTGATGAGATGACAATCAATGGTAAGCAAATTTGCGTCACATAGTAGTATATTATAAGCCCCACCTTTTATAAAATTTGGATCAACTTTTCTGTATGTTTTTATCAGATTCGAATAAAATTTTATTAGGATCTTGCTAACGGACGCCCCGGGGCGCTAGATAAGAAATATATTGTTGTAACTTAATTACTCATATTTATACAAAATAAAAGAATAATGTATAATTCCAATGCAAAGCATTTAATGTTTTTCAAAAGGAAAGGGGAAAACATTTAATTCAAATGCAAAGCATTTAAATGCATTGCATTGGAATTATATATTATTATATTATTTTATATAATTATGAGTAATTAAATAGAACAATATATTTCTTATCTAACGCCCCCGGGGCGTCCGTTAGCTTTTGCCATTTTATTATACTACCTGTTGAGTCATACTCGAACCATATTCCAGACCAATTATTTATCATCAAATGCTATCAATTGAGACCCCGTCATTTATGTGAGCCACTCATCGAGAAAAATTAATGGTACGTAGTACGTAGTTGTATGGTAGGGCCTGATCAAGTCCTTTGGTGCACCTGTCATTTGGACGCCAGTTATGGAGCAAAAAAGTTAACTCCTATTAATAGTAAAGGACCAAGGACTATAAATAAAAGTAATAGGGCCTGTGAAAGTGTCGACCTATATTGGCTATATATATATACATCACCAATTCACCACCCTAGAATATCTAGATTACATAAATTGCATACATTCAACAGGTTGGTGTCATCTTCTGCTAAACGTGTGAAGAGGATTATTAAGTGGTATGACAATCTTCCATACATTCTCTTTCTAATTAATCACTTTATTTCTATCTAAATTGTCATGTACTACGTTCAACATCTTCTGCTTAATGTGATTTCTTCGTTATAGACTTATAGTTTACCTCATTATCCAGTTTCAATACTTTTTTTTAATGGTAAGATGAAGAGTCCTATCAGATTGGAACTTCTTACATGTTCACTCGATTTGTGTTTGTGGATTGAAACTTTGAGAATGGGGTGATCGATGGTAAGGGGAAACCCTCTCCCAAAGTGTCCCTAACGAGGTTCGAACCCTAACATTAAGGTGGTAGGAAGGTTCTTTCCTTACCACTAGAACTGGTTATTGGGCGGGGTGAGTCAAGGTCAGTGCGGGTCAGTGTCATTAGAGGGTCGCCTCGTAAAAGGTCGGACCAAATGGGTAACGGCCTGATAATGGACGGGTTAAACAAGCAAGAAAAACAAGGAACAAAGAGAGCCAAAAGTGAGTATAAATGAAGGTAAATCCAAATATATAATTGTTTTTACAAAACCTATTTTATTTTTTAAAATTATCGGGTTTCTTTTTTGGCCCTATAATGGCCCTGTCTAATAAAGTCCTATAAATTTGACCCTAACTCTTTAGCCATTAGATTACTCTGTCCAATAACCAGGTCTACTTATCACTAGGCAAAGCTGGACTTGGTAGCTTTGTGATGCATTATGTGGTTCTAATGTATACTTGTATAAAAAGGAGAAAGCCGAAGCTATATCCTCCTTTTTTTTTTTTTTTTGAGGAGACTATTTGTAGTCTTATAATATATTTTTTTTATTTTTTTGTATATAAAGTGAAGTTAGGATACCCTTCTCTCAAGGGAGTACCTAAACGAATCAAGGAGAACAATTTTTTGAAGATTAGGATCCGTGGATGGATTGTAGTCTTATAATACATGTTATTTCATATATAGGTTCAATTTCTTTAGTTTTTATATTATATTTTATTTGCTTAAGTTTTTTTAATGTTGACTTGGCATGTCTTTTTTTTAGCTAGGTCTTACACTCATTGGTGAAACGTGAAACTATGTATGATGAAGAGGCTACCTCAGAGATTAATTACCCAGAAATTGTGGTTCGATTTGGTAAAGAGAGTGTGTTAATTAGAATTTCTTGTAAGATGCAAAAGAGTTTCGTGACAAAAATTATCAGTGAGATTGAAAATCGTCCTCTCTCCATTACCAACATCAATGTTATGCCATTCGATGGTATCATTTCTGAAATTAACATTGGTGCTCAGGTAATATAATTTCCAACCAAAAATATAATCTTATGAATTACGTTAATACTTAAGTTTGAGAAATTCATTTTTAGTTAAATTTTTAGTATTTTAATACTTTATTTTGGGTATTTGCAGATTGAAGCAGATTTAAATATGAGTGAGCAAGATTTTGTAACCCTTCTTCATTCGATTATTCAGTAGCAAATTGATCTGGCTTTTAGTCAAGCATGTATTCCTGATTTTCGTATGCGATTTTACAATTTTAATGGATCATTTGATAGGTGATGATAATTAATGTGATAAATTATTTATGATTTAGCATGAAAAGTACGTACCACCGTCAATGGGTCTGTGTTTTATTATCTACTAACTTTACTATTCTTCATATCACTCTAGATGTTTTATTTTATCCATATGAGTCACGAAGATAGTACACGGTATAGAGAAAAAGAGGGGGGACTCGAACATGTAACTTATTGTTCACAACACCTCAATATTAACCACTAAGCGCCTGTTCTCTTTAGCATAAAACAACTGAACTAACTGAATTGAACTGAACTAAATTGAATTGAACTGAAATGAATAGTAATATGTGAGAGTAAAAGTATTGTCTAGAGCTGAATTGAACTAAATTGAACTGAATTAAACTAAACTAAACTGAATTGAACTGAACTGAAAATATGATGGGGAGAACAGACTCTAAGGAAGACATTTTTGATTACTCTAGAAGTTGTAAAACATGAAAGTTTATGGAGATTTATAAAGGAAAACATAAACCTATGTGATGCGTGAAATCAAAGTTGCATTGGCATAACCATTGGCAAATGACATTAATAAATAATAAGTACTATGTAACATACTAACATTGGACGTGTACATACTCTTTTTTGGGGAAACTTCCATAGTATTATGGATTTTTGGCGATTGCCACAAAGTTTTTGCCTCTTTTAGGAGAGGTGATACATATATATTGGGTGTATGAGGACCAAATAAACACTTCAAATAAGAGGGAAAAATAGGGGAAAATAATTTGGCTGATGGCGCTATAAAACATGGTGTGACGGGACAAATTGTTGTTGGCGCCCAACCTGCATTTAATGCGTATTACTCCCACCAACCTGAAAACTCTAATATAGATTTTGATTAAAGTAAATATATGTTATTATTTATTAAATGATAATTATTTATTATACATTTGAGCTTTTTTATTTTAAGATGGTGCTAGTTTTTTCTAGTCATAAGTAGAGTGCATTTGTGCTCGAGTCTTGACAAAGCCTGCATTTTATTGTAAGATTGATAAAGAAAGTTCACGAGAGAGAGGAATGATGTGTTTTTAGATGGCCATGCTCTGATAGCAACGCAACACTCCCTTGTGCTTGAGTCTTGACAAAGCTGCATTTCTCGCATTTAAGAGGCTGAAGCTAGGGGGACGGGGAGGAAAAAAGGCAAAAAAAACCCAAAGACAGTCGATTTGAAGACGACCTTAATGGAAAAAAAGGACGTTTGCAGCAAATATTTCAAATTAAAGACATTTATTTATCATTTTATGTTCCCCAATAATATTTTGGAAAACTTTACAAAGAAATATGAAAAGAAGAAAATTAGTATTCTATATCTATTGTCAGTTTTCATGAAGGACATGATTAATATAAGGAAAATACTTTCCATTGAACAACGCAAATGAATTTAAGCTAAGAAAAGAAAATTGAAGATTTTTTTTTTTTTGACATCGAGAAAATTTGCATTAACGTAAAAACAGTGCATACAACCTAGCACTAAACAACAAAACAGAAGAACACTAAAAGAGTGTTACTTGTATTACAAACAAAACTAAGTTAAAACGAGTAATAAAGTTCTGCTGGAAATAGAGGATTATGTTGCTTGGTAATTGAAGCAAAAAGCTACTGGAAGTGATTGACAAATGCTTGACCGCATCTAGAACTGAGAATCTATTGGAGCTTCTTGAGTAAAGGCAACCTGCAATAAAGGGGTATAAACTATCTGCTGGAAGCGGTGGAAGGAGCGAATTTCGTCCACAATTTGGATAAGAAACAGCTAAGGGCGAGAAGTGCATCTCACCGCAGGAGCAATCCCAACAACCTTATGTCACTTGAGATTCTTGGCTCATTATTCTTCGAAGAGTCACCTTCCTTGGTGACTCGATACTATCCAGAGAGAGTATTTCAAGGTTCACATTTTGGTATGAGAACCATACTTGAGTGGACGAGCTGAAAACCACCAGGTTCAACTGGGGTGCCGTCTTCAGATTTGGTTTTACAAAGACAAAGGTCTTAAAGACCAAAGCCAAACTAAAAAGAAAACTAAGAACTACTAGTTCTCGAATAGACCTCCGATTGAAGAAATCGGAAAACAACCTTCCAAACCATGAAAAAAATTCCTCTCCTCGGCCACACTCACATTTTTTGGGTAAAAGAACCGAGGGATCCCTGACCTTGGAATCCCCACTTTCAACTTCCATTTTTCTGAATTCTAACAGACCATGTTGATCTCTCACATTAGAATTCTTTTCCGAGTTCACCTGCAATTTTGAGGCGGGAAATCCACTATACCCAATAGAAACGGTTTCAGTCTTCGGATACAATTTATCCTTCATCAAAGACAGTAGGAAACCTATATAATCTACAATTGCAGAATTGAACCACCATCCCTTTATCAAGTGACAAGCAGCTTCTGATTGCCATAATCAACCACAAATCACAAATTCACCAACACGAAATGAACAACTTCCTCTAATAGCATAATAACCACAGATATTATGAAGGGAAACAACCAACCCATAGTGCAAACAGCGCTAACTAACAAACTGTAAACAAGAAGGAGAAGTACAATAGTACAACCTTATACCGTCAGATACTCAGATTTGATTGATTCTGTTTGGGCGAGCAAGACTTACGTGACGACGGCTTCGTGGTTTCACGACCTGTGCCCACAGACCTACGTGACGGCACCGCTAGATCTGATCGACCAAAATTTCACCGACGAGCTCGAACGGCAAGGATCTACACCTAAGAACCTAGACTTACAAGAACGAAAGTTTCACCGACGAGCGCGAAAGTATATTCCCGACACTAGACTTACAAGGGAAGGGGAGACACCCACGAACACACTAGACTAGCAGGGCCCGGGGAAGGGGTAATCGCGACACGGACAGGGGAGAAGGAAAGGGAAGCCCGATTAATTGACTGGGGACAGGGGAGGGGGGAGGGGAAGGGGGAGGGGGAAGCCCGACGAACTGACAGGGGGGAGGGGAAGGGGGAGGTCGACTAACTAAGTAACCAAGAGGAAGCAGGCTCGCCGGCGACTCCTGCGGCCACCAGCGAGCCTGCGGCGGGTGAGTGTTGAGTGAGCTAGGGTTGCTGTTTTAGGGTTTAGAGAGAGAAAGGCTGAGTTTTTTGCCACTAATGCAAATTTATCGATGTACGAAGTACTATTGTCTAACTTCTTGGCGTGCAAAATTGAAGATTTTGTGAATGAAAGAATGTATTCAAATTTTGGAAACAAATGTTTATAAAGGAAAATGGTTTTCCATGAAAGATACTTTTCATTGGACAACGTAAATGAATTTAAGCTAAGAAGGGGAAAATGAAAATTTTGTGAATGAAAGAATGGATTCAAATTCTAGAATCAAATGTTTACAAAGGAAAATGGTTTTCCATGAAAAATAATTTTTATTGGACAATATAAATAAATTAAGTTAAGTTGGAGAAAATGAAGATTTTGTGAATGAAAGAAAGGTTTAAATTCTGGAAACAAATGTTTACAAAGGATGTAAAAAAAAAAATTTCACCTTAATATTCCTTTATAAATCCCTTATCCAACCAAACAACGAAAAAATAGGAAAAATCATTTTCAGCCCACAAGAAGAATATCTCCAAGGTTACTGTTTATGCCAATTTTGTACCAAGTACGCAAAAGGAAAAGGGAACCAACAACGAGATCTTTACACTATGGTAATCAACATTAACGGATAAATTAAATATGTAAAGGAAATAAAATAATAAAAAGACAAATGAATTGTTGACGCGGAAAACCCAAATGTTGGGAAAAACCGCGGGTGATGCTCTTGATCACCAATCCACTAATATGCCGACGGCGTCAATACAAGGGTAGAATACAATATCAAGCTTTCTTGTGCCACTATGGAAAATATTAGAGTAGAGAATAAAGAATATGAATGTGTGCGTGAGAGAGAAGTAGTAGAAGAGAAACTAGGGTTACATTGAACTACATATATATATATAGGTGGGATATCCTTCAAAGATGCTTCCAAACTCCCTTGAAGATAGGTAGTGCCTTGATTATCTCTAACTTCCTCCTTATTTTCCTCCAACAGTTATACCCAAAGTCAATGCCAATCCCATGATTCTTGCTAACTGATATTTAATTCCTTCTTTGCTAATATGAAATTTTCCGGGCCCAACAATTGCCCCTAATTGATGACACTTGCTCAACCGTCTTGGGAAGTGGCATCAATTACACTATTCCCTTAATCTTCTCCTTCAAATGGCTTCAAGTTTGTTCATTTCGGACGCCGACGTCGTTATCAGAGAACACTATGTCGTCTGCCGCCGTCACCGGTGATGTGATGACTACTGTCGCCGTCATCCTTGATGACGCCAAAATCGTCAAGGGGACGTCAGACGGCGTCATGGACATCATACGGCGTCATGGACGCCTGAAGACGACGTCCATAAACTCCTGGCTGTTTTTAGAACTCTTGACGACCTGCTTCCTAACGGCGTCACTGTCGCTGCTGAGACGGCGACAACTGTTGAATATGCCCCTGTTGCAGAAGACAAAGATGCCATGGAGATAAATTAATTTTCAGCGTTAGTTTTTGTGTGTAAAAGTCGCTGCATATGTTTACCGTGTGTAATCCAAATGTATGTTTGTAAGTATGTATGTGCGTATGTATACGACTTTTCCATCGTGACTAGAGGTTTAGTTTTAAAACTAAACGTTGTCATCCAGGATATGTCGTCAAGTGTAGGGCCCTTATGTTTGTATGAATGTGTGTACGTATGTGTGTAGGTATCTTTGATGTTTGAAACCACTTGCAGTGTTAATTGTTAAGAAGGGATAGTTTGCCACTTCTAATTAATTGCTTGTGGTGTTTTGTATGTTGTTGTGACGACTTCTTAAGGTGTGTGTCCCTTTTTGTATAGAAGCCACGTTGTATTCACCCGAACGCCGTCGAACCTTGATGCCCCAGCTTAAAACTGTCGTCGTCATAATAAGGGTCGGCGTCAATTGTGATGACGTCGTCGACGCCGATGATGGCGTCAGGTGAATGTGAACATTGTGGTGTTCGATTGTGTCAAAGTTGGTTGCCAACTAATCCTCGTCCCCATACCTGTCTTCATACAACAAAGGTGAGATGTCGTTGGCTTCCCCCAACGGTCCTAGGATGCTCAAGTTAGTATAATATAAAGAAATAACGCTTAAAATATGAAAATATAATATGTTGAGAATAAAATAAAATGAAATAACCCAATTTAACTTGTTGGTTACTTACATGTAGTGGCGTCCCTTTTGTTCTCAACATAATACGATTAAAAGTAATAGAGTTTTAGATGGACGACGTTCCAACTTCAGGGAACATGCTTACCTCCTTGAGATATGAAATAATTAACGACGTCCACTTGCCAGACGCCGTCGCAATTGTTGACGTCGACGTCACTTTTTGGACGACGTCCAGTTGCCAGACGCCGTCGCAATTGTGGACGTCGACATCACTTTTTGGGCGACGCCTAGTTAGGATCGTTTTTGCCAATCGTTGGCTTGATGAGTCTGACGGACGCTATAAACTTGTTGTGGACGATCATAAAGCTTTGGACGCCACAAACTTTCTTCGTTTGGCGTCGACTTCCTGCTGTCGACGTCATAGAATTCCTTTCTTGACTGCATGTCTTCCTCCAATCGTATCTGGGCCGAGGCTTTGGCTTGAGCATCCTCGAACGTTGGACATGGATACTTAGTAAGCTCTTTGTACAAATCTGAGTCTTCATCCAGTCCCCGTCGGAAAGTTTCAATCGCCGTCTTAACGTCGCAATTTGGAATTGACACCTTTTTCCTGTTAAACCTGTGAACAAACTCTTTCAAGGATTCATCAGATTTTTGCACGATTCTATGTAAGTCACTAGCCTGTTTTTCCATCTTACGACTACTAGCAAACTGTAAATTAAAAATATTAACCAATTGAGCAAAGGAAGAGATAGCGCCGTTGCCAAGGTGGATGAACCACTGCAGGGCTGGTCCAGTCAACGTCGATCCGAATCCTTTACACATGCATGCCTCGCGCATGCTACGAGGAATTGAGATGGTCATCATCCGTTGTTTGTATTGGGCGACGTGGTCATTTGGATCTGTAGTGCCGTCGTACATCTTCATGGTTGAGACGGAGAACCGCTTTGGAACCTCGACCATGGCAATAAAATCAGCAAAAGGTGAGTCCGCATAGCTGCCTGGCGTCGCTTTCTCCATAGGACGAGGGACGCTGGGGATTTTGGCGATCATGTCTTCTAGTCGCTGAAGACGCTGCTCGATGTCGGCGTCACGCCCGATGACGGCGTCATGCCCGATGACGGCGTCATGCTCGATGACGGCGTCGTCTATGTTGCGGCGCTTAGAGCCTTTGGACTTTTGAGCAGATTTCAGGCTTTGATTCTCCATACAGGACGCGACATAACTTTCTTTCAATATCGCCATCTCCGCCTTGACGCGGTTGAGCTCATCAATGACCTCTTGGTGGTGACCTATTGTCCTGCCATTGAAAACACGAAAGGATGGAAAAGTACGGAAAACTTACGTAGATAAGATGAAACGAAAAAACGTGATTGCCAAAGGATGTATAGAGATCTCGCTGTGGCCCCACGGTGGGCGCCAAATTGTTTATGCCAATTTTGTACCAAGTACGCAAAAGGAAAAGGGAACCAACAACGAGATCTTTACACTATGGTAATCAACATTAACGGATAAATTAAATATGTAAAGGAAATAAAATAATAAAAAGACAAATGAATTGTTGACGCGGAAAACCCAAATGTTGGGAAAAACCGCGGGTGATGCTCTTGATCACCAATCCACTAATATGCCGACGGCGTCAATACAAGGGTAGAATACAATATCAAGCTTTCTTGTGCCACTATGGAAAATATTAGAGTAGAGAATAAAGAATATGAATGTGTGCGTGGAGAGAGAAGTAGTAGAAGAGAAACTAGGGTTACATTGAACTACATTATATATATAGGTGGGATATCCTTCAAAGATGCTTCCAAACTCCCTTGAAGATAGGTAGTGCCTTGATTATCTCTAACTTCCTCCTTATTTTCCTCCAACAGTTATACCCAAAGTCAATGCCAATCCCATGATTCTTGCTAACTGATATTTAATTCCTTCTTTGCTAATATGAAATTTTCCGGGCCCAACAGTTACTACAGATAATTCTCAAAATTTATTTTATGGGTTTAGGCTATCTTAGAGACTTCCCAACAAGTGAGGTTTACTTGAGAAAAAAATTACTCCATCCGTCCCAGAATATAGTTCTCATTTCCATTTTGGGTGTCCCAAAATATAGTTCCCATTTCCATATTTAGTTCCACAATTTTCCGTAATTTCTCTAGAAAAACCGTGTCCCATCATTTATTTGCTTCTTAAATTTGTTTTTTCCTTTGTTTATTCAACCAAAATGTTACAATTAATGCTCTTTCACCAATTATTCTCCATTCTCTCTCTTAAAATAATCTTTTTCCATACCACATTTATTTAAATAAACGAAAAATCTTTAATATCCCTCTTATATTCTACTTGCATAAATTACCATGAAAAAAAAAAGGAAACGAGAACTATATTTTGGGATGGAGGTAGTATATGTTATAAGGGGAAAAAACTTGGTTAACCCACCAGGTAGACTACCCACCTCATAATATAAGTTTGTGGTAATTATGATAGTGGAATCCAACTAGACTTAAATACTAATATTTTAATTATCTATTAGTAGCGGATAGTCTACCCGGTGGGTAGATATAGCAATGTCCATTATAAGGTTGCCATATACAATCTCCCTTTAAGGATGAGGAGCTAGCTCATGTGGTTGAGCACTCCCCTCTGATCCTTGAGGTCAGGGGTTCGATCCTTACCCCCAGCATTATGTTGGGCTATTTTCTTAGCATGCTTTGCATGCTTTACCAGCCAATGTGCTGGTAGTTCCTACAAGGCTAGTAGCCTTGGTAGGGGTTAGCTCTTGGACTGACTTAATTTCCTAATCAAAAAAAAAAAAAAAAAAAAAAATACAATCTCCCTTTCAGATTTAGCAAACCAAAAAGATTATTGTATTAAAGTTTTTGTCCTCTTTCATGACAGAATAATCAAAATGAACAACAGGCTGTCTTATTATGGAAGAAAAATTCCACCGAAAACCATTCTATATCATGAAAGCCTCACCATAATTTAGGAAATATAAGAATGTGAGACATTGCAGATAATCCAGTAAGATTTGTACCTTACGATAAAGGGCCCTCACAGAGTCACAGTTATAACCTACGGTCCTACCGTGATTGTCTAAAACGAAAACGCTCTAAGAAAACATATATGTTGTGATAATCCTTGTGTACCATTGGGCTGGATACCATCTGACATGAGTGTTGATGATGCTCGACCACGGATCAGTTATCACCTCCCTGTGGCATGTCCATAGTACATTTACAGCATCTTGTTTGCTATTGGTAGGACGAGTCGAGAGGCAATAGCCAATGAGGTGTAGTACCTGCATGACATACCAAAGGAAGTTAGTATTTAGCAAAACAGGAAAATCGCACACTAACAGATTAAGCTAAACTTTTTTTTTTTGACATCAGATTAAGCTAAACTTACTCATTGGAGATTAGGCATCAAAATAATGTGCACATAATATGCAACAGAAAGAAGAAAACGCGTTTGAGATGGGTGTGTTATACTGTTATTTTCATCCAAATTCCACTCATCTGCCCTTATATAAGTTAATACAACTTACCTGAATCAATTTGGACTTAATCGAACTTATTAGCCCTTAATTTATTGGCCCTTATCAGCCCTAATTCTGAACTTAATTGACCCATGTCATCGCTTCTTCACACTTACCTGAACTAAATCCGAACTTATTGACCCATGTCAACCCTTCTTCACACTTACCTGAACTAAATCTGAACCTATTTAAACTTATATTCCATAAGCAAGTGAAATTAAAGGTCAGGAAAACAGAACCTTGTGTGGCATACCGTCACGTCCAGCATTTTAAACTGCAGAGGTATGCAAAAATTGCACTCCCCAAAAATACCACCACCCCTGAACAGAGTAATCTGGAATCATAGTAAAAGGCAGCATCACTGCAGCCTATATGATAATTTAGCAAATTAGCCTAGACTTTTCTCTTCATACATGGCAGATCCTTCTGTTATCAGTTCTACTCCCACCAATTTCGGGCCTGTTTGGTTGGGTGTAAAACTTTTTCTTAGAAAAGAAGTTTTCCAATTTTCTTTTCTTTGGTTTTTAAAAGGTGGAAAATAGTTTTCACAATGATAGAAAACATTTTTCTTCTCAAAGGAAAGGAAAACATATTCTCCTCCCGATTCTTCACCTTCCTCCCATTCATCCTCCCTCATTCAATTCCATGATTTCTTTTCTCCCTAACTTTTAATGCAAAGAACCAAACAATATAAAACTAAGCTACAATTATTTGGAAATATCTTTTCAAGGAAAATTATTTTCATCCAACCAAATGGAGCCATGTTTAATTGATTTCCTAAAGACTAAATATAAGGCAGTGCACCCTAGACTAAGATACATAGTAACTGGTTGCAAATTTGTTTAAAACAGAATTTTGTAATGAACATCTAAGCCTGTAATTCTGTGAAAGGTAAATGAAAAAATCATAAAAATCAAACAGTTTTGATGGGTCTTAGGTATAGGCAACATAAAAGAGAAATATAACAAACTGATAAAACTCTGATACATGAAGCATAAATTTAATTTCCTTTGAATAAAAAAATATTTAGTTGCACAATTAGAAGGGGATTCCTGTTTTACGCAATTGAGTACATGTATTCTTTCAAGCTAATCAATCTAGTTTGTTTTCACTAGTTTCGTACAGTTGATTATGACTCAATCTGAGTTCAGCCAGTATGAACATTTTCAGGGATTCCATTACAAAGCAAACCTTCAATGCACCATGGAAATTAAACATAAAAAAGGAAACATGCTAAAGGTTCAAAACTGCAGCAGAGAGATCACTGATATGATCTACGGGTTCAAACAGAAATCTAAGAAAAATACATTAGGATATAATTAGCAACAGAACCAGAAACAAGTAAGCAACAAAACTAAGGAGGAATATCTAAGACCTCTACAAAATTTTGTAGGACATGAAATCAATATTGGAAACTGAATAACTCTAGTTTTCCCCACTTGTTATACAGATAATGAAGCTATAACAAATTATCCCCACTCAGTTGAATTTTAGCTACTATTCAACTTTGTTTATATAGGCAGTAGTCCTATTAACTAACAGCAGAAATCTTAGTAATAAGCACCCAAAAAACTAAATAGTGCTCCACACACACACACACACACACACACACACACACACACACACACACAGAGAGTCTAGAGCACCATACAGATATACTTCGTATAGATGACTCAAGTTTTCTTTACACAAAATTTCAATGACAATCACAAGGAAGTGAATACACTAGGGAATGAGATATACCAGGTAAATTCCAGCCATTGAAATCGAGATTAATACATCCGCTGCATTGTTTTTCTTGGCTTTTTAACGAAACTCAAATTATGCTTCCTGAGAGTCTTCCTCTTCAGCACCGTCTTCTCAGGCAATGTGAGCCTCTTTTTCCCTTTCTTCACAACCTTGGGCTTCTTCATGAATCTAGTATCCAACTTGTACTCCTTAGCTTCTATTGGGACATTATTACGGACAGCTTCACTAGAAAGAGCTTTTGCTTTCTCAACACGGCCATGAGCATACCACTTTCCAATCAATAGGTCATAAGTCTTAACCCCCGGTTTACAGCCATCCGCTTTCATCTTAGCAAACACACTCGAAGCATGCTCAATTCTCTCAATTCCACAAAGAATCTTCAAAAACCCATAATAAGCCTTCTTATCAAGAGCATCCCCATACCCCGCCGATCTCATCCTATCAATCATCTCATCTCCCTCCCCAACCCTCCCCGCCTGATACAAACTCCTAATGAGTACAAGAAAAGTGGTAGCATCAGGATGACACCCCCACTCACCCATCCTAGAAAACAACTTCACAGCATCCTCCGTCTTACGAATCTTACACAAATTCGATAACAACACATTAAATGTCTCAGTATTCCGCGGCACACCAGCCGCATCCATATCCACCAAAACAGTCTGAGCCTCAGCCTGAAGCCTAGAAGGATCCTTCTTCCTACAAAGCTTACAAATACAATCAAGAATCGAATTAAACGCGACGGTACCCAGCTCAAACCCACCTCTATACATCTCCCTAGCTAATCTCCTAGCCTCCTCAAGCTTTCCATCAACACACCACCCTCTAATCAACACATCACAAACATACTCATCAGGGAAAAACTCATTAGCAACATTCTTAACTAACTTCTCAGCATAATTAGCATATCCATGTTCACAAAGCTTACTAACAATATAATTAAACTTTTCTCTATCCCTAACAATGCCGTAATCTTTCTCCATCCTATCGAAAAATGACACAGCTTGCGTCGCTCGACCGGCTCGAACGAGACGGTCGATCGACGAAGCAAACGTTTTGAAACCAATTACACCATTACCTCCAACAAGTACATCATGAATTATCTTAAAATCCTTCCTACGACCAAAATAATCAACGAAAAAAGACAGTACCTCATCAGTGAGCTGAAATTGAGGGGATTTAGAGGAAACCCATTTGAAGAAATCAAAAGCAGAACGAGCAGCATGAGGTGAATTATTGAGGGTTTGAAGAATAAGATTAGGAGAGAGAGTGATGTGAGAGAAAGAAAGGTCAAGGCGTTGTGAGAGGGAGAGAGAGTCGGGGGTTTCAGAGAGAGTTAGGAGTTCAGAGGAGAGAGAAAGGGCAGTTTGGTAATTGTCTTGAGTGGGATTAGAAGGGTTGGAGGAGAAAGATCGGAGAAGAGGAGAGAGAAAAATGGGGAGGTTGTAGGGTTTAGTGAGGGTTGAGAAATGGGGTTTTAGAGAGGTGAGAGATGGAGATGGAAGGTGGTGTGGTGGTGATGAGAGGTGGCGGAGGAGGAGGAGACGACGGAGATGCGGTGAGATTCGCATTGTTGTTGTTGTGGTGGTGGTGGTGGTGGTGGATGTTTAGGAGAGAGATTGTGTGTGTGTGTGAAAGCTGAAAACTTAAACGCAGGTTTAGAAAACCTAAGGTTTGGAGGAAGGAGGAAGATAGTTGTGAACTTGTGATTAAGTGTGGGAGGTTTCTTAGTAACATACGTGAGGTGATGCAAAAGAGTGGTGCTTGTCCGTTGGATGGGATTAAATTGTGTCCTCCCTAAATTGACACACTTTTAGTTCTTAGTGCCATTAGATACACAAAATCGATCCTTTAGAATTGTCTATAGGGCATGAGCATCATCAAAGAAGGTAAGAGTAGATTGGAGGTTCGGGGAGATCGTGTTTAGGAATCACGATACAAGCATGGAGTGAATTGTACTCCAACCGGCCAATTTTTCCAGGTTTGTAGGCTTGGTGGAAGTACCATTAATGAAGCCTAATTTGCCTGTTGCATTCAAACAAGTGTGAATTGCACGTGATCATTCATCAAAGTTGTCGCCTTTAAGTTGTATGGGGTAATAACATTACCATAGTTGTCGTTTGAGCCAACAAGGTAAAGCAAAGCCAAATTTTCTAACTTAGGGATATTCGATCCACCGTCGGTCATGATGAAGATGGCCGAAGTTCATCAGCTAGGGTTGCAGTCAATGCGAGTCGGCGTTGGAGTTTTGCGGTTCGATTATGTGATGAGGGTTTGTGTTTTTTCTTTCGGGCTATTCAATAGAAACAAATAGATTTTTTTTGTGGCTCTTGGTACCATGTCATATTTCAAGTAATATTGTGTTGTGATTTCATTAACTATGAAAAACATTAATTGCAATATAAAGGACAAATTCCTAATATCAATGAACTTAGGAAAATAACTAGTTTCCTAATCTAATTCTATCTTCTAACACTATCCAAGTTGGAAAACCATAACAAGTCTCATTGTTCAATATCATTGTCTTCTATGTCCAATAACAATTTTTCAACCTCATTAGAGCGAGCCAAACAAACCTCAGTAGACTGATGGCTTGTTTTTTCAAAAATTTTGCAAGTGCAAGTTATAGTTGAATCATGGGTAGTATATATTACCCTTTTGAATCTTTGTCAAACTCTTCTTTCAGTTAAACATGATAGACATATTGTCGGGTGAAACAACAACAAAACAAATGTTTGTGGACATTGCCATTGCAAACTTGTTCCCAAATATTTTACTTAAATTCAAATTAAACAACGAATTCATGTTGTAGGTAGAGAATGGAGGAAGAAAACATTGCAAGTTTAGGGCTTTTCGATGGATTAGAGAAGAAAGAGAGAATAATTTATGTGTGATACTAAATTTATGGCCAGTAAAAATGCATTATAATATGTTCTCTATCATATAACTAATATATTTCAACACTTAACTTAATATACTTCACGTTGAACTAATCCACTAGGAAGCAATTTATTAAGGCCAACATAACTAATAGGTCCAAGCGATTAACTAACTCCATTGTGTGTATGTTAACACTAACATGAGATCGTCTTTTCAAACGAACTCGTTAATTAATTAATTGTGTTACTTTATTTTCAGATAATAAATTAAACTTGATTTATTGACCTACCAAAATTATTATAATACTCTTTCTGTTTTTTATCATTGTCACTTTCCTATGCGCGTCTCCAATGCACCTCTTTGAACTTAAATATCTTCTATCATATATTAGTAAAAATTATAACGATTGAATATTAATAATGCATATATTGAGACGAATCAAACAAGACCTCACATGACTATATTTTTTCTTATAAATTGAAAAACATTGAGAAGATTCTCTCTAAGTATAAATAGTGGTGAGAAAGATAAAATAAATAAATAGAGGGAGTATCACATTTCTAACTGCTTTTTTCATGAGCTCGCTAAAGATAAAATAATCAACCTAAAATGCTCAATTGTTTACACTCGAAACTTTTAGATTGAGAAGAAAGATTAGTTGGTTGCATTGTGCAGAAAAGTCTACTCTCTCCTCGAAATGATCAATGGTTATCCTCATTACTAGTCATAGACTCATATATGGTCCTAATCATCTCTCTGATCACTGATCAGTGTCTTAATACTGAACTAAATTACTAATCATCACTTAAAGGGTCTCACTTTCATATTTTAAGTGTTTTTTTTTTGTTTTGCTTAAAACACGCACAAGAAAGCATGCGCACAAATTGATAAAATATTTTCACCTTGTGGACTTCCGATTGTTGTTGTTATGTTGTAGATCTCGATCAACAAGATTCGTAGGGAACAAGCTGATATTTTTTGGCCCACTAACATGTACTATACTTCCTCCGTTTGAAATTAGATGTTACACTTTTTATTTTAAGAAGTTTCAAATTAGATGTTATACTTTCATTTTGAGTAATAATTTTTCTCTATCTCTTTTTTTTCACATGGGACCCTTTTGTTTTCTTTTTCTATCTCTCTCCTCTCCAAAAATTGTATAGGAGTCTGTGATTTTAAAAGTGTAACAACTAAATTGAAACGGATGAAGTATTTATTTTTGTTTCTCTCTATTTTTTTTTTCCCTTTCACTTCTTTGAAAATTGAATTGAATGATACTATGTAGTTTTGCTCTTTTGGTATGTAAGGTAAAAGTATAAGAGAATATAGGTTGAAATTCGAATGGACAAAAACAAATAGAGCAATCTTTTAAATAAACCATAAATGATACTGGGCTAAGTTTATACGGACATTGATCAGAGTGCAAGATATTGCGAATCACACCCATAGTGTCATAGTGAGTTAACCAATAATGAATGTATTATGAAACATAGATGACAACAAAGAGATGGATTATGCATGTCCACCGATATTAAGAAAAAAATAATTTCATAACGAGTTGATGGACTAACTATTTCACATGTAAAAAGAAGAGGAAAAATGACTACTTAACAAATAAAAATACTTTATTACTTCATTTATTGTCAATTATCACATGTATAATGTACACCAAGAGGCCCAATACTCCCATTCACATTCGAGTATTCTTAAAATTAGAGAAAAATGAAAAGGTTAACTACGTAATGTTGATACTGGGATTGGACTACCAATATGATGTGATCAAATGACCTAATGTCAGGCCATCAAACTTTACGGTTTGTCCTTCAGACATATCTTTGATTCCTTTTTAATGTGCATTCCTCGTTGAGGAATGATAAACCTCTCTTTGCTAGATGTTTGCAAACATCTAGCAGGGGTAAAACTGTCAATATCTAAATAAGAGAGAGAGAAGAGTAAAATAAAGATATGATGAAATTATATCAAGATGGATGTCTATTTGTAGAGAATAAAAATATATGAATATTGGTATATTTTTTATTTTTTTATAATATATATTTTTTGAGATATAACAGTTTAAAAACTGTAAAAAAGTAAATTGTTTAGACAAACAATACTGTGACACCTGGGCAACTTATATGTTGCCACATAAAATTAGGTTTATCATTCCTCTCATTCATTATAACATACTACCCCTTTTTGAAACTTACAATTAAGCAGACGCTAGGATCATTTATATGATCTAATATCATATTAAAGTTGTAATTAATATGACAATTGGGTTTAGGGACTCAAGAAAAAGGCATACAAATCAAACCTATAAGGTCATGTGAGCTTAATGGTGAATTTAGGAGTTTGATTTACGAGCATAACAAAAAGCCGAAAGGTATTTTAGGTAAATTTTTTTTTTGTTTTTAGACAAATAAGTTAATTTTTTTTGTAAGGAACGAGGACAATGAGAATCCCTCTTTTAAAGGATGAAACTTGATTTTTAGAACTTCTGAGATTAGAAGTGATGTCAATAGCACCATACTATCACATGCTCATGTATTTAGATACTTGGGTTATTTATGGATATAAGAAGTTAGAAATTACATCTAAAATACAAACATACTATATTTTTCACAGGAGTGTACTTTAATTATGAGGTCAAACGAATCAAATATTATGAAGCCTTAATACAACGAAATTAAAAATTGAATTTGGGCCCTCGATTTGCATAGTTTGAAAGTAAAAAGATTATTAGAGATAAAATCTGCAATATTTCTTTTATGACATAAAATGACGAATACAATTAGCTCATAAAGAAAACGCAATTAAGAATATTTAAATAAAATAGACCAAAACCAATAATATGAAAATCACATAATACGAGGATCAAATATGAAGTACATAATACGATAGTTAACTATGTAATCAATACAATGTGAAAAGACATCTAAAAATATCTTTTAAAAAAGAACTATATATAAAATGTGATAAATTGAATATGAAATATTATGCCAAAAACCTGCCATATTTTAGGCCGAGTTGAAACTATGGGACTCGAATAAGTCAATGTTAATCACCTCTAGTCTTCTAGCACACAAATGAGTCACATAAAGTTTAATCCATAGATCTCGAAATATGAAATAAGAAGCAATGTTACTACTCCACCACCTCAATCTCTTTCATACACGACAAAATGTCCTCATCCTCATACTTTGGCTTTTAAAAACGCATACCAATTTTATACCATACTCTATCTATCTAGCAATACGCCAATATACTAGCTAGCAATACGCCAATATATATAATACTATCATCTTATCTCGACCTTGTGTAAGTTACTAGTGTTGCACAACAAACAAGTGAACAACCATGGTAGGTGGTCCAAAAAACGCCACCACTCCTCCACTCAACACTCACAAGCTCCTCCATCGAGCCACCTTCAACCGCCTTTACATGGCGGTTTACACGGTTGCCTTACTATCACTTCTCTACCACCACATACATACACTCCTCAACTCTCCTTCCACAACTTCCTTCATTTTCACCCTTCTTCTTCTCCTCTCTGATCTCGTCCTCGCCTTCTCATGGCTCTGCACACAAGCCTTCCACTTCCGCCCTATACGACGCCATGAGTTCATCGAAAACCTCGAAACAATGATCGTAAAACAAGCAAAGGAGTTTCCGGCGGTGGACATATTTATATGCACGGCTGACCCTTACAAGGAACCACCCATTGGGACGGTGAATACGGCGTTGTCGGTCATGGCATATGATTACCTGCCGGAGAAGATATCGGTTTATGTTTCCGACGATGGTGGATCTCAAGCTACTCTCTTTGCTTTCATGGAAGCTGCTAAGTTTGCTCGATATTGGTTGCCTTTTTGTAGGGAAAATAATGTTGTGGAAAGATGTCCTGAAGCTTACTTTAATGGCAGTTTCTACGGTAGTAGTTCACCTGACGCTCTTAAGATGAAGGTAATGTAATCTATCTAACCGTAATACTTCGTATAGCTAGCACAAATCGGCTAGACTTTTAGAATGTACTCCCCCGTCTCATAATAGAGTGTCGTGCCTACTTCATTTTTGGTGGGTCAAACTTTAAAATCTTTAACCGTATATTCTCATTTGTATATATAAAAAAACATATTTATGTGGGATCTTGTTAGATTCGTCTTAATGTGTAGTTTCATAATATCAACTTTTTATATTTTTTTTATTAATACGAAATTGAAGATATTAAAGGTCAAAGTTGCGTCTTGGAGACTGTGTAAAAAAGAAACAAGCAGTATATTATGAGACGGAGGGAATAATACGGGTACTTTTTCTAGGTCATGTGTTATTACGTGTACTCAATACTTTTCTTATACAAGTATATGTACCCAATCTTAAAATTTCAAAATCTTGCCGTTTTTAGTCCCCATACTCTAGTTCGAACCTGTATCCTTATCCATTTATGAGCAACTTAGCTTTTAAGTATAGATGTATCTCTATTATACTTCATCCGTTTCGTAATAAGTAAAATATAGAGAAAGTACACACATACCAAGGAATGTAGAGAGAAAGTTGGAACCACAATAAAGTAAAGTGATTAAACAAATAAGTTGTGGTCCTCTCTTACTTTTTAGTGGCATATTTATGATAAAAGTGAATTTTTTTTACTATTTAGAACTTGGTTTATTTAACTTATTATGAATATGTCAAATAAGAAAAGTGTTTCACTCATTGTGAAACGAATGAAATATATGACTTTAGTTTTATCATTTTTAACAATATATCCCTAATTAGAAAAGAAAACTACAACACTTCCTACTCATCCTTCAACTTCGCACGACGTCCATAGGTAAAGCCTAAAGGTACTTTGATATGAGTAGATGTGGGCATGGGACGGACTTGAAATTTAAAAAAAAATTTCCTCGGCCCGGCCTAGGCCCACGGGTAGGGCTCGTGCTTCCCGCGGGCCAGCCCATGTTTTATGTTGTATTTTTGACAATTTTAGGGTAAAAAACAAAGAAAAGGAGCGTTCGGCCCGCGGGCCGGCCCGCGCGGGCTCGTGCCGATGCGGGCCGGAAATGAAATTTCTTGACCGTGATAGGCCCGCGGCCCACGTAGCGGACAACAGGCCGGCCCGCGCAGCCCGCGTGCCGGCCCGGCTCATGCCCACCTCTAGTTATGAGGAAACATTATGCCCCAGAGACTTTATTTGGTTCAAAGTGAGGAAACCTTATACCCCAGAGACTTTATTTGGTTCACAACACTCAATTAGAATGAATACTCCATTATAGTAAATGTAGTACTTAAAAACCTTGTCAGCTCCCATTGACCTTTCCTTTTATTAGTACTATTGCAATAAGGTAACCTATAAAATAGAAGGCAGGAAAACAATTTCAGATGACAGCGCTTATATGCTGATATAAATCTAGTAAGGGTAAGCATATTGTTAATCGATGCGTAGTATTAATAATTAGTCATCATATTTAACACAGGAGTATTTAGTAACACAAATAGATCGTTATACTTATGTAGTACTCTAGAGAGGATGTGAAGATTGTGAACTACGGTAAATAAATGTACGTACTTTTTTTAATACATTTATGTACTTATATATTCTGTAATCTTGTTTCCAAATCATCATTGATAAATGAATCTAGTTAAGGATGTTAAAATTAACTTACTTTCACGGTTATAAGTTCTCATCCTACTATTCACCTTAAAAATAATTTAGGCGTTATGTGAACAACTTAAGTGTACTTTCTTGGTTTTTAATTACTTGCTACATTATTATTGACATAAGTTTTTAGAAAAGAATGATAGGTGTGATAGGAACCATAACTTTACGGGAAAATGACACGAAACTTATAGATAAAGAAAGATGAAAAAAGAGTTTGTCTTATAATAAACCGCCTACTTTTAAATCAAAATTAGGCAATGCTAAGCCCAATATCAAAAAGAGAATTAGCTCAATAATGACTAAATTAATTTCTTTCGGTAATTAGTTTAACACAAACTTTTATATGAGGCGGGCCACACCTTCAACTAATGGTGTGGCCACCCCTCCTCCTTTCCTTTTTCACGCCTCCCCTCTTTCTCTTATCCTTTTTTTTTTAACTCTTTCTTTTTCTTTTCTTCTTTTTTTTTTCTCCTCTCTCATTTTTTTCTATTTTTTGCCTCTTTTCTCTCTCCTCTTATTTCCCCTATTTTTTTTCTTATTTTCTCTTTTCTCTCATTTTTTTTAAACTTTCTTTTTTCTTATTTTTTCTCTTTAATGTCTCTCATTTTTCCTATTTTTTTGCCTCATTTTCTCTCTCATCTTATTTCCCCTATTTTTTTTTCCTATTTTCTCTCTCCTCTTATTTCCTCTTGAATTTTACCATTAACACATTGATAAATAAGGACGTGACCAGCTAATAATAAGTCTAAGCTATGCCTTATAATGATGCTCGTGTCCCCTTTAAAAAAACCCAAGCGTGAATCCGTTTTCGGATTACCATATCTGAATGTACGTGAAACCCTTATTATTTGTAACCTTATCTTATGATACGAGAAACCCATTACTTCATAATAAATAATATTATTATTTGTACCCTTATTTTATCATACGAATAACCCATTTATTCTACAAGTAACCCTCATATATATTTTCAAATGACCCTATTATATAAAAGTAACCTCATTAGTTAATAAAAGTAACCCTAATTACATGTTTGAGTAACCTTATTTATTTGTTAGTAACCTCATATGTTCGCAAAAGTAACTCTAGTTATTATATAATAGCTTGAAATGTTTATAGAAAGTAATCATAAGAAAGGTACAAGTAACCCATTAATTAGTTCATAAAAAGTATCCCCATTATATATATATATAAGTAATCTTATTTATTCATAAAAAGTAAAACGCGTTGCTTTTCAATGCTAAAGTGTTACTTTTAGTGAATTAGAGATTACTTTATCGAATACTAAGGGGTTATTCGACTGACATTAGGGATTATTTTTATAATGCTAAGGGGTTACTTAAACTGAAAGTATAGGTTACTTTTTGTATCTATAAGGGGGTTACTTTTTTTTGTAAATAGGGGTTATTTTTATTAAAACAGGGGTTACTTTTACTGAAAGTATAGGTTACTTTTTGTAACTGTAAGGGGGTTACTTTTGCTATAATTAGGGGTTACTTTTACTATAATTAGAAATTATTTTTTTGTAATATTAAGGAGTTACTTCTACTAAAAATATGTGTTACTTTTGTAATTATAAGGGGTTACTTTTATTAAAATTAGGGGTTACTTTTTAATTATAAGGGATTACTTCTACATTGAATAGAAGTTACTTTTAGTAATAATAAGGGTTTACTTTTATTGAAATTAGGGTTACTTTTTAATTATAAGAGTTACTTCTACAGTGAATAGAGGTTACTTTTAGTAATAATAAGGGGTTACTTTTTAAAACACTTCCTCTCACTCCTTTGAATCTCCCCTCTCTCTAAATTCTTTGCCCTTCTCTGTCTTCCTTCCTCCACCACAACTTTTTCTACCTTCCTTTCCCTTTATGATTGCAAATCAAACATATTGTTAAACACCAACCGAACTATAAACATAAATCAAGCAAAATTATGACAGACTGGATCCAGAATGCTAGCAAAATCAATTTATCTCGTACGCAATTCAAGTTTCCACAATAGCATTTTTCCTTCAACAGATGTGAAATGTACTCAATCAAGGAGTCAAATGTAAAAGTGAAATTGAATTGAAGGAGATCCGATTGACCTTTAATTGTCAAAATTGCCCATAGATATGCAAAAATTTTCCAAAAAGAAGAAAAGCAATGCTCAAGAAACACTAGAGAGGGTCAATCTCAAACTTCATATTGTTATGATATTTGTGTAACTGAAAATCCAAAAAATTGGTAATGTTAATTTTGGCTTATTGGATGATGACTAAAGTTGGCTTAGAATATTTTCTCGATTGTTTTGGAGTGGAGTTGGACCTTTATTAATTTCTGCTTTTTATGATAGTGAACTTTCCGGAAGATGAGTATTCCCCTAGATCTGAGGAGGGAGGAGGGAGGAGGGAGGAAGGAGGATCGAGGAGGAACTGGGGTGAGAGGAGAGAGAAAATGAGTGTAATTTGGGTAGTTGTGGGGGGAGGCATGTATGAGTGTACTGATGAGTGTATGACCCGTGTGTGTAAATCAAGTGGGCAGGGAAGGAGGTGGCCACACGGTTTGGGTTTCGTGTGGCTTGTTGTACAAAAAATGCATTGTTAGTTTAATTCATTTAATGACTAGGTCTACTTTTATATTAAAATTAAACAGTCTTTTTTAATAATTTTTGATGAAAAAATAAAGAGTAATATTTGATATTTTTTGATGGATCACGATTATCAAATAGCTAGTAAAAGAAGACGAAAGAAGTGTTGAATTCGACTATATTCCTACATGTTTGCACAAAGTACAAAAACAATTATTGAAACGAATTTCCAACACAAATCTTAATTACTTATCACCACGGTTAAGAGTTTTCAGACCGATCAAATTTGGTCCCGAACATGGCTCAAAGATCTTTATTGATATGCGATTGTCTAAAGAGATTGCAAATTGGCAATCATATTCACGTGGGCTCAGCAATGAAAGCGGTAGTACCGCAATAACAACCAATAATGACATCAACTTCAAGATGGGGTTAATTAATAGCTATATAGTTGGAATCAAGCAACAATATGTTGAACATTCTTTTAATCTGCTGAATATTCCGTATAAACCAAAATTGATATTTGAGATGACTCCACTCCTATTCACTATTGCGTATATTGAGAGTAAGGCTATGTTTAGTTTATCTGGAATTTTTTGATCTGATATGAACTTATCTGATTTGATCTGAACTTATTTTTTTTAATTTGATTTGATCTGGTCTAAACTGATCTGATTTGAACTGATCTGATCTGAATTGATCAGATTTGATTTGATTTACAAGATCTTATCTTTTAGATTTTTCTCAATATATAAGAAAAAATGTAGTCATATGGGGTCTTGTTTGATTCGTCTCAATGAGTACTTTATTAATATTCAATTATTATAATTTTTACTAATATGTAATGAAAGATATTTAATAGTAATAATGATTTTTAAATATAAGCATGATGTGATCTGAACTTATTTTTTCTGCTCTGATCTGATCTGATTAGATCTGAAATAAGCAAAAATAAGGTGAACTGAACATAACTTAAGTGATGATAGCTTAATAGTTAGAACATTTCTTTTGATTTTTTTTTAAAAAGAATTAATTCTCATTCTTGACAAGTTGGAATCTCTTTTATTCTCTCGAATTTATCAAGATTTCTAGTTTCTTACCAAGAAAAAAACTCCTATTATGTACAGTACTGCACAATTTCGATAACCATTACAGATTTTACTTTACTCCTAACTTTGTGAAGTTACTACGTTGGTACAGTGAAGTTGTATAAATTTTGATAGAGTATAAATCTATTCCTGGGGCCTCAACCATCAGCTTAAACTTTTGGTTGAGTTGATCCTTTGATATGGTATCAAGCGTCAACGTGACAAAAAGGTCACGGGTTCGTATCTCATTCACCCCTTCTTTTCAGTGGAATATTTAGCGCCAGGTATAGGCCTCAACCATCAGCTTAAACTTTTGGTTGAGTTGGTCATTTGACAAATTTGAACAAAATATGATTATTGATTAGCTAAGTCTTTTTGAGGGAGTATTATATTATTATATAATGATGTTAGTCGTTTGGATTAACATAATAACATTAGGTCATTGAGTGTGCTTGCAGATTATGTATGAAAGCATGAAGGGTAGAGTTGAAAATGCAGTAGAAAGTGGGAAAATTGAGGAGGAGCATATTGATGATAACGAAGAAATGCAAGAGGCATTTGCGAAATGGACTGACAACTTTACTCGTCAAGTTCATCCTACAATAATCCAGGTTGGTTTACTATTCAAATCATGTAAATAATATGATACTTCTATGTTTATATAAATTCATTAATCAAGTGTTATAAAGGTGAAACATCTATTTTTTGATAGGTAAGTTATTTATTTATTTTGACAATATAGCATTTTAATAAATTTGATAAAAGTGAAGATGGGCCTGAACAACACAATAAGGAGGATGAGAGTTCAGTCTGCATACAAGTCCAAAATAAGTTCCATACTAAAACTAATTGATAGTAAGAGTAAATCCTCTAACTTATATTATGATACTTTTTCTTCTCATTCTCCAATGTGAGACAACTCACATGTGCACAACATGTATGGAGTTTAACATTTATCAAGTAGAATACATGTTAAGATAATCGTTTCATTGCGATATGTAAGATCATTCAACTGAACATTATCTATTTTTTTTTTTTGATCCATATGAGCCACAAAGGCAGTACAAAGTACAAATAAAGAGAGGGGGATTCGAACCTGTGACCTATCGTTCACATCACCTCAATCTTAACCACTAGGTCAAGACATCCTTGGTTAACATTATCTAATTAATTGACAAGTGATCTACCTAAATTGACAAATATCACAAATAAGTACATGCACCCAAGTGCATATAGAGCATGGTTCACCCTTTTTTAAACTACGTCATTTTATCATTTTTAGAGTCTATAATTTTAAAAAACTATTGTTATTTGTTCCCTAAAATTTTGCAACTAAAAATTTCTTTTTCAAATTTAAATTTAAAAGGTATATGTTCTTTTACCTTAAATATATATGTTCATTTACTATATATTCTTTAATTTCATTATAACCTTTGTTCTTTTATAAATATAAATTTACATATTCTTTAATTTCAAGTCGTGTATTTTTTTTTAAGTAGAAAAGTTGAAAAATATTCGTGTTCTTTTATATAAATGGTATGCTCTTTTTGGTATATAATGATTAATGAGCATTATAAATCCTAGTGTATAATCGTATTGAAGTTTGGGTGTTTCAGGTTTTACTAGCTAATACGAAGGACAGAGACGTTAGTGATAAATTGATGCCTAACTTGATCTATGTCTCTAGAGAGAAAAGTAAGATGCATCCCCATCACTTCAAGGCAGGTGCACTCAATGCTTTGGTAAGCATATATTTTCTCATGGAAAATTCTACGATGCTACGATTGTCTTTTCAAGATTACAAACATTATAAGAGGTAACCTAAAAACATTAAAGAATTTGTCTTGTAAGAGACCGTCTAATTTTAAATTAAAATTAAGCAATAATAAGCTCAATATTAAAAAAAGAATTAGCCCAATAGTGACTAGGATGATTTTTTTCGATGACTAATTTGCTTCATTTAATGACTAGGTCTACTTCTATATTAAAATTAGACGGGCTCTTTTAATAATTTTTGTACTAATAATATTAGTTAAGTTGTGCTCATTTACACTTCTGTACACAAGTTTTTTTTGGTTCATCTAGTAATTATTTAAGATATTATACGGAGAATTTAAATTATATCATTTTATTCCTTAACGCCAAATATAATACATAAAAGAGCTAAAAAAATTCCGCGAAATTTCAAAGAGTATATAACTTGAAATACTAATTTCAGATTTTTTTTTGCTTACCATATATGAAAATCTCTCCTTTTTCTAGTGCAAACATATCATACATTATTTATTTTACGTTAATCCAATGACCCACTAAAAGTTCAATTTCGTGTCTAAAAAATGTTGACATATATATTTAAAGGAATTAGTGATATAGAAATACATTATATTAATCCACAACAACGATAAAAAAAAAAAGATTCCTTATACTTCCTCCGTTTCGTTTTAAATGCAACAAATGAATATTTTGAATCTTACAAATAATACCCCTTTGTTGCATTTAAAATGAAACGGAGAAAATATTTATATTCTTGTTAGGTTTTAAATTTATATTAACATGATCTTGACTTTGTTGTTTTGTGGTTAATGAAAAGGTTCGTGTATCAGCAACGATGACAAATGCACCAATAGTGCTAACTTTGGATTGTGACACATATTCAAATGATCCACAAACCATTAAACGGGTTTTATGTTACTTTTTTGATCCTGAGATTCGATCCACAACAGCATATGTTCAATTTCCTCAGATCTTTCGTGGGCTCAACAAAGGCGATATTTATTTTAGTGAACATAAACGTCTTTTCCAAATCAACCCATTAGGAATGGATGGGCTTTTGGGCCCAAATTATGTGGGCACTGGATGCTTCTTCCAACGTCGTGCATTCTTTGGATGTCCATCATCTTTTATCCAGCCCGAAATGCCTGAACTTAGCCCCAATTATGTAGTAAAGAAGCCCATTGGGTCAGTAGAGACTCTTGATTTGGCCCATCGTGTTGCTGCGTGTAACTATGAGAACCACAATGGATGGGGCATAAAGGTAAAAAGTTGTCTTCATTATGTTATGCGTTTCAAAAATAACCTTTCCTTTATTCTTCAATTTTTTTTTCAACTAAACACACCCGACTACGTGACAAGTTCTACATCAATAGAAAAAAACTAGTTCGTTTTAAGGTGCATTCTTTTCACATGGATTATTCTGAACTTATCTCAACTTAATAAAACTTATCAAAGTTTATTTAATCATTTTATGAGGTGTTAAAATTCATTTAAATCTACGTAGAACTTGATATATGATATATCTAAAACTTATTTAAAGGTGAGGAGAATACAACTCCACAAAAACTTATTCTTCCTACTTTTCGTTTTAAATGCAATAAAAAGGTATTATTTGTAGCATAAAAAATATTACTTCCTCCGTTTCATAATAAGTGACACTTCTCTCTTTTATGTGAGAGCTTTTTTTAAAAGTGTTTCACTTATTATGGAACGGAGAAAGTACTTTGTTGCATTTAAAATGAAACGGAGGAAGTATGAAAATATAAATGTGTTACCCTTTCACAAAATTGACTTTTACCTGATTTGGGATGATTCATCTTCTTCTCATATATGACACACTTATTTTTTTTTTTTTTTACTATTTTGCTTAGAATCATAAACCAAAGTGGTTGTTTTGATTGTGCAGTTGGGCTTTCGGTATGGGTCATTGGTTGAGGATTATTATACGGGCTATCGGATGCAATGTGAGGGATGGAGGTCCATATTTTGCAGCCCAAAAAGGTCAGCATTCTTAGGGGATTCACCTGTCACGCTAATTGATCTGCTAAGCCAATGCAAGAGGTGGACTAATGGGCTTCTTGATGTGCTCTTCTCAAAATACAGTACTATAACATTTGGTTTCCAGAAGATGGGCCTACTCATGAGTTTCGCTTATACCTACTACGCAATTTGGCCCATTCTATGCATTGCATTGACTATTTATGCCTTCATTCCTCAGCTTGCTCTCCTCAATGGAATTTCCACCTTCCCACAGGTAAACTATGTAAATCATTTCAAAGCTCATTTGCGTTGTTTTTTGGCGTGTTATGGAACTTTTTTTTAATAATATTTATCTTGTTGTCCAATCTGTCCATGGTGTTCAAGGGATAGTATTTACTTGAAAGTTCATTTAGGCTCCCTGGAGAATAGCAGGTGATAGCTTAATGATGATGATATAATCTTCGATTTTAAAAATTCTAGGATCGAATCTCATCCCTTACAAAAAGATTCTTGCTTTCCTTTCTCCTTGCAAAGAATTTCATCTTACCTTTAAAAAGAATATTTAGGCTCCATGACTAATGCATTTTATATTTTACACTTGGGGACACCCAACATCCAAGAGTATATTTTGTTCATTTCTCATTTCAAGTTTGGTCTAATGGTAAGGATAACCTTCCAATTTAAGGTAGGGGTTCAATCTCCATTGTGGGCACTTTGGGAGAGGATTTTCCCTTACCCATATCTCCATTTGTGGGCACTTTGGGAGAGGATTTTCCCTTACCATCCCCACTATGGAAGTGTCTCCATCTAACAGAGCCCTTCATCTTACCATGGGGTCCCTAGTGGGAGCTAAAAAAAAATTAAGAGTTCTAAATGAGTAAAAAACGAAGAATGGGTAAAAAGAACAGTGTTGATTTAAGGTATACCATGTATACGCAATGGATTAGAACTGATCAAAGTGTGCCTGGTCCGAAAAAGGCCCAGGCTTAGGTTGATATATTGGGTCCGAATTTTTTTGGTTTGGAACGGGTTTTAAGTAGCCCAAAAACAAGTTTTCAGTTCAAAATTTAGCTCGACCCAATATCGGCCAAAAAAAGGGGATATGGCTACAAAAGATTGGCGTCCGGGCCGCTCTGACTAATGGGCAATTTTTGTATGGACGGTCCCGACCTGGCCCGCGTTTTGATCGTCTCTTACTATAAACTTTGATCAACTAATGGGATGATGACAATTGACGAATATAAGAATTTGTACTCTCTTATCTACCAATTACTAGAAGCTGAAAGGAGTATAAGTGATAAAAGGCACACAAGAATCTCAAAACTTATATACATATTGGTCTCATTGTTCGAATACTTATACTTCTATATGATACTTCTTATTAATGGTCAAAGTCGTATATGGTACAGATATCAGACCCCCGGTCCCTATTATATGTATTCCTTTTCGTTGGAGCCAACGGAAAAGATCTCCTAGACTTTCATCTTGAGAATGGAACATTTCAAAGGTGGTGGAATTCTCAAAGAATGTGGATGATTTGCGGACTCTCAAGTTTCCTCTTCGGATGCATAGACTACACTCTTAGCTCCTTAGGCATCGCCGTGCGTGGATTTGATCTCACGAGCAAAGTGCAAGACGATGAACTAAGCAAGAGGTACGATCAAGGGACTTTCGAATTCGGCGTCGCATCACCTATGTTTGTGCCTATGACAATGGCTGCAATAATCAACGTTGTTTCCTTTGTTGTGGGATCAATTGGGTTGTTTCGAAGCGGAATTCGAAATATGGAGGGGCTAATCTTGCAGATTTTGTTGTCTGGTTTTGTGGTGATTAATTGCTGGCCAGTTTATGAAGCTATAGTGTTTAGAAGTGATAATGGAAGGATGTCTACTAAGATCACCTTAATTGCAGCATTTTTAACCTCAATTATGTGCTTGCTTGCTTATTAGCTTACGGTGTATTGTTGGAAGTTACGATCACTTTTGTTCAATCTGGTTGATTTTTCGCAATTTTCATTGTGAATTGTAACTATCAATATTTGTTTACTTGCGCATTCGTAGAAAAATATACAACGATGTTATGAATAAAACAAAATTCTAGAAAAAGTTATATACATATATATAAATTTATGCGTTTTATAGTCAAGTGTTTATTAGTACTCCATAATCGAGACATTCAAGAAGAATAGATTATAGGTACTACCGTCTATAAATTTAGACTCTCTCGATTAGTATGGCCTGTTCTTTCCAGCTTATTTTCAGTTCAGTTCAGCTCATGTTTTATGTCGAAGAGAACCGGCCCGTAGTTGATTTTCATATTTTGCTTTAGCTTGCAACTTATCGTAAGTTATATTATACTTTTATGTTGCATAATATAAATTATTTTCAAATGTTACACATTTTGGATGCGAATTGCTGGCTGATTTCATGATTACCATAAAAAAAGTATAATATAACTTACGACAAGTAAATTTTATCTATCTTATTTTCTTCTATTCTATTACAAAATTTTGGGGTCAATCTTTTTCCATCTAGACCAACACCAAGAACAACGCCCGCTAGTAAATTTTTGTACATTGCACTAAGGCAAATCCTATGACGCATATTCTACCACCGCAAGAAGTTCATACTATATACATCCGCAACATATATCACCATGACTTATCCAATTGACCATCGGATGTTCAATGCTTGAGATTGGATTTTTTTCTACATCTCGAGGAACATTCCTACACCACGTACGTACTGACTTGGATGATAACTTTATAATAATTTCGTTAGTTTATGGTATTTACTCAAAACTTGTTTGCTTTAGCCTTTAAGCATTAGACGTCTTTTATTAAGTATTGTTACTACTCGAAGATGGCTCGTCAACAATTTGGATTACATGTTCTCCTGATCTCGAAGAA
This sequence comes from Beta vulgaris subsp. vulgaris, assembly GCF_026745355.1. Classification (NCBI taxonomy): domain Eukaryota; kingdom Viridiplantae; phylum Streptophyta; class Magnoliopsida; order Caryophyllales; family Amaranthaceae; genus Beta; species Beta vulgaris. The sequence continues at coordinate 1,857,292 of NC_079206.1, read as the reverse complement.
TTGTGCATGTCTAAGCTACTAGTACTACGTTCAACATTTTCTTGTTCATGCTGCGCCTGCGGGGCTATGTTATCATTTTCGTGACTTGTAATGTCTGGCTCAAGACCAGAAGGACGGTCCATCTTTAGTGCAGGTAGCACGGCGCACCTACATAGGGGACACGTAGCGTTGGTTCGAAGCCAATGGCGGATGCAATCACCGTGAAATATGTGTTTGCACAATGGTAATTGCCTTAGCTCCTCTTTCAACTCAAACTCTCCCAAGCAAACGCAACATCTGTGGAGGGCATACAACAAGCATATAGTTAGCTAGAGGTTTCTTTCTTGAAATTACTAGAAATTTCAATGAGAGCAATAATAATCTCTCTTGTTAAATTGTCTGAAATAAAACATATGATCATGGCCAAAAGTTACACATAAAACATCAAGGTTCAAGCAAAATATGCAAAAAGCTACATTATTCTTCTAATATTAGGTAACTACGATGTATTTTTCATTTTATTTTTTATTAGAAAATTAAGTCAACCCAAAGGCTAACCCTTACAAGGCTACTAGCCTGTAGGAAACACCAACACATTAGCTGGTAAGGCATGCATAGCATGCTAAGGAAATACCCCAACATAATCCTGGGGGTAAGAATCGAACCCGTGACCTTAGGGGATAAGGGGGAGCGTTCTACCCACTTAAGCTAACTTCTATCCTTTATGGTGTATTTTTCATGATGTAGTAATCTATTTGCTCAAGAAGTTATACTTGTCTTAACATTTAAACAAGTAATCTGATCACGAAACCAACTCAAAAGTTCAAAATTTATATACTTGTAATGGTAGATTGGTAGTGCACTCTGACATTCTTCAATGTAAGGCTAGAGACAAGAGTAGGCACACAAAATTACTGGTACAAAATTCATGAAATGTCACTTTTCTCATGTTAAGATTTGCAACTTGTTCACTTTTCTTTCTTATTATGGTCATTTTCTCTCTCAAAATTATTCAGCAAATATAGTGAGCATCTAACAAATGCGTCAATGATTCATCCTTATATGCAGCAAAGTGGAGTTGAGTTGGGGGGACCCTTTTTCTTTCAGATGAAAGTTCCACTCGGTAGTATTACTAATTAGTAATTACTATTAGTATCAAAACTTTATAAAATTAGCATTATAATGATGTGGTATAATTATTTCTCTCACTCAGACTCCATCCATTTTCGTTAAGACTTAAGAGTAGTACTCTGATTAAAGTATTTTTATTTTGCACAACTTCAACTATTAGTATCTTTATTTATCTATTTAAATTTTAATGTATGAACACCATGTCACTAATCGATGGTGCAATATGAGTGATTGAGTAACATAATAGGTAGCTTGTAAGAATTATTAAGGTTGTAATGGAGTTACAAAAGTTGCTAACAAGCACAAACAAGTTGCTCATAACACATATACTCCATGGGGTTACTCATATATATCCTAATATTGCAACTGCAATATGTCACACTGAAGACACACTTAATAACCAGATAATCAAAATTATATAAAATAAAGTTGAATTAACAGAAAAATTAATTTAGACTAGTTATCTTTGTTATACAAGATAAGAGAAGAGGACTTGACGTCTACCCTAAATTACAAATATACTCTAAAAAAGATCAAAGTCGTCTTTACAAACTTTCTGAAAATATAAAACATAACAAGGCCAAATTAAACAATATTTCTATCAAATTTTAAGGTAGTTTCTCAACTTCATTAACTTAATTTTCTTTAAAACAAGAATTTAGATAAATGTAATCATGCTGTATAACTTTCTATTTGCTTTTACATGCATCCCATGCATATAACATTAATATAAAACTAATGAAAGAAAATTTTATACATAAAAAAATTATGATAATGGATCCGAGGATGTAAATTATTATGAGAATACTATACAAGAAAAATTAAAAAGCAAAGCTTCCAATTATTCTTTTGGAATTTATTTCATTAGATTGAAAGGGTAGCAGGTAGGAATATGCTTACAATAATAAAGTTGAACCCTCCACTAATTAAACCCTATTTAGGCCACCTAGATTTAACACATCACCTAAAATAAAAAAGAAGAAGAAAAGAAGATGTAAAGAAGTGATACAATCACTAACTCATAAAGCATAGCATTATCCTAAGAATTTTCTAATCAATAAGATTGATCATATAATTAGATTAAACACAGTAAATAATCATTCGCTTACAGTGAATCTCGTGCCTTTAATTCTTCATCAAACTCAACTGCTTGAAGCTTGTCTTTCATTTCTCCTTTGATCCCCAGACTCCATGGCTAAAACCCAAAAAAGAGAGAAATCATCAAGAATATGATTTGTAATACTTCAATATGCATTTTTATCATTAGCCTAATTTAAGTCTGTTTACCAAGATTATTTGAAACAGTTTAGACACTTGTAAATAATATATCATGTAACCTTAAGATCACAAGTTTGAATTTTACTACCAATACTTCGAGTGCTAAACGAGAAACTTTTCATTTTTTTGCCCGTACTTTCAAGTGCCTGACCTATTAGAGTTCGAGTAAAAAACTCCTAAGAGATTATTCATGTTGATTACTAAAAAGTCACGTAGTCAGGAAAATCTCATTATGTACAACTATATATATTCGAAACATCAAGAAATTTTCTATGATTAGACTAGAAAAACATTGAAGCATGAAAAACAAATTTGTAATGTGAAATATTATAGTAGTAAAATAAATAGTTTAAGTGAAGAGAGGGAAATCTTACTGGGGAAAGGAAAGAGACAGAGTGATGAGCTGATTGTTGTAGTCTTGGGGGATGTACTGACATATTATTGTTGGCTCTTCTCTTAAGATAAAAAAGATAAAAAAGTAGAAATAAAATTATGGAAAATAAAATTGGGATTGAAAAAATAAAAGCTTGATATAATTTAAGTTGAAGTTCTTCAGGGTATAAATTAGGATTTGGAGGGATTGGATCTTCTTCATGTCTCCCCATTATATAATTTAAGTACTTTTTTGTTTGTTTGATAAAATTCTGAAGTTTAGATATATATAGAGAGAAGAAAAGAAGAGACTTTTGGTTCTTCTGATCAGTTTGTATTTATATATAGTTTCAAAAAAGTATTTACTTTTTCTCTGTTTCAATTTAGTTATGACACTTTCTATTTTAGGACGTTTCAATTTCGTTGTGACACTTTCATTTTAGGTAATAACTTCTCTTTATCTCTTTCCTATCACATGAGACTCTTTTATTTTCTTTTTCTATTTCTTTCCGTTACAAAAATTGCATAGGAGTCCGTGATTTTAAAAGTGTTACAACTAAATTGAAACGGAGGGAGTAATAATTTTTTATGTTTTTTAAAAATTAATTAAACTTTGGAGGGGTTATTAAAGGATCAGTTGAGAAAAGGACCATTATAATAAGTTGCTTTTGTACACAGAATAGGAGGCTGGAAGGGAGCTTTTTAGATGAACCACACATGATATGATGATATAATATTCTGCCTGTTTATTCATTTTGATGGGACAAGCCCATGAGTCTCCACTATGAGAGGAAAAGGGAGGAGAGAGAAAATATTAGAAAATATTATGGAGGCCCAACATAACACCAAGCACACTTGGGGCCCTACATGATGCTCATCCTCTCAACTAAGTGGGCCCAAATTTTCATCCCACATTCTCTCAATTTGATAAAAAAAAGTTCCTCAATTGTGGATGATAGGCAAGATAGTTAAAATGATTGGATAGTTCCCAAGGGAGGTAAAAAAAGCCAAAAAGTAAAGAAAGGAAGTTGGTGATGAAAGAGAAGTTATGGATATAATTTATTTTTTTAGGTTTTTTTTTCTTTTGAACTTAACTGAAATAAATTAATAAACTGAATTTATGTGAACTTAACTTAATTTGTTTGAATTGAATTGAAGTTAATGAAAACTATAAGTAAAAACTAATTGAATTATACTGAATAATTGAATTTGTCTGAAATGAAATGAATTGAATTTTCATTAATTCAATCCAAAAAAATAGAGTCTTAATCAATGTATCTTGAAGAAGTTTATGTGTCTGTTAAATTTGAGATTTAAAATGAGGTTTTAGTTTTACCTAAAGGGTGCAATGCAATAGAATAATTCCTTTTTTTTTTTAAGATGAGATTATCAAGTTTAACATGTATTCTATTTTCCAAATTAAAACAAGAAGTTCAGCATCATTTTCATTGGACAAAATCTCATGTTTAATTCGTTCGTAATTATACACTAGGGTTTTATGAAAAGAAATGGTAAAGATGTTTCTGGTGAGTGGTGACATTAGATATTACAAAGGTAATTACAATTATAGGGAAATTTTAATAATATTTGTCTTGGCAATAATAGATAATGTCTTGGAAAGATCTTTAATTACCAAAAAAATTAGCACGATAATTGATTTTTCTCTTTTAACCCCATTTTAATTATTTGTGTTGAACATATTTGGTTTAATTAATTAAATCTTGGCGATGTACACTAGGTGGGTCAGGTCAAGTTATGAGGTGAGCCACGCCAAGTCAAAAGACATGTTGTTTTAAGAAAAACGTACTCATACTATTTTATGTGGGTGGTATGGATCATGAGATACGATAAAACTAGAAATTGTGAAATTTTTGTAACAATTTGCCTAAAAATTGGGCTAATTTAGTTGGCTTAAGGAGAATCGAGCGGACCTGAGTTGGTGGATTAGAGGTTTAGCCACCCTCTAGGTAATCTGGATGCATGCTGGTTTGGCGGAGCTTAGGTTTGTTGACTCGACTTTGTGAATTGTATTCTAGTCGAGATATTGATCATAATTTTTTTTCCCATTTTTGGGAGATGCCATAAATATCTTATTTAATATAGAACTCTAATCAACCAATTTTGTTTGCTTCAATTGAAGTATATAAGGTAACTTTTGGCATATTAATACTTTTACCGACAATTAGAAGCAATGTTGTTGAAGACCTAGCTAATCACCTATAGCCAGGCAAGAGAGTTGGTTCAACACATCTATAATTCAGTGACATATCACCAAGTCCACACCACCTTATATAGGTAACAAATAACGATAGTGTACCATTTTAACACCAGCTAGTTAGTGGTGGTTCAGTTAGACCTAACCTCGACAAATCTGCTAATTTGTCCTTCTAAATCATGGTGTAAGTATCAATTAATGGGAAATCCTAATTATGAATATGATCAGTTTCAGATAAAGTTATGGATTGTGTCGACAATTATTCTTAAAATCTCACTTTAAGACAGAAAAGAAGGTAGCTATAAATATCTTTAGCACCTTGAAAGGACAAAAAGGAGCGGTCCGTAGTTTCTTGGCTTTCATTAATTTGCCGCATCTTCTATAGCGATAAGCCAATAAACACGAACATATTCTTGCTATCATATGTAGTTTTAACTCAAATATGGTGTATTAGGTAGGACTGTGAAAAAACTGACCTAATCCATTTATCGAATTCGAATCTTATTTGAGATGAGCGGGGTTGGGTTGAGATTTTATGTTAACGATTTATAAACTTGCAACACGAGGCCCTGTCCTGTTTAGTGACAAGTTTATAAATTGTGTTGCAAAGGCTAATGGGTCTTAATTGTTTGACTGTGGTTGAATTATCTACCTTGGAAATAAGGCAAATAAGTGCATTACACAAACTTTCCGGGATTCAAATAATCATATGTTGCATTTGCATCTAAAAAAAATAGAGTTATTAGTATATGTGTAACTATGCGTGATAATGCTGGCATGTTCACGAACAGTTAGGATTGGCTCGATTTCGGACTCAGCTCGAGTTAGCAATCTAAGCTGAAAATAGCTCGCCTTAGCTCGTGAACAAGTTCAATTATTCTTTTATATAAAAATATATATTTACATATATACATAAATATATTTAATCTACATATTACACAATAATAAGTTAATAGTTTCCTTGTAAAAAAAACCTACAAATCTCAAAAATTAGAAAAAAAAACATGTAAAAACTAGAGGTTGTTAATTCGTAAACAGCTCGAGCTTGGCTCGTTTAGCATTTGGTCAAAGCTTGGCTCAGACAAAATTCGTCTCTCGAGTTTCGAGCTCAAATAAACTTAAATGCACACGAGTCGAGCTGACCATAGTTAGAATTGATGTAATTGTTTGAAAATGTTTTACAACAATTAAATAGAGAAAAAAATATTGCGGTTAAGCGTTTACTCAAAAATCATAACTGCAACTGTAACCGTACCGTTTAATCGTTAATTTTATCGGTACGATAACCACCCATTTAGACCGATTTTTTGGTATTTCGACACAGTATTTCGGTTTCGGTTTTTTATGAACACCCCTAGTGACAGGGGCAGAGTAGGGGAGGAAGAATGGTGGCAGGGGAAGGGGGAGAGAGAGAGAGAAAAAGGAGGAAAGAAGGAAAATCGTTTTTTAAAAAAAATGTATTTGTTGAACAGGTAACCAGTCAATTGGGACCGTTTTCATAAAATATACCCCAAAGTTGAGATTACTGAGAGCAACTCCAATAGTAGAGCATAATGGAAGTTGGCTTGGAGTGTCACATAGATTTTTCTAGCTAACTCAACTTTAAGCTAAAACTCCCATGCACAATGATTACCCAATATACTTGTTGCTTGACTAGATTCCACTTGAAGTAAGATAGTTTTTTTTAATAGAGAAGAATATAAAAATTATTTATCAAAATTTCCACATGGTCCCACATCTTTAGCTTAAACAAATTGGCTTGATTAAGCTAGATTGGCTAGCAAATGAAATTTCAGCTACTCACTCCAATGGTTGAGCTAATTGCTTAACTTTTTTTTTTTATTTGTTAGCAAGTCCCTAATGCTCACCATTGGAGTTGCTCTTAGAAACAATCTTTAGTTGAGATTGAAAATGGCGAAACGCCCTTAATTGAAATTGTTCCTATGAATTTTTCCTATTTAAAAAGAACCAAGTAGTTTGAGTAGTCAAGGTTATCAGCCTAGTTAAATAAGTTTCACACATTTACATAATTACCCTAAATACTTTTACATCAGCGACTCTTAACACCCAAAAGATCAATTCTGAGTTTCTGACATGGCAGCCACTCAACCTTAGTTCTCAAATATCTCTTTTTCACTTAAAAAGATCCTTAATGAGCTTATTAAGCATAAGTTAATAATCACATAAATTTCTTGTATGTGGTTTGAAGACAAAAGATAAAAGAAATTTCTGTTACTATATGCATTTACTTTAACTGAGAAGCTTATCTAGTCTTCCTATATGTTTTTATAACCTCCGATGGAAATAGTTAACTAATATTGTTTGTGTAATTGTATGCATATAATTTGCTTGTACTGGAGTTATAGTGGACTCAAAAGTAGTTATCCTCTACTCTCTAATTAGATTTATGGAAGCAAAGTCGCGTCTGAAAATGATAAGCATAAGATCTTTCAACTACATCATCAAATCAGATTCTTTGATCTTTCATAGAATTATATAAATCTCACACGTACCTCTCTTTTCTTATAAAATGGGAAAGGTGGGGCTATGTTTGAGCATTAAACGTATTTTAATTTTTATGGTAGAAATCCAGAGTCTATTAGCATTAAACGACGTGTTATTTATTCAAAGAACTGCACCAAAGAGTGTATATATAAGAATTGAGGTTGATTCAAGTGGTGAGCTTTCCCATCTTTTTTTAGTAAGGTTTAGGGTTTAATTCATATTCTAATTAAGCCTTTACTTAGTATTTAAGGAGTGAGGGGGGTTGGGGGTGTCTGACTTGTAATGAGCCTTTGAGTGGTGCGAGGACAGTCTAAAAGAATTCTTCTTACCAATTTTTTTAAAAAAAAAGGATTTATATGATAAAATTAGTAGTTTTAGGGAGTAATTATTAACTATGATAACTAATTTCAAAGCATTTAGTATTTGCTAAAATTAGTTGGATTTTGCGGGAGCAAATAATGAACTACTACTATATTCGACCATCAAAAGTTACTTTGAAGTAAACTTTAAATTTGCAACATTTTGTTACTTTCACCTTTGGTTAAAAAATTTTGGGCTTGGTCAAATTTCTATAAAATCTTTGCCAAAAATACGTTAATCTAATTTTGAGGCATGTATCTAATGTTTATATTAAAAAAAAACATGTAGGACAAAATAAAAAAACTTCTTAATAAGTTACTAGTTTTATATGCACACGATACTTGTGAAAGCATATAAATTGTTCATATATAATAGAGATACAGATACAGATATTTTGTTTTTCTAATTAAAATAAGTAGTTAACCTTCCTTTTTTTTTTGTTTTTTTGTATCTCTCATATGTTGCCTTATTGTTCCTAACTAGCAACCAAAGAGACTATGATTGAGCTGCGGAAAAACGCACAACAATGATAATATCGCATAGATTCCCAATCAAATATACAAGTATGAAGTATGTATGTGTTAATTAGTGGAGTATAGTATAGTTTACGACTTTATGTGGCCGTCCCTTTGAAGTGGTAAATGAGCAAAATATCTAGCAAAGCCAAGTAGCAACTGACTGAACATCATCATTCATCAACATTCATGATTAGTGCTGTCTGAGATAGATTAAGGGTCCCTTCCTATATTATAATTAATCTATGGCATCAATTATTTGACCATTTCATAATTAAATACCATCATTTTTTATATTTGTTCAGAGAAATTGGGTTTTAAATTGTAGGCACGTACAAAGGTTTAATGGAACATTCTGAGTAAGCTTTACAAGAGTTGAAGTTGAACACCCATCTAGAATGTGAAAGGTCTCCTCCCCTTGACTCTTCCTTTTTTGGTGATGTTCTTGACTTTGTTGGGAAGTTAAGAGTGCAATGTTATTTGTTGGTTGATTGTCTTTAAGTTTTTAATTGGTTTGGTTGAGAAGGAAAAGATATGAGGTATATTCTTATAGTGCTTGATTAGATGGAAAAAGTTGCAAAAGTTTTGACTAGTATTAGAGAATGGTACGGAAAAGATGGAAAAAGGTTGATTCTAACACCCGATCTATATGGAGTCGAGTATATTGTCACTATGTAGAGGTGGTTAATGGTTGCTTCCGCGGGTTGAAGCAGGTTGGGTTGGACTTGCTCGCCATGGCCCAGGGTCAGACCACGAGTTTTGCGTGCTGGTCTAGTGGGCCAATTTGCTCGGCACACGATGGTTTGATCCGAACTTTCGCTATTCATATAACGAGTTTGGTGGCCATGGGTTTATAAGTTATGTTCTCATCATTTTATTTCATTTCCTTTCATATAAATCTCATATATTTGTATGAACATATACAGGATTTATTTCCTTTACTTTCTTTTCAATAAAATCCTCTCTGCCAAACAAAACACACAAAACTAATGAGAATTATGTACTTGGACTATTATTTTTCTATCAATTCACATGAAAAAAAAAACAAAAAACAAAAGTCAATAAAGAAAAGGTAAATCTATACAAATATATTAAAATGTGTTCCTAAATAAGGAACAGTGCCACATTGCGCTCTCTCTAAAGGCGTTTTACTCCATATAATCCACATACAATCAAATTTTTTAGAAATTGCATAGTATAGAGTTTGATCTCGCAACCTCAAATTTATATAGTAAAGTTTTAACCACTAGACCAAGTAATATATAGTTTTATTTCTTAAAGTATAATATTAATAAATGAAATTTTTTCCTTATCTGGAACATAATCCGGGTTTAATAACTAGTTATATATTAAAACTAATCATAATATAACTACCATGACTAACTCTAGTGGATTAAGAAAAGACTGGTTTGGTTTGTTGATTAGCCAAATCACATGTTACTACACTTATGAACTACCATTTCTCAATCAAATCACAATACTTGAGCAATCAACAAAAACAGCTAAATCCATAATAACATAATGGCTGTCAAAATCAATATGAATACACTTACACACCTAACACCAAAGTCTTTCGCTGCACATGGATTATACCAACTTGAAAAAAAGATTTTCGATTTAAGGTAAAGTTGTGTCATTTCAAGGGTGTAAGTAATGAGACAGAGAGAAATAGTTAAAACATGACTTACACATTGAACATAAGTTGAACTTCAAAAAATGATATGCTACAGAAACTGTGCAAATATTCAAATGGAATCTAAAAATTCTTCTCCTCATTAACTTTTCAAATAGGAACCTAGAAGAGACTACTGCTTGGCAAACACTACTTTCAGTATTTCCTCTTACGAATCTTGAAGCTTGATGACCTTATGACATCGTCGTCGGTTTGGAGTATGGTCTCCAGATTTGAAATGGATTCAGGTTTAGTGAAATAGGTGAAGAGGAGATAGATGCCATCCAAGTAAGTGTTGGTTTCTCCTGCTTTGTTCTTCTTTTTTATGCTGTAGGCAAGTGGAATCACCCCTCTGTTGAAGACTTCTACATACATGGCTCCCCCAGCAATAAGCAACTGCAAAATCAAACAATGGACGTGCTAAAGAATATGTTGCATTGATATGCTCGAGGAAAGCTGAATAACTACTACTATCATCTGACATACTCCCTCACCAAGTAAGGCTTGGCCTAGTGGTAGAGGTTTGGCTTCATGACTTCAATGTCATGGGATTCGAACCCTACTAGGGGCTCCTTGGGGGTGAGGTTTCCCTCATCATTCCCCCTCCCTTCCAAAGAGTCTGACCTGTAAACTTGACTAGTTAAACCTATTCGAGGTGTCAATTCAGTAGGGTCCTTCATCGTACCTACCTAAAAAAGATCCTACATACTCCCTCTGTTTCACAATAACCTTAAGAAAGATGAGAGATAAATAGAGAGGGAAAAGTAAAAGTAAGACACATGTGATAAGAAGAGAGAAAAAAGGTAAACATGCAATGTGAAGCTTATTCAGAGACTAGAGGAGTTGTAATATTCTCTGATGATGGAAGACGACGGAGTGAAAGCTTGATTTTTTATTTATTTTTTTTGATTCAGTGGAATCAAAGCTTGATGATTGTTATTGTAATAAAGGACTGAAAGTCATATATCAGCAGCAAAGAGAATGCATGAAAGAAAATATACTCCTAATCAACTTCAGTATATGGCATTTTCATTCATCATTATTCAAACATCCTTCACAAGTTCTTGTGAAGGATGAATTGATTTGGGACAGTGACACTCTCCACTCTGGGAGCCGTATATTGTTGCTCACAACGAGATGCTGTTAACGAGAAGACTGGGTTGCAAGTATGCAATGTCTAAACCTTATCTTAAAGCTAAACTTGTTAATCCACAATGAGTTTCCACCAAACATTCACTCTGGATTCATCCTGTACTTTCCTAATTTAAATTTTCAACCAGTGTCAGAAGGTTAATTTTTTCTGATTTTTCTTTTCCTGCATATAGAAATATGAGCAATCTCTTCGTTCATAGCTATCCGTTCATGTGATGCTCCTATTCAATAATCCAAGTTTCACCAGTTGTTAAGTTCTCACTACAGTCCTTTTATAACTGATATTCCGAATGGTAGATTGGCACAACCAGAGCTTTCATCCACGCCATTGCAGCTCCATGCAACACTTTTTCGTGAAAACTGACACAAGAAACTCCAGACTAGATACCCACATATCATCACCACCCCCTCTCCTCAAGTTCTGATGAGATCATGAACACTATTTCGACCTGTCAATCTGGTACCGGTGGCAAAAGCTGGACATTACATTACGAAAGCACTGGCGCATTAGCACTTTGCCTGACAGCCAATGCTCGTAATAAGGTGATACTTGAACATATCCTAATGAAGAATGCTCCTCCAACACTCCTCCACACCCATCCCCCACCCACCTACCCACCCAAATTGGATACATTCATAATCCCCTCCCAGCTTCCTGGTGTACCTAAAGATCATAGGTTATGCAGATATCTGTACATGAATTAGTAAGAAAGGGAATGATAGTGCCAAATGACAATGCTGTAAGTAACAGAAAATTTTCTCTTCTTACATGAATTTCCAGATGCGAGGTTCAATAATCAATCTCATACTCACCTCCTTCACTGTCCTCAAATTGTACAGCCAACCAAAAATAGCATAAAAGTCCAATGTTGTTTAAGCTTTACAATAATCTTTTGCAAGTCTTAGAAACCTTTACTAAGCACTCTTATTTGAAGGAAGATAGACAAACTCTCGACTTCTCAAAATCCTCAAACAATACATAACTACAGAATCATCACAAAACACACCAGATCCCACAAAACTTTTCTCATCTTTTTTTGTTTCATTCTGCAACTTTTTTGATCACAAAATTGAGTCATAATTATTATATGCATTTGGAAGATCTTTCTTCTGATTCTGAATAATTTATGTTGTTTGCTAGACTTTATCAGTTCATTTAATTCTTTGGAAGGTTCAGTGTGCTACTGTTGAAGTTCCTTTTTCTTTTTCTTTCTTCTAATGAATATGCATCTTCTAGATAGTGCATCAGTATCTGATAAATGCACTTCTCTTGCTCCATCCATCACTTGTTTCGTATTCATACATTTCCCTTTTTGGTCAGTGGATACGATAAATCAGCTTATTACTGAAGTTTGTTTTTCCTTAACTAGTAGGGGTCCCGTGGTTCCTATGCCGCCGCGTTTCCCGGTCCTTTTATTAGTTTTTGCCAACTCATATCTGAATGTGACCATAATATACTCAATGTCAATAACGCCTTTGGCACCCTATGATGCTAAATTCTGGCTTCAACACTCCCCCCCCCCCCCCCCTCTTTAATCAAACAAAAAGGTACTTTTAAGTGGCCATGATCGTCTAAATTTTCTTTAGTAGCATGGTATTTTATCTTCAGGGGACGCGACGTTGTGGCCCTATTCTTTCAATTCAAGTGTATCAAACACAATGCAAGAAAAAACACAATACTAAATGAGGTAAGGACTAAGGACAGGTCTCTGCTCTATATCCAATTGTATCCAAACCATAAGCAAGATGGGAAGTAATTTCTGACTCTTACAATGTTGCACTTAGGTTTCGCCAAATACCAAAACTTACTTGCAAGGAAAGTCTCATTGCATCTACGCTCGCCCCCATTAACATTGGTATTTCCATTTATTACCACTTACAAAGCAAGCCAGAAGTTGCAATGATCATTGAAGTTTCCTTTTGTTCTTTCTCACACTTCTTAAACAATAACAATAGAAGACCAAACAAGACATAGAAAATGACTAACAACCCAAAAGCCTGTGTGCTAAAACTGAAAGGAACAAAAAATGGGCAAAAAAAAAATGCCCCCATGCAGGATCGAACTACAGACCTTCAGTTTACAAGACTGACGCTCTACCACTGAGCTATAGGGGCATTCCTTAACCCCTAATCCATTACTAAATATTTCTACTAATCTACACAATCAAACTGCGAAAAATCCTATCCCTCAACTCTAACTTCAAAAATCGCAAATTATCCCCAATATTCTCCTAGCATATCAGCAAAAAATTACGGTAAATTAACAAAATTCAGCCTAATCAAAATATCCTCCAAAGTACAAACAATAAACATAAATTATTAAAAGAGACTATCTAATTTTAATACTTCCTCCGTTTCAAAATAAATACTACATTGTTGACTTTTCCACTATTCATGAATGAGGTTTGACCATGCATTATTTACTACTCCCTCCGTCCCATAATATAGTGCTTGTTTCTTTTTTCACGGTCTCCAAAACGTAACTTTGACATTTAATATCTTCAATTCCTTATTAATAAAAAATATAAAAAGTTGATATTATGAAACTACACATTGAGACGAATCTAACAAGATCCTACATGAATATGTTTTTTTATATATACAAATGAGAATATTCGGTCAAAGATTTTAAAGTTTGACCACCAAAAATGAAATAGGCACTATATTATGGGACGGAGGGAGTATTAGGTAAAATCAAATGTTATAATGTAATATGTTGTTGGATTTGTCTTAATGTATATTTTCAGAAAATCAAAATTTTATACTTTACTCTAATACATAATTAAAGATATTAGTAGTCAAAGTAGTGCATCGACAAGCGTTTTAGTCAACAATGTAGCATCTATTTTGAAAATGAAACGGAAGAAGTATAAAAATAGACCTGGTCACTATACGAATTAAACTAATCACCAAATGAAATTAAAATAGTCACTAACTCGCTATTATGCTAATTCTCTTTTTATATTGGGCTTACTATCGCCTAATTTTAATTTAACGAGGACAAACTCAACAATAAAATGAAAATGAAAATAGGAGTAATAAAATTGAAAAAACCTCTTCATATTTTTGGGTAAGAGTGAGACGTTCATCTTCGGTCATATCAGGTCTAAGAACCGCCATAGTTTCATACTGTCGGAGACCCGGTGGGCATTGGGGCTCCGGTTTCTCATCCGCAACCGCTAAGCCCGATGGTGGAGTTGAAGGTGGGTCTTCATCTAAACCCGCAAACCCACCTTCAAAGAATGAGCCCGAAAAGTCCAAAGCTAGGGCCTTTATATGTGGGCCGTAATTGGGCTGGTGGTGAGAAAGGTTGGGCTTGGGTTTGAAAGTGATGGTAGAAGGAAGAAATTGGGTTGAAGTAGGTTTGAATTTGTGGATGGAGTGTAGAGAAGTTGGTGAAGAAGAAGGAAGAGTTGATGTGAGAGAAAATGTTGCCATTGTTTTTGGGTTTTTTTTTGCTTCTTGCTCACTGAGAGACTATGAGGGATGGTTTGAGTGGATATAGATAAGGAGGTTTTTTATTTCTCTTTTTTTTTTCAAGCTCAAAGTAAGTTGTTTTGGTTATCCATGAGAGGCTTTATTTGGATCCTCTAGAATTGTAAAATAATTGTACAGAATTTGAGTAATATCAACCATTAAATAAAAAATGAAATGGTTCTTATATTTTCTTTTCGAAATCCTTCACATTTTATCTCATCAAAAGTCACCCCTTGATTTTAAAATGTATGGCTTGGATATAACTCTACCTTGTAAAGTTTCACTTAAGTGTTAAGTCTAGAGAATCTGGACTCATCGGAACCTCTCTCTTTTTCAGAGGAATACACTTTAAAAAAAAAAAAAAAAAACTTTAACAAAAAAGAAATAAGAGAGTTTCATTTGTTTTTGAACGCAAGGAGTACATACTTTTGATGTGAGTTTCCTTTACTTTTTTGATTGAAATTAGAGATTAGAGCGACAAGTTTCTTTTTTTAAAAAAAATGGTAAGATAAAAAATATTAGATTATCTTCCTTTCGAGGAAAATACCTAATGTATCGGATACAAGAATAGAAAAAAGTGATGAATTATTACAAATTGAGATATCAAAAATAGAATTAACTATATGAGTGACATTAGCAATCCAATCAGCCGCCCTATTAGCTTCTTTGAAGACATGTTGCACTTGCAAAGAATTGAACTTTTTTAGTAGGAGGTTAGAATCATTGATGATTGCAACAATTTTCTACGAAACAGACTAAAGATTATCAATAGCATTGATTACCGAGAGATTGTCACCTTCAACAATGATGTCACGAATATCCATTTGTAAAGTAATCTTGAGACTACGACAAAGCGTTGAAGCCTCGACAATGAGCACCGAGGAGTGACCAAGATTGAAAGCTTTAGCTTGAAGAATATCAGATGGTTGCGAATAATAAATGTCGGTTGATGCAGCTGACCCACGAACCGAACCGTCAAAATTAAGTTTAAAAGTAGATGGGGGAGGGGGGAACCCAGGCTACCTGAATAGAAGTGATGAGGAAGGTAAGGGGAAGTGGTGGTGCTCCTGCAAGAGGAGAGCCGTTAGTTTGGCAAATATCTAATTGAGTACGAGCTTGCCATTCATTAAAGTCAAACTTTGTTCTGTGGGAAACACGAGATAGACTCCACTTTTCATTGTTGAAAATAATAGTGTTTTTTCCCTTCCAGATGCTCTAGAAAAGAAATATGAATTTGGGCAAGGGGTGTGTACCCTCTGCGTTCTGAAGAAACTGCGGAATAGAGGGGAAGATAGTAGGTAGTGAGCACCAATCCACAAACCTCTTGAAGGCGCCAGATGTTAATAGAATGCATATCATTACAATTTACAACGAGGACTATGGTTAATTAGAATAACATGGCGATTGAACATTGTTGGCTATGAATACTCTATTGGTACAACACGATCGGTTCGTCTTTAAGTTTGCTAGCTTAGAATAATGGAGGTGTAAAATCCATACTTTTCACGACCAATGTAGGTGTTTAGGACTTCTCACTTGATGTGAATTAGGCAGATGATCATATAACATTTATTTATATTCTAAGTATTTATACCAAAACTTTGATGGCCCAAAAGTAAATTTCTAAACCTAATGATTATAGGAGAAGAAGATTTCGTCTTTTTCATCAAAATCTCACACGATCATCAAAGCCTGG
Source organism: Beta vulgaris subsp. vulgaris (assembly GCF_026745355.1). NCBI lineage: Eukaryota > Viridiplantae > Streptophyta > Magnoliopsida > Caryophyllales > Amaranthaceae > Beta > Beta vulgaris. Next base: position 1,840,940 of record NC_079206.1, on the reverse strand, counting down.
GTGTTGAAATTTGTTATTTATTAATATTATATTTTATAATGATAACACTAATACAATAAGGGAGAACACCGTATAATATATTAACTTACTGGACTGAAATTTTCTATTAATTGATATTATATTTTATAATGATAACAGTAATACAATAAAAGAGAACACCATATTATACATTTACTTATTTAGACACGTCTTTTAATTAGTATACATTTTCGAAAGTGAGCATTGACAAATAGGTAAAAGATGAAAGTTAATACCCACTCTATATAGTCATAGTTGAGACCAAAATTGGCTTGGAGGAAAAGAAAGGAAGCAAGTGAAGCACTTTCATCAGGAAACTCAAAAGAGCAACCAGAAATATAGCGAAGAACAGAGAAGAGAGAGAGTATGGATGCCAAGATAACTGAGCTTTCTCAGACCTTCGAACGATTCAAAGCAGCTTCTCTCCGCAATGATTTCGATACTTGCACTCGTCTCCTCTCTCAGCTCAAGGTACTTTTTCTACTCTCCACCATTTTTTTTCACCATTCAAAACCCTAGATCTTTCCATTTTTCTGTCATTTTTGCGACTTCGTATAATTATTTCGGTTCGTCGATCGACATAATTTCGTACTGTTTTTCTGTTTCTGATGCTCTATGTTCGTGCAATTTTCGTTTAGTCGAGTATCTAGGGTTCGTTAAATTGTGAATTTTATTGATTTTGTACTAGAAGATTAGAGATTTGAGTAGATTCTGCTGTCAATGCTAGTCTCTTTTTTCTTTGATTCTGTTGCAATTATGTGTTCGGCATCCTCGATTTACGATGGAATTAGGTTAGCAATTTTTGTTAGGATCAAGGATTGGAGGATTTTATTCTTTGATGCTAGGATGAAGTCGATGTCGAATTGTTAACTGTTTGGATGCGGTTGAGGTTTTTTTAGCTAAATAGAAGTTGGAGGAAATTGTAATTAGTAGATTATAGGCTCGAGATATCATGATTAGCGAGAAAAGGCGAACATTGTGATTTGAATCCAAGTGGCAGTAGTTGATGTCATATGTTGGTTGCTGGTGAGGTGATTATAGCGGGATGGTTATATGAGCAAATTGCATCTATTAATTTAGGATATTTTACTTAATTTTGGTGCTGGAAGGCTCAAGTATATCATGCAAGATGAGAAAAAGAAGTTGAACTTTGTAATCTTAATCTTTGCTGCTGGTGGTAGTAGTCGATAACAAATGCTGGTTGCTGGTAAGGTCATCATAGCTGGATGGAAATTTAAGCAAAATTTTATGTGGCAGATTAGACAATTTTACTTTGATCTCAGTGCCGGAAGGCTCATAAATTTCATGTGAACTGAGGAAAAGGAATTAAGGAGAATATCATGCTAAGGGGAAAAAGAAGTTGGATTTTGTGAATTTAATATTTGGTGGTATTGGTAGTAATCGATGTCAAACGCTGGTTGCTGGTCAGGTGATTATAGGCTACAGCTCAGGCATTTCATGCGAAGCGATGAAAGGCAGATAAGCTTTGTATTAGATGGGGAAAAGAAGACAGCATTGCATTTGAGATTACTTATTCTTGGTCTAGATTTGTTTTCTGTTTGATTTTTTGTTAGTAGGCTCTTACAGCATATGGGAATTTTGTAGGGAAAGAAAAAGCACCAGAGATCTTTAAATTAAGTTATGGGAGAATCTCAAGTTTCCATCTAGCATCAAAAAATGTCGTTAGGTTTATGCTGCGGTGAGGGTTCTGTATATGTGAGTTTTAATCCACAACTATTCTGGCATGTTACCTTGTGCATGAAAATTGGGGAACGTATGTAAGAGGTTCCAGAGATAGCATTTGCTGACAGTGATCCTGAAGTAGGAAATCAATTGCCGGAGTGCTTCTTTCATCATACAATAGATATCCCGCTTAATTGACATACTCGACTAGTTAATTGTGAATTTTGCATGTATGTTGCAGGTAGCGCTGACAGAATTCAGAAGCCTTCCACCATTGCTTGAAGCAACACCAAATGCTGTTCATGAATTGACCTTAGCAAGTAATCTTTTGACCTTCGAGTTCATCTTTCACCTTTGATTTGACAACAGATATAGTTTTTTCATATTTTTGTTTGCTGTTTATATGATAGTCGGTCACTTATGTTTTGTACCATATCCCTTTACTGTTTGGTGATCTTCAGGGGAAATTTACGAGCATGCCGTTGTTCTAAGTGTCAAGATGGAGGATCAGGACGCATTTGAGAGGGACTTCTGCCAACTGAAACCTTATTACACTGATGCCAGGTAAATTGCCATCTATGTGCAAAGCAAGATTTCTTCATGTGTTAGTACTAGGTACCCCCTAAATACACAAATGCAAGCAAGGCAAACCACCATTCTTTTCAAGCTTCTTTACCAATCTCAATTTGGATTACAATGGACCTTGGTTGGGATTCTTGCAAGTAGGATTGTCCCCCCTTTCTCCGCCCCTAAGTCTTTGGCAGTTGGCAATTATGAAAAATATCCAACATAGTTTTATGTAACTAATGCGTGGTAATGTCGATCTATTAAATTTTTTGGATTCTTGCCAAAATTATGAGGCTCCAGAGAAGCCCAAATAGGTGAATCCTGAATCACGAGTTAACTCATTTTTTGAATTTTTTTTTTTTCCGTATCTCCCTCTTCCTTTCTTCCACGCTTCACTTCAGTTCTTTTTCAAATTCTCCAAAATGTACAAGAGTTGAATTATAGCTAAATTATATCTCAACACTTGTTGAGACACGTACTTTAAGGTGATAAGTTGTAGTTTAGTTATCAAATGTTATTTCATTTAAAAAGTAGATGTGATGAGAGTTGGTGGGGTACTTTTTATTAAAGGAGAGAGAAACTTGGATAACTTTTGATTGATAAATGGTAGAGTGTGGGTCAAAGGAGTGTAAAAGATGTAATATATTAATAGTGGAACCATGTCAAAAATGGAAGTGTTCAAACCTATGTTACTCCGACACCTTCATTTTACCTCTGAACCGGGTGTCGGGTCAGGTCCGATACGACACTTCACTTGGATACTTCATTTTAAACTAAAAACTTATCTTTTTTCTACAAAATAGTCGAGTTGGACACTTGGACACCCGTATCCGAGCTGATTCATGTCTGAGCAACATAGGTTCAAACTAATTTGGAACAAACATAAAATAAAAGTGTTCAGACTATTTTGGAACGGAGAGAGTAGTACCTTCTAGAAATGCTCAATAAAATTAGAACTGGCTTGGTAGTGAAATTCTGTTAGCTTGGTTTTCTTTTGTGTGCTTCATTCTGCAGTTTTGCTCAGTGTTCATGTAACTACTTCTTTTGGCTAATAGCTAGAATTAGCCAACATGGGCTAGTTGTCCACGTTGGATACAGCCCAAGTAATATGCATGTGGTTCTGTCTAGGTCAACAATTTGGCATAGTGTGGCTAGCTCACTGATGTGTGTTTTTTTCTGAAGGCATACACACACACACTACTTATTTTGGCTACTAGTTAGGATTGGTCAACATGAGCTGTTTGTCCACGTTGCACACAACTTGTGTCAGATGCATTTGGTTTTTCAGCGTCAACAACTTGGCACAGTGTGGCCAGCTCACTGGATAAGTATCATTTACTTTGATATATAAAGGTAGAAAAAACATGTTGGCTTGCGTGCCTGACTACTAGTCCTAGTCAGTCTTGTCCACCTGACGTGGCACCAATGCACCATCCATGATCCATCAAGTTTCTTAGGCTGTGCTGGTCTTAGCGAGTTCTCCGTTGTGATTTTCACTGTACCTAGTTTTTTTTATCGCAGTCCCACTGGCACATGAAAAATCTATAATCTCACACAAATTATAGTGGTCCTGAGCTCTCTATACAATTTGGTTACCCAAGTGAGTAAGTGACTACTGACCACATTGTGGGAATAACCCTTGTAATGAAATATTGTACAAAAGCATTATTTCAGCATCTGAAGCAAACATGAAGATAAAGGAGTTATGAAGATATCGGATTTCCTATTAAATCATACTAGGTCTTGATATGAGCACATTGTAGAATATAGATTTTGTAATTATTTCTTTGATATATAGTTTTTCACCATTTCCATATGCTAGGTTAAGTTAGTAGGTTTTGGTAAATTTCCATAAGAGCAATGAATACATCCGAAACTTCAAACTAGCACCCCCTTTTGTTTGAAAATATAGTTACCTTTTTTTTTACACGATTACACAATTGAATTATTGCCTTTTTGGTTTCATATAAATTTTTTCGCGAACTATTAGAAACAAGCAGTCCTGACTCCTGAATTGTTTGTTTTTGCTGGAGCAGGGATCGTTTTCCACCATCTCAGCAAGAGTACCCAATCTTGGGTTTGAACCTGTTGAGGCTTCTTGTCCAGAATAGAATTGCAGAGTTTCATACTGAATTGGAGTTGCTTTCATCTGCTGCCTTGGAGAATCCTTGCATCAAGCACGCCATAGAGCTTGAACAATCTTTTATGGAGGGTGCCTACAACCGCGTTCTGAGTGCTAGACAGTCTGTTCCTCATGAAACTTACGTGCACTTCATGGATTTGTTGGCCAAAACTGTGAGGTGTGTCCTCTTGAATAAATCACAACTTTGCCTCTTTTCATTTGCTCGCCTAGTTTTTGTAGCATTGGCCTGCCTTTGGTCCTTGGTGATGAAAGTTTTTCTTTAATTGCAGAGACGAAATTGCTGGTTGCAGTGAAAAGGCGTATGACTCCCTTTCACTAAATGATGCACGGCAATTGTTGTTGTTTTCATCTGACAATGATTTGCTTGAGTATATCAAGGAGGTAAGCATAATCGACTCTGTTGATCGGTTTTCCCTTTTCTTTTTTGTGGGTGGGGGGTTAGGGGTTATCTTGATGTGCTTTTCCCTTTCACTAAAAGTATTGGGGTAAGGACCTGATACTGGTGGAATATATAGCAGAAATGGATGTTATCTGCTGCAATATCGCAAAGGGATAGTTAAACAACACAGATAACAGATTTATCAAGGTATCACCTGATTGAAAATAGAGCAGTAGTGCATCTGAGCTGCTGCAATAAAATATTAGTACTTGTTTTGAACAATTTGTTCTTTCCTAAGAGATCAACCATCACAATGCAAGCTGCTTGCTTTAGAAGTGTTCTTGATCTTGTTTGCTACTGTGCGTATGATGAGCTGAAAACTTGAACTACCTTAGCTGCTGCTTTAGAAGTGTTCTTGTTTTGCTTCATTTTGACCCAGCTTGTTTGCTGAATCTCAAGTCAAAAGTGTGAAATCTAACAATTTGATGCACATCCAACTTGGTGGATGTTCCAGTTATGCCACCATGATTCATAAGATATGACTGTTCCTAATAAAAGAAATGACCATTTGCTTCCAGGAACATTCCGATTGGGAGATCAAAGATGGATGTGTGGTTTTCCAGAAGTCAAAAGATTCTGCCCCATGCAAGGAGATCCCATCACTGCTACTCATCAATCAAACCCTCAGTTACGCTAGGGAACTCGAGAGGATTGTGTAGTAGAGCTCCAAACCATACTATTTTCATGCGGCAATCATGCAAGAATCATCCTCTAGTTGGTGTAGGCAGGAGAATTCGAGCACTTGAAGGTGCATATGCACACATGCTTGTAGGAGTGATTTGTGCTCATTTTAGTATTACATTGGCAGATCATGTCCTTCAATTTACAAATTCAATTGGATTTCAGCATTTTATTTGCTTTATCTGTTGCTCTTTCAGAACTTTTTAGTATATTGGTTGTTTGATTAAAGGATCCCCTCTAGATTTTGATCCAAAGTAGGTGTCCCTAGTCTGTTTAAGAATTTGTTTGTTTGTTTAGTGGTGCTCGTCATTTAGTGTTAATTAGTTCGCACCACTACGATCCAGTTTGATTCAACGCTTTTACCAGCCACTTAGGCTGCGTAAATCCATAAGCTGGATCCTAATTCTCATTGCTCAATTGGATCCCAACTCAAAGCAAGGGTGATCACAAAAGCTCACATTCTTATGAGACTGCCCCAGTCAAAAATTGAGTGGTCTGCTGGAACATAGATTATATGACATATAAGTGAGGAATCCAACTTAGTTTTTTGCTACCATCAATAGCTAAACTCGTTGAGTATCTCAAGATATTCAAGTAAAGATCACTGGAGTAGATAGCTAAGCAACTATGCCTATATGTTGCTAATTACATTATGGACATGGTGGACCAGCTTATCGCGTTAAATTCCTAAGTCGAAACTTGGGCAGTCGGAAGTTGCAGTCGACTTGTCAGTCTTCGTAGCTTTCTTCATCTTCATAACAGCCAAATTATCATCAAACCCTTGTGGTCCAGACATGTGAAAAGTCGAAGCTGCTTTTTCTCTACTTCGGGGGTCTTTTGCTGGTAAATTTGTAGATGTCTGCGTAAAAATTGGTAGATGTTAAGAGAAAATTCTAGAAGTAAAACTTCAACTAGAAAAGAAAGAAAAGTCTGAGTATTGCAGATGCATATAAACCACAGGAGGTGCAAACCTTGTGGTGAATTGTAGCTTCACTGCTCACAGATAAACCACTGTCTATGAAGCTTGCTTCTGCAGATGTTCAAACATATTTTCTTTACATTAGAAATATGACTATTTACGTAAGAAGTTCCATATTTAGCAATAGAGAGGGAGATGGTACGGTTCAATCGGAGGTGAATACAATACTACGCTTTTCTTTGTCCTCCGAGGAACATGTTCTGAAAATAGTCGAACTCTTTTTGGTAGGATGAAAGTAAAATGCAAAATGCACGCAATTCAAACTTGCCTTTGGAGGATTCTAGAACAACTGATTTTCCATGATCAATACTTGATTGGCTCTTGCAAGGAGATTCAAATGCGTTGGAACCGAGTATCTTCATCCTTTGCGTAGAAACTGCGCTTTCCACGCTATTAATGCTGTAATCTGCATTAACAGGGGAAGCTGCTGAATCAATATAAGTGGCTTCGGACTGGGGACCATTGCCTTCAGAGCATGTCCTATTGTGTTCTCCATCTACAGCCTTCTGAACGTTATGCTTATCGACTGCGTTTATCACTTGACATCGATCAGCTTGAAGTGAATCATCAAATGTCTGACTGTCATCATCTAAATGAAGCAGCTCTGAAGATCTTGAATTGAATTGCTCCACAGGAGAATCTCCTCCAACAGCGGAAATGTTGTCCTGAGCTATAGGTTTCTTCATGATGGATAAGATTTGATTGACTGCAAAAAAAAACAAGTGTGATTGTTCATCTGCGACTGCTAGTGCAGTAGAATTATTGTGAATAATTTAGAGTCATACACGTCTACATGCATTGATGAAAGAATTCTACAACTGCATGCCTGGACATGAGGAAAAAACTGACTAGTTTCCATATGCCAACAAATGAAGAAACCACAGGTGCAATCATCGAAAGTAAATGTAGATTTCATAATGCCCACATTTTTCAAACCATATTTGATCCATTGACTAAAAGTAAGAAATGTGAAAATAGCAAGGTAAAACAATAGCAAAGCTATCTACTTATACAAGCCATCTTACTTTGAATGAATTGAGGATCAATTAACATTATTCCAAAACCATTTGTCCCCTTTCAGTAGTTGCCCAAAGCAAGATATCAAGAGGAGAGAATATTGAAGCCTGAGGTCTTAAAAAGTGCAGAGAGGTAGAGCGTACACACCATCACGTAAAGACATGTGAGAAGCAACTTTCTTGTTTTGTTTGACCTTATCAAATCCGAAGTTTCCTGCACTAGAATCAGCACATTCGTTGGAACAAACACCTTCTCGAGGTTGTCCTGCACGTAGTAATTGAGTGATCAGTATAAGCTCATAAACAAGCATAACTTTTGCATGACATAATCATCTTCAAAGCAGAAAGACCACAACAAATACATGAAGGTTGACAATGTCTCAGATAATTTGATGAGAAAATCAATTAATGTGGAGAAAAAAACCAGCATTAGATCATAGGATGTACCACAGAGGAAACAAGGCTGAACTTCAGAAAATGCAATTAGAAACATAAGTTTATAGATTGAAATTAACACCACAAACCTTTTACAGCTGTAGTGCCGGAACCAAGATCCTTTCGGCATGTGATTGGTGTAGACTCTTTCATTCTTTTTGCATGTGAAACCAAGTTACCTGTTATTATAAGAGAAAACTATTTAGCCAATTGCTCTGACATTCAAAATGAATGCAATGCCACTGCAGCCTGAAGCTTTAAGTCACAACTCAATGATATACTATATGTTTTAGTTATGATCACATGTAATTGGGAGTTTATGAGATATGTGACAGAGGTATCCAACTGCAATTGTAGATACCACTGGACAACTTTTGCCATTGGGGACCAGCAATCTTTGACTTTTCTGTAGTACTGCAGTTTTTTTCTTCTATCTTCACATCCGCGTCACCCTCATTGGTACCTATAGGATCTCCAATATCAACCAAATGGGCATCAAATGTCAATGATTCACCAGAACTGATAACTTCATCCTTCTTCAGGAATCTCTTATCTATTTGATTTTTGCTCGAGTCGTACAGAATAATCTGAAAGTAGACAGAAATGGGTTCAGAAAGCTGCAAACAGACAACGGAATAAAGGATTAAGTTAAGCAGAACAGTAAGCCAGCATACGAGTTATGACTATGCCTCTTCAAGTAAACTTTTATGAAAATCAGCGGAAAAATGGAGGGGGGAAGTTCTTCATAAATGGTGAATACGAGCAGCAAGATGTTCATTGTCAGTAGTAGGGTTATACAGAATGAGGCAATTTAACATAATAAGAGGGGCACTCTTGGTATTGCATAGTTAGTTAGCTTTAGTAGTATCTTGAAGAATAAGGAACTAACTTAGTTAGCGAAGAGAGTAGGCAAATCTGCTATAAGTAGAGGAGATTAGAGAGACAGCGAGCCTCGCATGCTGAAAATATTGGAGGATTTAGTAATTTAGTTTTGGGAGAGAACAAGCATCTCAATAGCTTGTAGTTATCATTTTAATCTACTGCTTTACCAGAAATTATCAATAGAAGATTAGTTTTCTTTCTGAGTATTCTCCTTTAGTCTGATCTAGAGGTATCAGTTTATTACATAAAAACTGGAGTGGCATGGTGCCGATGTCAAGATTTTGAAGCCAATCCTATCATAAAGCACTTCTCCAGTTTTCAAGTTAATATACACATCAGTAGGCTAATTTTAGGACTAATGGCTTACTGATTATTAGTAGTAAGGGTGCATACATGCTGATCTCCTCGGCCCAGACACACATTAGGTGGTGGTAGTGCTGTTGTAATGTTCTATACCAGTGCAATACTCGCATTACAAGGAGTCTTCTATGAATATAAGAGGATGTAGTTTGGCTAATGGAGAGTGTGTGGTGTTTCTTAAGACCAGATTTGTGCCCTAGAGCACAATCTTCACCAAATTAACACACAAGCATTCTTCATTTGTCAACTTCATCACAACCGTTAATCATTTGCATTTGTAGCAATTTACAACCATTAGTTGTACAGTAGAAAGCTATAGAAAAACAGCAGTAAAGGCTGGAAAATGATAGAACCTGCCTCCCTTGAGAGCCACAAATGATCATGCGTATGAAGCCATCATGATACTTCTTGGCCTTCTGTGTAATTTGCTTTGTATATAATGCCTCCCATTCTGTAGTGCAAGACACAAATTTTAGCAGGAGAGAAGCAAGAAAAGACCAGCTTAAGAGACTTAAGATTTAATATTTAAGCAAAGTCCCACTGAGCATTCAGATTTACAACAGTATTTTGGAAATCCGACACTGCTGAGAACATAAGTGCAGTTGTCTAATTGTCTACTGATGGCATCACCAAAACTTGGAGAACTAATTAGAAATCAATTTATGCAGTTAAAAGATCAATATATAGAACAAAACAGTGCATCTAATGTAAAAATCATTATCTATTAGGCTAGCCACTTCTGTAGAAGTCAACCTTTAGAAGCCGGGGTCGCTGGACTTGTCGGACTCTGAGCACCATACTTGAGCACTTCATTTTTCTTGAACTCTACAGTGTGAAGCCATTAATTAGCGAGTTGCTCTAAGTACATATTGCGAACAATAATGTTAGAATGCAGCTAAAGTCATCTGTAGAAAGCTAAAGTCATGTATACTCGTGAATAAGCTCAAGTGAGTATAATTTTTAGGCGTCATGGTACTCCTAGTTTTGCACCTAGAGCTGAACCCAAGGCTAATACTAGACTAATTTTCTCATTTCGGTAGCTCCAAATGAACAAAAAAAAAAAAAAGGTAACCCCAAATGAGCAACAGAAATAGCCTTGGGTGTAGATGTATCTAAAACACAATACACATGCCATTGCGCACAACTTGCAGATACATTACACAATTATGACAAGCTATCTAGCTTTGAGCAGATAAGGAGAGCAACAGCATAGCACCTCTGATAATTTTTTGAGACGGACTTAAGCTGATCAATGATGTCTTTCTTCCTGCTGTATTAGGCTTCCTAACTTTATAGATATAAAAAGAGACACAAAGTCAAGAGCTAGTGAACATCATATAGGCCTACAAAAGCCGAAAAATTAACTCAGACGAATCAAAAACTTATATGTGCTTACTATTGGAAGTATTTCTTGTTCTCTCTAATTGTGGCGCCAGAGTTTTCTCCTGAGGCTTATTATCAGATTCAGATTTCAGATTTGAATTGGAAATTGGATTAGAATTATTATCAGGATCGCCAATATCAACTAAATATGACGAAAATGTTAGCGATTCCCCCGGTGTCACTACTTCATCTTTCGTCAAGAATTTACTGTCTAATAGCTGCTCACACTCATCATGCAGCGTCACCTGTTATTTCAGAAATCAATCTAATTACGCAATAACAAGTTGTCGTTCCACTTCCACAATCATATAATTTTTAAGAAAGGAAAAAAAGTACAAAAGATCAACTAATTAACTAACTAACTTACAATCAACAACATAATTAGTCCACAATTCAACACACTACAGTACAACAACTCGGAATCAAATTCGAAAAAAAATCTCAGAACCAGTTAACAATGATAGAGTAACTAAATTATAGTATTGTTCTCCAGTAAATTCAAATTACATGATTTCAAGTCCGAATCTAATATAAATTAAACTAACTAGGTGCAAAATTAGTGGATTCTAGCTAAATCAAATCAGTTTAGACATCACATTTTTCAAAATCAGGAAAAGAATAAGCAAAATCAATTACTTGAATTTCGCGCAAGAATCGATCTAGGTTTTGCGATTTCAGCAACCAAAAAATTAATTTGAAATCATTCAGATTTCTCACGAATTATTGGAGCATCTTCTAATACGAAATATAAAAAATCTAGACAAAAAGAAAACAATTGAATCAAAAAAATGGAAGAATAAGAGCAAACCTTGTTGTTAGAAAGGAGATGAAGAAGGCCATCTTGATAAACTTTTCTCTTCTGTTTCACATGTTTCGTGTACGTCACAGACCATTTCTTCACATTTTCCATTCTTTCCCTCGCTTTCTCTCTCTAACTTTGAAGGATGATGTTAATGGCGGGAGATGGATTACTTTTTCAAAAACTTTTCAGAAAACCCACACAAACGGAAGTTCAGTTTTTATCACCTTTTTAATCTGGGCCTTTGTGATGACTGATGACGGGCTTGTGTTGGTTTGTATTACTTCCTCCATTTCAATTTAATCATGACACCTTTAAAATTACGGATTTTTAGAATATTTTTTGAGAGGGAAACAAAATAGAGAAAAAAATAAAATTGTTCATTTCTCGTGAAACATAAAATTGTCTCGAAATGAACGTAATGATATCAATATATTCGTTTCAAGCCACATGACTCCTTTCTAATGACATCCCGTAGCCCCAGGAAGCATCTGTGGCGATCGAAGCTCGGGCCCAAGAAAGTTCGAAAGCGTGTATTATAACCTTCAATTTTGGATTTTTTTAGAATATTTTTTATTTCCGGGTCAGGTCATAGTTTATCTCGTAAAGTTCCTAGGAAAGTCGATGTGACTTATAACGTTGTGCGAATGCTTGGCACCATTTGTGTTGTCTCGAAAAGACTTTGAACATCTCATTTGATCATTTCTCGTGAAATATAAAATTGTCTCGAAACGAACGTAAAGATATATTCTTTCCAACCACATTACTCCTTTCCAATAACCTCCCATGGCCCTAGGAGGCATCCCGTGGCGTTGGCCCCCAAGAAAGTCAGAAAACGTGTAGTATAACCTTCATTTACATTTTTGGACTTCTCCGGACCTGGTCATATTTTCTCCCGAAAAGTTCCAAGGAAAGCCGACATGACTTATAACGTTGTGCGGGTGCTTGTCACCATTTAAGTTGTCTCGAAAAGCCTCTAAACACCACCATTTGTTCATTTCTCGTGAAACATAAAATTGACTCGAAATGAACGTAAAGGCATCCATATATTCGTTCCAAGCCACATGACTCTTTTCGAATGACCTTTCATGGAACCAAGAAGCATCCCGTGGCGTTCGGAGATCGGTCCTCAAGAAAGTCCGAAAGCGTGTATTGTAATTAGGGCTGGCAATCAGGTCGGGTTGGGTCAGTTTCAGGTTGACCTTTATATTTCAGGTCATTTACCTCTGACCCAAACCCGACCTGATTTATATTTCAGGTTGAAAACCTCAACCCAACCCCGACCTTATATTCTTCGGGTTGACCCGAAACCAACCCAAAATGACCAAAAATAAAAATCTAAATATCCAATGATCAAAAAACTGTCAACTTAATTCAAAAAGGTATTATATATGTAACATGTTTAAGTTTCAATATTCAAAGCCGGAATTTTCAGGTTGAACTGAGTTGGACTTAGCCCAATATTATAACCTAATCGGCTAAGGGCTAACCTAATATAATATAAGTGATTTTTAAATCGGGTTATTTTCAGGTTCAAAAAGGTCACCTGAACCTAACCCATTATATTTTCAGGTCGGGTTGGGTCGACCCATTTTTTTTCAGGTCGAAAATCTTAACCCAAACCCGGAAATTTCAAGTCGGGTTATCAAGTTGGGTCAGTTTTCCCAGCTCTAATTATAACCTTCAATTTTGGGTGTTTTTGGGATATTTTTTTACTTTTCCGGGTCTCGTCATATTTTCTCCCGAAAAGTTCCTAGAAAAGCCGACGTGACTTATTACGTTGCACGGGTGCTTGGCACCATTTGTGTTGCCTCGAAAAAACTCTAAACACCCCATTTGTTTATTTCTCGTGAAACATAAAATTGTCTTGAAATGAACGTAAATGCATCCATATATTTGTTCCAAGCCACATGACTCTTTTCCAACAACCTCCCATGGCCTTAGGAGGCATCTCGTGGCATTCGAAGCTTGGGCCCGAGAAAGTCCAAAAGTGTGTATTATAACCTTTAATTTTGGCCGTTTTTGGGACATTTTTTTCACTTCTCCGGACCTGGTCATATGTTCTCCCGAAAAGTTCCAAGGAAAGCTGACGTGACTTATAACGTTGCGTGGGTGCTTGGCACCATTTAAGTTACCTTGAAAAGCCTCTGAACACCCTATTTGTTCATTTCTCGTGAAACATAAAATTGCCTCGAAATGAAGGTAAATGCATCAATATATTCGTTCCAAGCCACATGACTCCTTTCCAATAACATTCCATGGCTCTAGGAGGCATCCCATGGCGTTCGAAGCTCGGTCCCCGAAAAAGTCCGAAAGCGTGTATTATGACCTTCAATTTTAGTTGTTTTTGGGACATTTTTGGACTTCGCCTAACATTGTTATATTTTCTACCGAAAAGTTCCAACGAAAGCCGACGTTACTTATTACGTTGTACGGGTGCTTGACACCATTTAAGTTGCCTCGAAAAGCTTCTTAATACCCTAATTTGTTCGTTTCTCGTGGAACATAAAATTTCCTCGAAATGAACGTAAAGGCATCCATATATTCGTTCCAAGCCACATGACTTCATTCCAATAACCTCTCATGTCCCTAGGAGGCATCCAGTGGCGTTTGAAGCTCGGCCCCCGAAAAAGTCCGAAAGTTTGTATTATAACCTTCAATTTTGGGTGTTTTTGGGATATTTTTAGACTTTTTCGGGCCTGGTCAGGTGTTTGGCACCATTTGTGTTGCCTCGAAAAGACACTAAACACAACATTTGTTCATTTCTCGTGAAACTCAAAATTGTCTCGAAATGAACGTAGGCATCCATATATTCGTTCCAAGCCACATGACTTCTTTCCAATGACCTCTCATGTCCCTAGGAGGCATTATGTGGCGTTCGGATCTCGGGTCATGGGAAAGTCCGAAATTGTGTATTATAACCTTCAATTTTGGCTGTTTTTGGAACATTTTTGGACTTCTCTTAGTCGGGTCATATTTTCTCCCGAACCGTTCTTGGTAAGGCCGACATGACTTGTAACGTTATGCGGGTGCTTGACACCATTTGTGTTGCCTCGAAAAGCCTTTAAACACCCCATTTGTTCATTTCTCGTAAAACATAAAATTGTCTCGAAATGAACATAAAGGCATCCATATATTCGTTCCAAGCCACATGACTTTTTTCCAGTGACCTCCCATGGCCCTAGGAGGCATCCCGTGGCGTTCGGAGCTCGGCCCCTGAGAAAGTTCGAAAGCGTGTATTTATAAATTTCAATTTTGGCTGTTTTTGGGACATTTTTTTATTTGTCCAGACCTGTTCATATTTTCTCCCGAAATATTTCTATGAGTGACGACGTGACTTATATCGTTCAGCAGGTGCTTGGTACAATTTGCGTTGCCTCGAAAAGCCTTCGAACACCCCATTTGTTCATTTCTCTTGAAACCCAAAATTGTCTCGAAATCATCATAAATACATCCACATATTCATTTAAAGCCACATGACTAATTTTCAATGACCTCGCATGTGCCTAGGAGGCATCCCGTGGCGTTCGGAACTCAGACCCCGAGAAAGTCCGAAAGCGTGTATAACCTTCAATTTTGGTTGTTTTTGAAACATTTTTTTTACTTATCCGGACCTTGTCATATTTTCTCCCGAAACATTCTTAGGAAAGTCGACGTGACTTGTGATGTTATTACGTGGGGGCTCGGCACAATTTGCATTGCCTCGAAAAGCCTTTGAACACCCCCATTTGTTCATTTCTTGTGAAACCCAAATTTGCCTTGAAATGAAAGTAAAGGCATCCACATATTCGTTCCAAGCCACATGAATCCTTTTCCATGACCTCCCATGTCCCTGGGTGGCATCCCGTAGCGTCCCTAACTTGGGTCCTAAGAAATTTTGAACACGTGTATTATAACCTTCAATTTTGGTTGTTTAAAAGACATTTTTGAACTTATCTGGGCATGGTCATATTTTCTTTCGAAACGTTCCTAGGAAAGCTGATGTGACTTGTAATGCTGTGCGGGTGCTTGACACATTTGTGTTGACTCGAAAAGTCTCTGAACACCACATTTGTTCATTTCTCGTAAAACCTAAAATTGTCTCGAAATGAACATAAAATCATCCACATATTCGTTCCAATCCACATGACTCTTTTCCAATGACGTCCCAGGTTTTTAGGAGGTATCTCGTGACGTTTGGAGCTCTAGTCCCGGGAAAGTCCAAAGCATGGATTATAACCTTCAATATTGGCTGTTTTTGGGCCATTTTTGGACTTCCTTCGGGCATGGTCATAATTTCTTGAAACGTTCCTAGGAGAGCCGACGTGACTTGTAGCGTTGTGCGGGTATTTCGCACCTTTTGCATTGTCTCGAAAAAGCCTTGGAACACCGCATTTGTTTATTTCTAGTGAAACCCAAAATTGCCCTAAAATGAACGTAAATGCATCCATATATATTCATTCCAAGCCACTTGCTGACTCCTTTCCAATGACATCCCATGTCCATAGAATACACAACTTAGACATCGCCTAAATCACTAACTAGTTTTATTGATGAAAAGCTGATTTAGCAACTTAGCGTAATACTTTAAATGATTTGCTAATCATAGAATTAGAAAATTTCATTGTCAACAAAAAAAAAGAAATAGAAAATTTGGGTTTGTCGGCTGGAGATAAGTATCAGTATATTGCTATATGACATGTGTTAATGAATCTTTCAACTTGGTAAATGAATCTTTCAACAGTTACAACTTACAAGTAGGTTGAAGAAGCACCTCTCTGGAAAAATGTAAATATTAATCATGAATAAATAAAGGAAGGTTGAAGAAAAAATCTAGCTTTATGTCATGCGATGCAGCGACGAGTGAGGATGACTGGGTCAGGGTGTGAGACATTATAACAAAGTTATATCATCAACATAGAATGAGACAAAATACGTGTTTATGGAAATAATTTCGTGTTTACAATTTAGCTTTATGCTTTTGAAAATTCACTACCACAAAGACACAAATGTATGCTTCAAGCATATAATTTAGACGCTTAGTCATTGTTATAGTTAAAAAAAAGTGTAGAAAATACTTGTACAATACGTGTTAATTTAGATAAGATAATGCACTGTATGCACATCCCTGTCATATATTGTAACATGTAATAAGTTTGAGGGTTCATTGAGCCTAATAAAAGGTTGATCTAGTTCAGTCAGGCATACACATGAGGTGAAATAATTGGAGCTGAATAATATAATATAATAGAATATATTAGTTAATTAGTTCACGTAAAAGGAACACGTCCTAAAAAATTCAAATACTCTATGTCTATGCATATCATATGCAACTTTCTATTGTATGCAATGTTACAAATTCTTAAACACAATTATCGTCATGTTGACATGTTGCTCATGCAATGGCTCATCAATTAGCTTCAAAAGCTAATAACATACTCCAAATTATATGATTTATGGAGTAAATGTTTGAGCGAAATTCATAAGGAATTGGAGTAATAGACTAGAAATCAAGTTGGTGGAAGTAGTTGAAAAATGTATATGACAACGGTGGTGGTGTGGTGATATCATTAATAGTAAGTGATTGGTTGGGGTTCAATGGAGTTTCTAGCTTTACCCTTTATTTGTTTTCTTGCATGTTAAAGAATTAATTAATAATTACGTGTTCCACTAATCGATCGCTTTATGTTTTTGTCTTACCCAAATAACACTATTTTTTTTCCGTACTTCCATTATATACTTTCACTTTGTAATAATTTTATTAAGACCGCTACTACTACTCCTCTATTTGCCATATTATATTAGCTTGATCATATTAATTTTGTTGAGATTCAAATGTAATATATAGAATAGTTTAAATGTTTTTCATATTCACTTTTGTCTTTAATTCATTACTTTTATTGTTATATTCCTGGTAAACATTATAAAATGTTAATCTTGCTATAAAAAAGTTAATAAAATTGTTACATATATTACAATTTAATATGTGATAAAGCTGAATATATAAATTTTTATAGTGATTATAACCATATTGTCCATATATACATAATGTTTTTATCAAGAGTTACAGTGGGGCACATATAGATATCGCACTACTACAAAAAAAGGCTTAGAAAATCGGTTGAAAATAGCCTAGGAAACCGGACTATAACACATCTCCATCTCACAGATGTCCTAGGTTAAGAGACTGGTTATAATGCCTGGGTTTTTTTGTTTATTTAGGAGACCAGTTGACAGGTAAAACCAGTCTCTTAGATAAGTGTATATATAATATGTAAAGAGGTTAGAAGACCATTTAAAATTAAAAACCAGTCTCCTTACGTTACCCTTTAAAATCATTTATTGACCACAACCGGTTTCTTAGGTTTATTATACGTTTTTTTATCGTGTTATATATAGCAAAGTAAAGGCTTTTGCTCTTAGTTTGTTGTCCTAATTTCATCTTTTTCCCCGCTTATCTTAGAATTTTTTATAATTCAATGACTATTAGTTTGTTGTTGCTTGTTAGGTGTTTCACATATCGGTAAGTTTCAAAGAGTTGTTCTTTTCAGGCTAGTGTTCTCCGCTAGTGTTCTTGGTGTCCTGTTTGGTTGGTTCACCAAGGAAACAAGTGGTTGCGTTTGGTTGTAGGCAAACGCTTGGTAATCAAGTTTACGTGTAGGTTTTTGTTTGGCTTGTTTCGTCTCGAGCGACATAGGTAATGCGGTGTTGTCGAAGGCGTGGTGTTATGATTTGGATGGTTGTTGTCTTCGACTCTTCGTTAGTTTAGTCTATGTTCTCAGTTTGATTTGGATGGTTGTTATCTTCGTTAGTTTCGTATATGTTCTTAATTTTAACCTTAGTTTCGGTTTATCCATATCCAAATTTCCTTGCCATGTTGTGTATGGTTGTACTTGGTTGATAGTTAGAATTGATATGTGGACAGTAGAAGGTTCTTGATTTCCTAAGACAAGGAAAGATCTAGGAAATCTGGTATTGGTTAAGATGAGAGGAGGTTATCATTTTAAATCTGTAGTGGTCCGATCTTCTAGGTTTGAGATTCCAAGGTTGGATCCTTAAATCTGTAGGTTAGGTGAATTACTTCCATATAATTCACCCAAGTTCGTGTGATGACTTTTGAAGTCATCACACTTCAAAAATGCATCTTGTGGGAGGCCAATCAATTTAATTTGTGGTAAGTTTCAACCTCCACTGCAAAAGGGTCATAAGTCACCAAATGACGTGACTTCACTTTACTTCATTCATTGGAATCCCATGAAGATATTTTTGTTCAAATACCTTGAAATTTAGCGTCTAGATGAGATGTGACAATCTATCTTTGAAGATTATCTGGGTTCTTGTTTTTCAACAAATTCCATCTCATATCAAATTTTGTTCATCAAGACATAAAACTCAATCATATCCACCAATACTATCACCCGAGACAAATTTATTTTCAACTGGACAAGTAGTAGTTTATTTTTGTTTTATAAAGCTCACTTTAGTTTCTATTTGCTTGTTTTATGTTTGGATGCATTAACATTAGGTTTTATCTCAATTTTTTATCAATGTAAATTTTTTTGATGTAAAGAAAATAAAAAATAAACGCAATGGAAATAACCATCATGCCATTGATCTACTTGGTTAATTTTTATAATAAGAGTTGACTAATAATATCATATCTCGACTTAATATATCTTTCTGTCGACTTCAACCACTATATTATGTAAATTGCTAATCATATAATATCAATAATAATTTTCTTACTAGCTAACATCATTGTTGTTTATTTTAAAATTTTGATGCATCTGGACTTATAATAGTACAAGGGAAAGTCCAGTACAACTGTATACAAGATGCGCACTTGGGACTTGGCCACTTGTTCCATTCCATGTTCTCCCAGTAAAAAGGAGAAATAGAAAATGGAGGAGATGCTTTTTTTTTTTATAGTCGATTTTAAAAAGTGCAACAAGATTACAATTTCAAAATTTATCATAATTTCAGAAATTTTCTCGATTCGGAAAATACGATGTCGAGGCACTACAACTTTGATAAGTAATTGATAATTTTAGCCCAAGTACACATTTTATTCTATTTATTAATCAGTCATAAAAGTACAATTTGGTCACACATATTTTCAAATACTTTGTTACACATCATCATACACCATACGCACCAAATTATTTTTACTTAATTTGTTTTTGGTGCAAATTAAATTCTCATTTATATGTCTATATTTAAGACACTTTAAGCATCTATATATTTTTTTTTGAATTGCTTGTCAAACATGACAATTCATTTAAAAACCTGAAACGATTGAAATCTACTCATTTATTTTTATAGATTAATTTTGTCTATTGATTTAATTAATTCTTAAAAATACAGAAAAATAGTGAAATAAGAATTCTCTTCTTCTTTCTTTAATATCTTTTTTTTTTTATCACAAGTCACAACTAACAAGGAGTGAAATATATATATACAATAATAATATACAAATTTATTAATGTGAAAATTTTAATCATAGTTTAAATGTAAATTCCACTTAATAGATAGTGTGGATGTAAATTTAAAAATAGATGGTCCAAATTACACAAGTTATGATGCCTATAATATGTTGTAGTCATTGTAAAATTGTCCTTAATTTTACTAGACCTTAAAAACACAGAAAAACGGAGAAAAGGATAGTTTAAATATAAAAACTTGAAAACAAAATGTAGTTAAACCTTAGTTACTTAAACATTTATGTTAAGGGAGCTCCCTTGGAGTATTGTTCGTTTTTCCTCTAAATTTTTTTGTTATCACCATTAACAAAGATTTATGTAATATAACGCCGATTAATATATACAAGTCTTAATATATAGATTTTTCAATACATGAATTTTAGTGTAATTATGAACTCAACTCAATGAATAGTATGCATTTAAGATTAAGAATAAATGATTTAAGTACACAAGTTATAATGACTATGTATGGGGGCTGACTAAGTTCCATACCAGTCTATCTAGACCGATAAGTATCGCCATGGTCAACATGCCTACTACAGAACCGTTGACTTCGTCATACCGGTTCCACTGAGATACCTAGACGGTATCCCTCTCCGGGCCTTTCCCCAAGGGCCTGGGCTTGATTCAACTTCCATCTACATACACCTACGGACCTAAAGGATAGAAGTTCAGCACAGGATAAAAGTATATACCAAAGGGATATGCCTGTGGATATTCCAAAAGGAGCAGAGTCCTACTTGAACACGGGCTTTGACGGGCCTTTTATAAATACCCCGTTGATCTGAGTCATGAGGTACGTTCACATACACAATCATACTCCACTTGAGAGCTACCGGTTTACCCATTACTGACTTAGGCATCGGAGGGGTGTTCCTCGTATCAACCCCCGAGACTAGTTTACGTGCTCTCTTGCAGGAACTGGAACCGGCTTACTTATCGAAGACATACCGATTCGTACCTTAATACTTGTCCCATATCGGAACAGACTATAATCTTTTGTCATTGTATAATTGTAGAAAAAGAGGGAGTTGATATTTTTGTGAATCGTAACTAATCATCCAATACCGTACCTTTCGCAGTCAAAAGCTAAAAAGAACGGGGATTAGCCGATTAAGGGAGTTGGAAAAGATGTGGTGGAACACATTTTGTAACCACTTGAATTTGTCATATTCGGTGGAGGGAAACTATATGTAGCAAGCTTCCCTACCACATTATTGAAATTTATTTTTGATAAAAAGGTTATAGATTTTAATGATGATAGAACAGTTTTTGAGCGATAATGATAAATTAAAAGGAGAGGATCAAGTTTAAGTTCGCATATTAGGATTTATTAGGAGATTTTTGTAAGAAGAATGATCCCTGCATCAAGGGATCCCTTTTCTGGCAACAAGTACCTTGACTTGCCCTCTTGAATAAAGGAATTGATACATGAAGATGACAATAGAGTGGAGTGGGCAACTTTTTTGAGGTTAGTTATTCCATTTAATATGCACTGGATTAGTAGATTTCTTTCTTTAAATTTATATGATGATTAAGAGATTACTTCATAAAATTTCCGCATAATATTATACTTGATCTATTTCGTTTTAAATGTAAAACTTTGACTTTTACATTATTCACACATCTTATGGTGAACGTTTTTTTTGTACTAATATATATATCAAAAATGATCATGTAAAATATTGTTGAATTTATTTCAATGATATTTTCATAATATATATCACCTTTTTTTGTTTTTTACAAATATATAATTAGATATATTACATGTCAAAATTGTGCATTGACAAATGTGAAAACTGAAAAAAAAAACTACCATATCTCCTCGGTCATTTTCTCTCAAATCCCTCACTTCAGCAAAACCCTTGCGACGTCTGAGCCATAAGGCGCTCGACGACCGCTTAAGCCGCTTTGGCACGGTGGTCGTTGAGCCTCTCCCCTTTCCCCTCCCCTTGCTAGTTATCTGGTGTTGAAGGTGATGTCCGGCTTGTTCTGATGTCTCCGCCTGCGTCGTTCTTGTAGGTCGCGCTGCTGGTTTGTTGTGTTGTTTCCCTAGTTTTTTTCTTCACCCCTCCCGTGCTTTCCTAGTTTTGTACGTCGTTCGACACCCCCCTCTCCGCTTCCTTGGCATCAAGTCTTCCCCTTCTCGTTCCCCCCTGTGTAGTTTTAGGTTGTTTCTAGGTTTAGGCATCCCGAAGCGTCAAGTCTTCCCCTCCCAGTCCCCCGGTTCTCGATTTTCGAGGCATTTAAGGTCCTGGTATCCCCTTCCCCACTCCCCTGTTCTAGTGTCAAGGTGGTTAGTCTTAGTTTCCCCCTTCCTGTCCCCCATGTTTTAGGATCGATTTCCGTCTTAGGATCCCATTCCCCATCCACTACTTGTGTTCATTGTCAGTTTGGTTAGGTTGTCAACGAAGCATTCGTAAGGTACGTGATATCTTTGAAGGTAGACGGTGTTGTTCTAGGCATGATTTTTTGCGACTGTTGGTTGTTTGTTTAGTTTGTTGCGTTTAAGTTATTTGTTTTAGCTGTAGTTTAGGTTTATCTAGTTCCAATTATATATACATCTGTAAAGGTTCGCGTGTTGGGTTCGACGAGAGCATATTGTCATTTTAATAGTGTTATGGTTCGATTTTCAAGTTTAGAGATTGTCAGGTTGGCTCTTAGGTTCCATAGTTCGGGTGTGTGCTGACTTTCTGGGTCATTACAGTTTAAAAACGCATCTTGTGGGTGGCCCTCCAATTTATTTTGTGACAAGTTTCGACCTACACACATTTTGAGATTCCGTCTCGTGAGACCAAGCTCTAAAAACCCTCACAAAAGCGTCTGAAGTCACCAAATGACGTGACTTCGTTTTTACTTCAATCAATAAAATCTCAAGAAGCTATTTTCGTTCAAGGGCCTTGGGATTTATTGTCTAGAAGACATCGACGTCTACTAGATGAGTTGCGGCAATCCATTTTTTGCAGATCGTCTCGATTTTATATTTCAACAAGTTCCCTCTCATATCGGGTCTTCTTCAAGACATTCATCCTTATGTTTAATTTCTACCATGAAGTCTGACTACTTGCAAATAAAATCCTAGATTGACAGAAAATTCCAATGTATCTGTAGTTAATCTCTCTCTAACAAACGTAGGGAGTAATATTAAATTCACAAAATCATATAATTCTATTCCTAAATTGTTGGGGTTTATACATCTTCTAATTGCCCTCAATTTCCTAGCTGAAATAGAGAACCTAATAGGAACGAATTTGAGTAAGAGTAGGAGAGGATAAAGTTCCTTCTTTCCTTCATGTATAGGGTGGAAGAATATGAAGAATAGGGATTTGGCATCTTTGTTGCTAATGTGTTGCATCTTCTACTCGATTGCCTCTTCCTCTTTTCCTTATTTTCATTGCTTGTCTAGTGTTGTAAGTTGAGTTTATATGATCCTATGTCACAAAATAAGCTTAATTAATGCATTTTCTAATAAATTCTAGCAAAGCTAATATTTATTCTGAATTACTAAAAATAATCATGTAGTCAAATTATTAACCACATAGTGACACAAAATACCAAAATAAGAAAACAAAAACATAAAATCATGTACTTATCACTTACATGATGGAATATTTGAGTATATTCTTTATTGCTCAACAGATTAACCAAGACTTTTACCTTATTTAAAAAAATCAAAACAAGACGTTAAGGTCACATTTTTGCACTTTATAATGAAGAATTTTGCCTAATAGGACACCACGAGTTATGAATACATGGACATGCTATCTCAAAATCTTCCTTAGTTGGTAGGGGTATAGGAGCGGATCTAGGGGGTGGCCTACCCAGGTCTTGGCCCACCCCATGATACAAAATAATTATAAGTAACTTATCTGAGATGGTAATGCAAATTGGTATGATGGAGCAGGTGGTTTTTAAAGAAATTAATCAATAAGTTCGGCCCACCCTATATAGAAATCCTAGATCCGCCAGGGTGTGTGTGAGACATACCACAAGTTGGGAAGAGGAAGCTTTAACTTCCTAATTAGCTCCTCCTCACTTTGAGTGCTGAATTATGTAGTTATGATATGTATGAATCTCCCACTCTCAAAAGTATCCAAAGAAATGTGTAGTGTAGGAATGGAACCGAAGATTTAGTTTTTGCTTTGCATAGAGTGGGACCAAAACAATGATCTCAGCCAGATTTTAGATAGTGCCTTTTCTCTTTGGTAGCATTTGAGATTTGTTTGAAAGATTTTAGTGAAAGCCAATTGCAAAAAATGAAAACCCCACTTGAGATTGACGTGGACTCAAATTTCTTAAGACTCACACAGACAAAGAGACATGGACAGATTACGTTGGTACCACACACAGCATCTAAGCTAAGGTTCTTATGGCCCATCATTTGTGTGGTCGAATCGAGTCCCTCGCATGGGAATGGGAAGTGCATACATCCGAGGTCTTTTTCCTTCATTATTTCCTTTAGCTAAGACAAAAGTAAAAACATGTCACAATGTTTTTTTTTTAAATTTAGTGGATATTAATCACATACCTTGTCTCATTGTTCATAGTTTTCTTTTATCACATACACATAACGTTTACTAATGAATAGTTAATTAGCTTGTTGCTAGGGGCGAGCAAAATCGGATATGTAGTTAAAATTTTTAAATATAAAATTTGAATCATCAGTTGGGATTAATTAAATATCGAAATGGTTGAACCTATTTCTAAAAGTTTGACGCGGATATTCCCGTTGTGTATCAATTGTGGAAAGGTAAATGCAGCAAGAACAATTAGAATAGGTGTGAGATCATTCCTTAGGTGTCTTACAACAAAGACAATAATGTTCGACTTTGAAATTTAATGAACTATCAATAAACTTTATCTAACATTAGGCCTGATTTGCATAGTACTCAAACAGTTTGTTACATCTACTTTTAAAAAAAAATTAGCGAAATTAAGTTACGAAGTTTGATTTAATTTTGGGATAGAACTGGAATCTTAACCGGTCGATTCAATTATTTTTCTACTAGGTATCAGCCTATCAGAAATGTCACGGTCGTTATAAATCCAAAAATGAGAATTTTGGGTCCAAAATCGAATCACTGACTATTTTGCTCAAGTCTCAACCTTAGTCATGACAATGATTAATATCATTTTGTAAGAAAAGACTCCTGATAATGCTACAAAACGATAAAACTTTCTTCATACGACACTCTTCGATCTGCAAAAACTTTTTATTATCATCTAGAGCCTCTATGACCTTATAGATAAGATGTCTCCGTTAAATTACAATAAAAATGATAAAGAACTTCTTATACATGATTTTGTAAGCAAAGTCTCATATCTTTATCCAATTAGGTGATGAGAGATTGAGAGTCCATGCCATGTCCTAAATATAATTCCTTCGCTCTTTAATAAACGCAACACTTAATTATTTTTTTTTTGTGTTAATATATGCTAACTTTAATCATATTCTCTTTTATTAATATCTAAACAATATATGTCAATATAGTTTCACCTCTATGTATATTTTGTAAAATGACAACTTTTTTTTTTTTTTTTTGCGAGGAGCTATCTCACTTATATTTTTATTTTTATTTTTTTATGTACTCCTTAACAAGTTTGATGATTGGGTATTTGTTTTAAACGTTTTAGTAGTTTGTTATGCAATGTTGGATATATTTATACAACTATTGAAATAATTGATTAAAAACATGACCATGTTGAGATTTGTTTTTCCAAAGCAACTCTACTAAAGAAATGCCGTCAACATTAAGTGATGGCCCCAATAATTCTAAATTTCTGTAGAATAAAGATACCATCCTAGTATGTTTTATTTAATTAACAGGACTGCATGAGTAAACTATTCTCACTAGTCACTCTTTACTACTTATTAGTCCCATTATCTGCAATTCCTAATATTCGAGGGGAAAGTGAACTTGCTTTTGTAGCCTTGTCTTAAGATAAAATACTAGTTATTAGGCTCGAGTTATGCTGCGGGTAAGAAAAACTTTCATTTATTAATATAATATTTTATGATAATAACGCTAAATACAATTTAGTCTAGTGGTTAGAACTTTAGTATATGTATTTGAGGTGTCGAGATCAAACCCTATACTATGCAATTTCTAAAAAAATTATTGACATGAATTACATGAACTAAAACTCCCCGAGAACAGCGCCATAATTTTCAATTCTAAATCCATTTTAAGTCACTAAGTCTTTCGATCATCTTGAATTATAACCATCTATCTAAAATCTTTCAGATTACTTTGAGTTAGATTTGTGGTGAGGTGGGGGTAAAAGAATCACGATCACTAACTAATCCAGATGGATTATCAAGTTAAAGTATGCTTAAGATGTTTAAAGTAGCTTTAGGCTCGTAAACAATTCATTAAAAGATAGTGGCTAATCTTACAGCATTGATATTCTAATTTTGATTGATGTACTAAAAAGTCATGCAGGTGAATATACTATTTGCTAATGCAAAAGCCAAAAAAAAAAAAAGGAGTTGGTAGGCTACCTCACTTGTACATGATTGATTAATCAATTAAGCTTTAGTCTTAAATTAAGTCTTAACTTTTATGTTATAGTGCCGTCTTTTAGTGATCGTTTAGTTGAATATAGGAAGTTATGTTTCATATCAACAGTATGTAGTTGCATACTTCCATTATAGTAGGAAGTACGGAATTTTGCTTGATCTAATCATGAGATCCTGCAATTACCTAGGAGAAATTAATCCCTTTCAATTTTTTTATGGGAAATCGAACTTTCTAAGAAGTGTAGTTTATTTAATTTTTGCGTGGTTCATTATACAAGCCAAAATTGATAACATTGAAATTGGGTATGGGTTTGGGTTCCCATTAGGTGGATGAACCCTTTCCTTCATCCACATGTTTAGTACGTGGTCGCATGGTTGCTCAAATTTCCTTTGTAATACATAACGAATGATTTAGTAGGCAAAAATAAACAATGATAATATTAATGAATTAATGAACTTATTCGCTATTCGAAGTAAATTTTTAACGCTTGTAGATTTCCAAAGACTTCACTTTATGAATTTCCATACCTATCCATTACCATTTTAGAGATGGTATTGAATTATGAAAACACATTTTTAGGGACGAAATCCCATTAATATACACATTGACATAAAATATTTTCGCATAATTACACAAAAGTTCATTACTGTTGCTAGAATACATAACCAAATATTACTGTCAAACCTACTGTCAATCGTTTTCCATTTTGATTTCTTAGAACAGTAATGTCCTATAATCCAAAAGTGCCATTTTAATACCCAAAATATTTCACCTTTAATGAGAGGAAAGGAATTTTCCAGAGAGTTAAAAGGGCGGCAGATTGAGAAAAGTCATGGAAGAAATAGGGAAAATCAAACAAGAATCTGGTGCACCAACCATGCAAAAATAAACACCATTACAAACCAGAATAATAGATATCATATTCCAGTATTTCTCAAATTACTCAGAAAGCAAAAAAATAGTCAATAATCAGTAAATAAAAAAAGCACAAGAACAGCAAGAATAAAATAGACAGAAAAGACATTAACTTAGAAGATGAAAATGTATATATGTTACTTCTTCCGTTTCATATTACTCGTCACACTTCTCAATTCACGACTTTTTGGAGAAGAGAGAGGTAGAGAGTAAAAAGAAAAGGAGTCCATGTGAGAGAAAAGAGATAGGAGATAGAGAGAGTTTATTGTCCAAAAAAAAAATGTAGCAAATAATGTGAAACTTTCACAATGAAAACTGTAGCGAGTATTCTGAAACGGATAAAGTTATTATATATACTTCATATGTATTACTACTACTATATTCTTGATAATCAAATCCACAAGTGACAACTCCCACTTGTATTTATATGTTGATTGTGGGAGTAAAATCATCCTTTTCAACAACTAGCAAGCACACAACAAATACAAAACACAAATACAGCTAAGTATAAGATAACATGTGGGATTCCATTCTTATGGAATCACCATCAAACTTCTTCAATTCCTTTCAAAAAAAAAAACTTAAAGATTAAAAATTTATTCCCACCACCACCAATTTTTTAAAAAACTTCAACCCAGAAAAAAAAAATTGTATCTTTTTTATTTTATTATTTTATTATTTACCCCCCACAACTATATACTATAATATTTATAAAAAATTTAAACTTTGTAAAAGATTTTATCAAATCAAAATCACATCTCTATCTTTCTCTCTCCTCTTCATATGAGATTAGACAGAAGAGAAATAGTAGAGAGAGAAAGAAAATAAAAATAAAAATAAAAAAGGGAAAGTTATTGATTGATTAGAGCATGTCCGAAGGAGTAGCAGTTGAGGAAGAAAATCAAAAGGGTGAAGAAGAAAAACCTTGTTTTATTTCTAATCATCATCATCATAATTATAATCATCATCAAATTCCAAGAGTTAGGGAGCTACAATCAGGTGTGACGCAGCTACACCATACAATTTTTGACCCTTGTTCATCAACGTTCATGGACCTTGATTTTGGTGATCTAGATGCTTCTTGGTCGTTTGATCAGATCCCAACTTCTCCAGTTTTAATAAATGGTTCTGATCAGCCTTTTTCACCTCTTTGGGCTTTTGCTGATGGTGGGCCCGCCGCAGTTAATTTTTCCGATGAACGGAATTTACCCGGAATCCGGATTCCTATATCTTGTATGATTTTTTTTTTACCCTTCTAAAAATGGAAACTTTTTGTTGTTGGTTTTGTAAGTAAAAAATGGATTGACTTTACTTTCTAAAAATAGTTGGGTTTTGATTGAGGTCAATGAAGAAGATAATGAGGATTAGGATTAATGGGTTTTTGTGATTTTTTTTGTTTGGGTGAATAAAATGGAACTATTTTTAGCTTGGGTTTAATGTAAATGAAGTTTTTTTTTTTTTGTGGATTGATTTTTTCAGGTGTTATTTTGACTTTTTGTTTGGGAGGGGGGTAGGAGTGTCAATGGTGGATAAGACTATGTGGGTTTAGGCTTTTGACTTCTGGGTAGAATCTAGAATTTATTGATGTGGTTAGGTTTTTGAGTAAGTGATGATTGCAAAAATGTAAAATGAAATTAGGGAAGTTTTGGGTATTGGATAAAATTTGTTGGGTAGTTGATGAGTTAATGTACAGTTAACATGGAAGTAAGATGAATTTAATTAAATGATTGAGATGTTATTTTGGTTCATTTATGTTGCTTATGCTTTGAGAAATTTGTTGATTATAGGTGGTAATCCAAGTGAAAATGGTGGGGAGGTAGGTGATGATGGTGATGATAAGAAGAAGATTTCGAGTCCGGGTTTAGGATTTACACCTCTAGATAACTTTGATGTATCATTTATAATCAAAGAGAGGATGACACAGGCGCTTCGGTATTTCAAAGAATCAACTGAACAAAATCAGATTTTAGCTCAGATTTGGGCACCTGTAAAGAGTGGGGATCATTATGTGTTAACAACTTCAGGGCAACCCTTTGTTCTAGGACCACATAGTAATGGTTTGAATCAGTATAGGACTGTTTCTTTGATGTATATGTTCTCTGTTGATGGCGAGAGTGTAACAACTCTCGGTTTGCCTGGCCGTGTTTTTAGACAAAAGTTGCCCGAGTGGACACCCAATGTGCAGTATTACACCAGCAAAGAATATCCCAGGGTTAATCATGCCAAGCATTATAACGTTAGAGGAACCTTGGCTTTGCCTGTCCTTGAACCGTCAGGGCAGTCCTGTGTTGGTGTGCTTGAACTTATAATGACTTCGCAGAAGATCAACTATGCTCCTGAGGTTGATAAAGTCTGCAAGGCTCTTGAGGTTGGTTTATGTTCCTTTTATGAAGGCAAAATGCATATCCTTTTCATTGATCCCTATCCCATTGTTTTGGTTGATATATGTCTTCTCTGATTTACGATTTCAAATATAGATTTTGTCCCTGATCGTCAGTGAATTTTTATATATTGTATGCTCCTTTATCAGTCATCAAACTGAAAGGAATACCTTTTGTGTCTCAATTTGTTGTATATTTATGGTAGCATATGTTAAATATGTTGTTTTTTTTTCTGATGAGATGTTGTTTATAGTGCTGGATAGATATTGATTTATCACTGGTCTGACATTGAGGTGGTGAAGGGAATTTTATTATGTGTTTAGGGTAGATGATGCGCGGTGGAATATAGCAACAGAACTTGTAGCCCTGTATAATTTGGACTTGACAAGAAATGCTTAACAAAATTATGTTAGAGGCAATTTTTAGAGACATTAGCATGTTTCTATTTTCTATTGAAGTGTCCATTTGTTTATACCTCATGTTGGGGTGTCTAGTATTTGACGCCTCTAATTAAGGAGAATTAAAAAGCTTTTGACACATAATGTATGCCAATTCATGTATGGTCTTTCATTGGATTTAGCCACGGGAATCGTTGTTTTTCATCTGCAATATCTGTAGAGCAGAATGAGGAATGAGAGTTAAGAGGGATTGTCAGAAGTCATAAGTACGGGTTATTTCCTCCATTTTTGCAATTGACAAATATTCAAAAAGTTAAACGCGGATAGCGCCAGTAAGCACCTAAATATCCTGAGAACTCTCGGAGTATCCCTGTTTGAATTTAAGTGCTGTTTCGCAATTTTTTCTTTTGTTTGTTTCATAAAAAGTATCATTCTGCGAATTCCATGTGGAATTAGGTCAAACTTTCTTGTTGCACTTGTAAATCCGTCAATATTACTTCTATTTGAGCAATCAGTCGGAAAATTTTGGGGGGAGGGGGTAATTGGAGACATCATTGTGATGGAGAGGGCATTGAGGTATTACCCTTAACTACTCGTTTGGTTAGTGGTCATAGATGGTGGTAATGGTAATACATTGTAGTATAAATTTGTTAAACAAAACCTGTCATTACTCATGGTAATGCTATCGCCTTCCCAGATATCCATTTTCTTCCTAATTCCATTACTTATTGGATTGTGATGAAAAGTTATAAAGGAAAACTCATGTTTTATGATGAAATTTCATTACGAAGGGATTGATACTAGAACTTCTCTACAAATTTACACTAAACTATATTCCCATTACCATTAATGACCACTAACCAAATGGACTGTAATAGTCTGTTTGTGTAAGTGTTCACATATACATCTTTTTTGTGCTTACAGCATATCTTCAGACCGTATTTCTGCTTTCAAATGATCGATGATGTGTCATTTACAGAATTTAAGCTCTTTTTCAGGCAGTAAATCTGAAGAGCTCAGAGATACTGGATCATCCCAACATCCAGGTACATGTTCTTGCAATGCTTAAGTTCCAGTATCTCCATAATCTCGTAAGACTAATATGACTATAAATCTTATCCAGATCTGCAATGAAGGTCGCCAAAATGCACTTGCGGAAATATTGGAAGTACTGACAGAGGTATGTGAAACTTATAAAATACCTCTGGCACAAACTTGGGTGCCTTGCAGGCATAGGAGTGTTCTAGCCTATGGTGGTGGTCTGAAGAAAAGTTGTTCCAGCTTTGACGGGAGCTGTATGGGACAAGTATGCATGTCCACCACTGATGTTGCATTCTATGTTGTAGATGCTCATATGTGGGGCTTTCGGGAGGCCTGTGCTGAGCATCACCTTCAGAAAGGGCAGGGTGTTGCTGGGAGGTCATTTTCATCCCATGGTTTAACTTTTTGCCGAGATATTTCACAATTTTGTAAAATTGAATACCCGTTGGTGCACTATGCTCGTATGTTTAGGTTAACTGGCAGTTTTGCCATCTGTTTAAGGAGCAAACATACAGGGGATGATGATTATATTCTTGAGTTCTTTCTCCCTCTTAGTTTAACAGACAGTGCAGAGCAGCTTAACTTGCTAGACTCCATATTGGCGACAATGAAGCAGGATCTTCAGAATCTAATGGTTGCTTCTGGGAGAACATTGGAAGAGGAAAAAAAACATATGGAGATCATTGAAGTGTCAGTGGATGAGAATCTGGGCCTACAACTTGAATCTAATTTGTCGACTAAACCTCTACCAGCGACAGAAACAATAAATGGTGCACTACCCCCTATAAAGAATTCCCAGTCCCAGTTGGTGGAAACAGATGCTAGAAATGCAGGAAAGAGTGTTGCTGGAGCTGGGGCGAGCCAGAATGGAATCACTACAACAGAACATAAAGAAACCAAGAAAACCTCAGAAAGAAAGCGCGGAAAAGCTGAAAAACAAATTAGTTTGGAGGTCCTTCAACAGTATTTCGCTGGGAGTCTTAAAGATGCTGCAAAAAGCCTTGGAGGTATGCAATTGCTCTAATCTTTATACATTTATGAATGGTGAGTTTTCTGTATAGTTATTATGGTTGTTTGTTTCATGTGAAAATTTATAATAAGAGTTTGATGGTTTTTGACAGTGTGTCCGACAACTATGAAGCGCATCTGTAGACAGCATGGCATATCACGCTGGCCATCCCGCAAGATCAACAAAGTGAATCGATCCCTTACGAAGCTCAAACGAGTGATTGAGTCAGTCCAAGGTACGGATGGAACATTTAGCTTGACTTCCTTAGGTCAACCTACTATGCCAGTTCCTGTTGGGTCTATTACATGGCCTGCCGGTGTGAATGGGGCTTATCAGCAACAATCACCAACCTCTAAACCTGATGACCTTCCAGATGAAAGAAGTGAAATGCCACAGTTTAGTCCTAGAGTTAATGGGCAGACCAGCGGCAGGGCGGCATCAAGTCATGAAGAAAGGATTCCAGAGCAAAACGGGTTTGTATCTAAAGCGCCTAGTGGGTCCCGGGAAGTAAGTGCCGGGACATCAACTTCTCATGGATCATGCCATGGAAGTCCGGGAACTGAAAGCAAACCGCCAAATGACCATTTTATTCCCAACTTTCATGAACATGCGGGTAACTCTATTGGTCTATTTTGTCAACAAAATGGAGAATTACGTTTACCCTCTGGCTTCTCAATGCCGGAGGCCCTCCTTGCTGCACAGCATCCTCATGAAGCCTTTGGTGGCATGCTTCTCGAAGATGCAGGAAGCTCGAAAGATTTACGAAATCTTTGTGTCTCAGTTGCTGAGGCCAATGTGGATGAAGTCATACCAGAACATAGCTGGATAAACCAGCCTTGTCCAAACCCATCTCCTAGATTCGCTATGAGTGCTGCTGGTATGACATCCAGATTTTCTGCCAGGCCAGATATGAAAACTGTTACTATAAAGGCCACATTTAGAGAAGATATTATCAGATTTAGATTTTCTTTGAACTCTAACATTGTGGAGTTGAAGGAGGAGGTGGCAAAGAGGTTTAAACTTGAAGTGGGCACATTTGAGATAAAATATCTGGACGACGATCACGAGTGGGTCTTAATAGCTTGTGATTCAGACCTACATGAATGCCTGGATATATCAAAATCATCAGGAAGTAATATGATAAGACTGTTGATTCAGGATATATTTTGTAATCTGGGGAGTTCGTGTGAAAGCTCGGGAGAATGAGAAGGTTTTCATTTGAAGGGATAGATACTTCTTGCTTAGGTTGTAACCCATTCTTGCAGTAGTATTAGGATGCTGGAGAAGTGCAGAATTTGTAGATTGGTGTATCAGTCAGTCGGTTGTTTATGCAAGCTGTATATAGTTTGCTGGTATTAGGGCAAGCAAGATTGTGGATGTTGCTCTTTTTTAGCCTTCAGTTTTGCTGAATTTTGTTCTCAGTTCCTTGTAATTGTACACAGAACATTTTTCAGTCATATGACATGGTTTTTTTCCTGGAAAGAAAGAAAACTGGTTTGTACTAATTACACCAGCAATTCAACCAACGATGAATTATGGCTGTTTTGTTGTATACTTGTACAATAACATATGTGGTTGCGACTTATGGTCATGATCTGTTGGTGTGCAGATTGTGATGCAGTTCTGTACCGCCGCATTTGTACGTTACCGATCATCACCATGCAGCAACACAGCAGAAAGAGTATGGCAGCAACAGCAAAATAGTATCTTCCAATTTAGGTTCAATCTTGGGTAAAAGTTGTATTCATTTATGTCAACACTATGATTTAGTATTATTAGTAAGAATTGCCATGTGATTGTTAGCTTAGAGCTTAAAATACGGAAGAGCAGAAAATCCTTTTTCTCCATGTCACTCAGGTTTAGCAAAGGAATCAGTTTAAGTTTCTCACTTCGATAACTATGGATATTCGTAGAGAAATGCACCTGGATTGAAGGGGGACTATTCGAACAATCTTCCACGTATCCTTTAAAACAAGTGTAATATCTAATTTGAAACTTACTAAAATAGAAAGTGTAACATGTAAAAAAAAACGAGGAAGTATTTCTTTCGTTCTTTTGTTTGGTCTTCCTTCATTAAAAATTATTTATAAAGTTACAAGCACACTTTTAATATTATGACCACCTTTAAATTTTTAATTAAGCACTAATCTATCTCCAAACACATCATGACTTCGTTCAATTTTAAAGAAATGCAATAATATGTTTTTGTGTACTACTCATCTTTTAAGTATGACAAGTTCTTTCAATTGACATATAATAACAAATATCGTTATGTAAGATATTGTTGCATCTGTCTTAATGTATAATTTTATATCTATGATTAAGGTTATGTAAGAGGAGCATGAAAATCAACATATTATATTTATTTATACATACGAAGGACCATTAAAATATATTAAACTTATGAAAGTTTTTGTTAATTTTGTGTCTCACCAAATTCCAAATTCTAAATCCGCCTTTACTTAGATCATCAACACTATACTCTTGTGCTGTCATAAATATATTACCTTAATTTACTTTATTTTTTTTACTAAGAAAAGGACATTTTACTTTATGTGCAATACATAATCTAGAATAATATTTAAAATATGCCACGGTGCCTCAAAATAAAATAATGTAAAGTTTAAAATTAAAATCTGCCACGTTTTTTTTTTTAACGAGAAATTCCATTAATTGAAGGTCAAACGTCATTTACAATAGATATTAAAGAAAAACAAAATCCAATCAAACAAGGTTACATCAAATTCATCTTCCAAAAAAATACAATGAACCAGATCGAGCAATATAAGACAGCTACGGTTTAATGCTGAGATATTTGAACTAGTCATGTTTGGTTGGTGGGAATAAGGTTTACTTTCAACTTATTTAGAGGTTCATTTAATTTTTTTCGTTTCCTGAAACAAGTGTTCACACTTCATTTTAGTCTTCACGGTCCATGATTCTTTTTTGGGGAAATACAGTCCATATATTTATTTTATGGAATTGACTTCACTTGCACAGTTGCATTGACTCATTCTAATCTATCTATTTATTTTACGGTTTTTTCACCAAATACCCCTGACAAAAAAATTTATTCA
This sequence comes from Beta vulgaris subsp. vulgaris, assembly GCF_026745355.1. NCBI lineage: Eukaryota > Viridiplantae > Streptophyta > Magnoliopsida > Caryophyllales > Amaranthaceae > Beta > Beta vulgaris. The sequence continues at coordinate 1,805,754 of NC_079206.1, read as the reverse complement.
TCAAATACCCCAGGTTTTTTCAAAATTCACCATATATCCCTGACTTTTAACAAAATTCACCAGATACCCTTAGTTTTTTAGGGTTTTTAACAAAAATTTATTCACCAAATACCCCATCCATGATAGAGGGATGGAGTTAGGTTAGTTAGGGTTTTTTAGGGTTTTTTAGGCTTAATTAACACTAATGACTAACGGAGTTAACCGCCGTTAGTCATTAAGGGCATTATTTGTCATTTTTTTTAAAATTTGGAGTATCTGGTGATTTTTTTTAAAAGTCAGGGGTATATGGTGAATTTTGAAAAAACCTGGGGTATTTGGTGAATAAATTTTTTTGTCAGGAGTATTTGGTGAAAAAACCGTTTATTTTAACTTCTTTGACAAGAGATGTCTATTTACGCCTTTTGATACTAGAGTAAAGCTCCTCCATTAAGTCCATTGTCCATAGCCCTGAAAATAAAATAAAAAAAGAGGTCCTCCATTGAAGAGAGTAAAGTAGCATCTGCAAATTAATAGTAGAGTTTTAGATCTAATTTCTTCAATTTTACGCCTTTTGATAATGGCAGCTGAAGCAGGTAATGTCAAATCCTGTTGGTCATTTCTTAGAAAAGGGAATGTCGAAGTATCCCGCGTATATGATGACGGTTACCTGTGTTTGGATGAGGATCCAGTGGCATGGATTCAAAGTCACCCAGCTGCTGCTGATCGTCTCTCTGTGCGAATCTTGGAGTTGACATTGGGGCTGTATGGTGTGGGGAAGATAACAGACATGATAGGGGAGCTGTCTGAGCTCACTCACCTCTATTTCTATTGGTGTCATAACCTCAGGTGTTTGCCTGACACCATCACAAGGCTGTCCAACTTACAGTTGTTAAAAATTCAACTTTGTTCGCTTACAGAATTACCAGAAAATTTGGGAGAGCTGGAGAGCCTTACCCATCTCTCTCTTTCTTCTTGTGGAGGTATCAAGTTCCTTCCTAATAGTCTTACAAACCTATCCAACTTGACAACTTTGGATCTTGAGTATTGCGAAACCCTTACAGAATTGCCTCCAAATTTAGGAGAGCTGGAATGCCTTACCCATTTCTCTCTTTTTTATTGTAGAGGTATCAAGTCCCTTCCTAATAGTCTTGCAAACCTATCCAACTTGACAACTTTGGATGTTAAGAGTTGCGGTTCGCTTACAGAATTGCCTCCAAATTTGAATGTTATACACCTCATTATTAAATATTGCTGCAGCATCAAGGCCCTTCCTACAGGTTTAAGTAACCTGGCCAGCTTACATCTCACACAATGTAACTGTTGTCTTGCCAATTTAAAGGACTCGCTCAACTTACGCCACTTCACCCTTGGAAGTTGCCATTGTTCTTCTTATGTTTACACCAACGTTATAGAATTCCCGGCAAATTTGGATGAGCTGCTACAATTATCTCTTGTCGATATCGAGCATACCACAGTCAGATATCTTCCTTGGAGCATCACAAAGTTACACAATTTGCAAATTCTATGTCTCCCCGAGGACTTTATACTCGAAACACTACCATATCATTTGAATGATTCCGTCATCATCTCTATGGACAATTGTCAGGTTCGCAAAACTTGGAAAGAACTCAAAAGGGAGATTGCAGGTAAGTGTTTCCGCTATTATCTCACGCATTGTTGTTTCATGTTCGCTACTCTTCCGGTAAATTAGCCCTCTTTTAATGTCAAGAAACTTATTCGTACCATTGTGCAAACATGGGAAGGTTATATTTCAAGCATTGTTGTTTCATGTTCTCCTTTCTATCCCAAAAAGTTTGTTTGTCCTTTTTTTTTTTTTTTAGGTGAATCAGGCATAATATAAAAACTTAAACATAGTTTTGGCTAGAATGTTTGTCCTCCTAGTCCAACCAATTCTGCAAATAAGGAAAGATTAGATTCAGATTTCAGACTATATATAATGTTAATATATTTTCCTGTTCTTCAATTTTATTTCTTAATTATCTTCCTCTTTGTCCTCCTCCAGTGGATAATTTGGGAATATCAACGTCTTGTTACCTTTGGTTGGACAGCAACAAGAGACTACATCCATGGCTGCAGACTAATTACCATCTTCAACCGTTTGTGAAATCCCTAGATTTGCAATTTTTGGATGATGAATTTGGAGATCTCACGTTGCTGAAAGAGCTCACACATGTGACACATCTCTATATTTCTGGTGATGTAGACCTCTGGCGCCTCGCTGACACACTCACAAATATTAACCATCTCTATATTTCTGGTGATGTAAACCTCCGGCACCTCCACACACTCACAAATATTACCCATGTCTCTCTTCATCGGGATTACACTTATGATTTACTCGATAGCCTGGCAGAGCCATCAAACTTGGTATCTTTAGATGTAGATCTTAGTGAAACATACTTGCCGTCGAACATCCATCAATTCGTCAACCTTAAATATCTCGCTGTAAGAAATGCCAAAAACAACCGATCAGTACCTGATAACTGGGAAAAGCTATCTAATTTGAAATCTTTGGTTCTCTACAGATGTTATGATGTATCATTGCCAACACATTTGAATCTCACTAACCTCAAGCTTTTCGATTGCTTTTTCAAGAATGTCAGCTCACTACCTACAAGTATACACCGCCTAGAATTATTGCATAGCAAAAACTATTGCTGTGAAAACAGGTATTGTAGTGAAGAGCCTATAGTATGCTTGAATCAGTTGGTCAACCTAAAGACGCTCTCTATAACATGTTACCAGTACTCTAGCAACCTACTTCCCAGCATAGCAGAACTACGCAACTTGAAAGAATTACAACTTAAGGATTGTTTCGGCCTCAAACAATTGCCCCCAGATTTGGATGAGCTAGTGGAATTATCCATTCTAAATATCAGCGGTACCAGAATCAAGTCCTTTCCTGATTGCATCACAAAGCTACAAAAGTTGCAACATGTAATCCTGCCCAAGTGCTTCAGAAAGGAAAATTTACCCAATAATTCAAAAACGAAGTACATCACTGATGACACAGATGAAGACTACTACAAGCATAGAGGCTATTATAGTAGTGAATATGAAACCTCAAATATAACCTCTGATGAAAGTAATGAGATCACAGTAGTAGATTCTGCAGAGGTAGCCGACAAAGTGGTTTCAGAATATTCACAGGAAGGCATCATTTCGCAGCAGATATCATCACCCCAACTCCTGAGTATACCTAATGCTAATCAGTTTCTTGAAGGTACGTGCTTCTACTATTTCAGAAATCATTGTGTGGAGTACATTGCAATTCTTCTATCTTAAAATCAGAATCTAATTGTCAAATGATCAAGGTAGTGTGCTTCCAAGTTCCAACACTCCTTAACCCCATTAATGGGGTCTGATAGAGTTTGTTTCATAATATTAACTTTTATTGCGTGGGTTTCAATATTAAGTTTTTTTATACAAGCAGATACTCGTTTCACTGGTAGAAGCAATACAATGGGAGAAAGTTCACAAGTTCAAGAGGTGGAAACTTCCTCTACAGGACTCAATTCAAATACAAATGAAATAAATCTCACCGACCAGATGTTGGAATTCGTATTTGGGAACTCATCATTTGATTTGGGGCACATTTCTTATAGTGATGTGACTAATATTGATCGTGTTGAGAATAACCATCATGCTTCAGAATATACGCAGAACAACGAGAATCCACCAAGTGATGAGAACCAAGGAAAGAGACAGAAGAAGGAGATTACTCATGAGAAAAATAATCCATGTCTGGTGGATAAAAACATGACACAAGTGAACCTTGGAGAGGAACTAGGCGGTACGTTTTTATCCTTTACAAAGTATTTCTCAGTTCTCTTTTGAATTCAGAAGTATATTGTGATATGCTTACTGTGACTGTTGATTATCAACTATTTAAAAAGCAAAGTTTGATTTTGACAAGAATAAATGGGAAATCCATGCATTTAAAAGATTCTGCTTTTGGTGCGAATAGAATTTAATCACAATGGAGGAGAGGATGCAGTTGATGGGATCAATCACAATGGAGGAGAGGATGCAGTTTATGAGATCAGTCACAGCGCTTCTTGCGGTTCACCAGACCAAGACATGGAGAATATGCCTGTAGGAAATGATAAAGATTCAACATCCACCATAGTTCGCCGAGGGAAACGTAACAAAATAGAGTTTAATTTGACTAGAGAGCAACTTCAATCATACTGGTCCAGAAACATGAGGATACAAGATGTTGCAGAAGAAATAGGTGGTATGTTTCCATTCTCTGCAAACTATACAGTCATTCACTGCATTTAACTGATAGATGCATTTCATGTTATATGATTCATTCCAGTGTCAAGGGCTGCATTAGTACGCTGGTTAATGGCCTCCGGTATTAAATGGCAAACAAGCAGGATTTTGAAAAGTCAATGTGCCAACAACAAGAATACCAATACTGCATCATTCTCTGTAAGTAAACCTGCAGAGGTCAATTGTCATGAACATGCACCTGAGTGTTTAAGTGATGCAAATGAACGCGTTGTCATTAACAACTTAAGCCTTGCTGTGACAATGGACATTGTGGAAGAGCCTGGAGTGGCAACGCAATGCCATAACAATGGTAGTGAACAGGCCTCTGACACTCTGGTGGGTGCAGATCAGGGTACTCAACAAGAGAGCCCAAGTTTAAGCAAATTCATTGTGAAAGCCACTTACAAAAAAGATACTGTTAGGTTCCATATCTCTTCAGCTGCTAGTTTCCATGAACTAGAAAAAGAAGTGGCTAAAAATCTAACACTCAAGCTGAGCAAATTTAAAATAAAATATGAAGATGAGGAGAAAGAGTTGATGCTAATGACCTTGGACTCTCACTTGAAGGAACTTCTAGATCTTTCAAAATTATCTGGTAGCAAAATTGTTCGGTTGTTAATATTTGATTTGTGAATGTCATAATTGAATAGATAGATTTCTTAAGTTACTATTCAGGAAATTGTAAATTACAACACTTCATGAATTCATTGTGATGTTTATGTGTTGGTTTGTGGCACAAATTCTAGCCCATCACTAAATATCTCCGTTTGTATGCATTATAATTATCTCTCAAGGTCATCTCTGATTTGGTAAATTATCGAGCTATCTAAAACTCCAAATGGTAAGATACTAGATAGTTTAAGCTCCTTGCATAGGTCCGCAAATTTTGATTATACACACTAGATCATTCTGGAGCATGTGAAACAAAGATAGTTCTACCACTTTTCTATGCATTTGTTCAACCGACATCAGGCCCTATAAATTGGGAAAATGGGCATCCATTTGCATCATCACATAAAGATCAACCAACAAGCACACAACAACAAGAAACCATACCTACAAGCCTTTCTCTATACTCACCCTTATAAGTTTTGGGTGATTCTTGTACTCTACTATTTTCATACGGTGAATTTTGGGTACTTGTCGTCCATGAATTTATTTTTCGCACGTTAACTTGTGTATCCATCTTTTACCACTTTCCTTGTCACATATTTCCTACTCTGTTATTTTGCTCAATCCCTACATCGAAGTAGCTAATAACCTCAAAATTGAATTGAGAAATTTCGGAATAAAAAAAAATGAAGATGAATGTATGCTAATTTTGCAATGTCATTTGGAAATGAAACTGCAAATTGTTTAGGATACCGTTAATGAAAATTGTAAATTAAAATGGGGGGTTACTAAACGTAGCCCTACTTTACTAAACGCTCACAGAGTAAGTACTATTTCGTGCAATCGACAAGAAACATATTACTCTGTTTTGTGCAAATTGAACAAAACAGGGTAAACTGTATCTTTGTGATTGTATGAAACGAAGGCATCTACTTCATGTAACTTGTGTGAAACTCTCTCAACAAAGCACTTCTTCAGTTTATGTTTTTTTGACTGTGATATCATAGAAATACTTCATTAAGCAAGAAAACATATCATCAACAGCAAATCGTCGAAGTTCCACAAAACTTCAATCACCAAAATTTCTTAATCTATAAAATCAAAAAAAGGTGCTTGGAAAAAAAAGATAGGTTAGACATGAGCCCTGAGCAGAGGAGCATCCAAACTCATCAGAGATCTAAAAAAACAAAAACAAGAAAAAAAAAAACTACTATTGATTTACATGATGAAAAAACCAACTTCGAATCAAACCAGAAAAGGTATGCTCCCATCATCATCAATTCATCATAATCATCGTCATCATCGCATTATTAAACTGAAATTACTGATCCAACAGGCAACAAGCCGTAATTCATCTTCCCAATACCTCTAGAACAACATCCAACTACTTTCTCTCTCCTCGTCATCTTCTTTGTCTTCTTCTCTCTCCTCTCCCATCCTCACACCGCAGTCATCTCTTGGTCCGTCGTCGACGGCGGCAAATACAGTCTAACAGAGTATCGGAAAACAGATGCAAAAAATAGGGTGAAGAATTGGTAGAGGGAGAATGAAGAGAGACATGGGTAGAGGGAGAAAAGGGTTATGACTTGTGAGGGGTATTTTAGGTATTTTTGCAGAGTTGTATTTTGTAAAGTGAGGTTGTATTTAGCAACCATGATTAAGATCCTTAATTCAGAGGCTCGTCTCTTTATCCTAATTTTTCCAGCAAATGAGAAGCAACCGATATTAAACAGACAAGTATAATTATCTAATCAACAATCCGAATTTTCCTTCCAAATATCAAACATTTGAAACCAAACAAATGAAACTGCAAATCGTTAAGAACAACGTGATAAAGAAGACAAACATATTTCATATAAACGGTTCATATTGCAATTACATCACAAAGACGAACAAAAAATTCTTCAAACTACATTCAAATCTGGCACATGGACATGGCTACACTCGACTGGCAATCAATACGGACTCTGCAATTGTGGTACAGGGTTTGCGTAACCCGATGTTGCAACCGATATCAATTGCATGGACACTGAACGACATTCGCTCCCTCGACCAGGAATTTCAATGGTGTCGCATCACAAAGGTCGATCGCTCACAGGTACATCTGGCACATGATCTTGCCACTCGAGCTCGGAAAGGACAACTACCGACTGTCCCCTTTCCTACTTAGTTTGTTTTATTTTGTACGTTTTCTCGATGTCAAAAAAAAAAAAAAAAAAAAAAAAAAAAAAACTACATTCAAATCTAAACCCAAACTGTAGGAAAACGAAATCTAACCACCGAAATCGTAAATCTCTAATTGAAACAATAAACAAAATCAATTGATAATTCAACAGATCTATAAACTCAACTGAATAACATCAACATATTCAAACAATGCACGAAATCGAAATAGGTGATCAAATTGAAGACAATGAAAAATCATGTATCACAATCAAAAGTGATAAAAATATTTCATATAACAACTGATTTACCAATTACAATACAGAGATTCAAACCTCCTTTAATTTCCCTAATCAACTGAAAATATACCCTAGAAAACAAAACCTAACCACCGAAACCGTAAAGAGTACGACCTTGCCTCTTAAGAGCATAGACAACATCCATGACAGTTACAGTTTTACGGCGAGCGTGCTCAGTATAAGTGACAGCATCACAAATAATATTTTCCAAAAAGATCTTCAAAACACCACGAGTTTCCTCATAAAGTAGACCACTTATCCTCTTCACTCCACCTCTTCTAGCCAACCTACGAATAGCAGGCAGGAGGTGGGCATGGGCCGGTCCGGCCCAGCACGATTTGGGCCCGCTCGAGGCCCGACCCGGCCCATTGTTCTCTACGTGGGCCGCGTACCTGTCATGGTCAAGAAATGTTATTTCCGGCCCGCGGGCCGAACGCTCCGTTTTTTTTTTACCCTAAAACTGTCAAAAATACAGCATAAAGCATGGGTCGGGCCGTAGACAAATTTTTAAAATTTCAAGCCTGGCCCAGCCCTCCACTCATGGGCCTGGGCCCGGCCCGGTCCGCCAATTATTCAAGCCCGTGAGAACAAGCCAGGCCCGGCCCATGCCCACCTGAAATCCTATGCCTCTTTGGAGGGGGTTATCCCGCGTTACTGTCAGACGTTGGATTTTTTTCCATCTAACGGATGACGATGTCAATCCGTGTGCCCTATAGTGATTGAAGAGGATTGTTCTTTTGGTAGGCAGGCTAGGTTCTGGCTTTTTGTTTGTTTGTGTAAGAGGTGAGGGATATGCGATGGGCCTATTGGGTTATTGGCAACAGCAAATTTTGATTATTTTCAACATATTTTTTGTTCTATACACTATTATTTGGGTCCGGGCGTGGCCACAGGTTGGTATTGTGTTTTCGAATTTGATATACATTTTTTTCATTTTCACTAAAATATATTAAAGTAAACTCAACATTTAAAAGATACAAATATAATAATGTGGACACTTAAAACATGATTAAACGTTGGTTGAGATGGTAATTGTGTCATGTTATAATAACAATAGGTCACGAGATCAAATCTTGTTGCAAGCTAATTTTAATTTTGCTAATCGACATAACTTAAGCTATTCATTATTGTTTCCCATCAGTTATCCCTAGAGATGTCAATGAGTCTTGGACCCGACCTATTTATAAGAGTCTGGGTCCATAAATTTTAGACTCAATGGGTTTGAATCAGGTCTGGATCCAGAAGAGCATGGACCGTTTTGCTATTTATGAGACATTTTTGGACTTGAGGGTATATTGTGAATTTTTTGATTTGTCGGGGGTATTTGGTGCAATAATCGTTTTGCTATTTATGAGACATTTTTGGACTTCTCTGCGCCTGATCATGTTTTCTCGCGAAACATTCATAGAAGGGCTGACGTGACTTGTAACGTTGCGCGGGTCCTTGGCACATGATTCCTTTCCAATGACCTCCCATGCCCTTAGGAGTCATCCTGTGGCATTTGGAGCTCGGGTCCCGGGAAAGTCCGAAAGTGTGTATGATAACCTTCAATTTTGGCTGTTTTTGCTACATTTTCGGACTTATCTAGGCCTGGTCATATTTTCTCCCGAATCATTCCTAGGAGTGCCGACGTGACTTATAACGTTGCGCGGGTGCTTGACACAATTTGCATTGCATGGAGAAGCCTTTGAACGACACCCCATTTGTTCATTTCTCGTGAAAATCAAAATTGCCTCGAAATCAATGTAAAGACATTCACATATTCGTTCCAATCCACATGAATCTTTTCCAATGACCTCCCATGTCCTTGGGAGGCATCTCGTGGCGTCCGTAGCTCGGGAACGGAGAAAGTCCGAAACCGTGTATTATAACCTTCAATTTTGGTTGTTTTTGGGACATGTTTGTATTTCTCCGGGCCTGGTCATATTTTCTCCTGAAATATTTCTAGGAAAGTTGACATGACTTGTAACGTTGCGTAAGTGCTTGGCACCATTTGTGTTGCCTCGAAAAGCCTGTGAACACCCATTTGTTCATTTCTCGTGAACCCTAAAATTTTATCCAGATTAACATAAAGGCATCCATATATTCATTCCAAGCCACATGACTCCTTTTCAATGACCTCCCAGGTCCCTATGATGCATCCCGTGGCGTTCGGATATATGGCCTCGGGAAAGTCCAAAAGCGTGTATTTAACCTTCAATATTGGTTGTTTTTTGGGACATTTATGGTTAATCTGGACATGCATGGTCATATGTTCTTGAAACGTTCTTAGGAAAGTCGACGTGACTTGTAATGTTGCACGGGTATTTCACACCATTTGCATTGTCTCGAAAAGCCTTTGAACACCGCAATTGTCCTTTTCTAGTGAAATCCAAAATTACCTCAGAATGAACGTAAATGTATTCATACATTCGTTCCAATCCACTTGACTCCTTTCCAATATCCCATATCCCTTGAAAGCACCCCGTGCCGTTCGGATCTCAGGCTACTCGAAAGTACTAATGCATGTATTATAACCTTCAATATTGCCTGTTTTTGGGGACATTTTTGGAATTCTTCGGGCCTGGTTATTTTTTCTCCTGAAACATTCTTAGGAAAGCCGATATGACTTAGTAACGTAGCGTGGGTGTTAGCCGCATTTGTGTTGCCTCGAAAAGCATCTGAGCACCTCATTTGTTCTTGTGTCGTGAAATCTAAAATTTAGGATTAAATAACTATTGTTGCATAGAAATCTGTTGTAATTTTTTTTATACTGACAAAAGATGTATATATAGGGCATAGACTATAGAATTAGCTAAGAGATTTTTAGTTGGGAAAATATCATTTTGTGACTGAAGATCATTGAGGTAGGAAACTCGTTGGTTTTTCAAAGAAATTTTGTCATCTCGAGTTTCTCAAATAGGAAACATGATTTTCATGAGAGTTTCCATGCTATATAGGTTTTCACATTTTTTTTTTAATATTTATTGATTTACACATCCTTACTTCCACTTTTATAGTTCTGTAAGTGAGGTTTTCTTTTTTCATAATACAAAGCGATGGCCTCCGGGTTTATTTTTACCAAGAGGGTTGATTCTCTTGTGGCTTCTTATTGCATTATGTCTTTTCCTAGATGGTAATTTAAATTTTTATTATGAACATTTAAAGCATGATTAAAAGTTGGTTGAGATGATAATTGTATCATGTTATAATAGCAAGAGGTCATGGGTTCAAATCTTGTTGCAAGCTAATTTTACTGTCGAGATGACTTATTAGATACATATTGGACAATTCTAGTGGAGTAACAGAGATGACACGTGGCGTGTATACATTGTCACACACGCCTTTTAATATATTTGTACAGATTATTCTTTGCAACAAGTAATTAGAGAATAATCATGAGATGAATCCACATAAGAAAGAACGTGCAAAGCTACAGATATTCAGCGATAGAAGATGGTTGAGATTTGAATAAAAAATGATTCAAATGTTTCCCTCCAAGGATGCATGGAAGTTACGTATCACGTTTCTTTATTGTAATATCCCGAAAATTTAACCTTGCTTAAATTAAATAATAATGATTAGTGGCTAAAATTTTCCTTTAATCATTCTATGTTCAAGTAAAAGAGAATAAGTTCTTTATGTGTATATATATATAATGTATGGCAAGAGTTATAAATAATAAGTTATGTTAGATTAAATAATTACATTAGTAAGAAAACAAAATAATAAACAAAATAATTACTTGAACTTTACAAAGTTGGGTCAAATTGGTATTGTTAATAAAAAGGAAAAGAAAAAGAGAAAAGAAAAGAAAAGGAAAAAGAAATAAAGATTAATGAAAATAAAATAAAAGAAAAATAAAAATAAATAACAAAACAATAAACATTAACTATTTCCTCCTCCATCTCGGGTTTCTTCACAAAAAAAATCCACCCATGGATTTCTAACTCAAAATGAGTTTCTTGCACACAATCAAACTCATTTTCAAATAAAATTCATTACTCAAATCAAATCATCCAATAACCCAATTCAATCTCATCAATCTAATTGAACAAAAATTGGAGCTTAATCATGACTATAAGTAGCCATGTTTATCCCCTCAAACCACCACACACTCACCACTCTACTTTCCACCATCTTCATCCCCCAACCTTTGTCGGAAATCGCCACTCTGAGAACCACCCTTAAACTCCCTTGTTTTCGCACAATTCCTCTTTCTCTTACTCCTCTGTTTTCATTTAGCTAGCGACCGCATCAAATCACCCAATAACCCAATTCAATCTCTCTCTCGCTCAGCTTCTTTCTCCCTCGCCTAGTTCTTTCTCTCTCTCCTCTGCTTTGGTTTGCGCGCACCACCGGACCTCCTCTGTTTTTCCAGCACCTGACGCAGCTTCCTCCACCCTCGCCATGCTGCTGCCCACCGGAGCATCGTTCTTCTTCCCTTGCTCTCTGGTTCACCGCTGCTCGGTTTGAGCAGAGGTATAAAATACCTCTTTAACTAATGTTCTTGTTTTATTTAGTTTAGCTTAATTAATTATGTTGTTGATTTCATTAGCTAGTAACTAAAAACATAATAAAACTATATATAGAATCCTTGCAATCTGATTATTATGAGACTAGATTGTGACTAATAAATGATTAAATGATGATTTGTTATGTGATAATATTTAATAGTATATTTTATAGAACTCTAATATATCAACTAAAGAATAATGAAAGTTAAGGATATGTTACTTGTCAGATTTACGCAGGCACTTACATATATTACACGAATGAAATAGTGATAAGTCATATTTATATATAGTTTTTAGGTGCATTTAGGTTATATTTTAGAGCATTTAGTTTCATATTTAGGTTCATTATTGCATTATATTCTTAAGTTATGCTTTTCTACTCCTATTTGGTATGTTTTCTTGTTTTTGATGAATTTCAGGCATTGAGGACATCTTGGAGTATGATTAGCTAAACTTAAGGAGTAGGAGCACTTGGAAAGAAGCAACAATGAATAAGGATCGTATGGATATGTCATAGTACGAGTTTGAGCGAAAACGAAGAGGAAAATCATTAGAAGAAATGTGAAAAAGAGTCATGTTTATTCTTCTGATCATATCTTTTGATGTGATTATTAAAATCGACTAATTCCAGCATATTTAAAAACTAGACTTGAAGATCTTTCCAACGATAGGTGGCACGCACCGAGGAGACTTCTAGTCAAGGAGTTATGCCTTCTGGAAGATTGCATTGTTTCTTCTGGAATCTGCCACGCACGTGTACGCGCGGATCACTAATCCGCCCATTAATGATTTATTTAAGATTTTCCTTATCTTGTAAATTACTTTCCTAGTCATATTAGATTATTGAATATTATTTATATAGGTTCTCATTCTTTTTCTCTCTCCTTCTCCCTTTTTTCACGTTATTTTTGAGTTCTAGGTTTTAGTTTTCTTTCTTTTCCTCTCTAGTTTTTTAGAAAAACCCTAGTTTTTATTCTTCTTCATTAATTCATGAGTTTCATTAGTTTCTTTCCTTGACTTCTTTGATTATGATTTTCTTGGTAGATTTAGATTTTATTATTTATTCAATGAATAGTGTAGTTATTATTTCTAGGATTTGGAAATCCATGTTTATATGATATGATTATTGATTGATATTTTGATCAATTAGTTATTGATTTCTCTAATTGATTAGTGTTTTATTATTAATTTTGCAATATGATCAATTGTTTGATCAAATATTGTTAATATCGAGTCATAGATCGAGAGATAGTACTCTTTAGAGACTTACCTACAATTAGCAAATATGATTATGTTGAGCGACCGTACTAGCATATGTTGATTTGAGAGGTTAATGCCTGGCCAAGTATTAACATGTGCTCTAGATATCTGATTGATTGAACTATTATATTTTGATAGATTATAGTTATAAACATGGTGAACCATTACCCTAGATTTTTTTACTTTGATTTTCTTTATTTATTAGTTTAGAACCTTAATTCACATATTTCTGATCTTATTTAGTTTTCCCATAATTTATAAACTAGATTAAAACGACCATTTCTTTGTGGATTCGATCCTACTTACCCTACTTCATTGTTAGAAGATTTTGCAAGAATTATTTTTGACAGGTGTACGACAGCCTATCAAATAGTTATATTACGAGGTCTATAATTACAAGTTATTAAGCTGGATTCATGATTCATGGGATTAATAGCTATAGTTTTGATTAAATGACGAATATGGTTAAACGGACCCTATGACTAATATAGTGAAGCTTTGAATAAAAAGTTAACAAATTGTAACATGCGCTTAATGTTAATCATAAGATATGAAATAGTTACAATAAGATGTCCATAGTCACAACTCACAAGTCATGAATTATAATTTAAATTAAACGTTAAGTTGTTAAGTAGAAAGAATGCCTATGACTATTATCAACTACCAAAGACGTTAATATATAGAACTCCTACACACCTCCTAAGATAGATACATGATGGAAATGGATCAATAAATAAGAATTTCGAATAAATATTAATGAGTCTTTTATTAATTTCTAAATTGATTAGATTAAAAAGAAGGGATATTACAAGCCTCCTCCGACAATCAAGGTTGTTAAGCAAGGATTCCAGGTAAGGTCTACTGCTAACACCCGCACTCCCCTTCCAACTACGTTTTATGGTGCTTTTTTATAATGTTTATGCTATGTTTTATATGGTGTGCAGGATATGAAATGTTTGGTTTTGTAAATAATTTGATGACGTTATGAAATGACTTTATTATGATTTCTGAAATTTCTCAAAAGAAACGAAACATGACAAATGAAAGTGAAAGATGGTGAATGGCAGTACTATGTTCTATGGCGGCAACAGAGACAACGCCCTCGGTGGCACCCGCATTATGACAGTATATGTCACCTTCTAATGGGGGACATTGTCCTCGGTGGCTTTGCCTGGCATTATATGCCACCTTCTGATTGGGGATGCACATCGTCGGTGGCTTTGCCTTATGTTACGATCTATGGCATTATATGTCACCTTCTGATGGGGGGACAATGTCCTCGGTGGCTTTGCCTGGCATTATATGCCACCTTCTGATTGGGGATGCACATCGTCGGTGGCTTTGCCTTATGTTACGATCTATGGCATTATATGTCACCTTCTGATGGGGGGACAATGTCCTCGGTGCCTTTGCCTGGCATTATATGCCACCTTCTGACAGGGGATGAATAATATCCTTGGTGGCTTTGCCTTCTGTTATTGATTTATGACTTTATATGACACCTTCTGATGGGGGATGAATATCCTATGTGGCTTTGCCTTCTGTTATTAATCTATGGCATTATATGCCACCTTCTGATGGGGGATGAATTTTCTTCTGTTATTGATCTATGACATTATATGCCACCTTCTGATGGGGGATAATGAGTATCCTCTGTAGCTTTGCCTTCTGTTATGATCTATGGCATTATATGCCACCTTCTGATGGGGGACTTATGTCCTCGGTGGCTATGCCTTCTGTCGTACTCGCCAAGTAACCAAATGAAGTTTTCTGATAATGAAATGTGATAATGGAGATTATATGAATAAAAATGACTCTTAAACTTGTAATTTGAAGTGTATGTTTATGAAATGGTTTTACTATATTCTCTTATCCCTGTTTGCAAATAAAATGTTTGAAATGAATTTACGTTGTTAAAGTAGTATGTTACTGAGCCTCGACTCATGATGTTTTGTTTTTTTGTTTTAGGTATGCATACGAAGATGGGATGACATAGCAGTGAGGATTAAATTACTTTAATTCATGCGACTATATATGACAATTATATATATGTAATCCAAGTTTATGATTACTAAATTACGTAACATTAGCTATATATGCTTAAGCTATCTATATATATTTCTAGAAATATTGTAACTATTATAGAGGTTTAGTTATATGAAAGAATGTATTGCCTTGTACTTTCCCGGGCGAAGAGTACGGCAGTGACGCACCGACTAAGCTAGGAGGGTGTTCCGCTGCTAATCTTTGTAATTTACTAACATAATAGTGATGCTTAGAAGTCGGAGCGTTACATTTATAAATAGAAGAAGGATCATCAAGCATAAGACAATCAACACAACACACAACAAACTTGCAATTACTCTTTCTTAGCGTAGCCTAACCTTAGTCGAGCCAAACCCCTTATGGGGTTGTAGTTTAGTTCATTAGATTTAGAACATGACATGGCGCTAAGTTCTTTAATTCTCCGGTTGAAGTAAGAAACTATAGAGGTAACAATCTTCGTGTTTTCTCTTTAGTTGTCCAGCTTGACTTATCCTCATATGTGTTGTAAATTTGTTCTTAAAGTTTGTGGTATGGATGGGAATATTTTGCTATAATTAATAAATTAATTATTGTTTGCTCTATTTATTGCATTTTGCCTAAATTTAATAGGCGTTGTAGTTTAATCATTTGTTAAATTACAACAAAGTACGTTAACAAGGTTTTATCTAATTAATTAAAATCGCTAACCCCCATGGACCAAGCCTCCCATGGCATTCAATATCAAACTATTGGATGTGGAATCACTTATTTGCAAGGTCAACAAACTGATTTTGCACAAACAAATGTATTGAACTTTTTAAGTAAATGAATGTAGTTCTTTTTACCGTCCCGACCCCATATGGATGAGTTCATGGATCTGTCACTATGTTGCATGCACCTCAATTATTACCTTTTTTTTTTACCAAGAAAAGAAAAGAAAATTTTACTTTACGCATTATACATATTCTAGATAATATTTACAATATACCACAGTGCCTCAAAAATAAAAAGGATAGGAGTTAGCTCAAGTGGGACAGTGGGTAGAGCGTTCTCCCTTAGCCCCAGAGGTTACGAGTTCGATCCTTATCCCCAACATTATGATAGAGTATTTCCTTAACATGCTATGCATGCCTTACCAGTCAATGTATTGGTATTTTCTATAGGATAGTAGCCTAGTAGGAATTAGCTCTTAAACTGACTTAATTTCCTAATATAAAAAAATACGGTGCCTCAAAAATAAAAGAAGGTAAAATTTAGAATTAAAATCTGCCACGGTTTAATGCTGAGATAGTTGAACTAGTCAATAGTCATGTTGGTTGGTGGGTCTCCCCTTGGCTCACGTTTACTTTCAACTTTTTTTTTTTTCTGTTTTTTTCGTTTCCTGCCATAAGTGTTCACACTTTATTTCAGTCTTCACGGTCCATATTTTTGATATAGAAACAAGTCTCATTTTTTTCATTATTCTTCTGGGAAATACAGTCCATATATCTTTTAGATAAGGGTTCACTTCACTTGCATAGTTGCATTGAATCATTCTAATCTATCAATTTTCTTTTATGCCTCTTGATACGGTAGTAAATCTCCTCCATAATCCATAGCCCTGAAAAGAAAATAAAAAAAGAGCTCCTCCAGTAGCACTGCAAATAGTTTTGGATCGAATTTCTTCAATCTTACTAAAGAAAACCAAGTGAGCTGCCTGTTCCTATAGTTACTCCTCTTCTTAATTCTTGCTGGGATAATGGCAGCTGAAGTATATGAATATGATGACAATGACAGGTTCTCATATACGAGAAAAGCGGGAATCGAGGTATCCCGCGTATATGATGACGGTTACCTGTATTTGGAGGAGGATCCAGTGGCATGGATTATAAGCCACCCCGCTGCTGTTGATCGTCTCTCTGTGCGAATCTTGGAGTTGAGTTTGTTGCTGAAAGTCGTGGAGAAGATAACAGACATGATAGGGGAGCTGTCTGAGCTCACTCACCTCTATTTCTATTACTGTAAATACCTCAAATGTGTGCCTGACACCATCACAAGGCTGTCCAAATTACAGTTGTTAAAACTGGTATACTGTGGAGGTATCAAGTCCCTTCCTAATAGTCTTGAAAACTTATCCAACTTGACAACTTTGGATCTTTATGATTGCCCTTCCCTTACAGAATTGCCTCCAAATTTGAATATTGTACACCTCATTATTAAACGTTGCTGCAACATCAAGGCCCTTCCTATAGGTTTAAGCAATCTAGACAGCTTACATCTCGAACACTGTAGTCATTGTCTTGCCAATTTAAAGGACTCGATCAACCTACGCCACCTCACCCTTTGGAGTTGCGATTCTCATTTTCCCGCTGACGTTATAGAATTTCCGGCAAATTTGGATGAGCTGCTACAATTATCTCTTGTCGATATCAAGGATACAAAAGTCAGATATCTTCCTTGGAGCATCACAAAGTTACTCAATTTGCAGATTCTATGTCTCCCCTGGGATTTTATACTCGAAACACTGCCATATCATTTGGATGATTCCATCATCATTTCTATAGACGATTGTCACGTTCGCAAAACTTGGAAAGAACTCAAAACAGAGATTGGAGGTACGTGTTTCCGCTATTATCTAACACATTGTTGTTTCATGTTTGCTTCTCTCCCGGTAAATAGCATACTGCATGAGCATTAGGGGATAAATTTAGGAGTATTTTCTAAATCTAGAAGTGTTTATTCAGAGATAACATTCTTTAGTATTGTATTAATTATATTTATTTTAGGATATGTTATTTCTATTTCTACCTAAGTTAGGTTTTATATGATTTACTATAAATATGCCCTTTGAGTTAATAACAATTCCAACCTTTTGAGATCTTAGGTTCAAGTCTAAAATATTTTTCTCTGTCGGTGGATTTGAGTTTTAACCCACTGACACGATTACTTACAGTAGCAAAAAAAAAAAATATCTCCCTGGCTGATAAGTGTGTTTTCTTTTACTGC
The DNA here is from genome assembly GCF_026745355.1 of Beta vulgaris subsp. vulgaris. NCBI lineage: Eukaryota > Viridiplantae > Streptophyta > Magnoliopsida > Caryophyllales > Amaranthaceae > Beta > Beta vulgaris. Next base: position 1,787,636 of record NC_079206.1, on the reverse strand, counting down.
TGATTTCTTAAGACTAACCTGCATGTGGCAGTTTGTTTGTCAAGTTCTTTTTGGTGGCTAATTCTAGCTACTTGTCTTTTGTCTTAAGAGTATTCCATACCTTGTTGGTGTGCATTAAGGTTGTGAAAACTCGATCGAACTCATTTATCGAACTTGAATCCAACTTGAAATAAGCGGATTTTTCTTGATCCATTTAAGTAGATGGGTTGATATGACTTACCCATTTAATTAAATGAGTTAGGTTAATGTTGACATTTTCAATCCGAAATTAACCTGTTTTGACCTCTTTAACTCATTAAAATATAAATTTCCTAAAAAGTTGTGTTAAAGTTGGTGAAAATTTAAAAAGGTTATGTTATATGCAGCCATTGGAGTTGCACATAAAACATAAATACACTACTTAAAATGGAAATAAGTTGTGAATTTATGATTTTTTTTACATCAACCGATGTAATAAATGATCAATTAATGCAACTTATTTCTATTTTTAGCTTCTTATATACAGCCCTTAGAGCTACATATAGCTTTCCCAATTTAAAAATACTAATTGTAGAACACAAATACTGAAAAGAAAAACTAATCACGCATACTTTATGTTAATTTATTATTGAAAACTAAAAAGTTTTAATACTAATTTAATAGTAATAAATATCTCTATTATATAAGGGAAGGGGGGAGCAATGGTGTCCTCTTTTGAAACGCCTATTTTGCCCCTCTTCTCTTTCTAAATTACAAAAGATATGTCAAAATTAAAATACCGAAAATAAATTTATACGAATCACTTAAAAGAAGAAACTTTACAAATCACCCATACAATTGAGAAGATCACGTTATAAAAATCACGCAAATCACTCAAATAATCAGGAAACTTTATTAAAATTTAAAATTAATATACAAACTAAAACTAATAACCTAGAACGTCAATACATACAAAAACATTTACAAAAATTTACTTAGAAATCACTATTCTCAAGAACCATTCACAATTAATGGTGGGTCATGATAAAAAATAGAGGTGTATTTTTAGTGAAATCAGAATTTAGAAATTAGACAAGGAAAAAAATTATTTACTTTTTTATAGTGTTTCCTATATATAATGAAACTTTTACATATATTTGGACGTATTTTTTCTATTATATAATAGCGATAATTATCAAGGTAAAAAGGTTTATATAAAATATCATTCAAGAATTAAGTACAACAATCTCTATTATATAAGGGAAGGGGGAGCTATGGTGTCCCCGAATGAAGAGACTATCTTACCCCCTTCCCTTTCTAAATTGCAAATTCACTTACAAATCAAAAGGGACTTCAAACAAAAAAAAAATCAAAAATATAATTATAATAATCACTCACAAGTCAACTAAAATCATAAAATTGCATAATTTACGTTATGCAAATCACAAAATGAGGAAACTTTAGAAAAACTTAAAAATTCACTTACAAACTACAACCTATGAAAAAATTGACTTGAAATCAAAGTGTCTACTTTCTTTACAATTTATGAAGTACTGTACTTAATTCAAAAATCAACTAAAAAATTATAATATTAGAAATCATAAATAAATTCAAAAAAATTCTATTTTATTCATAGAATTTAACTTTGAAAAGTAAAAAAAAAAAAAAACCAAAAGAATGGTGAGATATTTAAGTGACAGAAACTAAACCAATCAAATTTTGCAACTAAAAACAATTATACTTCGTACATCTAATGTTCAAATTTTGACTCTTATGCCGAAGAAAATTGAGTTTCTGTTCGAAAAAAATTCAAGCACGCATCGCGTACAAAAAATTCTAGTGTTAATGAGTTAAACGGGTTTTATAGGTAACACGTTTAATAAACAGGTGTCAAGGTTGAGTTTTTCAAGCCGTTTAATAAATGGGTTAGGTTTGGGTTGGAACATGTTCAACTCGTTTATTACCAATCGGAACACAATCCGACCTGATTTGTTAATCATTCCTAGTGCGTTTTAGTTATTGTTGACCATAAATCCAATTACTTGATTTAATAAGTGTTTGGTCGTATCAATTGAAGTATGAGATAGAGATTATTGGTTTAGACATGTACTATTATGTTGTGAACGTACTGAGCGCGGTTTTGCTCGGAAAAATCAGTTTCTAAAAGAGTTCGACTTTGCTTAAGAAAAGATGTTGTGAGTGTGATCTGCTCAAGAAAAACATAAACACGGTGTATTCCAAGAAAATAATATTCCCGTTTTGTTAAAATATTTGATGAGTTCGAAAAGAATGACGTTCTCATCCAGAAGAAAAAAAATTGATGGGTTCGAAAAGAATGGTGTTCCCAACAATATATCTGTTTAATTTGATTTTGCTTCAATTTTTTTTGTTTCTCCACACTTAACGTTCGTGTTACTGCCGTTGCAATTGTGGGAGGATGTTAGGGATTAAATTTAGGAGTGTTTCCTAAATCTATCTATTTGACATATATATATATATATATACACTAGTCTTCTATGCACGCGATGCGTGCATCGATTGTTTGGTATATTCTTAATAAATTTCATCAAAATATAATTATAGAATTGTGATGTATAATTATTGTTATACAAATTACTGTAATCTATAAACTTTTTAGAAATTGAGATAACATTTAGATTAAATTTAATTTTTTTTTTTATTGAGTAACCATTTTTCTCATTATGTCAAGTTATCCAATTAAGTGTATATATTTAGCTAAAGATAAAAAAGACATTTAATTGGGAGACATTATAGCTCCTCTTGGCTTATATAATAGAGAAATATTTAGAAGTTTTTATTTAAAAATAATATTTCTTAATATTATATTTAGTTTAGGATATATTTTCCTAATTTTATTAAATTAGATTTTATATGATGTACTATAAACATCCCTTTGAACTGATAACAACTCCAACGTTTTCCTTCAATATGTTTTGTCACATTGCCCTCTTTTTACCTCGAGAAACTTATTCGTACTATAGATACAATTGTGCAAACATGGGAAGGTTATATGCTTATATTCCTAATGTATATACTCAAGCATTTTTCTCTCATGTTTTCCTTTTTTTTTTTAAATCCCAAAAAGTTTGTTTGTCCTCCTAGTCGATCGGGTTATGCAAATTAGGAAAGATTAAATTTATATTATATATGTATTAGCAATTTATGCATGTGATGCGTGTCTCACTCTTCTAGAACATATTACATCCGTTTTATTTTAATCTACCCATTTTCACTTTTCACGCATGACAATGCAAAACTTTGAGGATATATATCTTTAATTTGGTATTTGTAAAAATTATAAAAAGTACATATTGATAAAATACATGTTAGGATGAATCTAACAAGATCCCACATGACTATATTTTTATCCGCATATAAATCACAAATGATGGTCAAAGTGAAATTTGTGAATTGTGTAAAATGTCAAAGTGGAATGATTAAAATGAAGTGGACGGAGTAATTTATAACTTTTTTTGGGCATAAACAAAGGTAAAATTTGAACATTGGACATGTTTTTTAGGCTAGCTAATTTTGTTGATTAAGCATATATCACTTCACCAAACCCGTCTTTTATTATTTATTTTATTAATACTTTATTTAAGATTTTTAAAATTAAAACTAATGAGCGATAAAAGAATGTTAGGTAGATTTATTAAGGATTTCTTATATTTTTATCAATAAAGTACTTTGTTTTAATCAAATCATTTCACTTTGTTAATTGATTGTATTTTCCTTTTTGATATACTACTTGATTGTGTATTGATTGATCAAATATTTGATTGATATAATTTTCTTTGTTAATTTTTTATGCTATATTTGAGTTTAATTTTCTTTCATTTTTTTTGGTAGAGTAGTTGATTTAGTAAGGGTAATTAAGTAAATTTATTGGGAACATCATAGCTCCCCCTTCTCGTATATAGTAGAGATATTTTATTGGATTTCCCTATGCTTCAAATTTGTTTCTTAATTGTCTTTCTCTTCCTCTTTGTCCTCCAGTGAAAAAATTGGGAACAGCAATGTTTGTACCTTGGAACCCCTCTATTCTATCTCCCCCTGGTTACCTCCGGTCAGACAGCAACAATAGACTACATATATGGCTGCAGAATAATGAGCTTCTTCAACCGTTAGTGAAATTCCTAAATTTGAAATTTTCGGATGATGAGGTGTTTGGAGATCTCACATCGCTGAAAGAGCTCACACATCTCTATATTTCTTGTTCTGTAGACCTCCAGCACCTCCCTGACACACTCACAAATATTACCCATCTATCTCTTCATCATTGTTACACTGATGATTCATTTAAGTCCTTACTCGATAGCCTGGCAGAGCCATCAAACTTGGTATCTTTAGATCTAAATGTTAGGGAAACATACTTGCTATGGAACATCCATCAATTCGTTAACCTTAAATGTCTCACTGTAAGATATGCCAAAAGCGAGCCATTAGTATCTGATAACTTGGAAAAGCTATCTAATTTAAATTCCTTGGTTCTCTGCGGATGTGGTGATGTATCATTACCAACACATTTGAATCTCGCCAATCTCAAGCTTGTTGATTGCGTTGTCAAGAATGTCAATTTACTACCTACAAGTCTACATCGCCTAGAAATATTGCATAGAACAGGATATTGTCTTTACGGGGCTTGTCGTATCGATACGCCTATAGCATGCTTGAATCAGTTGGTCAACCTAAAGACGCTCTCAATAACATGTTACAAGTACACTAGCAACCTACTTCCCAGCATAGCAGGACTACGCAACTTGAAAGAATTACAACTTAAGGATTGTTTCGGCCTCAAAGAATTACCCCCAGATTTGGATGAGCTAGTGGAATTATCCATTCTCAATATCAGCGGTACCAGAATCAAGTCCTTTCCTGATTGCATCACAAAGCTACAAAAGTTGAAACATGTAATCCTGCCCAAGTGCTTCAGAAAGGAAAATTTACCCAATAATTCAAAAACAAAGTACATCACTGATGACACAGATGAAGAATACTACAAGCATAGAGGCTATTATAGTAGTGAATATGAGACCTCAAATATAACCTCTGATGAAATTAATGAGATCACAGTAGTAGATTCTGCAGAGATAGCCGACAAAGTGGTTTCTGAATATTCACAGGAAGGCATCATTGCTCAGCAGATATCACCACACCAACTCCTGAGTATACCTAATGCTAATCAGTTTCTTGGAGGTACGTGCTTCTAGCATTTCAAATATCATTATGTGAAACACATTTTACAATTCTTCTATCTTACAATCAGAATCGAATGGTCAAGTGATCAAGTTAGTGTGCTTCCAACACTCCGTAACCCCATCAATGGGGTCTGATAGAGTTTGTTTCATAATATTAACTTTTATTGTGTTGGTTTGAATAATTAATATTAAGGTTTTTTTATACAAGCAGATTATTGTTTACTTGGTAGAAGCGACACAATTGGCGAGAGTTCGCAAGATCAAGAGATAGAAACTTCAGGACTCAGTTCAGATACACATGAAATGAATATAAGCAACCGGATTTTTGAAACTGAATATGGGATCCCATCATTGGATTGGTACATTTCTCCTTGTGTCGTGTTAAGAACAGCCATCATGCTTCAGAATCTACACAGAGCAGGAATAATCCACAAAGTGATGATAAGCAGAGAAAGAGACAGAAGAAGGAGATTATTCATGAGAAAAATCCATGTCTAATGGATAAAAATACGACACAGGTGCACCTTGGCAAGGAGCTAAGTGGTACGTTTTTATCCTTTACAAATTATTTTGAATTCAGAAGCATATCGTGATATGCTTCCGTCACTATGGGTTTTCTTGTATATTATATTGGTGATTATTCAAAAGCAAAGTTTTATTTTGACAAGAATAAGTGGGAACTCTATCGATTTAAAAGATTTTGCTTTTGGTGCGAATAGAATTATATCACAATGGAGGAGAGGATGCAGTTGATGGGATCAATCACAATGGAGGAGAGGATGCAGTTTATGAGATCAGTCACAGCGCTTCTTGCGGTTCACCAGACCAAGACATGGAGAATATGCCTGTAGGAAATGATAAAGAGTCAACATCCACCATAGTTGGCCGAGGGAGAGGTAAGAAAATAGAGATTAAATTGACTAGAGAGGAACTTCAATCATACTGGTCCAGAAACATGACGGTAGAAGATGTTGCAGAAGAGATAGGTGGTATGTTTCCATTCTCTGCAAACTATACGGTCATTTACTTCATTTAATTGATAGATGCATTTTGATGTTATATGATTCATTCCAGTGTCAAGGTCTACATTTAAACGCTGGTTGAAGGCCTCCGATATTAAATGGCAATCAAGCAGAATTTCGAAAAGTCAATGTGCCAACAACAAGAAAACAAGAATACCAATACTGCATCATTCTCTGGAAGTAAACCTGCAGAGGTCAATTGTCATGAACATGCACCTGAGTGTTTAAGTGATGCAAATGAACGCGTTGTCGTGAACAATTTAAGCCTTGCTGTGACAATGGACATTGTGGAAGAGCCTGGAGTAGCAACGCGATGCCATAGCAATGGTCGTGAACAAGCTTCTGACACTTTGGTGGGTACAAATCAGGGTACTCGACAAGAGAGCCCAAATTTAAGCAAATTAAAGGTGAAAGCCACTTATAAAAAGGATGATTATAGCATTGAGTTATCTTCAACTCCTAGTTTCCATGAACTGGAGAAAGGAGTGGCTCAGACTATAAAACTTGAGATGGGCAAATTCAAAATAAAATACAAGGACGAGGATAACGAGTGGATGCGAATGACCATTGACTTTCATGTTAAGCAACTTATGGATCTTTCAAGATCATCTGGTAAAAATGTTATTCGGTTGTCAGTAATTGATTTGTGAATGTATAATTGAATAAATAGATTTCTTATGGTGTTGCCTGTTATTATGGAAATTGTAAATTACAACACTCTGAATTAATTGTGATGTCTATGTAATAGCCTAATAGGAGGTACTATAGGCATTTATTTACTCTATGTGGTATGGGTGCAAATTTGACTACTATATTGAAGGAGACTTATTTTCAAAATTATAAAAAAAATAAGTCGTCTATAAATCTTTAAATTAATAAGTCTTAAAAGGAAGACTCGTAACTTAATTGGATATTTTTGAAAATCAAAAGGACAATTTAATAATCTCTCCGTTTTCTAAAGATCTTCCCTCTTTCCGTTTAAGGGTGTTTCCAAAACATCTTCCCTCTTTTGCTTTATTCCTTATTTGGCAAAACAAATTTCCTTATTTACCCTCATGTCACTATCATATGGTCCACCATTACATTATTAATTCAATTATACTCCCTTTCTCTCTCGTACTTTAACCCCTTTTTATTTGTTTATTTATCTTAACCCTTTTCTCTCTCTTACTTTACTCACACCATGCCCCACACAACTTAATTTTCCTTGGTATCTGTAGGAACAGTAAGTGAGAAGATCTTTAGGAAACGGAGGGAGTATATAGGAACATTAATTATCCAACATTAGGGCTCCGTTTGGTAGGGCGTAAAACGTTTTCCCGGAAAACTGTTTTCCTCTATTTTCAGTTTTACATTGTTTGGTTGGCAAAAAAGTGTAAAACCATTTTCCCTTGAAGTAAAATTACTCTCCCAAGGATGGAAAACCATTTTCCTTTCAAAATGAAGGAAAAACTATTTTCCTTCTCTCTCTTATACACTCCTTTCACTACCTTCTTACTTTCCCTTTCATTTTCCTTTTATTTCATCATTTTTTTTACATCGAACCAAACAACGGAAAACTAATTTTGGAATTGTGTTTTTCATTGTAAATTGTTTTCCATGAAAATCATTTTACACTGAAAATATTTTACGGCCTACCAAACGGAGCCTAGATCCTTAAGTAGTTAACTCAATGTTGTTACACACATTAAAACAAGTAGGCCTAAGGTGAATTAAGGCCCAATTGGCAGATTGCCATCAAATATTTTTTTTGATCCATAAACCCTATTACCAATTGTCACTGTGTAGCCACGCCCTCGCTTCCTTCCTCCCTCAGTCCCTTTAGCCTTGACAACAACGTCGGGCTCCAGAAATGCCGCCGGACTCCAGAATACGCCGACGACGACAGACGCCATCAGCCACTTCTGCTGAGTTAACGAGTGAGAATTTCAGTTTAAATTTTTTCAAATTTTAGTTTGATGCCAAATTCAGTTTAGATTGAAATCTTTCTCTTCTAAGATGAGAATTACAGTTTAGATTGGAATCTCTCTTTTGCTTCTGTTTCTGTATTAAACAATTTTTTGATTTGTTTTTTATAAAAAAAAAAATTTGGAATTTAGTGCGTCGGACTCGGGTTGAAATTTTCAGAGGTTCGAATATTCGGACTTGGAGGCGGATGTCTCTTAAATTTAGCGGGTCGGATGCGGACTTTGTACATTCAGAGTTGGATGCTAAATGGAGATCCTTTCACATTGAGTAATGTGTACTTCAAACTTCAGACCTATCTGTCTGATATTCTATAGCTTCTTCTAAACTCAGAACTCCAGAATTTTCACATTTTGTTTATTATGCCCTCTTCCATCCCAACAACAACTGATGCAGCTGATCAGAGTCCACTTTCGATTATGGGGTGGACGAATTATGTATCTGGTTCCGTCTTCTGCGACAGGGATCCTGGTCCATTGATTGAATCTAACTACACCTTCTTACATGAGTATAATTTATCTATCAACCATCCCCATTTTCCTTCCAAATACCAAACATTAATTGAAAAATCAAATCTACATTCAAATCTAAACACAATCCCTAGGAAAACCAAATCTAACCACCGAAACCGTAAATCTCTAATTGAAACAATAAACAAAATCAATTGATTATTCAACAGATCTATAAACTCAGCTGTATAACATTAACAAATTCAAAAACTGCACAAAATCAGAATAGGTATTCAAATTGAAGACAGTGAAAAATCATGTATCACAATCAAAAGTGATCAAAATATTTCATATAACAGCTGATTTACCAATTACAAATACAGAGATTCAAACCTCATTTGATTCCCCTAATCAACTGATATTATACCATTAAAACAAAACCTAATTAACAACAAACCCTAGTAAAACGAAATCTAACCACCGAAACCGTAAAGAGTACGACCTTGCCTCTTAAGAGCATAGACAACATCCATGGCAGTAACAGTTTTACGGCGAGCATGCTCAGTGTAAGTGACAGCATCACGAATAACATTTTCCAAAAAGATCTTCAAAACACCACGAGTTTCCTCATAAATCAGACCACTAATCCTCTTCACTCCACCTCTTCTAGCCAATCTACGAATAGCAGGCTTAGTGATACCCTGGATGTTGTCTCTCAACACCTTTCTGTGCCTCTTTGCGCCACCCTTTCCCAAACCCTTACCTCCCTTTCCTCTTCCTGACATTTTCTCTCTCCTCTTTTGAGTTTTTTTCTTTCTGTGATTTTTTGTGTTTGAATTGTTTTGGGTTGTGTTGTGAATGTGAGATTGTTGTGGGAATGAAGAAAGAAGAGGTGGGTGGTTATATAGTGGATAGATTGTTGAAATTTTGAGATTTGGTTTTGGAGGGGGTTATCCCGCGTTACTGTCAGACGTTGGATTTTTCTGCATCTAACGGATGAAGATGGCGATCCGTGTGCTGTGTAAGGAATAATTCTGGGTCGTCGATCTTTTGTTTTCTACGGTTGATTTTGCATATGGATGAATGATGAGGATTGTTCTTTTGGTAAGCAGGCTAGGTTTTGCCTTTTTTGTTTGTTTAATAGTCCTATTGGGTTATTGGCAACAGCAAATTCAAATTATTTTCGACATTTTTTTGTTCTATTAATATTTGGGTCCGTGCGTTGCTCTGGGTTGGTAGTGTGTTTGCAAACTTGATATGTAATTTTTTCAATCCTACTACTAAAATATATTAAGGAAAAGTCAATATTGAAAAAATACAAATATAATAATGTGGACACTTAAAACATGGTTAAAAGTTGGTTGACATGGTAATTGTGTCATGTTATAATAACAAGAGGTCATGGGTTCAAATCTTGTTCCAAGCTAATTTTACTTTCGTTAATCGACATAACTTAAACTATTCACTGTATTCAAAAAGTGGAATAATTTCCTATATCCCCCTCCAGTGAGTCCCCTTCATCTTACAAAAAAAAATGCATAATTTTAAATTAAAATTAGATGGTCTCTTATAAGGCCAATTCTTTTTGCACACAGGACACATTATTATTATTTTATATTTCTTTGCTTTCTTTAATTCCACAACATCCATCAACATATTACTTATTTAAGAATAGATAATATATGGTATTATTAAATAGTAAAGCACTACAGATCCTATAATACACAAAAGTTTACATATTATATATTCGTACATGAGATGATGTTACAATATACTTCCTTCATTCGTTTTATATTACAATAATAACTATTTTATATTACATATTGTTGTAATAGAAAAAGAATGGAGGTAGCATTAGTTCGACAAAATTTTAATGGGATCAGGTCACCTTTATTTTTACTACTTATAATCTTCAATTTTGGCTGTATTTTGGAACATTTTCGAACTTCTTCGAGCCTGGTCATATTATTTTCCAAAATATTCTTAGAAAAGTCGACGTGACTTGTAAAGTTGCGCGGGTGCTTGTCACCATTTGTGTTGCCTCGAAAAAGAGCTTTAAACACCCCATTTGTTCATTTCTCGTGAAACCCAACATTGTCTGGAAATAAACGTAAAAGCATCCATATATTCGTTTCAAGCCACATGACTCATTTCCAATGACCTCCCATGGCCCTAGAAAACATCCCGTGGCGTTATGAGCTCGTACCCCGGAAAATTTCGAAAGCGTGTATTTATAACTTCAATTTTAGCTGTTTTTGGGACAATTTTTTACTTCTCCGAGCCGGGTCATAATTTCTACCGAAAAATTCTTAGAAAGGCCAACGTGAATTGTAAAGTTGCGCGGGTGTTTGGCACCATTTGTGCTACCTCGAAAAGACTCGAAACACTCATTTGTTCATTTCTCGGGAAACCTAAAACTGTCTCCAAATAAACGTAAAGACATCCAGATATATTCGTTCCAAGTCACATGACTCCTTTCCAACGACTTCCCATGGCCCTATAAGACATCCCGTGAGGTTAGAAACTTGGGCCCTGAAAAAAGTCCAAAAGCGTGTATTATAACCTTCAATTTTGGTTGTTTTTGGGACATTTTTGTACTTATCTAAGCCTGATCATATTTTATCTCGAAAATTCTTAGGAATACCGCGACTTGTAATGTTGCGCGGCTCCTTGGCACAGTGCATTGCATCGAGAAGCCTTTGAACACCCCATTTGTTCATTTCTCGTGAAACCCAAATTGTCTCAAAATGAACGTAAAAGCATCCACATATTCGTTCTAAGCCACATGACTTCTTTTCAATGACCTACCATGTCTCTAGAAGGAATCCCGTTGCGCTAGGAACTTGGACCCCGAGAAAGTCTGAAATCGTGTTTTACAACCTTAAATTTTGGCTGTTTTTGGGGACATGTTTGGTGGGCCTGGTCATATTTTCTCCTGAAACGTTCTTAGAAATGACAACGTGACTTGTAAAGTTGCACGGGTGGTTGGTACCATTTGTGTTGTCTCGTAAAAAAGCCTTTACACACCTTATTTGTTCAATTCTCGTGAAACCTAAAACTGTCTCGAAATGAACGTAAAGACATCGACATGTTCATTCCAAGCCACATGACTCATTTCAAATGACCTCTCATTCCCTTAAGAGTCATCCTTTGGCGTTTGGAGCTCGCCCCCCCAGAAAGTCTAAAAGCGTGTATATAACCTTCAATTTTGGTTGTTTTTGACACATTTTTCGACTTTTGTGGCCTGGTCATATTTTTTTCCAAAAAGATTTCTAGGAGTGCCAACGTGACTTGTAATGTTTCGCGGGTACTTGGCACAATTTGCATTGCATAGAGAAGCCTCTAAACTCCCTATTTGTTTATTTCTCGTGAAACCCAAAATTACGTCGAAATGAACGTAAAGACATCCACATATTCGTTCCAAGATACATGATTATTTTCCAATGATCTCCTATGTCCCTAAGAGGCATCTTGTGGCGTCCGTAGCTCGGGTACCGTGAAAAGTACGAACGCGTGTATTATAACCTTCAATTTTGGTATTTTTGGGACATGTTTGAAATTCTCCGGGTCTAGCCACATTTTCTCCCAAAATATTTTTAGTAAAGATGACGTGACTTGTAACGATGTGCGGGTGCTTGGCAACTATTTGTGTTGTTTTGAAAAACTCGTGAACACCCATTTGTTTATTTCTCGGGAAACCCAAAATTTTCTCGAAATTAACATAAAGGCCTCCATATATTCGTTCCGAGCCACATGACTCCTTTTCAATGACCTCCCAGGTACCTAGGAGGCATCCCGTGGCGTTCAGAGCTATGGCCTCGGGAATGTTCGAAAGTGTGCATTATAACCTTCAATATTTATTTGTTGTTTTCGGGACATTTATGGATTTTTCCGGACATGATCATATGTTCTTGAAATGTTCCTTAGAAAGCCGACGTGACTTGTAACATTGCGCGGGTATTTCGCACTATTTGCATTGCATCGAAAAGTCTTTGAACACCGTATTTGTCCATTTATAGTGAAACCCGAAATTATCTCAAAATGAACGTAAATGCATCCATATATTCGTTTCAAGCCACTTGACTCTTTTTCAATGACATTTCATGTCTCTTGAAGGCACATTGTGCCGTCTGGATCTCGGGCCACTAGACAGTACGCAAGCGTGTATTGTAACCTTCAGTATTGGCTGTTTTTGGGGACATTTTTTGGAATTCTCCGGGACTGGTCATATTTTCTCCTAAACATTCATAGGAAAGCCGATGTGACTTGTAGCATAGCGCGAATGCTTAGCGCATTTGTGTTGCATCGAAAAGCCTCTAAACATCTCATTTGTTCATTTGTCGTGAAATCCAAAATTTAGGATAAAATAACTATTGTTGCATAGAAATATGTTGTAATTTTGTTTATTACCAATAAAAGATGTATATAATAGGGCATAGACTATAGAGTTAGCTAAGAGATTTTTAGTTGGGAAAATATCATTTTGTAACTGAATATCATCGAGGCAAGAAACTCGCTGATCTTTCAACTAAATTTTGTCCTCTCGAGTTTCGGAAATGGGAAACATGATCTTCATGAGAGTTTCCATGCTATATAGATTTTTAGATTTTTTCAATATATATTGATTTACACATCCTTATTTCCACTTATGTAGTTTTGTAAGTGAAGTTTTCGTTTTTCATAATGCAAAGCGATGGCCTCCGGGTTTATTTTTACTAAGAGGGTTGATTCTCTAGTGGTTTCTTATTGCATTATGTCTTTTCCTAAATGGTAATTTAAATTTGTATTGTGGACATTTAAAGCATGATTAAAAGTTGGTTGAGATGGTAAATGTGTCATGTTACAATAGAAGAGGTCACGGGTTCAAATCTCAAGTTAATTTTACTTTTGTTAATCGACATAACTTATGTACACATTGGGCAATTATAGTGGAGTAACAAAGGTGACACGTGGTGTGCATACATTGTTACACACGTCTTTTAATATATTTGTATAGATTATTCTTTGCAACTTAAGTTTTTAAAGTTATAAAGGGAACATAACACATAGTGCATACATACAAAAGTGTTTTTTAACTAAGATTTTAAAAGAGATCTCCCTCAAGGGTGAACTAGGTTTTGAGTGGTGGGGCTGATTTCCATCGCGAGTCCTGATTCTCGAGTCGTTTTCCCTCTTCAGGATTGCAGTCAGTCGATTATGGCTGATGAAATTGCTAATAAATGTGAAGATTTGCGGATTATAGATGATGAGAGTAAGATTGTAGCTTTTGATGATGAACCTGATGACAATGAAGATTCGAGTATTAACCAACCTATCAAGTGTAGGTAAAGTACTTACGATTAGGCCCTATAATATTGATGCCATCTAAAGAACATGAACGAAATATGGATGGTTTCAAAATGTGCACTCTTTCAATCAATTGAGAACGAGTTATTTGTAATATAGTTTGCTTCTATGCGAGACAAAAAGAAAGTTATAGCAGGTCGACCTTAGACGTTTGACAATAACTTGGTCATGTTGGAGGATATTAAAGGTAGTGCTCAACCCCCAAACATATCAATAACATTAACTCCTTTTGGGATCAGGCTCTATAACCTGCCCACGGATAGTCGAACCAAGAAGAGGGCGAGGGCAATTGGAGGAGGGTTGGAGGAGGGCATCGAAGTGGATTGGGATGGACTTATTGCATGGGATAAGTTTGCCAGGTTGAAAATTCTATTAGATATTACCAAGCCTCTTCGCCGCATTCAACAAGTACGTTCAATGGATGAAAGTATTGCGATTGTTGAGTTAAAGTACGAGAGGTTGCCAAATCTCTGCTATGCGTGCAAGATTTTAGGATAGAAAGAGATAATTTTACGGTGGCTGAGGAGAATCGTGAGGAGGTGAAGCACTAGGGAGTCTAGATGCGCGCGTATCCTAGGTATGGCAGAATTAAGATGGATGAATGTTATACTTTTATTTTCAGTAATAACTTATCTCTATCACTCTTCTATCATATGTTCACATTAGGCTTTTTTGTTTTCTTGCTCTCTATCTCTCTACTCTCTAAAACTTGCCTAAGAGTCCGTGATTTTAAAAGTGTATCAGGTATAAAGAAACAGAGGAAGTATTAAAATTACTCACCACCTTTGTTAGTTTTTTGCATTAGCGAATTAATATATCTAGATTCATCTAACTATTAATCTTTCATATATTAAGAGTAATCATAACTATATTTCGGATGGAGTATATAATAACAATTTTTGAAATTAACGCACGCATCGCATGCATATAAGATTAGTGTTATATGTTTTGTGGTGCTAGTTATCATTAAAAATAAGTTATCCAATGTACATTTAGAAACATGTATCACTAATTTAAATTCATAACCTTTTAAAAAAATCATAATATAAAGAACCTACATAATTTCTTCATTTATACGAGACACATTACAAAGTTGGGGGAAAAAAATATAACAATGTGATTTAACTTGTAATTACATGGGATCCTATTTGGAAAAAAAGTAATAAATTTATGTTAAACGCAAAAGCCGAACAAGTGAAATTCACTTATTGAAAGTGGAACAAGTGAAATACACTTATTATGCGAAAGTGGACACTTATTACAATATTACCTAATTCATGGTCTTATTGTCACCAGATCCAATTTCATTAACCAATTTATCGTCTGAGTTTTTTAATTTACCAAGTTGTTGTCATCGTCCATTTTTTTTTTTTACCGAATTGGTCAATTCGCCCATTTATTGTCCATAAAGATTGATATTATGAAAGTACGGTAAATGGTTTGGCCATCTGCTAAGCTGCACCAGTGAGTTATTTCAGCCGTTGATTAGGACTACCGCACAATTCACATGATCTTAGCATCCATTATGTTCATGTTCTGCCTCTTATCATTGGCCCGAATTCGCCCATTTCGAATCCAACTTTAACCATTATCCTGACTTCTCTCATACAATATTACAGCAGCAAAGCTGATGTTTTCCTTTTGCATCTTTAATTCCCCAAAGGAGCTTTTGCTGCTGCTTGAATTTTTCTGACCTTCTGTAAGCCAAAATGTAATTATCTGACATAAATCCTTACCTAAAACTTCTTATCTAGTCATTTACACTATGTTTGGATAGAAATAGTGGAGAGAAAGGAAGGGGAGGGAAGTAGAGAAAAGGGGAAAGGAAGAGTTAGCTTGCCTTTTCCTTCCAAACCTTTCTAAGGTTAGAGGATTTGCAGCCCGCTTGGTTAGTATTAATAAATAGTAGTAATGATAATAAAACTTGGCGTAAATTTGTAAAAAAGCTTTCCTGTCAATGACCATGAGAATGGAACTTTATCAGAAAACATGAATTTCCCTCTATTAATTTTCATTACTAACCAATACGATATTCTCAAGTGGTAATTGATAGTAATGAGATTTTAGGAATAAATTGAATATTTTGGAATGAAGTAGCATTATCATTTTAAATGCAACAAAATACCATTTGTTGTGTTTAAAACGAAACCGATGAAGTATATATATCAATCTGCAATCAACATCTAATATTAAAATTCAAACAACATTCTACATTCCATCAACATATCAACTCTTACTAACCATCAAACACATATATACAAATCAAAAACATGAATTATATCCAGCATCAAAATCTACCACTACTTTCTACTCAAAATAATGGTTAGCTAATCATTATTTCAGATCTATGTTTATCTTCACAAGCAACAACTACAAACCGACATCTCAACACGCTTTCAATGAATTAAACCTAAAATTACCAAAATTCGTTATACTAAAACTAAAATCAATCGACAATTTGTAAATCATAACCAAATGATAGCTAAACTTTTCATATAATCATAGATTTTGCAATTACATCAAAGAGATTCCAAATTCTCCTTCATTTTTTACTAAACAACTGAACTTATATAGAAACAAATTACATTAAAATACTAACTAAAAACCTAAATAACAACAAAACCTAACCACCGAAACCGTAAAGAGTACGACCTTGCCTCTTAAGAGCATAGACAACATCCATGGCAGTTACAGTTTTACGGCGAGCATGCTCAGTGTAAGTGACAGCATCACGAATAACATTTTCCAAAAAGATCTTCAAAACACCACGAGTTTCCTCATAAATCAAACCACTAATCCTCTTCACTCCACCTCTTCGAGCCAAACGACGAATAGCAGGCTTAGTGATGCCCTGGATGTTGTCTCTCAACACCTTTCTGTGCCTCTTTGCGCCACCCTTTCCTAAACCCTTACCTCCCTTTCCTCTTCCTGACATTTTCTCTCTCCTCTTTTGGGTTTTTTTCTTCTTTCTGTGATTTGTGAATGTATGAATGTTGTGGGAATGAAGAAAGAGATGGTGGGTTTTATATAGTGGAATATTTGAGATTTGGTTTTTGGAGGGATTTATCCCGCGTTGTTGAAAGACGTTTATTTTTTTTGCATCCAACGATTGGGATGTCGATCCGTGTGAAATGGTATGAGCTTTTCTGAGTCGTAGATTTGTTTAATCTGACGGTTGATAGAGCGGATATGTAAACCTTGCGGACTGCTCTTTAGATGGGCGGGGAATTGTGGGGGACTCACCTCACCAAATAAATTGAATTCAACTTATTTGGGCTTTTTAAAAACATTTGTTTTTTTTTTCTTATTAAAGGTTGTAACATTTTATAATAGTTAAGTACTTACTTCCTCCGTTTTTTTTTTTAGATGTTACACTTTCTACTTTAGGAAATTTTGAATTAGATGTTACACTTTTATTTTGGGTAATAACTTCTCTCTATCTCTCTCTATCACTGTTCACGTGGGGCCCTTTTGTTTTTCATTCTTTCTATCTCTCTCCACTCCAAAAATTACCTAGGAGTCCGTGATTTTAAAAGTGTAACATCTAATAAAAAACGGAGAAAGTATAAAGTTATCATCTCAACCTCTAACCATTGGAGCAGCCACTACCTTATTGAATACACCAATGAGCAGTGACAGAGTCACTAAGGGCCTGTTTTTTTCGGCATAAAACAATTGAACTGAAATGAAGAGTGATATGTGAAAGTAAAAGTATTGTCCAAAGCTGAACTGAATTAAATTGATCCGAAAATAAGCTCGGGAAAACATACCCTGAGTCATAAGTAATGACAATGGAGAAGATGTTATAGAGTCGATGCTACAATATATATAAAATGCAATGGGAGGTGGGAGTCAACGCAGGATGAATGAACTAAAAAGAAAGACTTGTGTGGAGTAATTAAACTAAAATATTAGACTTTTGGGAAGAAAATCAAATTAAGCTGGTGAAAGTGGTGTGATTATTCATCGAATAACAAAACTATATGAAATAAATTAAATGTTGAAGGCAATCAAGTTATAATTGAACCACCAAAATAAGAAAATTAACTATAAGATTACATCAATCAAATATCTTATAATTAATTCACAAACACAATCAAGTGTTGTATCAAAACAAAATTCGTCAATTAACAAAGTGAAATGATTTATCTAACACAAAAGACTATGTTAATACAACGTACGAATTTCCAAAAATAATTCACTTAAAATTCTTTTATTGTTCATTAAATTTAATTTTAAAAACTCTAAAGAAATAATAAGTTAAATAAAATTAATAAAAGAAGGGTTAAGTGATTGAGGCTTAACCACATAATTGAGCCAAAAGAAATGCCAAATGTTCAAACTTTTACCCCTGATGATGCCCAAGAGGCTAAAATTTATGTTTGAAACAAAAACCAGTCATGCATCGCGTGCACAAATGGCTAGTTTTTATGTATTTTAGATTTATGATGACATTATAAGAGAACTATTTCATAAATAACACAAAAGGAGAGTGGACATAATTTTAGTCCAAATTTTCCTCAACGTCAATTGAACCAACAAACTTTTTTCTCCGTCAAGTAGTATTCCTCCTCAAAATGAAGAAGGTGAATTAGAAATTGGAAAACTCATGTTTTGTTTGAATTTTATAACTTTCCAAATGCAATATATTTTATGATGATGTTACTACCATTTTTAGATGTTGAATAAATATTAATTATAGTGCGTTGTGTTAAGCCTCAAAAGGTTTAATATTTATTTTAATATAGAAGCCCAATAATCAATTAAAGCATTCATGAGATGGAAGTCAAACAAAGACGAAGAAATGGGAGGGTAACAACATGATCATGAGGCAAGCTATGTGGGTCCCTGGAAATGTGCATACTTCAACATTAGAAAAGTAGTTATGATATGAATCAAAGATTATCCGATTATTTCCCTCCAAATATGCATTGGAGTTACGTATCATATTGGTTTATAAATACAAGCGAAATGATCAATCAAACAACAACAAACACAAACACAACAACTTGCAAATTACCTTTTAGCATAGCCTTAGTCTGGTGTAGCCAACCCCCTTATGGGGTTATAGTTTAGTTCTTAGATCTAGAGCATGTAGTAGTGACGAGTTTGTTCATGTTCAGTCTTAGTCGGAACTCATGAAGGTGATCATCTTTGTGTTTTTCTTTAAATTGTCCAACATGGATTATCCTCATATGTGTTCTAAATTTTTATTCCATAAGTTTTTAATGTGAATGGGAATATTTGGCTTTAATTATTCTGTGCATCTTGTTTTATTTAATGTTTTTCGCTGAATTTAGTAGGTGTTGTAGTTTAACCAAATAGAGGATCATGTCCATATCCTACCCATTGCCATCCCAGTTGTAACCTTCGTCGCTCAATTTTATGAGGAAAGGAGAAGAGGAGGAAAATATTGGCTCGATTGAAGATTTCACAGGAGATCGAAAAAAGGGAGCTATGGAGCGGCAGTTATAGAGTGAGAGATGAGTGAATGAGAGTTTTAGGTTAAAGATAGATAAAATGTGAGGGATTTGCGGATTTGCGTCGGATGGGCTCGTATGCATGATCCAACATAAATCTCCTAAGCCTAATGATTTGCGTGACGTGTTAAAGACGTTCTTTTTTAAAAAAAAAACTTTTGCAGCAAGAGGAATTCCAAAGTTGCATTTTGGCGGGTTTGAAAAGAAGATTAAGACATTATGTGCCTACAATATTTAAGATGAATGAGTACCAAAGCAAGCACAATGCAAAAAAACACCGTAGATGTCCCAATTTACCAAGAAATTCAATGAATAAGAGTAGGTGTATTCTTATTCGCCGACGCGATGTGAACGCGTATTTGACTATCTCATTGTAAAAGTTTTGTTAAGAAATATTTTGAAATAGAGAGAAGTCGCCAATAAATCTTTAAAGGAACACTATACTCCTAACTATATATTGAGAAATTGTATGGACAACTTATAGACTTATTCAATGCAGATTTCCCCATCATGACTCCATTAATAGTCAATGAACCATATATTGAGTTTGGAGGGTGAGGATACGAATAAGATCATAAATCAAATTCGATCTGTGATGACCTCTAATTAATATCAATTCATATCTATATCTATGAAAATAAACAACCACATAATATTTTAATGCAATATAATAATCAGTTTATATCGGCTCATTAAACAAATAAAAAACTAATTTTTGGTAACATGTTATCAAGCAAGAAAATTACAGGGAACCTAACAGGTTATCCAAATTATCTGAATTTAATGGTAAAACAACTTTTTAGGTATCCGGTTAGCAATAAAAATAATGTGAGGTTTGCGAAACCATTAAATCATACAACATGCATAAGAACAATAAAAATCAGTGAAGAAAATATAAAAATATTGAACGGAGATTGAAGAAAAATGTACAGAATAACGTTAATTCTTTGAATATATACATTGTGACGAATAAATTGTTAGTAAAATAAGAATTCAATTAGAATTGATCCTCGTAAATTATATACGACTTGTAAAATGAACAATCTTGAAACTTCAAATAAGAAATTCGAATGTATGAATGTTTGAGTATGAGTATGTATAAAAGTCGTACAAAGAAACGAGGTATTTATAGGTTAAGAAAACAAAAAATGAACCAAGAAAATAAAGGAAAATTGTGCGCCTAGCACACTGCTCTGCATTTGACTCACAATATGTGTGCCTTACGCACAACTTTGCACCAGACGCACATCGACACATAACTTGTTTGATTGTTCTTCTTTTCGACTAGACCATTTAGGACGACAATATGTTTTAGCATTACGTACTCAATGGGGAGACACGATTTTGTGTCTACAACAAGAAATGACCAAAATTGAGGAAAAATCTTAACCCGTTAAACTGGATTGAGGAATCATACCTTTAACAATAGTAGAATCTTTAATTTCTGCTTTGATTGAGGTCGAATTTGTCAAAAAGTGGTCAAGTCGTAACTTGATTTAGTTTTCCATCAAAGAAATTTAGGTTTTCAAAGGGATTGAGAGACAAAATTGAGATTTTTAATGAAGGAAAATGAAAAATCGATTGTAAAGTGGAAAAAAAAGCACTAAACTTAAATCAATTATTTCGTCCCCATCGGCGCCCCGTCGGAGCTGAGTCAAGGTTGTGATTTTTAACGAGTTGAAAAATCTAAGGTGGTAAAATTGAAAATGAGAAATCGAGGGTAAAGTGCAAAAAGTGGGGAAAACTAAACATAAAAACAATTATTTGGACCCTATCGCCGGAATTGAGTCAAGGTGGTGATTTTTAACGAGTTGGAAATTTTAATGTGGTAAAATTTTAAAAAAACAAAAGGTGGTAAAATATAAAAGAAGCTATTTATAAGGTGGTAAAAATTTTCAAAAACTTTTTTTTAATGATAATATATTGAAATCGATGACAACTTCATATGCAAGTATAATAATACAATCATTGTTTTCTTAATTCCTGTGCCTAAAATGAAATTGAAAATATATTTTAGAGCGGAGGGAGTATAGTATACAACATATAAATTTTTTATTACTTTTATAAATTGTAGCTAAATATAAACGATTAACGTTATATATTAAAGACTGTGAAAATTCGAAATGACTAAATATTTTAAATAAAAAAGAGGAAAAATAACTGTTAACATCATTACATTTAATAAGAGTTAAATAAAGTAATTTTTCTAAATACATATTTTTGAACTTATTACATCATTTACATATATGCATTATTTATTCTGTTTCCTTGATAGCTTAAAAAACTTAACTTTGAGAGAAGAACAATTTATCTCTATTCTATATGTCAAGAGTGATAGGACACCGAAAAATAGAAAAAGAAAAAGAAAAGGAGTGACTGCTTACTTTAATTAAAAAAAAGAAAGAGAACTACGTAATTCATTAAAAAAGTAAAATACGATAAAAAAAGCATTACAAAAAGAAAACTGTCAACAATTTCGAAATCCCTACTTTACAATTATTTTAGTTTTCTACCTCCCTTAAAAAAAATTCTACGTATTTTCGCACACATCGTGTGCATATAAAACTAGTATTTATAGAACAAATATATGTTCAGAAAATAATCAGAATTTTGCTGTTGTCAAAAAGGCAAAAACTGGCTAGCCTACCAAATTCCAATCATCCCAAATCGACCGTAGATAAGTAAAGATGGACGACCCAGAATGATTCACTACATGGCACACGGATCGACATCCTCATCCATTAGATGAAAAAAAATCCAACGTCTCACATTGACGCGGGATAACCCCCTCCAAAACCAAATCTCAAAATTTCCACTATATAAAACCAACAATCTCTTTCTTCATTCCCACAACATTCATACATTCACAAATCACAGAAAGAAGAAAAAACCCAAAAGAGGAGAGAGAAAATGTCAGGAAGAGGAAAGGGAGGTAAGGGTTTAGGAAAGGGTGGCGCAAAGAGGCACAGAAAGGTGTTGAGAGACAACATCCAGGGTATCACTAAGCCTGCTATTCGTAGGTTGGCTAGAAGAGGTGGAGTGAAGAGAATTAGTGGTTTGATTTATGAGGAAACTCGTGGTGTTTTGAAGATCTTTTTGGAAAATGTTATTCGTGATGCTGTCACTTACACTGAGCATGCTCGCCGTAAAACTGTTACTGCCATGGATGTCGTCTATGCTCTTAAGAGGCAAGGTCGTACTCTTTATGGTTTCGGTGGTTAGATTTCGTTTTACTAGGGTTTGTTGTTAATTAGGGTTTGTTTTAATGGTATAATTTCAGTTAATTAGGGGAATCAAATGAGGTTTGAATCTCTGTATTTGTAATTGGTAAATCAGTTGTTATATGAAATATTTTGATCACTTTTGATTGTGATACATGATTTTTCACTGTCTTCAATTTGAATACCTATTCTGATTTTGTGCAGTTTTTGAATTTGTTAATGTTATACAGCTGAATTTATAGATCTGTTGAATAATCAATTGATTTTGTTCATTGTTTCAATTAGAGATTTCTTTTTTCCTAGGGTTTGTGTTTAGATTCAAATGTAGTTTGAAGAATTATTTGTTCGTTTTTCCGATGTAATTGCAATATGGATCGTGTATATGAAATTTGCAATTAATTCTTCAAACAACTTGCATTGCTATGGCATTGCGTTGCTACTCCATATCAAGTTCTTAATTTGCAATGGAGAATAATTTGTAATGCCATATCAAGTCGTTCTTAACAATTTGCAGTTTCATTTGTTTGATTTCTAATGTTTGATATCTTGAAGGAAAATGGTGATTGTTGATAGATAATTATACTTTGTTTTTATCTTGGTTTCTGCTCATTTGCTGGAAAGAATTAGGATAAAGAGACGATCCTCTGAATCAGGGATTTTAATTTACAATTTTCATTATCGGTATTATAAACAACTGAACTATATAGTTTCCAGATGACATTGCAAGATTAGCATACACTCTTCATCTTCATTCTTTTTTAATTCTTAGCCACTTCGATGTAGAGATTGAGCAAAATAACAGAGTAGGAAATACATGGCAAGGAAAGTGGGAAAAGATGGACACACAATTTAACATGGAAAAATCCTCAAATGGAAGCAAGAAAAGCTACGAGTATCCAAAATCCATTATACTTCCTCCGTTCCATAATAAGTGAAACACTTCTCTCCTTTGTGTGGAGTACAAGAATCACCCAAAACTTATAAGGGTGAGTATAGAGAAAGGCTTGTAGGTATGGCTTCTTGTAGTTGTGTGCTTGTTGGTTGATCTTTATGTGATGATGCAAATGGATGCCCATTTTCCCAATTTATAGGGCTGATGTGGGTTGAACAAATGCATAGGAAAGTGGTAGAACTATCTTTGTTTCACATGCTCCAGAATGATCTAGTGTGTATAATCAAAACTTGCCGACCTATGCAAGGAGCTTAAACTATCTAGTATCTTACCTTATGGAGTTCTATATAGCTCCATAATTTACCAAATTAGAGATAACCTTGAGAGATAATTATAATGCATACCAACGGAGATGTTTAGTGACGGGCTAGAATTTGTGCCACAAAACAACACATAAACATCACAATGAATTCATGAAGTGTCGTAATTTACAATTTCCTGAATAGTAACTTAAGAAATCTATTTATTCAATTATGACATTCACAAATCAGATATTAACAATCGAACAATTTTGCTACCAGATGATTTTGAAAGATCTAGAAGTTCCTTCAAGTGAGAGTCCAAGGTCATTAGCATCAACTCTTGCTCCTCATCATGATATTTTATTTTAAATTTGCTCAGCTTGAGTTTTAGATTTTTGGCCACTTCTTTTTCTAGTTCATGGAAACTAGCAGTTGAAGAGATATGAAATCTAACAGTATCATCTTTGTAAGTGGCTTTCACAATGAATTTGCTTAAACTTGGACTCTCTTGTTGAGTACCCTGATCTGCACCCACCAGAGTGTCAGAGGCCTGTTCGCTACCATTGCTATGGCATTGCGTTGCTACTCCAGGCTCTTCCTCAGTATCCATTGTCACAGCAAGGGTTAAGTTGTTAACGACATCACATTCATTTGCATCACTTAAACACTCAGGTGCATGTTCATGACAATTGACCTCTGCAGGTTTACTTCCAGAGAATGATGCAGTATTGGTATTCTTGTTGTTGGCACATTGACTTTTCGAAATCCTGCTTGTTTGCCATTTAATACCGGAGGCCTTCAACCAGCGTTTAAATGTAGACCTTGACACTGGAATGAATCATATAACATCAAATGCATCTATCAATTAAATGCAGTGAATGACCGTATAGTTTGTAGAGAATGGAAACATACCACCTATGTCTTTTGCAACATCTTCTACCGTCATGTTTCTGGACCAGTATGATTCAAGTTCCTCTCTAGTCAAATTAAACTCTATTTTGTTACGTTTCCCTCGGCGAACTACGGTGGATGTTGAATCTTTATCATTTCCTACAGGCATATTCTCCATGTCTTGGTCCGGTGAACCGCAAGAAGCGCTGTGACTGATCTCATAAACTGCATCCTCTCCTCCATTGTGATTAAATTCTATTCGCACCAAAAGCAGAATCTTTTAAATTAATGGAGTTCCCATTTATTCTTGTCAAAATCAAACTTTGCTTTTTAAATAGTTGATAATTACCAGTCACAGTAAGCATATCACGATATACTTCTGAATTTAAAAGAGAACTGAGAAAATACTTTGTAAAGGATAAAACATACCGCCTAGCTCCTCATGTGTCATGTTTTTATCCATCAGACATGGATTTTTCTCATGAGTAATCTCCTTCTTCTGTCTCTTTCCCTGGTTCTCATCACTTGGTGGGTTCTCGTTGTTCTGCGTATATTCTGAAGCATGATGGTTATTCTCAACATGATCAATATTAGTCACATCACTATAAGAAATGTGCCCAAAATCAAATGATGAGTTCCCAAATCCGAATTCCAACATCTGGTCGGTGAGATTTATTTCATTTGTATTTGAATTGAGTCCTGTAGATGAAGTTTCCATCTCTTGAACTTGTGAACTTTCGCCCATTGTATTGCTTCTACCAGTGAAATGAGTATCTGCTTGTATAAACAAACTTAATATTCAAACCCACGCAATAAAAGTTAATATTATGAAACAAGCTCTATCAGATCTCATTAATGGGGTTAAGGAGTGCTGGAACTTGGAAGCACACTACCTTGATCATTTGACAATTAGATTATGATTTTAAGATAGAAGAATTGCAATGTACTCCACACAATGATTTCTGAAATAGTAGAAGCACGTACCTTCAAGAAACTGATTAGCATTAGGTATACTCAGGAGTTGGGGTGATGATATCTGCTGCGAAATGATGCCTTCCTGTGAATATTCTGAAACCACTTTGTCGGCTACCTCTGCAGAATCTACTACTGTGATCTCATTACTTTCATCAGAGGTTATATTTGAGGTCTCATATTCACTACCATAATAGCCTCTATGCTTGTAGTAGTCTTCATCCGTGTAATCAGTGATGTACTTCGTTTTTGAATTATTGGGTAAATTTTCCTTTCTGAAGCACTTGGGTAGGATTACATGTTTCAACTTTTGTAGCTTTGTGATGCAATCAGGAAAGGACTTGATTCTGGTACCGCTGATATTGAGAATGTAATTCTTTCAAGTTGCGTAGTCCTGCTATGCTGGGAAATAGGTTGCTAGTGTACTTGTAACATGTTATTGAGAGCGTCTTTAGGTTGACCAACTGATTCAAGCATACTATAGGCTCTTCACTACAATACGCGTCATCACAGCAACAGTCTTGGCTATGCAATAATTCTAGGCGATGTATACTTGTAGGTAGTAAGCTGACATTCTTGAAAAAGCAATCGACAAGCTTGAGGTTGGTGAGATTCAAATGTGTCGGCAATGATACATCATAACATCTGTAGAGAACCAAGGATTTGAATTTAGATAGCTTTTCCCAGTTATCAGGTACTAATTGCTTGCTGTCGGCATTTCTTACCGTGAGACATTTAAGGTTGACGAATTGATGGATGTTCAACGGCAAGTATGTTTCACTAAGATCTACCTCTAAAGATACCAAGTTTGATGGCTCTGCTAGGCTATCAAGAAAGTAGTCAAATGAATCATCAGTGTCATCTTCAGTATGAAGAGAGAGATGGGTAATATTTGTGAGTGTGTCAGGGAGGTGGCAGAGGTCTACATCACCAGAAATATAGAGATGTGTCACATGTGTGAGCTCTTTCGGCAACGTGAGATCTCCAAACTCATCATCCCAAAAATTTAAATCGAGGAATTTCACAGACGGTTGAAAATCGTAATTATTCTGCATCCATGGATGTAGGCTCTTGTTGGAGTCCAACCAAAGGTAACAAGAGGGGTTCCGAGGTACAGACATTGATATTCCCAAATTATCCACTGGAGGAGGACAAAGAGGAAGATAATTAAGAAATAAAATTGAAGAACAGGAAAATATATTAACATTATTATATATAGTCTGAATATAATATTTCCTTATTTGCATAATTGGTTGGACTTGGATTAGGAGGACAAACAAACTTTTTGGGATAGAAAGGAGAGCATGAAACAACAATGCTTGAAATATAACCTTCCCATGTTTGCACAATGGTACGAATAAGTTTTTTGACATAAAAAGAGGGCTATGCTATTTGTTATTTGCTATTTACCGGAAGAGAAGCAAACATGAAACAACAATGCGTGAGATAATAGCGGAAAACACTTACCTTCAATCTCTGTTTTGAGTTGTTTCCAAGTTTTGCGAACGTGACAATTCTGGATATGAATGATGACGGAATCATTCAAATGATATGGTAGTGTTTCGAGTATAAAGTCCACGGGGAGACATAGAAATTGCAAATTGAGTAACTTTGTGATGCTCCAAGGAAGATATCTGACTTTGTTATCCTGGATATCAACAAGAGATAATTGTAGCAGCTCATCCAAATTTGCCGGGAATTCTATAACGCCGGTGTAAACATAAGAAGAACAATGGCAACTTCGAAGGGTGAGGTGGCGTAAGTTGATCGAGTCCTTTAAATTGGCAAGACAACAGTTACATTGTGTGAGATGTAAGCTGGCCAGGTTACTTAAACCTGTAGGAAGGGCCTTGATGCTGCAGCAACATTTAATAATGAGGTGTACAACATTCAAATTTGGAGGCAATTTTCTAAGGGACTTGCAATACTGAAGATCCAAAGTTGTCAAGTTGGTTAGGTTTGTAAGACTATTAGGAAGGAACTTGATACCTCCACAAGAAGAAAGAGAGAGATGGGTAAGGCTCTCCAGCTCTCCCAAATTTTCTGGTAATTCTTCCAGTTTACTACAACCTACAAGTTTTAACAACTGTAAGTTGGACAGCCTTGTGATGGTGTCAGGCAAACACTTGAGGTTTTCACACCAATAGAAATAGAGGTGTGTGAGCTCAGACAGCTCCCCTATCATGTCTGTTATCTTATCCACACCATACAGCTCCAATGTCAACTCCAAGATTCGCACAGAGAGACGATCAGCAGCAGCTGGGTGACTTTGAATCCATGCCACTGGATCCTCCTCCAATAACAGGTAACCGTCATCATATACGCGGGATACCTCCACTTTCACTCCTCTAATAAATGACCAAGAGTATTTGACATTACCTACTGCTTCAGCTGCCATTATCAAATGGCGTAAAATTGAAGAAATTAGATCTAAAACTCTACTATTAATTTGCAGATGCTACTTTACTCTCTTCAATGGAGGACCTCTTTTTTTATTTTCTTTTCAGGGCTATGGACTATGGACTATGGACTATGGAGGAGCTTTACTCTAGTATCAAAACCAAATCTCAAAATTTCAACAATCCATCCACTATATAACCACCCACCTCTTCTTTCTCCATTCCCACAACAATCTCACATTCACATCCACAACGCAAAACAATTCAAATTCAAAAAATCACAGAAAGAAGAAACCCAGAAAGAGGAGAGAGAAAATGTCAGGAAGAGGAAAGGGAGGTAAGGGTTTAGGAAAGGGTGGAGCAAAGAGGCACAGAAAGGTATTATCAGGTATTCGTGATGCTGTCACTTACACTAAGCACGGTTGCCGTAAAACTGTAACTGCCATGGATGTTGTCTATACTCTTACGAGGCAAGGTCGTACTCTTTACGGTTTTGGTGGTTAGGTTTCGTTTTCTAGGGTTTATTTTCACTTGATTAGGGAAATTAAAGGAGGTTTGAATCTTTGTATTGTAATTGGTAAATCAGTTGTAATATGAAATTGTTTGATGAATTTTGAGTGTGGTCAATTCCAATACCTATTCTGATTTTGTGCAGGTTCTGAATATGTTGATGTTATTCAGTTGAGTTTATAGATCTGTTGAATAATCAATTGGTTTTTTTTCATTGTTTCAATTAGACAATTTCAACATTAGAGACGACTATGTGTAGATTATGAAGCTAGATTCAAATTCATATTATTTTAATTGGGGGATTTGTTTTGTTGTTCTGTATTTCAACTTTCTATGCTTGAAAGTTGAAATAGATTGATTTGTTCAATTTTAAGTTCGTAAGGCAAACGATTTAAGTATATATTAGTATTGTTGAACTCGAATCATATGAATATAAATGAATTATTATACAATTGGATTTTGGAACTTCATATCTATCCAAATATATTTAAAAGCGTGCGAAAACAAGGAATTGTGTCACGTGGCGCTCTCCCTAGAGTGTTTTAGTTCATGTAACCTATGTACAATAAAAAAATAAAAAATTGCTTACTATAAGATTTGATCGTGGGACCTCAAGTACATATACTAAGTGTTATTATCATAAAATATTATGTTGATAAATGAATTTTTTTCTTACCCGGGGCATAGCCCGGGTCTAATAACTAGTGTTTGATTACAATCTGAGTTCTTTTTTTTTTTTTTTCTACTTTTTCCATTTCTTTTTACTCGCTACACTTTGATTTTTATGCTTATTGATGTGCTATTTTGACTATTAATATCTTTAATTGTATATTAAAGTCAAGTATAAAAATTTGATTTTATGAAAATATAAATTGAGACGAATCCAACAACATATTATATTATAATATTTTATTTTATTTAATTGTAAATAATACATGGTCAAACCTCATAGATGAATAACGGAGTAATTCGAAATGGAGAAAGTATATCATTAATCAACCATTCAATCTAAAGACTACTCAATATCTTGTCATTAAGCTAAAACTAATCGAGATTATTGATAACAAAATAACATTATTCCAGTTAATAATTCTATCCAACAAAAAAAATATCCATAAATGACTCCATGTTTTATTGGTTGATAATTGTAAGGACAATTCATGAGAAGCAAAAAAGGAAAAAAGGAATTTGATCAGCCGGGTGAGCTTGGTGACATTGGGCTTCAAGGGATTTGGGCCCTACCATTTTGTGGTATTTGGCCCATTTTTCCAGAGTCTCCATTGAAGACAACTTCAGTTAGGCCCACTGCATTTTTGGCTTTTCTTGCTGCCATCTGCTCTTTTGTGGACTTGTAGTATGTTGCATACAGAATCAGTTGGACCACTGCAAATAGTGTACCCAGCCCATTTGGTGCCTGTGTTGTAAAACAAAAGCCATTTTCTTTAGCTCGTACTATTTACTAGTCTTTTCTGATTACTTCTTTCGATTCGTTTTAAATGCAACAAATGAATATTTTATATCTCACAAATAATACCGCTTTGTTGCATTTAAAACGAAACGAAGGAAGTATACAGAGTAACATACTGTAGCGAAAAAAAAAAATCATCAAACGTCTTAAATTAAGTAAAATATATAGCTATACAATAATATCTACATGCATGGTTGATTTTCTTCTATATGATTTTATATTTTTGATTATGCATTGATTTGTGAAATTAGAAGGATATTTTGGTAGATGCAATACTACACATACACAATATAAGCTAATAGAACGAGGAATTTAATAATTAGCATGTCAAATTTATTACAAACGATAAAATCTTAGAACTTGCAACATGTAATTTATTTGCAATTTAAGGGTCAAAGGGAGGCTTACGGCGATGTAAGGATCGAAAGGATACAAAGCATAGACTGTCCATGCAATGCCATTAGCAAATGAAGCAATTGATAAAGATAACGGCATGTATTCCACGCTTTTTGTTGTTATCACCAATTTCTGTCCAAAAACACAAAATTAGGGATTTATATTATTTCCTCTGTTCCAAATTAAATGTAACAATTTGGATGATACATTTTCTTAGGCAAAAGTTATTCTTAGGGTGAGATTAAGAGAAAGTAAGGGTATGTGACTAAGTTAATAAGGTTTAATTAGTTTTAGTAAGGGTATATTCATAATTTCATACTTAAAAATCTTTACCAAGAATAGAAAGAAGTAAAATGTTGCATTTAATTTGAAA
This sequence comes from Beta vulgaris subsp. vulgaris, assembly GCF_026745355.1. NCBI lineage: Eukaryota > Viridiplantae > Streptophyta > Magnoliopsida > Caryophyllales > Amaranthaceae > Beta > Beta vulgaris. Next base: position 1,756,773 of record NC_079206.1, on the reverse strand, counting down.
TTGTCGTTTTTAGAAACTATTGCATTTAATTTGAAACGGAAGAAATATCAAGTAATTTAGAAAATAATTCTAGTTTCGCGTACTGATGATTAGCAAGTAGTGAAGAGAAAGGGAGATTAATTAAGCATAATTACCAAGACGGATAAAGGAGAGGCATACATCATGATGTTACATATGATGGCAATCATACCAACAATTGAAGACCTACGCTTGGTAGTATGAACAAAATTGAGGACCAAGGTAGTCATAATTCCCACAATTACGATCTCAATAATTGCAATCAACACAATTTTGAGCCTATTCTTTTTGTCAGAGTAAAGCACGAAGAGTATCAAATAAAGCAGTTCAATAAAAAACCCAGCTCCATTGATTGTCACCACTAAAATGCTATTAGGGTGAATAATAGGCAGACCATACACAACCCAAAGCATGCAATTCACAAATGTGGCCAAGTATGGCACTGGCGAGTATTGTTCCACCGTCTTCTTCTTGCATATTCCGATAAATGTTGGCCTAAAAGATGGAAAGCAAGAATGAAAATCATGTGCAAATATAATTCATAGAGTATAAAACTATTTCTGAGACTTCAACCATAAGATTAAATTTTTGGTTGAGTTCATCTTTTGACATGGTATCAGAGCCAGCGTGACATAAATGTCACGGGTTCAAATCTCGTTCACCCCTTCTTTCTAAGTGGAATATGTCTAGTATGAGGGAGACCTATGCTACATCCACACTTTAAGCTCAATGGGATCTTGCGTGAGGGGATGTGATAGAGTATAAACCTATTCGTGGGGCTTCAACCATCAGCTTAAGCTTTTGGTTGAATTCGTCGGTTTAAATCTTTATGATTACAAATTTGTAATCCAAAATATAGAATTTTTACAAATACCTACTATAATGAATAATGATTCCTTCCACTGTATAAGCAAGAGATCAGGAGTACACATTATATAGCTTCATCTTCATATATTGTTAATTATACACATGAATATAGTACGAAGCAAATCCATCATGAATAACTTACACTGGAGACAAGAATAAGAAAAAAGCTGTCATATTACCTGCAAACCAAAATAAACCAACTTTATTAATTACAATATTGCAAGGAAAGAAATTAATACATATAAGTTACAACATATTGCATTCGTTGAAGAATAAATACTTCATTTTTCTTCTTATTTGTAATTTAATATAGTTTGTGAATATACTTACCGATAATCCCAGCTACAAAACGAATTACACCCGCAGAAACCATGATTATTGAAGGAAAAAAACTGGATTAAGGAGTTTAAATTTGTGGAAATTTAAAATATGTAAGGGTATATAGTTGGACGTAGAAAGGTTTTTTTATATGATTTGGGTACTAATTTGTGATTAATTGAAATTTCTAAATGTAAGATGAACACCAAATTCGAAAAATTTGCCAAGAAGGGGAAAAAAGAAAGGCAATTAAAACTGGTTCATTTGCATGGCATGTTGCACTTAAACTAGGGAGGTCACGAAAATATGAAGAGATGAAATTACACACATCACACATGCAAGTGAGAATGCTGAGACTTTGAGATTTACACAAGATAGAAGCGTGTTAGAATTTATATAGAGAGAATATTAGTAATTTCAAGATGTTGCAAAATTTTGGCACTGCCTTCTAGACTCTTAAATGGCATATATTATGGCCTTTGCAAATTGCAAACTGCAAATTGCAAATTATTATTATCTCTGTAGTATCTCAATTTTATTTCCAAGGCCATACCGATGTCATTCACAATCATAAGTATAATAGACATTTGTAACTTATCCTCATTAATGTTTTCAACCTCTCCTCTCTCCGTATGACTATTTGAAATCGAAATTTTGAGCCGGTTCATGTTAATATTAGTGTACACTACGTCAAAAGCAAGTATATTTTCGAACAATTCAATATATTCATGCAGAATTCCGCTATATCATGCATTATCTCACTATATCATTCGGAAACATAATATATCATGCAAAAACTACATCATTTTAGAAACTCACTATATCATTCAGAAATCCACTATCACTTTTTCGTTTAGAAACATATTATATCATGCGAAAACTACATCATTTCTAAACAATTCACTATATCATGAAGAAACTCACAATAACATGCAGAAACTAGATTATTTATGAACAATCCACTATATCGATCAAAAACTCACTACGTCATGCAAAAAAATCACTATATCATTAATTAAGACACGCGCTATATCATGCAAAAACTAAATTTTTCTAAATATTAAAGCACGTGCCAAGATATACTACACAACCTACATTTCCTTGCATGTTAAAACATTAGAATTAAATCTTCCATTATATTGCATATAATTTCTCTATATGTTTTCTGTCAATAAAATACACTATATTGTATATAAATTCACTATATCTCTAAAAAAACTCACTATATGAAGTTAATATCAAATAACAACTCGGAGCACACTAAGTTAGTGTGCACTGGGTTCATTTAAGTATTCTACAATAATAATAGACTAGTTACTAATAGTACTTTAATATTACCAGAAAGATGTTGAGATTTTATTATATCTTTTGAATTTTATTTAGACCATCTTAATTCTGTTAAGATTATCCATTTTTAAACTTCAACTAGTTGTTGACCCGGACGATGTCCCGAGCTCAATCTATATTTTGCATTAAATTTTAATTATTCAACAGCTAATGTCGTTCTTTTTCTTTTTTGCGTTTTTCTCTAAAGAATGTAATCGATTAATGAGAGTTTACTCCCTCCGTTTCATTTTAATCTACACACTTACACTTTTCACGCATGCCAATGCAAAACTTTGAGGACATATATCTTAGTTTTGTATTTGTCAAAATTATAAAAAGTACATATTAATAAGATAAATGTTATGATGAATCTATCAAGGTCCCACATGACTATATTTTCATCTGCGTATAAGTCACAAATGATGGTCAAAGTAAAATGTGTGAATAGTGTAAAATATCAAAGTGTAATAATTAAAATGAAACGGAGGGAGTATTATTTAGAGGCGTTCATAATTGGTTTCCTTGTTATTCGGGTACTGGAATATGTGGGTACCGTTATTTGGGGCTTCTTGTAAAAGCAATCCAGGACTCGACCCTAAAGAACAGGGCGCCCGAAAAAGTGTCATATTTTTTTATATGAAAAAAAATTATTGGAAGAGTTACAGAATAAGCTACTACTAGCGTCAACTGCTGATCTATGTTGATTACCGTATTTTGGGGTACTATCATGAATGTTAATTGTTAATTGCATGCCAACTCTAATCCTTATTCCTCAAAAGTCTCTACTATCAATCAACCATAATGTAATAGTGTAATACTAGTAATGAGATACAAAATAATAATATGTTTTATAAAAGATAAGCTTAGATCAAATCAAATTCAAAAAAAAAAAAGTTCAAATTAGATAAAATTAAATCAGATCAGATAAGTTCAAATCGGTAAATTTAAAGTATTTTTTTTTTTAAATTAACATTAATTCATCAATTCAAAATCATACAAAATTAATTTTTTTTTTTTAAAATTTAAAGTAAACTAAACATAACTTAAGTCACGGTTCTCATTAGCGGGTAATTGAAAAGGCAGCTTGTGACCCAATTAGGGAAACAATATCCATTTTTCGAGGTCGGAGTACGTGTAACATTGTCCAAAATCGCCAATCCATAATAGATAGGTCGGACTGATGAAAAAGAATGGTCATCTCATGGCTAGCCCTTGCCAAGTGCAGGTCTGCAGGATGAACATTATCGTACAGCCCAAGAATTTTGGAGGCCCATCTTATTTTTTCACCCATACTGTGTATTCAAGTTAAGGGATTATTATGATTTTTATGAAGTATAAAAGCCCAAAACAACCTTTTTTTTAAAGATAAACAACCCTATTTTGTATAGTAAGAAAACAACCCTAAATGAATTTATTTTGCGAATTTTATCTTAGCAGATCTTATCTCAATTCGAATTTATGCATATTTTTTTCCTTTCTAAAGATTTTAAATTTATATTTTGCACAGGGCATTAAATTTGTTTGGGACAATCCTGATGCTAGTCTAGTGAGTCATACACTCATAAATAGAGGTGTGCACCGGTCCAGGTCCAGAACCGGTTGGACTGGTGGACCGAAATCCAGGATTTTCTTGGACCGAGACTGAAAATTTTCCGATCCTGGACCTCTTAGACCGGAATTTTTTTTTACAAAAAAAGTCTTTTGTATTTTATTTAAATATATTTATAAATTATATACATTAAAAATTAATGATTTTAATAACAATAATCCTAAAAGAATAATAGTGCATAAAAACAATGTGCGTAACTTCATCTTCAAGTTTAGAAGAATTCAAATACCAGTTTAGCTAATGGTAGAGTAAATTGTTGACATCGATTGCCTGCATAAGTCCAAACTACTTGGAAGTTCAACCACAATAAAGGAAAATACTTCTATGCTTCCCAATATCTAGCACTCGACTTATAGCCGGTGAGAATTTTAGTCACCGGCATCATTTATGGTACGAACTGCACCCAGGTCCGTACTTTGGAGTGTTCTGGGTAAAGTCGTAGTTGGGGTTGTTTGGTGCACCCGCGCTATAGTTCACGGTGTTGAGGCCATGTTTTTGCCTAAAAAAATGCATACATATATCAGTTTAAGGCATACATTAATTCATTAAAGATATGCAAACTATCAGTTTAAGAGATACATCTATCAATAATATATGGCATAAGCTGATAAAATAAAATAAATAAACCGATAGTTTATATCCATAGCCTCATAGAATTGTCCATAAACTAAAATAATAGGATATATATCATCGTAGTCATTCTAAATAACTAAACGCCTTGTTCATTTGGAGTGAAATAAAGAAAATTCAGTTCAATTTATTTCAATTTCGATTTAATTCAATATATTTTTATTCAGTTCATTTTCAATCCAAAACAACATTATCTAAACACTTTTAATAGAAGACTTTAGGTATTCATTTAGCCCAAATTTGTGTTAGTGGATGTCAATTCCCCCTATAAAGGATTCAATTTTCATTTCTTTGACTAGTCTGTTGCAATTATTTATTCGAAGCCGCAAATAGGACTATAGGAGTGTGTATTTCTTTGACTAGTACATAGAATATAGAGAATATTTTCAGGTGTAATAGATGTTGCATGTAAAGCTTTATACTCTTTTCCACTCAGAAGACTTCTACAGTAGTTTGTTTTCTAGCGTTGATCATTATTATAGCATTAGTTAATATAATATAATTGGCGAAGACTTGAAGTGTTTTTATTTTTATTTTTATGGGAGACTTGAAGTGCTACTTAAATCTAAACTATCAGTTTAGTATTAAGGAGTATATATATCACTTTCTATTGAATAATAGTAGAATAGAATCATGGAATATCATGTGATAATTTCAGACCATGTTCAATTTATAAACTCTTATCAAATAGATAAATTATTTCCAAAGTCATCAAAGTAAAAGGTTTGCTTGCGTAATGGTATATTTATTTATTTAAGCCGCCCACTTGAAATCAACTTTGAAAAGGAATTAACATTAGCAAAATTTAAAAGAGGGAGAGGTGATAACTCAGTGGAATAACACCCCGTATTTCAAGATATTGTCCACGCTTTCAGGGTTCGAATTTTCATCCCAGTAATATGTTAGGGCATTACTTATGAGTTGTTTAGCCTTGTACTCAGTCTTTAAACTGGTGTTCCCTGCAGGCGAGTAACCTAGTAGAGGTTGGTTGGTTTTCGGACCAAAACATATCTATGTGGAATCTTGTTGAAATTATCTCGTTTGTGCTTTTCAAAAATAATCTAATCAAATACAAAATTAAAGATATCTGGTAAGGTCTAATTTTATGGAATATGAAGTGAAAATAACTCCGAGTCATGTTTGGATATAAGATGATCTGATTTGAAACATGGGTCAATCATGCATTAATGTTTCAAAAAAAATTATAACATTAAGCTAAATATGTAAAAATTATTTTGACCTATCCATGTAAAAAAATTTAGGTAAGATAAGTTACTATAAGTTGAATAAATTTCAATAAGTTAAAGAATAAGTTCAAATTAAGTTTTGATCAATTCAAATTAAGTTTTGATCAATTCAAATTAAGTTTTGTTGAGTTAAAATCAGTTATAAAAACACAGGCTTTGTTATGACCGAGAAAATCAACGTAAAATTAGTAAAGGCTTTTATATCAATATTATAACTAGCAAAAAGCTTTTTTATAGCGTTATCCTTTTATAAAAATGGAAATTAAGAATTCAAAAAAATCAGATGACTAATTGGAGTGAAGATGAATTCTCCTTTAGATTTCCATTTCAATCAACGAATTCATGATAGAATCTAATACGCATGCAAATTGCAGGCAAACATTATATATCTTCCACCAATGAACCATATTTAGTAGTAGTACTTGAAAGTCTAAAATGTTAACCAGTGTTTGCTTCTCAACACTGCAACACCTTACAATCCATCAATTTGCAGGCAAAAAAGTTTGCATGTTAGATTCTTTCTTAAACTTCGAGTCTTTTTATTGGCGTTGCAATTTGCATTGTCGAGGATCTTAGAAATTGATTGATTGAAATTTGAAGGTAATAACAAATTAAAGAAAAGCAATAGCAAAATTTATATTTTTGGAAGTGGATAATTAATGGAGTATAATTTTTTGACATTATAAAAATTTAAAAGTGGTGTTATCATAAGTTATTCAATATGAATGGAGAAGAGATAATTTGAGACTACAATTTCTCTTGGAATCTTGTTTACAACTTGGCATGAAGTTACTTTAATTTGTTGCACATTTATGTTTTATGGATTATGCTATTACGTTTCTATTGGATTTTGCATTGATATGATTATCTTATCTACGTAATCAAGAAGCATTAGTAACAAAAACAAATTTGTCCTTCACTAAAATAATGTTTGTATCTAGATCTCATTTAAAATAAAACTTAAATATTTAGATATTTGATTTTAAACTACAAATTTATCAAACATAGCATAAATATGCCGAAATATTTTAAATTTTTAATTATTAGTGGTTAGTGAATCTCTCAAGTGATCATTTTTTCCATATGGTATTCTGGTTAGGCAGTTAGCATTATCAACAAAGCAAAGAAGTGAGTAACGAAGAAAACAAGACTATTAATAATCATTAACATAATACAACACAATTATCTGGACAACCAATTATTGTTAATAAAACCTACATTGTATCCAACACATTTAAGATCTACACTGTTAATGACACAAATATATTATTGTAAACCTAGATCGAACATGATTAAGAAATCCAATCAACATTAATGGTTTGTGTGCACACAAGCTAATAGATGATTGATCGATTTGTCATAGAAAACAGAATGGTCAATTTCTATACAACTACTAACTTAGATGTGTTATGTTAAATCTATTGATAGAGTATAAAACTATTCTTAGGACTCCAACCATCACATTAAACTTTTGGTTGAGTTGGTCATTTGACATGGTACCAGACATCGTGACATAAATGATGAGTCCAAATCTCATCCACCCCTCCTTTTTAAGTGGAATATTTAGCGCCATGTATGAGGGCAATCTGTGCTGCATCCACACTTCAAAGCCAATAATGGGTTCTTGCGTGAGGGGGCGTGATAGATATAAAACTATTCATGAGGCTCCAAACATCAACTTGAATTTTTGGTTGAGTTGGTCATTTATTTGACATCTATTTGAGCTTATAAGAAATTATATCTATAACTTATTAGAACTTAACTGAACTAAGTGAAAATAAGTTGTAGAAAACACTACCTATATAATACTACATCCGTTTCACAATACATGCACCATTTTCCTCTTTTGGATGTTCCACAATACATCCCCTCCTTTAAAAGATAGTTACATAAGTTTAAAAGCAATCACAACACTCTCTTTCCTCACCCTTAGTGTGTGTGCCATATAGAAATGACACATGTATTGTGAAACGGAGGTAGTATTTTACACATCACCAACTCAATGAAACCTAACAAGAACATCCATTGATCCGAGATAAAGAACAAAAAGAATACAACTATTTGATGTTGTTATTTTGTTGATATGTTCTATGATCATATATACCCCGCCCTTTAAGAAATAGTATAAACATAAACCTACACTACTTTGTAATCCCAATGCACATAAAATAGTAAACCATGTAAAATTGCATTAGAAGTGCCTATAATAATGAATTATTGATCAGAAGTTCCCAATTCAAGTTTGGAATTTCCAAAATTGAAGTTGACAAGCACATATGCGAGTTGGAAAACGAACAAATTCATGTCAAATAAAATTATTTTGCTACCTAGCTAGCTATCTTTCCTTGTCGACTAGCTAGAAGAAATACGAAACAATTTAAAAATTAAGAAGATTGTAGATCAATCTATACAAATATACTAGAAGACGTGCATAAATAAGAAACTGTGTCACATGACGCTCTCTTTAGAGAGTTTTGGTTCATGTAATCCATGTACAATAATATAGGGATTTGATCCCGAGACCTCAAGTACATATACTAAAAGCTTAACCACTAAACTAAGTTGTATTTAGTGTTATTATCATAAAACTATTATATTAATAAATAATTTTTTTACCCGAGACGTAATCCGGATCTAACAACTAGTTAATATTGTAATTAAAGAGCTATGGGTTAGAGACGCAAGATTAATAAAGTCTTGCGTATATACTACTCCTAATTTCCAAAGGCTTATCTTAAAACGGAAAGAGATTTAAAAAAATTCAGGAATTATCTTAAGAACATAGGACAAGATAGAGGTAGGAGCAATAGTGGCTAAAGCATCACATATAAATCGGACATATTCTATTTCATAAAATTGATTGATTTTGCTGTCTCCATATACAAGCTCATTCTGATGGGAAGTTGGAAATTAGACTAGTTCACTCTTTACACCCTTCAATTTGGAAAATTGAAATATAAGAGATTGGGTATTCCTACAAGTGGACATTATCTTACTTTCTTCATATTGTCACGTCGAAATTTTTTACTTTACAGAAATAACTCTTGTCGTAATTTTGACACTACTATCTAAGTTGTTATTAGTTCTAAGGTGTTATATATTTGAGTTGGAATTTAGATTTCTTAGAAAATATATGTAAGTATCGTATGATTTTCTATTTTCAATGAAACCCTATTTTTTGTAAAAAAAAGTTCCCAATTTACTTAATTTGTAAAAGGGTTACTAATACTACTAAAAAAAAAAAGACAAAGTTGAAACTCGTGGACTAACAGTTTACTATACAACATGAACCTTTTAAAGTTTATTTTAAATTTGTTTTGACGAAATAATTAAGGGTCCGTTCATTATTGTTTTTTTGTTTTCAGTTTTCAGGTTTTTTGAAAACTAAAAACCAAAAACAGGAAATCAGAAAAAAGAGGTTTTCACTTTTTAGTTGTCAGTTTTTAGAATCATCATGTTTCTAATAAATTTGACTATTTTTTTATTCATTATAAGACATATATCATATGACTTTAAAAATCAACAAACCAAAAACAGAAAACCACAGTATACCGAATGAGCCCTAATTTTGTAAAAATTTTGTGTCACGTTGATTTACAAACAATGAAGCAGTGGAGTATCTTATGACTTATTGGATTTAGTTAGGTTAGTCTATGAAAATTACCTATTTGTACTTAAGACTAAAAAAGCCGTATTTCGCACAATGCTCAAACGAGTGGTGTTGGAGGGTTATTAGGTAGAGCTTTAGAGATAAAAAGGCTAGTTGAAGAATATGTTGTCCGACAGTTAGAACAATTGTGGTTTCATGCTGATTTGAGGCATTGTTTTCCATAAGGTTGTTCTACCATTCAAGTGATAGAAGGGTAGTTAATATGCATGCATGCATTATAAGTAAGCTTCTCTTTGAAGAGACATAATAAGAGTAAGATGGCAACGTATCCAATATGGAATCCTTGCATGTTTTCTTTCATAACATTACACCAAAGGAAAAATAAAAGAACAAAAGATTACTTTTCTAGGTGATGAATTCATGAGAGACATATTTTGTATTCACTTTAAGTCTTTTAGGTATTATAAAAAGCAGGTAATTTGATCAATTAAGCTCTTCACTTACGAGGAATAACCATATATATATATACTTCCTCTATTTATAACTAAGAACCAACTAATTAAATCCTTTCATTTTACACTATTGGTCACTTATAACATTTATTCGTTCATTCAAAATTCTGATGTGCTAATACTGTTTATATATCTATAAATATCAGCGCAATAATCAATTTCTCCTTTAAACTTGTGTCTAGTTGTATGGCTTGGAAACAATATTTAACAAACTACTAAAATAGCATGTAATTTAAGTGTTGAATAATATGAGATGAATTCAATATCTATATGTCTATATCTATCTATCTATCTATCTATTTACTCAAAATAAAACATGCATTGTATAAAATTTGATCTCTTGATCACAAGCAGTACATAAAAATCTTAATAACCACTAAATCAAATGATAATTTTTTTTGATCCATATGAGCCACGAAGGCAGTGCAAAGTACAAAAAAGGGAGGGGGTTTCAAACCTGTGATTTATCATTCACAAGACCTCAATCTTAACCGCTAAGCCAAGACATCCTTTGCAAATCAAGTGATAATTCATGTTATTATTTCAAAGTAAAATATAATAAATGAAGATATAATTATTGAGGAGTAGCCCGGGAATAATACTAGTTATATTTTTAGAGTGTTCGGATAGCCGATTTATATTTTCTTGAAAAAATGGTTTTTCCACTTTCCTTTTATTAACTTATGAAGGGTAGAAAATAATTTTCCAAATATTGGAAAACAGGTCTTTGAAGGATATAGTTTTTTTTTCTTCTCAAAAGAAGGATGCCACGTTTTCCTCCATAATCTTACCTAGTGCCGCTAGGGGTGTAAGTGGATTGGACTGGATTGGACTTTGCCAAATCCTAATCCAGTCCAAAGTTTTTTGGACTCGAGAAATTGAGTCCAAGTCCGATCCAAATATCTTTTGGGTCCGGTCCAATCCAATCCGATAATTTTTTTCTTGAGTCCGAATCCAGTCCAATCCAGTCCGATTACTTTTTTTTCGTTTTATATTCAATTATTCACAACGTGCTCTCATAATTAAATTTGAAAATTGAGCTCATTATATTCATTCCATAAAATAAGTCACATACATCTTTATATATATATATATATATATATATATTCAAGTTTGTAAGATGAAGGACCTTCTAAGCTGGCACCTCGCACAGGTATAACAAGTCAGATTTGTAGGTCAGACTCGTTGGAGGGAGGGGGAATGGTAAGGAAAACATCACTCCAAAGAGCCCCTAGTGGGATTTACATCTTTTATATATTATATATTATATATTATATATTATATATTATATATTATATATATTATATAAATATTAAATATATATTAAATATAAAATATTTTTGGACTGGATTGGACTTATTGGACTCCAAAGGGGTGAGTCCAAATCTAGTTCGAAAATATTTGGATTCGAAAATTTGAGTCCGAGTCTAGTCCAAAAAAATTTCGGTCCAGTCCAATCCGACAAGTTTGGACTGGACTGGATCGGATTCTGGACTTTTTGCAGTCCGTTTACACCCCTAATCTTACATTATGTTTTCCTTCTCTCTTATTCATGATCCACTCCTTTGCATTCTTCATTTTTATTTTCACCTTAAATCTTCATATAAGGAATGAAACAAAGAAAAACTAATATACATTTTTCTAATGGAAAACATTTTCCATTCATTTTGATTTTCGTCGTACCAAATAGAGCCTTATACTTTTCTAATTTACTTAATACAATAAATTTTTGCTCATTTTATACCCTTTCTTACAATATTGTGAATGACAAAGTATGAAATGAGCATGGGAGGAATATAGCGTATTAGAGTTTTACATATAGAATTTCAAGTCAATGTATGAAAATCAAAAATTGCAAATACAAAAACATAGCTCATAAATATTTAATCAACCAGCAAGAATGGCAAAAATAGATAATATAAATAAAATGACATAGAAAAATATTTATTTCCAATAAAAATACTCCCTCCAAACAAATGATTACTAGATATATGACAAGAAGTAAAACATTTATAGTAGAAGGCTTCACTACTACTATAATTACAAAATTAAAGATTAGAGGCAAAATCATTTTCTTTAGGCTTAGGAGGGGCAGAATAGTCATTTTCAGGGAGGCTATTGACCTTGTTGGACTCCCTTGTGACCACAATAACTTCTTTAAGGCCCATCTCAACTTTCTCAATCTCCGCAACTTTTCTTTCGTCCATTTGTTGCTTAGTGGACTTGTAATATGCTGCATAAAGCATTAACTGGGCCAGCCCAAGAAAACATCCTATCCCATTTGGTGCCTGAATCACAAAATAATAATAATATTATTATAAGCCCAATAATTCATACTATTTGCACCTAAATTATTTGCGATTATGGATCATTACATAAGAGCAACATTTTTTGCTTGACTTTTGTCCTTAAACACCTTTTGGTGATAACCGCTTTTTTATACTACATCCGTTTTATATTATTTGCAATGATTTGACATTAAGTGTGAGTAAAAAATGTCTAGTCGTTACAAATAATATGAAACTGAGGTAATATATAATATATTTTTTTTTCCAAAATCTTTTTTGATTTATTTTTTTATAATCAATGAGTGAAGAAGTAGGGCCATATAAACTTGTCTTTTGTGTCCACGTCAGCGTTTGGGCAGATTCCATACATGAAAGTGGGCCATATAAATTTAAGATTAGGTACAATAATAGAGACTCATCCCATACTTGTGGGAATTCTAAAAACTCAAAAATTAATACACCACAACTTTGAGTTTGAAAATGACATATTACTCCGTAGCATTTTAGTACGTGCTACTTGCTAGTAGTTGCTACGCAGCTAGCACTCAGAACTCAATATTTTTAAAGAAAAACAAACTACAAAAAATTTGTCTTCTAAAAAATCGCCTAATTTTAATTCTAGTAAGTCCAATATTAAAAAAAAAAATAATCTAATAATGACTAGATAATTTCTTTGACTAGTTTAATCCATTTAATAACAAGGTCTACTTTTATATTATAATTAGACTGTCTCTTTTAATAATTTTTGAACTACAAATAAAAGTATCTTTCCCAAACTATTTATATATCTATTTATCCATATTTTCTTACTACATATTGGTTTATTATAGTGAGGAATAATACAAGTGAATGTTTTAGTTGTCCATTGTTACTTATCAAAAAAATTCGAGAACAATATACAACAAAAAAATTTGTACAATAAAATCACTGTCTCGTTATAATTAGGTTATATAATTTTCATTATTATACAATCAAGAAAAAAAAAAGGAACAATGTTTAAAGAAAAACAAGATAGAAAGATGAAAGAAAAAGGAAAAAAAAATGGTCCAAATTATTTGCATTTTTATTTAATGAAAGAACAAAAAGAAAGATTATTTGAAAAGAAAACAAGATATAAAGATGAGAAATATAGGAAAAAAAGTGATAAAGAACATAAAAACGAAAGCCAAAAAAATTGACACACTAACACATATGCCCTTGTAGAGGTCTAAAAGGGTATCGAACATGCAACCTTCAGGTATAATGGGACCTTACATAGTTACACGTCACCCATCTACCACTAAGGCAATTTCCAACCCTTATTACTAACATGCAAACTATGTTTAACTTGGGGGTGCTCATGCCATGTATGTGTCTAACTAGTTCAAGAATTTCAATTAATTTATATGAAATATACATGTGGTAGTTTAGATGTTGTTACTATACCTTGATATCTTAACTTTGTAATATATCTACGTTGGGTAAGGGTTTGTTCATAAGTTGATTTTGTTAAGGTATAATATGGTATAGTCTAGCTGATAATACTTTTACGTTGATTTGAAAAACGAAATTATCATTTCGGATCTTGTTACACATATCTAATTATCTAATTATCCAAATATTTACTAATATGAAAATAAATATACATGCTAGTATATGGAAATAAACACGTCAGTTTTAAATACTACCTCTGTATTTATTTATTAGTTGCAACAATTTTTATTTTTAGGTGTTTTTTATTAGTTGCAACATTTTTCTTTTTAGGAAAGCTTTTGGGATAATTTGACTATATTACCCTTACTTCACCTACTCTTTTGAACCTGATCAGTACTAGTAGCAAGGGCAAGTGAGTCAATTATACTATTTTTTTTTCATTTCTTAAAGTTTGTGCAAAAAGGTGAATGTTGCAACTAAATAAATTAAAAACAGAGGTAGTATAGTCTAATCTGATCGGAATCTAACATGAAAGAAAGTTTGGAGAATAGAGTTAGCCTCACTCAAAATTTGTTTCTATTGTTATATTCTTACTATTGAGCTAAAGTTTATCAAAATTTGTTGTCACTTGTAGATGAACAGTACAAGGTAAAGTAGTTAGAAAGTGAGAGGTAGCTCATGCACGTTTCATGGGTTATGACTTAGTAGTAGTAGCTAGGAATACTGCTCATACATCACCATGCATGAAAATGTCAGCGAGAGATTGAGAAAGTGAGAAAAATGCACGTACAACAACAAAGGGATCGAATGGGCGGATGGCATATAGAGTCCAAATAACAGCACTACCAAAACAAGTCACTGAAACAGCTAGTGGCATAAATTCCACACTTTTTGTTTTGATCACCTGTTTCTGCACAATTTTTAACCAAAACAAAACCTTTAGTTTTACTTGTTAATGGAGTACACTCTAAATGAAAATGACTAATCAACTAGAACAACAGTAATATTATCTATTTTTCATACATATTATCATGGTTTTATGAAATAACGACGTCCATTCATATAATGGAAGACATGTATGTATATATGAATAATAATGCATTAGTATTAACTATTAACTAATGACTTATTATACAATTGTCTTATGAAAGGGGACCAACATGTATATATGTTCTTGTCTATGCCTCTATTAGTCACAAAAAAGGTTTTTATAAAATTTCAAAAACTAATAATTATTGTTCTAACATAAGGCAATATAATTGGATATATGACAGTACTATTTTTCAAATTGACGTACGCATCACGTGCATATAAGACTAGTTTACCTTATGATAACGAGTTTATACTTACCATGATGGCTAATGGAGCGGCATACATGAGAACACCACTAACATCACCAAGTAAGCCAAAAATGAGAGTCCGTTGTTTAGAGGTGTGAGTGAAGATTAGAACCAAGGTTAAAGCAATGGCAACGACGAGTATTTCACCAAGAACAAGAAGGATCAAGAATATCCTATTTTTCTTGTTACCAGTGTAAATGATGAAGAGCATCAAATATATGAACTCAATTAAGCAGCCACTAGCAGATATTGTAGAGAGTAATATGTTGTTTGGTTGGATAAATGGCATGCCATAAATTGTCCAAAGCATGCAGTTGAAGAAGGTGAGTAAGTATGGAGTTGCTGAGTATTGTTCTACTGATCCCTTCTTGCATATCCGCATAAATGTTGGCCTGAAAAAATCAAATTCAAAAAATCCCCCCAAAAAGAATTATTAGTTAATTAAGTTTACATCATATGATTATCAAATAATAATAGTACTATGTATATATAATATGTAGTACAATTCTCCAGGCCCTACTATATAGCATGAAAACGACTAGAAACAAAAAAACCAGGGTCGATTTTTATCATGTTCAACATGTTCCATGGAACAGCGCCACTTAAATATGAGGGCCTCAGAATAGAGAAAGTTGAAGTAGTAAAAAAAAAGGTTTATATCTACGTATTTGAATTACTCTCTTTTCATAATATGATTATATAAAGTGAAGAATCATGAATGTATAAACTATTACATTAATGAATTCTTCAAATATGAGTTCGCAGAGGGTCTCTATATAGTTCGAGACAGTCCTGAAGAAAACCTCAGGTTTCATCTGTTCTCAAGCTATTAGCACGGAAACAAATGGAGTTTCAGAAATAGAATCATTTCAGACACTCGTCATTTCCGGAGCTTCAAAAGGGTGGTCCCACATGGTAAAATGACCAAAGAAATCTCTAAACATGCATGAAGCATGTAGGGAGAGTACGTATGTGGAAATAAAGAAACTTGATACTTGTATTATGTAAATGAACTTACATGGGTGATAAGTAGAGGGAGAAAGAGATGATATTCCCTGGAATCAAAGTAAAATGACCTGATGTCAAATTGATGTATGTATGTATGTATGTATCATAGTGAAAAATTAGGGAATTTATTCATGCATAATGGTGAGATTAATCACCAATCACCAGCATGTTTTCCCTTAAAAATCGTATTTTTTGCATGATTTAGTAGGTGGATTACTACTATCAAATTAGTAATACCTAGAATACCGACGGCGAATCGAGCAACAGCTGGAGAAACCATGGCTATGGTGTTAAGCTAAATGAACAAATTAAAAGAAGAAAGAGGATACTAAAAAGTTAGTTTTCTAAGCTAATTAGGTTAATTTAGGAGCTAATAAAAAGAATGAAAGAAAGAAGATGGTTTTTGAAGAACTAAACTTATGTGTTACTGAGAAATGAAATGAGAAGGGAGAACATATATATAGGGAAATCCTACAAGGACAACTTTAGGGTGTAATAGCCAATAAGCAAAAACACAAATGGGGCCCCCTAATGAATATTATTTGAGAGAGAGAGTGTGTGTGTTTAAGAGAGAGAAAATAAACACCCTTCCAAAAAAAATAAAGATTGAAACAACATACAAGAGTCCATAATTTTTTTTTATTCGGTAATTTACTGGTTCAAGCAGATTTAGCCCTTATGAATTAGGAGGCAAGAAAGGGATCCCAACCCATAAAAAAACTTTCAGAGACCAGAAACTGAGGATTTATTGCCAGAAACAAATATTTACATAAACGCCCCAAATATGAAGTTGATGAGAATCGAATTTTCGACTATGAGATTGGGAGGTGGGAGTTACAGGAGTCAATAATATTGAAGCAAATTGTTTAGTGGCCTTTCAAAGTACGTAGTATGTGCTGTCCCCATATTCGATTTTAATAAAATCTTTTGTCATAAGATTAGATGCCTGATTTCTCTAGTAATCTCTATGTTTGTAAGTTGTATCTCCACCTTTCATTTAATCCTTTTGTCCAATTATTCTAGGCCCATTTTTGGGGAAGTTATATATTCTCGCATGCTAACTTTTTCTATACTCTTTTCATAAATATAATAGTTTATTATTAATCCTTTCGTCTTAATATGAGCTTCTATTAAAGTTACAAATCTATAAAAGACTCAATAATTATGATATATATAGGCCTTTAAAAGTTTGATAAATATTACTCTTTCCGTTTCAAAATATAAGGCATGCACGATATGTTTGAGTTCGAACTTTGATCGTTAGTTACTGTCAATTTATGTTGATAGGAAATTTTAAAATATAATGTTATTATAGTATTTTTCAAGACGAATTCAACTGTATATTTATAATTTTTATTTATCGTATTTGAGAGATATTTGTGGTCAAAATAAATTTTCGTAAAGCGTGAATGTATTATATTTTTAGAGTTTTGTATCAAAAATAAATAGTATAGTTTCAAAAATATCAAGACATTTAATATATAAATTAGTCGTCACCATTATTACATCAGCAGCAATCAAATTTAAACGACGATAATAGCTAATAAGATGACACAATTTTTTTTTTATAGTGACTTATCTATCTATTGAACTAGCATGTTCTACAATGTACTATCACTTCTTCTGAAATTCCATCTCCCCTGGAATGTCTTATTCTCCTCTAACATGAGTTATATCAATCATATACTGCAACTCAAGAATAGAATAAAACAACCAAACTTTTTGTTAAGGTTGAATTTAACTCAATTGTATCTACGAAAGATCATTTGTTATTATTCATCAATTGTTAATCAAAAACATATGAGAAGTTAATGATACAAGTAGTGGTCACTAGATGTTATTGAATACTTTGCATTATCTACCTCCTTTTTTTAGTTGCACATTTTCCAAAATACAATTGTAAATCTTTAAGTATATATGAATAAAAATTATAAAAGTTGAAATTGTGAAAATAACAAGAAGAACTTATTAAGATCCTATACAACTATGTTTTTCTTACATATGGATAATAAAACAAGGTTAAAGTAAATTTAAGAATATTACCAAAAGTCAATATAGTACTACTAAAAAAAGCCGTAAAACGTTTTTCTAATAATCTCTATTAGATAAGGCCATAAGGGAATAGGAGGGGGCACTAAAAATAATAAACCCTTTTAGTAATAAAATACAAATTCACCATCTTTTACCATTATATCCTCAATTAACAAAATATTTACATCATCGTTGATTTATTGGTTTTCAAAAAACAGAAGAAAAATATACAATAAACTTTATGAATAATTTTTTGTATATATTATTACGCAGTCGACCTTTTAATTTGTTTGTTTTCGCACCCATCACGTGCATAAAGTGAAAAATAGCTAACACTCATATATCCGTACAATTCAATAATAATTTCATTTATTTTTCAAAAGAGCATTGAGATACGGTGGTAGCTTTGGAAATGGGCGGCAAGAGAGTAGGAGTAGTGCTTATATATATGGGATCCATGTCACATTAGTTAATATTTTCTTTCCCGTTATTACTAAGTCTTAACTACGAAATTAAACACTGTTTTAAGGTTAATACTATATATATTTAGTGTCCTACTTCTAGCTAGAGTTGCAGCTAAAAAAAATTAAAATATTTCATCGGTAGGAAATAAAAGTTGGGCTGTTTTCATGTTTTAGTTGTCTCCTAGTTCTTTGCAACTAGTTAAACAGTAATCTTCTATTCCATTCTTTTTTTTTAAGTAGCTGAACTTTTTCACCTGAAGTTTCCGCGATTGGATACAACTTTGAAGTACACATTGCATGACTCATGACTTTAAAATATTACCAATAATATTGTAAACAAGTATGAGTAAGGTAAGAGTATTTCTTATTATTATTATTTTTGTTTATTAGGAAAGATAATTGTTCGGAAGATCAATCCTTGGTAGGCTACTAGCCTGCAGGACACACCAGCTCAGAGGCTGGGTACAAGGCTAAACATCCCAGAATTAAATGCCCAAAATATTACCGGGACGAGAATTTGAACCCTGGGCAATATATATCGTGGAATTCGGGATGATACTCTACTGAACTGTACGAGTATTTCTTATTAACATGGACATGGTACTGGAAATTTTATTCAATAACTTTGGGCGCCAACATTTCCCCATTTGCAAGTGCTGTTAGAAGCCAATTGAAACCATATATGGTGCATGTACATACAAGGCCTAGTCAATGCCATCTCATGGTGAAAAGGATAATATTTTATTTTTTTTATAAACTTTTCTGATTTCATTCATTCCCTTTTCTAGTTTGTTGCTGGAATTTTTTTTTCAAAGAAAAAGGATTTAGAATAGTTTCATGAAGGTGACATAAAATTAAATGACATGCATAACCCTTGCCAAATTAGGAAATTTTTGATGGAGTATTGATATTACCTATATAGTCGCACTAGCTAAGATATATATCAGAAATTATTAAGTGAGACTAATGTTCAATATCTATATACATAGGAAATTCTATGAGGAATTGTTGAGATCAATGTAAGTTTCTAAATTTCTTTAGGGGTGATACCTAACTAGACACTTAACACTGATGTACATCGCAATTATTGTAAGTTAGAATATTATTAGAGACGAAGTATTTTCAGACTAGTTTTATATACACCCAAATCTCAATGTGTGCGAAAGCATATAATTAAAGATATACATGAAAATACATAAGGTAACAATTATTCGAAAGAAGAAGAGGAAGAAAATTATGGAAGGGAGAAGTGGAAGACATTGAAAATACTGTAAAACAAAAACTGTGAATTGTGTGTAACGATTATGCATGGGCTTACATTAGGGTTTTTTTTCTTTCAAAATGTTATATAGACTTCCGGTCCATGTGAATTATATATAGTGCACGCTATTGTGTTTTTTTTTGTAAAAAAGAAAGTAGTTAGTTTGTCAGTATATTTTTGTTTCTCGTTTTGGTTTTTTCTCTCTTGGTGTCTCTCACCTCTTCCCTTATAGATTAAAGAGATGTTGAGCATTACCAGGTTTATAAAGGTCATGGTTTATCTTGATTCAACTATATTCTTACAAGGGTTTGAAGAAAGGGGTAGTTCAGTAAAATGACCTCACTTGAGATGGGTGCAATAGTAAGGCCCTATACTTGCCAAAGAAAAATTCTTCCCCCAGTCTCAAAGTAGACAACATTGCTACATTGAGAACGTTCTTTAAAGCACACATTCAAACATTAATAATTACGTACCAAGAAAACAGAAAAGTATTATAAAAGTATATTTTAAGTTAAATTTACGTATATAACAAGAAGCAACACACATGTATTCTTTCTTACTTATAAATAATTTATGGAGTATACTAAGTTGATAAGATTTGACCAAGCTAACTATTTTACCGTAAACGATGTATACCGAAACACATAATCCTTATCAAAAAAAACAAAACATAATCCTTGACTTTCTCATTAACCATAATGCCAATATACACACAATGTAATATAAGAGAGAATATTCTACATAACATTCTCTTTACTATAATAAGGATGAGGAGCTAGCTCATGTGATAGAGCACTCCCCTCTGATCTTTGAGGTCAGGGGTTCGATCCTTACCCCCAGCATTATGTTGGGGTATTTCCTTAGCATGCTTTGCATGCATTACCAGCCAATGTGCTGGTAGTTCCTACAAGGCTAGTAGCCTTGGTAGTGGTTAGCCCTTGGGCTGACTTAATTTCCCAATCAAAAAAAAAAAGTTCTCTTTACTATAATAAGAGATACACAATATCATCTTATGATTATACCAAATTTACATAATCTAACAACATGAGGTACTAATATATGATATCCATGGTTCGGACATGCGTTTTCCGATTTCAAAAGCCAAAGATGTTTTCGAGATCTCAAAATGTTTAGTTCTCTTTCTAGCTTGGCAATGATCTTAATGGTTCTTGCCTTGAAAAATTCAAATCTCCGAGCAGCACCCCAGTTGCATCTGATGGATTTAAGCATGCCTCATTTCTCCTACCTATCGGAGAAACTTAAAATACTCTCAAGAGAGAGTCATGAGTCACCTAGGAACATGACTTTTCAACAGATCATGAGCCAAGAATCCCAAGAGACAGAACCTCGTTGGGATTGCTCATGCGACGAGATGTGAAGCTCGCCATTGGTTGTTCGTTGTCCGTATCGTGAACGACATTCGCTTCTCCTACCACTTCCATCAGTCATCAGTGTTTTGACTCCATCAACACAATCATCGACCAGCGACCCCCTCGTTACTATGCAACTCTCTACCGGTTTTACTTGTTTTTTTTAGGGCGTGTAAGAGCTCATAGAGCTCCTTTAGGTTTTTCTTTGTTTTATGTTTGGTTGTATTAGCAATAGGTTGTACCTCGTTGTTTAATTAATGCACGTTTTTTCTATGTCAAAAAAATTGCTAAAAAAAGTTCATGTTCTTATAGATAAACGACATGTTTTTTCGGATTTACAGTGAACACTATGTACCTTAATGCATAAATCTCGCTTTGCCTTGGGATTATTTAAGAGGACTCACAAACCCTATATAGTTGAAAATATTGGAGTGTTCATTCTTTGACACTATGAAAGTATGAATATGCTTTAACGGCGAAGTATCAGCTATATACAAAGCATGGAAAACTAAATCATTAGTGTCAAATAGTTGTCAATTAGTATCTATTCCCAACTTTATCGTTTAACATCTGCGGAATATTTCATTACATATACTAATCAAGATCTTGAGGCAGTTATTCCGCTTCTGGAAACAAACACTGCGATGATGTATCATGTGGTAGTGCGTGAATCCAGAATTGTTGGTGTGTTCCGAGTGATGTAGAACTTACCTTCCCTCTCATATTCTTATTTCTTCCTATATATTGGTTGACAAGGTTACAAAATTCCATCTTATTGATACTGAATAAATGGTTCTTGATTTTTTAAGAATCTATACTCTAATTCTCTAAATAATCTCTCTCCACAAAATCAGAATACTCCTAGTTTGTTACTTGCCTTTCGAGGTTATTCATGTTTTATCATCTTATCCTATAAATTAAATGATTAAGATTTCTATTATACATTCGTGTATAGTGTGTATGATATAACTAAAACTATCAAAATTGAAAATTTGTTTTTTAGAGGTGTTTCATTTGTTTATTTAGAGAGCTCTAAATGAGCATATAAGTAATATATATACGGAGCTAATAGATAAATTGAAGATAACTTTGAGTGTAACATTCACACGATATTCTTAAAATGTATGATATGGTTGTCAAATAATGATTGGTATTTTCCTTTCACTACAACACATATAATTATCAACTTAGAATTTTTAATATTGTATAATAACTAGTTGTTGGTCCAGACAATTTCTCGGGTCTTGCATGTATTGCATTTTTTTTTATTGTTTTATGAAATTAATGGAGTTGCAAGTTGCCGTCATATCAACATATACATTCAGATGACACGTGATAACCTTCAATTATTCTACACACATCTTAATTAATTAATTAATTATATACATATATATATAATAATAATATAATATAATAATATAATATAACAACGGGGTTGCTCATTTGGAGGTTAAATGACATGTACATCGAGAATTTAAGATTTTAACATATACATTTAATATGTAATCTAAATCAAGTTGGATTTAAATGGTAGGAAGATAAGTCTTTTGTACACCAATAATATTATCTTGTTTTTAAAATAAATTTGATTTTTCACCAAGATTAACATGAGATTGTTTATAAATTTGAGTTATATAGATTTATTTGCTTGCTAATTAACCGTCAAAGCTATAAATAGCAGGAATGCTGCTCAAGGATGGAAAGCTCCTCTCTTCTGGGTGTGATTATTGACTATGAAAGTTTTCTCCTTCAGAGAAGGAATATCTAGGTTGAGTAGAGGTTTTTTTTTTTATCCTTTTTTACGAATTTAATAAAATTCAATTTTAATTATGACAAAAAATTAATAAATAGCGGGAATGCTTGCCAAACACAAGGTATTAAGTATCAAGTTCCAAACATATACCACCTTGATTTCATTCCTGATTCCAAACTCATACTATTATATGAACCAAAAGTCCCCTAAAAGGATAGTGGCGACTCCTGTACTGTAAAGTGTAGACCAAGGATGGATCTAAACAATGTTTTAGCTAATTAACTTATGAAAGTGATTTTTAAGAAATTATGGAAGAACTGTTTTCAAATTAAACCTATTTAATTTGCATGATACAAGCCATAAATTGTTCCTATAAATCTCAAAATGGAGTTCTAATATTTATTTCGTGGGCATATTTGACAAAATTAGCTAATCCAATTTTAATAGCAAAATATTATTCTATCATTGACAAGTCATTTTACCAACATTTAACAATTAGATGCTGGTTATTGAGAATTTAGAGATATGGTGTTGAATACAACTAACTTTTAGTTTGAATTCTAAATTGTGGAAGAATATAACATTTAACTTTTAACCACTACTAGTGTGGATGAAAAATGCTACGTTACATAACTTTTTTTTTGGAGAATATATTACATAAATTTTCAGAAAAGATCCCTTATCAGAACACTAAATTTTTTTCATTGATCAAAATGCTAATTATTAATTTATTACATTTAAAAAGCTATTGTAGAATATGCCTTATATAATCCTTTTCATAAATTCAAGTGTCAATTTCAGTCTACCATTGCGTGATAACCATGGCCATTTCAAGATCATTTTCTCTAGTCCTGTTCCCCTTATTGAAATAAACAGTGCGGAAATAATCGCTATTTTCAGGGCCACCCAAATCTCAATGCGGTTGGATTACCTTCGCACTTCTCAGATAATTATTGAGTCAGACTCGGCAAACACGGTCAAGTGGTGTAATAGTGATGAGGGGGGTCTCTGGAACATGAACTCTCAGCTGAACTTCATCCGAAACGCTAGGAAGCAGTGGCTTAATGTCTCCATAATTCATAAAGGGAGGGCCTCAAATGTTGTTGCAGATTCATTAGCTAAACAGGGTCTTACTAGAGATTCCGAATTCATAGCTTGTTTGTAATTGGCTTCTTAGGGCTGTATTTTCCTTTTGATTGTAACCTTGTCATTTACTCTTGAATAAAATCTCCGCAAATTATCAAAAAAAAATAGCACTGTTAATCTCTTAGAATTCTCTTTGTCTCAAATTAGCAAAAGTTGACATTTAGAAACAACATATATTGCAATGAATTCAAGAACAATTTCATCTGATAATATCTTCTTGTAAATTTTTGTTAGTTAAAAAAAATAGGGTCAAGTTTTAAGAACTTTGACAAAAGAGTAATAATTATTCAAGGAGTTTTAGTTTTTTGTTAAAGATTTTGGATGGTTAAGCTATATGAACCATGCTAGCCGTTGTTCCATCATCAAGGGAAAGTCTCCGTCATGAAAGGAGCATGACTGCGTGATGAGTGCATGAGTAATAAATAGACCGTCTAGCAATTGATATGATATATCATCGTACTATTTGTGATCGTCCGTAGCTAGGCTGACTGATACCTAATATGGAAATTCATACTTGTGCGTATGTCAATAAACAGAGTTAAAATTAAGGTGCGGTGAAAGTTAGGTCACATGTTCAGATTTCCCCCCCTTATTTGTACTTTGTACCATCTTCGTGATTTATATAAATAAAAAAAAATTAACAAAGTTTAAGAAAAAAGTAATAAAAAATTCGCACACATTTTACAGGATACTAAAAATTCAATCCACTAATTACTATTATTAAATCTTTATTGTATTATATAAAATAATACGTGCGAAATCCCCCAAGATATATAATTGTGGCCACAAAATTATAATTATTGTCAGCTCCTAAAATCTAGTTTTCTTCACAAAATAACTCTTCATATATAATAGCCTTTTAAATAGGCATTACAAAAACTTTCTAAATTTTTGAGAATACGAAACCCAAGTAATATCCCTTATAATATCTTAAACTTCCTACCTCATCTAAACAAGGGAAAGAAACATCAAAGATATCACAATCTTAAATGTAGCTAACTATTATCGCAACTCACCCTATACACGATTATAACGCTTAGACATAATGAATATAGACAACTGAGAGATGCAACACATATTAATCTACCATTTGTGCAAGGTCCGTTGTATTATACTTGCATACTTTTATCAATTAGTAAGCTTGATCTAAAAAAGACCTGGACTCCAAACAAACTATAAATATCTCTATTATATAAGGCAACATATGGGGGACACCAAAAAATAGAAAAAGAAAAAAAAAAGGAGATAACTAATTGTTTCACTTGAATAAAAAAAGTAGGATATTTAAACTAAACATCAGTTTTTCCAGGAAAATAAAATGTAAAAATATTTTTCTACCCAATTAATTTCATTTTCTATTTCATAAACTATCACACGTTATCGTCCGCATTGCGTGCATGTAAGGCTATTACTTTATATCGAAAGAAACCTCTTAAAAACAAATATGGATACAAAATCTCGCTCATACTTTCATGCATCTTTCAGTTGCTATCACAACAATCAAGGGAATATACACACATATTTACAATGACACACGTATCCATAAATATACGCTTACAAATACAAAAAAAAAAAGAGCTTATAATCTACTCATAAACCACCAACACAAAACCATTCCTAGCTAAAAAAGGAACAATAGAATGGAGGATTTTCTTTCACATTATCCTCAAGGTTGGGGGATTGCCAAGTAAGTGACCAAAGATTCAAAATAATGGAACTAATAAGGGGCCAACTTTATTTGTTTTGTTATGTTTTTATGGGTGGTTCATTTCTGATTAAGCACAATCTAAGATATTGGCACACAACATTCTAGAAAAAATATAGGATACTTGTACCTTTTACCTTATCTTTCAATATATATAATACAAGTTCTTGGCAGTAACTGAAAAATCTTCCACAACTTGCTATTTATGATTATGCGTTCCACCTCTAATAGACATCAGATTGACAATCATTTGTGCAAAGATACAATTATTTTATTGGAATTATTAAGGATTGTGATTAAGTTCTCTTTCATAGTTTCAGTGTTCGACATGTATACTCTATGTGCCAACTGAGTTTGCCTCTTAAATGATCACGAGTACAATAGTACATGACTCGGACTCGTGCACTTTTTTTTTTTTAAAAAAAAATCATTAATTAACGGTCAAACGGCATCTACAATAAATATTAAAGAAAAACAAGATATAATCAGATAAGATCAAATTAATTTCGCCTTCAAATAAACTATAATGAACCAGATCGAGCAATACAGCGCAACCCCCTTATATTTGCTGGATCACGCAACTGTTGATGGGAAGTCTATCATTCTGACTCGGTACACTTAAGAGAACCAATTAAAAGCATTAACCTTTTCTTTTAGTATAAAGGTGATTTTTTTTTACGTTAAATCTTTGCTAATTTGTTTGACTTTTTTGAGAAGTATTATGGACCAACATAAATGGGATGTCCCACTAATTTACTGTAGAGCCGCCGAGTAACTCTAAAAATCTGATTTGATGCGTCAGATCCACCTTCAATTCTGACATGTCACTTAAGGGCAAATTAGTAGGAAGCAAACAAGTAAGAATAATATAATTTTTCCAACGCCCCCCACTTAATCTTGTCAATTGAATTCAACGATGTTTTTATTTTTTTTGTTTACCTTTCCTAATAATTACTCTTTATAGAGGGGTTAATGTCGACTTTTTTGAGGGAGAAGAGAAGTGTAATAATCTAATAAGAAATTATGTTCATGAGTACATACGGAGCTATGTCTCTAAGACAATGGTTATCGTAATATTGTTCGATTTCAAAAGCCACTACTCTTCTCATCTCTCTAGAATCAATACTGACCTAGTAATCCATCTAGCTAGTTATTAAGTTATAAAAGACGAGTAGCAATATAATTAGCTAAATTATTAATAAGATTTTGACGTATATAAATTCCTTCACAATTTACCTAATTATTATATTCACTTTTGCACAAGTTTAAGGAAATGGGTACATGTAGTACTATATAGCAAGTGAATTAGGACTGAGGAGGTACACACTTAAACTATATAATTACCTAAGTTATAAATATAAAGAATCATATAAGTTCTCTAATAAAAATGGTTAGGTTTAATAAGTTTAAATAAGCGCTAATACTTTGAATAAAGGGTAATATAGTCTAAATGCAATAATTTAGAATAGATTTTAATAAAATCCAATCAGTATTAACACATTTTTAGGGACAACTATGTAGTACTAATTGCTATGAGAAAATAAGAAAAATTGAAGATGGGTGTGAGTTTGTGAGTGTGTGAGTGTTTGATCATAGTTCTAGAGGGAAGAATAAAGGGTGTAACTTATGAATCCTACTAATGAAGCCACAAGCAATTTCATCAATCATAGATGGGTCCTTTACCTCGTCCCACTACCAGTCACTACTCACTAGTCACCATTAGAAGATTTTATCATTGATAATTTTTAGTTTAGTGAGGGTTTGGATAAGAAATTGAGAGGAGATGATATAGCTAGAGTATATAGGAAGATTGGTTGGTGGGGTCTATGTATTTATGTTGATATTTTATGTACCTAATTTTGTCCAAATATGAGAAGTAATTTAAACTTTTAAAGCTTTAATATAGTTAATTAAGCAAGAATTTGTTCATTAAATAGTTGTTCACGTCTTGTTGTCTCATCCTCATTGAAAAAATTAAGATTGTTCCTATTTCATAGGGATACAATTTGGAATTATATAATCAACCTTATTTTATTTTATTTATTTTCAATTTGTTTTCATGCTTTATTCTTAGATTGACAAATTAATTTCTTTTACCATCAAAAACCCCTCTAATAGGGCCCACATAAATTAATCCTTTTTACTAAACTAGCACCACTATCTTTGGTATCTTTAATCTATATCTCGGTCATTTATATCTACAATATATAACTGAGTAGAACAAAGGAAAACAAGAGTATGTATTACAAGTAAACTTGACATAAACCATACAAAGTATCATTAATATATGTAAAATAATGAAGTGAAATATAAGCTATTTTCAATGAATAATACAAACTATCACCAATACAAACTAATGACTATTACACTAGTAAAATAATTATATATTGTTGCTATTGAATGGCTGCGGTTTTCTAAGGAACTCGCAGCCATATAGTTAAAAAACTAGAGTTCAGTATCTTACTTACTTCTTACTGCTCTCTCCTCTTTTATACTTAGTTTGATAGTTTCACGCCTCTCATCATCTTCTCTAACCCTTCTTTCCTCTTGTCGTCACTCCCCTCTCAAACCCTCCTAAAAAAATCTCTCATATTCTCTCCTCTTCTCTCATCATCTCTCTTCCTCTTACCCTCTCATCCTCTAAGTCTCCCCTCAACCCTCTCATCTTCTCAGTCTTAATTCTTGTCCATTCTCGTGCCGCTTTAACCAACGCGAGACGCTTCCACATCATTCTCATCCTCTTGTCGTCACTACCCCTTAACCCTCTCATCCTCTTAGCCGACAATAGGTCTAATCTATTGTTGCGTCTTGAATTGTTACGACATCAAAATTGCAGCAAAAGACTCCTTAAAACCGCGATAATATGGGATTATTCTACTAGTGTAGCAATAGTACATATATATTATATTCAATTTCAAGTCCTCCGACATTATTTGTAGGACTTTCATTTACCAATTAGACCACTAGACATATGGCGTATTAAACATGCATGAATGATGATTTATTTAGTTAACAAAATTGCTTCATTCATTAATCATTAAGGAAATATGATAATTTTTTTGCTCAACCTTGAGTTACATCATGCATTTTTACAATGATTTTCTAACCTATGTAGTATTTACAGACAAAAGTATTTGGTGATTGGGAAAAAATCAATAATTTCTAATGTTGAATCATGATCAACTAGGACGAAAATAAAGCATTGGGTCGAACTTTATAATATCTATGAATAGTCATCAACTCCATGGAAAGGGTAGAACAATGGACCTATTACGGGACATACAATGCATTACAACAATATAGATCATAGGTTAATAAGAATTTCAAGATTTCGTTAAAAAATAATATAATACAACAAGATTCTATTTGGCGATAATAAATAAGCATAGATACTTAAGATTTTATTTTTCATCCATATAAGCCACGAAGGCAGTACAAAGCACAAACAAGGGGAGGGGGTTCGAACCTGTGACATAGTGAACATCACCTCAATCTTAACCACTAGGTCAAGACATCCTTGGTATAGATACTTAAAATATAGATTATCATGTGAGTTTTTTTAGTTTGGTTGAATTTTAAGATGGAAACTTTTTATATAATGATATATTATATACTTTGATTTTTATGCTCTTTACTTATACATTGTGGTATAGGTTAGAAAGATCCTTTTTACAAAGTTGAGGATACATATAACCTTTTTTTTAAATCTTAGAGATACTCTCTCTATATTCCATGTCTAATTGATTTGTGCTTGTAAGGGTATTGATATGGCGAATATTCAAATTTGAAGTTAAAAATCATGCACCCTATTTTATATAATGACATATTATATACGTACTTTGATTTTTATGCTCTTTACTTATGCATTGTGGTATAGGTTAGAAAGATCCTTTTTGAGTTGAGGATACATATAACCTTTTTTTTTAAATCTTAGAGGTACTCGCTCTATATTCCTTGTCTAATTGATTTGTGCTTGTAAGGGTATTGATATGGCAAATATTCAAATTTGAAGTTAAAGATCATGCACTCCATTTTACTAATAGAGTATGAATAGATATGTAAATATATCTAGGATATTCTTAATCGATTGTGTATAGCTTTAGGTGTAATGAATTAGATTATGTTCACACCTTGCAATCTCTCACTATACACATATTGCATAAATGACAATAATCCGATAGGCCGAATTTTATTCCATATTCTTAGATGATGTTAGAGCCAAATTAAAGGAGGGCAAGAACCAAGAATGTGCCCATAGACTGGTACACTGTATAGTTAATATGTGACGACATAAGTCTTCAGTTGCTTGTCCACTAACCATGTCCAACATAAAAATGTACTAATTTAGTTAGAAATTCATATGTTCATGAGAAGGTCAAATCAGATCATTTTTTAGTCCTATACTTACCAAGTGCTTTTCTTTCCAGCTTTTTCTTCACCTTCGATCTAGTATCATCATTTATTCTACTCTCGCTATAATTACATGGGTATTGGATTTGAACTGAATTTATTGGTTTTGAAATTCAATTTATTAAGGTGAAGAAAACGCACCCTAAGTAACTAAAATGTAAAATGTATAGTAAGGATATTCTTCTCTGATTGATGTATAACTTTAGGTGATTTTTTTAATTATGTTCACTCCTTGTATTTTCTCACTATATAGTAGTATAACTACATATATGACAACATTATTCTAATTGAGGACTTTATTCCATATTCTTACATTTACCACATATAATAAACTATCTTTCATCATTAATTTTAATTTCAGTCCAACATAATGTAACTAATCACCTAATTGTTCTTAAGTAAAAACTTATGACTCACTTCAATTCACCTTCTGGCACCAAAAAGCATTTGGCGGGCCATCATCACTTGAGTCACTCACATTTTTTTTTTTGGTCCCCATTAGGGACACGTTAGTATAAAAAAAAGACCCTATTGGACCAGCATCTCGTTCAGATCAGTCAACACAACTACAGAGATCAACATTTAAGAGTAGGGGAGATCTAAGGGAATCCCTACTCTCAAGCACTGGTTACTTGAGTCACTCACATTTGCTAGCTATTTCGCTATATACAGAAAAGTATGAAGAATTTCTCCTAACCTTAGAACTACGTACCGTCCAAATTAAAAGTTTTAATACGTTAGTTATTCTATGTTTCTCCTCTAATTAATATATTGTATATTTGCATGTATGTATGACTACTTGACTAAAGATGACTAGTGATAGTTTTTTTTCTTTTCATAAAATAAAGCCGAAGATGAATTTGAACAAGTTGCATTGGAGTTCAAATGATTATAGTATATTTTAAGCTCGTAATTGAAAAGGACCAACAACAAGTCAACAATGAAGCAAAAACGTACAGTCCTTTTAATTTGATGGACGATCTTCATTAATCCCCCTTTTTTGCTTCTATTTTTGCTCCTCATCACTTTAACGCGTAAAATCATGAATAATGATGAGTTGGACAATAACCTTTTAGGCTTTTTACCATTGTCAATTTTTAGGCACTATCAATAGCTATATTTTTTTTGTATTTTCTGATACTTGGACTCGTTTAGACGTTCTTACTTTTTTCAGTACTCCTCGGGCATGAGCGACCATTTTTGGACATGCTGTTGGTGATGTCTAGTAAAAGGCTGATGAATTAGTGCTTACAAGCTACAACATGCTATAATACAAGAAATATATAACTCTTTGCTATATTATTATAGACATGTGATTATTGAGTATCAATATTCATAATAAATGAATTTAAATTATTACAATTAGTTATCCAGTCTGTCACACGATTCTCTTCTCGATAAATAAGTTGAATGGAAAGATGTATTGTCTGATATGATTAATGTTGTGTATGTTCGCAACTAGAATTATCATCAATTTCCTAATGAGTTTATTACAATGATCCTATTGTAGCATTGATTATTATACCTTTTTTGTTTATAATGCCTTGATTACTACTTGATTTTCTCCCTCAACATGTCATTTACGAATGCATAGTGAAATTGTAAATGAGATGAGCGATGGATTTGGTGACAAAAGTTGAACTCCAAATATTAAAGGTTGTAGCAGCTTGGATTAATTTTCTAATTAAGTTTTGAATCACAATATCGAAACTTGAGATGGAGTGATGTGCATTTTGACCAATCTATCAAATTTGAGATTGAAATCTAAGCTATAGTTGATATAATTTGAATTAGTTTTCAATAATTCCATGATTTTAACATATTGGATCATCCATGTTATAGCGTTTTATTTGCCTCTTGTTACGATAATGAGTTAGCAAAAAGTACTTGTTAGATATAAATGTGACTATCCCAATTAGTCAAGATCAAATTCTTATTGTATGATTTCTCAAAGAGGAATCCTTATTGTTTGTTGTATCCTCCAATATTGCATATTGATTCAAGACTATACACAATTATGTACACCCATTAGATCTTTATTGAAAAGATAATGTTATATATATGCTTCCTCACTTAAGAGTGAAAATTAATGAACATTTTTTTTTTGAGGTGTAAGTGAAAATGATCTTGTCACTTGTCAGCTGTAAATTATTTTTTAATTTGACAAACATGTATTCATGTAACAAATCTTAGTTCAAGACAGTAAAATTAAACAAGAAGTAAAAAAGTCCTTGAAACATCGAGTTATTTAAGAGTGCATTTTCAAGTGACAAGATCATCATATGTGGTTGTAACAAGTTGCCAAGTTAGAGATTCTATTGACCATTAAAGAATGCATGACACTCCAGAAATACCAACTCTACTAAACAAATGAGTCACAAGTGGATCAATACTTAGTATTGGTCGAGAACAACAAAGAATGTGGTGCTCTTGAGCACTCAATAATACTTCCTAGTTTTCTATAAGAGTTAGTCTGAACACCTAAATGTTACATACTCCCGACTTATGATACAAGCCACTTTAGTATGGTTCATCACTAAAGACCATTATGTCATTTGAAATTTAATATCTCAAAATACACATTAAGATCAATTTAATAAGACTTTACATTATTATATGTTCTTTTTTATAGGGGGTATTTGGCAATTAGAGTTTTTTAGAGCAAAAAGAGAGTTTTGGACTACTTTTAGAGTTTTGACTAGTCAAAAACTTTAAAAGGTGTGTTTGGTAAAATAGAGTTTTAGAGAGAGTGAATGAAAACTCTCAAAATGAAAAAGCTTTTAATAGGAGCTTTTTCTTTAGAGAATTAGGTAAATATGTTCAGTGACTTCTTTGCCTCTAATAATACTACTACACATTGTATTAAAATGTCTATAAATGTCATTTTACTCAAACAAATGGCAATAAGCTTTTAGCAATCAGTTAATTGTTAACAAACACATTTATAAAAAAAAGTTGTCAAATCAGCAGTCAAATCTGCTGAACAAAAAGTTAAAACTCTACAATAAACTCTAAACTCTAACAACTAAACTCTAAACTCTATTTGCCAAACAGGACCATAATATATATATATATATATACATATTTAGGCCTAAACTATTCCCGAGTAATCATAACTTTTATTTGATAGCATTTTACTTTGAAATAATAACACCAAACATTACTTGGTTTGGTGGTTCAGACTTTAGTTTACAATTTAAGGTCATGGAATCAAATCTCATACCATGTATTTTCTAATTTTTATATTGTATATAGAGTAAATGAAGTCAACACTCTAAAGGATAGCGCCACGTGAAACAATTTCTTGTTGAAAAACACCTTTTAATATAGATATTAGTGATATCTTGTATATCATAATACATGCACCACTTTCCTCTTTGGATGTTTCAAAATACATACACCATTTACTCTTTTGAATGTTTCACAATACATCTACTCCTTTAGAACATAACATAGGTTTGAAATACAATTACAACTCTCTTTTTCTCCTCACCATTGATTTGTTTGTATTATAAAATGTATATAAATTACCAAAAATGATCGACATAAAATATATAAATAACCGGTAAAAAAAATCAAACTGTTGCAACTAAAAAACTCCTAACAAAATAGCTATATATGAATATTTATTAGCAAAACAAAACGATGAATAGAAATGATCTAATGGACGGAGTATAATCTTCCAAGTTTTCCAAACACTTTAACTAGCTTCGAGGAAAATGCATAACGCTTTTATATCGTGATGGGTTCATTAGATACTTTGCTTCCAAATTTGAAGGATCTTCTCATACCCCAACAAAATTCATTGACAGCTAGCTGTAACCAAGTTTGCATATATTAGGTAAAAAAGTGTGACTAGCTTAGCTTCTTTGTATATGAACTCACTGCATGCCAACTCCACAACCCCTTTCTCTCTCTCTTTCCCTTTTTTTTAACCAACTAATTATTCATACTTTCTCCTTTTCTTAACTTGCAACAATATTTTTCTTTTGGACATATTCTCTTACAAATAAAACATTACTATTATATTATATAAATCATATGACTCATATTTCACTCCCTCTCCTGTATGTTCTTTGACCGTTCGTTACGAGTATAAAGAAATGGAGGAAGTAGCTTAATAGACTTCGACTAATTTGAATTCGAGTAAGAACAAGAATAACTAAGGTAGGAATAAAAACAGTCCTACCAAGTGTTTAATATCCCAGAAATCATGTTAAAGACTTTTAGTTAAGTTAGAAGTTAGCATAACTACTTCCTCCGTTTCATAATACTCGCTACACTTTTTATTGTGAGAAGTTTCACATAGAGGGGTAGATGAGGGTGTGCAAGAAGCCCAACAGCACAGGGTCCCAAAATTATGAAGGCCCCAAAATATATTATTTTGAAAAATTTACTTCATATTTGAAGATTTCACCCTTGTTTTCTACCCTTCATAAATTGTCAAGTTTATCTTTAGATTTTCAACTTTCCATCTTTAAAACTCTAAACTTTCATCTTTATTTTCTATAAATTTAGGGGCCCAATTTCCATGTTAGATTGGGGCCCCAAAATCTTCAAGACGGCCCTGGTTTCACATTACTTGCTATACTTTCTTTTTGGGCAATAAACTCTTTCTATTTCTCTCCTCTCACATGAGTCCCCTTTCTTTTTACTCTCTATCTCTTTCTTCTTCGAAAATTGTTTACGAGTCTGTGAATTGAAAAGTGTAATGAGTAATATAAAACAGAGAAAGTAATAGGATTGTTGGTAAATTTGTTTTTCTCCTTTTCTTTTACTTGCTTATGCATGCTGACAAGGGTCTGTGGCTACTACTTGGGTGGCTTCATAGTAGTATGAATCCTAATTAAGCTTTTGCTCAGATTATAAAATTCTTTATTCCACGCACAATAGTAGCTTTCTTGTTCAGTTCAGTAGCATGAGGAGACTGATACCTTCAGTTTCTGTTCTGAAAAGTTGTCAAGAAGTGCCCTAATTTCATGATCTTTAATATCACATGATTCCAATTGAAACATTATACGTGGCAACTCGTTCTAACGTTGCAAATTTACAGGCAACAAATGACATAGTATTGTGTTTAGTTCAGGATTTCCAGCCTTTTTGCATATTACATTCCATGTGAAAAGCCAGTATGCATGTTTTCATACAAAAAGTGTTCTTGCATTATCATACGACATACATCTAATGTTTCACATTACTCAAACGGAAACTATATACTTATATTAATATCCAAATTTCAATTCGTACGACTACATTGCATATATTTGGCGACTTTTCAACATGCTTATGTATACCAACAAGTGATATCTCCTACTTTAATAGATGTCTAATGCGTGGTTGATTTGAGTTTATTTGATTTGGTGTGAGTATACTATTTGAGTATGTTCATAATCATTACTTGTGATAAAGTTAGCTAGTTTGATACTTGTCAAAAAAAAGTCATAATGCTCACTCAATTGTTTACTTCCCCGTTTCATAATACTCGCTACACTTTCCATTATGGAAAGTTTCACATTACTTGCTTGATAGAGTATAAATCTATTCTTGGGGCCTCAACCATCAGCTTAAGCTTTTGGTTGAGTTGGTCATTTGACATGGTATCAAGAGCCAGCATGACAAAAAGGTCAACGGGTTCGAATCTCATCCACCCCTCCTTTCCCAGTGGAATATTTAGCGTCGGGTATGAGGGAGACATGTGCTGCATCCACACTTCAAGCCCAAAGGGCTCTTGCGTGAGGGGGCGTGACAAAGTATAAATCTATTCCTGGGACCTCAACCATCAACTTAAGCTTTTGGTTGAGTTGGTCCTTTGACATTGCTACATTTCCTTTTTGGACAATAAACTCTTTTTATCTCTCTCGTCTCACATGGGGCCCTTTTCTTTTTACTCTCTACCTCTCTCTTCTCCAAAAATTGTATAGGAGTCCGTGAATTGAGAAGTGTAGCGAGTAATATGAAACGGAGGATTGAGGAAGTATATGAAGTTAGAATAATACTTAAGTTCAATTATCACATCATTAAGGTGAACTCCTTATTATTAAGAGTTAAATATAATTTGCTGTACATATATTATATCTTTCTGGTGATATGGTTCGAGTAGAAGTATTTGGATAGATCAGACTATAGTTATACAGAAAGTTTTCTAAGTTAAGCAAGATATATAAAAAAAATTATATTCTTTTATCAGGTTTTGTCAATAGGTAGTTTTTACTTCTCTCAACATTTCATGTTTTTTGATATCTAATACTTACATAAAGTTTGATGAATCACTTGTCTTAGATGGTCTAACAACAGAACAGATTTTCACTAAAATAGTCCATTATAACAGTTGTCTCATCATAGTCATCAATCTAAATCATATCTCATTTAAGTGGGTTTGTGTTTGGAAAATTGTACCCATCAGTTGATTATTCCTGCCTTCTTTAATTGCCCCACTATTTTGTCAAATTTTGATACTCCGTTCATGGCTTCGTCCCATGAAAAAAAGTTAACAAAGTCAAAGTTCAAATAAAGCTTGACTATAAACAATCACATCAGTATGGCGTAGGAATGAGGGAGGAGGATTCCGGTGGGTAGGGCGTAGGGGTATGGGAGGTGGATTTTGGTGGGCAGGGCGTAGGGGTATGGGAGGTGGATTTTGGTGGGCAGGGCGTAGGGTGGGGGAGGAGGAGGAGGAGAAACAAAAAAATCGATGTTTTGGACGGAAAAATAAGTCAATATCGGAATTAAAGTTGACAATTTGGTCGGAAAATCGTAATGTGGTGTTAAGTTGCCAACATAAGTATTTTAATTGGTCCTTCCCTCCAAAAAAAAATTTAAGCAGTGTTTTTCCACAAAAACCCTATTTTATTTGATCCTTCGCTACAAAAACCCTATTTTTTTAAAAAAATCCAAGATATTGTTATAAAAGGTGGATTTTACTTGGTTTCTTTCTCACATTCCCTATTAGAAGAACGTAAAATAATGGAGGAAGTATCTATACAAATATATTAAAATGTGTTCCTATCAAATGAATGGTGCAATGTGACACTCTTCTCAAACTTCTAATACACATGTTTATAATCTCGATCAAAAATATCAACAAATGTGTAATTATTAGGATCATGACCTTTGAAATGAAATGTGAGAGTTATTTAACCACTAATCCATTACACTTTCAATGCTTAATGTTTTATAGTAAAACTTAATAAAATCTTATAATTATATATAATTATAAAAATATGTAGACAAGCTTTATATTTAACCCAATTATCAAAAAAAAAAAGCTTTATATTTAACCCTTTTATTAAATAATATAATTCTCTATCCAAATTCCATTGAAATTGTTATTTTTATCCACAATTCCTTAGAAGTTTTTTTTGAACAACTTATCATGCCATAACGTCCATTTTCAATTTTGCACTAGAGTGAATATTATGAAAGCTAATAGAATCAATTATAAAATATATGAATAATAATATATTTGATAATTGTAACTGACTCATACCATCCTTTTGGCCAAAATACTAGTTTCCCCTTATAAGATGTGTAGATTTTTTTTCCCAAACATTACTACCATTTCCGAACGAAGAGACTACATGCATGTTAGTTGTCCTTTATGCATTTTTCTATGGATATGTAAAGTAGTTTTTTTGTACTAGCTTAACACTGGTTAGAGGTACATTATATTATTGCATTCTTCATTTTGGTTTTCTTATAAGATCTTTTGTTTCTTTTCTATCTTGGTATTGAAAATTACTAGTCTAGTAAAGAGAGGATACAATCCTAAGTTGTAATGTTATGTTTCCTTTGTTATTACTTGTACATTTTTCTTATTTAGAATTTTTTTAGAGAAAAAAAATTGAAGTAGGAAAAACAAATAAGAACACACGAAGTATAATAAATGCAATGCGTACTAATGCAAATTTCTTCAGAATTTTGAAAATCAGTATATATAGTACTAGCAATAGCAGTAGTAATAATAATAAGGAAAAATTATTGTTTTAAATAAGTCAACATTTAATTTGCGCGGTCTTCCCATTTTAAATCTATCTTTTGATTATCTCCGATTGAATTAGGCTTGTATGTTTGTTTTCTTCCATTGAGATTTAACCTGTTTGTGACTTGTTTAGTAGGTTACTTATAATACGTGTTACAATGTCCCTTTTTCTAAAACATGCGAGGGAAGGCAAGGGTGGGGGTGGGAAAGTTTGCACATGATTCATAATATTAATTACTTTATATATTAACTATATATTCCTATTTATTATGATTACATATAAATTTTGTTAAGATTGTATATATTAGTAAATTTTAATACATTCCATATATTTCACACATTTTGTTTCCTTGAATATATGAAGACACTTGACATTAAATAGAGGCCAAATATCAATTTTTTGTAAATCTATTCAACCTCCTCTATGTATACATAGATAATTAGATTAGATAACAATTAAATTATACTGAGTGAGAGGTGGTAGCTCAGTGGAGTACCACCGCAAATTGCCTAGAGCTCGAATCCTCATCCCAACAATATGTTAGGACATTTACTTTTAGGCTGAAAGCTTTGTACCCAGCCTCTAAATTGGTGTGTGTGCAAGCTAATAACCTAACAGAGGTCGATCTTTTGACCAATTATCTTTTCTAATAAAAAAAACGATAAAATTATTCTTGGTTCTCAGAGTACAAAAGCTTAAAGAGATCTACTTGGTAGCCGACCCACATAGAATATCAAATCTCTGTTGATAGTAAAAAGATAATCAAAGGATGTCAACGGAAATAGAAAGAGGATGTAATAGTATATTAAGTATTCCACTCAAAAAATAATTATCATGGCATTTTCAGAATTGGTCGTGCACGATAGGTTACCTTGTATAATGAACTTTCACTTTACAGCAATGATCCTCGTAGACAAGGGATAAGCAAAACTCTAAAAGTGTTCTCCTAAGTTTGGTCTATTCCTACTAGATATCTTATAGGCTAAACAATGTCTTTTTGGAAATTTTATTTAACAAGGTAAGGGAAAATACCCTATTACATGAACATTGTTTTGTACATAAACCAATTTCACCTGGAGCATAAAGGGGTTATCACCTCCAAAAATGGGATCATGATGGCCTTAATAAGGTCAATATGCCAAAAACTATTTGGTAGTGAAATATTATATTTGTTATACTTTTGTAAAATGTAATGTGTAACTAATAGATACTACCTTCCATATACCTTTGGAAAATTCATCTATATTTTTCGTGGTCGTTTATATTATTCATAAAGTGAAAATGTGCTAGTTTTACAAAAGTATCATATGAATGGTATTTATTAGATCCACTAATTCATTACATTATATAATTTACACACTCATAAACGTTATGAAAAGCAACGGATGTGAAAAATATATAGCATAATTATTACAATTTGCGGAAAAGAATGTACATATATTTATTCTTCTTTCTCATTCAATCTTTGTTCTACCCTTTTTGAGCAATACAATAATTCTTATATGTAATACGTCACACCATTAGTTGATTCCAAACATAAATTAGTGATTAATATAATTAGGATTGTAGGTAATGCATGTATGTAGTTATTAATTAGCATAAAGGGAAAGTTACTAATAATGCATGTATCTGGTTATCAATAAGATTTAATACTAAAGTTGTAACAAAATTATTTCTACTTCAAATATATATGGTGAAATTGATTAGCATTAACGGGGTGATACACGTATGTGGTTACTGTTAAGAATCACTAATAAGGTTGTAATGGAGATTTGTTATTACATACATTGGATTATCACAATGTTATACTATCATTATTTGAGCATACAAAACGATGAACGCCACATGGTATACAGTATATAAGTTGATTAAGCAAAATCCAATACGAATAACCTAGTTCACCCTATATTTGGACCAATGAACAACCCTATCAATAGTACTATTTTCTTTTGTTGGGTAATTTGAAGTATCTTTCCTAATTAATTTGCGGATCACTGTCATGTAGTCATATATATGTGGTGATGATCTTTGAAATTCTCTAATTAACAGCTAATTACCTTCAAGGCTTCAACCACAAGGAGATTACCTAGGTCAAATCCTACATACAGAAGACTGTTAATCCCCTACCACCAAATAAGCAACTAATGTAACATTTGGTTGTTATCCACTCTCAAAATTCATCCAATAGTATTTTAGTGCACAAAGTAGCCAAATGAATAGATTGTCAATCATAGAAAAGGCTAACAACCTGATGACTTGAAACTTTATTTTGTCATTTGATGTCAAACTTTTTAACCAAAGTAGTTGCAAGTCGAGAAAAATCATTATTGTGATGAATCCAAGGAAGAATCGTATAAAATTTGATGGTGCTTGTGCTTGTCTTTTTAAAGCTAAAGGAATTAACAAAGAAGACAAGAGTACTTTAACTTCGTAATAACCACAATGTCTTGGACCTTTTACGAATATAATTCTTGTCCAACACATGTTCGACACGTATTAAGATGTGTTAATAAATTACTCGTAATCATGTCATAATAAAAAAATCAAAATTAAGTAGGAGTATACTAAAAGATAACCATGCATACTTGTTATTAGCACATATTGACTACATGTCTTGAGACATGAGGATAGCAGTATAGCACAATAAACGCTTTAAAATGGATGTGGATGGAGTTTTTACTAGTAATTTTTATGGAAAATGTTTACCTCTCTAGAGACCAAATTTCTATGTATTTTTGTAAAGAATATTGACTTCACTACATACAAGGAATATACATAGGAGTGAATTTTGAGTCACAATCTAGTTAAAGAAATTGAAGTAATGCATATAGAATTTAAATTTTTTGAATTTCAACATGTTTTTGATAACCTCTTCCAATTATTAAACTATGATTTTGATAACCTCTTCCATCAAAAAGTTTAAGAAAAAAAAAACCATTAAATTAGAATAAACACGTTTATTACAAGTAAAATTTGAGAGGGCAATTCAAGTGTAATGATAACAACAATTGGTTAATCACTTTTACTAACAATCCGCTCGATGGATCGCGCACCAACATGGTCTCGCAAGGGAAGGGTTAGCTGATCGTTACGAACAATCGTATTATATCCTATTCTCCTTCTTATTTGATCTTTCACGTTCAAGTATGGAGAATTTTCAAATTAAAGATGGTGGATCTAGGGGTGGTAATGAGTTTGTCCTGTTCGCGAACAGTTCGGACTCGGCTCAGATTCGAACTCGGATCGATACTTTAACGAGCAAAGTTGAGCTAGGCAAAGCTCGGCTCGAGAGCTTGTGAAAGGGCTCGATTATACTTTTATATAGAAAAATAATATATATATATATATATCAACCTAGATATTACAAATTAAAATAAAACAAAAAAAATCAAATATTAAAAAGGAAAAACAAATTAAACGTGTAAAAAACAAAGGGTGATAGTTAAGCTTGTTCGTGAACAGTTCGAGCTCGGCTCCTTTTACATTTGGCAAAGCTCGGCTCGAACAAAGTTCGACTCGTTAAGCTTCAAGCTCGGTTCGAGCTCAAATAAACTTAAAATAACACAAGTTGAGCTGACTACAATTTAGGCTCGGCTCGACCAATAAGCAGCCCTGCGGATCAATAGTCTCAGCCCTGACCACAGTTTGGAGATACCTTTTCGCGCCCCTGAACTTTTCGGGAACAATTTTCAGATTTCTTTGTGAAGAAGAAGAGTTTTAGAAGAGAAAGTTTGAGATTGACTACTAGTCACCGGCAACAAAAAGGTACCTCCGGCGTAATTTATGACATCCGACTGCACCAAAACCAATAGTTTGTGGTGTTTTGGCTACTAGTCAAAGTTTATAGTGTTAGGTGCACCCGAATTATTTGTAACGTAGAGGCAATTTTACCTTTTTAAAATGAAAGATTGGAACTTAATTCAAACAAGATAATCACTATTATTCAAAGATAGTTGAATTGACCGAACTTCTTCTCTCAAAACTTATTTCATAACTCGGGTTTACGAAGAAGATAGATGCTCTTACTCAAATGCATTATGTTTTATGTATGTGTGACATATATACACCAATCTTTTTTTTTTTTTTGTTTTGTTTTAAATGGTAAATAGAATGGTCCAGACGTCAACTCTCGCAATGTCTTTGCATGAATCAAGTTCTTGATAGTCTAGAGAAAGATAACGAGATCATTACTCCCAAACACCATACTTGGCAAGATCGAACCCAATACCTCAAGGATCTAAGGTAAGAGTCTTATCATGTAACTAACTAGTATTTGGTACATACACACCAACCGTCATTTGAAAATGTAGAATAATGTGGTCTTAAGTGTACGATTTGAGGAGGTAAAAACTTGTACATGAACCTCAAAAAAAGAGGGAATTTTATCACTTGTTAGAAAGCATAGCATGCATATTAAGAGTGCTTTCCCACTAGTAAGCGGATAGCCATCCTTTCAAAGCATAGCTTACTTATCAAGCAAAATTAATTGAAATTGAGAACATTACATAATGAGGATCATTATATTATCTTATCGCTAATTACCTTTGATTATGCCTCACCTCTTAAAATCTAATAGCTTAATATAGAAATTCATGACATTTGCATAAGCATATATGCCCGACCCTTGCAAAAGAATTGAGAATTTTGTAGTTAATAAGATACTAATTCTAGGAATAAAACACCCCTTTAGTTCACCAAATATTGACCACATCATTAATTAAGTCACGTTTTGGACCATTATATCTATGGACCTAGAAGCTTCGAAGTATATTGCGATTCGTGCATGTATAAATTCCCTAATTTTATTCATGATATATAGTTAAATAAGATGAATATGTGCAGCACCAGATGCATATATATGTATCTATTAATTCGTCGAATTTAAGACTTTTGATTCGAAGAACATATTCGTTGGAGCAAATTATTCTCAGATCCTTTGTCTCTGTTGTTTCATGATATTTTAGGCATTGGTATAGTTAGGACAATTCCAACTAATATGTTATCACTTTGTCTTTCTTTTCCACCTCTCGCAAATTCTATCGTACACTCGAATGTACTCAACAATTTAGATATGTATTTTAGTATGGGAGATGACGTATGTACATGTCTTTTTTTTTTTTGACAGTGAGAAATTGTACAAGAAAGAAAAAGCAACCAAAATCAACAAAAAAGGAAAGGGAAACTAGTACTGCGGCAAATGGTCGTTAATATATGGGCCGGAGCAACATCATTCTTATGCACTTTGAGAATACGACACCGATAGAATGAAGCCGTCGTAGAACGAATATCATTAATCGTACGTTGAGCCCAAATGTCCTGCGTTGTAGG
Source organism: Beta vulgaris subsp. vulgaris (assembly GCF_026745355.1). Lineage (NCBI taxonomy): Eukaryota > Viridiplantae > Streptophyta > Magnoliopsida > Caryophyllales > Amaranthaceae > Beta > Beta vulgaris. The sequence goes on along the minus strand of NC_079206.1, from coordinate 1,713,140 downwards.
AAATTGCAAAAGACGAACCAAGTTAGTATAATCAGTGTAGACCGGGATGCGAGTGAGAGCATTGTCTCATTCCCAAGTGAGGGCCAAGAGACAAGCTCTATCCTCCGTATGAAACGCAGAAGAAGCTAGGAATTGTTGAGCATTACTGATTGAAGAACTAATGCCTGGAAACAAAAGGTGTTGTAATGTTATCATTTATCAGGATCCGATAGGAAGTAGAGATAAATTGTTGAATGACCTTGATCCATTGCTCCGAAAACCATAAGCAATAATAAGAATTTTGAGAATAAACAACCAACTCACTCGATCATACACCTTGTTCATATCTAACTTAAGAGCTGCTAGATGACAAGTGCATGTCCTTTGCTTATTGATAGTATGCAATAATTCATGAGAAATGAGTATATTATCGCCCATTTGACGACACAGAACAAAAGCATTTTGAAAGTTGTCAATGAGATGTGGAAACAAAGGTTTCATGCGATTGACCACACATCTAGAAGCATGTTTATAGACGACATTGCAAAGACTAATAGACCAAAAGTGGAATAAGAACCAAAAGCGAACGATTCAATTCTTTTAAAAAAGGATTGTTGAGAGAAATCGATTAACAACTTGAATAACATGAGATCCCAAAATAGGCCAATGAACTTTGAAAAAATTCCGAACGAAAGCCATCCAATCCCGGTGATTTGTCATTTGCTATATAAAACATGGCACATTGGATTTCTTGATAAGAAAAAGGGGCCAACAAAGAGTTTACCTCGACATTTAAAATTCTAGGAAGATGCAATCCCCTTAGGACCAAATCGATGTTATCCGCATGTTTCTGAGGATCCACCATGTCTGGCCTTGATAAAATGTAAAGGTTTTGAAAATGATGCACAATAAGCTGCGCAATGGCGTACTGATCATCCAGCCAAGTGCCATCTTCATTCTGAAGCATAAAAATTTGGTTGTGCCGCTTACGTTGTTTAATCCTATTAAACATGAAAGATTTCGGAAGTTCCCCCAACTTAATAAATGATTTCCTCCGAGCACCTAACCTGGCACCTAGGGAAATAGTAGACACATTGGATCCCAAGTCTTGAAGCTGATTCATAATTGTATTTCAATTATAACAATTAGGTAAAATATAATAGTGTAACTTAAATAACGGTTAACTAACCGAAAATTCGTCCAAAAACAACAGTTAACCGCTTAGGCGGTAATCAATCTAAACGATTACGGTTCGCAAAAAGAGTGAATCAAAACTTTCGATTACCGAACCGAGATATTGTTTTTGGACAGTTATCCGTCCATGAACATTCCTACTAATATCAAGTAATTTAAATGAAAATGCTTCCCGAATTCTACTGAAATTAATAAGTCGCTTTTACCATAATTAGTTGAAACAATAAATTAGCTACAAAGCATCGGAAAGCTTGTGGACCCTTTAATTTGTGTTGCCTATCCATGTCAATTTGAAAAATGAGATGTGACGATAATATCTTGTTCACCAAAATCGGAAGTGTACTAAAACTAGAAAAGTAACTCAACTACTCTAATCGATATCAATTGTCAATTTACATGGAGCCACCTAACTACGGATTTCTTCTTTCTTTTCTTTTTTTGACATTCGCACTATCGAATAGAAATCACATTCCTATGCATCAACTTACGTAGACCATCAAAAAAAAGAAACATTACTTTGCACAAAAACACAAGGAAATATTTCTGTGTGAGACTGCAGATTGGATTCGATAGAATTGGGATAATAGTAATACTTACAACAGAGTGAATCTCGGCCTACAGGCCTTTTACAAATACTCCATTCATTTAAATAAAACAACGCCACAACAATTTAGTTACCCACAACTTCAATTAATCAACACAAATCTCTTTTTTTTTCTATTGCCCAAAAACAGAAAAAAGAGAAAAACACCAACACATTACAAGTTTACAACATTGATGAATCAGTTGGTTTTTTTTTTCTAATCTCTCATCTCTGCCTAATGTCAGGGTGTGCTTCCTATGTTGTGTGTATCTCCACTTCTTTCTTGTATACTATGGGCTAAACCGCTAAAACCACAAGAGGGGCGGGGGGAGAAGGGCGGGGGAAGGGGAGGTGGTGCAAAAGAATCAAAGGTATGTATATGTATAATTTTCTGTCACTTAGGTGTTTCATGCATTGCAATTTCACTAGACACAGAGTCTGTTTGGCATTCTACAATAGTTCTTGTCGAGGCACGCGTTTTAAGTATCATTTCTTCATACTCATCCTCAGGTTTCGATAAAGCAACAATTGCGCCTCCGGCACCAATTGAAGCTTCACCATTGTGTATAACAACCGTCCTTATCACAATGTTCAAATCGAATGTCCTGTTAATTGAGAAATATCCAATTGAACCAGAATAAATACCCCTAGAGCAACTCTCAAGAGAATCAAGTATCTCCATGGATCTCAACTTCGGAGCACCTGTCATGGATCCACCAGGAAATGCAGATCTGACACAATTGACTGGACTTACATCTTCACGCTTCTTTCCCCTTATGGTACTCACCATTGTGTGAACAGTAGCATAAGACTCCACATCCATGAGGTTGGGCACATGAACAGAACCCGCATCACATACCTGTCCGAGGTCATTTCTGAGTAGATCAACTATCATCAGATTCTCAGCCTGATCCTTCTCACTGTCATAGTTCAGGAAAGGTGTTATGAACAGAAAAAAAAAAAGGTGAGCAGCATTATGAATTATTGGCTCGAGAGCAAGGAGACAATGGCCCTTTCAAACAGACTTGGTAGCACAATGTTAACTTCCATAAACTCAAGTCAATATCATTCAACCAAAATACTCGTCTAATTATTTCTGTTTTGATAAAGTCACAACTCACAAGGAGTCGTTGTACCATCAGAGGCCCCAGATCATGCAAAATTATTCTTTACAGTGTCTCGTATTAGATGGTTTGATCAATGTGACCACTATTAGTAAAACAAACAAGGAAAAGTTGACCAATATGACACCATATATAAGTGCAGAAGCAACACCAACTACAACGTGTTCATAGGGCAGCACCAACCAACTACAAATGTTGCATGAGGCCAATAGCATGTGACTATAAGTTCTGGTGAGCCTTTTTCATATGGTGATGGTTAGCCAAGGGTGGGAATCAGATGTAGAAAGAAGGATCTTGAAAGTGATTGGATATGTGGAGAACCAGCAATATCCACAACAATATCGTATGGTTGCACCCATTAAAGTTGGCACTGCCCTATACACCCAACATAAAGTTCATTTTCCTCTATCATATAGGCTACTTATTCCAACAAAAACTGATAGAAGGTTACGAGGAAAAAAAAAAGATGAAAATAATTATCTATGAACAAACTATTACCAGAAAAGAAAGATACAACCTACTAAAAGTTAGAGCAAAAAACATAGATAGCTAATGGCCTGACAGGAAAGGGGAAACAGACGTTCTTTTCCAAGTAATGCAAGATACGTAGTATACATTCATATGATGCCGAATACAGGCATATGGAAGCCCTAAATTCTGTAGAGAGGGAAGATAACTAAAAAAATTGGATAATCACAGCAACAGTTCAATGGTACCTGTATTGAAGCTGCAACTTAAGCTGTTCATCTCTTTCTGGAGTTGAGCCTCGAGAGATGGTACCCTTGATTGGCTTTGCTTCCAGGATACCATCTCTGTCCAACTGCAGGAATCTCTCTGGAGAAGAGCAACAGATGCATAAATTCTCCTTTGGGAAGTTCAGCCATGCAGCATATGGGGCAGGATTCTCTTCGCGCAGTCTGAGATAAAGATTTAGAGGATTTATCTCGTCAATATTCTTCCTCATCTGAGTTGTGAGGCACAACTCATAGCTTTCTCCATCTTTGATGTATCTAAGACACTTCTCGACATCTTGTATGTATTGGTCTCTTGATTTTTCAGAGATGAAGCCAGCTTCAAGTGGAGAGAATACAGGAGACCCAGTATGTCGTTCCTTGCTAATTTTTGTAGCAGAACTTTCCAAGTTAAGAAGCTTCAACTGTACATCATCTATCCATGACTGTTCAGTTGAACTTTTGTCACATAATGATAAGATGTAAACATCACCGTTGTTATGATCAATTGCCACAAAATTATCAACAAAGAAGAGGCAGGCATCTGGAGCAGAAGATTTGTGGCCATTAGATGCAGAGCCACACTCAACTTTTAGATTATACCTGCAAAGTTGAAACAATTTGGACTAAATAAACGCCTGATCTAAATGCATATTCTTGCAGATTAGAATGTGGAAAGCCTCTTCTAAAATTAATCTAACATACCCAATGTAGCCAATATATCCACCACAAAAGTCAAAAGGCAACCCTTGATAGTCTTCCCCATCACAATGAATTGATTCGAGTTCCTGTTCCATAGGCACAAAACCCATTAATCATTTACAGTACATAAAACGGACGTAATACTTCTACAAATTGACAGCAAGAAACTTTCGGTCTGCTAAGAACTTTTGAGATCATTATAGGTCAAATAAGATAAAGATTGCAGCCGAGGTGCTCTGCAACTAACTACAATCTTAACTGTTAAGAGACTGGAAATTAAGTACTCCCTCCGTTACTTATTGATGTTCCTAGTTTGACTTGCACATTTGCCAATGCACATATTGACTTATAACTCATTTGTAAAAATAATTAAAATTTGATATTATTATAGTACTAATTGAGACGAATAAAACAAGATCCTACATGACTAAGTTTTTTTCTTATACATTGATAGAAATTTAGAAGATTCTATGTTATTCCAAATAGTGCCAAGATTCCAACTAGGAACATCAATAAGGAACGGAAGGAGTAGAATAGTTCAAATATAAGAGTGAACCTTGTTAGATATATTCCCTTTGCTCCTTTATAACCTAGACACTTACTATTCACATACTTTACTTTGACCGTCGTCAGTTTTATATACATAAGGAAAAACGTAATTATATGAGATCTTGATAGATTCGTCTCGACATATATTTTCCAAATATCAACTTTTTATAATTTTTACTTGTTCATGATTGAAGATATTAATGATCAAAGTTTTCACTGGCAAGCGTGAAAGCCAAAATATGTGTATCTGAAAATGGGGGAGTATAATACATGTGAATTTGCCACAGCACTGACATCTGATATAGTTTTTTATTTGAGGGGTCAGCACTGACATCTGATATAGTTAAGAGGTTAAGAAGTTACGGACTTCTTTGACATGGACTATACAAACATTAAAAACCATTAGCAGAAATATTCTTCTATAATGCTGAAGCAAAGCAGCCTCAAGAGTGAAACCTCCACCAAAGAGAAGTAAAACAGACATTCCAAAGTTGAGTCTAGATTTAGCTCATCCCGACATTAGCAAAAAAAAAAAGACTCAACCACCACAAACGCCCTAACAGAACAGTCATTCAGAAGAACATTACAGGGAGAGGTAGTACTAGCTGCAACAGCTTCCTAGGATGCAAACCTTACAGAACTCTTTTCACCACCCTCCATAGTCCATACCCGATCTAAGAGCATGGAGTCATTGGTAAACATTGTTCTTCTCGTTTTGATATCCTCATATACACACAAGGATGATTACCATTTTTTTTCTAATCATCTAGCATCTTCAATGTGGAAATTTTTCTCCACCCAATTCATGGGCTATATAGGAAAAAGGTTCCCTAAAATTACTCACACTTCCATCTTCTCTTTAAGACTCACCTACTTGAAGTTTATGTTTCCACTACCTTATAAATATTACTTTCTAATTGGACTGGGGGAATCCAGATGCACATAGGACGTATTTGATGTCTACTTGGAGGAGCAAAATAGACACCGATTGATCACACAACATCGACAACACAGACTGACGCTGCTTCTAGGTACTCTACAGGTAGCAAAGCTCACAAATACTGATCTATGCATACTCTATGCTTATCAACCATTGGAACTTAAACTATAAGAAAAAGTTCGTAACTATATCAACATTCGACAAGTACATGTATAGGAGGAATGTAACTAAACTCTATTGTCCATCTGTATATAACCGCTTCTCCACTTCTCTATTTATTTATTACTGCCCTTCATTTTATGAGCTTGGGTGAAGGGGGTTGAGGGTAGGTGGTGAAGGAGATTTGGCTAGTGGATTTGATACCGAGGCAACCACTATCCCCAGGTCATCCTACTACTAGGCTACAAACTATCATAGACCACTATGAGTGTTATTGGCATATTTGATCTATATCCACCAATCCAGCAACAAGTAAATGGAGATATTGAACACTTGCACCTGTTTCCATATCTAAATCTCCAAAATGCAAACCTTGCGTAGTGAGGTAAAAGTAAATATATGTAGAAAGCTAGAACGAACTGTCACACATACCTTGTCTAAGAAATCAAGAAAACCATTTTCCAAATACATGCTCGTAACATTACCCTCAGCATTTGCAATTGAAAGTTGACCTCCATTTCTGCACCAATAAAGAATGGTTGTCTTATATTCTCCAAGAAAGTAGAAAGAAAGACGAATGTAGAAAATCAATAAAGCTTTAGTAAGATATTGACATTTTACTATTTTAGAGCTTTATCGTTTATAACTCTCACCTCTGGAATGGAAAGGCAAGTTTAATTAGAATTTTAAGTCATCGACAAAAACCAGGGAGACACTTACAAAATGTATTTCATGGATCATATATACCAAATACTCCGAAATATGGGGATGATTTTAATATAATGCTACAAATGCGTGTAAGTATAAGAAATTGTACACGTAGCCAAATCATACAGAGAAAATTAGACCTTTGATCAGACAGTTTGAAAGTAAGTTGCTTCCATAGAGATCCACCTTTTTTACCCATAAACGAAAACCGAGCTCTTCCCTGGCAGAGACAGCAAAACGTTGAAGACGAAAAAAGTATCAGAGATTAAGATAATAAACTCAAAGTGCAACAGTGAGCTTCATCATGAGCCAGAAAGAAGTCAACTCGAGAAAAAGGATGAAACATTATCAGAGAGGAAACATTGACATTTAACTCCCCCTTGAACACGGGTCAGAAAGGAGGAAAACAAAAGCTCCGCAGCACACTTTATTTAGTATGTACATTAAGTTGATAAGTGGGCATCATAGTGAAGACCTTGGGATCAGATACCAACAAATACACACTACTCTAGCAGGATATTCAATATCATCGAGTTTCATCCCAACGTATCTATATCGTATCCATATAATTCTAGAGGGAGACCTTGTCTACACATGCAAAATGTGACACTCACAATTTCTCTGCAAACATAATTATGCAGCATTCTGAGTTCTGAGTGGCCAAATTACAAAATTCTAATGCACTCTTACTAATGGACCAAACTTATTTTTATCAATTAAATTCAACTTTACTAGTTTCATGCTTCAATCATCTGGCTGAATCAATACACATCTTCATGACATCAGATTTCAGATGATTTTAACATCTCCAAGAACTATAATAATAATATGATCAGGGATCATAGAATTTTACAAGTGCAAAATGGACCAAAAATGCTTACTCATTTAAGAGTAATGCTAAAAAAGGGGGGTTCTTAAGCTGGATAGTGACCCCTTCATAATACGTTTACAGATCATCCTGCAAACCTTCTCGTATATCAAGTCAAGAGTCCAGGAATCTGAATTATTTCAGGACAGAAAGTCATAATATGCAGGTAAAGAGACTTTTCAGGGAAGGCACAGGTAAAGAAGCAAATGAGGATACGCTTTTTTGCATTTCCAAGATGATAGCATTCTGCTACTCTTTAAGCATGTTACTTGTAGGCCGCCCATTTTCTAGAACATTGTATCCTTCATTCATTGTTAGTTATCGCCACTTCCCCACATTCATTGTTAGTTATTGCCACTTCCCCAAGATATATATATTGGATGATATAATTTGCATCAACAGAGAATAAGAACTAGAGTTAAATCCTATCAAGTATTTTAGGTGTTAATGATGACCATTATGTACCAAAAGATCGAGAGAGCTGCCACATGGAAATAGTGTGTGCAAAAATTTACAGGATAAGGGAGTTTCAGCAACAAGATATGGGTAATAACGACTAATAATAAAGGTAGTTTTGAGGAAGGACCAGCTTATTACAACCCACAAGCAGCATCATCAGCGTCTTGTAGAAATTACAAACAATGATGATTTGTTTGCTGACTCAAAGTGGGAGTTTGAAATAGTATGTCAGCTACTAACAACAAAATTCAGTTTCACCAATGTTCTCCCCTCAGTTCTTAGACCTCATATATGCATCATTATGAACTCTGAATAAATAATCTCCACAATTTCACATAGAAGCTGGAATAAGAAACTCATGAGATTTGGAAAAGAAAACTCCTAGTTCACTCTACATCAAAACTCAATCACTTTAACTAGCAGAGACTGATATATCTACGTTCATAGACAAAGAGTCCATATTCATAGTCTATAGGAACTGTTTCAGCTTTTAATCTACATCTTAATTCTTGGCCTTCCAAAACCCTATCTCATGCAGGATCCTCACAGGGCTATAAGTTGTAGTCGATTTTATGGTTGTTCTTTAGTCTAATGCCACACCCACTCTCAAAACCTCTTTTGTTAGCACATCCAGCACCTTATCACGAGCAAACAACTGACATAGAAGCTCCTATATACAGTAAATGAAGGATTGTTTACTTTTGGTACTATAATTCTTATCTTTATTAATCTCTTTTATAATTTTCATTAACTTCCTCAGAGCATGCAGTTTGCACAATTATAACAAGTCACATTCCTTTATCTCAAAACAAATTCTTCTTAAGGCATGTTTGGTATCGCTATTCACCGCTAGTTTTGAATTTTTTTAGTTTAGTGATCTCAAAAATTGTATGGTATAGCTTGTATAATGTAACTTAAATGTAGTCATAAATAAACTGATTATATTGCAATAAAACCTGAAGATTACTTGTTTTAATTTACAAAAATTTGTTTCAATTTTTACACAATAAGGAAATTCACAACTTCCAGTGATAGCCAAAAAATTCATCCACCTTCATCAGAGTAGCCATTATACATAATCTTTCATCTATGTTACTCAACGCAGGTAGACTGTTGGGTATGCAAACATGTCTCAGTTTCAGACACGCCAAGGCTAAAAATTTCAGACACAGGACACCATCCTAAAAATGGAATGGATGTGGGGGCATGGCTTTCATGAAACCAGTGATTTTGAAAGACTTTTGCATGAGATCTTCATATGAAAATACATATGTACACGTTTCAGGTTAATCAATTATTTGTAGATGTTAAACTTTTTATCTCGTGCCTATTTATCAGCACGCATCACATAATTTCTCTTTTCCTTCCTTGTCCATTTACATTGTCTCTCAACCAATATATAATTCAGATAATCGAAAATCAAATAGTCGAGGTGAAGAATGCCTCAGGTAAGAAATAAATACCCGTTCCGGAATGTCGAGTGTTCGGCAAAGATATGTAAGATAACTCAAAGGGCAGTAGTAACATATGCCTTTTAAAAGTGGGATATTTCAATGGGGAAGAAGGAACTTACTGCAGAAAATATCGACAACTAAGAGAGAAAAATACTAGGGTGAGAGATCTACAGACCTTTTCTATAGATGAACTATCTAGCCAAAAGGTTTCATCAGCATTGCACTTTCCGAAAAGCTTTGAAAAAATATTTCTCGCACCACCAACTTTGTTAGCTAAAGAATCAAGTTTCTTCCACCTTAATTTCAGGTGTTGAACTCTCATGTTCCTTCGTGAAACATCGTAAAGATTGCTGATACTAGAATGGCTAACACAATTCCCCTTATTGACAAACGAACTCCTTATCAATGACCTGAGGGGATGAACTGTCTGAGGCACCTGCATGCACGCTAAATAAACTTTACTGCTCAGACAAAAGCGACTATATACAGCGCAGAAAATCATTGTTCAAGTGTACATTGCCTCCTGAAAGCAATGGAATTCGAACAAAAAACAGGCAATCCACCATCATAGCAAAGCACTAAAAAACTATGATCTGGAAAAATTAAAGAAGCTTTAAGAAAAGATTACCAGGGGAACTAGATAAAAGATTGGAAAAGCCACAATACCATTTAACTTTCTATTAGAAGATGATGCTCCCCATCCTTGCCAATAATCATCAGTTAGGTCTCTAAAGTTCATAAACATCTGCCTCCCGTAATTGGTTGCAACGCTCTCGGGATGAAACTAGAATTTAATATAAGCTCTCATCAGGCAAATAGTCATAGCATGTCACATTACAAAAGAAAATTAGTATATTATGAAAGAAAGAAATTTGATACAAAATATGGTACTGCAAGCAGAACGTACCTGCAAACCATAATGAGGTCTGCTGACATGACGTACACCCATGAGAACTTTTTCACTTTGCACACAGTTCTCTTCAAAACAACGCAAGGAACTTCCATCTACAAGAAACGCAGGTGAATACTTCATGTCCATTTTCTAGCTTCCATTGTCAGCACAAAAGTCAGGTACCAAGCAAGAAGTCGTAAGAAAAGAAAGTGTATTACCAGAACAGGTCCATGCTGTGGGAACAAGTTCTTTCGGCAACGTGTCCTCGTCTACAACAAGTGAATGATAACGAACAACCTGCACAGCAAGTGCATCAATGGTAACTAACTTCTTAAAAGAGAACACTCCTTCGATAACCTAAAGCAGGCTAAGTGCTTTTCTCAACATATTCCACTAGTGACTACTGACCACACTATTCCAACGATTTATAATGATAGCCAAGTCAATTATATATCAAAACAAGAAGATTAACATTATAAAAAAAAAAATATGCAACAAAGGAAGATAAGAAAGTCATTTTAGATTAAACATCAATTATACGACAACACTGTCTTCAAGTACGCTATCACTATTAGAAGGCACCAAAGTAGAATAAAGAATGAGTACTCTAAATGTCTGAGAACAAACTGAAAAGGAGTTCGCCTACGGCTGTAAATTTTAGCCCATTTGCTGCATGTCATAAGAAATTTTCACAGTTAATTTCAACAACATTGACTACAGAGAGATTGATTTGAATCTCCTAAATCTAAAAAACAATCAATTTAATAAAAAAAGGTTAGTGCATAGAGGTTGAATCACGTGACCCTGGCAAGTCAGGATCGCCTGAACAAAAATTTTACAAAAAATGTCTCATTAGCGAACAGTGGCACTGTTCATCTTACTTCAACATGAATACAGAATACCACAAACCTCCAAAATAATCTCTTTCAACAAAAATTTGAGCAGACGCTAAAATTAACTCAGAAAGGCACTGAAACTAGAAACTTCTTGGTGTGTGACTCTGTGTGCGTACGGTGTGCATGCGCTTTCATGTGGAACCGAAAGTAAATATATTAAAACAATGTAAACATCTCCAATCCAAGCTAACCTTGAAGCCAGAATTTCTCCCAGAAGGAATGTTGTCAAATAATCTACTACCATCATGCTCAATCTCACTGAAAGGATATAACCAGCACATGATGAGAATAAGGAAAAATCACACAATTTTAAATGTAAAGATCATTTAATGCTTATTAAAACATAGAAGTAGATCATAATTGCACGTAGCCAAGTACCTCAGACGTCCATGTACTGGTTGAGTTGCATGTACAATTTGAGCACCATGAACATATCCTAGGGCCTGCCAGAAAACAGAGAGATTCAAAAACAAAAAGCTCAACATTAATGGTGTGTTTGATTGGGTAGAAAACATTTCCAACAGAAAGTGGTTTTCCATGAAAACCATTTTCCAAAGGAAAACTCAATAATAGATTGATTTTCCTTTGTTTGGTTGAAGGAAAGTAAATTTCCTTCGAACCCATTTTCCTTTGTTTGTCTTGTGTTACTGTTTAATAGAGTGAGGGAAAGTGTGGCTTCCCTTGCCTCACTAGGAAAGTAATTTTCCACCATTGGAAAATTAAATTCCGCCCGTTTTTTCCCTTGATCCGATCCAAACCAAATAGAGAAAAGTGAGGAAAATAGTTTTCCTGGAAAATACTTTCCTTCTAACCAAACACACTCTAAGAAGAGAGGTGTGAAAATGGCATGCCAGTACATAAGTTTCAAACCGTTTGCTCTATAAATGCAGGGATCTAAAATTTCGACAGCATGAACATGTTCAAGCACATATCTAATCACCTAAAGGCTAGCACATATCTGACTGCCTAAGGGCTAGCATGTATCAAGTGCAGAAGATCCACTGACTACAGAAGGCAGGCCATCAGAACGTCGTGGTTCATGCTCTTATCCATTGATATAGCTTTTAAGGACTACTAAATATTCTATGGTTACCTGACACACGGTACAAGATTAGTTACAGTAAGACGGTAACACAACTCACTACCTAGTTTTTTCACATTAGCCAAAAAGTGCACTCAGAAGTACCAATTCATCTTTTTCGGGATGCAGTTCGTGAGGGGATTAGCAAATTGTTTAACATTGAAATCTATGTTGATCTGACTTTGTAAAGATAAATCGTCGTTGTGGTACAAGTAACTTAAAAATCCTAAACCCCTAGACCTTCACCTCCTCTTTTAATCCATCAGCAGATTGGTTCGATTCATTAAGTGTCTGTGTATAACTACCTCTATTTGTCACTCTGCATGCATAACATGGCCGTATGAGGCTATGAGCTATAATGAGGTTAGCTAGTATCATTGCAGCTTTAGTATTATAAAAATCATTGAAATAGAAAGTACAGATCCAAACATTCACAAAGCCACCCAAATATTCTAGATTGGTTAAGAATCAGAGTATAACTATTGGAATTCAAACTATCTCCACAAAAAGTGGGCAAACATGCAATCTGATGATTAAGTAACTGAGAAAATGACCACCAGAGAATTTCACATCTGAGATTTGAGGTATATCTAGAAACAAAAGATGTGTATTCTAAAATCTAAGCAATTCAATACGTCAGATATGTTTGTGACTAAGATTTGCGAAGAAAATCTAATGCAGTCATGTCAGGTGTCAATAGATATACATGTCTGATACAGTGCAGATGCCAAGACTTCACCTGTGTCGTTGATATGTACACAAACTACCTTTAGTCAAGATTTACAAAAAACCAAGAATCTTGAAAGAAAGACTGAATCTTGGAAGGTTTCTTTAGGTTTGTACACGCTGCAAACCTGATTCTCACACCTCAAAGGAGAATCCGGAAGGTTCCACACACGGAAGAGGAAGTAAACTTGTTTGGAAATGAGAAGGGGAGCACTGTGCAAACTAAGTTGAAATGTCTCCCCACTAAAGACAAATTTTTTGAGCACTAGGAAGATCGGGAGACCTGTTTTCAAACAACTTTCCGACATTTGATCTCCTATAACATCCCTGCTCTAGTTATTTTGGTGGAAGCTCTATCTAGCAAGAGCAACACTACAATGTTAACTTTCTGAAATTCTCAAGGAGTTCACAGCGTCTTGAGGTATTAAATGTTAACTTTCTTTCTTATAATTCCTTTATGCATGCTAGCCCTCATATTGCAAAAGAAAGGTTGTCGTACCATCTATCTTCCAAAAATCTTCGAATAATATTGGTTCTTGGCCATCATGGGTCATCTCTTCCACCCATTGACATGCCCCCATCTATTGGATCCCGCAGCAAGAAAATCCTGCAAGCATTTGACATTTCTGGCACATCAGCCTATGTAACACCCTCTATAAGCTTGCTGCTAAAATATTAGTGCATCAACTGAAACCTTTTCTAACCTCCTTAAATTCTCAAAAACAGAACAACTTCCATTGTTGCCTCAGAAATCCTATGACAGTGCAGAGTGAGGATTTATAACAAAGTGCCTTGTAGACAATAATCTATAAACGTTATTCAATTCGTCTCATTATGGACTGTGTGTTGAAGGCTTACTCTCTTGTCTTAATCAATAGCCATAACAAAAAACCCTCTTTCTGGTCATGCTAGAGATTTTACACACGAGGACCTTTTATTTCATAACTCTTTAAACAATGCATCGATGTTTCTCCCCATGGATCAACCACGCTTCTGGAAATAGGAAACGGACTCCCTTTTGGGTGGCAAAAGAGGGAATCCCTCTCTCCCATCTTTCAGATCACAGACGAGTAGACGACTTACTTTAGTTTGAGAAGGTGAAGGAAAACACTGCCTTTGCAATTAGGGAAACTCTAGACAGCTTGAACCGGGTCAAAAGATCAATAAAAAAAGTAGACTGATCCTCTCAAAAAAACAGCCTTGATGAGTAGGGATGGCAATGGGTCCTGGACCCGATCCAGACCCGCTAGGACCCAACCCATTTATAAGGGTCTGGGTCCAGAAATTTTAGACCCAATGGGTCCGGGTCGGGTCTGGGTCCCGAAGAGCATGGGTCGGGTCTGGGTCCGGGTCTACATATGCTAGACCCAGACCCGCCCCGCGGACCCATTTACATATTAGAAATTTTTTTTTTTACCTAAACTCTAAAATTTTATGAGTTGTGATTTTGTGAACTCATTAGTGTTGTAACTCCACTAAGACATGTAACTTTATAAGTTGTAACATTTTAATATATTATGAGTTAATTCTTAAAATTTTATTTAGAGAATGCTTTAACCATGAATACAATAACCTATATATATTAGGGCGAAAATTTTTAATTACATATATTAAAAAATGTGATGAAAACTTAAAATTAAAAAGGACCCAGTAAGGACCCATGGACCCGCTAGACCCAACGGGTCTGGGTCTGGGTCTGAAAAATCTAGACCCAACGGGTCTGGGCCGGGTCTGGGTCTGGGTCTAGGTGGACCCGACCCAGACCCGCCCCATTGCCATCCCTATTGATGAGTGCAGCATTCTCTTTCTATACACTCCGGGAGTGGAGAGTGAATCTTTTGGGACATACTCAAGAAACCCACAAGAAGAGAGATTCAGTTTGTGGTGGATAAGGAAAAAAATAGGTAACTGGAAAGCTAGCAGTACTTGATAGTTCTAGATTGTGCCTTGCTAACTCGACCTCAAAATGCCATACTTACTAGCTCCAATCAGATTGCCACCTTCAAAGAGGAAGACCCGATTGTTAATAAATTTATTTGGGGTGAAGATCGAGAAAAGATTTGAGTTCATTCAATTGACATGGCTATGATCCATCTGTCTAAGGATTTAGGGGAACTGGGTCCCAATATTAATCTGGTTCTAGATGAAGCTGGACTTGAAAACGAATCGGGGAACACCACTCTTGCCCAAAGATGTATTCACTCAAAAAAACATCCAGCACCCCGTATATAGTTCAAGAATGAGCCTTCCACCTGAAGAGACATAGAAAGATGGTGGATATGAGTGGTCATCACATATATAATTTTGTCACAATGGAAAGATAAGTGTCTAGGTTCTGGGTGTATCAGAGAGATAATTGTTGATCCCCTGAATAAGGATGAGGGGAATATTACTAGGAGTTATCCAACCTATAACCTTTTCTCTACTAAAGTTCATAGCTTTCATATCCCAAATTCTGGTGATTGTTAGATCTTCCTTATCTCAAACTTTGTAGTCCAAGGAAGTTTTCCCTCTTTAGCCTATGATGCAATCTACTTGAAAACTAGACCTAGAGATTGCCACAACCTAAATTGGGTGTCGAAACTTCCATGTCCACCAAAGATCAAATTCTTACAGTGGCTATTTATTGGATAGCACTTGATTCATGCCAGTCGATCTTGTTATAATGGGATTAGGGCTCTGACATTGTTGACGACGTTGATGATGTTGTTGCTGATGATGGAGGAGACTTCCCTGGATGCTTAAAGGGAGTGTGTGACGGCTAAGGCAATACAGCATTAACTTCCTGCTTATGTCAACACTAATGCCAACCATCTTATAATTAGCTGCACAGTAAGTTCAAGGCAAAGAGTGATTGTAATTATCAAGATTTCCTGAGATTTTTCTGCCCCTTTCTCCTTCTCTAGATTCTGGAAACATAGAAATAGACTAATCCTTTCATTTTCCCCTGCTAAGGATCCCGAATTCCCAATTTCATTACCAGAAGAGCCAAATTTCTCGCATGGGAATTTCAGGCTGCCTAGTCATTGTTAAGACCTCGATCCTCTAAGCTTAGGCAGACTATCCATCCTCCTCGACATTGGCTCATGGTAAAAAGTGATGCTTCTATTTCTTCGTACTAATGAATTAATGATCCTACAGGCTTATCTGGTGTTTGTTGAAGGTGAGTGGCAAACGGAAGTGGGTATCCAGATGAAAAGCTTTGCTCCTAATGCTCTTTTTGCGGAGATACAAACAGTAAAGAACGCCATAGACGCTTACAAACTTCACATGATGGAAAGGAGAATCTTTGCTTCTGACTCGCAAAGAATGGCGCACATGCTCAATGAAGATTTTGCTCCTTGAGATTTATAATATCATTAATGAATGCATGGATCATCACCATGTCCTCCGGAAAGTGAAGTTCACTTTTTCTAGAAGAGAAACAAACCAACTTGCAGAAGCTCTAGTCGAGAAGGCGAAAAATCTAGAAAGCTGTGGCAATGAATGTAGTACAAACCTCCATCTTGGTACAGATTTTAATATTGCAAAAAGTGTTGTCTAATTGAGATTCCTTACATTCACCAAAAGAATGGAATATCTACGGAGAACCAGTGTTCATGTCCTTATAAAAACGAATCACTTTCATTTTAGATATATGAAAAGTTTGCATGGAATCTGATGTTGAGCAAATTTTAAATTAATAAAAAAAATTGGATATGTTATGCAATGAAGTAACGCTAATAGATATCGGCAATAATTATTTTCAATATAGGAGAATATTGATGACAAAAGCCCATGCATATATTATTTACAACGAAATGGCTTGATTATCAATTAAGATTAATCTGTTAAAAAGAGTAGAAATTGTAAATTCATATGCTCGGACTTCATAGGAACTTTAGAATCTTAGTTGATTAGTTCTAACTTCTAAGAAGGATTAACCTTTACTAAATCTGAGGCGCTAAGTTTGAGACTTCTAGCATTGACAAGGACACCCTGACAATAAGGCTTCTACACCAATTTCAGGAATCCTCCAATATGACATTGCAGAGGAGGGAAAAGGGACTCAAGTTAGTCAAGAGTGAGACAAACCACATGAACACACCAGGGCTTCGCCAAGCTCATACACAATAGTGCCATCTTTTTTCTTTTTTCTAAGTAACCAGATAACTTAATATTTGGGCTTGATAGATCTTTGTCCAAGAACCCCCTAGTCAGCCTGGAACTTATGATTAAAACATCAATCAAGCATTGTAATTATTTTTGTCTTCCTTTTAAGTATCCCCCAAAGATACAATACACTGTGTTGAACTCTTTAACATGCAACAAAAGGCAAATAAAAGCAGATTTTTTTCTTATGTCATACACCAAACTGTACCTGATGTCCAAGGCAAACACCCAAGATAGGTATATCCCTGCATTCAAGCAGCAGATGAAGGCATAACCCTGTAAAACAAAAGGGAAAATCAGATTCAGGTTTTACATAATTCAATCAAAATTTACAGGGACGTAATGTATCCACATCACAAATGAGGCAGTGGAAGTTCTAGTTGATGTTATCATGCACTCTTATGATGGTATCACCTAAATGTAATCTATGCCTTCTGATACAAAAAAAAATGTACCATTATTTAAAATTTTCAACTATTTATGACTGCAACATTAATCAATATTGGACAGACATGGATCACAAAATTTTAAAATTCAAAAGCCTGAACAATCTTGTATAAACATGGTTCAAATAACAAGAGAAGAATCAATGTAGACCAGAATACCCTCACCTATATCAGCAGCACACATTGGTGAACCAGGGCCTGGTGATATGACAATATTATCAAAGGCTCTTTCCTCATATAAATAATAGTAAGCTTCTTCCCATGTCCATTCATCATTGCGCACAACAACGGGAGGAACTGGTATAAAGTTTAAGAAATAGTGAAAGCTGTCAGCACTATCATCTCCAAGTGAGGAATATATTCATGATTGAACAAGCTCCACTATCTCGAAGACCGGCATGGAAGCATAATTGCAAAGACGAGCCCTCTTTTCCAAAAATGGGAAGTCAGTTCATCACCAATTTTTATGTCATGTAGGCAATGATGCTTATTAAGGTAAGATTAAAAGAAAGAAAGAAAAATATGCAGTACCATAATGCCACAAATGGCATCAACCAATGGGAAACTAAGGGTGCAAGCTATATAAGGGGAAGATGTATTGAAAATAATTATTTGCTACACCTCAACAACAACCAACTAAACACATGAAGATCTCCATAGCAAATTACTTCATTGGATTTACCAATTAATTATACAGCTTCTCTCAATGCAAACATTACCAAACACAGTAGGACTTTGAAACGGCAAAGTTAAATGTTAAACATTCAAGAACACTAAAGGCATCTTTTAGAGAATTGAAGTCCGTATGGATCCCATGTGAAGCAACCATTGAGTGCCAGACAGCTGCTCTCAGAACCAGACATTTAAAACTCAAAGATCAGCCACATCAGAGACAAAAAGGCACCTTAAATGAAGTCGTCCTTCCTACGCGATTAGATTCTGAAGTTGTTGTATATCCAAAGAATTACATACTTCTAGCATACAATCTTTACATAGATAATAACCCTATAATTGATATAACGGACACATAAGAAATTCAACAAGCTAAATTACCATGGAAACTATTCAAATCGTCATCAATATGTTATTCGCAACACAATCTTAAGCACACATAAAACAATCAATATGCGTACAGCGTACATTTTAATAAAATGCAATGTAAGCCAGTAGCCACATAAGAGAGCAATTATAGATTCATACCCTTGTTAATGACCGACAACTCTTGGTAGATGTTGAATGTATAGCTATCATAATTATCAATCAACAAAGTCCTAACATACTCCGATCTCCTATTTGTATTCATCTCTCTCCCTTTCTTCTTACTCATAGATGCCTCCTGCAATTCTTCGGACGCCAAATAACTTGGCGAGGCTACAATTGCTCTCTGAGCATCAAAACTACATTTATGAAACTCATCCTTCCTAACTGGCTTAACAGATGCCTTTGGCAATGGAGCTTTTGTTCTGTTGTTACGGAAACCCTCAGGATAAGGACTCTTCGTCTCCAAAGACGACGAACACCACAAACTGAAGCTCATTTCTCCCTCCTCCTAACACGAGAACTAGAAAATCAACCAAACAATCACACAATAAGCAATTACATAGTAAATTTACTCACAGCATCAAAAAAAAATCATTCAATCTTCAAATAACTACACAGTTACACTCGATCAGTTAATTGACAAACCTCAACATACCGAAAAACAGCAAGATCAAAATTGTGTTGTTATTACTCTTTATGATAAACTAAAGATTCGCACATAAAACGAAAATCTTCAAAATTAAAACATCAATCAGATTACTATGTAAAGTAAACCTTTATCATTCTAATGAAATCAAACTTTTATGATACTAATTTAACAAGTACTATAAAAAACGAATCTATAAGAAAGAGGAGAGAGAAAATGTACCGCAACAAAAAGTTTGGCGTAGAAAAAAAGAAAATCGGCGAGAGCAATATAGAGGAGGAGAGAGAAAAAGAGAAGAAACAAAGCTTGTGAATTAGTAGAAAGGCGAGAGCGGCGGCTATGGCGGTGAAGGAGAGAAACGGCCAGAAATGCGTCGATCTTTTGATGATGAAAATTCTCTGACCTTTGATGAATGTGTGCTTACTCTTCCATCCATGCAAAGCTAGTGGTCTGTGGCAACTGTTGCCTGTTGTAGTGTTGTTTGTTGCACTATTTCTAATTTTTTATTCTTTTCTAGAGGATTTAAGGTTTTATTGGAGTTCACCTACTTATAAATAATAATGAATAATGGGATAGATTTTAT
This sequence comes from Beta vulgaris subsp. vulgaris, assembly GCF_026745355.1. Classification (NCBI taxonomy): domain Eukaryota; kingdom Viridiplantae; phylum Streptophyta; class Magnoliopsida; order Caryophyllales; family Amaranthaceae; genus Beta; species Beta vulgaris. The sequence continues at coordinate 1,693,227 of NC_079206.1, read as the reverse complement.
TTGTTGTTTTGGACTAGGTTCTACGTAGACAGATACGAGTAGATCTGTTCTCTTTGGCATAAAACAGCTGAACTGAATTGAATTGAATTGAACTATATTGAACTGAATTGAATTGAATTGAACTGAATTGAATTGAACTAAATTGAATTGAACTGAACTGAACTGAATTGAATTGAACTGAAATGAATAGTGATATATGAGAGTAAAAGTATTGTTCAGAGTTGAATTGAACTGAACTGAATTGAAAATAAGTTGGGGAGAACATGCCCTAAATAGTACTTGATCGAGTGGTTTGGTTTGTATCAAAGTTGTGGGATCAAACCTCATTAGAGGCACTTTGAGAGTGGAGATTTCCCATTACTATTCCCGTTCCCCCTACTCCCAAGAGGCCTTGTTTGCAAACCCGGGCCGGTTGACCTATGTGTGGTTTTGAGTCCGGTTAGGGCGCCTTCTTCTTACCTTTAAAAAAACATAGACAGATACAAGTACAGGTGCGGATTCGGGTATGGGAACATAAAACGGCAAGATTTTTGAAATTTAAAAAAAGAATACACGTATCCATACAAGATACGTATTGGTATCGAGTATGGGGGCAAATACGAGTACATTTTTAGTCAAATTTGATTGTTTTGAGTTTTGACACAGACTGGAAATGTTCGGTGCACCGTTGAGTAAGCAAGCGGTTAGCGTTGGCTGGTCACTGTGGAGTGTGGACTGTGTGTGGTGGACCAGTGCCTATGGCCTTTATATAATTACTTCATGTCATGCGATTGTGTTACTGTTACCGTTTTTGAAGTATTTATTAGGGTGCATTATAACGCATGGGATAAGCAATAACTCAATAAGCATGGATGCATTGGCACTTTGGCAGTGGGGCCTAGTGGGCTACTAGGCTCCAATATGGTCACTTTACCTAAATTATTTTTTTTTTTTTCGCTGTTTTTGCAAAGGGTCACTCACGCATAAGCCTAATAAATTCTAATTATCGGCTAATTCCATAACAGTTAAGTTTTGCTTCCACCAAGATTTAAACATTGGTCTTCTATATGTGAGATAAGAAGTCATAACATTAGACTTAAGGGTCCTTAGTTACCTAAACTCAATATGATGTACGGGTACCATCTCGATAATTTGACTTTATCCGTACCTTCCTCCTTACTCCTAATCCAAAATTACGCTATTATAATTCATTTGAAATGTGGACACACTGTTTTATTTTTTTTATAAAAAAAAGTGCTTTCTAACATGAAATATCAAGTTGGATTTTATACCTTTTTTGAATTTTAGAAGATTTCAGGTAGCTCAAATTTTATCATTGAGATCAACTAATATCTCCAAGATTCCATCACTAATTTTCAGTTAAAAGAACATCATATAAAAGAGAAAGAAAAACATTAAATGATAGTAAGTCGAAAATAATAATAGTAAATAATTCTAATTATAGGCATTTTTTTGTGATAGATTAAAATAGTATAAATATTTAATTTCATCATAAATTACAAAGACTCTTTTCCTTTTATGGACGTGAACTGTAAATAATCACATGCAACTCCAAATTGAAACTTGCTAATATTTTTCTCTTTCAATGGCTATTATGAGAGCTAGGGGTGTTCCTTTCGGATACCCAATCCGAAATTTCGAATATCCGGAAATTTTAGATCAGAAAAAATGTGCTCTGAATCTAATCCGAAAAAACGAATATCCGAAAACTAAAAATTGGTTTTTCCAAAGAAAAAGTTCATAAAATAAGTCTCCGATCTTATATTTCGGATATCAGGTCTTTAAAATGAATATTTCGGAATGGATATGAATTCGTTGTTTTCTATCTAAACTTGCATAACTTGGGGGTATCTTACTCTAAAACTGTAAAGATCAAGGCCTTAGTTATGAAGTATATACTTATCAACAAGAAAGAAAGAAATTACAGGGGGAAAAAAGGTACGTAGGAAAGCAAGTCCCTTCCAAAAATCCGAGCAATCAAATCATGAAGTATATTCAACCACATTCCAATATCTAAAAGAAGTTTTCTAAGTAAATATCTCCTTTCATTCATTGGCATGCATACTCTTTTCCGAGTTCAATAACTTATAGAGTTACAGTCCACTAATAATATGGAAAAAGAAGAAGAAAAGATTGTATAGAGAGCTCTTCCATATAGGCAATGCAGATCCTAAGAAAGCACTTTCTTCCCATAAGATAGCACAAGATGGAAGAAAGAAAGATATAAAATCACTTTCAACAATCAATTAAAAATAAATGAAATCAAGAGAAGAAATTAAGAGGTTTAAAAGTAATGGACACACCAGCTTACATCTTTAAACCTATACACTATATGTTACACAAGAGAGCAGCTGCAAGTTGGGAAGAACTGCTTCTTCAAATCCTAAAACCCAACCCTCCCCACCTCTTCGCCGTCTCTTTCTTTGTCCTCTTTGAATTTGGATCGATGAGGTTCTCAAGCGATTTTGCTTTACGATTTCTGCTCTTGCCAGCTTCTTTTAACAGCTCTGCAAGCCTGCTCTTCTCATCATCAAAGTCGGGATTGGCTGTGCCTAGCTTCTCTTCCCTCAACTTGACCACATACTCCAAGATCTCGATAGAATCTTCTACTCTGTAAGAACATGGTCAATACATCAGTAACAGCCTAGCATGGTCTAAATCAGTACCATTCTCCACCCAATTTTAAAAAGGATGTATAGAGCATCATCCAGAAAGAAACAGCTAACATTGACAGTTCTAGAGATTTGTATACATAACATATTATTCTCTTCAAGAACAGTTCAAAAGGAACGAGTAAAACATGTAACTGTCAAACAGCTAACACTCGTCTCTTATTTGTCTAATCAAATCAAAATTAATTAAAAAGAAAAAGAACCAGACGTCACACAGTTTCATAAAAGTAGATTAACTCGAACTAAAGCAAATTCTAAACACCTCTCAGACCAGGGACACAAAAGGGGAATCTTCTGGCCCACCCAACCACAGCAAGAGTGTTTGTGAAGCATGTACTGTTGTTAAAATTTACCACAGTAAACAGAACTTCACATCCTCCTGTAATTTTTCCCCAATCTCTACCCTACCAAAGGTCAATAAGTATAATACAGGGAAGTTAAATATGTCATAAAGTAACTTTATAACATAAAGCCTGATACTATAATTTTAGCAGAGATTCAACCAAGAAAACAAGAGTCCAGAGATGGATGAATTAATACCTTCCCATAGCATCATATGTAGCTGCAAGGTTGCTGTATACTCCAAGCGTGTCTTGGTGACAAGGGCCACATTCTTGCTCCAAGACTGCTCTAGCTTCTTCAAACAACTCCGCTGCCTGATCAATCTTAAACAATTGTACACATGCCAATCCCATCTGATTCAATAATACACCAAAGAAAGCGGACTTTCTTTCACCACTGGCTCTAAGCTTAGAGATCGCACTTTCAAAAGAGCTCAAAGCTTCACCATGTCTACCAATCATGTAATACATGACACCTACACGTGCTTCTAGCCCTGCAATAGTGTTTTGTTGACCAGCCTTATCCTCCAGTAACTTCATTGCCCTCTGCAAGAGCCTTAATGCCTCCTCAGGCTCATTAACAGACTCATACACAGCTGCAATATCACTCAATCCACTGGCAATTTCCTCTTGCGAGGTCCCAGGAACAGGCTTGTTGTATATCCTTAGTGCATTCTCACAGTAAGACTTCGACTCTCTAAGTTTTCCCGTCTTGTAGTACAGGTCTGCAAGGCGAACAAACACAGATGCAACAGAAGGGTGGTTCTCCCCCTTGGATGATTTGAAGACAGTCAGTGCCTTCTGATAAGAGAAAACAGCCTCATCAAACCGGCACAGAGACTGGTATATGTTCCCAATGCTGACATCGATAGAAGCAACCTCGTTTTCTTGTCCATTGGCAATCATTGCCATGCTAGCAAGGACAAGGTGCTCTAGGGCTGACTCATAATCCGCCTTTGCCTCCAATATGAGAGCCATCAAACGGCGATCAGCTGCCTCTTCGAGGGATGCAGGAGCACTATGAACACGATGGATTTCTAGGGTTTGCTTACACAACTTTTCAGCTTCATCAAATTGCATTGTTTGGACATGGGCTTCAGCCAAATACCTGGTAATACAAATCCCAAAAAATTTAATACAATATCAAGAGGTAACAAAACAACAACAAAAAAGGCTACCTAACTGCACGGGTAAATGGAGACTGGAGAGTATGACATGCTAGCTAATATCCTACACTAAACCCCAAAATTTCAACATCATTGTCATAAGCAGCATTTTATTTAGATTAAACTGAATATATCCACAAAACTAACACTATTTATTGTCATTTTACTTACTGAATTAGTTTAGTCATCTCAGCAAATACAAAGAGCTTAATAATATCCTTCAAAAAAAAAAAAGAGCTTAATAATACTATGATATCCTCATACCCGGAACTGAAAAGCATCAAATTTGCTCCCACCAACTTGAAAAACAAGACCTTTTAAAAAAGAGTAACCTACAGCACAAGGCCCTTTAACTGATCCCAAGTATCTCAAGTCCATTAAAATTTTAATCACATTGTCCTAACCACCATTCTTTAAGTGCTTTATTTTGTAAAATAACAATCTTATATCTTTATGAAATATCACAAATTATTAAAAGAAACAGACTAATTTAAATATAAAAATAGACCTAATCATCAAATAGATTAAACTAGTCACTGAATGAAATTAAACTAGTCACTATCAGGCTAAATCTGTTTTTAATATAGAAATTGTCATTGCCTTATTTTAATTTAAAAGTAGACGATCTTTTGCAAGACTAACTCATGAAATATATATTCTTATATCATACTTTATAATAATATAATTACGCATGATATTGTTCATTTTCCTGACCCAACTTTTTATAATTAGCACATTCCCTCCTCCCAATATTTTTCTAGCCCCTGCTCAAAAGATTCAAAATTGAAGTCTTTAACTAAGTAACAAAAATACAAAATACTATCCGCCATAAAAAAAAATAACAGCTACATCACCCAAATCTCATCATAATCATCACATACGTATAATCTTCAAATCAATTCTTCAATCATATTTCCTCCATTCTTTTTAATTGCAATATTTTGATGTTACATTATTGACAATTCACCATTTGACCTTCTATATTAATTTATAGTAATTCGAAAACATAGTCAGGTGGGATTTTATTTATTCATCTTTATATGTATTTTCTAAATCTTCAAATCACACATCTATACAAATATATTAAAAGACCTCCTAAACCAAGAACAATGCCACCATGTTATATACACTAAAGTCTTGCTCAATAAACCAAGTACTTCCTGCGTTTCAAATTAAATGCAACAATTCTATTTTTTCACTATTCACACTTTTCACTCTAATTAAGTCTAATTAAAGTTTGTGACTTGTACATAATGAAATATGAAAGAAAAACATAGTGGAGTAGGATCTTCTTATATTCGTCTCGTAATTTTTATAATTTTTACTTTTATGTAATTATAAACATTTGTGGTCAAATAATGACTCAACATATATATAAAAAGGATTCAAACATGTATTATCGTTCATAGCACCTCAATTTTAACCACTAGACCCAACGCATCTTTGGTTATATAAGAGTCAGTTTGTTGCATTTAATTCGGAATAGAGGAAGTATATTTGATGTTATCATTTCAAAGTAAAATATTAAAAAATGAAAACTATAATTACGCAAAACATAGCCCGTGCCTAAAAACCAGTTAAAATAAATAAAAAGACCAGAATTCTATAAGAAACTAACCTACAAGTCTCAGCAACACGAGGATCAGAATCCCCAAGAGTTTGAATCTGAATACTCAACCCATCTTTATAACAATGAACAGATTTATCAATCTGACCCAACATAGAATGAGTATCACCCAATTGCATAAACCCAGAAAAAGCAGCCAAAGCATGATCTGATCCTCTAGAAACATCTGGAACTTTAATAGCACGTTCAAGTACAGGAATAGCTTCATCAAATCTTCCTAAACTACAATAAATAGCAGCAACAACATGAAGACTCATAGCCAAATCCAAACAAGGTTCTCCATCAATAGCACATCTTTCAAAAGACTTTGAAGCTCGTATAGCAAAATCAAGGGCTTTAATTGGGCCATCACCAGAAGCGATTGTATCTCTAGCAAGTTTAAGAAGAAATGGGCCTAGATCTGGGTTATCAAGAGAGGATTCATCTAAGTTGAGCCCAAGTTTTGTTGGGTCGGAAGATGGGGATGGTTTTTTTTTACCGGAGCTCCGATCAGGGGAAGGTTTGGCCCGGGAAGATGAAGGGGATGGTGATGGAGGACGTTTGGGTTGTGGAGATGGAGAGTTTAGGCGGATCTGAGGAGTGGTGGTGGTGGTGGTTTGTGCGGTGGAGAGAGAAAGTGTTGGTGGTGGAGTTTTGGCGGAGACTAAACCTGGCATTTTTTTTTTTAATTAGAGGAGAGAGAATGGAGGAGTTGGTTTGGTGGGAGTGATGTGAGGTAGAAGAAAATTGGTGAAAGTGAAGAGAAAAAAGAGAAGTTATGGTATGTAGGAAGTTTTTTTTTTTTTTTTGGTTTGTTTCGTAATAAACTGCCTACTTTTAAATTAAAACCGGTTATTAGGTTGGGCTATGTCTTGGATAATAAAAAATTTCATTTATTGATATAATACTTATGATAATAACACTAAATACAACTCAGCCTAGTGGTTAGAACTTTAGTATATGTACTTGAGGTCTCGGGATCAAATAATATATTTGTTAATAGATTACCTAATGGTAAGTTCAATATTAAATAGAAAATTAGTTTAATAGTGATTAGGTTAATTTTTTTCGATGACTAATTAATCTAATTAGTGACTAAGGGACTATTCTCCCCACCTTATTTTCAGTTCATTTAAGTTTCAGCTTTGGACAATACTTTTACTCTCACATATCACTATTCATTTCAGTTCAGTTCAGCTATTTTATGCCGAAAAGAACAGGACCTATGTAATGATTTTATACTTCTTTTGTTTCATAATACTTGATATATTTTCCATTGTGAGAAATTTCACATTACTTGCTACACTTTTTTTTTGGGTAATAAATTTTCTCTATCTTTCTTTTCTTATATGGGTTCCTTTTCTTTTTTACTCTCTACCTCTTTCTTTTTCAAAAATTACTTACAAATCCGTAAATTAAAAAGTATAACGAGTAATATTAAATGAATAAAGTATTAAAATTAAACCATTGTTTAATAATTTTTGTATCTTTTTGATTTGTTGTTGGGAATTTGGGAATAGGGGGGGGGGGGGGGAAATATAGAAAGGTTGGGGATTGGGGGAGATTTGGGAATATGGAGGTTTGACAAGTCAGAGACTGGAGATAACAGCTATGAAATTGGGTAGATGTTGGGGAATGATTGGGTTTTATTAGGGGTAAAGTGACCAATTCAGAATAGTTGTTTTTTTTTGGGTTAGAAAAGGTATGTTTCTGCCTTCTTGTGAGTGTATTTTTTATTGTTTTTGTAAGGGTGAGTACTTTAAGGAAGTGTAAGCATCTAGCATGTGAGTTTGGGCTTGCTTACGAAGCTTTAAGGTCATTGGATTTTGGGTCAAAGTTGGTGAAGTTGAAAATAAGCTTTGAGGTCATCGTTATTTTATATTCCATCCGTTTCATTTTAATCTACACACTTACACTTTTTACACATGTCAATATAAAACTTTGGGAACATATATCTTTAGTTTTGTATTTGTTAAAATTATAAAAAATACATATTAATAAAATACATACTAAGACGAATCTAACAAGATCCCGCATGACTATGTTTTTATTCACGTATAAATCACAATCGAAGGTCAAAGTGCAATTTGTGAATAGTGTAAAATGTCAAAGTGTGTAGATTAATATGAAACGGAGGGAGTAAGTTTGAAGAACACTTAACATGTAACTATGCAAGTAAGTAAAATTAAGAATGTCGATCGCCAAAAAAAAAAAAAAAATTAAGAATGTCTTCCCCTAAAAAAAATGACTTGGCCTACTTGTGTGCCTATGGCCCTATGGGGTTCTTTAACAACAAACAACATGTTTGTCTGTCATACCATTATGACGACATGTCTGTCCGTCATACCATTATGGATATACAACGCACTGACGCCACTTTCTAATAGTGTAAAATTATGAAGGTAAATTGTCAGGAAGTTGCTCCAGCACATGATCTAGTTAAATCCTACATAATCTCTGGTTATCCTTTTACTTATCATTAGTTGCTTTGTTTGTTGCTTATTTCTTCTCTTGTGTTGTCAAAAAGAAAATTGACAATTATGTAAAATACTCCTTCTAATTGAACATAAACTCCATTATTATTTTTAATGAGCAATTGGCTTCCATTGTAATTTATTGTATGTATTAAAAAAAAACTAAAATGTTAAGAAAACAAATTTCTTAACTAGAATACATGAACCAATCGATCATGTCCAAGAGTTGTAATAGTGAAAGATGTACAAACTCTAATAGTTTCTATGTTAATTTCCCCTATTGTGAAATCAAACTAATGAATGTATCATGACTTTAGTCTTGGGTTGGCATCCAAAATAGAAAAGAAATATTTTTTGGGTACAATGCATCCAAAATTTCATCTAAAGAATACAGTTTTTGTACAATACATCCAAATTTTCGTCAACAATACATGAAAAGGAAACATAGATCAATAGATAAAATTAAATTATGATAAACTTTACATAATTGTTTCATTAAAGGACCACCTTATTCAGAAAAAAATAGTTTTCATGGATTTATACACTTCCCATTTTTCTCCATCCTATACATGAAGATCTTACCTACTTGATTTCTACATCTAATGCCTTTGAGCACCAAGGAATAGAGGTTGAAACTGTTGGATAGAGTTATGACAATACCCGTCCTTCGACACGAAAAGGGCAGGAGACGATGTTGAATTAATCAGTACAGAGATGTACAAGGTTAAGATGAAAATCCACCATTATTATCACAAAGTTAATCATGCAATAGGAACTTGCATTGCTAATGCATTATAAGTTTAAACCTGGGTTTCCAGGTCTAGTTGATGCAGCTCCCATACCGGCAACATGGTCTGATATAAGCTCGGGATTATCTGTCATCTGATCCCTTTTGGGGAACTTTGTTACCATTAACCTCCTTTACAAGCTCATCAATTTTGCGAAATTGAAATGGCCATCTCGCATTGTACAAAAACTGCCGCAGATCGAACCTGTTGTCCTCTGGTGAATAGCTCTTCATAGAAATATAAATAACAATATCACGTGAGGATTTACAATCAACAACGTTATTGTCGTCCAAGAAAACAGCAATTTCAAAAAATACAGTTGATCACTTAAAAGATACCTCTGCATGGTAGGAAGGTGTAAGCACTGTCATCTTGTGTCGATTGATGGAATAGTACTTAAAGAAGTATTTCACTTTTTCGCCGATCTCTGACGGTGTCAATTTTGAACCCCACTCTAAGCAAAGCCTCTGCAAGATATAGAATATAAAAGGATAGCAAAATACATCACTTTCTAATTTACCAAACTTTACAAATCGGAGATGAACTACCAAGTTTTTTTCTTCCAGATTTCAATGTGTATAGTTTTTCCTAATAGCTACACTTACGCTTTGTTTAGAAGAGTGGAAATAGAGAGAAAGGGAGGGGAGGAAAAGGGATGGAACTTCGGAAACAAGTTCCCTTGTTTAAATAAGGGGTGGGGGGGAAGGAAGGTGAGGGAGAGTGAGGAATCTCCCCTCCCTCTTTAATAAACACCATCTCTCCAAAATTAGAGAAATTGGGAGGGAAATGAAACTCCACCTTCCCCTCCTTCTTCTTCCTCCCCTTCCTCCTCTCTCCCTCCCCTTCCTTTCCCTTCTATATTGCTACCCAAACAAATTGTTAGGGTGCATTTTCTTCACCTTATTTTTCCTAAACGTATCTGAACTTGTTGAAACTCGTCGGAACTTATTGGAATTTATTTTAAAAGGTGGGAACTTATTGAAACTTGTTTTATAAGGTGGCAAACTTATTGGAACTTACTTCATAAGGTGGGGACTGGGGAACTTATTAGAACTAATCTTAACTGATTTGAACTCAATAGACTTGAATCTTATTTTTGCAACTTGAACAGATTGCACCCTTTAACAAGGCAATAACATACGGCGTTTCTTTTGATGACAATTATAACGATTGTCAATTTATTTACTTCCTCCGTTTCAAAATAGATGGTACATTGTGATTAAAACGGACTCCTAGGCAAAATTTCATAAGTATGTTTAAGTAGTATAAAGGGAGGTAGATTAATTCTAGTGGTCCCATGTGAAAAGGAGGGAGAAAGAAAAAGTTGGGGACCACATGTATTAATTAAGTAAAATGGTAAAAGTGTAAGGCAAAAGTTACTAAATAAGGAAAAAAAAACAATGTATCATCTATTTTGAAACACCCATAAATAGACAATGTATCATCTATTTTGAAACGGAGGAAGTATTAATTTGGTCGTGAAAGCAAAGACGGATGATCTTTTCAGCCATGTAGTAAGTTCCAATGATTCAAGAGAAAATGCTTTCATATTCTTAGCCTAATTGCTTGAAGATATAAGATTACTAGCTATATTGAATGATGCATGAACAATGTGTTCTTCAATATGTGGCAAAAATAGTACATACCATGAACATGGATACTGGACCACACATGTGAATTTTACGCAATCTTCCATAAACCGAGAGCTCCTCATATGTCATTCCCATGTCTACTTCATCTAGCTGTAAGCAAATTAACATGACATGGAGCAATCAAGAATCAACAATTTTAGAATATATTCTTTATTTTTCAGTCTCTCCAAAAGAAGAGAAACAAAAAGCTACTCAGGGTGTATAAAAGTTGAAAAAGTAGAACAAAGAAGTCTACAACAGTCCACCTATTAGGTTAATCAACAGTCCACCTATTAGGTTGATCAACAGTCCACCAATTAGGTTGATCCTATGAATCATTGGCTAGTCCCAAATCAATAGGATTTCATGTGAAGAGTAGTAGTTGAATAACTTAACATCATTGACAAAGGATGTCGATCTTCTTAGGCTAACCAAGCAGGGGGGGGGGGGTGTAAATAGTAAAGTGTCAACCAATTAGGTTGAACCTACGAATCTATGATCATATGGCAACCTGGACATGACAGAATCCATATTGCTGGCAGCAAAGTAAAGCTATATATTAATGGATGTTAAGCATGTTGTCAAAATACAAAATTACATGCACGAAAATATATGCTAAAGAGTCACCTGGGTGTAATTAGAGCGTATTGGCTCCAGTTCAGCAGTTGGTGGAGCAGCTTCAACCTCCGCCAAGGAAGAGTAGCCAAGATGGACAGCTGCCCACCGCAAGAATGCTCGAAGATCCATCTTACTGATACTTCCAATAGGATTTATGTCTGCTGAGCTACAATCATACTAAGAAACATAGCCAAAGCATTAGAAACACAATCAATGGTCGATCTATGATGGCTGACAATATGCATCAACCCACAATCTCCAATCAGATAGATACTTTAACGTCATTCATAATTGGTTAATTTGGTCAAAAGGATGATGATTAGGGTAATAAGCTATACCGATAAGACATGGGCTTTTGATGCAGGACAAGATTACCTTCGTTAAGTAACCACGCAATGCCTCGTCAACGTTGGAGCTACCAAGGACAAGATAAAACCCTGCTTTGTTATGAACCCAAGGCATAAGTGACGCCAACATAAAGGCTAGCACCATTCTGATACGAGCTTGAATGTTCTGCAGCCCTAAGTTTTCAGCATTTGATCCTCCATCAACCTGAATTACAGCCAAGACATATTAAATGTCAATCACCTTCACTAGTACAATTTAAAACAGTAGGTAAAATGCACTAGTGTAAAAAACTGGCTTAAGAGGAGGGGTATTCTAGAAAGTTCCATTGTAATTCACAAAAGAACTCGGAGAAGGAGAAGTCAAATTAAATATCGTGAAGAGGTTCCCTTAGTTGCTTTTTCAAAATTTGGGACTTGGGAGAGAACAAGCCTCTCGAAAGGTTGTGTTGATCTTGATCAGTCCATTAAAATGTTTTCGAGAAATTCTAATTAAATTCAAGTTCTTCTTCTTTTAGTTTTGTCCTAGCTTTGCACTGAACTAACAATAAATCATAATTCACAGAAATTGCATCAGAAACAGTATTAATCGGCAGGGAGTCCAGAATTCAGCACACATTACATCATTTACCCTCATTGTCTCTTCTTTTTTTTTCCCTTTTTGTTCACAGGAATTTAGTAATTATACCTTATAGCGAGGGCGTTTTCCTGTTAGTGTCTGAAATAAAGTTAGTAGGGCTGAAATAACACCATCTATGCAGACATCAAGATGCCAGGACCCAATCTCGTCTGCAAGAATTTTGGCGCGTGATCTTGTGTCTTCTGAACTGCAAAAAAACAAATCCTAACAATTGATATAGTATTAAGCAGAAACAAAAGGGCCAACCAGTAAGAATCTTGGGCACATTATGTAGACAGCCTTACTCCAAACCATTGACATGTGACGTTTCATGAACTGCTATTTTTCAATTTAAAATGGTTGTAATCAATTTAGGATGAAAAAAACAATATGCTCAAATGTTCATCAAACTCATTTTTTTGCATACTGTCAAAATGCAATGTCTAAGTCAATTTTGACATGAAGTTATTGACTACATTACCAGAATATAGCTCAAGAATGTATCCTAGATAAATGGTATTTGAAATTTTTAATCATGCATGAAGCAGCATTTCAACAACAGAAACTAATTATCACATATTTGAAACTGAAGTAATAATTAAGCACACATCTTGGCACTAGTATGTTGCACAAAGCAAAAGGACATTGCTTGACCCATAGGATAGTGAATTGTACCTATTTTCAGTTCCCATGAACACAGTGTATAATATGCGTTTCGCAAACTCCTTGCTATCAGTTGGAAATTGGCCATCAGGATACTGGCCAATCCTTTTCGCGTCAGCTTTTATCCGTTCATCCCCATTGTGAATTTCTGAATACCAACAATCACAACCATTTTTAATGGACCAAAGCAATAAATAATAATCAAAAAAATAGAAACATTATGGCATCTAATATTTTAGAACAAATGTGTCCTACTAGTATCATGTCACTCAGAACAATAGATTCAGAAGGGAAACTTAAACATGAAGAGCAAATATATGATTCTAAGTTTTAGAAATATGCTGGGAAACTTGGAGTTTGGTCCATAAAGAATTGATACAGAAATCGATAGGTAGGTTCATCATAAAACTCACCTTTAACAACGAGCTGACACATGCACCCAACTATTGCAGCAACAGAGGAGCTATCAGCACCACCAGAAAGGGGAAGCAAGAAACCAGAAGCTCCACTTCTTCTTAAGTAGTCCCATAACCAGCAAGCAGGTCCAAAAGCTATCTCTTCCTCGGGTTTATGATACCTAATCTAGAAGTCATCATTGTATCACCTTAAGACAAATATATACAGTATACACAGCCTACAAATTGGTAAGTTTAATATGCTGTACAACAGTAAAGATAAAAGTCTCCACCCATATTAAATATTGGAGAAACCAGAAAGACTCCCTGACAGAAAAAAGTTCAAATTGGGGTTGTAAATGACTAAACCAAATGTCTTAGCAAACTATTCTTTAGTATTTATATAAAGTTTTAAGCTAGTCAACTATGAAACCAGAATTTTATTAAAAAAAGCTTCTTTCAAACTGTAGTAGAGGTGATAAATTGTTGGGTGCACTAAAAGAACATTCCAAGGTATCTAAATGGCCAAGAATTCATGCTAAAGGCCACCGCAGCCCAAGCCAGTGAAAATCAGGCCAGGATAAATATCGGGCCATTCATCAAACTGCATGAAATTAGCTGAGTCAGACAGGCCATATCCCCTGAAAACAGCCTGATAATTTGAGGTGCAGTCATGATGCATATTAATACCCGAAATCCGAGGCCATTAAAGAAATTGGATGGGTTTTCAAGAGCCCTTTCCCATGGTAAAGTAAGACTCCACATGTTCTAACCTCCCCATTCCCATTCTAGGTGGGAACTTCATCACATGCATCAGGTGATACAGGAGCATCTAGCCATCTACTCTAACTCCTTAGAACAAGACTTACTCGGGAGGTTCTTGTGCAAAAGTGAAGGCGCCTAGGGAGTTTAATTTCCTTTTGTGTGAATCAATATTCTTCATCTTCTTTTGGAGAAGATCAAATGGGAGAGAAGGAAGAAGGCATATCCACAAGTAAGATAACAACTTTTAATGAAGCTTTGAGGCATCATTTGGTATACTTCAGCACAAACTGGATTTCAATGTCTGTAATCGTTAAGCGAATTTAGAGCACTTATTAGTGCCACAAATGAAGCCATTTCCAGAGCTCAAAAGAGATAGCAACAGCGGCTGAAACAAGAGCATAACAGTGGCAGCAGCAGTACTTGGAAGTAAAACTTTGAATATTTTAGAGCCATATCAGGTCTGCATTGGCTGGCTTCATTAGAGGTTATTTGAGCATGATTTTACAGATTTTACAGAACTTACAAATTCAATTTTGTGGCCAGTCAGCCGCTAAAGACAGAAATCAGCATAAGCAGCAGCTGAACTGATGGTTAGGATTATGAGTTTTGATGCTTTAAGCATTTATTTTATACTGTGAAACCTAATTTCTGGAGTTAAAACCCTAAACATCCCGTTTCAATCAAATGACTTTAATTAAGGCTTTTAGAAGGGAGAATCATTAGCAGCATAAGCATTAATAGAACAGCTTTTCAATGCTGGAACAGTAATGGCAAAAAAGAAGATACATGAAGGGTTGTTTTGTATCATCTGATATTCTGAGCTTATGGTGCATCACAAGCTTATAGCAAGCTAAGGGTTAAGTTTCATTATACTTATAATTAGGCTAATTACTCAAGGTTACACCAATTTTTAATTATGGTTACTTAAAATTAGTGCTAATTACTTAAGGGTTAAGTATCATCTGATATTCTAGATTGCAAGTCGTACTGGGAGCTCAAGATTTGCTAATAAAAGAAGCAATGAGCTCAGAATCAACGAAGCACTACTGACTACCTAGTATCTACCACGCCTATACTTCATTACAAAAATACAACATCTCTAGATGAAGGACTAACCTCAAGTGGACATGAAATAGGTTCTTCCAAATGGAATGATTGGCAAAGCTTGTAAGGTGCTTTAACAAACGGGACTACTGGTTTGCAGCTTGCCTGCTCTTGAGAAGAACTTGTACAGCATCTAAGGCTACAAATCTGTTATAAGCATACACAATGATCAAATTGGAACAATCAAGCACAATGTCAAACAATAATGTGCATGTTATACACATTTTATTAGTCAAAAGAAGGAACCCCAAAATAATAGCAAAAAAAGCAGGTAACTAGGTAAGAATCTAAAAACCAAATAATCGAACTTACAGCATCAAGGTCCACTTGAGCAAATACAACCTCCACATCTTTCAATGAAAATTGGGAGCCTTGAGCAACCACATCTCCATTCATAACAACGCAGCAACAACCATCTATCACATCAATTAAAAAAACAACTACTTTAAACAACTAGAAAAAAAGTAGGAGTTAAAATTTAGATATTTTACTGTAAAACCAACACAAAGGAACAACAAACAGAAGAAAAAAAAAATACCATAATATAAGCGTCCACCATCACAACCCTGTTGATTACTGTACATGTAAAGTCCACCACGAATATGTGTAGCACCTTTAAAAGCATGCATACGAACATCAAGTTTTCTTAGTTGATGATGACTTCCACTAGCATTCATAAATACTTCAACACCATTTAATGCAAGCTCAGCATGAGGTGGAACTGGAACAAATAACTCCTCACAAATTTCAGCAGCAACAGCTCTGACACGAAAAAAAATGTACTAATAATTGTCAAACGAAAACTAACAAAATATAATAGAACAAGTTTATTTATAGAAGACAAAATATCTCGAGAATATATAAGCACACATCAAGATAAAATGACGTTTAACGTACGTGTCTTTGAACTTAATGTATCCATAACCAAAAGGCACTGTCTCTTGCGATATAGCATCCGCAATAAGGAGAGGTAGCTCAAAATCCACCATCTTGTCTTTCTGCTTCCATGTAGTAAACCAACGCAGTTCTCTGTAATTACCATCATTGGCCAGCCACATCTTTGGTCGGATCATGATAATTTTTCTGTTCATACAAAGAACTTGGCAATTATAACGTTCTGAACCTCTAAAAATAGGCATCCCAAAGCTACATAACATTCCATCTGTCCAGTCCTCAAGCAAAAGTTCCTTCAAGCACTCCCATCTGCAATTTTTTCACCAAGTGTTACAAGCTAATGATTTTCACAAAACACATGTTACAAACTAAAAACTCGAGATCCCATCATCATTCAAATAGGAAGATGCATTAAAAGACATAAAATGTCTGCCAAAATAATATTATGCTCTCTAAATTTCATTCTCTTAGTGCTATTTAGGCTCCGTTTGGTAGGGTGTAAAACGTTTTCCCGGAAAACTGTTCTCCTCTATTTTCAGTTTTACATTGTTTGGTTGGCAAAAGAGTGTAAAACCATTTTCCCTTGGGGTAAAAAATTACTCTCCCAATAATGGAAAACCATTTTCCTATCAAAATGAAGGGAAAACTATTTTCCTTATCTCTCTTATACATCCTCTCACTACCTCCTTACTTTCCCTTTCATTTTCCTTTCATTTCATCATTTTTCTTACATCGAACCAAACAACGGAAAACTAATTTTGGAATTGCGTTTTCCATTGTAAATTATTTTCCATGAAAATCATTTTACACTGACAATATTTTACGCCCTACCAAACGGAGCCTTAGTAATATATAAATCATATGTTAGGAGTTGTGAATATCTATATATTCTCCAAATCATAGTATTAAATCTTGGCCACATCCCTTCATCTCGACCACATTGTGAAACTTTTCTTTTTAGTTCTACAACATCCGAGATAGTAAGATTGCCACAGCCATAAACCTTCTACATTGACAGTAATAGTGGTTCATAAACCGTGAAAACGACAAACATACATACTTCCTCCGTCTTATATTACTCGCTATACTTCTCAATTCGCTACACTTCTCCATTCACGGAGAAGGAAGAGGTAGAAAGTTAAAAAGAAAATTTTTGGAGAAGGAAGAGGTAGAAAGTAAAAAGAAAAAGGACTCACTCATGTGAGAGGAGAGAGATAGAGAGTGTTTATTGTCCAAAAAAGAAGTGTAGCAAGTGTGAAACTTCCAACAATGAAAACTGTAGCGA
This sequence comes from Beta vulgaris subsp. vulgaris, assembly GCF_026745355.1. Classification (NCBI taxonomy): domain Eukaryota; kingdom Viridiplantae; phylum Streptophyta; class Magnoliopsida; order Caryophyllales; family Amaranthaceae; genus Beta; species Beta vulgaris. Next base: position 1,675,862 of record NC_079206.1, on the reverse strand, counting down.
GTATTATGAAACAGGAGGAAGTAGTAAAATAGATTATCGACTTGTCACCCTAAACTAGAATCCCTCCTTCCCCCCCACAAGGAACTACTTCCTCCAGTTGTGTGATTTAAACTGATGCTACATTAAATTTCTGAAAGTTAGTAAAGTAATAAAAGCCATTCATAAGATAAAAAAGAGATATATTGAGGGAATTAAAAAGGGAAAGAGGGAAATTACCCATGATTGATAGTATCAAGTTCTAAGAAATGATCTTCACAGCCATAACCAGTGATTTCGAGCTCAGGGCCTAATCGAATGGCAGCACCAGCAGCTTTAGCCTTAGAAATAGAATCTTTGATATTCTTCAAATTACAGTCGAAATCCATTGCCCATTGATTCAAATTGCATGTTGCTACCTTCAACAACCTCATCTTTTCAATTCTAACAAAACACCTTTTTCTGATGATATTATGCGCAATTTACAATAACGTAATCCAAGGGGAATTCAGCGGATTCACAAAATCTGGATTGTGTTGAATTCTTACTCGTATATCTTACGGTAAACTGCAGACTTCAAATCTTAGAACTTAAACAGTATAATTGGTCGGATTTCAGACGCCATTGAAGAAGAGCATTAGTCTTCTGAGTTCTGATTGAGTTCGAGTGAGGAGAAGAAGAGGAGAGAGGAAAGAGGAAAAATAGGATCACGTGATATCTTGAAAAAAAAAAAAAAAAAATGTTGCACTTATGAGTTATGGTTGCCAGTTGTACATGTGTAACTTTATTGAACTACAACTTTTTCTGTTGATTTTTTCTTTTCTATTTTAATACTTTTTTTTTCTTTGGCATGTACTCTTTTTTTTTTTTTTTTGAAAGAAGGCATGTACTCTTAAAATATACTTTTCTTTTTGAGATTTTTTTATGTCAGCTTTTCTTATTTACTAGAAGAAAATATAAATATTAAAAACGTAAAGTAATATTTTTCTGATTTACTTTTACAAATTGAGTCATGAAAAATAAAATAATTTTTTCCCAGATTTATTTTATTGTTTTATTTTTTGCCGAATCCATGCCGTACCCGTTTTTTGAAAATTTGATTTTACTTTGGTCCTAAATAAACCTTCAATTTTATAGAATCGTCGAAGAAAATCTTCAATTTCTTTCCTTCAAAATTAAGGGGTGTTTGGTTCATATAGTGGTATAGGTTTGGAATCAGGAATGAAATCAAGGTGGTATAGGTTTGGAATACCTAATATCATGTGTTTGGTTTTAGGGTCGGTTCTCCTCACCTTATTTTCAGTTGACTTGTAATCGGTTCAGTTCATTTCAGCTCAACTATCATTTCTTAGTTATAATTTTGATTCATTTCAGTTCAATTCAGTTCAGTTCAGTTTAATTCAGTTGCAATGAGTTCGGTTCAATTATTTTAAGTCGAAGAGAACAAACCCTTACTTGGGAATGAATTTTTTTCTTCTATTTGATACCTTGAGCCTTCAGGTATTGGTATGAGACATACCCACCTCCCCCTTGGGTTTCTAAACTCCGTACCTTATGGATTTGAGGTATTAGTTTCAAATCTATTAATTTTGTAAACAAATACTAGGTATGGAGTGGATGAATATGGACATGTAATCTGCAATCCGTGATTTGTAATTTGAAGAGAGAATTAACAATTTCATTGTAATCGTGAAATTTCTAGTTAGTAGGGTTACAAACTTCTCCTCCTAGATTTATGTTAGAATGAGTACTTGGTTTAGTTATTGTTTGGAATGGAATTCAACTAAAATATTGTGAACATTAATATTTTAAAATAACAATACCGATGAAAAACTATAAGTTATTTGTAACGCCCCGACTACTAATTCACTATTTAAGATAACCTAATTAGCAGCGGAATACCTATTTAGTCGAGGCATTACTGCCGCACCTTCGGTTAGGAAGGTGCAAGGCTACAATCATATAAACTATTTAAACATTAAGAGATATAATAGTGATAACTTAGACATTTTATTATAATAAAGTAGACAACGTTAACGTTTACTTGACATAACAACGATAACTCATATCAAAGCATATGGTCTTACATTCTAGTTAAGTTAACCTTACAAGTTAGTAGCACTAATACTAGATGATTTAATAAGGTGGTAATCCTTGCCACTACGCAGTACCATCGTCCCAGCAGTACCTAAAACATAAATACAAAACGTTATGAGCCGAGGCTCAGTAACAAACTACCCTAGCAACGTAAACTCATTTCAACTCATTTTATTTACAAAACAGGGGAAAGAATAATTCAAACATTTACGAAAACAAAATTCATTCAATTCACTTTAATTGTCCATGATTCCATTTCATCAGTTTTTACTCTGGTTGATGTACGTCAGTCAGTGCTGGGACGTCTCCCAGTATGTGTATGCACCACTGTGCAAGGGCCTTGGCCCCGGGCATTGCCCTACACCAGTAAACAGTAGTGGGCCAGTGCCCCAGTAAACAGTATCGGGCCAGTGCCCCAGTAAACAGTACGGTACGTGCACGACCTTCAGTCAGTCAGTAGGTACAACCAACCAGTTCTTCCACTTTACTTTATCATGTTACGTTTCTTTTATTTTAACGGTGATCAGTGTAATACAGTAACTTCCATCAATATTTCATAAACAATATCATTTTCAGTGATCAGTATACCTCTGTAATTCAGTATCTTTCAGTCTTTTAAAATTGTATAAATCTCAGGATACGTAATCAAAACATGTAATAATATTCCCGCAACTCAAAAACACATGTTCATAAATCATCATTTCAGTAGCATATTATAAAAACGCATTTCAAAGGAACGGGTACCAGCAGTAGTTGTTACCTTGATTGCAGAATAAATAATAATAATCCTCTTCTTACGTCCTTGATATCGTCCTTACTGAGCTCCGAGGAACGAGTTCTTTTAAGTTTCAAAACGAGTATTTTGTAAGTTAGAAATTAATAGAAAATATTAATATAAGTGCTCCTTAAGTATGATTCTTAGTTTATAGTATTGTTTATATAAGTTATAAAGTCTAACTTATTAAACGATTACGTAATATATTGAAGTTATAATAGTTTATCCAATCCTTTAAACTTATTTCTATAGATATTACTTAAAATTCGAATTAAAAGTATTATCCTTCAATTAGTCATATTATTATGTTATAAGTTTTACAACTTAATAGTGCACTCATATAAGTTAGTTACTTATTAAAATTAGAAGTGACTATAATTTTTAAACTAGTTTAGAAATATATAAGGAAGCATGTTATAACTTAAATAATTTAAAGTTTGACTATTTATGTTTTTGTAGGACTAACTGTAAATAACATTTGCTGAACTTAGCTAACCTATAATTTATAAGTGACTTGACTTAGTTATAAGCTTGCATTATCAACACTATTATTACATAGCCAAAAGGGTTTAATAAATTAGGAAGTTAGTATATATAAACATTATAAAGTCAACATTTTAGAAAACAATTGTAAAACATTAGACTCACCTCAAAAACAGAATACACACGCAGGGGAAGGGGCTTGGCGTCGCGGCAGGGGTCCGGCGAGGGCAGCGTTCCGAGGCGGCGAAGGCGACAGAAGGGCGGCGAGCAGCAAGGCGAGTGTGGTGGTGCTGTGCAGTTCGCGAAAGAGGAGAGAGAATGGGCGAGAGTGCAGGGGGGTCGAAGGGTGCGCGAGAGAGGAGGGCGACGGTGGTGCTGGGCGCGACTGGGTGCGGGTAGGTGCGGCTGGGTGTGGGCTCGCCAAAGGTGGTCGGAAATTGGGACGGGGGTGGCTGTAAGGTGGTTGTGGTGGTGGCCGAAAACAGAGGAGGGAAAAGATTGAATTTTTGTTTTCAAATTCTTCCCATTGATTGTATTTCTTTTCTGTATTTTGTTGTTGATTTTGTGCTTGAAAAACTCATTCATTCCTCCCTATTTATAGAGAAACTTCCATCTCAGTAGATGAATTTCAGAATTTTAAATTACAAAAACCATTCAAGAAAACAAGTGGCTAAATTCAGTAGTTTTGAGAAAAACCAGTGGTTTAAGGGTGGTTGAGAGAGTGGAAGCTGAATTAAATTTACTGAGATAGTTTTTGACTTGTTGAGAAATCTCCATTCTTGTCCTTCCACGTATGGAGGAGGAAGAAGATGGAGTTATTGCTTTCCTTTTGTGTTTTCTGATTTTTGGAGAAGAAAAGTGCTAGGCCTTTTTTGTTTTGTTTGGGCCCCAAAGGATTTGGTCATTGGGTCCATCAAAATTTTTAACCTTAAGTCCTACATCATTTACAAGATTGATGCTAAATTTAGTAACTTAATTTATGAGCTTCATTAACCCAAAATTACCAAACAAAATAGCTTAGAAATTAACTTAGAAATTTTTAATTACTAAATTTGGATCGTTTTTAGTTGATTAATTACGATTAGTTATTAATTAAATAATATTAAAACTTGGGGATATTACATTATTGTTTGGAATTAATTTCTAACCTCAAAACTAGTAAATCTTAATCAAGAATAATTGAAGTAAGATTTTTAGGAAATTTGATTGAATGAATAAAATAAAGCAAGACGAGGGAGGAAAATAGCTTAGATAGAGAGAAACACGACTAAATGGGGGAAGGGGCATGCTTCCATGTTTGAAAACTTTTTAAAAAATCTTCTTACAAGTTTGCAAAAATTTATAGTCAAGTACTATAACACTCAATTTTGAATTCTAATGCTAAAACTATCAAATAACTTTAAAAAAAAAAATCATATGAGTAACTAGGCTTATCCCGTACGAAGCATAGTTATGTGTTAACATCTTATACAATACAGTTTTATATTTTAAATTTAGTAGAATGACTATATTAGCGTTTACAATATGATAATCACTTCTTATGTTCTTTATTAGTCGACCCACTTTTTTAGGCACACTTGTCGAGACACTAGTTTGAACATCAATATCTATAAATACCAGCAAGAACAAATTACATAAGTTGATATTAATATACATGGAGACCAATCTAACATCTCATATGACTATAATTTTCCTTAAGTATAAATGAGAAGAGATAGTTCAAGTCATATATGCGAATCGTGCCAAGGTCTAAATGAGTCATATAATAACAAACAGAGAAATTATTATACAAGATATGCATGACTTTGTATAGGCTGTTCGGGTTTGCTGAATAAGATGGGCTATCGATTATGCCTCAAAACACTAGATACCGTGACAGGGTCTCCTTCGACGCTATTACAAGAGTAGGATATGTACATAAATTTACATGTGCGTTCTACTCCTCCGACTTCATATTGGACCACCTACTCAACGTCCTCCTCGACCCTTTACTCATTCGACAATTTCATTTACCCCAACACCACCTTCTTTAGCTATATAACCCCCACCACTAGGTCAATAGACGTATCAACGTAGATGGACAATTACTACTTTTAGATGACATTGAAGAGGCTCACAAGTTGTCACCCGTTCCTTATATGTAAAATTCAAGGGAACTAGCTAGGAACACCAATTAGCCTTCAGATTACGAAATCTACTTTTGTAAAATGTCACTAATAAGTATATTTTGTGTTATGTATATATACATGTTGTGTACAATATTTTGTTTGAAATTTACATATTCTTCGTCAATTAAGTGTGGATTGATCATAAGATTGGAAGGATGACTTAATAGTAGCTTGGATGTATGTGATGTTTTTAGATTAATGCAGGTTTTGGAGATTCTAATATCATGGTCAACAATGAATACACAGTTTTGGAAAAAAAATCACAAGAGAAAATTGCTAACTCCAATTAGAGATCTTATTGAAACCCCCGCTAATCGATTTAGCGGTTCCAACAAGATTAAAGTCACAAATTCACTTAACGATTTACTGAAAACAAACCGGTAATCAATAAACGATTTATGTCTGAATTTGAAAAACAACCCAAGCATCTCTATTCTACATAAATAGTATGGAGGAAAATAAATTCGGATATAACACAAAGTAAGAAATATTTTTAGTATTTTAGTATTATTCGAGTATTTTAACAAGTTGAGGAGAATACGCCCTAATAGTAAAACTCGATATCCGCGACCAGTGCTGAGTCGCGGACCCTCGTTAGTCTTTTATCTGCACTCACTCGCACATAACTTCTTTGTCAGCCCTAAAACCCCCCATTAAACCCTCCATAACCAGCAAACATTTCTTCTTTCCCCTTCCCAAATTCTTCCCTTTCTCCATTGTTGTCTGTTCACTCTTACTTTAAGAGAAATGGGTCGTTCCAAAGCACCTTCAAAGAAGCCACAACCTCGTGGTGTGGATTTCAAGGTTGACAATTTTGAGTTGTTCATTATAAAGAAAAGTTGTTCAATTTTATTGGGTTTATGCTTAATTTTGTTTTTTGTTTCCCAGAAATTTAAGAAGAAGTTGGGCAGGAAGCTACCCCCGCCTACTAATACTACCAATACTGAAATTAAAACCAAAGGTAACATATCAAATTACTCTATATTTCGTTTTTGTGATTTTTGTTTACATTCATAAATCATAGCAACCATATGAATTGTCAGTTACCATGTCTATGTTTATATTTTACTTTGATCTTAGAATGAGCAAAATAACAAATAGTTGCATATATTTGAGCTGCTGATGAAGAGATTAAGTATTGAATTTATGTGAGATATATGATTTCAAGCATTATACTGGAATTTGGACATGTTGATTAATGCTGGGAAATTTCCATAAGTATTTGGGGGTATATACATGCAAATATTGAACCTTTTTTATTTTTGTCAAATGTATATTTTTTTTTTTGGAGTGACCAACTAATTGAAAGTAGGTGACTTTCATTCTTTTTTGATGTCATGCTTCTGAATATCTCGCGAAAGTTGAAGTTTTGTTTCTGAAGAAGACACAAATTGCTCGATTATTTAAATTATGCTAAATATTATTGAATACATCAATGTTCTAAATGGGAATATAGAGTTGTTGTACCTTTTTTTCTTCCCCTTATTAGTGCTTGTGTTACTTCCAATGAAACAATGGCTTATTGTTGTTGATGACTGGTTCGTTTGTGATCTGATGTGTGGGCAGCTATAATTCTTCCCCAACAGAGTGTGGCTTTGGATAAGGCGGGGGTACCTGTGAGCAAGAAAGGCCTGACATTGAAGGAGCTGCTCCAGCAAACATCTCATCACAATGTCAAAGTTCGTAGAGGTTTGTGCCTGTTTAATAGCCTTTATTGTAAATAGAGGTCATAAGTACATTGGCGAGCTATAATAAAAGACAATGTCTCATAAATGTTGATTTGATTTTGGCATGGTGGACGAGCAACCGTACGCATAAGTTGAATGAAGATTTATTAGTTCCTTCTGAGTGCATATTATCGATAATTTAAAAAATGCAGTATATACAAATTTATCTAGCTCGGTAACTGCTAAAGTTTAAAGTTTATGCTGATTTAGTCTGGTTTATGCTCTGCCTTTTAGTAGAAATCAGATCACCAGCATTTTTTTTCTTAGTAGTAATTGTTTTCAGTGATTATAGTGCTCTGTGATATGATAATAGCATTTGCTTTTATTTGTTGCAGACGCATTGCTAGGTATTAGGGAGTTATTGCTTAAATTCCCAGCAGAGTTGAAATCCCACAAGAATCCTGTCATTGAGAAATTGCGTGAACGTATTAGTGATGACGATAAAGTAGTTCGTGAAGCACTGTATCAACTATTTAAGTCCATTATCCTTCCAGGATGCAAGGAGGTAACTTTATTTACTTGCTAATGCTATTAGTCTAGCTTGTAGTCCTAGCTGATTAGGTCTTTTAGCAATTAAGCTACTCTTCAGAATGTGATATGACATGATTATATTTTTTCTTATATATTAATCAAAAAAGATGGTCAAACTTTTTATAAGATTGACCACTTGAATAGCATATGAGTAAAACCTAGAAAAACAGAAGTAGTAGATAGTTATATTTCTTAAAGCTAATTGCATCCATATAGTAAAGTTACGTTTAATATTGCATTGATACCATGAAATGATCTACAATCTTAGTTTAATATTAGGAGGTAACTTATTATGTTGCATAAGTATTGTAGAGTAACAAATCTAATACGGAAATTGGATGAGAGGGAGTATATATCATGAGTATACCGAACGTATCCATATTTTGGATGCTTTATCTAGTTTGGCTACTCCCCCCCTTGTGTAAGGTTGGACCTGTGTTTGCTCCAGGGAAGCCCAATAATAGCCCTTCATAATTATGCCTATCCTAGATGAGCATTTGAATCCATGTTGGTGGCGTCATACCACTTGATCTCACCTGCCGGCTGAGTCATGGGAGAATGGAACTTTGAATTTTTTTATATTTGAAAATATGATATCTTTGTGAAATGTATTCTGTCTGTGAAATATGCTTTGAATGAGCTTGATATTTGCATATGCCAATTAGTTTAGGTATTGATGATGGATGTAATGGTGAAAGTCAAGGATCTATTAAGTCTTAACCCTAGTCAAAGTATCTCTTCACGTATGGAGATTATGCATGCTAAATGACTTTGGATTACTGTATCATATTAATAGGACAAAGAGAAAATTATGATAGGGAAAGGTGAGCATCAATAGTTTCTCACCATTGGGCTTGATTAAGTGGTCCTTCTAAGATTTTAAGCCTGGAACCGAACTTCTTACTCCTGGTGTATCTTTACGGTAAAAGGAGACTAATGCTTGTCTTGTGAAGCTTTAGACTTGGCTCAGCATATTGGGGTTAGCAGGAACTAAAAGGACGGCGAACTGACTCCATTCGGCTATCATGTCATACTGTAATCAAATTATTATTACATAATACTAGGTTGGGGGGATGTATTGGAAGTGAAGGGCTAATATTGATACTTTATGTGGGAATTTGGCCCATGGAATCTGCATGAGGTTGTTGAATTTACTTTCATTTTTTTTTTTTCTTATTTCGGCTGGATTATATTTAATTCTTCTGTTTGGCAATTGTATCTGTCTGCTTTTATTCTCATCAGTATGTTGGTTTATATTTCTTTTTAGGACATTCAGGGGGCACCTATATCTCTTATTATGGCCTATATATTTAAGGCAATGACGCATTTAGCAATTGATGTTCGCTTTATGGCCTTCAAATTCTTCGATCTTGTGGTTCAGAATTATCCTCCAGCCTTTTTTACATATGCGGAAAAGGTAGTATCTTATGATTATTTAGTTATTATTTAGTCTGTGGTTTTGCCAATGTCTTGCAAGTTTGTATCCTAACAACTTAAGTCATCGATAATTTTCTTTATCATACTTCATGGGATTATGGGTAGTCTTGTTCTTGTCTGCTATGCGACTTGTCCTATCTTTTCCTTTACGTGGTAATGATGGCGGTGTCGTGTGGGTGGTGGTGGTGTTTGGATGGCTGGATAGTGGAGTTAGTTGTTGTCTTGTTGAGGTTAATGGTTTTAAAATGGGATGCCACCAACCTATAGTCAAGGACTCAAGGACTTTTGGGGTAGTGTTGGAAAATGAGGAACAGGATTATTGGGGTCTAAACAGAGAGCATAAGGCTTTTGGGGTGAATCCATCAATCCATTGATAGGATATAGGTGCTGTAGTCTGGGACTGAGAAAACCCAATATCCTTTATTAGATCTTGTAATCTAACATGCCCTAACTCCTTTGAATTATCAGTAGGCACTTGAGATATGTAGCTAATTGTTCAAGCGCCGCTTGTCGAGATATTGCACTTGGAACAAATAACCCTACAGATTTTTGAGGGTAGAGGTTTTACTTTTGATATTTTGAGACTATTGTTTTAGGCCCTGAGCTACACTGAAGGATTTTTTCGACTTTGTCAATTAACTACTTCATTATAGCGCGAGGACATGAGTTTCGTGTCCTTACTTCTTAGCCTTCCATTTGTATATAGGTGAAACCCTCGTGGAATCTTTCGAATTTATATCATTATTGGTTTTTAAGAAGAAAAAGTCGCTCTTCTTGACTAAAGTGTTGAACAGAAACATAACCAATTAAAACAAGCTCCTAACACATAATCTTCCAGCTTATTTTGTTGGGAGGCTTGGGCTGTGATGGATGTAGTTTGTTTCAAGTGCTCTGTTGGACCCTTGATAGGAATGTTTTCGCACATCATACCTGGTTTGCTGTTAATGACTAGTTTTCATGAACTTTTTATGCTTATTATTATTATTATTGTTATTATTATTATTGTTGTTATTATTATTATTATTATTATTATTATTATTATTATTATTAATAATATTATTATTATTCCTCCGTTCTGAATTATGTGAGAGCTTTTTGAGAAAAGCGTTTCATTTATTTCAGAACGAAGGAAGAATTTTTTTACTTTATCCAGTCCTGTATTTGTGATATTTCATCTGAGTTATAAACAGTACTTATATGAGATAATGCACCTCTGTCTCTCCACCTTCTTCTTCCTTCTCCTCCCCCCCCTTCTGTTTCCTCTTCTCCTATCTTCTCGTCCTGGTTTGATGTTTGATCTTTTTCCTTTCTTTTTTGTGCTCTCCTGATTGACTGCAGGCTTTAGACAATTATACAGATATACTACAGAAGAACCAATTCCATTTGGAGGACAAAAGCAAGCTCAAGTTTGCTCTTTCTTCCCTTGTGCGTTGCTTGTCACTGTTGCCATCACACAAAAGAGAAGTTCTTTCTTCTGCACAGGTTCCATCCTTTTTATATTAATATCTAGCGAATTCCAACTTTGATATATGATTTAGCTTTTTTCTTGCCAAATTCGGTTATCTTTCTTAATTGATCCTGGAATTTACTTTCACATGTTAAACAATGTCCAATTTCTTTGATTTGCAAACTGGGATCAACAACGGACTGATGGCCCTTGATATCATGTTTGTTTATAGTTAGAGAAGCAGATGAAAATCATGATAAAGTAAAAGTCATTCTTATTACCCGGAGTTATTGACTTTGTAAAACAGTTGATCTTATCAAATTGAGAAGAATTTTTTTTGGTGAAATTAGAACTAATGACATTCACGTCGAGCTCTCTATGTAAATTAATCTGCTGATGTTGCTCTTCAGTGGTTTGCAGAAATCATTAAGATCCAGATCTTGTTGTATGTATTGTATCATTGTTTCGCTTTCAGTTCCACTGAGGTCTTAGGAAAGCTTTTGTTTACATAGAGAAGCAAAACGGCTTGCTATTGAATTTTTCTTGGTGCTAACTGTTAAACCATTCACTTTATACCCTTTGGTAATGATGTCTTAAGCACATGTCAAATCCAGGGGGCTTGGTTACCAGTAAGCTGGAGCCCAGAACCAGGAATACAGTACTCATTTTTAATGTGCCAAATGCCAATGTACTTCATCTGTGTTGTTGTGGAATACAAAAGCGCCGAAAAGTAAGGAGGACAGAAGGTAATGAGCCATGAAAAACTTAGCAAGTTGAATGTGTCGTACATCCGGGTTATTTGGAACCCTGACATGGACTTCTAGTACAAGTTTATAAGGAGCTTGTTTTAGACTATTTTGGAACCCTCAAATTAGTGAGAATGACATCCTCGATGGTGGTAGGATAACTTAAGAACTTCAACTTTGTGATGTACACATCACTAGGAAAGAGAGCTCACAAAACCCCATCCTAAAGTATGAAGTGCATGGGGTCCCTGTTCAAGCCAAACGTGCTGTAACATGGAGTAACTTTCTCTCTAGTCTAAGCAAAAAGATGATATAAAGGATAAAATAGCTAAGGATCCTGTTTTTAAAGACAAGCAGAAATGTGCGTAAGATAAGAGTCGTTACTGAAGTTATATCCTCCCATGACATGGTAACATAAGCTCTATTATCAACATTTTTTCTCTAAAATGGAGAGAGGATCGATGTACTTTTTGAATTTCCACCTAAAATAAACCTTAACACTGGAACTGGGGGATGCCATTTCTCAGTGGTGAATCCTTATGTGTCTAATATTTTACAAAAGAGAGTGGTCACTTCTCTCTTCGGTCCTGGATTCGATTTACCTTACAGTGTTTCTACAGCTACCTGCAAATCAATACCAGTGATAGGTTGCAAGTGTCATTTGGAACGCAGTGGCCCTTGAGAGGTAACTTTCTTTGGATAGTTGTCTTGATTAAAATCATTTCCAGCGATAGGTTGCAAACCCTAATGCCAAATAGTCTGAAGGTTGGAAAAGTCACTCCTTTTGTTTTTCCCAGTTGGATCCTTGGCAGTTATGCTGGCTGTTTATGGCGCAAAGACGAAATTGGATTTGCGCAGCCCCCATTTGTCAGTATTTACCTGTAAATTATGTGGCATTGGCTGTTTAAATGTGTAGAGAGTCGTAGAGACCAGCAATGTAGACGCGATTCATCGAAGGTCTTGTATACCACCCCTACAAAACTTTCCAACAAAGCTAGCTCACATCCACATTTAATCATAGTTTTGTGTTTGTAGTATATCTATTTGTTAGCTCATTGACATAAGCCTTCTGTAGGTGAATACCAAGTGCTTCTTTAATATAAAAATATGGGAAGTAGAAGAATGGAGGTATGTTTGGTTGGCAAAAACATAGGCAATTGCACTTCCTATACATCGGAGGAAGTGACTACCGAGGCCTTCCTAGTTCCTAGGTAAGTGAAAATTTCCATGTTCGACGAGACCTACATTTTCACTTCCTAGGAAATGCTACTACATGAGGAAATATATTCATAGGAAATATGACTCCCTATGCTCAACTAAACCACCACAAAGACACAGCTTCATGGCCCTTGTTTTAGGGAGTTGTTTGACTATTATATCACATTATATGTAGTTCATTAGCACTTGAGTTTGCAAGGATTCAATCTTTTGTTCATGATTCAGTGTAATCCACTGTATCATCCCTTTCAATCTTTGCTGTGATGCATTTGAATCTAATTTCTGTCATGAAAATTCCTTGCCTCAGCTCATGTGTGCCCTTGAGGCACCCTTTCAAAGTCACGACCTGTCGACTAATCTGTTCATCACATGGTATGATCTCAAAGAGGCGTTGGCCGTTGATTACTTGCATAGTGCTGCTATTGTGTTCAGATAATTCTATGAGTTTAGGACATGATAGTTCTTGTCCCTAGCGCCAAAGGAGATGCTTCTTGTAGCTAAATCTTTCTTTCTTTCTCACAAGAAAATACATTAGTTGCATGCAATGAAGAATCATATACTTTCTCTGCTTCAGTACGATAGACTTTGCTGATGTTTTACCCATATAAGGAATTCGGAGAGTGGCCTATGGGAGTAGTGCATTAGTGACTTAAGTCCATAGATAGAGAGAGAAAGAATAACTTTGTCAGTCACTTGAAACATTCTGTCAAGGAATATGACAATCGTGCTGCAATGGAGGGAATATGCATTTTGGTTACGTCTCTGGAGCTTATATCCTGTATTTGGGATGAAATACACGTCGTATGTTGCTGTATAATTGCATCTCTTTGATTTTCACTTAGTTTTTTTTTTGAACATGAGATCTAATTTCTCTCCCATATATATGTATAGATGATTAGTTTGCAATTGTCTATTCTGATACAGACTAGCTCTGAGAAAGAAGTACTCCATGCTTTTGAGAGAGATGTGCCTAAAGATTCTACTGGTATGTGACAAATCTCAAACTACACTTTGTATTGTGCTCTTTTATTTTAATGCTATTGAAAATTGAATTTATTATTGCCCTACCATCCAAGATAATTAGATGCATGCTGAATATTACTCACTACAACTGCATGCTGAATTCGAATTAGTGTTGCGCATATGATTTGTTATCTTGGAGACCCAGCAGTGAGCAAGTGCATCCAAATGCTATGTTACTCGGACTCGGGTATTTATGTCAGACTCTGTACTTAAGTGTGTGACTCGGTTATTTCGCGGAAACTTTTTCATGATTTTTGGGCTTTATATGAAGTGTCCAAGTGTCCTTCCTATGTCTAAGAATCTGAAATCGGTGCTTGAGGTGAAATAAGAGACTGAGTAACATACTCCAAATGCAATGAAATAATAGAAATTGAAAGATTTTACATGGTAGCAAGTGAAGCATATGAACGATTATTATCATTTACCTGGTAATAATGTGGATGAGTCCTATAAATTATGCATTCAGAAAGCTTCTCGTACTTTTTGTTGCTAGTATAGACCCCCTCACACACTTATTGTCTAGTGATTTGTCTTCTCCGGTACAAAGGACAGGTGTTTGGATTCAGTGTTTGATGACCATTTATGTGGGCTGAGACGTGAAATTTTTGCCTGGGAGTCTAAGCACCTGTCGTTAAGCATATAAACGGGATTCTTCATGCATCAAAGCTTGTTCTGCGGATGATATGACTCTTGAGATTCCATCCAAAATAATTCTACATCTCTAACATTATACTATGAAGTTCCTAGTGAAGCTTTTAATTTATCTTTTCCCTTTATCTGGGCTTAGATAGCCATATGCAGTTTCAATTGGCATATTCCTACTAGGCATTTAGCTAAGATATCAGTGTAGCTAGTTCTAAAAAGACTCTTTAGCTGGAAGTTCAGTTACAGTTTTCTGGTCAGATGAGGGCTATCTGCTGTTTTAATACAAAAAACTCAATTGAATAATTGCCATTTTTATGGAATCTCTACTGTGTAGTTTCAGGTCATTTTCATCAGCACTCTTACTAGCTTCCACCAAAACGCACATGTTTATCACCTGTATCTTCTGACAGGTGCAGCGTTATAATTGTGGTGTACTTATCCTGTACAAGTTGGCATCACTCTGAGTCTTTGCCATATCTCCTTAAAATGTCCTATTTTATAGTGCCAAATTACCAAATAGGTATTAGAAAAGTAGGAAATCTTGCCACATTAGAATAAAAAACATTCCAGCAACGTTTTAGCATGTTAAAAGAGCAACAACAACAAATACAAATAAATACTGGCTGGAGTCAGTTCTTGTACTTTACTTTCCTCTTACCATGATTTTGAAATACACACTCTTGATTATTGCCAAACAATGTTTTTAACTGCATGAAGTTCATCAAAAATTAGATTTTGTGATTTCAGGAAGTGTATATTATAATACTTTTACAAATTTACAATATCATAAAAGAAATAAAATTGAGAAAGTGCAAAATAGGAATTGCCATACACATTAACTGCAGTCAACATTAAGGTGTATCTGGCATTATCACTCTCTTTGCACTTGAAATTGTTGCGGTAAATTTTCTTACATATGCCGATGTGGTAAGTAACTCCTTTTTTTTTTTTTTTATCAATCTGGTAGTTCCAATTGTGAACTGTGCTGGAATTTTCCTTGGCAAGAATCATTCCTTGCGTAATCACCTCAGAAAATGTTACCCTATTTCTCGTTTCAGTTACCTGCTCATAAGTTGCGACCCAATTGTTGGAGCCTCCTTTGTTCAATATACACTTTAATGTCCTCAGTTCAAGTCTCTTTCCATAATAAGGTTGTCTTGGTGGTAACTGGCTCAAATCTTGAAGACAAATTATCCATAAAATTCTGTATGATATTGCATATGGTGTTGCCCACTTGCCCATATCATTTTTTGCTTTGTGGGTGAATCTTATTTAATAGTTTCTCTTACAAAGGTTTACCATTTTCCCCAATGTTCCATTAGTTTTTCAGCACTTCGTTTTTCTCTAGTAAGATAAAGCATGCTATTTAGATTGCCCTCCTAACTCCAAGTTCCCTGAATAGCGTTTTTAGTATTGATTTAGAATTTAGAGTTTTATTTGTGATTCTCTTTTGTGAAACCCTTATGAAAAACCAATAATCCTTTTTCTGTAAGTTATTTCGTTATTCTTGAATCTCTTCTTCTCCTTTCTTTGCTTCAGCGAGTCGAGTTTTTCAGGTTACCCTTATTTTAGGGTATAAATTATAAGCAGGGAAGTGTGGGTATTCTTCCAGGCTTTTTATGCAATTATGTTACCCTGTGTCCTTACGCCTAAAAGAGGTGGATGTGGCTTGATATCTTACAAAGATTTTTAGTCACAGCTTACTTCCGGCCCATCATTTTATCTACAAGACCAAAAGCATGACTAAATAGAAGTTTAACTGATGAGCATTTGTGTCTCACTGCAATGGAAATATTTTCAAATACCTTGTCAAAATTTATGTGTCTGTAATATAAAATGTGGTTAATAGATATTGTGTTTATCATGTGTGCGCTTCTTTTAGGACATTTTCTGATCGTTGGTAAACTGAAGGACCTTGTGCCAGTTCTGGTCAATTGCTATTATGGCTTAATGTCGGTGGCCCACTCTCAACCACTGCTTGATTCACATTCTTTTGACTGTATGCTATCTATACTTCAGAGCATAGATCTAGTTGTTCAGTACAATGTCTATGGCATCAGCAAATATCAACTGGATCTACATACTTCGATGTCTGCATTTGCAAGCTCAAAGATTGGTGTACAAGATGAGAAGTTCCCTTCTTTGATGTTGGATAGATTGTTTGCTGCTTTCCCCATGCAACCAATACGTTCTCTTCCTGAAGAGGTATTCACTTGTTTCTGAGTAAATTTCACTTTTGTGATTCTGTTATATGAATTTCCTAGAATATTTTCCCTTATGATGTATGCCTGATACCACAAAGTTTTTTTTTTTTCAAATAGGCTGGTCGCGATGTTTGGTTAGTTATAGTATTTCATGATTTAGAATCTCTTTTCTGAAATCAAGGGGAGAAAAGCGAGAAGGAAACTTAGGCTCATGAATTCCTTTCAAGAATGGCTCGCTCTCTGTAGTGTGAAAAACTGGCTGCACTGTTTTGCTAGTTTGTTTTTGGACTAGATTGGTTGAAGTATTGAATACTTTTGCTGTTTTTCTGATTTGTTATTTTCCTAATTCTTATTTTTAGAATTTTTATATGCTACTGCTGCTTTTCTTCAAGCTTCTGTGCTTGGTGAATCAATTTAGCAAGTATCACTTTCTGTGCATTTGAGCTAATTACAAGTTTGGAGCTATGCAATTTGGATCTTCAATCCTGACAGTGAGGCTCTTACCAGTTACCATAGAAAGTCTTGATGCATATGTAGCACTGTTGATAGCGTATATGACCTTAAAAAAGCATCTGAGATCTGACTTTATAATAATAAAAGGTAAAGCTTGTGAAAAAATATTGGTAATGTGTAGACAATTTTATCATTTATACAGGCCCTTGGAGACTTTGATGTGTTAAACTATTGTCACTTGGCGTTGGAAACTTCTGGTTACTGTCCGTAAAGTTCTTCAAGATCTGCGTAGATGCACCAGAAAAGTTTATAGTCATGCAGGCATAGTTCTTCACTAGGCTCTGTTATGTTCAATTTATTTTTACTTGTTCTCTGAAAAGCTTTGGAAAGTTCAGGAGAATTAAGAGAAGTTCAGAAAAATTAGGAAGAAGTTCAGAGTAGTTCAGAAAAATAAAGAACAGTTCAGAAACATATAAGTTGAATAGAGCAAACCCTTAATCTTTTTGCAAACATTTTGGATATATGGATGAATTGGATCAGTTTTTGAAATTGTCTTTCCTTCTTTTCTTTAACAATGACTGAATCCTGTTTACGGCCCTAGCCAATATTTCTATTTTTGGGTAATATAATTAGAATTAGGAAAATCTCTTCGATTAGGCCCAATGCAAAGCATCTTGGAAAACTAAGAAGTGCAGGATAGTTCAGAAAAATAAAGAGAAGTTCAGAAAAATAAGTTGAATAGAGCAAACCCTTAATCCTTTTGCTTAACTTTTGGAAATATGGATGAAGATGGATCAGTTTGAAATCAGCTTTCCTGCTTTTCAACAATTACTGAATCCTATTTAGGGGCCCTAGCCAATATTTCTATTTTGGGTAATATAGTTAGAAATTAGGAAATTATTTTTTATTAGGCCCGATACAAAGCATCATCCTAAAGGGCCTTGAGAAAAAGCTGTTTTTTGAAGGACCGAGGAAAAATAATTAATTCTTTAGTGAGAGCTCTTGATGCTGAAAATTGGATAGCCATAATAGTGGTATATTTGCTGCAATAGTCAGAAATGTGAAACAAAAACCTTTGTAATGCACTGACACGACTATGCCTTTGCTTATGCTTGAGAATGTCCTCTCCAAGTGCTTTTGCTCGTCCACAAATACAAGAATGAAATCTAGCTTCTTTACACTTAAGTGATGAATTTGACCAACCTCATTATTTACGACATAACCTAGTGGAGCTGACGAATGTTAAGAGCGGTGCTTTGTATGTATAATCTTTTTTTGAGCTTTGTTTTTCCTACTTGCATTGCATGATATTGTTGCTTGCATCCCAATTTGTGTTTGTCCCTCACAAATTCTCACATGAAGAATGTTTTCAATGCAATTGGAACTGTATTTCTCTTGTCCTCTCCCCTGACAAGTGTTAAGGAATTAAAAACTATGTCTTATATGTATAACATCTCTAGTGGGTCTGCTTTGCTGCTAGCATTGCATAGTGTTCCTTGCTTTTCCCTTCTCTCTCTCTGCAGACATTCCTGCTTGTGGATTTCCCTGTTAAATTCCTTGAAGTTGGTGTCCCTTGGAATTTGAACTGCTATTGTTGCTAGCTTGATGTTGCTAGCAGTAGGAGTGATACGTAGTATTGGTGTTTGTATGACCGACCTTTTTCTTTTTGGTTGACAGGATGATCACTATGATCGCAGATATTTCGTATTAAATGCTGTGATATCCCGAATATTTTTCACCTTCAACCAGTACATCTGTCCACTTCCTGTTTTGTGTGATAGATTCTTGAGCTTTTTCAAAGATTGGCTCTCCAAGGTTCGTTTCTCTTGGTACATATCCTTTGAACTCAAGATATATATTATATCTGGGAATGGCTAACCTGTTAAATATCTGTTTACATGTCAGCATATCAATTGATTTTTCCTAATGTGGAACTGGACTACTGGAGACTAGCTTTTCATGTTATACTGAGATAGTGTATAAGGCATCAAGATGCTAGTTATATATGCTTCATGTTTTACAGGATTTGATGTTGCTAAGGTTTTGACAATTATTAGAAAGGGAAGAAAAGATTATAAAAAAAGCGTACTAGATTCTAGCTCATCCCAGAATTGGTACTTTGTGGATTTTTCATGCTACAATACTTGCTTCCTCTATCTCTTGCTCCCCCTTTTGTTTTGATTTTCCTAAGACTTTGTCTTTAGTTGTGTACTTGTGTTTGAATAAATTCAGAGACAAAATTTATCAGTAGTGTGTAACAAACAGGAACTCTGTTTGTCTATACTGTATTTTATTAGAAACAGCTAATAGCCCATCTTCTGCACTCAAAAAATCACTGCAGCTGAGTGCCCTAATCAAGAGACCGGCGGTTTTCTGTTGCATTTTTTGGGCATTTACTATCAGTTCATTACCACTGCTGCAAGTTCACTGATGGGCTTGCAGAACTTTTCTTTTTAATATGATGGGCCCTTCATCCTTGAAAAGTTTATGCATTTTATTTGCTCTTTTGTATCTATGATTTACTCCAATAATTATCTATTTGCAGCTATATAGAAGTAATGTCTCTGATAATGCATTCTATGACAAGCATTTTCCTTCACTGGTTCCTTTTATTCCAAATCTGGTATCAACAGTAGATCAAGAGCACCACCTTCTAAAGGTCTGTCCCACTCACACATATTTTCTTTGTTGCTTTTCATTCTGAAAATTGTGGCAATGACGTTGTAGAGCTTGGCAAGATTTTCTTGCTTATGTGGAGCTGATCTGTTGAGTTTAACTTGAATCCATGTATTTTATTACCTTATGCATTATAATACAGGTTGGAATCCTCATTAGAATTGCTGAGAAATGACTCTTATGTCATTTGTACTTCCAGGTTGGAATTCAATCACTTTGATTGATATATAATACAATAAAACCAGCAGAGGGTTATTGGTTCATGGGGAGTGATGTCTGCTCCATGGTGACAAGGGAGAAGGGATATAATTTTAATACTTCACAAAGCCAGTAGAAAACTGTCTATGCTTTAAAATGAAGCAAATTACTTATATGTATGGAGTAAAAGAATCTTGAGGATTCAACAATTCTGAGTCTTGATGTCAATAGATCATCTGTTTTAAACAGTGAATCCTTATTAAGGTGGATCTTTTCCTTTTCTTTTTGGCCCTGATAAGAAATTTTCCACATACGGGAGAGCAGTTGGGTTCTGTAGAAAAAGATGTCATCAGAAGAGAGTGAACAAAAAGTGTATGCTGTATTGCATCTTTGTAAAGGGGGACTCCTCAGCCTATATACATGTGTCCAAGGAGAAGACAAAGTGCCACTTAAGGCTGAACCTGGAAGACTAATAAGAAATAATCGGTGATGAGTAATCTGCTTCCTGTATTTTGGAATACCAATGGACGTGATAAATAGGTGATGGATTAAGGACCTGTTTCCTTGGTATGGGTGGGGGGATAGGAGAGACCAGATATTATCCTGCGCCAAATTTGAAAGAGGTCAACTCTGGTGCAGATTGAGATAGGCTAAGAGTTGTTTGTATTATGAACATATTATTCCTAACAACATTTCCTTGTTGAAGATGATTATTGCACTACTAGTTTTGGTACTTCTTTATGAGACTCGGGATTTTATGAAGACATAGAAAGCCAATTTGATCTGAGGCTTTTGTTAATGACTATGATCTGATATGAGCAAAAAAGCTGATGCATAGTGGCACTGATCATAAGCGGTATGTGGTTGAGCAGAATTGATGCGGAGATGGATGAGTGTTTCAAAAACTCGTGTGTGTCTTATCTTTGCATATTGCCTCGCTCAATTAAGGAGATGTGATTCAATTGGATGTTGTCTGAAGGTTTACTACCCTTTCTGCCTTTCTCTTTAAGGTTTAATATATTTTAAACTAGAGGCATTTTGCTGTTTCACGGCCTCTTCTAGTATTTCTTCGTTCTTTTGATGACAAGCCTTCCGTCATCAAACTAAATGGATCAGTAATATGATTATCTAGAGCTGATCATCACTGGTGAAGTTTCTGGAGTAAGAAGTTGGTAAAGAAATCCGATCTAGAGGGGATTCATGTTCTTTTCCTGCTAGCTTCAAGTTGGATGAATGAGTGCAGGGGGAGCTAAACTTTTGTTGACCGAATTTGAGAGTAACATGTAAAGTAAAAGAGAGCAAGTTCTGCTTCTCATATTAGTTTATTGTTCATGTAATGGCAATGAGAGTCATCTGTCAGCTAATGTTCTGTTTTGTGTCCTTTTGAACTTTGCACTTGGTGAATCGCTTATTCCATTTGATACTTCAAAGTGAACAATTCATGATAGTCTCAGTGTTCTATATTGTTGAACTCTCTGATAAGATGAACTTTGTTTTCATTATTTTCTCCTTGACAGGGTTTTTGTGCAATTGTGGCTTTTAGGAACACCATTGGATATATACTATATTCTAAATGATCTTTGCGTCACATTGAATCTTACCTAAGATTATGATATTCTGGTCACTTATGAATGGACATAATTCACATAAAATGCAGGCTTTCACCACAGCATTTGGAAATTGCAGTCCAGACTCATCAATGAAAATGGCTTGCCTGGAAGCAATTGAAGAAATGCTAGTTCTTGTACGCTCTTAAATTCCTACTAATGGTGTATCCTATTTTCTATTTTTATATAACTTGATTAGAAGGAAAGGTGCAAGAGGGGTTTATCATTCTGGTGCCTTGAAGATAATATAAATTATTTGCCTAACCTCCAGAAACTGGTATATCTGATACAATTCTAACGGTTGGTGAGAGAGAGAGAGAGGGGGGGGGGGGAGGGGGAGAGCGAGGAGGGGAGGGGAGGGGGGAGAGAGAGAGACACATGTTAATGGGTAAATAGGCCATATTGATGGTTCAGTGTGAAAATGGGTGGAAGGGTAGATTCTTTTTCTTTGGTCCTCTATGATTGTATGAGGTAGTATAAGTTGGTAATCCTTATAGTTTTATCAGCTTTGAGGTGTCAGGATGATAATTATTGTTTCTGTTTCTAAGGCCGTCTTCATTATTTGCAGAAACAAGATATCCTATTTTCAAATGCAGGAGACAAAGAAATACTGGACTGTCAGAGGACTTGGATTAATGAGATTGGGTTACTACTGAATTTACTTGGCACTAAACATCCATCAAGCTCCCGTGTACGAACACAACCTTTTTTTAAAATATAAACTGGAGGCTTTTCATAGTTCTTTTCATATGGACATCATTTTCTTGTGTGTTTTTTATCATGTGTTTTTTTATTCTTTTTTGTTGACACTGTATCAATTCAACAGGCAGTGTTGCGTCTTCTGCTCCGCTTAGGACAAATTGGATTATCAAACAGTGATCTTGCTGTGGAATATAACAAACTACAGGATGAGTTGCGAAATTATTTTTGCATTATCACAGAGAATGGTGAACTTATATCTCTTTCTTCTCTTTTTCTATGTCCTTAGTTGTCGCATTTGCACCATTAAGGAGGACCATATGGTCCTTGGAACAAAAAGGAGGATTACTAAGGGAAGATTGTACTTCCTCCATTCCTTAATAAGTACAACGTTAAGTAAATCGACACTATTCATAAACTAACTTTGACTCGATTTTCTTGCTATTATATAAAGAAAACATAGTCAATTGAGATCTTGTTAGATCTGTCTCAAGCTATACTTTCTAACTATCAATTTTTTTATAATTTTTGCTTTTGCGTTTTTAAAAGATATCAATGATCAAAGAAAGGCATTGGGTTACGTGAAATAGTGAATGTAACACTTATTTAGGAATGGAGGAAGTATATTATGGTTCAGCATGTAATTCATAGATTGTATTGAACTTGATTCATTCATTATATGCTTAATTATGCTGCTGTAAACGCTTGCCTTTGCAAACTATTACAACCTAAAAGATTCTTTGAATACCCTAATTAAAACGCTTGTTAATAAAACAACATAACTGGAAGCTAGAGGGTCAATTCTCAAGTTAAATATCCATTTACTAAAACTGCTCACGGCACATGTCATTTCAGTCCCTGCTCATCGAGTCTGACTATTTTGGTAAGGCTAAGGCTATGTTTAGTTCACCTGAAATTTTCTGATTTTTCTGATCTGATCTGAACTGAACTGATCTGATTTGATTACAAAATCTTATCTTTTAGATTTTTCTCAATATATAAGAAAAAATATAGTCATGTGGGGTCTTGTTTGATTTGTCTCAATGAGTACTTTATTAATATTCAATTATTATAATTTTTACTAATATGTAATGAAAGATATTTAATAGTAATAATGATTTTTAAATCTGATCTGATTTGATTAGATCTGAAATAAGCAAAAATAAGGTGAACTGAACATAGCCTAAGTTGCACTGCTGTAGTGACATTTTACCGCCGATAAATGCACTGACGCTGTGGCTTTTGCATTGTTGAGACCCTGTTTTGTTTTGAGTGGTTCTGCTGCAAAGCTGATAACCTGAGTACTTGTTCTTTTGGTATCCGTCTTCTATTTTCTTTTCTCCATGTCTTCTGGATCATTTTGAAATCTCACCTGCCCCCGCCCTGAGAAGAAAAAAAACTTATTATGGTTATTATTGTGTTGCAGGTCATATATGCTATGGCCCTTTTATGGAACTTCCAAAAGATTCTCAAGAGATTTCTATTGGTTGTCTCTACTACTTCTCTTCTCTGAAAGCACACTTACTTACCTCACTGGCCTTATGCTGCTTATGTAAGCAATCCTTGTCTTTTAGGTATGACTATCATTTAAAAAGCAAGATAATTGTTGCCAAATATTAGGACACCTAAAATGATAGACTTGATAATAACCTGTGATGTCTTAACATAGGAGTTATTCATGTCATTTAAATACAGTGGAACATGTCAAAAGAGGCCTTTGGTCCTCTACGCTACAGTTCCAAGAGGAGCAGGATCTAGCTTCATTCATGTTTTTTAGTGTTTGGAACTTTCTTATATCTCAAGTTCTAGAGATGACTTGCCTAAAACGGAAGCAACTTCTTCTTTATTTTAAGCAAGTTGATTGAGCTGAATCTTTGATATTTGTTACTTACTGATGTCAGCTGATTCCTTGGAGTCCTCTGTCTTATTTCGGATCATGGAAGTACTGCATTCCTCTTACAGAGCTGGTCACATCCATGTTGCAGACTATATCAGTTTCTTGGTCACTTTAGTTTCACAATATGGCATTAATCCCGGTAAGTAATACTGTTGCCATTTCCTGGCAGGTCTCTTTTGATCCTTTTCTAAATTCTGAAGCAGTTGCATCCTATGTTACTCAGACACGTATTAAGTGTCTACTCGGATACGGGTGTCCAAGTATCCGACTCGGCTATTTTGTAGAAAAAGTCAAGTTTTTAGTTCAAAATGAAGTATCCAAGTAAAGTGTGCTGAGTTGTATCTCTTGGTTGCATCTCTTGGTTTGTCATTAAGGACACTATGTGCTGAGTTGCATCTCTGGGGAAGTGTAAAATATCATGAGTTTTGGGGACTGTAAAATATCATGAGTTAGTTACATAAAGTCCTCCATGCTGGGAGGGGTCGGAGGTCATCTAATAACCCATTCATTGGGCCTCAGCCATTTATTTGAAGAAATGAACAAAAATGAGAATGGCCAAGGGATTGCTTTGCAGGAGGAGATTAGGTGTTACTTTTGAGCCTGGGATGCAAGGTGCACCTAGTGAAGAGTGCAAGAGTCTCATTTATGAGAGCCATAAGAAAAACTTATGTTTTGGACTCGAAGAAAACTTCTCTGTCCATTTACTACAAGAATTTGTGTAATTTATGGTGTTGGAATGTTGAAATTGGCCAATGCATAGGCAATGCCTCGTTTTCACAGCTTCATGAATGGTTTTACCATGCTTTTGTTTCTCCTACCGTGTGGCCAATATTTTGAAATTTTTTGGTCTTTTAAAAAAATAATCTGTGTAGATGAAATATGAGATCCTTTTCTCATTAGTGACTCATGGGCTATGTAAATCATAGAAAACAAATATTGGGGTTGCGGTCACGGTAATGACGTAAAATAAGTGGGCATCTTGCGGGTTTTACGACGTGCTTCGCTGTGTATTAGTTACAAATTGAAATGTTCCATTTACCATTGTAATTCAAGAGGTCTAAAAAATATTTGGTAGATGATACCTCTCTGCCCCTTAAAAATATTCCATATCTCCATCTTAGTTTGTCCCAATTAGATTTTTCATATCCTTTTTTGGATTGGTACACACTAACTACCCATCACATCTACTTTTTCCCCCCTCTGTAAAATATTTCTAGCTTTCAGTCAACCTATGTTTTCTCTTCTCTCAATATACTATTACCCACTCTATCTCCTATCATATCTAACATCTTTTCTCTTCCCAATATAATTTTACCATGCTAACTATGTTCCAATATATCAAAATAAAAGAAAAACGATGTTTTTATAAGATATGGCTGGGGAGTACCATTTAGAACCTTATCATGTTTGTGCATATAACAAAGGATATAAGAAGGAATATTAAATCTGTGATGTTTGCCTCTTCTACGGTAGGAAAGTTTTGAATAATTGTAAAATTTGAAGTCGTTTTTTAATCATGATGTTGGTGGTCTAGAAAGGGATTTGTTAATATGATTCGATCTATGATCTTCTTGTCGAATTTGAAGGATGTCTTGTCTTTTGCAGTCTTTTGCTTTCTTTCATGATCATCTTTTTCATCTAAAAGTTATAATTATTTGTTCTTTCTTCCCTGTTTATTGCAGAGGGAACATGTAGGACAATGGAGAAAGAGGCTAACCTACTGATTTTTAGATCTGTCACTGGACGTGTCTGCTCTTTCCTATGTCAGATGGGAGATCCTTCTCTACTTTTTCAGATATTTGAGGATCTGATCCTTGATCTTGTAGTGAGTTGGCTGAATTTTCCCACCTCATATATAGCTTTCATTATTGATTTCTTGTTTCCCAGCCTTCTCTTCCGAACCCACCCTTGGGTGGACTATGTTAATACCATCCGTTTCTACTGTTGATTGGTCCACACCACTCGGTTTATCTTGCAGGGGATTTCTGACTACAGTTTATTTTCTTTTTCTAGTCACAAAAATTACCTACATATAATACTTGTGCATTGATGGGAATGCTTATGGTTGTGGATTCCAAACCAACAAGACTTTCAGAGAAAAGCCTTATTAAGCTTGGCGATGTTATTTTGGGCTACATGATTGATGTTACACTTGTAAGTGTTTATTTTGTTTCCCACTTGGTCCTTGTCTAATCTTGACCTCTATCTCAATCAGCATGCATGCATGCACACTTGTTTGCAGGTTTCTTGTTAGTTGTTTGTAGTTCGTCATGGTAATGAGTACTTGTGTTTGTTATTTTTTGCAGATTTGGATATCAAAACTGTATGAAATGCTTTAGTTATCACATTTTTTGAGGCATATTTCCTTTTCTTCAATGACCATGCTTGAAATCTATCGAGTTGAAGCCTTTCTTTTTGGAGGTTCTTGGACTGTTCATTGCATTCTGGAATCTTTAGTTATTTTGCACTTATATATCTTCTATCTAAATATTGAGCTGCCAGCCTCCATCTTTATTTAGGTTTATCTCCATGGTTTTTTTTTCTGAATAGTGATTGGATTTTATTATTGTTTATCATTATCTTGTTTTAAATATAAACAATTTTGCAAGTCTTGAGTGCTATTTGGCCCATGGGTTTAGACTTTTTTTTGTCTTATTTGAAAATAGATCTTCAAGTGTTAGATTATACTTCCTCCTTTTTTTTTTAGTTACTTATCTGCTTTTTGCACACATATTCAGGAGAGGAGAGGGAAATACAAATCAAGTGGGTAAAGTATAGGAAACCAAAGAACCCGCCTCTCAAAACTCAAAAGTGTCATTTTCCCTTCAAAAAGTGGCTAAAAAAGGATATGATCAACTAATAATAAATTTCCCAAAAAGGAAAATGAGTCAACTAAAAAAAACAAAGGTAGTATTGGCTAGCTCTATTACTCGGACTCTTTGTTTTACTTCAAGTACGTGTGTTGGATCCTCACAATACTCCGACTTGGTTATCTTTAATTATTGGGTAACGAGAATGATCCTATCGGACCAGCACATCTCCAAGGCAACTATTCTAGCTTAGTAGGTTAAACCCTGTGGGAGTAGGATGGAACTGATATGGGAATCCCCACTTCACAAAGTTCCTAGTGGCCTAGTGAGGTTTGATCCCAGACCTCAAGGTCATAAGGAACATCAATTACCATTAAGCCAAGTACTACCTGGTAATCCGACATGGTTATAGAGCATGAATACTTTTCATGACATAGGTGAGTCTGATACTTGGATATGTAGATTGTCTTAGACACGTACATGAGTCTGAGTAACATGTGGGAAATTTTGCACTTATCTTTGGTCTGATCATGACTTTTCTTGATTTTGTACTATTGAGATTCTCTGTTTTGTTTGGATGGTTTTTGATAAATGAGCATTATATGAGTGATCACTGGAGTTCATGGTCTTGATGCAGTTGTTTCCAGAACATGAGGAGAGGCAAATGGCATCCAACAGCTTGTACACATGGCGTGATTATCTCCTTCCTTGCTTTTTTCTGTTGGATAGAAGCCCTGTATTTCCTAAACTTCTGCTAGATAAAATGGGGTCTTTGATTGGTGAAGCTTGTGAACTACCTTTCTTGAGAGATACTCAGCTTACACAAGATCATCCAAGGAAAATCAAGTCTATTGTTTCCATCTTTGTAATGATGTCCATGGATACCAAAATGCGAAGAGTTCTTTCTTCCTGCAAAAAGGACATTGACAACATTTTTGGGAGCATACTCTTAGTGCAGGTTTGTACATTGGTTTTAACTGGCATACTTTGAAATCCTTTTACTTTCAGAAAATGGGTTGCTTTGCTCTAAATAAGGTAATGATGAGCCGCATCGAGCTCAAGTTCAAGCCTGCATGACCCGACTTGTGATTGAGCTCAAAATTGAGTTCGACTCCAGCTGAGTTTTGACCAAGTCATTTGTTTGCAACTAAATTACGAATAGAAACTGTTTTTTTTTGGGAAATTTATGAATTAGACTTCATAACGTGTTCAATAACCCTCTTCAATACAGATGATTAATTTTTTTTTACCACTATCCTCATGATGTTAAGTCGAGTTTTTTTAACCATGTGGGGAAGCTCAACTCAACTTCTTAAAGACTCAAAACACATTATCTTGAGTTTGCATTTTTGTTTTATTTTGCTGTGATTGAGACGTAGGAGTTAAATATTCATAGACAATGAAAATCACTCTGGCATAAAAGTTGTTGAAATCATGAACGCAATATCACTTGTGTCTAAATTTGAGGCAACTTTATAACAAACACTAAACAGATAGGCTTAAGCTTTCATTAGAGCTCGTCTAAGGTTTCTATAACCTTGCTAATATCAATTTCTACTCTTCCACCACATGTTGATTGGAATTTTTCTGTTGGTTTAAAACAGTCCTCAGTGATGGGCAGCATGAACATGGAACAGCAGCACAAAGTACAAGGTGCTGTGGAGAGGTTGAAGAATCTGATTAACGAGGTATCCAGCACGACATCCTGAGAAAAGACAATTCGAGTCAAATAATACAACTTCCATATTATTCTATCCTGTTGCGAGGTATCATGCGGTAAAAACTCTCATCTGGGCTTCATTTTTTTCCTCTTTAGACTTGTTGCTATTTTGTTATTCCATGTATTGGTAATATATCAGTGTATCATCTCTCCCCCCCCCCCCAGCTAACCCACACACGCCCATTCATACCGGGTATGTTAAGGCAGACAAATGAGAGAACTTTTGCTGGATACTGGAAATGTTCTTGTACCATCGCGTTCAAGCAAAATTCAGAACTGCCTAGTGACAACAATGATATATTAGTAGCAATTCAGTACTCCCTCCGTCCCATAATATAGTGCTTGTTTCTTTTTTACACGGTCTCCAAGACGTAAATTTGACATTTAATATCTTCAATTCCGTATTAATAAAAAATATAAAAAGTTGATATTATGAAACTAAACATTGAAACGAATCTAACAAGATCCCGCATGAATACGCTTTTAATATATACAAATGAGAATATTCGGTCAAAGATTTTTAAGTTTAACCCACCAAAAATGAAGTAGGCACTATATTATGGGACGGAGGGAGTACTTCATATATTAGAAAGACTGAATTTAGGCGTGTAGGATAAATTTACACTTTATTTTGCTCCTATGGAGAGACATTAGTTTCAGCACTGATCGATTTATGGAGGGTGAAATATATTACTCATCCAACCCCTTTGATAGTTTAGCGCCTAGGGGCTAGGACTCGCTTAAGTTTCATCGCCGATCAATTTAATAAATGCATATAGTTGCAAAGCTGTTTGAGAGTATTGTATTGCTTATTTCTTGTTGTTCTTCCTACTCATGTTTCACAGGGATTCTTTAACCTTGAAAATTACGGCTATATCACGAAAATTACCAGTACTTGGTGGTATATCTCCATAATCTTTACCGGAGCCGTCATGCATATGGTTCAAATAAGATCGTAGTGTTTAAGCTATCGACTATGATCTGTAGCGGAAGCTATACTGGGGCGCTAATATCATTGCCATCGTCGGCTCAATTTTGACACAATTTTGTTAGGTATATGCAAAGCTTGTCTCTATGTTTTACACTTAGGTTTGTGCTCACTGTAAAGTTAAATGTCTTCTTATACGGAATTATTCACTTTTCAGATGTTTAGACATTGCTGATCATATTTACTTGGGTTCCCTTTCTGTAAACTTTACATTATTATGATTGAGCCCTTACAAAATGTCACAGTAAATACAAAGTTGGTTTCTGGCTTTGGTTATTCCTTTAAATGAACATTATAGAGAAATTAGTTACTAACTTTCTGACACCTTGTTTAGTAATTGACTACTAGCTTGCGCAAATTCCTGTGAAATCTGTATTATATTGTATATCCGAGACTATTTTTTTGCTCATTATTGATTTGGAAAGTTTCGAATGAACAATGAGTATTAAAATAACCTTGGATATGCAGTACGTCTGGGTGTACATTGGTGGTTATGAAATTCTTATTACATTTCTATATCCCATTCCCATTTCACGGTTTCTTTTTTTTTGTTGAAAAATGTATATTGCTCCTATTTGTTTCTTATAAACTTCTAATTGTGGCATTCTCACCTTCTCATACACTAGATTATACTCCTTTAATCTCGTAATACTCTCAACACTTTTCTTTCTCATTTGTTCTAAATTGTTTTCAACACTTTCATTATAGGAGTAGTCCTACTTTTATTATATTGTTAGTTTTCTAACACCATTCCCACAAGTAATAAAAGCACATTCTAATTATTATATTATTTTTATATGCATTTAAAGTACTTTTGTCACATCTACATTTTGGTAAAATAATATAGGATTCTCGCACAAGTATTTTTTTTTAAAATAAAGTTTCTCTTGCTTCCAATAGAAAATACCCTATTTACTTTTGTTACATCTATTTTTTGATAAAATAACATTTGATAACGACATAACAACTTATCTCCTTAAAGTATATATTCGACCAAGTATTCAGGTTATTTTGGAATGGACGAAGTGTAATGTACACAGATTATAGGGTAATTCTTTCATTTCTCAATAATGCCATACAAAATACAAATATTTTCCTTACTTAACCAACTAACTACAACATTTGATTACTCAACAATCTCATACTCTCATAAACCCCCTCCTTTTTACACCTTGCCAAAGTTACATGAACATCATCCTAGTCCTTAACTAGCATATATGAGAAACAGATCAAGAATTAACCTTTTCATTTTGGCATTTTCAGCCAAACAAAGCATAATATAGACATTGGGAAAGAAGAGCATCCTTAACAACTTTCATACATGCTGAAATTCATCACAGCTCCATCATATTACAATATACCAAGTGCAAAATTTTTATAAAAAGTAGAAACTCGAACAAGAATGGAAGATCTGTTGTACAATTTGAGGTTACCAACTTCAAACACGGAAAACCAAATACAACAACATTAAACTAGCACCGACGAAAAATACAACATTAGATGATATGAACACAAGTGAGGGAGATGCTAGAAGATCACTAGGGAAGAAAAACAACATATCTACAAAATACAGATACAAAATATCAACGAATGCTCTCTATCGACCATCAATAGAGGTAAAGGAGTCGGCAAAACCATTAGGCCTAGCAGGGATACTACCTTTGCTATCTTCGAGACCCGCATAACTCATATCTTTCCCTTCAGCTTCCTGCCATCCCTTCACCATCTGATTTAGTGGGAGACTATAATCGATTCCAGAATATTCCTCGGTATCATCATCCCATGGCTTCCATATTTCAACAAGTGGAGCTAGTACATTGACAGCATGACCCATATCAGGCCGTTGATTGGACTCTCTGGCTGTGCAGTGGCCTGCTAACTCGGCGACTGCTACAATGCTGTCCACTGTTTCCTCTGTCACATCAACAATAGGATCGATGGCAGCTAATAGCTTCTCTCTGTCTGATTTAATCCGCCAGAACCATGCTGCTAAGTACTGCTGATCCTCAGGCCTGTGCTCATCGAGTGCCATTAATCCTGTCAATAATTCCATTAACACGATACCAAAGCTGAAAACATCGACCTTCGTTGTGACTTTTCCTGTGACTGAGGCAAACAAACGATAAGAGTTAATCGATGCTTGCATTATTGGACTTTAGAGGTAGTAAGACATGCTAATATTGATATCAGGGAATACTGAGTGCATTAGCCAGTAAAATCCAGCTTTTCATGTAATAGCAAACAAACTTTCAGAAAACAATGATAACTAACTTTTCAGAAAGGGAAACCACAATAGAATGACTATGAAAGAAGACAACTGTTATAAACATACTACATGTGTTGCATCTAAAAGCAAGTCAAACATATTATAATTTGTTGTTCTCGTAATCTCGTCTATCTACTTTTAGGAGAAGGAAATGCTATTTGTTGATGACATCAGTAGACCTAACAACAGGTTTTTTGAGTTCATATGCTTCTGAGCTTCAACTATATTCGAGTCGATTGATATCGGATTTGGGTCAAATGATGCTTGTTCAAGACCCAGAGTAATGCCTTTCAGAAAAAAAAAAAAAGACCCGGAGTAACGAGTTCAGGAATCTGAAGACACTATCTGTGTTTCTATTTTTTTTGGCAATTTATGAAACAAATTCTAACCATACAAATGTTATCTAAGTCCAACAAAAATCTCGCTAAAACCAACAATATTAGTACTAGAACATCTTTGGCAAAAAGGTTCTTATCTAATGGTTTTTGGGTTGGTCGAGTTCCAACAAGAATTTCCAGGTTGTTTGAGTTTTGCATCACAATCTATTTAATTCAAAACCCACTTTTTCACGTTGGGTTGATTTTTGATAGGTAAAGAGCTGAGTGATTTATCCATAGTCTAGAGAACCAGATGTTTCCAAGATTCTGTGCCCTTTCCTTTCTCCAAGGGATACACTTTTAAGCTTAACAGATCTATATGTACATCCTCCCTCCTAAATCTTAGACCATCTTGATTCTTGTCTAAGAAATACAAGTATACGCTTAACTAAAAAGGTGTATATCTCTCTCAATATCAAAGATAATAAAAGAAGCTAGTTGATTGGTACATTATGTATATCTATTCAGATCTAAAGTTATAAAGTTTAGTCCCCAGTAAACCCAATTTCAGTTGCACTATCCAAATTGATTGTGATAGATTCCCCAACACCATCCCCACCCCCCAAAAGAAAAAAAGGGTTGAAATTCTCTTATCTAATGGATTTGACATGCGGAAAGAAATTTGAAAAGATTCAATCTAATCTGCAATCAAAATTTTTCTTGAGAACAGTTATACAACTACTCCATTCACTCCATGGGGTTGTCAGAACTCAGAAGTAGTGTTTTGTTTCACAACGGGAAAGAGCAAGAAAACAATCTAATATCATTCCGAGAGGATATTGGTGATAAGGATACAAGGGTATCAAAGCTAAAATCTCTTGATATAAAGCACTGTGCTTGCTACTAACCCCTTTCAACATTTGGTTCATCTGATTTATGGTCGAGATACACAAAACAAGTAGATAAAAAGTCCCTACAAACAAATTCAGAGTTGAGCTGCATTGTTGCAGGTCAGCTTGTTAACTACTATTCCGTCCAAATATTATATATTGTTCGAGGTTATGTTTAAGTTTTAGTATGGGGTTACAATCGCACTGGTATACAAAACTGATACGATATCATACCTTTTGGTATTTCCAAAAAAGATCAAATGATAGTGCATTGATAAATGACAAAATATGCAAGTGAATGAAAGTTAGATAAGTAGTCAACTTAATCCATTTAAAAAAGTAGAACAATGATTGCTTACCAGCATATTCGGGTGCCAAGTATCCAAATGTTCCAGCCAGCCTGGTGACCATAGATTGTTGCCCCTGATCAGGAGCAAGTTTTACCAGCCCAAAATCTGAA
This sequence comes from Beta vulgaris subsp. vulgaris, assembly GCF_026745355.1. Classification (NCBI taxonomy): domain Eukaryota; kingdom Viridiplantae; phylum Streptophyta; class Magnoliopsida; order Caryophyllales; family Amaranthaceae; genus Beta; species Beta vulgaris. The sequence continues at coordinate 1,642,404 of NC_079206.1, read as the reverse complement.
ACTTTTGCTTTGAAGTCATCATCGAGTAAAATATTGGAAGGTTTGAGGTCTCTATGCACAAAACTCTGGTGCGCCAAGCTATGGAGATATTCCATCCCTCTTGCAACATCCAAAGCAATAGTTAACCTCCTTTTCCATGAAAGAGGCTGCAAATTCAAAGTTTTCCAGTGGAAAAGATGACTGCTAAGAGCCCCTTGAGGCATATACTCATACACCAGAATTCTCTCATTGTCTTCAACTGAATACCCCAAAAGAGATACCAAATGCCGATGACGAACTTTAGACAGTACTGCGATTTCAGATCGAAATTCATCAAACGCTTTGCTGCTAATTACACCTGCTTCCATTCTCTTCACAGCTATTGTAGTTCCATCATCTAATTCCCCCTTGTAAACAACTCCAAAACCACCACGACCTAGCTCATTCTCAGAGGCAAAGTTTTTGGTCACATTTCGGAGAACTTGAACTGATATGACCAAATTTCCAGCTTCAATGACATGGGACTCACCCGTCCCACTGCTATTCCTGCTAGCGGAACCGCTTCCAGCTGAATTACTGCCTGTAGTGTTATTAGCGACAACTATTTTAACGGTATTATCGGTATCTGATGGGTCTCTTGGGTGAATCACGATTGAGTTGGGAGATTGTTGAACATATTTTTTCCGCTTACAGTAATATATAGATAAAGGAATCACCAGTAGAGCAAGAGCAGCAACACTTGCAACAGGAGCTACGAAAGCAACCACTTTAGATCTTTTAGAGCTCCTATTTTCTGATGTTTGAGAAGAGCCAGAGTTAGAGTTAGAGCCAGAGCCAGAACCAGAACCAGAGCCGGAGCTGGAGCTATAGCCAGCACCAGAGCCTTTGGAGGGTGAAGTTTGCCCATGAGGTGACGGATTTTCTGATGGAGGGGACGCAAGTGGAGTATTACCTTCAATAGCAAGTTTGACATTTTTGCTAAATTTCGGCCATGGAGGGGAAAGATTGTTGTTACTCAAATCTATCGTTGTAAGGGACTTCAAGTTGGTCCAGTTTGAGGGAACTTGACCAGCGATATTGTTATCATGAAGTAAAACTTTTTCAAGGGATTCAAGCATCCCAAGTGAGGGACTTAGTGTACCGTTAAGGCCACGATTAGGCAAATTTATGACGCTAACCTGTTTATTGTCATTGCAAATCACTCCCAACCATCCAACACATGGGTTATTAGTTGACCATGAAGCACTAAGGATTGATGGATATTCTAACCCATCCAAGAAACCGAGAAGTGCCGTAACTTCCGGAGCACAAGGAGCTCCTTGAGTTTTTTGACAAAAGAAATTTGAATCATATGAAACATTCTTAGTCTTAAACTCAGGAATTGGACCCATGAAATGATTGTTGCCTAGATCCAAGTTATTCAATTCCATGTCAGCCAAGCTATCCGGAACCAACCCAACAAGTTGATTCGAGTTAAGATTAAGATCCTTCAAACTAGCTAGACTACCAATGTTGGAAGGAATAACCCCACTAAATTGATTCCCATGAAGCCAAGCAGTAGTTAGTGACTCCATTGTCACAATAACATCTAAAGGACCACTCATCCCACCACCACCCTGTCCATTTAACCAAAGTGATTGCAACATAGACCCATTAAAAGTCGACGGAATCCCACCGGAAATTCGATTCAATGCCAACCTTAACTCAGAAAGTGACCCCAAAGTACCCAAAAAATCAGGCAATGGACCCACTACATTGCAAGACACACATGAAAGAGTAGCTAACTGAGCTGAATCTTGCAACCCAATAGGGAAAGACCAGCCAGAACTAGCATTCAAATTTCTATTATAATCCAATGCCATAACTTGTAAACTAACTAATCCATCAAAGAAATCAGCAGGAATTGAAGTGAAATTATTAAAATCCAAATATGCAAACTTCAAATCTTTTAACCCATTAAAAGAAGGTAGCATACCAGTCAAATTATTGTTCTGAAGACCCAAACTGAACAGTTTATCCAGCTTGTTGAAATCATGAGGTAAAGTTCCCTTCAACCCTAAATTCTTAGGTTGAATTTGGGTAACTTTCCCATCTTCACAAGACACAAAAGGCCACTTATTTCCACATGGGTCATCATCTCCATTGATAGGCCACTTCAAAAGCTCAGGATTTTCCAACCCTTTTCTGAATTCTTTCAGAATTGCAAGGTCACCAGGATCTGTAACACTAAAAACCACTGTAATTAGAGAGAAAAACACTGTAAAAACTAAAAATAGCTTCTTTTTTTCCCAGTTAACTTCCATAACTAGCCTCATTTAAGCTTCCAAGAGCCAAAACCCATGTCAAATTTTGCATGAATAAGAGAAATAAAGCTCAAAATAAGTGTCAGAAGATAGAATGTGCAAGAAAAGGTGGATCTAGAGAGAGAAAACTTCAACACCCAGGTGAAAACTTTGAGTGTATGTTTCAGAAAAAATGGAAAAATGTAAACTTTCTTTTTTCTGTTTTCTTGAAATATTGTTTTCTGGGTTGAAAATCTAATGAAATAATGGGAATTCTGTGATTCTCTCTCATCTAGTGTAATGGTCCACTTTCATAGCACTATCTCTGGCACTCAGTACTACAGTTTACAGGAAGTGAGAGAAAGATTGGAGGGTAAAACCGTTATTTTGTGAAGGTGGGGGTAGTTAAAGAATAAGATCTGAAAATTAGTGAGAGGATTAATGGAACAAAAAAGCATTATTTAGTGGGTATAATTATTGCTGTAATGCTGCATATGAAAGTTGATGAATATTGAGCTGGAATGCTGGATGGTTTTTTGTTTCCTTGAGGACTGGAAGGTGCTGTTGTTTGTTGCCACCGAAATGCTTAGCTTTATTTAATTCCGCCACCATGATTAATTATTTTTTTGTTAAACACTAGTCGGGAATTGGACTCAACGCCATAAACTATGGTTCGGGTGCACCTAATACTAGATACTTTGACTATTAGCCAAAGGCACCTGAGTGCAAGCCGAAGGTATCATTTCCCTGTGACTAGTAATCAATCTCAAGCTTTCTCTCTCTAAAAATCTTGTTCTTTACGAAAAAATCTGAAAATTAATCCGGGAAGGTTTAGGGGGTATCGCGAAAAGGTACCTCCGACGTTATTTATGATATGCAACGGATCCAGAGTTCCAGACCAATAGTTTGTAGTGTTTTGGCTACTAGTCAAAGTTTGAGGTGTTGGGTACACTCGAACCTTAAATTTGTGGTGTTTATACCATTTTTGCTTTTATGGAATATTTGACATCAAGTATATACTTAAGTAAACTGATAAGATTCCCCTCAAAAAAAAAAAAAGTAAACTGATAAGATCCTCTTTAAGAAGAATATAAATGATTAACAAATGAATAAAAGTAAAGCAAAGTCTAGCAAAGTCTAGCAAAGAAAAGTACTACTCGATATCCATGGAGTATATGGGTGTCGTATCCATGCCCAATACATAAGTGTCTAACAAGATGAAGTACTTTTGTTTCATAATTTGTAGTCAGGCTTTTTGAAAATAGAATGTGAAAGGATAAGAGAATTTCTAATCCTAAAGAGATTTTCAAGCAATAATGAGGTTTGATCTCATCCTTCAAGATCACAACAGATCTGACTACTAGACTGGGTATTGTACTTAAAGCATTAAACACTGATAGTTATGAATAGTTTATCTAATTGCTTTTAGGAACAAGAACATCAATTGAGTGAATAGTGATATATAACATTTATCTAATAAATCTAAATGTCTAGGAAGATAAGCATGAAAACGAAGATGTTGACATAAGATGTAATTAAAGAGATTAACCAACTACTCTAACTCCAAATCTCCACAAAAAAATTATCTAATCTATAATTAACCTACCAATATTTGATTATGGCATATCAACAAGCTCTATAAACTAAAAGAACAAATCATACTTTTAATTTAGATAGTGTCGGAACCTTTTTTTTTTCTTTTGTCTTGGTGTATGTAAATGTAGGAGAATTATTTAAGGATGAATGGTGCAATAGGACTATAAGAGATATAGAAAATCGTATTTGAATGGTTTCATATGAAAAGTAGTTGTTAGTGGTCCCTATACCCCATGAGAGACTTAAGAGAGGACAAATGTGTTGGATTCTTTCTGCTGCTTCTTCCATTGCTGATGTCCAATGTTTCTATTGCTGATGTAGATTAACTAGAAACCTCATGCAAGTTGTAAGGTTGATTAAGAATTTGGAAGTTTCAAAAGAAAGCAAAAAAATATATATATTGTGAAGTTAAATTCAAAATTCTACATAAAAAAATTAAACAAAATTCAAGTGCTCTTTAGTCAAATAAGAAAAACATAAGATGTGTGCTTTTCCTTTAGAAATATTATCTAACCTTAGCTTCAAGATCATAGTAAAGGTCCAATTACTATTTTTAGATATATATATAAAATAAGGGTGCGTCAACTTTTAAACTATATTTGGTAAGATATAAAACATTTTTAATACAACATGATTTTCTCGTGAAAAATATATTTTTCAAAAAAAATGTTGTCAATTATAATCACATCAGAACAAAAAAAAAAAAATTTGTTCTCAACTGGTCATTGATCTCGCAAGCAATCTATAACATTATTAAAGCCTAGACAATTTCAAAGATTATTTAGGATTAATTTTCTTTAACTTCTAAATATATAAGAGAGGGTTCAACTATTACCCATTTTCGTTTATAAGTCACAACTATGGATTATTCACTGCATGTTCCAAATTTAACATCTTGTGATTTTTATATGGCCCAATAGGTAAGCAATCTGCTATAGCAGGTTGAATTTCACGTGCTCACAGTTTAATGAGAGCACGTGAGTTTTAAAATGTATACCCCTATTTGAATCTCTTGTGAACTTTCCTACCATTTTCTCTCCCTTTTCTCATCTCACTATGGCTGCACAAAAAATTCAGGAAATTCTTCAAATTTAAGAAACCATGGAAGGATGATACATGGTGGTGGTGACGACATTGCAAGTGAAGATGGTGGTGCGAGTGCGTGAATGAGGGGTTGGATACGGTTGTGGAGGTTGAGACGGGGCCAGTGAAAGAGGAGGTGGTGTCGGGGAAGGTCCCGACAGAGGTCGAGGGAGATGGTTCGATGCAGAGTTGACGTTTGCGGTTACGACTGCGACGTTCAACAATGGCTTATTGTGCGAAGGAGAAGGTGAAAGGGTGAGGTTGGAGGAGAGAGAATTAGGGGTGAGCTAGGCTGGAAATTGAGGTGGGTTAGGAGGAGAGAGGGAGATAGAGATGTTGTGTGAGAGAATGAGGGTGAGGCTGGGAAGGCGGTGGCAGGTGTGACTCAGCCCCTATTTCTAGCTAGGTACTGATGCAAAAGAGACTAGCGACAGTTTCTTGTGCAAAGGAGAAGGCGAGAGGGCGAGGGTGGAAGAGATATAATGATGGATGAGGCTGGAAGTTAGGGTGTGCTTGATAGGAGAGATGTTCCATGAGAGAATGAGGGGTCAGGTTGGGAAAGTGGTGGCATGGGTGGCTCTGTCCTTGTTTCCGTCCAACTCATGCAGAGGAGGAGAGGTGAAGGAAGGAGAGGAGGTGGATCCCACATTTTTGTAAATATAAAAACTTGTGAATCGGTTCTTAGTAAATCAGAACCTATATAAATCACAAACTGTTAAACATAGGACATGCAGAAAATAATCTATAATTAAGACCTGTAAGAGAAAATGGGGAATAATTGAGGCCTCTCTTGTGAATTTGTCCTATATACGTTAGCCTTCGAATATTATATTTGACTTTATCTAAAACATAACACTTATTGTTTTCTTCCTAATAATGATTTATGTGGTCTGTGGCTTTGTTAGGTTTAGATTTACAACTACCAAATCAACCATAAATCGTATTTTAACTATCTCACATCAATCCACAATTACAATGATTTGCAATTTAGTGTAATTTAACGACGCTATAGCTTTTTCAAATGTTAACAAGAAGTGTTCTACTAGATTAGAACTACTTGCAGGTCAATCCTGATCAACTTAGTAGGCAAGACCTTTGCAAGTATGGGAAAAGGGTAAAGATCCCTACGTCCAAAGTGCTCCTAGAAGAGAGATTGATCGCACACACCTTATGATCTTGAGATACGATCATTTTTACTTGACAAATCATTACTTGATTTTAATACCCCCCCACATGCATATATATATCACTTTCGTTTCTCAAGAAAGACTACCAATTAAGTCCAGACCATGTTGCACGCGTAATAAAAACCATATACCTAATATTACCAATTAGGGCTAACCACTCTTCAAGCTTTATGATAACATAACCACTTCGATGGACAACAAAATAAAGAGGGAAATTTATCACACTATGCAATCTTATATTTTTTCGTATTCCAAAAAAAATCAGACTATATCCTCCTTTATTGGAGGACATGTGAAAAAGACAGAAGATTAAAAGAAATGAAACAAATCATTGAACTAAAAATTGATTTATTGCATCTCATGCATTATATACTTTATAATTATGTTTCGAGTTTTCAATTGTCAGTTTTCAAACTTCACATTGTTTAACATACATATGCCTAATTTTAAATTTATTATACTTCTTATATCATAAATCCTCCATTTTCTTAGTTGTACCCAAAGTACTTTGCACGTTTTCCAATCCACAATTTAAAACTTTAATATCTCTATTATGCATAAGCAAAAATTATAAAAAACATGATATTTTCAAAACACATATCGAGAAAATCTAACAAAGTCCACATGACTATATTTTTTACATATAAAGAAGATCACCACAAAATCATAAATTTTACTACATCCGTTTCATATTAATAGTTACACTTTCACTTTTGACACTATTCACAAATTTCCCTTTGACTATCATCTGTGAGTTATGGTTAAGAGAAAATATAGTCATGTGGGGTCTTGTTTGATTCTCTTTTTTTTTAGAATATCGACTTTTTATATTTTTTATAAATACAAATTTAGAGATATAAATGCTCAAAGTTGTGCATCAGCATGCGTGAAAAATATAAGTGTAACTATTAATATGAAATAAAGGTAGTATCAAAAATCAATATAGTACAACTAAAAGAAAACGAAGTGAACTTTTAGTTTAAAAACCAAAATACAATCCGACAAGAACCCTCTTGAAAAACAAGAGCCCATATTCATAAACGATAATGGGCTCATAAGTCGGTTTGCAAAAACTACCTCTACCCAAACAGAACAACATCCTCTAAAAAAAACACTAAAACCCCCAACATCTATTTTCTCTCTCCTCGAAATTTTTACAGTACCTAAAACCTTTCCCCAATCCACCGAATTCTAGGGTTTTATCGGCGAAGTAGTCACCATGGTTCGTCCCCTCACTTTCTCTCTCCTCCATCAAATCATCATTCTGCACATTTCCGAAGCTTCAATCATCTCTAATTTAAATGTCGAAACAATTTTTTATGCATTTTTCAAGCTTTTCTGAGAATTTAATCTGATTTTTTTTGACAGCCTCAAGGAGATCACATAGAGCTTCATAGGAAGAGAAATGGATACCGTCTTGATTACTTCGAGCGTAAGCGTAAGAAGGCTGCTCGTGAAGTACATGAACGCTCCAAATATGCTCAAAAGGTAATTTTTGTATTTTATACGTTTTTTTTTGAAATTGATTATTGCAATGTTTTTGATTTTGCTGATTTTGATTGTTTTAATTTTGATGTGGAAAAACAGGCTTTGGGTATCAAGGGTAAGATGTTTGCTAAGAAACGATACGCGGAGAAAGCTCTAATGAAGAAAACGTAAGTTGTCTTGTTGTAATTTTGTATTTTGTGTTAAAGGATGTTAACTTGTGTTGATTTCAATAAGCATGAAAATTCTGGTGAATTAAGAGTATTTAAGGTATAATTATTGAGATTTGAGGTATTATATGATGGAGATTGGAACAAATTAGGATACTATTTGTAGTGGAGAGACCTCATTCATAGCTAATATTGGTGAAGGATTTGGGTTGTTATTTCGGTTGGATGGTTTCATTGGTTATAAACGAAGAATGTAGATTGTAACTTGTGCTTGCGGGTAAGCGGGAGGACGCCGGTAGATGGAAGTTTATGTCATGTGGTAACCTTGAGGCATATTTGAGTTAAATCATACTATTTGTGGTGGGTTTTTTGAAGTGGAGGGTAGACATTGCGTAGTTTCTTTAGCTGACAACAGTATATAACAATGTAGACCTCCTGGATCAAGCATAGGGCCTCCATGTGGTACTTAGAATGTTTCTTAATCCTATGGATTTTCTCGGAGACGTGAAGGCTACATTTTTCTATCTAGAGTGGACAGGTATTTTAAGGTTGTGGTAATGGAAGGCTTTATAAAGTTATAAATAGTGATGTCTTTTTTATTTGATTGGGAGATTAAAACAAATGGGTAATAGGGTCAGTTAATATAGTCCTAGGAGATGATGGAACTATAATTACTATATTAGTTGCGTAGTAATGTGGAAGAATCAGAGATAGGGGAAGGAACTTGAATTGCCTGATGCTTGTAGCCTGTAGGTATAGAGCTTCCAAGAGCTGTTCACTCTAGGGAAGTGGATCTATTGCTCAAAAATTTGAATGCTCCTCTCCTTTATCCAGAATTTTCCTTTTCTCCATGTTGAAGTGTTTTAGCTGTATGTTAACTTGGATGCTACATCAACAGACTTAAGATGCATGACGAAACACCAAGTAGGAGCAAGGTGGATGAAGTTCAAGATGGAGCTGTCCCTGCATATTTGCTTGATCGTGAGCAAACGACAAGGGCTAAGGTTGGTTTAATAAATTTTGTTTTGACACTGTTCCTCTTGGCTCGCCTCTAAATACATCTTCTACAACATATTTTCAATTGATTTATCGATATGGATTGATTATTTTTTCAAATTTTAATACACTTTTGTTGATAGAGGTTAATAATTAAGCAATCATTGGCCATATAGCTATATGCAAATTTGTAAGAACTCTTTATTATTGCTATCTGATCATTTGACAAATTTTACTGGAACTGTAAATTTTCCTTTATGCCGAACTTGTTTTCCGCACAACCTGAGCTAGAAGCCACTTTTGAGACCTCTGCCTTTGTTTTGCTTTGACGAATGTCATGGAGCTGTAGAAATTATAGGAAAGTATGAACTTGTCATCGCATCACCTGGTCTAAAAGCCATCATAGATTGCATTGATTAACTATTGTTAGTGTGTTGTTGTTGTGAGTATCTTCATACCTAGTTGCTTCCGCGAACAGCAAGAGCTGTGAACAGAGTTGATTCTGGATACTGTTCCTTGCATTAAAATGTTCAATAAGAATGTTCGATGATGTGGTGTCCGCTTGGTCAAGACTTTTCAGCTAATATTCATGAACCCTGTGTTGTTATCTTCACTCATTGTTTAACTAATGAGTATGATGTTGCTCTTCTTTTATTAGCCATGCCGGAGTCCTTCCATGGGATCTCTGGAATTCTGTTAGCAAGGCTTTAGCATTGCACTTGAGCTAGGAGCCATAAATTATTCCAACATGAATAGGAGGACACCAAAAGGCTTAGTGTACCTTTTTATGGTCTGTCAATAACATGTCTTCCTGGTTGAGGGTTGCTTATTGACAGTTTGGTGTCTATATAATGTTCCTCCAAGAACAAGGTGCTAATGAATTTTGGTCAGAGAAAGAGGCCTTAGAATGTTTTTTGTTCTTTCATTTAATCTACTGTACTTGCTCTAATATGGCTTTTTTCTGGTTTTCTATCTTACTTTCTGAGGGTAATTTTTAGTCTCTCCTTTATTGATTATAATCAGTTAGGACTTATTTATTTTGTTTTAACTTGTTTCTTTTGCTTGTCACTTGTATCTTTTAAATAGATCCTTAGCAACACAATCAAGCAAAAAAGAAAAGAGAAAGCTGGGAAATGGGAGGTTCCATTACCCAAGGTGAGTCCAACATTGCTTTTGTCAGGTTCTAATTCATATGCTACTTCTGAGCTCCTGTCTGCTTACTAAATCCTGGTTAAAGGCAGATTTCTCATTTCATTTGAAGTTTGGACCTCCACATTTTATTTTGTGTGTTTTGAGTATTGGAATCACCTTCTTGGGGATTTTAAACTTTCTTCTCAAGTTCCTTGAAGAAGGTTGAAAATAGTAGAGTTTGCATTTTGAAAGTGCTCTAGCTTTGATTTTTTTTTTTTTAATTGTTCCTCAGGTTAGACCAGTTGCTGAAGACGAAATGTTCAAAGTTATAAGGTCTGGGAAAAGGAAGAGTAAGTATTTCATGAGGTGCCCTTATCTGTTTATTGTATTTCCTTTGGTAGTTGGTTTCCAACTTAGATGGATTTGGTGGTGTATTGGATTCATTTATGTCGTCTAATTAGGCTGGCTTATCTTTTATGTGGACTCTGTTATCTATTCTTGGAAGCCACAGACCTGTTCTAACTCAAGGAAATTATTACTTTTTATCTTTGTTGCATAACTTTTGATCCTTCCCTTTGTCTTCTATTCCTGGATTCCTGTTATGTTTTACGTTATTACGTTTACAATGCTAGTCAATTGTCTAATAGTTCTCGTATCTCTTGTAGCCAAGCAATGGAAGAGAATGATAACAAAAGCTACATTTGTTGGTCCTGGTTTCACTAGAAAACCTCCAAAGTATGAACGGTTTATCCGCCCATCAGGTTTGCGGTTCACCAAGGCTAATGTCACTCATCCTGAACTGAAATGTTCTTTTAATCTTGAGATAATTGGAGTAAAGAAGAACCCCAATGGTCCTATGTACACTTCCCTTGGTGTTATGACCAAGGGTACTATCGTTGAGGTATGCTCCTCGACTCCTCATTTCATATCTTCTCATTTTAATGCCATAGTACGTCTTAACAGAAAATGTTTTACTAACCTGTATACTTCTTGCTTACTTTAGGTTAACGTGAGTGAGCTAGGTCTGGTCACGCCTGCTGGGAAAGTTGTATGGGGTGAGTGATTATTCTTGGCTTGTCAGTCGTAAATTGTGTTTCCATCTTTTCTTTTTGCCTAATTGGTTTTTTGTGGTTATTTCAGGGAAGTACGCTCAAGTGACAAATGACCCAGAGAATGATGGCTGTATAAACGCTGTTTTGCTTGTTTAATCAGGTTTTGTTAGAAGGGTTAGTAAAATCACCTGTAATTTTGACAATTTATCACTACTAAGTGGGTGATAACTGTTATAAAATGACATATTTGTTCCGTGTTTTTTCTGAGCCCTGTTGGTTTGGTGCTATATGCTCTCTTGCTTGGGACATCTTTGGTGGGAGACTAAAAATGTGCTAGGAACGGTAACAAGAAACTACTGTTATACTAACTTTGGTATTCTCTTTTGCGATATTTCTTATTAGTTTACTCATTTGTTTAGTTTCTAATTTTGAAATGAGATCACTAATTTTCCATTACATATACATTCAACTTCAACATAAAAATAAGTAATAGTTTCTCTTTCCTTCTATGTCTTATAATGTTGTTTCTCCTAAAACGTTGTATAAAAGAAATGGGTAAACTAATAAAGATTGGAGGGAGTATGTTGTTTGGTATCAGGGATAGGGTGATGCTAGTTTTATTAGGTCAATTATTTTCACTGAATTTTTTGTCCTCAACTTTATGTTAACATATCATGTTACATTGAGAAGCCTATTACTTGTGCTTGGAAGCAGGGATTTTCGTATATCTTTTACTCTTAAGCGTTCGTGTAGTTGGGACCTGAGTGAGTTGTTGGTCTAGTAGGGTTTTTTCTTTTCTTTTTTTTTTTTTTTTTTACGGTCAAGTAGCAGATGCACATATGTACAGTTGAGTAAGCCGTCGATCCTGGATCTTTATCTCGATTATCTACAGAAACGTAACTGGCTGTATTTGTATCTTGATTGTCGATATAGGGGATCCATGGGCTTTTCTATCTCTGTTTTTGTGTTTTTTGGATGATAATAGAAAAAATATTATTAATCAGTATTGCATCTAAAAAAAATAGTAATACTCACGTAAAAGATAATTTTAAATATCAATTTGAGATGACTTAACATCTTCCAATCATAAACCAATTTCGATGACTAACATTTTTTATACATGATGTTTTTGTAAATGGAAATATGACTTATTTTAATCTTCGATCAATAAATATGATTTTTCGCATCTTTAAAATTTCAAGCTAAATAAAAAAACCAAGACTTTAGAATTATCATATTGATGGCGAAAACTCTTACAACACGAGGGAGAGATTAAAAATAAACTATAGACTAATTGAACTGACAATAAAATGATGATAATAACAAAATTTAGGACTGTTTACTAGTATAAAGTAATAATTAACCATCAGATATACACTAATGAAGGCTAGGGTTTCAGAGAGAGAAAGGTTTTCTTTTTCCATTTTGTTTCTCTATCTTTATTCTTTGAATCATTTAATCTAGTTGCCTTATTTGTATTTTGATTGTCCATAGAGGCTGTAAAATAATTCATTTTCTCCCCTCAAAAAAAAATAAAATTCATTTCTACCTTAGTGCTGTGTGGAGCTTCTAAAAGAGTATTCATCTATTTGATCAAAATCATACTTTCTTTGTTTCATTTTAGTTGTTATACTTTGAGAATATAAAAAATAAGAGAGAATTATTTATTATTATTTTCCCACAATTTATATTAGTGTTTGTTTGGACCCATGACCGGACCCAATGAATATCATGGGAAGTCCTTTTAAGGGGCCTAAGCCATAGGCTCCCAAAAAGGTCCATCAGCTTTTCAGGTAGAAAACAACTTTCCTTCCTAGCTACAGGGATGCTCCTTAAAAGAGTTTTATGTCTGGAAATCTCCCAACACAATAAATACCAACAGTCTCATCAATGACCAGATATTCAATTCTCACCTAATAAAACCAGAGCATCTCTCTAGACTTACTCACATTCTCTCACTAGCCTGTCACTAACTTAAGTGTTGGAGGCGCTTTCCCGGATCACCCTCGAGCCAGTTTTCCTTACTTTGCAGGACTCAAGTGACAAAACTCGAAATTATATTCCAACTCGGAATTTGACTCTTACCCGTAATACATCACTCTTTTAACTAGTTTTTTAGGCGAAACAGTTTTGACCAACAAGAATTGAGATATTAGCCCATTAAAATGAACACTAAAACTCAAATACACTAGTAGTACATATAAAAAAAACTACCGAAAGCATCAGTTGAGCAGGTCGTCACGTTGTGAGGTATGTATGGAGTGTTGTCTTAGTTTAATACTCCAAATATAGTACTTCTTTCATAACACTTTCTACATTCATCGGACAAAACTGTCTTCAACAGGGTCGAATATAACCGCCACCATTATGTCATATATACTATTATGTATACATTTAAGATACAAGAATTATAAAAAAGCCAATGTAAATTTTAATGTTAGGCAAAAGATGTAGTCAGGATATTCAGAAACGTAAAGCTAACCACTAAAATAAGGATAAAAAGAACCGTTTTTATTGCGATCTAGAATTACCTGCTTCATGCATGATGCATGTGCAATGCAGCTACCAAATATTTGATTAAATGATTAATGGCAGCTTAATTAACTTCATTGGATGCTGCTCTTAAATAATTTCTGATTTATTTTGCACCTCCCTTTTTTTGGGGGGCAATAGTGGTGGTCTTTTAAGTATAATTTTAGTTAGGTTTTTTCCACGACGTTTTATATTATCCACTAGTCATTTTTTTTTTGACATCGAGAAAATGTACATTAATTAAAAAGCGGAATTACATCCTAAGGATAATGCATCCATTTTAAAAAAAAACAAAAACAAAGAAACTAAACCAAACTGAGCGTTACATGCTCTTAAAGGACAAGAACAATAATGGAAATAACTAAAGCTCGGAGAAATCTGCTCGCATCAGAGGTCTTTAAGGTTGGAGAACTGCATGAGTCTGCTGCTGATGGAAAAGGAGCGAAAGAGGCCTGAACAGAGGAGTGGGAAGGGTGGACCTGCTTCACAACTAGGGCGACAAAGAAACAGCAAGTTGAAAAACTCGCAACATGACCAAGTCACAATCCTTTGTGACTTAATATCCTGTGGAATGGGTATTTCTGGCTTCTCCGGAGAGGAGAAGCTCGAATGAGTTGACGTGCTATAAACCCAATTAACAAATTGGGGAGCCGTCTTCAGATATAGATATCAATTTCGGTACTTGGTTCGTGTTAGGTGTACGCTCGTTCAAGTTCGGTTTAGTTAGGATAATTTCGCTCTAGGTCCATTTGTTTGTATATTTTTTTTAATTTAATGTCGGGTTTGATATGGACCATGTTGAATTCAGCCGATTTTGAGTTTAGGTTGACTTAGTCAATCTCGATTAGGATGGTTAATGTCGAGTTATCTTAGGTTTGGATTATGCTCTAATTGGGTCATGATCGTGTTAAAATATGGTCGGATCAAGTCACTCTTATGTTCAAGCTTCCAATAATGGTGTATTGGATTATACTATCCTTATTGGTTTTCTTGAATTAAATGTATCGCTTATAAAAGCTAAATTTTGTTTATAAGCTCTAACTTGTATATGAGGGGGGAAAAAAAAAAGACTATCAAAACTCTGATTTTGAATAATTATTGATATTAAAATCAAACACCCCAATCACCAAAATATATTTTGTGACTGAATGGACCAAACAAAAAGTGAGTATATATTCGAAAAATGTAGGAAATATTTGTAATTTCATAATAACCAAGAGATGGTAGTAGTAGTAGTAAATAGTAATACATATGCAGGCCAAAAACGAGTTATTATATACTACAATTATCACATTTACATGTGTTCATATGGTAATAAATCACACTATTTTGGAACCTAAACGGTATTTTTGAAAGTTTTTCCGTTAATATATTAAATCACACTTATAACATAAATCAATTATTATCTATAAAGAGTATTTGTTGAAGCTATAATGCATAGCTCATTACCCTAAACAACACATGTGAAAGTCACACATTGATCATAAGAAAAGTGATTAGTTTACTTTATAAGGCTAAAGAATAGTCCCCTAATTGCCGTATGATTGTAAGGTGAAGTTTCATTTGACTTGGATATATCTATTTTAAAGTGATAAGAAGACGTTTTTGACTTATAACTTTCCATTGGCTTTTCAACTTTATAAGTGATAAATACAATCAAGCAAGGTCTAATTTCTGTATATGATATGATCTATTACATAGAAAAAGGATATGATTAAAAAGTCAAAAAACAACAATGAACATATATGTAAAACGTACAAATGAAATAAACCTTACTTTTGTTCTTGATTCCCTTTAATGCAAGTGAGTTGAAACTTTAAATGACTAATGAATCTGGTATAAATTGTCTTAAAGTCATCAGAAAAAAGTTGATAAATCATCCCTTCTCATGTTATCCAGCTAGAGCAAGTGGATAATGTCATGAAATAATATGGGGTAGAAGTCCACTATCTTGAGTCCTTGACAAAGATAAGTAGGTAACAATAAAATAAAAAGGGAAATACCAACAATAAAGAAATCTTGGTAAAGAGAGTTTCAAAAGGTAGTAATATAAGGTAGATTTTTTCCAAATCTTGGGTACTAATAACTATAAACTCTTAATAATTAAATAGAGATGATTTCTTAAAAGGAATTTATGTTTAATAATTCTGTATTATAAGTACTTTTTACAAATAACCGTCAAGTATTCAAGTTTGCATCTGTTTGGAAAATAACCCTGATAACTTGTACAATATAATGAATGTTAATGATTTTGAATATTATTACATTATTAAGGTAAAGAGTCTCTCTTTATATATATATATATATATATATATATATATATATATATATATATATATATATAAATTTTCACGTATATGACTATCATCATCAATTCATCAACTTTAATTACATTTTACAAGTTGGATATCTCAATTTGGTGTTTATTTGAAAAAACACTTAAAATATAAGATTATTTTATAGAAAATCCCTGCTCTAAATTAAAAGGCAAAGCAAAATGAAAGCAATTATGAAATTACTTTTTTTTTTTCTTTTTTTCTTTTTTCCTTTGAGGTGAAAGCTTATGTACTTTGTGCAATTGTTTTGTATTAAAGTTTTATTCCAAAAAGGGAATGATTCTTTGATGAGGTGCTTTTAGAGATCATAAGCTTCAATGTAACATATCCCACAAACTTCATAAAGCTACATGATTTCAGTCAGATCTGACTCAGCAACAATTTTTCATGCTTTGTCTTTAACTCTTTTTATTTTATTTTTTTAGTTTCATATGATTGGTTTTTTCAATAAACTTTCTCCCTAAAACTATCATAATATAAACGGTTTTTTCACCAAATACCCCAAATTTTCAGAAAATTCACCAATTATCCTCGTATTTTTCAAAATTCACAAGATACCCCCAAGTTTTATAATAATATATCAAAATTGCAATGACTAACGACGTCAACTGGCGTTAGTCATTAACCCTAACTTTTTTGAACCCTACTTAAACCTAATTTTTTACCTAACCCCACCCCACCCTAATTCCCCAACCAGCCAACCCCAACCACCTCCCCCACCCATCCCTGCAACCCCCATTCCTCCTCGACCCCAGCTCACTCCCACCCAGCCCCGATGAGTATCACACACCAGATCGGAGCACTCTCAGGAATACTAGTGACCATCGAAGCAGCCACAAACACCGGAGAAACATTGACAATAATAAGCGCTTTAGCGATGTGGAAACCTCCCGTCGGCCTATGTCGATCACCGCTCTCTGCGGATCTGACTTCAGTGTGTCAAGGCTTTAAGTACCATGTCATACCGAATTTACCTGCAAAGGAAAAGGAAGCGAAGAATCGATGAGGGTTGCAGAATTTCGTCAAGTGGTGGGTGGGGGGTTGCAAGGATGGGGTGGGGGTAGTGGGTGGGGGATGCATGGATTGGGTGGTGGGAGGTTATGGGGTTAGGTGGTAAAGGTTAGGGTTAGGATTAGTGGCCATGGCTTAAGAGTTAAGGATTAGGATTCAGGTAGGTTAATTATGATTTAATTAGGGTTAATAACTAATCGTCGTTAGTCATAAAGGCATTTTGATGTATTATCATAAAACTCGAGCGTACCTAGTGAATTTTGAAAAGTGCGAGGATAAATGGTGAATTTTCTGAAAATTCGGGGGTACTTGATGAAAAAACCGTACGATAAATTGTCTTGTTAGTTTAGTGCTTTGGAGATATTTGAGGAGTTAGCCCACCGTAATGATTTGATGTTAACCACACATTATTCCACATCAGCAGTTGTATATATATATATATATATATATAATGAATGACGTTAAATATGTTATATTTGTTATTTTTTGTATTTTTTATTTTAGGTAATTTATGTTAAACGAAAAAGTTATGAATAACTTGTAAAATTACATTTATTAATTAAATTGAAATTATTTATTGTATTTGATATTTATGGTTACGAACTTTTATGTGCAATATACGATACCCCTCAAAAAAAGTACAATACACAATATTATTTGGCGAAATTTAATTTCGATTCCTTGGAATACAGTGAAACAAAAATCTCATAACAGGAGAAGATGGGGAAAGAAGAAGAAGAAGGTGGGGGGTTTGCAGGAGGGGGACTGGGCAGCGCGTGGAGAAGGGAGGGGAAAGGGCTGGGACTAGGCAGCGCAACACGAAGGGAGGGGGGAGGAAGCTAAGGAACTAGGCGGGGCAACGCAAAGGGAGGGGAGAGGGGGTATGGCGGCGCGCGCGAATGGAAGGGGGAGGGGGTTGGGTGGGTTAAGAAGGGAAAGGAGAGGGAGGAGGGGAGGAGGGGGGAGCGAGTGAGGGGAGGGGTGGGGGCTGCTGTGGGATTTTAAATTCGAGTCCGACATCTAAATTTGAACATCCGAATCTGACCAGCTTAAAATACGAACATCCGACTCTAAATCCGGTCCGACTCCGAACACCCGACCCAGAATCCGAACATACGACCCGACTTATTTTTCTGCCCATTTTTTTATATAATAGAATAGTGTTCTATAATACAATAATCTAATCATTACAATTTATTTTAAAAATCATATGAAAATCTTATATAGTGCAAATAATTTAAATATTACTATTATTTTTTAACAATCATTTCTTCGTTGGGAAAAATCATATATAATAGAATTGGCTGAAAGTCGAAGTCAGGTTATACATAAATAATACAGTAACATTAATAAGAAAAAAAGATTGATTGACTCAAAGTAAGAGTCGGATTCGAATGTCGGATTATTTATGAGATCCTACTCCGACCCTACTCCGACTCGTAGTCGGACTTTTTAAAAGCAATCGCCTCGAATTACTTTTTTGGTGGAGTCGACTCGGAGCGAACTAGGGCCGGATCGGACTGGTTTGTCAGCCCTCTCGCTAGACTTATTATTTGTTTTAGTTATAAAATCCCTTAAAAGTTTCACTTAAAATAATGAATCAGCAGTACTTTGCATGTAATGTGATTTGTGACTCGTGAGGAAGAAGCTTGATAAGCTATGGACTGTTCTGATTACTGATCACTGATCACCCTTTGCATGTTCTATTGAGTCACCTTATCACTATATTTTCATGTTCCTTTTCAGTCTTTATAGTTATTTCTGTCCTTACTAAAAAAAAAAAACCTCTATGTCCAAATGCTTGCCATACATTCATGTTGTGTGATCAGCTCAGCATAAGTTAGGTATATGCCGTATATCAACATAAATGCACTTGCAAAACAGACCATGGAAAGGAAGTAATATAATTAAACCTGTTACTGATAGATCCGATCCAAAATGACCTTAAATGCAGGGGCGGATTTAGGGGGTGGTCTATCCGGGTCTTGGCCTATCCCATAATCCAAAATAATTATAAGTAACCTATCTAGGATAGTAATGCAAATAGGTATGGTGGAACAGGTGGTTTTTAAAGAAATTAATCAATAAGTTTGACCCATCCTATATAAAAATCCTAAATCCGCCATTTCTTAAATGGTAAGTCGATTTTGAATAAAAGATTGTAACTCGAAGTTTGATTGTATTCAAACAACCTACTAATTCTTGGGTCAAAACTAATGAGCCGATTCATTGTGATTGAACCGACTCATTGTGAATTGTGATTTGTGACTCCACCGATAACTTGAAAATCAATGATACTATGAATTTATGACAAGTCTCTTGCCAAAAATACCTTTAGATACTGTATTAGATGATAGAATTTGTGGAAGAGTGGTGGACTAATTTATGAAATAGTTTCTTTTATTCATTGCTTGAAAATGAGTTACATCACCTCTTGGGTATTTATAGACCCAATATTACATCATCTAGATTTTTCTACTAAGTTCCACTAATTAGATATTTAACTTAGATTTTTTTAGACTTTGATATTTCTAACACACACTAAAATATTCTAAACTTAGATTTTTTTACATAGATAGTTTACAAGATTTTTCTAGACAATTTAAGACATGCATATAAGATTTTTCCTTACATTATATGACCTATCTAGAATTTTCTAAATTAACTTTCATCATTAGAATTGTTAGTCTTAGCATAGTTTTTATTTGTTGGCCATATTAGACAACACTATTATTGTATGATTTGATTTTCTTTTCATTATAATATTTACGTACTTCAAAGTTTATATGTAGTATATATTTCGCGTATTTTGTTCATTATGTGGTTAACGATCGATTACTTCGTATTATTCGGAGAAAAAAAGGTCGCCGATTTTTCATGTGCATAAAAATGGTTTACATGTCCTATAATTTGAAATGAAGGGAGTATATTTTACCTTTTAATTACTTACACCCAAGAATATTGAGAGTCATGTTTTTCCTCAAACACATACATCAATTATTTCTCCATGTAACCTTCAATAATTTAAATACAAAATTCAACCTTCATTTCAACTTGGATAATTTATTTTATACATTATAAGTGGCACATTCAAGTAATCTTATAAACGTAAAAGCAAATTCTGATGCCCAATAAGTTTAGTATTCTTTTTTAAACCTAAAATCACGTTATACTTTATTCTATTATATTTTCATGTAATTTGTTTAATTGTTCATTTCAATTAATATATTGTTTTATTCGCCCCCATTATTATGGACAATAACTTGTTAATTACATTCCAATTAGTTCAATTAAAATTCAAGTGACCACTTTACATAGATCTAAAGATTGTGCTTTTTTCACCCGAACTTATCTAAACTGATCTTACTAAATATGTTGGACTGCTCAACCCTAATTTTACCCTATGTTTACACACGATTAAATTAAACATATGAATTAGTCCTTAAACTTATTATGGGTATGAAAAGTTGTTGAGAATTCTAATAAGGGTATGAAAAGTTGTACAGATCCTTAACCGACCTCGATGGTGATTCTCACACCCTTTATGAGTACCATCTCTCCCACCAAGTACCAACGCCCAACATAAACCTTCATTCTAATTAAATGTGGTAGGGCTCATGATTGACACCTCTGTAACACGGATACTTCTTCTAGGTCACATACTCGTATTGTACCCCGATATGATGTATTTCCTAAATTGATACGTGTACTCATTTCAAAATTAAAATTTTGAAATCTTGCCTTTTAAGTTTCCTTCTTCGAATTTAAACCCGTACCATACCGTCTATGTGCGACTTAGGTTGACACTAGAATTCCATATTATGACATATATTTCATAGGACACTACACTACATAGATTCAGAAAAACTTTTACCCTTACAGTAACCCATAACTACCAACTCAAACAACTGAAGTACCCAAAAGAACACAATTTTTCAGACCCCTTCAATATATTAGTGGAATACAGTGCATATTTTAGACTTTACAGTTCCTTTTAGCTAGTTACCACTACCGACCCACACAAATTTTTAAGACTACAATGACTCTTTTACTGTCATGAAAAAAAAAAACACCAAGAAAGTGAGATCAAAGCAAAAAGAAATTTGCAATTTGCAATGTAAAAACAATATAACTAGTCTGCTTCAAAAGCTGACCTAAGAAGTTAATATTCTCCCTGCTTAAGAATATATGATGTATCTAGTGGTAGTTTCCTGTCTTATACCAAAAAACATGTATCAATTTTAAAATCTTTTGTAAGAGAATTTAAATTTGGATCATAAAAAAATTCTGTCAGCATATATACATGGCAAAACCTTTTGTCATCAGCTACACATTTGGAGCTCACTAAACTTTGTTGTTTTAGGTTAATATTTTGTCCTATTGTTCTAATAAACAACATTAACATATATATGCATCATTAAACTAAGTACATCTCTAACTTTTTACTCTTGTATAAATTTACACCCACTTCAAGAATCTCTTCACATCATTTCTCCATCATTTCATTACTTTTAGCTAGGATTATCTAAGTTTGAAAATGGAAAATGGTGGAAATAATGGGATTTTCATAAGGGCAATGAAGAAACTTGAAAACATATTAGTGAAGTTAAAAGAGAAGTGTTTAGGGATAGTTATAAATATAAAGAAGATAGCAAAAGATGATCCAAGGAGGATGATTCATTCTCTAAAAATGGCATTAGCTCTAACTTTAGTAAGCATGTTTTACTATGTTCGACCTCTATATGATGGCTTTGGTGTTTCAGGGATGTGGGCAGTCTTAACTGTCGTCGTCGTTTTCGAGTTCAGTGTAGGTAAGTTCTCTATGTAATAATGTTAGAGATATGAGATATAATCAGTATCGGAAAATATATGTAATAAGTTAATTCATCACTAAAATTGAACTAAATTTGTGTTAATGTTAGTGTTTTCTTTCTAACATGTATGAATTTTCTCCTTATATAATTAATAGGTGCAACTATAAGCAAAGGTCTGAATAGAGGCTTTGCAACCTTAACAGCTGGTGCACTAGGTGTTGGGGCTCAACACTTAGCTCTTCTCTTTGGGAACAAAGGAGAACCAATTGTCCTTGGCTTGTTGGTGTTCTTATTAGGTAAAGTGCACACTCTTTATGAATCTTGATCACCAACTAGTTTTACAGCGTAATATATACTTCCTCCGTTCCATATATAATAAGTGAAACACTTCTCTAAAAAAACTCTCCTTTACATAAACGAGAGAAGTATTTCACTTATTATGGAACGGAGGAAGTATATATATAGCTAACTCCGTTCAGATTTGATTGTCACGATATAATTTAAAATTACACTATCAATGTGACAACTAAATCTGTACGTGTAACTGGAGTGCTTAATCGTATGTAGCACGAAAAAAAAGTTTTCGTACTTCTTAGCATATATAACACTAGTCACGCACCATTGAAAACTCTTTGCATGGGGCTAAAATGAGTTCATATTTTTGATCATATGCAGCTGCAATGTCGACATTCACACGATTTGTGCCGAGCATCAAGAAAAGATATGATTATGGCGTACTCATTTTCATATTAACGTTCAGTTTAGTAGCTGTCTCAGGATATAGAGTTGAAGTGATCATAGAATTGGCTTATCAAAGATTGTCGACCATTTTAGTTGGAGGTGCAACATGTTTGATAGTATCTATATTTATTTGCCCTGTTTGGGCTGGTGAAGATCTTCACAATCTCATTGCTGGCAACATTGAAAAACTTGCTAAATTCTTGGAAGGTAAAAGGCTACATCGACTACTAATCAATATTTCATCCGTTTCATTTTAATCTACGCACTTTGATATTTTACACTATTCACAAATTTCACACTTTGACCATCATTTATGATTTATACATCCGTTTCATTTTAATCTACACACTTTGATATTTTACACTATTCACAAATTTCACACTTTGACCATCATTTATGATTTATACGCGGATGAAAATATAAGTCATGTGGGATCTTGTTAGATTTATCATAACATTTATTTCATTAATATGTATTTTTTATAATTTTTACAAATACAAAATTAAAGATATATGTCCTCAAAGTTTTGCATTGACATGCATGAAAAGTGTAAGTATGTAAATTAAAATGGAACGTAGGGAGTAATTTTCTTCCATTCGCTAAAATAATTGTTCCACTTTTAGTATGTTCACTGATATTTAATATGTATATCATAACGAATATAACAAAATCCTAATATACATGGTAATATAAAATTTTGTACATGTTGTTAGTAAAAAGAGTTCTGACAAAATTAAAAAACTTTGACCTAAAAAATATTAACAACTATGTACAAAATGATGGAATATACTAGAATGACAATTTTTTCAAGGAAAAATGCTGATTTTTCTACATGCTGACAGGGTTTGAAGAGGATTATTTTACTATTCCTGACAATGACATGATCATCACAAACTCCAAGATAGATGGCAAATCCTACCTCCACAGTCATAAGAGTGTCCTTGCTTCCAAAAATAATGAAGAAAATTTGGTATGTTCTTCTATAAAAACAAGTTTTTACAATTTTCTTTTTACACCATATTTTACTTTTCAGGTTGTTTACATCAATTTATTTCTATTACTGCCATCACTAATTTTTAAAACTGTGTTAATGGTGCCAATGCTACAAAAAAAGAGTTGCATGCCATTATATGCAATATGTGAAACTTTTTTGTCCCTTTTTTCTGTGAAGAATACATGATTGTACTAAGTAGTACATTTTTTTTTCAGGCAAATTTTGCGCGATTGGAGCCATGCCATGGCCAATTTAGGTTGTGCCATCCTTGGAAACAGTACGTCAAAATAGGAGCTCTTACTCGGCAATGTGCTTACCACATAGAAACTCTTTGTGGATTTATCAACAATGAAGTCAAGGTATATCTCGATGTCATAATATTATAGTCTATATATAACTGAAAACTATGTATATTTTCCACACAAATATGAAATGGCTAAAAGTTATAGGCAAAATAAACTTCTATAAGTTGTTACGTATTAGCATGTATATACATCATAAAACCCCCTAATTTTCCGAAATGAAAAATGAAGTTTCTTTTTTTAACAACCATATATCAAAAGTTATAAAGAAAAGTAATTAAAGACAATTTTGAACTTACAGTGCCGATCCTGATAATTTATGGGCCCTAGGCAGACCTAAAAATAAAGGCCCTTATATGAGTCGATCCTAATATTTTATAGGTCATATAATTAAAGCCTTCGTACCTAAAACTATAATCTACATTTTGTTAATGACACCAATAAAAAATAAGCACATAATATTATTAAAAATTGCACAAATATTGCACAAATATTGCACAATTTAATATAAGGTATTTACGCTTTACAAAAATTTGTTTTGATCAAAAGTATCTCTCATAATATGGTAAACAAAAATTATAAAAATTATACTGTTGGATCCGTCTTGAAAAATACTATAATAACATAATTTTTTTAAAATATTTTATCAATATAAATTGAGAGTAATTAGTGGTCAAAATACGACCTTGAACATCGTACGTGCCTTATATTTTGAAACGGAGGGATATTTTTCATATGATATTTAAAATTTGAAATTTAGAAATAGAAAATTTAGAATATTGGTAATCAAAAACTGAATTGGAGAGGTCAAACAGTTTTCATTGAACATCTTTGGAACTTTGGAAGTAGTGAAATTAATGGATGATTTGTGGATTGAAACAGTAATTATTGAGGTAGTTATGAAGTTTGACAATAGGAATATGGAAGAATATGCGCAGCAATAAGGAAACTGATCATAATTAATTTTTTTTGGGCCCCACACGATCGTGGGCCCTGGGCGGTGGCACTCCTCGCCTACCCTCAGAACCGGGCCTGTGAACTTACAGATAGACGACAAGAGACATGTCAACTTATGAGAAGTCTTCTTATTACTTTCTCATTTCTTATTCTAGACACACATATATGTATACAATTTATCACTGAACAAATCAAATATTAGAAATCTAATTCTCATTTTGTTTTTTTTACATTCATAAATCTATCTACCTATATTTTAGGGGAACGTGAAAGAGTATAGGATCAGCTAAGGGCCCGTTCGTTATCGTTTTCAGTTTTCAGTTTTTTTGAAAACTAAAAACCATAATATGAAAACCAGAAACAGTCCAATTTTTAGTTGTCAGTTTTCAAAATTAGCTTGCATGATTATTATCATTATGACCAAGTTTAAGTTTATAATACTAGTTATATCATATGATTCTAACATCATAAAAACCAAAAACTCACAGTAATACCAAACGGGCCCTTAATTAGTAGATTTTTAGTTTTAGGCTTATAGTATTTGTTAAATTTAGATCCTAGAGGCTTAATTAAGATTATTAATTGGAATAGGAAATTAATGTGACTTAATTGATGACCTAATGCAATTTTCAATCACAATAATGCAGGCACCATTGGGATTTCGTAGACAAATTAAAGATTCATGCTCTAAGATGAGCATTGAAACAAGCAAAGCATTAAGGGAAATGGCTTCATCCATTGAAAAAAAGGCTAACCCTAAGCAAGTAGACATTCATGTAGAAAACTCAAAGCAAGCTGCAAAAGAACTTGAAGATATTCTCAAAACTATGTTATATGGACCAGAAAATATCATAGCACTTGTCCCTGATGCTACTGTCGCATCAATACTCGTTAATATTACCAATTGTGTGGAGAAAATAGCAGAAGCTGTCCATGAACTTGCTAAGCTAGCTCATTTCAAGGAAGAAGTGGAGGCTACTGTCTCACCGGAGACCTCGAAACCGACGGCGAAACTTCACCGAGGCATTGTGAATCCAATGTACGATGATGGTGATCGTAATGAGGCCAAATGTGTAGATGTGATCATATGTGATCAGAAGCCTCAAAAGCTTGGGAGTTGTAAAGAAGGAGATATAGGGGTTGCTAACAAGTGCTCAAATGTAAATAATACTGTTAGTGTTAATAGCCCTTCACTTATAATAACATGCACGTGAAGCTCTATTTTTGATTGAGGCATGCATGGTTTAAGCTAACTTTATTTTCTTTGTAGGGTTTATGTCTATGTACTTGAGTAATTGAGTTGAGGAAAAATTTCTAGTTTTCCTCCTGGCCTCATTTGCTTCTTTTTAGGTTATTTATTATTGTGCTTGTTTTTTTTTATATTATTGCATGGTTGAGGACCAATACTTTCTCCTCTCGATCACAATAAAGTGGCCGCAAATTAAATATATTTGTGGAGGTAGCTAACAAATTGTTGTGACAAGTGGGAGTAATATATAGTCCCTAGCCATACAATAGTTTGTTTCATTTGCTTTGCATATGAAGAGTCTCCTTTCCGACTCTTCATAGAAGGTGGGAGAGGGTGGATACTGATGCGCAACTGGTTGCTCCTTTGTTGGTGTTTGTAATCTAGTGGCTATTTAGGATGTAAAACTCTTTTTGGTAAATGAGAAAGTTGTATTCGCCAAGAAACATTTGCTTGACATAAGTATTGAAGGGGTTATATGGTGTTCAAGTGTACACAAGTGAAGGACAATTGCATATTATAATTTATATGTTTATTAAATTTACTTCTATTGATCATCGTCATCTTGGAAGTTAAGACTTGTTGCATTTTTTATGTTATATTTCTTGTGTATTGTTTTGCTTTTGATGCTTACAATATATATTATTAGGGTCAAAGATTCAAAATTTGACCATCACATTATCAAACATATAGATATAGTAATATGGGATGTTGTCACTCATATCCATTTACAAAATATCAAATTTGAATATATTTTTACAAATACATAATGGATTTTGTGTACGAAACTACCTTATAAATGGCCCTTTGTAAAGAACTACCTAATGTATTTTTAAGAAAAAGAAAACTACCTCATAAAAATAAAAAGATTGTGCACGATTTCGTTACTAATTGTCATTAACGAGCTCGATTAAGGTCGAAAATCCCCCCATTAATAATAAACAACTATGCATAGTTGTAGACCATCCAAGACCAATTTGCATCCTCCATTTCCATTTTTAATCATAAAGCCCTTAAAACACTAAATTCTGTTGTGAGACTTAAAATATCCCATTGAAACCCTAATTTACAATCTTCAACCCTAAAACTTTCCATTGCGATATTTTGACACCAATCATCTTTAATGTAGAAAATTATGTGCAAGAAAGAATAATTATTTCGTGTAGTGCTATTCAATCTTTTTTATAGGGTAGTTCTTTATTTTAATTAAAAAAATTATATTACTTATTTACTAATTGAACTATCTCTATTAGGTAATATATTTTGCACAAAAAATCCAACACATAATCAATAATATTAATGATCAAAGTAGTATATCAGACATCCTGTAAAAGTAAATGTAAAGATTTAACACAAAGAAAGTACTTGACATTTGATAGGAGTATTATCATGTTTTAGGAGTAAAGAAAGTTTCATTTTGCCTCCAAAAAAATATTCAATTGTTTTCTTCACAAAATGGGGATGCTCGTGCATACTTAAAAATAAGAGCTTAATTAATTAATGGCTTCACAGAATGAGCTTAATTGATCTGCATCACTCACTTAATTAGCCTTTAGGTACAAATATTCTTAAGATACTCCCCTTTTGTCACACTTTTGGAGCCCCACTATAGAAATCAGCCAAAAGTAGCATACAGTAGAATTCATCTCTTCTTTATTCCATAGAATGTACCAGGAGAAAGATACATTTTACATAGCTAGGGAATCTGTATAGTATATTCTGAGTTCATTTGTGTATATATTAATTTAACCAGTGCCATAAACTAAGAGTAAAAGCTGAAAGTTGGATCCACTAACAATATGTAACTGTTACAACATTAAACAAGTACTTGCGACGTGCGAGATTATCGATCGAGTTGCGTGAGGGACAGTGGCGGATCTAGAATTTTTATATAGGGTAGATCGAACTTATTGATTAATTTCTTTGAAAATCACCTGTTCTACCATACCTATTTACATTACTATTCCTGATAAGTTACTTATAATTAATTTGGATCATGGGGTGAGCCGAGGCCCGAGTAGGCCACCCCCTAAATCCGCCCCTGCTGAGAGACACTATTGTACAGCTCGAAATATCCAATAAAATTAATACACTTTTTGTCTCTTATTGGTTTTCCAATTTTGACTTATAACACTATTCAGCATTGTTACTTTGATCATCATTTGTGTTTTATATGTAAGAAAAAATATAATCACTGAGATATCGTTTAATTCGTCTCGATATACACCTACTTGATTTATTTCAAAAAACATAACTTTACCTTACTTTGATTAGAATTTCATCGTGCAAAAACCTGGTTTAGTTGATCAAACCTCCCAATCGCCCATAGATTGAAGAATCTCCATCAACCAGGTAAATTACAACTTTTTTTTCTCTTAAAGTTTAATTTACAGGAAAACGTGGCTAATTAAACAATAAGCAAGTAATGACTATTAGTGAGGTATAAAATTTGTCCTCTAGTTATGTTTAGTCAGTAATTAGCTATTAAAGAACTAATTAGTGTTTATCCCAATAGTAGAAAGCTGAACATTCTATTCCATGCCTGCATCATGAGCATGATACGCAGAAAAGCAGTACTGAGTCCACCACCGCGATTACAAAAATCATGTACTTTGACAAAAGACTAGGGTTATCTATCATTAACTTATAACTTCGGAATTACATACCTCCTCTGTTCTTTAAAGGATGTAATATATGTATAGTAAAATTATTAAGCACTATTAATTAAGCTATTGACCTTAACCCTTATTCTCTTACCAATTATAAGAAAAAACATAATCAATTGAAATCTTACTTGATTCGTATTAATATACTTTTATAGTATTAATTTTGTATATAATTTGCTTCTGCAAAATTAAAAATATTAAGGATCAAATTAGTGTATTGAATAGTATGTACAATGCAAATATTACATTCTTTAGAGAAAGGAAGGAGTATAATGTATCATATTTAGATACCAAGCTTTTCAAATACTAAATACTATATTAGAATGATTTTTGTTATATACATTGTATAGATGAACAAGTACAAGAGGATCAAGTGAATTGCAAGATTGTTTAGAGTTAGTTTTCATTTCTAAAAGATTGAATTATTATTGCATAAACTACACAAATAAAATAAACTGGCAGAGAGATTTTTGCGTAGAAAATTTCCCAGGCCCGAGACTTCTGGTTAGGATTACATGGTCTTTGAAAAATATATGTTGTTTTGCTGGAATTTGCAGTGACACTATTGCATATATTAACGTATCAGGCTTGACGATTTGTCCGACTTTCCTTAATTTGTAACTTGATTTCTTATGAATTTTAGGATATATATGTATAGCCTATAAGTTACGCTTTTATACATCCCCGGGTCCCATGCACCAAATGCCGTGGGATGCCTCGAGGGGATATGGGATGGTATATTAAGTACTTCCATGATTCTGAGCGGACATAAGAACAACTTTTACGACCGTTTTGTGACCATTCTGTGGTTGCACCACAAAATCATAAATGGGTGGTTGATGGCATTCTGGTGCAATTCAGATGGTGCGGAGCACGCTAGATGCATTAAAAGTCGTGTTGCACCCCATAGGCAGGTCTTCGACGAAAAATATGATTGGGCCCGGAGGAGCCCTAAAACAGTCAAAATTGAAGGTTATAAGTCACGCTTTTAGACGTCCACGGGATCCGTGCACCAAATGTCGTAGGATGCCTCGAGGGGACAAGGGATGGTACATTTAAGACTCCCATGGCTTTGAACGGCCATAAGAACAACTTTTAGGATCGTTTCGGGGTCATTCTGTGGCTGCACGACAAAATAATAAATGGGTCGTTTGGTGGCATTTTGGGGAAAGACAGATGGTGTGAAGCACCCGAGATGCCTTATAAGTCGTACTGCACCACATACAAAGGTTTTGGGTAAAACATATGATCGGGCCTGGAGGAACCCTAAACCGGTCAAAATTGAAGGTTATAAGTCATGCTTTTAGACGTCCCCGGGACCCGTGCACTGAATGCCGAGGGATTCCTCGAGGGGACATCAGATGGTATATTAAGTACTCTCATGGCTTTGAACGGTGCATAAAAACAGCTGTTACGACCGTTTCAGGATCATTCCGTGGGTGCACGACAAAATAATAAATGTGTCGTTTGGTGGCATTCTGGAAAATTCAGATGGTGCGAAACACTCGGGATACATTGTAAGACGTGCCGCACCCCATAAGAAGGTTTTAGGTGAAAATATGATCTAGCCCGGAGGAGTTCAAAAATGGTCAAAATTGAGGCTTATAAGTCACGCTTATAGACGACCAAAATACCCGTGCACCGAATGTCGTGGGATGCCTCGAGAGGACATGGTATTGTATATTAAGGACTCCCACGACTTTGAACGAAAATAAGAACAACTTTTACGACCGTTTTGGGGTCATTCTGTGAATGCACAACAAAATAATAAATGAGTCGTTTGGTGGCATTCTCGGAAAATTCAGATGGTGCGAAGCACTTGCGATGCATTATAAGTCGTGCCACACCCCATAGGAAGGTTTTGGGTGAAAAATATGACAGGGCCGCAGGAGCCCTAAAACGGTAAAAATTGAAGCCTATAAGTCACGCTTTTAGACGTCCACATGACCCGTGCGCCGAATGTCGTGGGATGGCTCGAGGGGACATGGGATGCTATAAAAAGAACTCCCACGGCTTTGAACGGGCATAAGAACAACTTTTACGACCGTTTCGGGGCCTTTCCGTGGCTGCACTACAAAATCATAAATGGGTGGTTTGATGGCATTCTGGACAATTCAGATGGTGTGAAGCACCTGGGATGCATTATAAGTCGTGTCGCACCCCATAGGAAGGTTTTCAGCGAAAAATATGACCTGGGCCGGAGGAGCCCAAAACGGTCAAAATTGAAGGCTATAATTCACGATTTTAGACATCCACGAGACCCGTGCAACGAATGTCGTGGGATGCCTCTAGTGGACACGGGATGGTATATTAAGGTCTCCTACGGATTTGAACGGGCATAAGAACAACTTTGACGATCGTTTGGGGTCATTTTGTGGGTGCACGACAAAACAATAAATGGGTCGTTTGGTGGCATTCTGGGGCAATTCAGATGGTGCGAAGTACCCGAGATGCATTATAAGTCGTGTCGCACCCCATAGGAAGGTTTTCGGCAAAAAATATGATCGGATCCGGAGAAGCCTAAAACGGTCAAAATTGAAGGCTATAAGTCACGTTTATAGACGTCCACGGGACCCATGCATCGAATGTCATGGGATGCCTCAAGGGGACATATGATGGTATATTAAGGACTCCCACGGCTTTGCACGGGTATAAGAATAGATTTTATGACCGTTTCGGGACCATTCCGTGGGTGCACGACAAATGATAAATGGGTTGTTTTGTGGCATTTTGGGGCTATTCAAATGGTGGAAAACACCCGGGATGCATTATAAATTGTGTCACACCCCATAGGAAGGTTTTGGGTGAAAATTTTGACCGGGCCCGGACGAGCCCTAAAACAGTCAAAATTGAAGATATAAGTCACGCTTTTAGATGTCAACGGGACCCGTGAGATGGATCAATCGGACATGTGATGATGTTATATTAAGAACTCCCACGGTTTTGAACAGGCATAAAAACAACTTTTATGATTGTTTGGGTCGGGGGTCATTCCATGGCTGCACCACAAAATCATAAATGGGTGGTTTGATGGCATTATGGGGCATTTCAGATGGTGCGAAGTACCCGGGATAGATTTTAAGTCGTGCCATACCCTATAATAAGTTCTACTAGTAAACACATAATAGTGGTTATGAGTTTTAGTTTTCATTTATCTTTTAGTACTCCATTGCGATCAAATGAAGTAAATCTTTATTATTATAGTCCTATTCTATTCAACTTATTTTCATTTTGAAAAAATAAGTTCGAATAAGTTTAGTCGTTAAGTTAAAAAGAGTTAAGAAAAATTCAAATAAGGTTTAATAAAGATTAACAAGTTCAATTAAGTTTAGTTAGCAAAAATAAGATCTAACACAATCACTAAACAAGGACTATTAAGTTGAGATAAGTTTAGTTTAGCAAAAATAAGATTTGACACACTCACAAAATGAGGTATAATAAGTTTAGATAAGTTCGTATATGTGTTAGATAAGAACTGATAAGGTTTAATAAGTTCGGATAAGTTTAGTTAAGTTCGAATAGGTTGAAATAATAGGGTCATAATGTCTTGACAACTAATATTTCATTTCCTCTCTTTCTTATCTCTAGTTATCACTAGAATTTTTTGCACGCGATGCGTGCTTGAATTTTTTCCGAAACAAAACTCGATTTTCTTCAGTTTAAGAGTCAAATTTTGAACATTAAATATACGAAGTATAATTGTTTTTAGTTGCAAAATTTAATTGGTTTAGTTTCTGTCACTTAAGTCTCTCACCATTCTTTTTGTTTTTACTTTTCAAAGTTAAATTCTATAAACAAAATAGAAATTTTATTGAATTTATTTATGATTTCTAATATTATAATTTTTTAGTTGATTTTTAATTAAGTACAGTAATTCATAAATTGAAAGAAAGTGGACACTTTGATTTCAAGTCAATTTTTTCAAGGTTTAGTTTGTAAGTGAATTTTAAGTTTTTTAAAGTTTCTTCGTTTAGTGATTTGCATAACGTAAATTATGCAATTTTATGTTTTAGTTGACTTGTGAGTGATTGTTATAATTATATTTTTGGTATTTTTGTTTGAAGCCCCTTTGATTTGTAAGTGAATTGTAATTTAGAATGGAAAGGGGGGGTAACATAGTCTTTTCATTCGGGGACACTATAGCTCCCCCTTTTCTTATATAATAGAGATATGTTGTACTTTAATTCTTGAATGATATTTTACATAAACCTTTTTACCTTGATAATTAATCGCTATTATATAATAGAAAAATATAGGTCCAAATATATGTAAAA
Organism: Beta vulgaris subsp. vulgaris; assembly: GCF_026745355.1. Classification (NCBI taxonomy): domain Eukaryota; kingdom Viridiplantae; phylum Streptophyta; class Magnoliopsida; order Caryophyllales; family Amaranthaceae; genus Beta; species Beta vulgaris. Next base: position 1,609,570 of record NC_079206.1, on the reverse strand, counting down.
GTTTCATTATATATAGGAAACACTATAAAAAAAGTAAATATTTTTTTCCTTGTCTAACTTCTAAATTCTGATTTCACTACAATTACACCTCTATTTTTTTTCATGACCCACCATTAATTGGAATGGTTCTTGAGAATAGTGATTTGTAAGTAAATTTTTGTAAATTTTTTGTATGTATTGACGTTCTAGGTTATTAGTTTTAGTTTGTATATTAATTTTAAGTTTTAATAAAGTTTCCTGATTATTGAGTGACTTGCTGATTTTTATAACGTGATTTTGTCAATTGTATAGTGATTTGTAAAGTTTCTTCTTTTAAGTGATTTGTGAGTGAGTGTGAAATTAATTTTCGGTAGTTTTTTTGTGTTGATTTTGATTTTGACATTCCTTTTGTAATTTAGAAAGGGAAGGGGGTAAAAATAGGCATTTCAAAAGAGGACACCATTGCTCCCCCTTCCCTTATATAATAGAGATTATTGTTTCCACTAATCCTATATTCAATTCCATTGCTCTATTGACTATGAGTAACTTATTAGATTTAAAGATGTCCTTAATAGCCCAATATGAGTAGCTTAATTACTAGGATTTGGAAATTTGTGTATGATTACAACGGTTTGATTGATTAATTACTTACTAGTCTTTTTAAATCTCTTATTATTATTGAGTCCACGCTATTTTTGCAAGTTAGGCCAAACTTATCTAGTATTCTTGCAAGTACCGGATTATGCATTGAGAAATAGACTTTCGTATATTGTTGTTCAATAATGATAAGGGAAGAATTAAGCCAGCTGATTATCGAGTGTACATGCATCATGCATGTGGGCTAGATAGTTAGACTTACTATTTACCCTGCAAATCTGAATTTAATACATAGTGAAGAAAGATTTATATGCCTAATATGGAGCAAAGTGCGGGTTTGAGTAGCCTTAAACTATGTTTAAGCCAAAGTCGAGCCCATCCTGAAAAAGGTCTTAGTGTCACATGCAGGTTCTTAACATGGTGTTCGGTTGAGGATGACGTAGAGGTGATTATTTTGGCCCAGCCCGTTTTTGGCCGGGTTTTGGGTAGATTTTTTTCGGCCCGCGGCCGGACCCGACCCGATTTTTTTTTTGGCTTTGGGCGGGCTTTGGGCAAGTCAAAAACGACTTTTAGTTTATTTTTTGGCCCGCTAATTTAGGCCCGAATTAGCGGACTTTGGGCACAAAAATTCGGCCCGAATTTAGGCAAAAAGTATTTGCCGCGGCCCAGCCCGGCCCATGATCACCTCTAGGATGACGTAGTTATTTTAGTTGATAGACGATAATCTATCATCCTAAAATAACCAACAAAACTCCTAATTATTGTACAATAGATAATTTATATCTCTTAATTCTATCTTATCAACTTTATTCATATCTCCTATTACTATTACTAGACTCATATTATCACAACAATGTCGTTTATGAACTATTGATTCTTTTTCATATTATTACTAGACTCATATTTTCATATATTAGCTATATATTACTAGACTCGTATATTATTCATATATTAGCTTCATCTCATTCATCTTCACCATTTTTCTATTATTGATTTCTACTAGATTTTCCTATCATTTTCAATTATTTAATTTGTTTGTAGAATAATAATGTATATTTTCATCACTAACATGTAATAAAATTCAATTCGAAATATAGTATTTCAATCGTCTATGTATTATGTAAATTCAAATATCGTTGAATAACAAAACAAGTTCAAATGATTGTAAATTTGCAACTTTTTAGTAAAATTATATATTTTAGTAGTAACACATACAAAAGGTATACATTTTAGTAGTAATAAATACATCCAGTGTATGTGTGGCCCACATACACTGAGTGTATGTGTATCATCTCTCACTTTTTGGTGATAAAAAGTAGCTTTAAAAAAATACTACGTCTGTTTTTTTAGTTGACCCGTTTTCCGTGGGTACACATGTCAATGCACTATTTTGAGCCTTTATATATCTGATTATCAATAAGCAAAAATTACAAAAAATTGATATTATGAAAACATACATTGAAACGAATCTAACAAGATCTCACATGACTATATTTTTTTCTTAAGTAAAAATCACACAAGATAGTCAAAGTTACACATGTAAATAGTGTCAAAAGTTAAAACGGGTCATCTAAAAAAACGGAGGAAGCAGAAAGAGAAACACCTAATTATTTCAAATTAATACTAAAGGTTTCTAATGAAATTCTTTTTTTTTTTTTTGAGGGGAAAAGAGAAGTGCATTAATCCATAGACAAATTGTCCATCAGTACATACGGAGCCACAGCTTGGGGAACGTGATTCTCCCAACATTGTTCAACTCCAAAAGGCACAACTCTAGCTAAGTTATGGGCAACAGCATTCCCATCCCTTTTAACATGAACAAAACTAACTGAATTAAAAACATAACTCAAAGCCAACACATCTCCTAAAATAAAATCAAGATCCGAGTAATATAGCACAGCTTTTGTTAATCTTGTGGTGACTACTTGTGAATCCGACTCCACCAGAACATCCCGCAATCCGTGATCCTTTGCCAACCGCACACCTAGATGAATAGCTTTGCATTCTGCAATCTCCGGAGGCCACCAGGCTCGACATCTGCGAACAGCCGAAAAGCATACTCTCCCATCTGAGTCTCGAGCAACCACACCTAACCAATCCAGCCATCATTCCCACACATGCGTCAGTATTAACTTTAATAACTCCTGGAGGTGGAGCTCGCCATTTAGATGAGCTTGCTACTGTAGCTTTTTGCTTCCCACCATAAATGCGTGTAGAGTACAACGCAAATTCGTCACTTTGCCTCCCTGCTCTTTGGGCTATAATAGCGATCGGTTGCGATTTGTTTTCAAAGACCCATCCATTTCTTTCGGCCCACACATTCCAAGCTAGATAGCAACCTTTTTGAACCATCTTTTTCTCAAGCGCCTCCCATCTTACCAAGGTGTCACAGAACTCCTCCTGCTCAATGCCTAACGCCATATCTTTGCATCCATAGTCATCCCATATGCATTTAATCTTTGGGCAGCAAAACAGCACATGCTGCCATGTTTCCTCATCGTTTGCACACCACGGACAAAGAGCCTCATCAATGAGATGGCGAGTTTTAATGAAATTCTAATTGATTAAAATTTCACGAATAAATAAACATGTCAAGCTAACTAACTCATTAATTAATTTTTTATATTGTTCATGTCCACCAACTATTATTAGTGGGTCGGGCTTAGCCTTTACATTTTTCTATCGTTTTCATTATTTATTGTTATCCAAAGTCCAAACCCACTTTTCTCCGGACATGACAACTTAATACTTTCTCTCTTTGAAACTAGTTGCCCCATTTATATAGTGTTTACTATTATCATCTTGCACTTTGATTATCTTTGATGATTTATATTTTAGGAAAAATATAGTCATATGAAATCTTGTTAAATTCATCTCAATGTATTTTATTTTAATAGATCAACTATTCATAATTTTTACTTATTAATAATTAAATATATTAATATTTGAAATAATACATTGACAAACGTAAAAACATGAAACGGTGCAACTATTTCTAAACGGAGAGAGTATTAGCCAATCATCCTATGTGTGAACAACTCTTTAGTCTTTATAACCTTAAACACAAATTTACTCACCAACCAATGATAGCTACATATTCTGTTTCATACTAGTAATTACAACCATATTCTATTTCCTTTTTTAGGATGAAATTACAGCTATATATTAGTAATGCATATTTGTTTCCTTACTTGTAGTTGTGCTGGTGAAATTGTATTTTACCAAGTTTTTCGGACTCATACAAAATATAAATAAGAAACAACATATACATAATCAATAATTTGGTATTTTCTTCCGTTATCTTTTATTGTTCCTATCTTTTATAAAAAGTGTCAATTACTCAACATAACACTTATTTAGAAACGAATTACAAGACCGGCAGAGCGCAAACACTTATTTAGAAACGGAGAAAGATTTTTGGAATCTTGGCCATTAATATCTCCCTGAAAATATTGCGGTAGGTACAGTGACAAGTGACAAAGTTGAAAAACAGATTCACACTTTCTCTCTCCAAATTTCTGTTCCCACTAAAGACTCTACTGCTATTTGAATATTCTCACACAAAGCTGATTCACTTATTATTAAGGTACTCTTATCAATTCCAGCATTCATTCTCCTTTTTTTTTTTTTTGAGGTATTATTATTATGATTTTTGATTTCCTTATATTTGCAATGATTTTTATATGTTGTAGTTATAATTGATAAATACTTCATGGGTTTTTTTGTGACAGATTAAAAAAAACCAACTTTTTTTCTTGGGAAATTTTATAAATAACAGAAAGATGAATAATTTAATTTTAGGTTGTTTTCTTGTTTTTATCAATCATCCCAAATTGTTAATTATGGCTCGTAATAAAATCGATTTCTGGTTTAATTTTCCATGTTTGGATGATTTTTTAGTAGTACCCAAATTTAGGTTCAAAAGTATTAGTACTTATTTAAGTGTAGAAAGTGGTTTTTGTTAATTTTATAATCTTGCTTTAGTGGGTGTGCAATTTCAGTTTCGATTTTTATAACTAGTGTTATATGCACGCTATGCGTGTGAAATCATCATCAAATTTAATACTAATTTTATTTTGAGGTTGAATTTTTTGTCAACTTTGTAATCATAGATGCGTTTAGCTTAGTGGTAACGTAATGATGTGCATTCCAGATCTTTGTTACTTGTTTTCTACGCTTTAATTGAATTGCTGATATCACTTTGTTTGTTGAGGAGAGATTGGACGTACTAAATTATAATTAATCTTTACTTCCTCCATTTTTTTTCAATGGCAAAGTTTTGATTTTTATACTTGTCGTGCATGACTTTGATTATTAATATCTTTATAGTCTTTTTTGACTCACGTGCACACACGCTAAGCTGGTTACTATAGCTTTAGCGTGAGTGCACTATGCTCCCGGGTGTAGGATATAATTTTTCGATTTTCACTAGAAGTTAGGGGGGTTATCAGTTACTCATTGTTATTAAAGTATTAATACATTCCCAGTTGATTAGTTGTTTAATCTTATAATGGGTCATGTGCTACATAAACAATAGTATTTGTGCTTTTATGTCAAGCTTAAGGTGTTTATCTTCTTATTAGTAATCATATAAGTCAAATCTTTGGACCCAAATTGGATTTGAGTGAACTAAATGATATTCCTGGTTGTGACCTGTTCAATTATTGCATCAGTTTTCCACAAATTATGTGTCTGTGGACCTTATATGGCACACAATTCACTATTTTTCTGGTAATATCCTGAGTTCTCATTGTTCCCAAGGCTATATTCATGAAGAATATTAAATATTGGACCAACTATTTGTTACATAGTATTGAAGTATTCTTGATTTGTGGAAACTTCTGAATTGACTAGTTGAAGACTGATTTATGATAAGATAATAAGTCTGCCTACCTTAAATAAGTGAAGGTAGTCATCCAGTAGTAGACACAGGAGATCAGGGAGCTGTTGTATCTGTGATAGGTGGCTAAGATGATTGAGGCAGGAGATGATTCTATAGTGCAGGATGGTACTGTTAACATTCATGGACAACCAGCTGACAAGAAGAAAACTGGGAATTGGAAAGCTTGCTATTTTATCCTTGGTATGGCTTTCATACTTGATCAAAAAATGACTTGTTTTTCTCTATTTTGGAGACATTTATGGAACTGTATTGTGATTTTTTCAGGGAATGAATGTTGTGAGAGGCTGGCTTACTATGGAATGAGTACGAATCTTGTGAATTATTTCATCGAACGTATGCATCAAGGGAATGCTACTGCTGCAAAGAATGTCAATAACTGGTCAGGGACATGCTATATCATGCCTCTTCTTGGAGCTTTTCTAGCTGATGCATACTTGGGTAGATATTGGGTTATTGCTATTTTTTCGATGATTTATGTCATTGTAAGTTTGCTTCACTTTTCCAATCTTTTTTCTAGATATATGTGGATGTGACTGCTATTGAAAACACAATTCATTCCTGATGTTTCATTGAGTAGGTGGTAATGAATTGTGATAATTGTAATGAATTTGAGAAGAAAGTATCATCCTAATGTTAATGTTAATGTTAATGTTAATGTGAATGCTTACCCATTTACAAGCACCTCATTTTGTTCATGAATTACCATTACTACTTTAGATGCAGTATTGATTGGTAATTTATTTTTCTGAAGAAAAAACTAAAAACACATGTTTGGGATGAATTGGCGTGAGATTTTCTATACAAAATTACGTATGAATTTATTAGTTTTAGCTTCATTTACTGCCGACTATCAAACGACCCAGGAATGACATTTTAGCGGAAAGGGTCATGTGTGTAATATCAAACACTTTTGTTTGTGCACAACATTTTTACAAGTTCTCTCAAAGAATCTGTTTAAGTTTCTCTCTTCAAGTTTCTTCTGTTAACTGGAAACTGTAAGTCTGTAACTGAATTCAGTATTGCTTAGCATGCGCATGATGCTAGAACATGGAGCTCTTTTATTATGTTAGGCACCCTTCAACCTGAACCACTCTAAAACATACCTTGTATGATGTAGGGGATGACTCTCTTGACAGTGTCTGCTTCTGTGAACGCACTGAAGAATTCAGTGGCGGTTGCATTTGTGGCTCTATATTTGATAGCCCTTGGAACTGGTGGAATCAAGCCATGTGTCTCATCTTTTGGCGCAGATCAGTTTGATGAAACTGATGAAAAAGAAAGGGAAAAGAAAAGTTCCTTCTTCAACTGGTTCTACTTCTCAATCAACGTGGGTGCTCTTATTGCTTCCTCAGTTTTGGTTTGGATCCAAACTAATGTTGGTTGGGGATGGGGCTTTGGTGTCCCAGCTGTTGCTATGGCCATTGCAGTTGTGTCTTTTTTCTCGGGTTCTGTCCTTTACCGACTTCAGAAGCCTGGAGGAAGTCCTCTTACTAGGATTGCTCAAGTTCTGGTTGCTACCTTCAGAAAAATCAATGTGAAAGTTCCTGCTGATAAAACCATTCTGTACGAGACACCTGATGATGGATCCAATATTGTAGGAAGCCGCAAGCTTGAGCATACAGATAAACTAAGGTATGTTTATCGCCATTTTTCTGTACATCTGATGCTACGATGTTTTGAGTATGGCTAAACTGAAAACTGTTTATTAGCAAACAAGAGAAAGGAAAATATTATCCCAAGCGAGTGGAATTTACTTAAACGCTCTCCCTCCCTCTGGTTCCGTATGTTTTGTACAGCTTCTTATGTGGAAGATTTTCCATTTCAGGTGTTTCGACAAAGCTGCTGTACCGACTGGAAGTGATGATATCAAGGGAACTCCAAACTCATGGAGACTCTGCACTGTTACCCAAGTTGAAGAACTGAAAGCCATCATCAAAATACTTCCAATTTGGGCCACAGGGATTGTTTTCTCTGCAGTATACAGTCAAATGAGCACCATGTTTGTATTACAAGGCAATACCATGGACCAACACATAGGCCCACACTTCAAGATCCCATCAGCTTCTCTCTCGTTATTCGACACCCTGAGTGTCTTATTTTGGGTCCCGATCTATGACAAGCTCATCGTCCCATTTGCTCGAAAGTTCACTGGCAACGAACGTGGTTTCACTCAGCTTCAAAGAATGGGAATTGGCCTAGTGATTTCCGTCTTTTCCATGGTTATTGCTGGAATTTTAGAGGTTGTTAGGCTCAACATGGTGAGGAAACACAATTACTACGATATGGAAACACTCCCTATCTCGATCTTCTGGCAAGTCCCGCAGTATTTCCTTATCGGTTGTGCTGAAGTTTTCACATTTATAGGTCAGATAGAGTTCTTCTATGATCAAGCACCTGATGCAATGAGAAGTTTGTGTTCTGCTCTCTCTCTTACAACCAATGCTTTGGGTAATTACCTGAGTTCTTTGCTCGTTACAATCGTGATGGATATGACAACAAGGCACGGGAAGTTAGGGTGGATCCCGGACAATCTTAACCGAGGTCACCTTGACTATTTCTACTGGGTTTTGGCGATCCTTAGTGTTCTCAACTTCTTTGCTTATCTGTGGATTTCTATGAAGTACACATACAAGAAGGCGACTGGACATGTGAAGTAATCTTTGAACAGATTACTATTCCCTTTGTGACAACAACTTAAGGGCTTTCTAAAATGGTTGTAAATACTTAAAGCATGGTTACATTAGTTGTCACATTTGATTGGCGTGGTTTAGTACTGTATTCTTCGACAAGTTCTATAGTTGCTCATTTTAGTCGAATGAAAACAAATTCTTTAACAGAAATTATGCAGTTACAAGATTAGAAATTTATAGCAATAAGGTTTGTGTAGTCTAATTTCAGCCTCAACTCTCCTTTCTTTCTACTAAAACTATTTGTTTGGGAGAAGAAGATGGACTCATCGACCTCTTGAGAGTTGAGACCGGACACACTTAAAACTTTTTCGCCCAGCTGTTACATTGTGTTTGGGTCATAATCACTTGAAATGTAGTGTCAAGCAATGATAAAATGCTCCCCAGGTTCGGATTATAATCCAATTTATGAGCAATTAGTTGCTATTTTCGATACATGTTGAGGTAGTTTCGGATTTATGTTAAGTCTAGTTGTCAGTCTAAAATGCCTAGAAGGGCATTTAATCCAATTACAAAGTTCGACAACTAGCATGTCTGCTAACTTGGTTGGTAAGGTTGTATAGCTAGGTTGCACATGTACGAATACTGGTACGGGTGCAGATTCAGGTACGCATACCCATTCAGGATACGTATCGGGTATCGGGTACGGGTACGTGACCTAGAAGAAGTACTCATGCTACATAGAGAGGTGGTGTCCGACAGGCGACACCTCCAATCAATCATTCTCCAAAAAAATGTTCAGTTCTATAAGCCGAAAACAGTACAATATATGGGGGAAACAGTGGATAACAAATCAATAGGCGAATACAATGCACAACTTGAAAATTTTGGGTTGCTTAGTGTTTGTCTGATCAATATAATAACTTCAAACCTTTCTTGTATTAGTCTAAACCTCTCTCTATGTTAATCACTACCGCTAGACTGAGATGTACAAGGACTACAACCAAAACAATATAAAAGCAATGTAGGTAAACTAAAGGCTACAAGCTCGGAATTTTGATCATATTTTCACAATCAAAATTCTTACAGCACAGTAAAAAAATAGATCTACAATCAGATTCCTATACTACATAGCATAACTAAAGCAGAAATTTCATGGATGGTTACCCGTAATTAAATATAGCACACCACCCACAAGCCATAGGAAGAGCTCTATGTACTATAATAAAAATAACCTACTATACAAGTATGCACAAGATATTAGTACTGCTTCCTAAAGAAATTCTTCACCAATGATAAATAGGATCCTCTACCTGTGGAGGCAAAAGATTCAGGTCCTTGCTATGCTGTTTATCATAATTCCGAGAGCCTGGTATTGCTCCAGTTGCAAGCCTTAACAGCTCGCTCCCAGTGAAACAGTAGTGAGCCAATGCCAATCCTCCATCAACCATACTAGACAAATTGGGCATTGATACTGATTTTGTCACGGTATTTTTGTTGGATTTAAGATTGTTTTCATCCATTTTCAGGATGTTTTCAAGATCAGAATATTCCATAAACCTCTCAGTTGCTGCTTCCCATGAAAGTTTGTATCTTTGCTCGGGGGTAAGTGGCTCAGGTTCCTTGGCTAAGGCTTCCTTCACCTTGGTAACAAAGTCCTCGGAGGTCTTGTATGTTAAACAATTAGGGAATGACCTGAAGAACTCATTTGATGGATGGTCTGCGCAAACTACAAACTTCCCCATTGCGAGTGCTTCAGCAGTGGCTGTACATAGCACGTCGCTGATACTAGGGTTTATGAAAACTTTGTATCTGCAAGCAACAAAATTCAAGTCATGGTTAAAAAGTCAGGCTTAATCTATACTAGCATTGAAACACACAGAGAGAAACAACAGGTTCATACCCATGGAGAGAATCATCAGCATGGTCTCTTCCCTTTTGGAAATTAAGGTTGAGATTCAATTTTTGGGCTGTACTCTGGACATCATGTGAATCCTCCCCATTACCAAAGACATCCAGTTTAAGGCAGCTGAGCTCACTCTTGTGCTTTGACATCAGATCTATTAGTTCTTGATACCCCTTTGCCCAGACCATCTTGCCCAAGAAATATGCGCCTTTGGAAAAGGCTTCCTGACCTGCAGCCCTTTCAGAGGCCAGCTTATCTCCAATTTCTAGGAATTTTGGATTAACACCATGTACATTACATATAATAGATTTGGGCAGATCCTGAGTGGCAGCTGAAAGCCGAAGAACCTGAGGTACAGTAACCAACATTTATTCTCCCAATGGAACAGAAAAATAATACATTATAGGAATATAACAGCTGATCTAGCATATATACGTCTGATTGGGCACACACAGCTCAAATCGTAGATCAGACCCTTTATAACTTAGTAACAAGAAGCTTAGTCTTACCTTGTGACAATGAGCTCTGGCCACAATATTATTGACATGCTTGACAAAGAAAGCCTGTATAGCCCCATTCTTCTCTCTCTTTATATATTCCAGATAATTAGTATGTACCACACCAACAACATGATTGAATTTATCAGTCCACCGTTTACCATGATGATACCAGTTCAAATGCTCTGGTTCTTCAAGGATAGCAATGTCAGCTTCCTTTGAAGAGATGAATTGAGAAGTATCACCAGTTGGAAGTATGCTTCGCCTCTCCTTTGAGAACTGCAAATATGTACCCGCATGTCAATGCATAGAGTAGAATACTACTGAAGGAATCCACTATTTAGCTTTGCCATAAATCATACCTTTCCAGGGTAAAAAGATATTTTGAAATCAGCCTTGAAACCAATCCTTTCCTCCAGCCAGTTTCGTATATAAACCTCCTGTTCTTCTGGCGAATTGAACGTGAGCTTGTTCGGATAAACTAGTTCTTGGTCACCCTTGCAAAGCCACGGAACCAGAAGAGTTACTGTCTGCTTTGCCGATTTAGCTAAATAGGCTGCACGAAACAATGGATTTACTGCTGTTCCCGTCATCCAAGGAAGGCTAGCAGTAGTGACAATGGCAACATGTCTTTTCCTGTCGGATGGGTTATGCTTCACAAGGTCAGACCAAAAGCCACCATCATAGTGATGTCCAGTACTCTGAAGGACACTGGCTATCCTTAAATCTAGTTCATCATTGATATTGTCACCCTCGATCACAGAAGTTTCCCCACCAGAGACAGAATGCAGGAGAAGTTGGTTCTTACGTTTACTACACAAATTATCAACTATCTTGTCACATAAATCTGCAAGCAAGAATTAAGAGCAAGTATCAACATTTTGATCCAATGTTTCCCAATATGGTAATTATTAATTCTAATACAGCTTGCAACTGGAATGCAAAGAAAGCAACAATATGATGAGGTGGCTTCCATCAACCCCAAATTTCAATGTAACCTTGTATATCCTAATTCCTACATACTCCCTCCATTTCTTTTTATTTGCTATAGTTTTCTTTGGCACAAAGATTTAGAAGAAGAATGTGGGGATCAATGGTGGGGACCATTTTTTAGGTACATGACTGAGAGAAGGTTATAACAGATTAGAATACCACATGTAAATGACAAAAGAGGGTAAATAGGTAGGAATAATATGGTGAACACAAGCTAAAAAAAAAGGAAATATAACATATAAATAGATGTAGCAAATTAAAGGATACGGACAGAGTAACATTTTATAAAAAAAACATCATCCACCAACTCTCTAAGGACCTTATATTTTCAGCACAAACTTTTAACAACTCAAGTCTCATTACTCTTTGTAAACAGTTTTAGCTCCAACTTCTGGCTTAATGCTTGCGACAAATAGCAGGTTTGCAGTTCTGGTGTAGGTTAAACGTGTTTGGTTTGCATTGGTATTTGTGGCGACATTTGTGACGATGTGGCCACTAATATCTTGCACCATACAAGGAATGTGAAGTGCCCTTTCTGACCATGACTATGAATACGACCCATACAACCCCTTGTAAGATATGATCTGAAGCTAAAAGAGACAGATGGAAAACAAGTGTCATTTCCCAAAAACAACACCACACAAATCTTTGTAACACACCAGAAAACATTACCAAGATCAAGTGAGTTAGAAGCAATCTTTTGAATTACTATTCAAAATCTAAAAGATTGCCAAATAGTCAAATTTTTACATATACCTGAGGTCTATACGTTAAGAATTCCTAAGAGCATTAAGAAACAGTATATACCTTTTCTAACACCAAGTTGATCCAAAAAGGGTTCAGATTGCCTCACAAAATATGCCAGGAGTTCAGGTACATCTAATGGTGGTACTTCCTGAAACAAACATGCAACAAATGTGAATCTATGAGTCTAATTGTGAAGAGGCAGACATGGATTTACTTAAGAAAGAGAGAAGAGAAAATTTTCAATTGCCAGCACTAAGTCTTGCATTAATCTGAGCACCAAGTAGCAGATAGTAACAGGTTGATCAATAACCACTTTCACTAGTTAAAAAAAATACAGAGGGTATAATCAAATTGTGACTGTTCCTGCAAACTTCTCCCTTGCTTCCTTGAGCTTATGAAGAAACATATACTACTTGTTAATGCACAAGTCAAATTCGCATTACACATAAACCTGTATAAGTAATTAAGTACTAACACAGCACTCCTGTTAAAATTAGAGTTTCCCGAGATATATTCTACGAGCTTTTACTAGGAGAGGCTTACATTTACAATAATAATACTTAGAATTGGTTGAAAAAATAAGAGACTACAACTGCTTCTTGCAATCATTTATGTTAATCTCTGAAGTATTTATTTCCCAAACAACAAAAAAAGTGAGTTGACTGGCAGATAAATTCAGAAAAAACATCCAAATAAGAATTGATAGTGCTAGAGTTAAAATAAAATCAATAGGGAATCATGAGGATCACATATAGATCCTTTGTCCACTTAACCTTTCCTCTTCCCAGTGAACAAGAAGTAGAAATATATGATTAAAAACTACATGACCTCGATAAATTATTTATATCTAAATATCAAGTTTTTAGACACATATGAATAAATATATTTGATATGAAAGAGGAAGAAAAAAAGGGAGAAGAAAGGGAATAAAAGGGGAAAAAAACAATACATAGATACCAACCTTTGTATCCTGGGACTCCCACCTAAATGCTTTCTGCAAACAAACATTTACATAATCTATCAGACAATAGATGATCATCTATAATGAAAATTCAAGACAAGCTTCTTAATGTCAAAAACTATAAAATATCATGCAAATTGATCTGTCCTTTTGCTTTTCGTAGTTGACACTTTTTTATGATGTGAAGCATCCCCTGTCACAAATACTTCACTAGTAATATTGATTACTCGGTAATGCAGAGTGGGGACATATAGCTATACAAGCAGGCACAGAGAGGTAGAGTGCCCATCAATTCAAAATACTAGGAACTTCAAAATACTAAAAACTTGGTCGACCAACAGGCTGAAAATACCAAGCGTTAAAAATCATAATCCACAAGAATAAAGCCCACTGTCAGGCCTCACTCAGCTAATCCTAATACTTTATGAAGAGAAATGATAAATCTATAACAGGTAGAGGACAACCTCCCCTCTAACCTCTCGCATGAATTATTCGCAGTAGCAATTTTACTTTAATAAGTTGCTACACTGAAAAGCGACTTTACTATTGATGTGAGAGCTTAGAGGCCAAGCTGCCCTAAATCTGTTATAAATTTATCATCCCTCCTCTCTAAAATCCTAAATCCTCAGTCTAATAGGGGTCACACACTCACACTATCTCCATCAGAAAATACGAGTCGAAGTTTCAATTATAATTCTTCCCAAACTAGTGGTACAATTTCTAAATTTACTGTTATAGGCTTATAGCCTTATAATAAATCTAGTAAGGCAGTCTAGTTCTTCCCGGTTCCTTTTTTATACCTGTAAGGCTATAACCCCTGAGCCAAAAGTTGAAATTCATTTTCCCACATGACAAGCACCCAATCAAGCCACCTCTACAACTCCCAAAAGCATGACCTACTTTTCTTCTTGACTTTCATTTGTATGACAATCAATACTTAAGCTGGAAAAGAAAGAACTTTTCGAGCTAAGAAGAAATCATACAGACCCTCTGGGTAGATGAAACAAAAACACAAGGACTGAAACCACCAATTCCTAAAACTCTAGTAGAAGAGTCTCGCCTGAACTAACACTTGCTATATCATATTGCAACCAAAATTATACTTCAATATTCTTTTCAGATAACTCCACAGCATTCACACATACAGCCACAAATCCCAGCCATCCACATTCGACCACGAATTCGACCAAATTAACTGTCTTAAGCAATACATCATTAACATAATACATAATCTAACAATAACAACAAGAAATGCTAAGAAAATTATGGAATACTTAAAAAAGAAAAGATTTAGTTACCAAGCTAGACTTGAGTTTCTCCACAAGCTCACTATTTTTCCACGCGCCAAAAATCTCATCAGGAGATTTCTTCACTTCAAAATCTTTCAATTTAGTCTTTAAAGCCTTAATTGGTTCCCAATCATCACCTTCCCCTTCTTCTGTTTTCCAATCCCACCTAAAATCCCTAAACCTAACATTACTCCTTCCACTACTCCCAACCCTCACTCTTTCCCCTCTCTCAACATCAACCTCATCCACAATCGCATTCCTAATCGCCGATAAATCAATACGAATACTCGGCCTCGTTGGACGACTCCACTTCTCCAGAACCTTCCGACTGAAATCCGGCGACGAATACGCCCTCCGAAACTCCGACAACTTCGGCTGCAACCGCTTAACAAAGTCGATTTCCGCCGGAGAATTCGCCGACGACGATGAATTTCTCGGAGGTACAGAAAACGAAGAAGCTGAATTGATGAAATTCTCCAACTCTCTATCAAATGAAGACGCTAAATTCTTGAATGAATTCGCTCTATCTCTCATCAATCGGAGATCAGCGTCGGCAGAATCTCTCACTTCTCTCCAACCTTTCGATATGAAAGATAAAGCGCTCGCCGGTGATCCTCCGGCGGAAGTTCCCGGCGAAGTTCGCGACGTCGCCGATGATGTAGTTGTCGCTTGAGGGATGAAATTGTTCATGATTTTGCCCTAGAATTGAGAAAATTTCAGTGTTGTTGTTGTGGTGGTTTTTGGTTTTTGGTGAGGTTGGAAAGAAGTGAAGTAGAGGAGAGAGAAAGAGAGAATTTGAGGTGATGATAGACAGGAAATATTAACGGCTTTTTCTTTTTGATGATAACCAGAGAACTCCATAAGTATATTATATGATATATCCAGATTCCAAAGTTTACGGTCACATTTCTTTTGTGACAAAATTGACAATGTCGACTACTCGACTCTAATTAGTGGCACTTATAACCGATTTAACAAGTCCGGATCCTCTAAAGTTTTTTTGGCGAAATAAAGATAATTATATTCTATTTGAATCTAGTATATGGGGTTCGGCGTTATCCCGAGTTGGTATTGTTTTTTGAATTTGATATGTGTTTTTTCTTTATTCCTATTAAAATATATTAAGGAAAACTCAATATTTAAAAGGTACAAATATAATAAGTTGGACACTTAAAACATGATTAAGAGTTGGTTGAGATGGTAATTGTATCTTGTATAATAACAAGAGGTCACGCCGTCACGGGTTCAAAAACAAATGGAACTAAACTTAACTCAAGTAAAACTGTAAGAGGCAAGTAGATGAACTAACTGGACTAAAATGAAATTGTGCCCAAAAGAAGAGGGCCTAGTTGCGTTATTAATTCTCGCATTACTCTTCATAATTCATACCCTCTTTGATCGTTGGGTGGGAGAAAAGGATAACATAATTTAAAAGGATCTAAGACTATTTCGAATTTTTTCCTCTGCCCCAGTCTATGCAAAGTGGGGAAATGGAAGATTTCAACCGGAAGAAATGAGTTCTTCAGCGGAGATAGGATTTGGATCAGAATCTGCATTCAAGGTTCCATTCATCATTTGTTATCTTAGGTGGTAGGAGTAGGGTCTAATGTGTATTTTAAGAATTACAAAGTCAATATCTTAACAATTTCACTAAATTCAGTATATAGTACTTTTTCTTTTAATAGGAAAGACAGTTAAACGGATTAGTTGGAAATAAAATATTACTTTGGAATGCTAAATGATATGATAAATAGCATAATAAGACCTTATTTATTTTACCTACAAAATATGATGTATATGTATAAATAATTTTATATTTATCACTAAAACAAAGATATTCGTTTGGTAGATACACATAACAAAACAAAAAAATACCGTATCTTAGAACTATAATCCAAGCGCATATAAAATTAAGCTATCTACAGATCAAGAGAAATTAGAATGGTGGGTTCATAGTTGAAATAGCCCACACAACGTCTCAAATTCAAGCTCCATAGATTATATCTTAGTTAATTTAATGTTGTGGCAATATTGTTTTCTTAAGATGGAAGTATGCAAACATTTGACCCATCCTTCAAAGTGTGAATATGACCAAAGTCCTCATCTATGAATAATAATGTTTCTAGGAGTTTCATTTGTGGGGCTTCATTATACTTTTTTTTTTTTTTGGCAACACTCTTTCTTCTTTTTGTTTGTTAGGGAAATATCCTTTTCATGTTTTATAACAATAGCAACTTCACAATTTAATGAGATTTGAGGGAATCAATAAGAAAAGTAATTTTTCATATTGTCAACTAGTCTAAAAAAGTTCTTCAAATATTTTAAGAAAGGTTTCTAAAATCAAACCTCCTAACTTAGTTTTTGATCGAAAATTCAAGGTTAAGAATATGATTAATGGACCTCTCGCATGAGAGGGGGCAACAAAATATGTTGGGATCTTTATAACGTGAGTTGTCTCACATATAAAAAGATGGTAAAAATAAATTATATAAAAAAAATAAGCCCTCACTAACTATCTTAATTGCCAATTGATTTGTAAGTCGTCTATACTTTTTTTTAATTAATATCTTAAACATTATTTTTGTAATAGCTATCATTGCCACACACAAACATTTGTAGTGCCACAAAGCTTTTTTAGCTAATGTAGTTACATTGACGATGAAATTAACTTTGTCTTGAAAATTTTGTTCTTTCATCACCACACATATACATGACAAGTCGACCAAAGCCACAAATAAATTATGATAGTGATTCTTCCAAACAAATGCAACAATCTGTTGAAATCAATCACCATCCATGATTCATGCACCAAACATGTACGTGAATTAGAAGAACATTTATATCTCCCCTCAAAAAAAGGAGAACATTTTTCCAAAACTAAAATTAATTTATTAACCCCGTCAAAAAAAAATAATTTATTAACAAAAAGTCATGCAGGATTTTAAAAATCAAAACTAATAAATTTATATATCGTAATTTATCAAATATAATCTCATTTCGGCATAACCACATTCGTTGTAAATCAGATTTGACAATTCTATATATACCTTCTCTTATATCGTTGTGATACAACTTTTATATCTTACTCCTTATATTTCCTAAAGATCTTCCAATTTATTGTCGCAACATACATCAAGGTTGAAAGCATAGAGTGTGAAACAAGACTTTTTTTTGTTTATTAAGTGATAAGTGATTGTGAAGAGAGTGTAAAATTATTGCAATCAAACAAGGGGCTAAGGTAGTATGGAAAGGGAACAAACCCTTACCAAATAAGAGGTAAAGTAAATGTAGGAAGATCTATTAAAAGCGAAATTCAACGAAAAGGAAAACACCGCAAGACCCATTGAAACCCCCAGCAACCACTCGAAAATACCATTAGACCACCCGAAAACATCATTGAACCTCTAGAAACAATACCGACCTGTCGAAATATTAGTGTAACCGCCAAAACAACTACCTTATCTTAACGTCACTACTGACGTTGAGATTCTGCAATCTTTTTTTGTTTACAACTCCATGTTATTAACAAAGTTAACGTTTTCAAAACCCTTAATTTTCGACTCTTCAAATTCTCTTCCCTCCTATGCTTTTCTTCTTCATGTGTCCCCATCGAACGTATAAAAGTCCAAAACCCTCTCACTCCTTTCATTGCAAAACTAGCCTAGCCAAAGATACCCTTCCACCCCTCTCACCGAAAAATGGTGAAATTTCAGGGGAGAAGGGGTAGCGAAAGGCCAAGGGGGCGGTAACAGGGGAATACAGGTGGCGTTGTAGGAGAGGAAGGGCGACGACAGAGGAGAGGTTGGGCGATGGCAGAAGGATGGTGATGGATTTAGGTGAAAAGTTGTGGTGGTGAAAATATTAGGGGATCCCGTTGATAATATTGAAACAAACAACTTGGAAAAACAAAGGGTAAACCTTTCCATTCTCCTTGTAACCATTTCTCAAATCCTTTCCTTTTCCCTCTTAACCAACTAACACCCCCTCAAAAGAGAGAATAAAACACATGCAAGTTGAAGTAAAAAGACGTAAGATTTGGAGGAAAACGGAGGGTTAACACCCAATAATTGATCATCTTGACCAAAAATTCTAGGTTAATTAGATAGTAAAGTTAAGACATTTATCTACTTTAAGATACAATTGACAAAAAAACAACATAGATACTAGCTCACAAAATTAGTATCATGGACGAGTTTTAGGCATAATTTCTGACCCACGATTCCGACTAGGCTCAATATTTGGCCTAAAAAAGTGGCTCGTTTCGAGCCAAAGCATAGTGTCAAATTTTCCGCGGCAAAACCTGTTATTTCAGGCCAAGCTTTTCGAGTCGTTTTCTGACTGAGCGAAAAAATAGCCTATTTTTCCAGATTTAGGTTAGTCGTGACCCGACTTTTTTTTGCCCAAAAAAATTGAGCCTAGTCGGAATCGTGGGTCAAAAATTATGCCTAAAACTCGTCCATTTTCAACCTAGATCGGACCAATATTAATCACCTCTAGCACTAATCCACAACCTTTCTTAAAATACACTAGTTAATTTAGTGACGATATCCATGTTATCTATACAAATATATTAAAAAGTGTTCCCGTCAAATGAACGGTGCCACGTGGCACGTACTCTTCTCAAGCTTCTAGTACACATGTTTATAATATCAATAAAAGAAATATTAATAATGTGTAGTTACTAGGATTCGAACACATGACCTTTAAAATGAAATGTAAGAGTTCAAACACTAATCTATTACAATTTCAATGCTCAATGTTTCAAAGTAAAACATAACAAAGTCTTATAAATTATAATTGTATGTACTTATAAAAACATGTAGATAAGCTATTTGATCTTCAACCCTTTTATTAAGTAATAACATCCTCTTACCCAAACTTCATTAAAATTGTTATTTTTAACCTCAAAACAAGTCATTTCTAATGTTGCAGTAGTCAAAAAATTATGAAAAGCTAATAGAATCAATTATGAACAATAATATATTTGATAATTGTATTGACCCGAGGCGTCGTCCGGGCCAAAATACTAATTTATAGTTGAATAACGTAGTGTACAAACAAAATACTTATTGCTATATTTTTAGATGTGTGAAAATTTTCTAATTTCGCAGTAGATAGGTATGACAATTGGGTGGGGTGGTGCGGAGGATAAAATCCCCATCCCACACCCGCATAAAACCTCCATCCACATCTTCGCCCCACCACCCATTGCGGGGGAAAATTCCAGACTCATCCCTGCCCCAACAGGTACTTATTTAAACCCATCCCCTGCCCACCACCCATATAGATACCCGCACCCGCTTTGTACCCATTTCATACCAGCACTACTATCCGCATGAATTTTCACACCCACTTCTTACACACGTCATACCCACATGCATATTTATATTTTGCAAGATAAAATTATTAATAATATAAGGGGTCGTTTGGTTCAACCTAAAAAATAGAAACGGAATGGAATGGATATTAGGGGTGGAATGGTAATGGAGTATGTTACCTTTATTTGACATTTGTTTGTTTTAACTACGGAATGAAATCATTCTTATAGAAATTCCTTTACTCATTGTTTGGTTCACCTTATGAATGGATTCACATTTTTTATCTTTACTTTTATTATAAAATCAAAAAAAAAATTGAAAAAATTGTAATCTCAAATAATTTCATTTAAAAAAACTCAAACATTATATTAAATTCAGAGAAATTGTAAAAAATTATTTTTTTTTTCTACGAAAATTTTCAGTAAAATTCTTAAAAAGTTGTTTTAAATTCTGAAAAATTGTAAGAAATTCAATCAAGATCAACAAACCAAAAGGTGCTATAAAGTGCAGATTTGAAAAGTTTCGCAACAAATTTGAAGAATTTCGCAACAAATTGAAGAATTTAGGAACAATTTGAAGGATTTCACAGCAAATGAAGAGTTTCGCAGCAAATTAAAAAGCTGCTGGGTCAATCATAGCACAACTTAAATCTTGTTGTATTTGTGTTGAGTTTGCATGAGAATTTCGCAGCAGATTTGGAAAGTTTTGCAATAATTTTGAAGAATTTCAACAGAAACTTTGAAAAATTCATGCAGATTTGAAGAAAATAGAGGAGAAAGAGAGGCAAAGAGAGGAGAGAGGGGGGAGTGAAGGGTTTGAGGAAGGTAACTAATTTGTTTCCTCTAGTGAAAGGAGGGTTTCAAAATAGAGGAATCAGATTTGGGCAAGTAAGGGAGTGCAAAAGATGGACAACCCAACCAAACATATAGAAATGGAATGGGCTTATTCAATCCGTTTCCAAGCCCAAAATAATACCAACCAAACGGGCCCTTAGTATATAAATAGAATTTTAATAATAAATATGCAGGACGAGTGAGGGTGGGACGGGACGGGGATGACGGGTATAGCGTAAAATCCATACCCGCTCCACCACCCATTGCGGGTACGATAATACCTGGGGCAACACCCGAGCCAACACACAAGTTTGATAATTGTAACCGACCCGGAGTATCGCTCGGGCCAAAATACTAGCTGGTTGCTAAATTGAGCAAAAATCCAAGTATACCCTTGAGTTGTTGTAAACTTGTAATATTGAATACTATAGTGAAAGGTCAAAATCGTCAGTCCGTTCACTTCAATTTCATCATCGCTGTTCTCTCTCATCTTCCTCCTGCATTTCCTTCTTTTTCTTCAATCCTCTGTAAAATTTCTTTCGATCTACCAAACCCAATTGTTGTACCAGAATTTTTGTTAACAGGTTTCATCTTTTTTCCCTTTTTCTCTCTCCTCTTATACTTTACTTCTCTTCTGTTTAATGTAATGTAAGTGCAGAATTGTATGTTGCAGTTTTTTTTAGTTAATCTTCTTCATTTTGCTTTCTTCAGCAGCTAATTAAAACTTTAGATGGTTCAATATTATGTGTTTGTTTATTGTTTTTATACAAATTTGGTAGTAACATGAATTGGACAATGATTATTTTTGGTTGAAAATCTAATTTGGTGATATAAGATATGTGAATTGAACGATCTTCTACACATTTAGATATTTCATTTTTGTTGTAATTCTTCTATTTTCATCTGGGTTTTGGGCAAATTTGTTTATGTATTGTGGTTTGTGTGCAGAAGAGGAGATGAAAGAGAGTACTGGTAATGGGCCGTTGATTTTGGACATAGAAGATTTCAAGGTAAAAAAAGCTAATTCAGAAATTTAGAACTTTACTGATCTTTGCCTGTGTGTCGGTTTTAGGGAGTATCAATTTTAACGATTTTAGTCCTTGGTGAATGAGTGGTTGCATTGCCTGCCTTGCACCCTTTTGTATTGATGTTGTTGAAAAAAGCAAGTTGAGAGGTTAATTTTTTCCTTTGTGTAGGGGGATTTTTCGTTTGACGGGTTGTTTGGTAATTTGGTGAATGAGTTGTTACCATCTTATCAAGATGATGACACGGATGCGCATCATGATGGACATGGTAATATTGGTGCCAACGATGTATTGCCAAATGGGACATTGCGGATTTCATCAGAGGCTACCAAGGTAGCACAAGGGCTCTCCATGCCTTTGTTTCCGGAAGTAGATTCTCTATTGACACTCTTCAAGGATTCTTGCAAGGAGTTAATTGATCTCCGTCAGCAGGTATTCTTTAACGTGCTTTGAAGATTAAGGATTGATTGCAATCTAGTGCATAGGTTTTTATATTATGACGCGAGCTTCTCTAGTTTACTTATCGCAATGTGGTGAAATATGAAGGTTGATGGAAGGCTCAGCAGTCTTAGAAAGGAGGTCTCTCAACAGGATGCTAAACATCGAAAAACACTTGCTGAGGTTAGTTTGCTAAATGCATCTATCTTCTTTTTGTTAATTTATCCCTGTTTGATAACATATTGTTAGTTTGCTTAGAATTTTTCTCATTTGAAGTAATAGAATGTATTGTGATTGGCAATACCCGTGTACCTAATGCATAGGTGTTTATCATGTGTCATCAAGAACTACAGGTTAAAGCTATACCTTCACTGCTTGCTCCCCTCCAATCCCACTAACTGTTTTTAAGCTTGAGTTCTATGCTCAAATATTCTTGTGAAATTTGTGGCTTTCGTGATTCTGAAAAAGGTGTTGGACTTCTGCATGTTAAAATGTCAAGAAAATTGATGGGCAGAAATTTATATTCATATCTTCTATATGTATTACTTTCAGCTGGAAAAAGGTGTAGATGGGCTTTTTGATAGCTTTGCAAGGTTAGATTCGCGCATCTCAAGCGTTGGACAGACTGCAGCTAAAATTGGAGATCATCTACAGGTAAATGTCATTTTCTTGAAAGCTATGTTATATGTATCTCCTGGTAATGCAATAAAGCCCATAATACTATTTCTAAGTTTTAGTTTATTATGGATCCCTCATTTTACTCAATGCTAGAGAGTAGAGATGTTTGTGTATTATCTTTATATCATATTTCCTGATTATGCTGGGTTTTTATTGCTGGTGCTAATGAATGTAGTATCTTCTATTGCCAGAGTGCAGATGCTCAGCGAGAAACTGCAAGTCAAACAATTGATTTGATAAAGGTATCAGTGGTTGCTGAAACTTCATCACAGTTTGTGAACTTTGGACTAATTTGTATTTGTTTGTAAACTTTACAGTATCTGATGGAGTTCAACAGCACTCCTGGAGATCTTATGGAACTTTCACCTCTGTTTTCTGATGATAGCCGTGTTGCTGAGGCAGCTTCAATTGCGCAGAAGCTACGTAAGACGCCACATTAACTCACATAAAGTTGTACCTATAATTCTATTGCTTTTGACGATCTTTATATCTCAGATGCATGATTAATAAAACAGAGAAGAGACTGTACCAGTGTGTTTTGATCTCTTTTCACACTTTGAATCTTGTAGCACATTGTTTCACCTCTCATGCTTTCTGAACAGGGCAATTTGCCGAAGAAGATATAGGAAGACAAGGGATAGGAGTGCAATCAACTACAGGTAACGCGACGGCCAGTAGAGGACTGGAAGTCGCTGTTGCTAATCTCCAGGAGTATTGTAATGGTTAGTCTGTTATTCATCAAGGAATTCCGTCTTAGCCATCAATGCAATTCTTGAAAATCTAAAGATATCAACTTGTGATGTTATTGATTAATCATATCAAAAGTCACTTAGTGTTTTCTGAAAACTTGGCACCTTCTTTCTCATGAATCTAGAGGAGGTGTTGAGTAAGGGTTCAAGTGTTGAAATAATTGACTTTGCTCTATAACATTGTGATCTGTTTAGTCTTCTAAAGCAAAGCTGTACTTTTTAACCTGTATGGACTGCCTAGGATTCTCTGGACCTTTATTAGATATTTGATCTCTGCTTATAATCTAACTTGTTTTGTTTCTCGGTAGAATTGGAGAATAGATTATTACAAAGATTTGATACTGCATCTCAGAGAAGGGAGCTATCAACCATGGCTGAATGCGCAAAAATATTGTCCCAGGTACTTACATCTGTACTATTGCGTTTCTAATAAGTGAGATGTACTTCTGTCCCATGGTTCACCTTGTTTACTTCATGTACTCAATACTAGACATATCTTTATATATTAAATGTTGATGAGGTATGATTTGTTTATAAGTTGCTTGATGTATTTGATGTGATGACTTCTTGAGTATTCCTCTTGGTCTTAATCGTAAGCTGATTATTTTCGACCAAAAGTTCCGGTTTCAATCTAGTCCTTTGTTTCTATGACACTAGTGCAGCCATTGCCCCTTTTAAGGACCTTGGAAGGATTTGGTCTTCTCTGCATTATTGCAGTAGCAGCTTTCGCATGGGTATATGGACAATATGAAGAATTCTTATACTTCTTTCTATTATTATGATTCATGAAAGCAAAGTCAATAAGAAAAGTCTTCTTCTTCATTTGTTTTACAGTGTAATTTATTGCCAAAACCCAGTTGGCAATATGCAGGCTGGGAGCCGAGGTCTGGGTTTACCCAGATATAGGGGTGTTTGGCAATTAGAGTTTTGGAGCAAAAAGAGAGTTTTGGACCACTTTTAGAGTTTTGACTAGTCAAAAACTCTAAAAGGGGTGTTTGGTAAAATAGAGTTTTAAAGAGAGTTTTGGAATGAAAACTCTCAAAATGAAAAAGCTTCTAATAGGAGCTTTTCCTTTAGAAGATTAGGTACAAATATGTTCAATGACTTTTTTGCCTTTGATAATACTACTACACATTGTATTAAAATGTCTATAAATGTCATTTTACTCAAACACATGGCAATAAGCTTTTAGCAATCAGTTAATTGTTACCAAACACATTAATAAAAAAAAGTTGCCAAAAGACTGCTGAACAAAAAGTTAAAACTCTAACAGCAAACTCTCCATTCTAACATCTAAACTCTAAACTCTATTTGCCAAACAACCATAATGGTTCTGTTGGTACATCTTCACCTAGCTCTACATGGCCAAATTTTTTCCCTGAACCTTGTAGGAGCTCAGATCACTTCCATAAGAGGGATCTATGTAGCATACATACCTTTCTTGTTCAAATTATAGGCTGCAGCTTATCAGTTATCCCCTACATTTCATGAAAAACAGAGGACAATAAAGTGATAAATGGTCATAATTTCTGATCCAAACCTATCCAAAATATCTTCCTTTTTTTTTTGCCTGGGTTTCCAGCTGGTGCATTGCTTGCACCTCAAGTATCGAATTGTTGATCAATCAGTGCTAAGTCTCTAACTTGTTGGTTCATATCATTTCGCCTTGCAGTATTAAGTCCAGTAGAAGAAAGGGGTTATCTATGTGTAGTGATGGATCTCTTATGTTGTTTTGAAATCCTCAAGTGAGTTATCTCACACCCGCACGAAATGAGTCATATAGCTCTTTTTTGTCACCAACTCTCATGTTTCGTGGTTTTTTCTTTTTTCTCTAGGAATGCTCTGTCAATCCTTGTGCCCCTAGCCAATTATACTTAGATTTCACTCCCAACCATTAGTCTTGTTAAGCTTCCTGATATATTGTCATACACTCATACTAAACCAAATTTTAGAATTTTTTCTGAGATAACATGCTCTTGTCAAGAATTGTTTCCAGCTCTTGCTCTTCCAGACTACTAAAAACTCAGTTTGGGAAGAGCTTCTTAATGTTAAGACAACCCCGCTACAGTGAATCCGATCGTCAGAAAGTAGGTTTTTTTAGATTGAGCTGGCTCACTGGGTTCTTGAGCTGCAAGACACATAAGCATTTGTTTGACCCTGCTAGTGAAGTAAAATCGAAAACGCTTTGAGTTGGGCACATGTCAGAAGCCAGAGGGCGATCACCACTGTGGTGCCTTGAGGCATTTCACAGTTTAAGTTTCCATAGAAACGGGAAAATCATGAATCCAGCGTTCGCTTTTTCTGATGCATTAGTAGGAAACTTTTAGGTTTATAAATTGATATGCAATAAGTGGCCCTGTGAAAATATATATGAAGACATAGTTAATCAAGGAAATGTGTGCCTTAGGTTGCCTCTCGGCTTGTGACTAGGGTCCTAGAACTGCATCGGCTCCATGCACCTAATGCCTTTTGACACACTGGTGCTGGAATCCGCTCTTTCCTCCTCAGCAATCGAGAGGGTTTAGAAGCAGATGCTTCATCCCTCCTTTCGTGTGCAAACATGAGGCCACTTTGGTTTATGGATTATCCTCTATTTGTTCTCGTAAGCATTTGAAGACAGTAAATATTCTTTCAAAGCCTCCTATTATAAATGGTAGGAGCAGTGGCTGGAGAGTTATCCTTCATCGAAATTCAAAAGTCTGCATATCTCACTACCAGAATGAGTATATAAGTTTCCTGTTATTCGACTTTAATTGATTCAGTGAGAATCTGCTGCAGTTTTATGCAAAAGTTCTCTTTGAAATTTGCATTTTCCTGTTCTGTTTGCAGGCAGCATTTTAATTTTAAGATTTGTTTCCCCCTGAGAATTTTGGGCGTGAAGACCATTAGGGGGTTTTCCTGCATCAGTTGATATGTGGGGACACATTAACTACAGCAACCCACTGTGATCCACACTAACTGTTTAAAGGAGGATGGAACCTCAGCAGTCTTGCTGCTGCTAGTTTCTGAAATTCATTGTATATTGACATGGTCTCATATTATTAACTCATTTAGGGTATAGGAGTCATATAGTTTGGATAAAAGATTATTTTCAAGGACTCGTTTTGCATCATTCGGCAGCATCTATGGCCAAATATAATTCTTTATTCAACTCATTCTGTGGTTTTCCCTTTGTTTTACCTTCATACATACTAGTTTTTCTCTGAAGGTCGATCCCCCTTGAATCCTTGAGCAGGGATCATGGAGTTCACTTTTCAATATTCTTTGCTTTCTCAAATCATTTGTCAAGTCTTGTATCTTCTGCATTCTTTAACATATGTCTCTTCGTTAGGGGTATAAACGAGTTAAGTTGACTATTAACCCATCCGAGTTAAGCTGGATAAAGACTTGCTCAAATTCGACTTTGGCACAAGCTCGAGCTTTTAAATTGCTTATTCAAGCTTGGCTTGGTAACACTTTTGGCTATTTGTGTATGGCTCGAGCTTGCGCGTTGGAGCTTGTGCTTGTGCTTGAGCCGAGCTCAAGCGAAGGTCTTATAAGCTTCTTGTATATACTTGCTAATTGTGTCCAGAAAGGAAACATATTCAAGATAACAAAAATAATTTCTTATTTCCCTCTAAAATATAAGAACCAGTTTGTAGAAAATCAACATGGGTATCTATTACATTGAATAAGAATTTTTTCCTCAAATGTTGAGTTTCCCACTGAGCTTGAATAAGTTTCAGAGAAGTTATAAACTTATAATTTATCATGAAACAAGCTATAATCGTCCATGAACAAGCTGTTCGTGAGCTTGAACGAGTCAAAGTCCAAGCTGTTTGGAAGTGAGACTGTTGTTGGGGCAAGCTTCTTTCCTTTATGAACATGTTTTAACGGAGCTTTGGATGAACTTATAGATGAGTTGACTATGAATGTACTACCTCCTTACACCCTTACTCTTGGTCTCTATCTCTGTGTCCCACCATCGCTTTCTCACTCTCTTCTGATGACGTATTTTAGTACAGCACTCTCATAAAAGTAACTTTTATGTCTAAAAATCATTGTTGGCAATCACGTATTCATGTGTACGACAATATCACCACTTAAGAGGTGAGAGATTACATTGATGAAGTAATAATTTATGTTTCAATCATCTGAGAAAAGGTTTGCGATTGTTTTGTTTTTTGTCCATTGTAGCTCATTTAATGCTCATTGTGGTGCGCAATAAGAATCGTGCTGCTGATATCATTGACTTGTTTTACCCTTTCTGAGCAGTTTAACCGGGGAAGCAGTGCCATGCAACATTACGTGGCAACGCGTCCAATGTTTATTGATGTGGAGATCATGAATGCAGACAACAGATTGGTTCTTGGTGAGCAGGGTTCACAAGCCAATCCTAGTAATGTTGCTCGTGGACTTTCCTCATTATACAAGGAGATAGCAGGTTGGTTTTTCACTCTTGATGCTCATATTGCTTATGAAAAAAGAGGCGAAAAAGTATCAACAAAAAGAAAACAAGGACCTTTTTCTTTGCGGTGCAACAAGCAGTGAAGGGTTATTCTATAATCTTGGAAATGTGAGTATATGCTCACTTTCAGATTTTTTTTCCCTTGAATTTTTTTGACAGATACTGTAAGAAAAGAATCTGCTACGATAATGGCTGTATTTCCTTCCCCAAATGAAGTTATGGCAATCCTTGTTCAGGTACTATATAAGAAAATAATATGTTTCTCACTTTCTCGGGTTTCTCCCACTGTCATTTGTGAGGAATGTTGCTTAGAAGTCACAGATGTGTAATATGAACTTTTCTGTTGGCAAACCCCTTTTTTTGAGTGTTCCTGCAACTTCTTGCAGAGAGTTTTGGAACAAAGAGTCACGGCCCTTTTGGACAAGCTGTTGCAAAAGCCATCTCTTCTCCATCCACCTCCATTGGAAGAGGGTGGGCTATTAGTAGTAAGTTCTGATTTTATCTCCTGGGCGGCCTTTCTATGCTCTTATATTTTTCGTGTACATTTGTAGGAATACTTGATCCTATTTCCATGTTTGTTGCAGTACCTCAGAATGTTAGCTGTGGCATATGAGAAAACACAGGAACTTGCAAGGGACCTTCGTGCAGTGGGCTGTGGAGATTTGGATGTTGAAGGTAAGGCTCTTTGTTTTTGTTGCTCATTCTTTCGAAATTTTGTTGCATTGATAATAGGTACCTGAGGATCTTCATAAATAAAGAACAGCCCTTTTGTTTTAAGTTCTTTCAGTATGTTACAAAAATCTTATTCTTCTAGGGATTTGTATGTGGTACTCTTTGAAGTTTGAACGCACAATTTTGAACCCTTTTGGCAATTAAACATGGTATGAGATATTCCCTTCTACCTGAAGAATAGACCATATGTGATTGGGGCTCAATTTTAGGAATTGAGATGAAGTACCAGAATTATCCTTTTCTATGTACGTTTTGCATCTCCAGCATGCCACTGTACTCCCCCCCTCTCATACTTTCAGTATAAAAGGTACCACTAAGGGACATGGTAATATGAGCAAGTTGAAAGTTTAGCTTACTAAATTAAAAAGTTTGCTATTATCTTAGGAAAGTCCAAAGTAGAAATATGGAATATTATTTAGGGACAAATGAAGGGGTGAGGATTAGGCAGTTTTGTCTTACTCTTGTGGTAGGACTTTAAGTGGTCAATACAAAGGGCTAATTCTGATGCTTACACAAAGTAGCAATCAAATGAATTTGGCAATACTCTGATGGCTCGTTTGGTAGTTGGTAACTAATTGTCTTAATGGTTTTCTGAAGAAAGACTTGTGCCAATGTTAATGGTAATTGTACTCTATTGAAACCACCCTTCCCGACCGCAAAGCCTCTCACCTACTCCTACCTTTCACCTTACACCA
Organism: Beta vulgaris subsp. vulgaris; assembly: GCF_026745355.1. Classification (NCBI taxonomy): domain Eukaryota; kingdom Viridiplantae; phylum Streptophyta; class Magnoliopsida; order Caryophyllales; family Amaranthaceae; genus Beta; species Beta vulgaris. The sequence continues at coordinate 1,580,156 of NC_079206.1, read as the reverse complement.
GAATTGTCCCTCTCCGACCTGTAACAACCATCCAGAAATGGACAGACAGGAAGTAGATCTAAATTTGAATACCGTACCTTGGCCATGGACAACACCATCAATGATCATGAAGGTATTAAAAAGTTACTCTTTGGCGGTTGGACTTGTCCGTTTCAAAAGTGGAACGTCTTGTCAATTCCCAGTTTAGCCCATTTCTCACGCCACTGACAAGAGAACTAAAATAATTGGTTGTGGAGGTGGATAGTGTCAATGATGGTTAGTCTACAATGTGGGTGAGGGTGAGGGTAGGGATGATGATTGTTTTGATGGGAATGACATAGCATGAGGATAATGGTGGGGTTTTTTGGCTCTCTTGAGGAGGATGATGGTGTTTTTCAGCTCCAGTGTTGGGATTTAGGGGCGGGGTGGTATGTTGGAGGGGTGTGTGAGGGGGGGGGGGAGTGGGTTTATAAAGATTTTGTATTTAGTTGGTTAAATTAGGGGAGTATTGGAATTTTACGACACAAAAGTTTCTAAATATGAAATGTTGCAACTATTGTGACATTTCCCAAAATGGAAAGTGTTGCAACTTAAATAACGCGAAGGAAGTATCTTTTAATATCTTCCATAAATGTTGTAACCTTTATGTAAAAGTTGATTGAATTCTGTCTGTATGTGTCAGGTCTAACGGAATCTTTGTTTTCTGCACACAAGGAGGATTACCATGAACATGAACAGGCCTCTCTTAGACAACTATACCAAGCAAAGGTCGGATCCTGTGCTGCCCCTTTTTGCTGTAACTTGAGAAATTTAAGATTCAATTCTGTAGCTATTGTGTAATCTTTGTTTGCTTGACGTATAATCTATTATATAGATGGAAGAATTGCGTGCTGAAAGTCTTGCTGAGTTAGGTGGCAGTGGGAGTATTGGACGATCTAAAGGAGCTTCTATAGCATCTAATCACCAACAAATATCTGTTGCTGTGGTGACAGAATTGGTACGTTGGAATGAGGAAGCGGTGTCCAGGTGCAATATATTTTCTTCACAGGTAATATTTATTTCAAGTTCTGGCCTTTTTCTGCCTTTTGATGGTTGTGCACCACCAAATTTTCAATTCAAAATCCATGAATGTTTTTCCTGCACTCATCCTCAGTCAGTGGTCTGCATATTATGGCTATCTTTTGCTGTGTTCCTTTTCAATGTGGAATAGAGCATGCCGTACTGTAATGTTTACCTGAGGTAATAATGTACCTAGAGCACTGTTCAGGCCCTCTTCTCTTCACCTGATTTTTGCTGAACTGAATTTAATATTACCGAACAGAACTGATTTATACAGTTTATGTATTGAAACTGATGTTTACTGATTAAATTTACCGATTCACTATTGTGTTTGCTCTATGAAATCACTGCTATCTACTGAGTGAAACTGATTTTTGCCAGCTTGAACTTATTTGTACTGATTGAAATTTATTTTTATAAACTGAAGCTTGTCTTTACTAAATAAGATTTTTGAAAGTTTAAGAGAACAAGGCCTTAAATTGGTTATCCTCAAAAAGGCATGTCCTGCATGTCCCATGAATCGCTGTATCTACTTTCCAGATAACTTTGGAACTCAGAAATTCAGTGCCTTTCTGCATGTAATTCAAATTTTTGTGGTACTCGAGACTTAGATAATGTATGCCCTGCTATTGGAATTCTGTTACAATAAGGGATCATCTGGTTTCAACATAGTGAAATGAAAAAGGAATGGAATCATATAAGGAAAGGAGTGCTAATAGGAACCGTTACTTTTATAATGTGTTTGGTTCAACCAAGTAGTGGAATCAATTACCCATGAACTTTCTCTCTTGTTGTTTGGTTCATTAAAGCAGTGGAAGCACAATTGTCCTCAAATAAGAAGTATATCACTGTTATTAAAAGAGAAAGAATTATATCATTTATATAAAACGGTACATCACTTCTGTAGATAACATTTTCTCAATAACTTCGAAGCATAATTATTTACTTTAATAAGGTAAACATAGTTTATAAATTCTATAAAAAGCCACTATGAAAATTACCGAACTTTCTAAAAGTAGATTCCACCGTATTAGCAACTATCCATAATTGGTACGTGGCTATTCGGCAAATTTGCAGTGTGGTTTCCTCCACGGGTGGGAGGAGTGAGATGAATATTTTTCGTTAGAAAATTAATTATTTTTAGAATTGAATTTCCAATCAAAATACAAGATGAAAACGAGGAAGTATGCCAAGGGTGGAGAGATTGAAGCGGAGAGAGAAGTAAGGAGCGGTGGGCAGTGGGCTATGACCCCGAGCATCTGAGCGAGAAAGCAAGCTTGAGGGCAATGAGGCGGGTGACGGGAATTGTTACAGCAGTCCTTGGAGGTGTAACAATTTGGCGGTGGTTTACGTCAAGTAATGGAAAGGGTTTGCCTACTCTTCAAACCAAACAAGTTGTAAGGGAATCCCTTACTAGATTCCGTATCAAGCCCTGAAATTTCCCAACCAAACATGTACTAAGGATCTACTTTCCGTTTGACTTAGTCTGTATCTTCCTCTACCTGTTACTCTCTCAAATGCTAATGTAATTCAGGGACTTTTGATCCTAGCCTGTTGTGTTGGACATATGATTTACTCATCACCCTGCGAAACCATGAAGCAAATTGGGGGAATTGGTATGTATTACATGATAGTCCATACGCTGTAACAGTTGTGAATTAGTTTTAAAACTGGGTATAATTAGTTATTAAGTTTCCATACCCTATCCATACACCAAAATGTCTGAGAATCTAGGTAACAGTGACTAGGAGTGATATAACTATGGCTGGATTTGCTGCTGTCTGCATCTAACTCTATTATAATTTGTCTATTAGTCCAAGGCAGTATAGACTTATAGTCTGTATAATTGCTGTGATCGTCGAATCTTGTGGGGCATTGCTAATGGTTTTTGTTTGATATATCTTTTGCGATTGTTTTTCAGCCATCTGTTCTTGCAGCAAATGTAAGGGCGGTGTTCACATGTGTCTTGGACCAAGTAAGTTGGTGGTCTTCTGCTTCTGCCATTACCTGTGGTTACTAAAGGTATGATAACTTATCTTTCATGATTACTTGTGTATGATCAGGTCAGCCAGTACTTGACTGAAGGCCTTGAAAGGGCTAGGGAAGGCTTGACAGAGGCTGCAGCTCTACGGGAAAGATTTGTTTTGGGAACAAATATCAGCAGAAGAGTGGCCGCTGCTGCTGCTTCCGCTGTAATATTTCACGAATTTCCTGCTGAACAGGCGTTTAAAAATTTCATAGTTCTAATTACAATAGGAAGTACAGTATACTTTTCAATAGTATTTGATAGATCATGATGTTTACACCTGACAAACAATTTTTATTTCCATTTTTTTGTTGGCATTGTGCTTCCATATTACTTGACTCACTAGATGTCAATTGGCTATGTGTAGGCAGAAGCAGCTGCAGCCGCTGGTGAAAGCAGCTTCAGATCTTTCATGGTTGCTGTACAGCGTTGTGCAAGTAGTGTGGCTTTAGTCCAGCAAGTATGTTAGTGGAAGGTTATATTGTTGCCTATATTGATCTGATTGTCTTTAAAAAGCATTACTTAAGACAGTTTTCTCTTCAGTATTTTGCGAATTCTATATCCCGGCTTTTACTGCCTGTTGATGGGGCACATGCTGCGTCATGTGAGGAAATGGCTACAGCGATGTCTAAAGCAGAATCTGCAGCCCATAAAGGACTACAGCAATGCATTGACACTGTGATGGCTGAGGTTTGATACCTATTACCTGAGTGATTTTGTACTTATGAGACTGATGGCTGCGTTTACTTTATGATCTGTTAGGTTTAGTTTAATAATTCAAAATTGGGTGCTTTTTTTCTGCTTTGCCTTTCTTCAACAAGACTTCAGTGTCGCCTTTGCAATTTTCTCTATTTACATGCTGTACTGCCGCCTTCACGTTATATTATCTAGTAGGCTTTAATATGCATTTCTGACTTTTGTATAGGTAGAAAGATTGTTGTCAGCTGAGCAGAAGGCAACTGATTACCGCTCACCAGATGATGGAATTATTCCTGATCATAGGGCTACTAGTGCATGTACTAGGTATCTTTTTTTTTTTTTGCTTTATATTGGTTGCCTGTGTTGCTTTTGGCTGAAGCCGAGATCTGAAGCATATGCAATTCAGAGCTCAAAGTGTATTTCTGCTATTGATTGGTTTGATTCCCTTGAGATTCCAAGGAAGGACCTCACTAATAGTGTTTACAATCAATGACAGTCACTTATCACATAGAGATGTTTAAAATCTATGTTAGAAAATGAAGTTTATGCATCAATGTTGTTCTTATGCGATTGTTTTACACCTGCAGAGTTGTTACATATCTCTCCCGTGTCCTGGAGTCTGCTTTCACTGCTCTAGAGGGTCTTAACAAGCAGGCGTTTCTTACTGAAATGGTATAGAATTCTAATTATTTCCCATCATGTTGATGCAATTTTTACGTATTTAGACTGATATATATATGCATCAACGAGTTTCAGTGTTGTTTGTGGTTTATGATGTGCCTTTTGTGCTCAAATGTACATACTGTATCATTTCCAATAATCTATGCGTTTTGTGTCTTTTATCATGCATTCTAATGAATAGTCTGAGTGTCTCCCTATCTATGAAGATATCAAGTATATCAAGGTTAAACCCAGTCTATGAAATGGTTTGGTGATAGGAATCTCCATCCAAGTTCTGCAATTTGCTTCCTAATTCACTTCCATATCAGTTGAACCTTGTGGGTTATGGTTTTGTTTTACTCAGATCTCATATTTTCTGTGTGAGAGTAACTTATAGAAACTGCTTCATAACACCTGTTACAGTACTTTATACTACTCACTCGGTTCCCTTTTGATGTTCCTAGTTTGACTTTTATTGTGTCTAAAAAGATTTCAACTAAGAACATCGATGAGTAGAGGGAGTATCTTTATGTGTTCACCCATCTTATAACTATGACGTGTTTACCCATTCAGAAGAAATTTAATTTCCACTTTGGTGCCTTGAGATTTGGCATAATTCTGCTTTGGTACCGTGTGTTTTCATTTTGCTTTCCTCTTTGATTATTTTTCCACTTTAGAGGCCTGCAGTTAATACTGTTAAAAGCTCTGCTTAAGTAATCCTTTTTTGTGTTGCTCTTGTTTTGCGTTTGAAGTTCTCTCCAAATCGAAGCAATATTCTAGCTTTTTATTTTTAGTATGGTGCGTTTAGAGATTTAGGACAAAGGCAGAGGGAAAAAAAAGGAAATTATCTATGTGGTCTATATGGTGTTTTTTTGGGGACTCTGGTTAGGCGAGGGTTTCCGATATGCATATCTGTCATCCAATGAACATGCAGGCACATGACTCGTTATCTAAACTAAGCTGTAGGACACTAAGGTGTAGAAGGATATAATTTTTAAGGCACTAAGATCGATTTAGTGAATTGGCAACTAAGTGGAAATAATGAATTATGCCAAATCTCGCGGTACCAAAGTGGAAAATTCCCAAATAACAATGTAAATGATGTGTGCCAGTACTTAGCATCATATCTCATCTTTTTATCTGGAACCACTCCCTCCGCTTCTTTTTAATCTACACACTTTCCTTTTTAGTCCGTTTCTTTTTAATCTACAGTCTACACACTGTTGCTTTTTCTATATTTGGTAACATATCACATCTACTTTCTCCTCTTTTTTCACCCATGTCATTCACTTTTTAATATTTTAACCCACTCTTTTGTTTCTCTCTCTCACTTTCCAATTTTTCTCTCCACCTTTTCAGTTTCTCTTTCATACTTTTGTACTTTCTCCTTGGTTCTCCCCCAAAGTGAAGTGAGTAAATTAATATGAACGGAGGGAGTATTAGAGAAGATAATTGCCTATGGCTTTTGAGATTCACCGACATTTATAACATTTTATGGGTTTATGCGTTCTTGATAGTTGTGGGCCTTGTGGCACAATGGAGTCCTTAAAAATATTATAAATGAATGCATGAGAAATTGGAAATATTTGGATACACATAGTTGTAAATTCAAAAAACATAAAGCCATGAGCTGCGCAGGAAAACGATGGTATGTTGCTGGATGTACAATAGTTATGCACTTAGCTTCCCAGCCAGATCATGATTTCATGGGGGAGTTACCTCCTGAGTTTTGTCATCTTTGTTAGCCAAGTTTCTTTGTTAATGAAAGAAAAGATATTATCTACCATAGTACCATATGAATATTCCGTTACATGCTCAAATATTCAAATCCTGACATCCTTGAACCTAGAGACAGCAAACCTTATATCCTTCAGAATGTTATTTTAATACTGGACAATGGGAAAGAAAGCTGCAAAGCTGGTTAGGGCACTACTAAGAAGCGAAACACATTACTGACAACTATGCTTTTTAATTTCTCTTCCCTTTAAGTTTGTTTGTTAGAATTTATGTGGATGATTTGTCTTTGATAGTTAACTTTTTTTTCAGGGAAACCGCTTGCATAAGTTGCTGCTCAGTCACTGGCAGAAGTTCACTTTCAATCCCAGGTAACATATCTTGTATAGCACCATATGGTCCTTTCTCACCATCTCTCTAGACTGGAAGTACTTTGCCGTGGAGGAAATATTAACAAATCTCTGAGATTGACGATAGTGTAAGTCTCAGCTTCAGAGATATTGAAATTCGTCAATCGTGGAGATATGTTTCATCATCGCTCTTTGCCTTCTGGGTAACCGATTTTCACAGATATATTGTTCATAGTCTTGATCTAGATTACAAGAGTATCATATGATTATTTGTGATGCTACCACATAGAAATGTCAATATTAGGGGGTACCACGTGGAATTCAAACACTTCCAATTGTACCATATGGAAAAGTCAATAGTCCAAGGATATCATATAGAATTTTTCCCTAAATTTTGAAATGGTAGAAAATTAATTCTGGAGCTGAAGAAGTTGCTCGTTTAGGATGGTACACTGTAATGAACTAGATATTTAGACAGTAAAATAAAAAGAAGATGAAGATGATTTTGATTACTTAAAATGGATTTGCAGAAAATAAAGATAGATTATCAAATTTTCGAGTGACTCGACACACTCCTAAAGCTAACCACTATATGAACTCTCAAATATTTTCTCCGTACGTTTTTTTCTCACTAATATCCTATATTTACAGAGCTAACTCACTTGCTTTCTCTCCAAGTTAGACTACTTATTTGAAATTACAATATTACCCCTCCCCAATACTCAATGTATAACATACACTGGGTTGGGGAGGGAGTGGAAGATTCTTGATCTAGTTATGTGATCAGCTGTGTCTTTGGCTGACTGAGAGGACACAGTGCTAAATGCTACTAGAAGGTTGTAAGAAGGGGTACTGCCAATAATGAATGGCATTAATCATGAGGTTGCAGTATTTAAAATGTGTTTGCTTGTATTACTTTTTAAAAAAAAATTAACCTCTGGGGGCGGGGGGTTTAAGTAGCTGGGAGATTAATTTTAGTAAGGAGGTAGTGGTGTTATTGTCGTTCTGTGTCTTGTTGAGTGGTTGCGATTAATGTTATAGATGCAGTATGGTCTTTGTTCGTTTCTTTCTCGTTTTAGTCCGAAAGGTGTGCCTTTTCTTGAAAAATGAAGTGGTTCCTATTAGAGTGATCAGCACAGCAAGTTGTGTTGTGGTCTTTTTCTAGTGCCTTTTGAAAATTTTGTATCTTACTCCTTCAATTCTGGTAATATTCCATTGACATATGGTTTATTACCTGGTTTCTGTTTCTACTTTTCAGTGGGGGGTTACGACTGAAACGTGACATAACAGAATATGGAGAATTTGTGCGCAGCTTCAATGCTCCTTCTATCGACGAGAAATTTGAAGTGTTGGGAATGTAAGATGCTTGAAACTGAAATCACATAGTAGTGTATCTGATAATTGTCACAACTAACACAACTTTTTGCTTCTAGCTTGGCCAATGTCTTCATTGTTGCTCCTGAAAGTCTGTCTACTCTGTTTGAGGGATCACCAAGTATCCGCAAAGACGCCCAAAGGTACTAGCATTGCTAAATGTTTGTCCCATGAATGTGATTGTGGTGGCACTACAATTTCTGAATTTGTCCGCCTCTTTGCTTTATATTTTTTTTAAGTCTTATTTAAGGAGGGTCATTGCCAATTATTACACTTTCTCTTTAATTTTCTCTCTTATTCTGCATACATCTTGCTCAACCTTGGATCCACCTATTGTCTCGTTATATGTTTCTCTTTAGGCTCCGTTTGGTAGGGCGTAAATCATTTTCAGTGTAAAATGATTTTCATGGAAAACAATTTACAATGAAAAACACAATTCCAAATTAGTTTTCCGTTGTTTGGTTCGATGTAAGAAAAATAATGAAATGAAAGGAAAATGAAAGGGAAAGTAAGGAGGTAGTGAGAGGAGTGTACAAGAGAGATAAGGAAAATAGTTTTCCCTTCATTTTGAAAGGAAAATGGTTTTCCATCATTGGGAGAGTAATTTTACCCCAAGGGAAAATGGTTTTACACTCTTTTGCCAACCAAACAATGTAAAACTGAAAATAGAGGAAAACGGAGCCTTAATGAAAGAAACCTACAAATTGTTTTGTCATGTGTTTCTCTTACCTAGCTGTACTTGTCTTAGAATTTCAAGCAGCGCGCTATACTAATTCTCAAATCATACTCTGTCCAAAAATAGATGGTAACCTTGTCCTAACCCCTTATAATTAAGGGATCGATAGTATGACACAATATTACCTCCTCGTCATTTGGTTTCAGTACTGGGCCTGTTGAGTTGGTGGCATATCAAAAACTCTTATAATAAACCATTACTAATACTATTGGGAAACGTGATAACTTTTTCCAAACATCCTAAAATAGTATGTATTCTGAATGGAGGGAGTTCATCTAATATGCTAGAAGATATGAGGTTCAATTTCTAGAATCCTAGAATGCCCCTACTTGAAACCTCAAAAGTAATAAGAGAAGGAGAAGCTCTACGTGAAGCAAATTTTATTTGGTCAATAGTTTTCTTAACTGAATTTATTTATTATATGCTTTCTCCTAAGAAAGTGCACTTTGATTTCCGTTTCCAGATTTATTCAGCTTCGAGATGACTACAAGTCTGCCAAACTTGCGGCAAAACTCAGCTCATTGTGGCCAAGTCTTGGTTGATTTGAGGTTGCTATTTCGAGTGAAAGGTTCAATCTACTTCCCAGTTCGTCTATGGAGAAGCTGTAATTATATTATAGCTTTTGCCAGCATGCTTGAGCTACGTTGCTTTGATCTGGGCATCACGGCCATCTGGTACGAGTAAAACTGTTTCTTCCTGTCGAAGTTTATGGAAGTCTGAAGTTTCAGCTGCATGTTGGAGTTGTATAGAAGTTGACAGTTCTTTTTTCCAGCATGTATTTTAGTTCTTTATTCTTTTGCTGGCTGTTAGATTTGTACATTTAGGTAAATCTGGTTAGATCTCATAATGATTTTTGTTTATGTTCTAGTATTAGACCCTTTTCTTCGGCTTGTGCGACAAACAGAAGATTGGTTTTCCTTCAATTAATTATTTGATTTGTTTTTTATGCTATATGGTGTCTTGTTAGAGAGAAACTTTCTTGTAGATAGTTTTATTGTATGATGTAATATGAATATGTCAATGTTGTAACTAAGCTGCTTGTACCAATCAGCTAGGTAATATTTATTCGATTCAAACTATAAAATTTTGCTATATCCCAACTATGGTGATGCTCTAAAAAGTTTCGACTTTTGATTATTCCATGGTAAGCCTAACTATGAAGTTAGAATCCTTGTGATTGAGGCAAGATAGAGGTTGCAAGATGTTGGGGAGGAGTTTGACGCCCTCGTGTATCGGGTTCTTGTGGTCCTACGATAGATAACTGGTGCACTAAACATATTTGAGAAGCTAACCAACGATGAGTCGATGAATACATTGCCAATTTGTTCGCTCCCTTTTCTTTGTTGACATATATTCCACTCTTCTTTACCCCCATTCCAATATAGTATACACAGACACAGAGTACGTCTACAGTCCAAAAGCCTCCATATGCCAAGTGACGCATTTCTTTACTCGCCGCAAGGACCTACAGAAAATTCTTGCGCAATGTTCTCACACACCTTTCTTTGTGAAAAGAGCAGCAAATTCATATAGACAAATAGACAATCACAGGGATACCAAAAGTGTCTTTCGGATCGGGTACAACATACAATAGTAAAGAGTACCATTAGGTCGTTTCCATTAAACCACAGTCCACAACCTACTTCTCGACGTCCTCACACAACAGTGACAAATAAGTTGTTCACAAGGGAGTAAATTATCAGGGTACCAAATACACATTAAAAACTGAAGATTGTTAGAAGTTAAAACGAAACCCACATTTTCAAACATAACCACCAGATCAAAAAGCACACTAGCTGATAGGGCCTGGAAGCTCTGGGCTGAGCGCCTGAAATGCACCCAGAGTTAGCCGTCTAGTTAAATCTTCAACCTCCAACTTCATAACATCCTTCCTCATGCCAATATCAGCGGCAACTCTGCTTGTACAGTATACACCCACGGCAACTACAGCCATCCCATAGGGGTTGGTCGTTAAAAATCGCAAGGGTGTGGAAAGAACAGCTGCAATCGGACCCCCGATTAATGATACTGCTTGCCCACTTTGACCCATAGTAACTTGGTCAACCACTACGAGCCCTGTTTTGCAGTATATAGTGAAATCCTCACAGTTGTTCTTGAAGACATTGTAGAAGCCAAAGCCATTGTTGAGAAGAAATTTTGCTCGGTGCACCACAGTTTCGGCAGGATCTGATGCTGCAAGAGTGCACGTCCCACCACGCAGTTTTGCTACAAAAAGGGAGGGGTTGACATTGTATTCAAACCTATACAAGATGCCACCCGCAAGAAAGCAATCTAGACATGACGAGACAACCCCATGCCCTTCTTCAGGAGGAATACAAGTAGAGCATGGTACATAAGAGCGAGTAGGTCCTGAGCTTACTAACAGGATATCCAAAACAGTCCCTGTTCCTACTTCTTGTCCACGTCTAGTGAAGTGGATCACTTTATTGTCCCCAACATATATACCTACATTCATTAATAACGAAATGAGTTAAGAGTCTTATGACAAGTCAAGTTTCCTGCAAATGGCAAGTGAAGAAGAAAGATTACAAAGCCATTACAAATGACCTTGATTAGCTTGTAAAGCTGGAAATCCAGTTAGCACCTCACGAGATTAGAGAGCACATATAAAATAATCTATTTCTAACATGAAAAGAAAAGAAATCTCAAGTTCCTATGAAATTGATCATTGTTTTTGGCTATTCATTTTCTTTGTTTTCCTAACTAGTATAAGACGCATATATTCTGTCAATGAGTAAGGCCATGTTCTTTCGAACTGAAATTAACTAAACTGAATCGAATAGAATCAAACTGAAACTGTCAGAGGAAACTAGTTGAACTAAAGTGAACTGAATTTAAGTCCAAAAGAAGAAGGCCTAAATCAACTAATCGGAGTCTCTCATAAATAATCAATTACTTAACTGATATACTTAGCCTCAATTTTTACATATGATTTAGAGTCATAAATTTCTATCTAAAACTTAAAATTCAGGGTGACACTACCGTAATCATATAACTTTTAAATGCTTCACTGGTAAGCCAGGTGCCAAACTACACATAACTGCACAAAAAGACCGGTAATTAAGGATACATTTAACAAGGCCACAGTCACCAGGATCTGCAATTCTACAAGAGTTTTAAGTCTTGAAAAGCCTGGTAAAGTTTTTTGATACCCAGCAATAGCAACAATTTCTAAAAGCTGGATTCAAAAGATTACGTGTCTTATGGACAAATACAACTCATCATAATTCATAAACTTATGACTTGTAGCACAAATATGATTACCGTACCAACATCTAAAATCAGGGTATATTGGAGGGGGTATAACACCGCAAAGGTTGCTAATATAAACATCACATTACTTTCATATATAAATGCAAGTCTTTATTTGTCGTCTATGACTACGCATCCTTACATAATTAGTTTAGTACAGCAGAATGATTTTATGCAGTTGTCTTGTGAGTGGTTCAGTATTTCAGTACTTGTCCAGTACAAGTCTGTAAGTTGTTCAGTCACCCTTGCCTCAAAATACACGGACAACAAGCATATAGATTGCGTGGGGATTTGATGATGATAAGACTTCTGCTAAACCATATACACACCAGTTCAAGCTAATTCATTCATAGCCTACTAACAAGGACAACAATACAAAAGACTTAATCCTAATAGGATGGAGTTGGTTGCATAAGTCACGATTCTACCTCATGTAGTCATCCACATAGATTTTCCGTCTCCATTCTCTTCTACTGAGAGTTAAAAGAGAAAGCAAATAACAACCTTTTGGAGAAGAAAGAAAAAAGGAATATACTTCTAAGAGGATCGTCATGTATGACATACTCAAACATAAGATTCCATCCCAGCATACACTTGACTTTAAGACAGAAGAGATAAATACTATAACAGATAAGAGAAAGTGACAAGCACCCCCAAAAAAGTAAGCCAAATAAGGGACAACAAAATACCACCACTACTCCTCAATCCCAAGTCCCAACTAATGTTAATACAGTCAAATATCCCACCCTAAGATATATTGCATTTGCAACTAGCCTGCACAAGCAATAGCCTTTGCAAGAGGCTAGAAATTTTGAAAAAAAACTGATACGAAATAACGATAGAAGTACATGTCACAATGTCAGTCATCTGCAACCAAGTCATACACTGGAAGTAAGTTTAAAACTAACTAGTAGAAGTAAGTTCAATAGAAGTACTATTTAAAAAGCAATATCAAGTTCCTCAGAAGAAACCCGATTTAAGAGTCCCTATATATATCAAAAGAGCAGATCTGCCTATGAGCCTATGACAATTACAATGAACATGGTTTCTTCAACTGCCTTGATTCTCGACACCAACCTTAGTTAAGTAATCTAAACAAGGAACTAGACCTAAGACTTAGGCCCTGTTCTTTTGGACTTATTTTCAAAATTCAGTTCAGTTCAATTAAGTTTAGTTTCTCTCGATCCAAAAGAACGGGGCTTAACAATTATCCTTCCAATTCCCCGTATATTAATTTGAATTCGACACAACTTTGCTGCATTAATCCCTTTGATCAACTAACCTTAATCCAGTTACAAACTTTCTGCAACTTCAAATAATTAGAAGGAGAGTAAATTCAAAAATAAATCCTCCCCACTCAAAACCCAAAACAAAAAACACAACATCAAATTACATGAAAGCGCTAAGAAAAAAACAATAACAAATGTTCATAAATTTTAAAATTAAACAACCACAATCATCAAATATCAGAAAATAAAACATTAAAAAAAAAAAAAAAACCCAAAAAAATCTCAAAATTGTACTAAAATCATATTAAATCCCAAAACGAGCAAACAAAGAATACCATGATGGGCGTAAACATAAGCAGCCCTCCAAGAGTAGATATGATCCCCAGGTTTAAGGCTGTTCCGATCAATCCTGTTTGAAAATTTAATAATTAGTGCCAAAAAATGCAAACTTTGACAAAATTAGAAATTGGATTGATGCATATGATTGTAAGATGTAACGAAAACAAGCAACAAAATTAAGAAGATCCATGTTTCAAATTTTAGAATACCTGTTAGAAAGCAGACCCATTTTTGATCTGTGAATCTTTTTTGGGTCTGTTGATGTATTCCTTAATGTGTAAGAAAATGGGGTTTCTGGGTTATCAACAAAAATGGCGGTGGCAGTAACCAGTAGAAGTTTTATGCAACAATAAGTAAGCGCGTTTTATGTTTTTCGGGGGAATAGACAAGGATGGTATATTATACCTTCAATTTTTGGTTGTTTTAGGGGAATTTTGGAACTCCACGGGACGATTATATTTTCTTCACCTTTTTTCATGTGCCAAAATGACTCTTAACGTAACCCGAGTCCTTGGTACCATCTGCGTTATTGACGTGAAAAGTTCTAAATTTCCCATTTAATTATTTCTCGTGCAATCCAAAACTTCTCTGAAATGAACGTGAAAACATTCATATATTCGTTTCAAGCCATGAGTGTCATCTCGAATGACCTCCCATGTCACTAGGAGGTACCCCATGGCGTCCAGAGCCCAAGTCATGAGAAAATCAGAAAGCGTGTATTATAATCTTCAATCTTGTGTGTTTTGGGGGCATTTTTGGACTCTTCCGGACCCCGTCATATTTTTCTCCCGAAACTTTTCTAGGGGTGCCAACATGACTTGTAACGTATTACGGGTGCTTGGTACCATTTGCGTTACCTCAAAAAGCCTCTAAGTTCCACATTTATTATTTATTTCTCGTCCTACCCAAAATTTTCCCGAAATGATCGTGAAATCATTCATGTATCTATTCCAAGCCATGTGAGTCCTTTATAATGACCTCCCATGTCCCTAGAAAGCATCCCATGGTGTCCGGAGCCCAATCATCGAGAAAGTCTGAAATCGTTCATTATAACTTTCAATTTTGGCTGTTTTGATGGCATTTTTGGACTCCTTTGGAGCCAGTCATATTTTTCTTTTGAAGTCTTCTTATGGGTGCCGGCATGACTTATAACGTGGCACGGGTGCTTGATACCATTTGCGTTGCCTCAAAAAGTCTCTAAATGCCCTATTTATTTATTTCTCGTGCAACCTAAAATTGTCCTGAAATGACCGTGAAAGCATTCATATATCCGTTCCAAGCCATGTGAGTCTGTTCTAATGACCACCCATGTCCCTAGCAGGCATCCCATGGAGTCCGGTGCCCGGGCATCGGGAAAGTCTGAAAGCGTGTATTATATATCTTAAATTTTGGCTGTTTTAGGGGCATTTTTGGACTCCACGAGGACGATCATATTTTCTCCTGAAATCTTCCTTGACTGCTGATATGACTCTTAACGTATCCCCGCGCTTGGTACCATTTGCATCATTGACGCAAAAAGCTCTAAATACCCCATTGATTCATTTCTCGTGCAACCCAAAACTTTTCCGAAATGAACGTGAAAGCATTCATATATTCGTTTCAAGCCATGAGAGTCACCCCAAATGACCTCCCATGTCATTAGGAGGCAACCCATGGCGTCCGGAGCCCAAGTCATGAGAAAGTCCGAAAGCGTGTATTTATAACCTTCAATTTTGGCTGCTTTGGGGGGCATTTTTGGACTCTTCCGGACCCCGTCATATTTATCTCCGGAAATCTTTCTAGGGGTGCCGACATGACTTGTAACGTATTACGGGTGTTTGGTAGCATTTGAAACATCTAAATTTCCCATTTTTTCATTTCTCGTGCAACCTAAAATTGCTACGAAATAAACGTGAAAGCATGCATATATCCGTTCCAATCCTTGAGAGTCCTTTCTAACGACCTCCCATGTCCCTAAGACGCATCCCTTGACTTCTGGAGTTCAAGCCTCGGAGAAAGTCTGAAAGCGTGTATTATAACATTCAATTTTGGTTGTTTTGAGATAATTTTTGGACTTTTCTGGGCTCGGTCATATTAATCTCCCGAAACATTTCTAGCGATGACGACAATCAGTTATGACGCATAGTTTAAATGATAATTATAGTATGCTTATCAAATGTTATATATTTAAAAAGTAGAATTGATAGGAATTGATAGGGTATTTTTAAATTAGAGGAAAGAGAAAGTTGTATTTTTTTTTTCCTGATAAATACAAAATGTGGACAAAAGGGGTGTAAGAAAACTAAGTACCTTATCCTTTTATAAATACACGCAACATGTTAACTTTTATACATGATAATGCACTACTTCAATAATTTGTATTTTTGATTATCAATAATTATTATACTTCTATATTAGTATAAAAATATGTTCAAATATAAGTTATCTGAATAGTTTGTATAGTTAAAACTGTATCAAATATTAAGAAGGTTGAAATATTTTTATATACTTCCTCCGGTTTTTTTTCGATATTACACTTTTTAAATCACGGACTTCTAGGTAATTTTTGGAAAGGAGAGAGATAGAGAGAATGAAAAACAAAAGGGTCCCATGTGAACATGTGATAGGAGAGAAATAGAGAGAAGTTATTACCCAAAATAAAAGTGTAACATCTAATTTAAAACTTCCTAAAATAGAAAGCGTAACATCTAAAAAAACGGAGGAAGTAAGAAGCTTTTACAAATTTAAGATCTGTGAATAGTTTTTCATAGAAGGAGACGTTTTTCAATTCTCATCTATCAATTGTCTCCATCTACAGCAAATACTTGAGTAAGAAACTTGGTATTCTTCACTTTTTAACAAAAGATAATACAATCATGACATGCATTGTCTCATTCCTTCTATCTTTCTATCTTTCTATCTATCCCCTTCATTACTTCAACATTTCATCAAGTGATATTGAAAGGACAGTCACATCACTGGAAGTCCTATGTCTGAATGTAACCTTGAATTTGTTTTATTTGATTGTAATCTTCATTTTAGCACCACTAGTCACTACTTTTAAGTTCTAACACAAGTTAATATTAATGTATACCGACTTGATTGGAGTCTTCAAAGATTCTAATAAGGACACGCACTGAGGCGATGTTCAGTTCATCTTATATTTGCTTATTTCAGATCTAATCAGATCAGATCAGATCAGAAAAAATAAGTTCAGATCAGATCAGTTCAAATCATGCTTATATTTAAAAATCATCATATCTTTCATTACATATTAGTAAAAATTATAATAATTGAATATTAATAAAGTACTCATTGAGACGAATCAAACAAGACCCCACATGACTATATTTTTTCTTATATATTGAGAAAAATCTAAAAGATAAGATCTTGTAATCAGATCAGTTCAGATCAGATCAGTTCAGATCAGATCAGATCAGATCAGATCAGAAAAAATAAGTTCAGATCAAAAAATTTCAGGTGAACTAAACATAGCCTGAGTAGCTAAGTTAATACGAAAATAAAGTCAAGTTGGTACTGACTAACAAGTTAGAATTTGGTACCAAATTTTTAAGATGTGATACTACGTAAAATTTGGTACTAAAACCAATTTAACTCGATACCAACTTAACTTTGTTTGGTATTAAGTTGGTTGCATTTAATTTAATGACAACTTACTTCTTCATCTTATAAAATTACGAACATGTCTTTATTTGGTGAAGTTTTTAGAGACTCCACCAAGAAATTGTCAATGACGTCAATTTGTGGTCTTGATGAGGAGATCATAAATGAAAAAACAGGATAAGTATATACTTCTCCGGGTTTTTTTAGTACTTGCAACATTTCCTATTCAAAAAAGTTTTCTATTACTTGCAACATTAACATTTTTGGCGTATAACTTCATTATCTTTCTCCCATCCTAGCTTATTCCTTGTGCACATTTCTACGTTGCAAATATTATAAAACGAAGAAAGTATAAGAAAGATTCACTTTCTTTAATGAAAGGGAAGTTAAGGGAGACTAAGTCAAGAGAGGATCAAAAGTGTGGCGAGGTCATGATTTTGTGAAAAGTAGTTAAATATTTGGGAGTTTTAAATAGAAAGATAGACAAAAATAAAAGAGAATATTAATACTTTTTTCTTTTTTGAACAAAGAATGTTGTTACTTTACTTTGGAACATGGTTACCATAAAGGAATATGATAAGTAAAACAAGACATACATCTATTTTTAACTAAAACTAATATGAACCCGGTGCACACTAATTAGTGTGCACCCGATCCATATCACGTGATTTTATGATAGTGTATATTGATATGATATAGTGTATGTTAAAATGATGTAGTGTATGTTAAAATGATATAGTGTATATTAAAATGATATAGTGTATGCTACAGTGATATAGTGTATGTTAAAATGATATAGTGTATGTTAAAGTGATATAGTGTGTGTTAAAGTGATATAGTGTGTGTTAAAATGATACAGTGTGTGTTACAATGATATAATGTATGTTAAAGTGATATAGTGTATGTTAAAGTGATTTAGTGTGTGTTAAAATAATATAGTGTATGTTACAATGATATAGTGTATGTTAAAGTGATATAGGCACACAATGATATAATGTATGTTAAAGTGATATAGTGTATGTTAAAGTGATTTAGTGTGTGTTAAAATAATATAGTGTATGTTACAATGATATAGTGTATGTTAAAGTGATATAGTGTGTGTTAAAGTGATATAGTGTATGTTAAAATAATATAGTGTATGTTAAAGTGATATAGTGTCACGTGCCTGGGCCTGGTCCACACTATTTTTAGTGTGCACCGGGTCCACGCAAGTCGGATTGTTTAAAATGTAGCAAGTAAAGAAAACGGAGGTATAGTAAAGTAAGTTAAACAAAAGATACGAGGATAGTAATTAAACTTCACATAACGTAAAGATATAAAAGTACTTTGACTAGAATCAGGTTACAAATATTAAGCTAACTAAAATTTAGGCCTTGTTTGGCTGTATATGGGAAGTCATACTTCCTAGAAAGTTATTTTTCCCATGTATTAGAAATTCCTAGGAAGTGTAAAATTGTGTTTGGTTGACAATGGGAAGTAGAACTTCCTATGGAAGCTCTACTTACCTAGGGGGACCTAGGTAAGTAACTTCCTCCATTTTGGAGGAAGTAGAACTTCCTAGGAAGTGCAAATTCCCATGGTTTTGTCAACCAAACAACTTCATATACTTCTACTTCCTAGGAATTTGCACTTCCCATGATTTGTTTTGTCAACCAAACAAGACCTTAGCAAAGTAGCCTCACTCATTAGTCATAAATTAGCCTGCATGCCCTCCAAAAACCTTTGCTCCTATTATAGAGGGTTTAACAAACAAATGAAAAAGAAAGTGGGCAGGTGGAGAATAGGGGTGAAAGTTCGGTGAACGATTTGGATTAGGGTCTAATCCAATCCGAACAAAATTTGAATTTCAGTTTTCCAATCTGAATCCAAACTAATTGTTTGAATCTGATCCAATCCAATCCTAATTTTTATATTCAAGATGGGATCCGATCCGAAAATCCGATTTTTTTCATAACTCTAGTTTTTCGATTATAAATTAAGCACAATAACAGCCTAATAGATTTAGGAATGAGAAATTGAGTGTTGTTAGGATTTTAGGGGAACGTTTGAAGTGCTACGCCTATTAGGCTATGTACTAGGCTTTTTTTCAAAAAAAAAACATTTAAGCACTTAAGTCCAATTTAGATACATAATACAATACATTTTACTATTCGGTTATGTTGGATTTTTGGATCCAATTACCCTTAATCCAATTTTTCAAAGAATCTCAATCCAAACCAAATCCGAACACAGTTTCAATCCGATCCATATTGCAAATTCGGATTGGATTGGAATGGATTGGATTTTGAATTTTATCCGAATAACTTTCATCCCTAAATAAGAGTCCAAAATTTGGAGGAAAAGTTAATAAAAGCAAAAATTTGCGAAAAAAAAAACTGAATGGATGGATCAAGTTTGGGTTGAATCAACTATAGAGTATGTCGTTACAGTGACAATTCAAGTTTATTTTGGGTCATTTTGAGTATGGGTTATGTTTGGGTTCATATCAAATCATGTCATATGTCAAACCAAGTACTCCTTCTGTTTTTTTTTTTTATCGTTCCTACTTTTCTGTGCACGTCTTCCAATGCACGTTTTAAAACTTAAATATTTTTCATTATATATTAGTAAAAATTATAACGATTGAATATTAATAAAGTACTAATTGAGACGAATCAAACAAGACCCCACATGACTATGTTTTTTCTTATAAATTGAGAACATTTGAGAAGATTCTCTCTATGCATGAATAGTGTCAAGATTCCAAGTGAGAAAGATAAAAAAAAAAACAGAGGGAGTATGTTGTAGCTGTTCAAAGTTCAAATATTAGTACATATTGGGTCATTCATGCTCTTATCATTTTCCCAGTGGTTTCAATTTTGGGTTTTCTTAGTTTGGGTTTGGTTTAATCTTGTCATCCAAATTCTAAAATAGTGAAATAAATACAGTTATTTCATTAACACGATTATTATAAGATTTAAACTGAAAACTCTTTCGGTTATCTAATTATTAGTAATATTATTGTATTTTATCCCAATGGTTATATGTCGATGAAATTTATACTTTTAGAGTAGAACACTAACAGAATTCTTTTTATGAAATTTTATATTAGAAGAATTCTTTTTATGGAATTTCAAACTTTCGTCAGTTGGTCAAATAAAAATCAATTGATGTTAATAAAGATACAGGTTGTTACCATGTCGGGTCAATAACAAGTCGAATTGAAGATTGAGTTGATTTAATGAAAAATGTAGGTTAAAAATGGGTCAAGTTAGGTGTAATACTCCCCATGATATTTCAAAATGATTTAATGTACGTACTATTCATACGGTCATACCAACAACAAGATGCATCTTTCTTTTAGGGAACTCATTTACAAAGATACTCCACATTGCCGGAAGAACATGTGTTGATCATAAGTAAGACCAATTATTAATCCTTGATGTGCTTCTGGTGCAGATCAACTCGACTCTCATTAAGAGTTGCGGTGTTACATTAGGAACTATTCAGATTGAAAACAGGTAGGGTTGATGTAGCATTGAATCAAGGGAAAAGCTATATGCAATCCATAGGGATGCATATAAGAAGTTAAAAATGAAGAAAAATATACATTAATTGATCGTTTATTATATCAGTTGATGCATAATATGAAGTTCCAAAACAAGTCGATGTTGGGTCACTTGGCCACTTGGGTGTCCAAGAAGGCAAGAACCCTCACTTGAGAGTTTGCAGTTTGTTTGTGTAAACATGTGTTGTTTTAATGTAATTCATGTGGAACAATGGAAGGCAATACACTACCCCTCATATGGTGTATATATCTGTGTATTCATTTTCTTTGTTGGCTTTCACCTATGCATAGAATACTCATTAACCCAAGAACAAGAGGAATACTCCTATGGAAAAGGGTGATTCTTTCTCAAAGGGTAAAGAATACCGCAAGAAGCAATATGGAAAGGAAGATATACTGTTGCCTCTAATTCTTTATTTTATTTTTTATTGCTTTGTAATAAGTCATAAGGCTTGCATGATTATTTACCTGAAATAACTCTGTTTTTTTTGGACTGAATTAGGCTGATCTGAATGAAATTTGTGAGAAGAAACTACTGAATTGAACTGAAATTAATTGAAGTGAAGTGAATTGAACTGAGCTGAACTGAACTGAAAATAAGTCCAAATTAGCAAATATTTTAGTTTTAATTGATTAGACCAAATGAGCTCAAATTTGCAATAAGGAGTAATCCGTGGTTATTATTTAACAAGGTTTTTCAAGCATTTAAAAGTCTATATGGTTTGTTCCCTAATCAAACTTCAACTCCTTTTACCCCACTAGTAAAAAGGCATCCTCATACCTCATAAAATTCACACCAAAATTGAGGAATCCATCTATTTTCTTAAAGTTTAAATTCTGTCTTTGTTTCTATTAGCCTATCCTTTCTCTTTCAGTTTATTATTTGTTTAATTTTGGACAGGTTAGATTTTACATTGTTACTATATGTAGTATCATGTTTTCGAGATGTTTGCGAGTAATTGTGGTACATGTTCTTGTACTAAAGCTGAGTTGTGTGCAGTTTTGAGAGGATTGGCTATTCCGTGCAATGGAGGACATGGGTGCAGTTCACAATGGATTCGGAGGTTGTAGTTTGATGGTTGGCTGAGGATCCTCCTCATCAATCATTTTATATTCATATCATTCAGAAATGCAATTCTCTTATTTGTAAATCGAAACGGAAAGTTACTATTAGTCATTGTTATAGAGAAGCGAATAGGGCGGTAGATTGGTTAGCCAATTTCGACATTTGATGATCCTTGAGGGGATCCCGCATGACCTACAAATCGTTGTATTAGAGGACCTAGGTGGCATGGCCCAGTCTAGATTGGTTTCAGCTAATGTGGTTTAGTTGTTGGGTTGAGTTGTAGCAGTTAGTGTTAATTAATTAGTTTGTCTTTTCGTTTTGTGTTGGATCCTGGTACTGTTTCTTTCATGTGTTGGTTTGGCTCTTTGTTTCTTGTTTAGATGCTCTACACCTCTTATTCACCAAAAAAACAAAAAAAACTATTACTACATCTGTTTCACGATACATGCACCATTTCTATAAATAATAGGACGAAGGAAATACATACTTACATTGATACATATACTCAAAAGGTACATTTTTTTTTTGACAATTATGATACCACTCCCTCTACATTTGTCTCCCCAACTTATTTCCTATTCAATTCAATTCAATTCAATTCAGTTCAATTTCAATTAGTTTAGTTCAATTCAGTGCAGTTGCAATCAGTTTACTTCAGTTCAATTACAATCAGTTCAGTTCAGCTCCAATTATCAAATCCATATATGTTATAATTCAGTTGCAATCAGTTTAGTTCAATTCTATTCAGTTGTTTTATATCGAAAAGAAGAATTTCATGTGCTAAGAAAAAAAAATAGGGTCGGATTAGCGTATTCACGGTTAAAATTCCCCATATCTGCAGCAAGCAGCAGCCACAGCAGATGATTGAGGAACACGTGCACCATCAGATCTTCTTAATCACAGAAAAAAAAGAAGAAAAGTAAAAACAGGAAGAGCTAATATCCAATCATATTCTCTGACACCCCCATCAAAAAAATAATAAAAAAATAATCTGACACCCCCAATCAATATTTCTCACACACATACTTTTTCTCTCTCCTCTCTCCATTTTCTCTCCTTACTTCCTCCTCCATACACCACCAAAATCAACTTCACAACCTCATTTTTCTTTCTTTCTTTATTCAATTGTGCTAAAATTCCCAATTATTTTGAGTTATATTTCCCCAAAAAGTATACCAAAAAAAATGGCAGCATACTATCACAATCATCATCATCATAATCATATTAATAATAACAACAATAATAATCCTGTCACAAATTCAGAAATCCAAGATCATAGTACTAATAATTTTCATACACTAATTCTCATGAACCCAAATTTAGCTGATCCTCAACAACAACAACATCAACAACAACTACAATCACAACAACTAACAACAGCATCATCTCAATCTCACAACATCCTCCTCTTAAACTCTGCTGCTACCGCCGCAGCCGCGGCGGCAGCAGCAGCAACTCTCTCTCCTCCACAACCACTACTTTCCCACCACCACCACTTTGTGCGTTTGCCTACTTCATCACCGCCCGAACCCAATAATATTACTTTGTACGGATACCCATCTCATGAGGCGCGTGACTTGCCACGCGCTAGGCAGGGGCTCTCCTTGAGCCTTTCTTCTCAAAACCACGCGATAGCGGGTGGGTCCCACCAAGGTGGAGATGGTAACATGGGTAGTACTGGTGGGCATAATTCGATATATGGGTCTAAGTACTTGAAAGCAGTTCAAGAGCTACTTGAAGAGGTAGTACATCTAGGTGATCATAATAGTACTAGTGTTATCTACAAGAATAACACTAGTACTACTACTAATACTAATAATGATAATGATAATGATGGTTCAATCAAAAAGTATGGTGGAGAGTCTCCGTCTAATGAAAGAGACGGAGGCCGTGGCGGAGGTGGAGGTGGAGGTGGAGGCGGAGGAGGTGGACAACTTAGCACAGCTGAGAGACAGGAGATTCTGATGAAGAAGACTAAACTTGTTACTATGCTTGATGAGGTATATATTACAGTGAAAATTGTACAAATTTTAATATACTACTTGCTATATTTTGTTTTTGGGATCTTATATTGTTATGGAATTGAGTTAAGGGTCTTTTTCAACTGACTTTGATTCAATCTCCTTTTAACAGCAATTTGTGTTATTTTGTGTCAGAACTTTCTGTTAAGAGTTACTATCAGTCATACTTGTTAATGTTTTTTTTTTTCTTTCCTTAGGTGTCTGTTGTTGTCAAATTTTTTCAAGAACATATCTTTCAAATTAAACCCCTTTTTCCAAAATTTTACAAAGTACATATATTATAGCATCAATTCAATTATTATATCTATAGTTTTTGTTGGGTATGTGTAAAAGTACAATATTTTGTTGTTATTGATGAAATTGTGCGATATTGGTAATTATAGGCAGAGCAAAGATACAGGCAATACAATCACCAAATGCAAATTGTGATAGAATCATTTGAGCAAGGAGCAGTTGGATCAGCAAAGACATATACAGCGTTGGCATTGAAGACGATTTCGAAGCAGTTTAGGTGCTTAAAAGATGCAATTCAAGGGCAAATTCGAGCAGCTAACAAGACATTAGGTGATGATCAAGAAGGTGGTTCAGGATCATTAGCTGGTGGGAAGATTGAAGGGTCTAGATTGAAATACATTGATCATCAGATTAGACAACAACGCGCGCTTCAGCAGCTTGGAATGATCCAAAATCCTAATGCTTGGAGGCCTCAAAGAGGGTTGCCTGAGAGATCAGTTTCTGTTCTTCGCGCTTGGTTGTTTGAGCACTTCTTACACCCGTAAGTATGGATGATTTGCACATTTGCTAATGTGTTACTTTACTAGTTTACTGTATGTAATTCCTTGAAACTAGTACATGTTTTGTTTTGATGATGTTGAACTTGGATTTTGCAGGTATCCAAAGGATTCTGATAAGATCATGCTTGCCAAACAAACAGGACTTACTAGAAGCCAGGTAACTTTTTATTTATGAATGCCACATTTCTCTACTCGTTTCTTACCTTCTTTTGTCTTAATTACATCCCATTTATCCTATTCCTTGCCAAACTTTTCATGCAAAGACCCAAACAACGGAAAACTAATTAATAATTGCATTTTCCATCCAACCAAATAGAGTCTAAACTGATAGAATATAAATCTATTCTTGAGACTCCACCCGTCAGCTTAAATTTTTGGTTGAGTTGGTCATTTGACATGGTATCAGAGCCAACGTGACATAAAAACGATGATAGTTAGTTAGCTACACATTTCGGATAATGAGAATAGCATTGTTCTAATTGATATTATGTTTTATGGTGACATTTAGGTATCAAATTGGTTCATAAATGCTCGTGTACGTTTATGGAAGCCAATGATTGAAGAAATGTACACAGAAGAGCTTAAGGAGCAAGAACGATTATCAGAAGAGAAACTAGGAAACAGTAGCAAGGAAAACAGCAACAATGAGAATGATTCAGGTGCTTTGAATTACTTAAACAACCAAGAGAAAACCAACATTATTGCTGAAAATCATCAAGTTAACAACTGTAAGGAACAAAACAATGCTGCTTCTACTTCCTCATTCATTTCCATTCCATCAGGTAATAATACTACAATGGCTAATCAAAACCAACATGGGTTCACCCTTTCGAGTTCATTAGATATGGAAGATGCTGGGATATCTCCTAGAGGGCCTAAGAGACAGAGAAATGATGATCAAGTTCTTCGCTACGACGAGAGTAATAATGGAGAGATCATGATAAAGTTTGGGAATGAGAAGCAAGGAAGAGAGAATGAAAATGGTTATCCCATTATATCTGGTGGAATGAATTTTATAGGAATGGGAGGAGGGGACTTAGGAACATACCCAATTGGAGAAATAGGTAGGTTTGAAACAGAGGATTTCTCTCCACAACCAAGGTTTCTTCATGGGAATGGGATTTCCCTTTCCCTTGGACTTCCTCCTTGTGAGAATCATCCTCAACAACTCGAAAATCTTTCGGCTACAAACCATACATTTCTGTCACCAAATCACACATTTCTGTCACCTTCTTTTGCATAATTGCATAGAAACTTAGATATATATTGTTCAAATAGTTTAAGATTGGGATAGTATATATAAGGATCTTGGGAATGTATATTAATTTTGTAGCATATTCATGTTATATATCATATATGGATAGTAAATAGATTGGAATGTTGTTAGTAATTAGTATACCTAAGGTTGCAATTATATATGCAGATAGTATTATATGCTACTCCTGCATGACTTTCAGCTTGTTTTGCTAGAATAAGATCTCTTTTTTTCAAGTTGCATAGTATACTAATGATATCAATTTATATGTATCTTTCTGATGAGTTGTTGATTGTTTGTGATGTTTTTGGGAAAATGACTAGGAAGTGCTCATTTGGGTCAGTGTCTTGTTACATGGCCATATTGCTTCATGTATGCTGACACTTTTTTTGTTTTATAACTTTCTCTTACACTATAATAACATCTGTAGGAAAACTTATGTTCCCTGATGAAAGCAACATGACTAGTTTAAGGAAAAAAAGGGTGGGGAATGTTGTATAAAATTGAACAATATTGCTATCAGTGGTTTAGAAAATACAACTGATAGTTTGTAGTTTCATTGTGAATGTTGTGGTTTCATTAGACTACTTAACAAGTAGTACACCTTAATAATTGTCTGCTCGAAATCGCTTTCGTAGTTAGCTCAGCATCCTTCAGTTGTGCATCTCTGTGCTGTTATAAGCCATTCAAGGGAACTTCCTCAATGTGCTCTATTGTTACAGAATAGAGAAGAAGAAAGACATTTTGTAGGTGACTGTTTTCTAGCATTTCTATTTCGAACAAGGGATATGAAGACAATTGTTTTGGCAAAGTTATGATAGTCTATGGTTTAGTGATGCGCATCAACTAAATAATGTTATGGAGTTGTATGGAAAAATTATAGGATCTCATCGCAATTTTTTTTGATCCGAGCCATGAAGGCGGTACAAAGTACAAAGAAGGGGAGGGGGAATTCGAACCTATGACCTATCGTTCACAGCACCTCAATCTTAACCATTAGGCCAAGACATCCTTGATATCTCATCGCAAAATATTAGATGTAATATTAGATGTATGTGGTACGTGTTTTATGTTGCCATAATTGTTCGATAGTCTACTAGTTGTTAGAAAATAGCTATCAAACTAATGGTTTATCATAAGTTTTCGACATACCTAGTTATTACGATGAATAAAATTATAATGTAATAAATTATCAATTCAAATTTTCGTACCTTTTGCAAACGGTAGGTACAATCAATTGCTCGCAGTCCACTACTTTTAATTATCAATCAAAAACAAAAACTAGTATTTAGAATCAATGGTGGTTAGGTTTGACTTTGTCAAAAGCTAAAATTAAAGCAAATGTAAAAGCTAACTTCAAACATGTTGTATACATAAAAGAAGAATTCGGTTTTTATTTTGGTAAATTTATCTTTCCTGCTTTAACTTTTTTTTTAATCTATGTGGCATCATGAATGAAGCAAATCGCAAATAATTACTCCTTCCGTTTTTTTATTTGCTATATTGTTGTTTTGGGAATGAAGCCATTAATTTTGACCGATTATTTTGATTATTTTATAAGTGAAAATATCAAATTATATAGTCATGTGTAGTCTTGTTAGATTCGTCTCGACATGTAAATTCATAATATCAAACTTTTATAATTTCTACTTAAACGAAATAAGAGATATTAAGAATTAAATAATGCCTTAAAAATCGTGCACAACAATGTAGCAAAGAATAAAAAAGCAGAGATAGTATAAATTGTCCAATAATAAATCGGCACAGTCACGAGTAGTCTCTTATAATCGACTTCTAAATAAGATATTTCTTACTATAATAGGATAGATCAAATTTTGTAATTTCTACTTACAAGAGATTAAATAATGCTTTAAAAACCCTACACAACAATGTAACAAATAAAAAAAGAGCAGAAATAGTACTAAATATCCAATAATAAATCGGCACAATCACGATTATTCTTACAATCGACTTTTAAATAAGATATTTCTTACTATAATAGCCACTTCATATAGAACCAAATTCTTCAAAAGTAGGAAATATATAATTCACACCCTTAATTTCATTATTCATGAATAAGATCTTCCAATAATCTCCAATCCTTGTCGGTGTGTGTCTTAGGGGATACAAATCCAGCCGCCTAGCCTTTTAGTCCACGAGACAAGCATAATTCATAATTAAGTTGTAAGGAAGAAGAAGAATACAAATTACTAAAGTATAGGAAAAAGATTCCTTGTTTTATAAACAATGGACAAAATCCATCTCTTTCAAAACTTTGTTGCATGATTACTTTCTAAAGGAAGGTGACCAATTGATGTTATATATGCTACATACGATCCACATCTTATCAGATGATAAATGTGTCAAATTGGTTTTTGTTAAAAATTCACAAGTACTACAAAAATTATTTTAGTAACTCTATTATAAACAATCAAAATATATACTTGACATGGTTCAATTTTTTCTGCATTTTGTTTTGACTATATATTGTGAATTATATGTAAGGGAAAATATAATCATGTGTAATTTTGTTAGACTTGTCTTAATATATGTTTTGAAAATATCTTTTTAAATTTTTTACTTATAGATAATTAATTTTTTTTTGGTTGTCCATCCGGTTCACTGGAGCTTTTGCTCCGAGTACATCCAAGTCTGACCAGGGTTATACACCTGATTTTGGTGGGTGAGTCTCCGAATAAGAGTTTCTACATACGGTGAGGTTCGAACTCGAGATATTTTTTAAGCGACATCAAACTGCTTACTATTTAAATCAACTCTTATTGATATAAATAAAATATACATTAACAAATGTGTCGAGAAGAGTGTGTCAAGTATTTCGACGGATAAGAGGTGTACTAAGAATAATGGACAAAGGGGGACTTTCAATATTTAAAACTTGTTGATATCATTTGCTTACAAGTTACTACAATGGATACCAAGATTAATAAAATACTAGAATTTGCATGATGAGCCAATGAGGTATATGAGGATAAGACAAATGATAATCCAAACGTCAGCAAACCATATAGTTTGAATAATCACAAAAGCATGAAAGTATAAAATATAATTCATATCCAAACCTAAAAGACTGTGCATGTTTGATGATTGATAAAGAGCAAAATGTGAACTTTAAAGATAGGATAGTTGAGCTAAATGGATCACATTTGTCAAAGGATTAGGAACTTTTTTTATATTTTGCATGAGATTGCTTGTCAGAGAAGGATACCTGATTTTTATCCTTTTTTTCACTTCATTTAATATTAATATTAACTAGTGACTTTGTTTGGTGTCTTATGTCTATAGGGATCATATGGAGATACTTATTCCACTTGGCTTCTTTTAAGCCTAGTGTCGGAGTTAAATTAACATAAGAGAATGTAATGTATTATGGTCATTTAGAAAAGATTGTAGGTTGAATTATAATAAACATATTGCGTAGTTGCATAACATATTTAAGAATATGACTCATCAAGATCTCGTACCACCCTTTTATAGTTCTACCTAGGGTATTAACGAGAGCCAAATCAAGATCGAGCCTGGGTTTGTTTGAGTCGACTCGATATAATAATAATAATTTTGCTTGAACTCGAATAGAGTATCGAGCTTAAATTTTGTAGTTTAATTGACCTTAAAATTGAACTTGAGTTAAAATTAGGGGTGTTCATAAAAAATCGAAACCCAAAAACCGCATAGAAAAACCGGTATAAATGGGTAGTAACCGTACCGATAAAAATATATTTTGACGGTACAATTGCAGATGCGATAAAATTAATGGTTAAACGGTACAGTTACAGTTATGATTTTTGAGTGAACGGTTAACCTAAACACCGAAATATTTTTTTTCTATTGTAATTCTTGTGAAACATTTTCCAACCATTACATTAATTCTAATATTTGTTACTAAGTTATAACAATTACAGGGAGTATGTGAATATTTGAAACTTAGTATTAAGATAAACACTATAGTTAGGAAATGGAATGAATTCATATTGTTAGTTATATTTTCCAATAGATTTATTATCCATTTTATAATACATTTTATATTACCATATATATAATATTAAAGTATATGCAAAAAAAATATATATGTATATATTAAGTAAAATATAATAGTATAACTAGAATAACGACTAATGGTTAACCAAAAAAGCGTACCGAAAAAAAGGTTAATCGCTTAGGCGGTAACCAGTCTAAACGGTTACAGTTAAGGTTCGCAATAAGAGTGAATCGAAACTTTCAGTTACCGAACCGACACTTTTGGTTACCGAACCGAAATCTTATTTCGGGACGGTTTGCCACCCATGAACATCCCTAATTTTAGGGCTCCTCTGGCCAGGTCATATTTTCCACCGAAAACCTTTCTATGGTATGCAACACAACTTATAATGCATCCTGGGTGATTCACACCATCTGAATTGCCCTAGAATACCACCAAACGACCCATTTATTATTTTGTCGTGCAGCCACGGAATAATTCCAAAACGGTCGTAAAACTTGTTCTTATGTCCGTTCAAAGCCGTGAGAGTCCTAAACCATCCCATTATTTCTCAAGGCATCCCACAACGACATTCGGTCCACAAGCCCCGTGGACGTCACAAAGCGTGACTTGTAACCTTTAATTTTGACCGTTTTAAGGCTCCTCCAGGCCCGGCATATTTTTGCCGAAAACCATGCTATGGGGTGAGACACGACTTATAATACATCCCGTGTGCTTTGTACCATCTGAGTTACCCCAGATTGCGATCAAACCACCCAGTTATGATGTTGTGGTGCAGACACGACTTATAATACATCCCGTGTGCTTTGTACCATCTGAGTTACCCCAGATTGCGATCAAACCACCCAGTTATGATGTTGTGGTGCAGACACGAAATGGCCCCGAAACGGTCGTAAAAGTTGTTCTTATGCCCTTTCAAAGCCGTGGGAGTTCTTAATATACCATTTCATGTCCCCTCGATCCATCCCAAGACATTCGGTGCATGGGTCCCGTTGACGTCTAAAAGCGTGACTTATAGCCTTCAATTTTGATCGTTTTAGGGCTCCTCCGAGACTGGTCATATTTTAAGCCGAAAACATTCCTATGGGGTACGGCACGACTTATAATGAATCCATGGTGTTTCGCATCATCTAAATTGCCACAAAACCACCCATTTATAATTTTGTCGTGCAACCACCGAATGACCCCGAAATGGTCGTAAAAGCTGTTTTTATCCCCGTTTAAAGCTGTAGGAGTCCTTAATATACCATTCCATGTCCCCTCGAGGCATCCAACGACATTCGGTGCACGGTTCCCGTGGACGTCTAAAAGCGTGACTTATAACCTTCAATTTTGTTCGTTTCAGGGGCTACTCCGGGTCCGGTTATTTTTTTCACGCCAAACCTTCCTATGGGGTGCAACAGGACTTATAATGCATCCCGAGTACTTCGCAACATATGAATTGCCCAAAAATGCCACCAAACCATCCATTTATAATTTTGTCGTGTAGCCACAGAATAACTCCGAAATGGTCGTATAATTTGTTATTAGGTCCGTTCAAAATCGTAGGAGTCCTTAATGTCCCCTCGAGGCATCCCACGACATCAGTGCACGGGTCTCGTGGACGTCTAAAAGCGTGACTTATAGCCTTCAATTTTGTCCGTTTTAGGGCTCCCTCGGGTACGGTTATTTTCTTCACCCAAAACCTTCCTATGGGGTGCGGCAGGACTTATAATGTATCCCGGGTGCTTTGCACTATTTGAATTGCCCCAAAATGCCACCAAACCACCCATTTATGGCTTTGTCGTGCAGCCACGGAATGACCTCGAAAACGGTCATAAAAGATGTTCTTATGCCCGCTAAAAGCCGTAGGAGGTCCTTAATATATCATGTCATGTCCCCTCGAGGCATCCCACGACATTCAGTGCACGGGTCCCGTGAACGTCTAAAAGCATGACCTATAGCCTTCAATTTTGACCGTTTTAGAGCTACTCTGGGCCCGGTTATTTTTTTCACGCCAACCCTTTCTATGGGTGCGGCAGGACTTATAATGCATCCCGGGTGCTTCGCGTCATCTGAATTGTCCCAAAATGCCACCAAACCATCCATTTATGATTTTGTCGTGCAACCACATAATGATCTTAAAACGGTCGTAAAAGTTGTTCTTATGCCCGTTCAAAACCGTAGGAGTCCTTAATATCCCATCCCATGTCCCCTCGAGGCATCCCACGACATTAGGTGCACGGGTCCCATGGACGTCTAAAAGTGTGACCTATGCCTTCAATTTTGACCGTTTTAGAGCTCCTCCGTATTCGGTCATATTTTTCTCAGAAAATCTTGCTATGGCGTACGACACGACTTATAATGCCTCCCGAGTGCTTTGTACCATCTGAATTGCCCCAGAATGCCATCAAACCACCCATTTATTATTTTGTGGTGCAGCCACGGAATGTCCCCGAAACGGTCGTAAAAGTTGTTCTTACGTCCATTCAAACCCGTGGGAGTTCTTAATATCATTCCATGTCCCCTCAAGCCATTCCACGACATGCGGTGTACGGGTCTCGTTGACGTCTAAAAGCGTGACTTATAGCCTTCAATTTTGACCATTTTAGGGCTCCTGCGAGCCTGATCGCTTTTTTTCCACACAAAACCTTCCTATGGAGTGTGGCATGACTTCTAATACATCCCGGGTGCTTCGCACCATCTGAATTGCCCCAAAATACCACCAAACCATCCATATATGATTTTATCGTGTAACCACGAAATGACCCCGAAATGGTCGTAAAAACTATTTTTATTCACGTTCATAGCCGTTGGAGTCCTTAATATACCATCCCATGTTCCGTCGAGGCATCCCACGACATTTGGTGCAGGGGTCTGTGGACGTCTAAAAGCGTGACTTTTATCCTTCAATTTTGACCATTTTAGGGCTCCTACGGGTCCGATCATATTTTTCGCGAAAAACCTTCCTATGGGGGTCTGGCAGAACTTATAATGCATCCCGGGTGTTTCGCACCATCTGAATTGCCACAGAATGCCACCAAACGGCCTGTTTATTAATTTGTTGTGCAGCCACTGAATGGCCCCGAGACGGTCGTAAAAATCGTTCTTATGCCCGTTCAAAGACGTGGGAGTCGTTAATATATCCTTCCATGTTCCCTCGAGGCATCCCATGACATTCGATGCACATGTCCTAGGTACGTCTAAAAGCGTGACTTATAGCCTTCAATTTTGACTGTTTTAGGGCTCTTGCGGACCCGGTCATATTTTTCGCCGAAAACCTTGCTATGTGGTGTAGCACGACTTATAATGCATCCCGAGTGCTTCGCAGTTCCCACCGTCTGAATTTCCGCAGAATGCCGTCAAACCACCCATTCATGATTTTGTGGTGCACCCACAGAATGGCCCCGAAACGATCGTAAAAGTTGTTCTTATGCTTGTTAAAAGCCGTGAAAGTTCTTAATATAGCATCCCATGTCCCCTCGAGCCATCCCACGACATTCGGTGCACGGGTCTCGTGGACATCTAAAAGCGTGATTTATAACCTTCAATTTTGACCGTTTTAGGGCTCCTCCGGGCCCGGTCATATTTTTAGCCGAAAATATTCTTATGGGGTGCGGCATGAGGTATAATGCATCCCGGGTGTTTCACACCATCTGAATTACCCCAGAATGCCACCAAATGACCCATTTCTTATTTTATCGTGCAACCACGGAATGACCCCGAAACGGTCGTAAAAAATGTTCTTATGTTCGTTTAAAGTCGTGGGAGTGTTTAATATACCATTCCATGCCCCTCGAGGCATTCCACGACATTCGGTGCACGGGTCCCGGGGACGTCTAGAAGTGTGACTTATAGCCTTCAATTTTGACAGTTTTAGATCTACGCCGGGCCCTGTCATATTTTTCACCGAAAACCTTCTTATGGGATGCGGCATGACTTATAATGCATCCCGAGTGTTTCACACCATCTGAATTGCCCCAGAATGCTTCCAAGCGACGCATTTATTATTTTGTGGTGCAGCCACGAATTGGTCCTGAAACGGTCGTAAAAGTTGTATTATGCCCGTTCAAAGACGTGGTAGTCATAAATATATCCTCCCATGTACCCACGAGGCGTTCCACGACATTCGATGAACGAGGCCCGAGGATATCCAAAAGCGTGACTTAGAGGCTTCAATTTCGATCGTTTTAGGGCTACTCGAGTCTCGGTCATATATTTCGCCGAAAACCTTTCTATGGAGTGTGAAACGACTTATAATGCATCACGGGTAGGGATGGCAATGGTCCTGGACCCGACCCAGACCCGCTAGGATCCGACCCATTTATAAGGGTCTGGGTCCAGAAATTTTAGACCCAATGGGTCTGGGTAGGGTCTGGGTCCCGAAGAGCATGGGTCGGGGTCCACATATGTTAGACCCAGACCCGTCCCACGGACCCATTTACATATTAGAATTTTTTATTTTTACCTAAAGTCTAAAATTTTATGAGTTGTGATTTTGTGAACTCGTTAGTGTTGTAACTCCACTAAGACATGTAACTTTATAAGTTGTAACATTTTAATATTTTATGAGTTAATTATTAAAATTTTATTTAGAGAATGTTTTAACCATGGATACAAGAACCTATATCTAAATGTGATAAAAACTTAAAACTAAGAAGGACCCATTTAGGACCCAGTAAGGACCCATGAACCCGCTAGACCCAGCGGATCTGGGTCTAAAAAATCTAGACCCAATGGATCTGGGGCGGGTCTGGGTCTGGGTCCAGGTGAACCCGACCCAGACCCGCCCCATTGCCATCCCAAATCACGGGTGCTTAAGCCGCACCCTCTGCATTGCCCCTGAATGTCATCAAACAACCAATTTATGATTTTGTGGTGCTGCCATGGAATGTCCCCGAACCAGTCGTAAAAGTATTATTTATGCCCGTTCAAAGTCGTGGGAGTCATTAATACCATCCCATGTCCCCTCAAGATATCCCACGACATTCGATTCAAGGGTCTCGAGGACGTCTAAAAGCTTGGTTTACAACCTTTAATTTTGACCATTTTAGCCTTAAAACACTATATTACATATATTCTATAAATAGGTTTATACTATTCAGTTTAGTTTTTTCACAAGTATTGTGCAACATTTAAATATAAAATTTTCATTTAATTTCTATAATATGGAAAATAATATAGCTAAAACAAATTTCGAGTCTGCTCATGAACTTTGCTATGCTCGGCTCTAAAAAAATTTAAGTTAAGCTCGAATAGTTTGCGAGCCAGCTAGACTTATTAACACTCCTAGTTAGCATTTTGTTGATTATTCTAATGAAAATGGATATTATGGAAATTAAGGAGGAAAAAGACGACAAAAAAGAAGTAGGTCTCAACTTCCATTTTATTCTAACACTTTCTTACCAATTATATGCCATAATTTTCATAAAAATATCATCTAATATACTTACGCTATTTAAAGTATCTTTCTCATTCCCTCAAAAAAAAAAAATATTTCTCATTACTTAACTCAAAGACGTATTAGAATATTAAATTATTAATCATTACTTTTATTTTATGAAAGACGACAATTTTAGTATATTGCATAATGTATTTTTAGATATACATTAGATCTTAACCCACATAATTTAAGTATACTACAATTGCTGAGGGATGATGTCAGGGAAAGAGAAGGTAAGATTATCATCCTTCTTAAATAATTACTACTACAGCATAAAGGAGGCACAATTTTTAAGCAGCCGATATATTTAGAAGAATTATAAATAAAAATAAAAATAGATATATTAAAATTATAACAGAGAGAGTACAATGTTTTAAAATATAAGAATTATAACGGAGGGAGTACAATGTTTTAAAATAGTTATAGTTTGTTTGTTTTTTCTGGTGAAAAAGAATAATATATTAAAATTTAATTAATTGTCTCATACTACCTCCGTTTCATTTTAATTGTTACACTTACACTTTTCACGCATGCCGATGCACTATTTTGAGCCTTTATATCTCTAATTTTGTATTTGTAAAAAATATAAAAACTACATATTAATAAAATACAAACTAATACGAATCTAACAAGATCCCACATGACTATGTTTTTATTCACATATAAATCACAAACGAGGGTCAAAGTGCAATTTGTGAATAGTGTAAAATGTCAAAGTGTAACAATTAAAAAGAAACGGAGGTAGTACAACTTAAAAGAGCAATCCCTGAGTTAAGCATAAATACGAGCCCTAAGTTTTAGTATTTTTCACTAATTGGGGACTCTAAGTTTTTTTTTCACCCTTAGAGTACTATGACCACTCTTACCCTATATTTTAATTGGTTGGGGTTAAAAACTTAGTACCTTGAGTTAAAAACTTAATACCTAGGGTTATCATTCCTTTGGTTGTTATTTGCGTCTTGAATTGATCAAACTGCAAATACAAGTTTCACTTTCTTTTATCTCCTCTGTTCAAGAAGCTTCCCAAAGCTAAGGTCAGACTATTGTTGATCCAAACTCAGTTTTTGCTTCCAATTTCGCACTCTTGCTGCTCCCAATTTAGGTAAGTTGCTCCAAATTTTTTTTTTTGTTTCAATTACTCAACTTTTTCAATATTATATGTTAGGGTTAGGGTTTATTAATCGTTTTTTCCTATAAATTTTAAGTTTTATTCATGAAAATATCATTGAACTGTAGCAATTCAGTTGATGATGAAATTGTTCATTTTTAATTAATTAAGGTTTTCAGTATAAATTATGCTTTATATTGAAGAAAAATGCCAACTATCTATGAGCATAACAGAGGAAAGGGAGGTTAAGGCCTAAGGGTGTTTGAATTCATCTTTAGTCTAGATATTCAAATCTTAATTTACATGAGTTAGTTATCATCATAAGGCATTGAATTAGCCTTACACAGGAGGATGATGATGATGCATAGTGCATTACACAGAAGGTACCGATTAGAGGTTACAGAGGTGTAAATGTAATTGGCCTTTTTTTTTTATAATTAGCAAGGACTAATGTTAATGTAATTGGGCTTTTTTTTTTTTGGTTCAATAGATTAAGGATTTGTCAACCTCTATGTGAATGCACGTTGACTGTGAATGAAAGAATGGTAGTACTACCAAATGTAATTTTGGCATTCCACAAATTTAGTAGACTATTTAATCAATTACCATTTTGTTGATTTTTTTTATTGTACTAGATAGCCTACATTCAATTGTTTAAATCCAAATTGGGTGAATATTGATTAACACTAATTCGTGTGTTTGCGAAGATTCTTTTGCAAATCAAGAGTTTTATATACTACGTAATTAGTACTTCATAATATCACATATACTATGTTAATTGCTTGATATTTTGCACATTTTACTTGTGTTTTCTTTTTCTATTATATTGTGTTTTTACTTGTTGTTTAATGGTTGCTACTCTTTTTTGATGTAGATATGGATTTGGATATTGATCCATGTATTGTTGTTCACCATGGTGGTAAGTGGGTGTATAACCCTAACAAAGTCAAATAAGTGTTCTAATGCACAACAGAGGTGTAGGTATTTACACCTACCCAAATGGCTACCAGAGACAAGCCATGGTAAGTTAATATGCTCATTTATTCTTCATATTCATTCTTCTCCCATAATTAACATTTTAACTTCTCATGTTGCTTGAATTGGCAGTACAAAAATCAAAGTCAAACTCAAATCAACATGAACTCAAATCTAACATCATCCAACCTTGATTAGTAAGTGACTTTACTTATTATTGAGTTGATTATATACATCACTGTAAGTTTGAACAAGTAAATGATTTTAAAAGTTGCTGGTTGTTTCATTTTATGCAGGTGTTGCTCTTTTGCTCTTATATTGATGCATGGGGATAGGATGATGCAAGCTAATAGCTTTCTTGTTTGTTCATAGTTGCATGGAGTTGCATGGTGTTTGTTGGGTCATTTATTAGCTTTCTCTTTTGTCAAGATTTTATTCCCAAAACGTTTAAGTTTTTGGTTGTTACAGTTATATTTAATCAAGTTTTTGCTTTAGGGACTAAGTTTTTATAAAATATATTAAGTTTTAGATCTGATGGTACTATGTTTTTGCATTTTTTTGCTTAAGTGAGTTAAATCCAAGTTAACAAAAGAGAGTAAAAGAAAGTGAAACTTGATATTAGCAATTTTTTTTTTTTTGAGCACGATATTAGCAATTTGATCAATTCCCAGACGCAAATAACTACCAAAACAATGATAACCCTAAGTATTAAGTTTTTAACTCAAGGTACTAAGTTTTTAACTCAAGGTACTAAGTTTTTAACTCAAGGTACTAAGTTTTTAACCACAACTAATTAAAATATAGCGTGAGAGTGGTCATAGTACTCTAAGGGTGAAAAAAAAACTTAGAGTCCCCAATTAGTGAAAAGTACTAAAACTTAGGGCTCGTATTTATGCTTAACTCAGCAATCCCTCTATGAGTACTGATACATTCCGTTAAATAAGCTTTCATACAATAGTTAAGGGAGGAAGGGTCAAATACTTGAAGTTACAACATACTTTTGTTTTGACATATGAGTTTTCACCCTCTCTTTACATTGTATATACTTCCTCCCAACTGTTTTAAATGAAACATTGGATGAAATGACACTATTCACTAATCAATTTTAACTCCAATTTATCGCTATTATATAAAGAAAAACATAGTTAAGTGGGATCTTGTTAGATTCGTCTCGATGTATACTATCAAATTATAACTTTTTTATATTTTTTACGTTCACACAACTAAAGATATTAATGACTAAAGAAGCGCGTTGGGTTGCGTGAAAAAGCAAACGTTTCATTTAAAACAGAACGGAGGAAGTATAAATCTTTTTCACATATTTATATATCTCTATCCTATCAAATGAGTCCACAAACTTATCGTACATGTCGTGTCGCAACTTTGAAAAATAAAACAATAATGGTTAGGCTATTCAATCATCAAAGATGACTAGATGAGAAGGACCACATAGCTAAAGAAATTATCCCAAACTTAGTTTGGTCATTGTCTTTGGTTAGGAGCATAAGGATGATGATGATGCTACTAGCTAACTTCATACTATATGATGTTTTGGTCCCACAATTAATATGTCTATACACATTTTCAAGGGAGAATTAGGTTCACAGAACTTGGTCTTTTGACAACTTTCCCCTTTAGTAGAGCTATTGTCTTTACCCACTAAACATCAGTGGTCAGTGGGTTTTGTGGGCCATGCATACCCCTCTTAAGAAAAGAAGAGAACAAGAAAAAGAAGTTGGTTGCAAATATGAAATACTCTTCTTGCATACTTATAGATTCCTAGTCCTCTATTGATGGTAATGCATTAATCCTAGTTACTAGTTAGGCAAAAAACAATGAAATGACTTTGCTTATATGCTTCAACATCTTTGGTTTTATTGCATGGGTGGGTGATGGAATAATATAAAATAAATGTTATATTGGTGATGTAAAGAGAAATAAAGGTGGAAATATTCTCCCATATTCGGTAGGAGACAACTTGTCTCATATTATGACAATTTTGTAATTTCACTATCAACTTGATACAATGTAACATTTACTCGATATGTTTGGATGCAACCAGAATATGGTATAATAGTTAACTAATATAATAAGATAGTGTTAAGATATGATATACTAGTCATCTAATACATCAACTAGATTTCAACTAACAATCCCCAAATAAAAATATATAATTTTTTTTTAAAAAAAATTTATAATAATTTTAATATTACTTTCATAAATATTACTTAAATGCCATGATATTGAACCATACTGAATATGGGAATATCACTGCTCAAACAGAAAGTAGGGTGAATACATTAAGATTTGCATAAAATAAATATTATTCTTCTCTCAATGGGATTTTTTGGAACCTAAAAAGATTATGGATAAATAGTGAACTTTCCTTTATATGCTTCCTTTTGGATTTGGTGTAGTTTTATGTCTTAATCGAAATGATAATGTAAAAGATGTACTCTTTTTCAATATGGGGTGATATTTCACCATCAAAGTTTTTTTTTTTTTCTTT
Organism: Beta vulgaris subsp. vulgaris; assembly: GCF_026745355.1. Lineage (NCBI taxonomy): Eukaryota > Viridiplantae > Streptophyta > Magnoliopsida > Caryophyllales > Amaranthaceae > Beta > Beta vulgaris. The sequence goes on along the minus strand of NC_079206.1, from coordinate 1,540,401 downwards.
CATGGAGGAGGCTAATAATCATTCAAGAATGAATCTACTATTATATTTGACCTGTGTTTCCTGTCCAAATATCATTCTAGTAGCCGCAAATTGCTGGTCTAATAAGCCTATGTCTAACTTTTCCCTCAAAACAATTAGTTTTTTATACACGTAATGCAACAATTAGTTTTTTATACACGTAATGCATGCATTAATTGCTTAGATTTATTCTTAAATTTCATCTAAATATAATTTTAAAAGTGTAATTTATAATCATTATAGTACAAACTAATGTAATTTATCAAGTGTTTAGAAATTGTATGAACATTAGATCTATTCGATAATCACTTTTATCATCATGTCAAGTTACTTTATTAATGCTTATTTAGTTTATTCCCCATCTTTAAATTAAGAAAAGATATGATTGTAAATAAGTCCCACGTTTTGCATGCAGATGTATTCAGTTAGATCCAAATTTAGCTAATGTAAGCATCAATAAACATGTATATTCTTCATAAGAACATTGGTCAGACATAAGATTCATGAAAATCAGTACACCTTGGGCTAATCATACAGTTGAAGCACCAAAAGGTGCCAGTCTTTTTCTGGCAACCTTAGATCTATAACACCAAACCTCAAATGCCTCAGTCAAGTCAGGATACTGAATATGTTGATCATCCAACCAATCTGTCAAAATCTCTGCCTGATCCCCTGACGGCAACGCGAGTATGATTGAAACAAATGCAGCTTCCAAAGTCTGCCACACCTCCGAATCAATTTTTGGCCCCGCACTATCTTCTTCGGAGTCCGATGGAACTGTATTAACCATAGGTTTTGTAAGTCTTGCAAACGGTAGCCATAGTTTCACCATTTGAAGCCTCTTTGCAGTTGGCAAAACAACATTTCCATACCCTACTGCTTCTAAAACTTTTGTAGCTACCTCAATCACTTTCAATCTTAACTCGAGTATTTCTGCTTTTGAACTTTTTTTCTCAATAAGCTCGATTACTGTATCAGAAACCTCCAACCAAAAATCTACTAGATCTCTCATTATTTCAAGTTTGCCAGAAATTTGACATGCCCATGATAGATCCAGCAAATATGATTGTAGCAGCTCAAATCTTTCAGCCTCAGAAACCACTGTTTTGAGCTCTTTTACTGAAGATTCTAGAAGCGCACGAAATCTCAATAGCAGTCTCATTAGACATTCTCTTACCTCAAGCTTTACCTCATCAAATGAGGTAAGAAGGGGTACATCATCATCCTCAGCAAGCATGTACTCTAGCTGCTCTTGAGCCGAAGATTTGAGATCCTTTAGTGAAGGAGGTGGTGATGATGTGGCAAATCGAATGGCTGATACATATATCCTCCAAATGGCACCATGATTAACTGGTTGAAGGCGGGCAAGAATAGAGTTTGCTTCAGGTCCAATGCCCGGTATGGTTTGTAAAATTTCCTCTTCCTCAGCCTCTTCCCAAGGGACAGCCTCCAAGTACTCCACGGAAGAAGAGATGATACAAGGGCATCCCAGCTCAACAGCCACTCGAAGGATGCCAAGGGTGTTTCGAACTCCATGCCAGCTTTCAGAAATCAAGCTGTCAGAAACAACATAGAGAAGGCGTAGAAGAGTGATATTGTAGTCAAAGTCAGATTCTTGGCAATAAACCTCAACGCAACTGCGTGCATCGAGAATCTGACATGTTGGCCAAGTGTCAGAAAGACGGTCAGCAAAATACTTACTTTTTTTGACTAGGATGGAGGAGTGGCAATATAGCCACTCATCACGTCCTTCAGGTGTCCGCACCCTAACAACGACATCACTAGTTGATCGGTCATTAAACTTGACTGAAGATCCTATTCCAGCTTCCTGTTATAGGGCCCATTCAGAACCAGAAAATAAATCATAAGCACAGAGCATACAATGTACAGCCAAAAGAGTTTAGACATTGGTCATAGAATAATCCCTAATGCTCAAAAGAATAAAGGTTTGTTATTTTTTACAATCATAAGCTATTGTAGTTTGACTCGATAAAAGCTAAACTTGAGTGAGCTTGGATAAAGATCAAAGTTGACTGAGGTTCTTAAGAAGTGGAGCTCAGCACACCTTATTTAACTCCAATAACTTGTCAGCAGCTCACTATTTTTCTTGACTGACAAATTTTCAGGTAGCATGATACTTTTACTTGATGTTTCAAAAAAAAAAAAAAATAGTGCCTGTGTATATATGAGAACTAATTGGATAGATTCAAGCGGAATAAAATGGGTGTGCTCTGAGAGTAGCAATATGTTACTTAGCTACCATGATAGAAAGATGTAAGGATCTCCAAGTGCAAAATTTCACAACTAAAGCTAATTTATGTGTGAATATGTGTGTGTAATGTGTACATACATATAATTAGAAAAAGGATCTAAACTGTACTATGATCCGGTTATAGTATTTTCGGTTCTTTTGTTAGCAATATCTCTAAGCTAATAAGCTCTCAGTAGTGCATCTAAAGCTCAAGTCAAGCATAAAGTTTTCGAGATCAGGTCCCGACTATATCGACTATCGAGACAAACTGAACTATGGCAAACATAGAGTGAGTTCTTTTGATCCTAAAAGCTAAGTTTCAAGTCTCAACAAGTCCAATCAGGTGTAAACATAAGGTGACATCAGGGTTCATCAAATCCAATCGGGTCTAATAAGTTCAGAGAAGAGAATGCACCCTCAAGCAAGCCATTAACACCCTAATGCTAAGAATTTTCTTGCCACCCATGATATCAACAGGGCACTAAATGCATTAGAACAAAACTGTGATACACTTTTCATCGCATATTTATTTCCATAAACACTTGCAGGGAGATAAAATTAAGAAAAGAAAGCCAGGAAAGAACATGAGGAGTTAAGAATTGCACCATTAACTCTCAACGAAAGAGCCATCATCTAGCATGACTACTTACAGGCCTCTCCATTCAGTTGATAAGCAGTTCTGTGTGTGAAGCTACCAAGCATTGCAGCTACATATTCAAACAAAAAAAAAAGGGTGAGTTCTAATAATTAAATAACACGCAATCCAATCCGAAAATTCAAATAACGATTTGAATAAAATAATTCAAGGGAGCAAGATTGCATAAATTTCAAATAAAATGATACAATTAAACCCACAAATATAAAACTCTAAACTTCCATTTATCATCTTATTATTCTAGGTTTTAAGATTAAACCCACAATTAGACTCTAAACTTTTATATACCATCTTCTTATTCTAGGTTTTGAAGATTAAACCCACAATTAGAAAACTCTAAACTTTCATATACCATCTTCTTATTCTAGGTTTTAAGATTAAACCCACAATTAGAAAACTCTAAAACTTTTATATACCATCTTCTTATTCTAGGTTTTAAGATTAAACCCACAATTAGAAAACTCTAAACTTTCATATACCATCTTCTTATTCTAGGTTTTAAGATTAAACCCACAATTAGAAAACTCTAAAACTTTTATACACCATCTTCTTATTCTATGTTTTAAGATTAAACCCACAATTAGAAAGCTCTAAACTTTTATATACCATCTTCTTATTCTATGTTTTAAGATTAAACCCACAATTAGAAAGCTCTAAACTTTTATATACCATCTTCTTATTCTAGGTTTTAAGATTAAACCCACAATTAGAAAACTCTAAACTTTTATTTATCATCTTCCAATTCTAGGTTTTAAGATTAAACCCACAATTAGAGAACAAATAGGAATATAGAAATTTACATTTCACAACAGTCAAAATTACAGTATTCACTTCCACAACATCATCCCACAATTAAAAATTTGCAACATCCCTAATCCACTATTCATATTCATACATAACAATAGATCAAACTACTAAATTGAGCTGATTGACTAATTTCACTTAAAATAACCTCCTAATTGAGTAATCTCAATTCAAATAACCTCCAAATTCACTAATTTCAATTTGGATAACCTCCCATTAAACTAATCTAATTGACTAATTCCAACTCAAATATCCTCCTAAATTGAGATACTCATTTTTTGATTCACACATTACAGAATCTCCTCCTATATTTCAAAAAAAGAAAAGGAAATAAAAGTATGACTCACATTGTGCCGTTGTGCGAGATCTGGTACTATGACTCTATGAGAGAGAGAGGAGAGAGTGTTGTACTGTCGAAGAAGCTATGAGAGTGTGTTGTGCAGCTTGTGCTAACAAAAATCCAAGTCTCATGCGATAAAGAGTACATTTAGATTATCGTTATCGGGCGTATCGATAGTCTACGTGTCATGCGGCACTCTCATCAAACTTAATGAAAAAAAATATTATATAATTATTAGGTTTCAAATATATGATTTTTGAAATGGAAAATAAAAGCTTAGCTATCAATATACTATGATTTAATTATTTAATGTTTGAAATAAAATATGATAAAGTCTTATAACAAATATACTCGACTAACAAGATTTAAACAAGTATATACATCTCTAACACTATTATTATGTCATATTCTCTTACCAGAATCGCTTTTAAACTATTATTTTCAAACTTAAATCTTTCAAATTCTTTTTTACTTATCATGACATGACATAATTTTTATTTATTTCTTAATGGACAAAAAAATACGAAAATTGGCAAAATAAATTATGAAATTTAAGAATAATAATTTTTTTTTTGCAATTGAATTAAGGTGTCGCCCGAGCCATAATACTTGTAAATCTATTAAAAGACGTTCCTAAACAAAGAACGGTGGCACATGATGCTCTCCTAAGTTTTAGTTCATGTAATACATGTACAATAAAATATAGAAATTGCATATTATAGGTTTTTGATAAAAATCAGGTAGATCAATTATGTTAATCAGAGGAATGTTAGGAATACTATAAAATAGTAAAGAGGAGGCGCAGCCAATATTTTGGGAAAAGTTACCCTAGAAAGAGCACACCTTTCATATATATATTACAGCTTAGCACTACAGACAAAAAACAGAAAAACTAGCTGTTATGTACAGCAGATTACAGCTAAGGAAAATACAGAAAGAATAAAAGAATACAAAGGAAATACAAAGAAGTATATCGTATTTCCTACACCCCCCCTTCAAGTTGGAGTTGGCTAGCAAAGACAAGTCCTAACTTGGAAGAAAGAAACCAATGCTGTTGGGAGGGAAGAGACTTGGTCATCAAATCAGCCAACTGCATAGAAGATTTCACATGTATGGTACTGATTGTCCCATCTTCTATGTTGTCTCTAATGTAATAGCAATCTAACTTGAGATGCTTTGTCCTGTCATGAAGAGCAGGATTGTGTGCAATGTATTCTGCTGACTTGTTGTCACAAAATAAGGGAATAGGTTTAGGAAGCTCATGTTGAAGATCTTCAAAAATGCCAGTTACCCAAGCAATCTCACTAGTGGTCTGTGACATGCTTCTAAATTCTGCCTCACAGGAGGATTTGGAGACCACCTTTTGCTTCTTTGTTTTCCAGCACACCAAGGATTTTCCTAGGAAGATGCAAAAACCTGTGAGAGACCTTCCACTATATGCACAACTTCCCCAATCAGCATCACTATAGGCTTGCAAAGTGTGCTCAGAATCACTAGGATAGAATAGACCAAGATCTATAGTTCCTTTTAGGTATTTCACCACATGTATAGCTGCTAGCATATGAGGTTTTCTAGGACAACTGAGATACTGACTCAGTTGTTGTACAGAGAAAGAAAGATCAGGTCTGGAGAGATTCAGATACAAGAGTCTTCCAACTAATCTCCGATACATTTCAGGGTCTTCAAGCATCTCTCCTTCCTCAGTAGACAATTTAACTCCTTTAGGAAAAGGAAAACTGTGTGGTGTGCAGTTTTCAACCCCAGTATCATGCACAATGTCAAGTGCATATTTCCTCTGATTTATCATTGTACCTTTGGCAGATCTTGCCACCTCAATCCCTAAAAAAAATCTTAAAGGACCCAAATCCTTTATAGTAAAAGCCTTATCCATAGCTAATTTCATTTCTTTGATGGAATCTTCATCATCACCACTCAGGATGAGATCATCCACATATACCAAGATGATGCAACTTTTCATATTTCTTCTTCTAATGAATAAGGAATAATCTCTTCTACATTGGATAAAATCATGCTTCAAGAGAAAAATTTTAAGCTCAATATTCCATTGTCTTGAGGCCTGTTTCAACCCATAGAGACTCTTCTTTAATTTGCAACCTTTCCTCCTGTGTCTCTTCCATATCCTTGTGGGATTCTTAAGTATACCTCTTCTTCAATAAAACCATGTAGAAATGCATTGTTTATATCAAGTTGATGTAAGTTCCATTGTCTTGCAGTTGCCATAGCAATAAGAATCCTCACAGTGGCAAACTTAGCCACTGGTGAGAAGGTTGCCTTGTAGTCTTTCCCTTTGACTTGCTTGTCTCCTCTTGCAACCAATCTTGCCTTGAATCTAACAACTTCACCTTTGGAGTCTAATTTCAGCTTATAGACCCACTTACTATCAATGCATTTCTTTCCTTCTGGTAACTCTGACAATTCCATGTTTGGTTGTCTTCTAGAGCCTTGAACTCTTCTTGCATAGCTTTGACCCATCTCTCATCCATGCTAGCTTCTTTGTATGTGCTTGGCTCAGTTTCCTTGAAGGCATTATTCAAAGACACTATGTATTCTTCAGGGTAAATTACTTCATCTGTGAGGGTATACATTGCCATACTAGCACCAGTAGCTTGAACAGCCTGCTCATCATGCTGCCTTGGCTTTGTGGTGTCAAGAATGAACTCTTGATATCTGGCAGGCATCCTTCTTTCCCTTTGAGATCTTCTCACTTCCACTTCTGGCTGAACAGATGCAGGAGGCAACACAGCTCCACTTGTGTTGGAATCCATTGAGGAAGGCTCTTCCACTTCTACTCTCATATCATGAGATGCATCAACTGCTTCACTGGCAGTGTCTGTTTCCTCCATGGTGTGTCCCTGCAAGTTAGTATCAACAATATCCACAGCAATCTCCGAAGTAGGTTCTCCTTCATCAGTGGAGAATACAACATTTAAAGGCATGTTCACAGCATTGTTATCATATTCTTCCTTAGATTGTTTGAAAGGAAAAATATTTTCCTTAAAAACTACATCTCTACATGAGAAAATTCTTCTAGTCTCAATATCATACACCTTGTATCCCTTTTGATTACTAGGATATCCTAGTAACACACATCTTGTTCCCTTTGCTGCAAACTTGTCACCTTTTCTATGTCTATATGTGGCATAACAAAGACATCCAATTACTCTCAAATGTGCATAATCAGGAGACCTCTTCATCAATCTTTCAAAAGGGGTCTCCCAATTAATGACTGCACTTGGTAACATGTTGATGACATGTGTAGCTGCTAATACACATTCACCCCATAGGTTATCTGGTAACCCTGCATGCAGTTTCATAGCCCTGGCAGTTTCAATCAAGTGCCTATGTTTTCTTTCCACACGTCCATTTTGCTCTGGAACTCCTGCAATACTTCTTTGATGCAAAATGCCCTTTTTAGCAATCATTTCAGAGCATTCAGATTTTAAGATCTCTGTCCCATTGTCACTTCTAATTATCTTAATCCTGATATTAAAATGATTCTCAGCATAGTTGATAAACCTGTGCAAAATTCCCTTTACTTGCTCTTTGTTTGAGAGCAAATGTGTCCATGTCACTCTTGAGTGATCATCAACAATAGTTAGGAAGTAATTTCCTCCTGTAATTGTTTGAGTCCTATACGGACCCCACAAATCAATATGCAACATAGCAAAACAAGCATCTGCAATTGACACACTTTGAGTGAAAGGGAGTTTATGGTGCTTTGATAAGCAACATGTATCACAAAAGATCTCCTTTAAGTTCTTGCAATCACAAAAAGTTAAGTGTTTTAATTTAGACAAGAATCCATGCCCTAATCTTTGATGCATTAACATCACATCATTTTGCTTCTTAGAAGATAAAAAACCACTATTACTACTGGAAACTAAAGCATATGCACCCTGCCTTCCAGACATAAGAGCTTCTACTTCTTCCTCTCTGTGAACCAGCTTGTACAGTCCTCCATTTTTAGCTCCAAAACCAACTATCTTCCCATTAGAAGGGTCCTGAAAATGACATCCATTGTCATTAAAAACCACCTTCAAATTCGTTTATAAGTTTGCTAACAGATAGCAAATTGTGTTTGAATTCTGGTATAAACAATACATTTTCCAGAATAATATCTGGACTTAATTTTACTGTTCCTAGCTGCTTGACCATTCTTATTGTTCCATCTGGCATTCCAACCTTCACAGGCCTTTTTAGCTCCCTCATCTCAGTAAAAAAATTACTACAACTACCCATATGATCAGAAGCTCCAGAATCTACTATCCATGAAGTTTTATCAAAAAATCATAATAGGAACAAGCATTTATGGAATATTATACCTGCAAAATTTGTCATGTGCAGTCCTGAGTTTGTTCATGATGTGCTTGTTGATGTACCTCCTCCTTTCTGATGTTTCTCATTCAGCAATTTCAAAAGCTCCTGCATCATTGCATTTTGATTTCACATGTTCCCTTCATTACCATTCCCCCCATCTAGAGGTGTATCTTGAGCATTTCCTTCATTCTGGTTACTCACATTTGCTGCATACTTCATATTTCCCTTCGCCTTTGTGAGATGATCAAACCATTTCGGAGTCCCATTTAACTGGAAACAGTCCTCCTTCCAATGCCCCTTCATATTGCAGTGTGTGCATTTTCTCTTCATTTTCTCTTCTTTACTTATCCTTCTTTGATAAGTATTTCCTCCTTGAACTCCTCCTCCTGAGTTTCTGCTATTATAATAGCCTCCATTTCCTTGTGTCCTGGTGACTGCCAAAGCACTAGCTTCAATTCCTACCTCCATTGCCCCAGATACTTCCTTTTGCTTCTCAGTCTGCTGTATCATATGAAATGCTCTGTTCACAGTTGGAAGAGGATCCATGGCAAGTATGTTTGCCTTCATATTGTCATATCCAACATTCAAACCCATAAGAAAATCTATCACCTTTTTTTTGCAGCTCTCTCTGCTAATTTCTTAAGAATGTTACATGTGCACTTGCTCATTGCACCACATTCACAATATGGAAATCCTTCAATGTTATTCAACTCATCCCAATACCTCTTTAGTTTACCATAATATGCATCCACACTCAGGTTGTTCTGCTGCAATCCATTAACCTCCTTCTTCAAACTATAGAGCTGTGGTGCGTTGGTTTGTCCATGTCTTTCAGAGAGCTCATTCCAGAATTCTTGAGCTGAATCACATATGAGCATCTGCTCAGCTATTTCAGGGGTGACAGATGCGGATAACCAGCACCTAATCATACAATCATTCCTTTGCCATAGACTGTATAACTCTGATTCTATAGCCAGCTTCGAAATCATTCCGTCAATAAACCCAAGTTTGTTCTTTGCTCCCAATGCCATCTTGACACTTCTACTCCAGTTGAGATAATTTCCACCATTAAATACAATGGGACCAAGCCCTGCATTTGAATGATCTGAGCTACCCAAATAAAAGGGATCAGCGTATGGTACCACTTGTTGTTTATCATTCTTTTCACTCATCTCAAATAGTCTGATGAGACCAAAATCTGAGTCTGTAAATGACTCCTTCTTTTCTTCAAAATCCAGGTTTCTTGAAAGATCAAATCTTTCACTCAAAAATAAAAAAAAAGATGTTTAACCCAGCATCAACCTCGATGCTCTGATACCATGATAAAAATCAGGTAGATCAATTATGTTAATCAGAGGAATGTTAGGAATACTATAAAATAGTAAAGAGGAGGCGCAGCCAATATTTTGGGAAAAGTTACCCTAGAAAGAGCACACCTTTCATATATATATTACAACTTAGCACTACAGACAAAAAACAGAAAAACTAGCTGTTATGTACAGCAGATTACAGCTAAGGAAAATACATAAAGAATAAAAGAATACAAAGGAAATTAAATACAAAGAAGTATATCGTATTTCCTACAGTTTTGATCTTGTGACGTCAAGTTCATATACTAAGGTTTTAACCAGTAGAACAATTTGTATTTAGTGTTATCATTTTAAAGTACAATGTTAATAAATAAAATTTTTCCTTACTCGATGCATAGCTCGGGCCTAATAACTAGTGATTAGGGATGAAAAAGGATCGGGTTTGGGACATGTGAGCTTCACCCGCATCAACCTGCATCCATTCATCACCCGATGAACCATCACCTGCATTCATCCATCCGTCATCTACCGGGTGAACATGTGGGTCAGGTGGTTGACGGGTAAGGAGATATATAAAAAAATTTACAAAAAATTATGCCATAAGATACATATTTATTAAAATTTTCAACTAAAAAATTTAAGAAACTAAAAAAAAACATGTATAATTGATAATATGGATGATGGATGAGTATTAAGCGGGTGATGGGTAGGATGACGGATAAAAAAAACATCACCAGCATCAAACTCATATCCATCACCCGTTTTTCATCCGTTTATTTCGGAGTTTCACCCGCTTAATAAAACCGGGTTAAGCGAATGATAGATGATCCATCATCTATTTGCATCCCTACTAATGATTTATGATAAGATGAAGGTTATCATTTACGTTAATAGTTATAATAATATTAAAGTAATCGGTTTAAGGTGAAATGTGACCTTTTATAATAAAGTGGCCCCTTTAACTTAAGAAGTGATCCTTATGCCTCATACTGTCATACATACCTAAATTATTTCTCTATTCTTTCTCACCCCTCTCATGCCCTCTGGGATTTACAGGTGTTATTAGAAATAGTACAAGTTGTGAACTAGTGGTTTCATTAAGAAAATTTATGCTAATGATGCTCTTGCTACTAAGATTCTTGGTGTATATGGAGCTTTCTATATGATTGACCTCCAACATATTGAGAACGTTCTTATTTAGAACTTGTTTGGTTAACCTTCAAATATATGGGAAATTAGAATTCCTAGGAAGTAGGTATATGTCTTGTTGTTTGGTTGGCAAAAACATTGGAAGTAGAATTTTCTGGGAAGTAGAACTTCCTAGGAAGTTCTATTTCCTACAAAATGGATGAAATAACTTACCTAGGTCCCCCTAGGTAGTGGAAATTCCCATGCGAAATTAAATTTCTCATGTTCAACCAAACAAAAAAAATGTACTTCCTAGGAAATGAAATTTTATGGGAAATGCAAATTCAAGGAAAGCTATACTTCCCAACTTCAACCAAACGCCCCCATTCTAATGGTAAGAATGCCATTGAGCTCATCCTTCAGCGCAGAAATTCTGACATTAACTACAACATCGTGGATTTATACGGGCAGTGGAGCAGGAGGTATCCTCTAGTTATTGTTTGCCGTTATACATTGCGGATTGTAATAACTTTACTCTTGTTCTTGTTATGTAATTAATGCTAGCTTCTATTTTCACCAAAAAAAAAAAAGTCAAACTTTTTTGCAAAAAATGAGGTGGTCTTACTCAGGACCGACTAACAAGAAATTGTGAAATTTGAAATTCTACAGTCAGTGGCTATTAAAGTCATAAAACTACGTCAATAACTTCATTGGACATTCAAATTCTTCATGTGTATGCAAAAGTATATTTGCAGAGGATTATCATTTGGATTCAGAACACTTGCAATTTCAGAACAGAATGATTATCATTTGGATTCAATCTGCTGTTATTTGTGATTTTGGAGACTATTAAATCATAAGTTATTTTTAGCTCAATCTTGATTGCTTATTAATTAAGAAAATTTACTTTTGATATATTAATTCGATTATAATATTGATATTAATACTTTTAACTGCCCGTTTGGTTAGTGACCATAAATGGTAATATAATTTAGTGTTGTTAGAAAACAGGATGTTGTATTTTGATTAATGCGGAACAAAATCAATGAAATAATAAAGATGAGAAAAACAATAAAGAAGAACAAACAAGGAACACAAGGATTTACGTGGTTCAGTCAAAATAGACCTACGTCCACAGGGAATTAGAGCTTCTTCACTATAATGGAGAAAAACCAGATAGAATAATACAAGGAGTCCTAAAAATACTAGAGGCTAAAAGTGTTTCAAAAGTTATATGTTAAATATGAACATCAGGAAGCCTTTTTATAACATAAGGAACCCCATTCAAAACCCTAAAAGATAAACCAGAACAGAATAAGTCAAAATCGCGTAAAATCCAGCCGCTTGATCAGACGGTCAATTCTTCAATCCTGCTGACGTCTCGAGTCTGATCGAGTGACGGCGGGCCTGCGAAAACCAATTTTGACGAATTTCAAGGCATAAAACTTAACAAGTGTAAATTTGTAAAGAAATTCTCATGTCAATGACCATGGTAATGAATTGACATGAGACTGAAACTTCATCACAAAATATGAGTTTTCCTGTATAAATTTTTATTACCACCCAATACCACCTTTCTAAGTGGTAATGGATAGTAATGAGATTTTAGGAAGAAAATGGATGTTTTGGGATCAAGTTGCATTATTACCATGAGTAATTATGTGGAATTTCCTTTACAATTTACACTATAATGTATTACTGTTACCACCATTTGTGACATCTTAACAAACATGCCGTTAATAGCAAATTGTGACTTGCAATGAGTAATAACCATTTTTTATATATAAAAAAAAAATGCATGAGGATGACATTAAGTGATGTAGGATTTCAACGCGAAGACGCAAGCTTGTTGTGCATCGCGGGGGAGACCGTGACTGGCGGTGGAGGTTCAAATATTTGAAATACTATATTTTTATTCTTTTCCTGATTTATTTCGGAGTTATTTTATAACCCTTTTATAAATAACGTATTGGTTGTTTTCCTTCATTATTCATTCTTTTATAAAAACCCTAAACACACAAGCTGACCTATTTTCTCTGAGATTTGAGCAGTTTTTGAGAAACTCGAATCCTTGATCCGGGTGCACGGAGTCGGGGATCATTGTGTGAACCTTGGGGGATGATGTCATCAAGAATCCGTATCGGAGATGGCGAAATTCGTTTCTAAGGCAGTGGCTCCATACCATGGCGCAACGTTATTCTTGTGGGATTCAATAACTTCAGTTGATTGTTATCTCCAGATAAGTTTCTTCTTTATATTGTATATCAATATAATATATGTAATTGATCTTCATGAGTACATCAATCATACTGATTACTTCCAACAAGTGAAACCTTTGCATGAGGTAGAGTGTCACGGTCACGTGTTGAATATAGCCTTTCGATCTTGCACTTAATACGAAGTCTCCCATGGAAATGGTTAATTACATTTGGGATAATGACAATGCTTAATGATTAATTAGTTTTTCTTCTCTTATTTTAATTTTCTGAACTTTAGGGTCAGTATTGTTCCTGGCAGTTTATAGGCCCTAGGCGAGAATGCGTGCATATTCTCGATAATTGTTGTAGTTTATTATATTCTTTGGTTGTAATGTTAGTCTGGTTCATTGTTATCGTGAAGGAAACAAGGTTGCAGATGCTCTCGCCAACATAGGGGCGAATTCGAATGAGAAGTGTGTGTACTTTGAGACACCATCTCTTTCAATCACCCACCTCATGCGTGAGTGTGAGGATATAGTTAGGGTTGCTTCATCAAGGCTTGTTGCCTAGTTTATTTTTGTTTTGTTGAATAAATGAGTCTCCCTCTTTTGCACCAAAAAAAAAGTTTCTAGACGGAAAAAAAAATGGACCTCTTATTAGGGAAATAATTATATCTATGAAATAATTTGAGAAATTAGGTACGCCAATTTTTTGGAGTTAACTTTGTTGTCTTTGTATTCAAATGCAACTAAACAAAGTAAGATATAAATGGCTTACTGAAAAGCTAACATATTGGTCCGAAATTGCAATCAGATTGAAATTTATTTTCATAATTCTTGTTTGCTCCATGTAACGACAATGAGATGTATTGATGATTAAGTTTTGTACATAGAAAAATGATATACATAGCCCTTAGGGTTATGTATAAGGTGTTTAAAATGGAAATAAAATATTGAAACAAGCATTTATTACCTCAATTGATGTGAAAATGTATCTTGAATTCTTAAACGATTTCCATTTACAGAAATGTATTTAGCTTATAGAGTTTGTCTTGTAAGAGACCGCCTACTTTTAAACTAAAATTAGGCAATGGTAAGCCCAATACTAAAAAAAGAATTAGTCCAATGGTGACTAATTTAATTTCTTTCGGTGACTAGTTTAATCCATTTAGTTACCAGGCCTACTTTTATATTAAAATTAGACCGTCTCTTTTAATAATTTTTGTAGCTTATATGTAGCCCTTAGGGTTACATATAACATTACCCTTTTACATAATTTTGAAATTTCCAAACAAATATATGGGAAATTTAGCTTCAATTTGGAAAACTATTTTTTTAGGGGATTTGAAAAACTATCAAGTGAAGGTGACAAGGAGTTTTAATTTCTATTAATTGAACTTGAGTAATTATATTTTTGGAGGGTGAGGAGAATCATTGAAGAAGGGAAGCTAGAAGACGGATATGAGAGAGTAAGAGTTTCTCATAAGAGGGTGTCTTATTAGCGCTAGTTAAAAAAAAAAAATTGTAGTAGGTCCTCTTAAGTCCTTAGCAAGGTGGTTGATGCATTTTCAAAAGTATGTTCATTAGTTTTGATACACTATTCAAGAGCTTTATTGTTGGCTGCATAACACTAATACGACGCCAAACCACTTTATTCGCAATTAATGTCATCAACTACCTTTTTAAATGGTCGCATGGCGCCTAACTTTTCCAAAGTGAAACAAAGTTAACGCTGTTTGTATTTCGTTATGTTTAATGACAAATTACAAATTTAGGATTATCTGCTATAGGGGTGGTGATGTGGCCCCTATGGGATTATTTGAGAAAAAGGGTTATATATAGGATTTTTTTAACAAGAATAATGCAAACTTTTGCTCGTTCTCTCGTAATAATACAAACTTTTGATTATCTTTTAATAATACAAATTTTTGATCAAAATTCCTTTAGTAGGAGAATACCGGTTATTAACTTATTGTAGGAGGTACAAGTTGATGTTGTTCAGGTGCGTGGGGGGCCGGGGGAGGAGGGAGAAAGAAAAAATATCATTTTGTAATTTTTTTCCACTTGTTTTACAGGTTACAAGTCAACTTGACCTACTGGAGGGATTTTGATGTAAAATTTGTATTATTAAAAAATAATCAAAAGTTTGTATTATGAGAACGGACAAAAGTTTGTATTATTGTAATTAAAAAAATCCTTATATATAAGGATAATATCCCTATATATTGAAAGTGGTACCAAATAAATTAGATACTTACAATACCAACTTTTTAGCATAAATTGGCCAACGGAATAATCCTAGTGATTGTCTAATCCAACTTTTCTTCATCATTTCGCGTGTGGCCGGCCACACACAAGACGCGTTGTTTTTTTTTTTGTTTGTTTCTTTCGAAGGATCTTCATTAATCTTTTAACTAGGTTGCTACAACACAGAAATATTATCCGACTCAATTCCATCAATCCTTCCAAGGAATCCTGCATATTATAACATGATTAGTCGATTGTCTTTTGGTTGTTTCCATTTTTGGAGTCTTTTGGGAGTTTAATTAGTTGAGTTGATTTCATCAACGATGTTAAGACTTAAGAGTCAAAGGTAGGTTTGGCATATTATAACGCAATAATTAGTTCATTCTATGTTTTGGGTTAAATTTTTGGCTTACGACAAGTAATACTCCTAATAAGTTTGGTTGATTGATTTGATATTTTATCTTAAGCCGTTAATTCGAAAATATATATGGCTTTGGACCTTAATTTGGATAGACAAAAAAAAACAAAATAAATTATCGATGGTATAGATGATCTAAAATTCAGTTGGTCTTGTAAGAGACCGTCTACTTTTAATTTAAAAGTAGGCGCGGCCCAAGCCCAATATTAAGAAGAGAATAGATCATATTTCTTAATATAGTGACTACTTTAATCTATTTAGTGACCATTTTAATCTATTTAGTGACCAGTTTAATCTATTCATTAATAACATTCTTTAATTCATTTAGTGACTGATTTAATCCATTTAGTGACTAGCTTAATCCATTTTGTAAGACTGACGGACTATTTTTAAAAATTGTTTGTTCTAATTCAAAATTTAGAAGGGAAATAAAAGAAGGAGAAGAGAATGGACGACTAGGATGGTGCAAGATACCTAAAAATAGTGTTAGGTTAGAGAGAAATTGAATGGGCTTCTTAGGAGAACTTAGGTTTGCATTGTCTAATTTTATATTAAAATTAGACCGTCTATTATAATAATTTGTGTCTAAAATTAAGTTTCTAGAATTTATGTTAAAAAAATTTATGTCAAAAAAATCATTTTGAGACTATTGATGTGAAAATAGATAAGATATTATTATAAAAGATATTCTTATAGATAATATATGCAAAATATATCATCTTATTAGTTGATAATGGTGTAAGATAATGTGAACTCTGTGAATCTATCGTATTCCATTTATTAATATCTATTGGGTTTCAATTAATATCTATGGGGTTTCAATGATAAACTTAGTCACATTAGAAAACTCACCAATTAGTAGGATAAATATTTTACAAAAATATATCCAAAATTTAGGAAGAGAACGAGTTATTAGGCCCGGGCTATGCCCCGGGTAAGGAGAATTTTCATTTATTAATATTATACTTTAAAATAATAACACCAATTATCACTTGGTCTAGTGGTTAAGACTTTAATATATGACCTTGAGGTCATGAGATCAAACCTTATGCTAGCAATTTCTAATATGATTTAGGGAGAGCGCCACGTGGCACCGTTCCACGTTTAGGAACGCCTTTTAATATATTAGTATAGATATTCAGTGTCTATAATCTACCACATCCTACCGTTAGAGCGGGAGATAGTTGGATGTTCAGACTGAATCTGAATCATGCGTCAATCGATGAAGGATATATAGTATGATAATCCAAGATCAAATACATAAGTAGCAATGAGCTAATGATGATGACGAAAGCAACGACTACAATCTACACTGAGGAGAGCGCGGCTGCTACAGGAGAAGGTTCGCGCACGGGTTGCAAATTTGGGCTAAGTTGCGGAGCCGAAGATAGGATAGTATTGCTATTGGAGAAACAAAACTATAAAGGGATTGGGCTTAGAATCGCTCCTAAAGCTCAATACTCCCCCCTGGTTCAATTCAGCCAAAACTCTAAGAGGGTGTTTGGTTCATATAATGGTATGGGTTTGGAATCAGGAATAAAATCAAGGTGATATCAGTTTGGAACTTGATACTTAATACCTTGTGTTTGGTTTCATTTAGGAATGAAAAATCTTCTTTTATTTGATACCTAGAGGTAAGGTATGAGCCATACCCACCTCCCCCATGGGTTTCTAAACCCCATACCTTATGGGTTTGAGGTATGAGTTTAAAATTTAAAAATAAGTTAAACAAACACTAGGTATGGGTTTTGTTCATTCCAAACCCATACCTCATACCTAAAATTAGTGAACCAAACACCCCCTAAGAGAGTTGAAAATTCCAATTTTGAAGTACTTCTTTTAGAAAACAAGCAAAGGAGAAAAAAAATTATTTTCTTGCTTATTGAAATATTTAGTAGCTCACATAATTTGCAATATCAATGATGATTGCATGACGTGATTCATGAGCAAACACATCTTGCACAGTTTAAACTCAACTTACCTTTTTCAACAAGTAAAAACTTTATGACCTAAAATAGGCTATTCTTAAAGGACGTTTCAATTAACAAAAGAAATTTAAATCAATCAACGTTTCATTTACACCCAACTTAATTTGTATAACTACTAGTAAAAACTTTACTTAATTATACTTCAAATCAATTTCTCTCTATATTACAATCATTTAACCTAAAGGACTATTATCATGCACACTGATAAATTATTTGGGTATCCATTATAAAAATATATCGATTAGCATCGTTTATTAAAGAACTAGCGATTTATGCACGCGATGCGTGTCTCATTTTTTTAGAACATAATTTATAATTTTTTTGGACATAAACAAAGGTAAAATTTGAACATTAGACATGTTTTTTGAGCTAGCTAATTTTGTTGATTAAGCCTATATCACTTAACCAAACCCGTCTTATTTATTTTATACTTTCTTTAAGATTTTCAAAATTAAAACTGATGAGTGATAAAAGAATGTTACGCAGATTTATTAAGGATTTCTTATATTTTTATCAACAAAGTATATTGTTTTAATTAAATCATTTCACTTTATCAATTGATTGTATTTTTTCCTTTTTGACTGTGTTTTGATTGATCAAATATTTGATTGACATAATTTTCTTGTTAATTTTTTTATGCAATATTTGAGTTTGATTTTCTTTCATTTTTTTAGTAGCTAGAGTAGTTTATTTACTAAGGGATAATTAAGTAAATTTATTGGGGACACCATAGCTCACCCCTTCTTTTATATAATAGAGATATTAGATAGCTAGAAATAAAAATTGTCCATTCTACTATTATATGTTTGATTTTATCGGTTAGTATGGTAAAGATAGTGTATATGTTATTTATGCATAAACATATTTTGACAATATTATATCCATAAGCATTTGTTACATTATGTATTAGCTAAATAATATGATATTTTAAATTAATTTGTGCGTGATAGAGTACAAAGGCAAAAACATCCATTCTTAAAATATAATTAGGTCAACTAACATAAAAGTGAATTCTACATAAAAATAATAGGAAAAAAATTGTATCCATTGACACCGGGTTGCAAGGGATGTAAAACAAAATTGATTTTTTTTTCACAAATTCTTGGGTGTAATTGTCACGCCATCACTTACGGTGTAACAACTCACAAATTATCGATTATTTTGTAAAAGAATTCAAGTGACATGAAATAAATGACTAAAATGACTTGAGATTTATATCATTATTTATATAGTCTATGTCATTCTTATTGAAGTCAATGTTATTATGCATGTTACACAATGAACGATTATTGCAGTGAGATGTAGACGGAATTCGATCCCAAGTCTTAGATACCGGCACCGCCATCACAAAACATTACCAATTAAGCTAGATGACATCCACGACAAACTTAATATGTAATACATCATCTCTTTTATAATAATTGCACTATGCCAATTGAATTCATTATTACGCATCTATCTACAAGTATTTATATATACGTACAAGCTAGCATATGAGTTGATCAACCTAATAGGCTTATACTGAAGGCGACTAGCACTCTTCCAATCTTTCATGACACATTACCATTTGTCATGGAAAGACACAATAGTTACCTCGTTGTTCTTTCTCTTCTCCTAGTCATTCTCGATTGAATACTCGATCTAAAGCTCACACACACAACCACACAACCACACAACCACCGTAACTTCGCATCCCCTAAATTCCAATTTTGAAAGTCTTGCCCATAATTTATGTGGGCATCCATTCTGAAAATACATATATATCCATCATTATGGACTTATGGTTCATTAGAAAAATATTAGATAGCTAGAAATGAAAATGGTCCATTCTATGATGATATATTCGATTTTATTGGTTAGAATGATATTGTACCTAATTTAAGTATGAACAAATTTTAACAATATTATATCCATTAGCATTATATAAGCATTTCTTACTTTATGATCTTTTAAGGAAATTTTGTGGGTGATAGTACCAAGGCAAAAAATATTCATTATAAAAATATAATGGTTGAACCTCATGTATGTTGTACACATGTGAGTTGTCCTACATTGAAGAAAGAGGAGAGAAAGTACCACAATATAAGCTAGAGGAGCGAGCTACTCCTACTATTGCCAATTGATTTTAATATGGAACCTTTTTTGGACTTGTATGTGGACCGAACTCTCCTCCTCCGTTCTAGGTTGGCCAGACCCATTTTCAGTCATATTAAATTTACCAATAATCAATCAAGTCAACTAACATAAAAGTAAATTCTATATAATAAGGACAAAAAAATTGTATTTGTTAGCATTGAGTTGCAAGGGAAATAAAACAAAATTGTTTTTCATTAAAATGAGCGACGAAACGCAATCATGTGGACAAAATTCAATCACATGTCTTATATATATACCAGTATACCACCTCCACAAAACCTTACCAACTAAGTTAGATGACATCCACCACAAACTTGATATTTATACATATCTTTTATAATACTTCCTCTATGCCAACTGAATGCATTATAAATACCTTTATACACAATGCAACTATGCAAGCCTATAAGTTGATCAACCTATACCGAAGGTGACTAGCACCCCCTTCCAATCTTTCATGCTACATTACCATTTGTCATGGAAAAACACAATTATTACCTAGTCGTTCTTTCTCTTCTCCTAGCCATTCTCCAACGCTCGATCATCTCTAAAGCTCAAACAAACAACCACACAACCACCGTACCTCGGCATCCCCTAGATCCGGTGACGGCCGAGGAGATAAATCAAGCACGAACCATACTATCCTCCTATGCGGCTAATAAGGCCTTGACTATATACTCACTAACTTTAGATGAGCCTCCAAAATCTAAAGTACTTAGTTGGAGGCAAGGTGATCCTTTGTCTCCTAGAAAGATATCTGTCATTGCACGATTTGGAGGTGGACCTATACGACTGCTCACTGTGGACTTGAGATTGCGCCGTGTTCGTCGAGTTGAGAATGAGCCACCATCAGGGTACCCAATTCCAACATCTGATGAAATTATGGCTTCAATGAGTGCACCCTTTACTAGTGTTGAGTTCAATAAGAGCATCATCAAACGTGGAGTTGACTTGGGGGATGTGAATTGTGAACCCTTTGCTCCAGGTTGATTTCTATTCTTCTTCTGTGACATATTGATGGTAGATATATGTTCCCTCTACACTAATTAAAACCAAACATGGACAAGATACCTACGTGACCTGGTTCGCGTCTCTTATGTTTCAATTCCATTTCTATCCAATATTTCAACATATACTGATGTAGTCAATACTCGAAAAATACTTGGTCAATGTCAGAAAATAGAGGGAAATGGGTTTTAAAACATAAGAGATACAAGTTACCTGTCCTGCAGGCTATGTTTGATTTTAATGAGTCAATGCTGAAAAATACTTGGTCAAAATTGGAAATTGGATAAAATTGTTTCGTGCAAGAACTTGTATTGGAAAGGTTATTTTTTTATTTGTATGATGTGATTAGTACTTTGATTATTAATTGTATGCAAAGATTTAATTTATACCTTCATATGTTAACTCTAAAATGGTTATTTGAACTAATAATTTGACAACTAATTTGGACAAAGGTGAAGATCATTTAAGATGATTTGGAGTTTATGGTACGGTAGACATTGGTAGTGGACGTACAACGACCATATATGATGTCTGTTTTACGTACATATTTATTGTTTTGTGCAGGGTGGTTTGGTAAGAAGGAAGAAAAAAGGAGGATAATAAAGGTACAATGCTTCTCCACAAAAGACACTATTAATTTCTACATGAAACCTATTGAAGGGTTAACAGTAGTTGTTGACTTAGACACAAATCAAGTAGTAGGAATATCCGAATCCGATCATGCAAATCGGATCCCCATTCCTAAGGGTATCGATTCGGACTATCGTTTCTCAGTCCAAAAGAACACCCACAAAAAAATCAAACCCATTAACCCGATATCCATGGAGCAGCCCAAAGGTCCAAGTTTCACCGTGGAAAATAACCATTTGATCAAATGGGGAAATTGGGAATTTCACCTCAAACATGACCCGAGAGCGGGTTTAACCGTCTCTCGGGCCATGTTTGAAGACCCGGATAATGGAGAGTTGAGAAGTGTAATGTATAAAGGGATGGTTTCTGAGTTATTTGTACCATATATGGATCCAACTGAAGCATGGTATTTTAAGACATATATAGATGTGGGTGATTATGGGCTTGGATTATCGACAAGGTCACTTGAACCACTTAATGATTGCCCTAGGAATGCATATTATATGGATGCGGTACTTTCAACAACTCATGGAAAACCTTTTGTTCGATCCAATGTAATTTGTATATTCGAGAGATATGCAGGTGATATTGCATGGCGTCATACAGAGACTGGTATTGCTGGACAACAGGTAATTTACATATATTTCATTTCTTTTTAGTTGCTACATCGTTGTATGCACAACAATTTAGGCAATGTCACTTTCAAGCTTTTGAGAGATTACTTTTTGACTCATTTAATGTAAAATAATGGGAAAAGTGGAAAAGTAGTACTGTTGGATGGAAAAGAGAAAAACAAATATAATAGTAATACTTTAGGGTGAGCCAACTACCCCAAATAAGGAAAGGTTAAATAATGTAGCAATATATAAAAAAATATTAGGACTGCATATAGTTTTTTCCTAAAATAAAAAAAAGGAAAGAGAGTAAATATCAACTTCATTTTAAGTGTTGTGCATGGCCGGATTTTGAACTTCTCATCATCTAACTTTTTTATGTCTCCAACTAGCTCAACATATAATTCTTTTAAGGAAATTACACGTGTTCCACAATAATTGTAACAGTTTGACGGATAAATTTTTGCCAAATGCATAACTTTGAATATTAATATATCGAATTATTTATTGGTAAAATTATACATTGCAATAAATCTAAGATTATATTGATATTTGTGTTATCTATCTTAATAACATTTACAGTCAAAGTAAAAGCAAAAATTAGTAGAAACAGACGGCGGTCTATAAAAGTAGACCTATAGTCACTAAATGAATTAAACTAGTCACCGAAATAAATTAACCTACTAATTAGTGGGCTAATTCTCTTTTTAATATTGGACTTACTATTGCCTAATTTTAATTTATAAATAGGCGGTCTCTTACAAGACAAACTCATATTAAAATATGTGTGAATTTGGGCCCTAATAATTAATATGAAGTATCTAACTCTCTCTTTCTTTTGAATTGTTTTTGTCATAGTTTCGTGAAGTGAGACCGAAGGTGACTCTTGTAGCTAGAATGGTACCAACAATAGGTAACTATGATTACATCATAGATTGGATATTTCAGGGTGACGGAGTAATAAAAACTGAGGTTAGTTTTCTATTTATTGTCAATGCCTCAACTTAAAAGTTATTTGTTGTTGCAATGCCTTTTCTTCTTTTATACTTTGTACTACCTTTGTGGTTCATATGGATTAAAAAACTATCATAAAAAATATTAATAATATTGATATTAGTTGGAAGATATTTGGATATCCATTGAAAGGATTAAAAAAAATTTGATACCAATCACTCTTTCCGTCCCAAAATATAGTTCTTATTTCTTTTTATATAGTCTCTAATACGTATGTTTGACCTACTATATTTTTTATTTCGTATTGGTAAAAAAATAAGAAGTTTACATTATGAATGTACATATTGAAGCGAATCTAGCAAGATCTCACATGAGTATGTCTTTTTGTATACATAAATAAAAATATTTAGTCAAGAATTTTAAAATTTGATTTTCAAAATAGAAACATAAACTACATTTTAGAACGAAGGAATTACAAAAACGTGTTGCCATCGTGTTATACTCCTCCTGCGTGGTACATAAACGCGCGGTGTTTCTCCACCACCTATACTACTCAACTAGCCTTCTAATTTCATTGAGTGGGACACCACAAACGAGGGGAGTGAAGAATAATCTTAAAATTAGTAAGAATAAGCTCAATTCTAGAATCTCTAATGTATAAAATGCATGGAAGACAAACCCTTATAGCATTTTCCTCGGGAAAAACTTTGTCTTCCCACCGAGTAGATTACTCATTATTAATAAAGATTTGTTGAGGGTTATGGTGATGGAATTCAGGCCAACTCAACATAATAATTATTTTCTTAATGCTCTATTCAGTATTAATAGTGAGTTGTCTACTCAATGGATAGATGTAGCAATGCCCGTAATCCTCCTCCCTGACACATAAACATTTTCGCATATATTTGAAGGCCTACTTATTTACTTGAATCAATCCCTTGATATTTCCACTTGGGTTATTTTAAACAGGTTGCGTTAAGTGGTATTCCAGTTATTAAGGGCACAATATACAAGAATACGAAGGAAGTGCCTGAGGAAAAGTACCTCTACGGTCCTTTAGTATCTGAAAATAGCATTGGAGTTATCCATGATCACTACGTTGCATTCTATCTTGATATGGATGTAGATAGTCCGGATAACTCATTTGTAAAGGTGGATATTCGAAGACAAGAAACTTCACCAGGGGAATCACCAAGAAAGAGCTACCTAAAAGCTACGAGAAATGTTGCTAAAACTGAAAAAGATGCACAAATCAAGCTTAACATATATCAACCATCAGAATATCATGTCATCAACCCGAATAAGAAGACACGAGTTGGAAATCCAGTTGGTTATAGACTAATACCCGGTTCTAATGCAGCAAGCTTGCTGGATTTAGAGGATCCGCCTCAGAAGAGAGCAGCATTCACCAATAACCAAATATGGGTCACACCATATAACAAAAGTGAGATGTGGGCTGGTGGGTTATTTGTTTGGCAAAGCCATGGGGATGACACTCTTGCAACTTGGACTAAAAGGTAACTTCTATAATCTCATTTAATTGCATATAGTAATAACTAATTAATAAATGATGGCGATACAAAGAAATGACGGTATTGGTAATGAATTTATATGTATTTTTCGTAAAGAAAGTTTCATGTTAATGTGATTGTAATGGAACTAGCTCCATCCCTCAAACATATGTTTTTTCCCTAAGCCTCATATAAGACCGTCTTATCATGAGATATGGTAACACATGGATAACTTGTTGTAATTCATGGAGTGATTTATCATCTCAAAGTTGCCCCTTTAATTCATAAAGGGGGCATTTTAAGTTTTAACTTACAAAAGGACCCTTTTAGGGAACAAAGTGAGGTAGACTTACACTAATTTAATGATAAGCGGTCTTACACGAGATTTACTAACATTTATTTTATTATAAATTTTCATTACCACTCAATACGATCCCCTCAAGATTGGTGATGGGAACCGAGAATAATGAAATTTTGTGAAGAAATAAAAGAGGTATTATTGGGAGATAGACAAGCATTATCATCCATATTGACATGAAACTCTGTTTCAAAAATCACCTATAAATTTATTGCCACTAAGGGTGCATTCTCTTCACCTTAATAAATTGAGTTTCAGGTCCAATAAGTTCCGATAAGTTCAGATTAGTTTCAATCAGGTCCAATCAGGACAATAAGTTCCAATCAGGTCTAATAAGGTCCAATAAGTTCCAATCAGGTGCAATAAGTTCCAATTAGGTCTAATAAGGTCTAATAAGGTCCAATAAGTTCCAATTGCTAAAAGTTAATAAGGTCTAATAAGTTTCAACAGGTCCAATAAGGTCTAATAAGTTCTAATTAGGTCAATAAATTTCGATCAGATCCAATAAGTTCCAATAAGGTTCAATCAGGTCCAATAAGTTGAATCAGGTCCAATCATGTCTAATAAGTTCAGTTCAGGTCCAATAAGTTCATCAGTTCAGATAGGTTCAGGTCTATAAAGTGAAAAGAACGCACTCTAATTACTCTTTACATATTATTATCTACCAAACGGGCCGAAAGATAAAGTCATAATAAATTAGAACATATGCTTAGGAAAATAATGATTAGGTACATACATCAAGCTTTAAAAAAATGTATCCAATGGAATGTTCATGATGTTGCAACTTCAATTTCAACCATCTAATACTATGTTTATTCACACCTTATAAAATTTGCAAAAATGTTGTTCGAGTTTTTGCAGGGACAGAGCTATAGAGAACAAAGATATTGTTGTTTGGTACGTCGTAGGCCTTCATCATATACCATGTCAAGAAGATTTTCCAATCATGCCATCTGAAAGTGTGGGTTTTAGATTGAAACCAGTTAACTTTCTCAGCCAAAACCCAATACTTGGAATTCCACCATATTTTCCAAATGATCTACCTGTTTGCCAAGCTAATGAGCATACTTGAGTATGCATATTAAGGTGGAAATTAAAGGAGAGATTATTATATATGTATGGTTGTATGTAGTTGTAGAGACTGGACTCTGGAGACTCATACATATTATAGGTTAAGATAATATATTTAAGGAATAATTTACGGCATGTAGTTGTACAAGTAATATTGTATTAGTATTGCAATTTCGTGTGATGTAAAACATTTATTATAATTATACAAAGTATGTCGTTACTCGTTTTGTAATCATTTGGCTGGCTTATTTTTTTTTTCTTCATTCGCTGAACTTGAAAAGGATATAAAATTACAATAACAAAACTAGAAATAAAATAAAAGTGTAGAGATGTGCGACATATAACTAGAAAATTTTCGAATATCCGATTCGAAATATCTGAAAACTAAAAAAGCGAATCGGATCGAATCGATCGGATCACAGATCGGATTGCCCAGATCAGGTATTTATGAACACCCCTAATACAAGGCGAAGATCTTCGCAACAGCTCTTTAGCTTGAAATTGCGAAAACTTTGGGCATTCAGAAGCTAGTGTTACATATGGATAATCAAGCTTGTGTCGAAGCCTCCCAGAATGCCAATCACCATGGTGGTGAAAGCTACCATCTTATCATGTCCTATAGGTCTTTGATCAACTCTTCGGAGTGAGAATTTCGTATTGTTCATTGCTTTCTTGAGGGAAAAAAGTAGCCGATAAATTAACTAATATAGGTGTTGTCCAAATGGAGAAGGTTGTTTATCTTAATGCACCTTTAACATCCCTTCTCCGTGAGGACATCATGAGAGTTACTACTCCCCGTTTTATTTCTTAGTTTTTATTTTGGGATCTCTCCCTCTTTTGCATAAAAAAAAAAAAAAAGATGTTGATGTAGACCAAACAAAGCAACTAATAAAGTCTTCAATGGGCTCACTATTTCTATCTTATAAGTGATACCATCCTTATCTTCCACCTAAAGCTATTAATTTCGTAGATGATCAAAGATTGATGGTGATGGATTTTGTAATGGGTGTCTCCATGATGGTGAATTTTTTGGATCAAGTTGAATTTTGAACAATTCATAAAAAAAAATTAAAAGTAGAATTCGCCATTTGGATTAACTAATTATGTTCAAAATTGATTGTGAGCTCATATTAGAAGCCATGATAGGAAATGACCTAAAGAATAAGTTACTCCAAATAAATAAATAAGCTAAAGAACATATTTTTGACATAAAATCAAAAATCAACTTCACTGTAACAAAAACTATATTATGAAGTATATGTTTTATTCACCAATACTGTTCTTAGCTTTTAGTTTTATCTTAGTAATGAGATAATTTAAGAAATTTCCTGTAAAAAATAATAATTTAACGAATAAATGTTGCAATTAATATAAAATAGAAAAGTAGTAGATGGTAGACATTAGTAAACTTTTTAATATACAAGTAGGAATGAGGATGGGTCGGACTTGGATCGGATTATGTATAATTCAATTCCGATCTTACAAGAAGTCGGATTTTAAATCCGAGTCCAACCCCGACTTAAAATTTGAACATCCGACTCTGCCCGATTTAAAATCCGCACATTCGACTCCGAACCCAATGTGACTTATTTTTCAGCCCATTTTTTTATCATAGAAAAGTCTTCTATAATACAATAATCTGATCATTACATTTTTTTCCTAATAATCATATGGCAATCTTATAAAGTACAAATAATCTAAATATTACAATTATTTTTAACAATCATTTCTTCAATGGGAAAACCTTATATAATACAATGGACTGAAAGTCGAAGTCAGCTTATACTAAACAATACAATAACATAAATAAGAAAAACTGATGAATTGACGTAAAGTCGGAGTCGAATTCGAATGTCGGATTATTTTATAAGATCCAACTCCGACCCTACTCCGAGTCGGAGTCGGACTTTTTAAACGGAGTCGAATTTGAATTATATTTTTTGTCAAAATTGGCTCGAATTTTTTCATTCGAATCGGAGCAGACTAGAATCGGATCCGGACTGGATCCCCATCCTTTATATACAAGCCTTTCACATCAATTTTCATTTCCAAGCGACTTGAGCTTGCTACGCATTATGCTTATACCCCTATGGTTGGTTGAGCTGTAACTGCAACCTGAACTGACTTGCTGTTAGGTTTTTGTTAACATATCACTACCAACATAGAAATATTGTATCATTTTATTGTAGTTACTAGTAGTTAGCTAGGGGAGATGGGTCCCATACGAGTATGAAACCATTGAAAGGTTATAATCAATCAAATTTTTGGGCCCTAAAGAAAGTTGGTCATTAACAACTTGATTAACCAATTGATAACCATCCGTTACGCCGTTTTCTCCATCTTTCACGCATTTATTGGTGCTTTCTTGGTTGGGGAAAATCCTTTTTCTGCTAATGTCAAAAGGCATAATTTTTTTTTTTATTATATGAGCCACGAAGGCTGTGAAAAAAGAGGAGGGGAAATTCGAACTAGTGATTTATCATCACAGGCTCACATTACATCAATATTAACCAATAGGGCAAGACTTGCATATCTCAACCTAGCCTCCCCTCTCCTTTTCTCTCTCTAAAACCCTAGTCTCCCTTACCTCTTCTTCATCAATTAGGGGGCTGCCATGGATATTTTCATCCATGGTAAGCCCCTTTTTCCCTTTTATTTTCAGTTTTTAATTCATTTTCTTGTTTTGTTCAATAAATTAGTATCTCTTTATGAGATCTTCTCAAACCCTTTTATGGGGTTTTTAGTTTCTATTTTGGAAATCTCCTTCTCCCCTATGGGAGTTGTGAGTATGGTTCTTTTGTTTTTAGGTATGAGAAATTATTCTCATTGGTTGAAATTCGAGATTCAACCTGAAGAATTAGGGTTTCACAACTTCTGTAAAATTATGGAAGACTATTGGAGTACGTTCATCCCAAAATTTCCGCATCTGCAGATCGTATGCCGAACCAGAGCGAACTCACAGATTGCATTGCTTCAGATGAAGGTTTTTTTTAAGGCAAAATTAAGTCAAATCTGCGATGTTTACATTTCTAGGGTGATATGTATTTCTATTAGAATTTTATGTTTTTCAGAAATAACTTGTAAGTGCCGTTTGGCGAAATATTAATGAAATCCCTTTTCTTTCTTTCAAAAAAAAAAAAAACCAATAGGGCAAGACATCCTTAATAAAAAAATAAAACATAATTAATTAATGTGTGTATATGAAAAATTATGTACTAATTATCTATTTTTCCGGGTATTTGCAAATCAGGTCTCACAAAAATGGAAGATGTTACATCTATCCTAACGATAAATTTTACTATATTAAGATCTATCTTTAAAAAATTTTGATGCGTAGTTAAATTTTACTATATTAAAATCTATCTTTTTTTTGATGCAAATATTAAGATATATCTTTAATAGGTAGTTACCCACTAGTAAATAAAGATTGTTCCCACAAAAACATCACTTCAATGGTTATAATGGATTTAGAGAAGGATGAGGTCATAGGTCATATTAATCTAATTTTGACCATTAAACTACTATTTTCATTTAATTATTTAACATAAAAGTAAATAATTATATAAAAGAAAAATTGTTGCAATTTTTAGAAAATGAGGAAGTACAATATTAAGCTTTGGAAAACTGTCTTATGTTTCCTATATATTTTTCTATTTTGCTCACGTGTAATATGTAGCCAAAGTTAGAAAATTTTGATCATATTTAATGATTATTATATATATATATATATTAAAAAAATATTTTGTGAAATCTTGTAAGACACATCTCGCTCTATAGTCTAATAATATCAATTTTTTATAATCTTTAGAACTATCTATTTAAAGATATTAATAGTCAAACATGTACATTGGAGACTATACAAAAATAAGTACGCAACAAAAACAAATATACATAGTGGTTTGGTTTGTATCTCACAACAATGAGGTTGTGGGATCTAACCCACTAGAGGCACTTTCGGGATGGGGATTCCCCTTACTAGAGGTGGGTATGGGCCGGGCCAGGCCGTGGACAATTTTTTTGAAATTTCAAGCCTGGCCAGCCACGGCCCGCCACTCATGGGTCCAGCCCGCCATTTATTCAAGCCCGCGGGCCGAAATCGTGAACAGACCCGGCCTGACCCATGCCTACCTCTACCACTTACCGTCCCCCTACTCCCAAAGAGCCTTGCCTGCAAACTACGGTCGAGTTGACCTGTACGAGATTCCCGTTCGATTGGGGCACCTTCTTATTAACTTATATTAGAAAAAAAAAAGTTTATAGTACCTAAGTGTAGGTACAAAAGTGTAGGATCTACCATCTCTTTTATCCCAAGTAGAAGTTTAAGTAACACATGTGCCATTATTTTATGATTTGCAACTTTTATTACTTTATTCTTCCCTTTATTTGCAGGGAATAAATGTCGTCCATTGGGCTTTGCACACTCCTAACAAAATTATACTCATGTCACACTCTTACGTTTTCAACCTTATAAAGAAAAGAAACATACGAAAAACAATAGAAAGCTTTTTCCTGGGTTTTATGCCATAGTTAAACCCAAAATCTCTTTCTTTCTTCCAAAGTTCCAACCTTTTTTCCAACATCATTAAAGTAAACCTCATCAATCAACAAAAAAAATCCTTTCTTTTAGACCTCTTACACAAAATTAAGGTATACTAATCATCAAATTCTCTCTTTTCTCACCATGAAGTTTCAGTCTTTCATTGTGTTTATGTTATTAACATATGTTTGTCATATCTCTGTAACATGTCTTCTTATGAATAATGTTCATTCCATCATGTTTTGTAGGAGATTTCTTTTCTGCTTTGTATGTTGTTCTCGTTTTTCTGGGTATACATGAATGAATAAGAATGTTAGTTTTGCTTGTAAGATTTCTATGTTTGACGTATGTGGATTGGTGGTGAAGTATAGAATTGGTAAGAATCCAGTTTTATTCAATCCAAAAACTTATTTCCTCAATGTGAAGACAAACCAATTTTGTTAGATTTGAGTTGTCTTCTTCTTTCTTTTCGTTTTAGTTTTGTTGAGGAAGTGATGTTTTTAGTGATAAAAAAAATCCAAGTTTCTTAGAAATTTAAGTTTGCCAAATATTTTGGGATTATTATATTGATCATGGGATTGTGGGATCGTGGAGTTTCAGTTCAATTTCAGTTCAGTTTCTCGCAGTCCAAAAGAACATGGCCTAAAACTTGAAGTTGAATATGTCATTATGTTACTGACAGTGTGGAATTTAAGGAATTGTGACAATTGTCACATCATATTGATCATGTGGGGATATTGACTTCTGTCAGTGCCACTACAGTAAAGTTTTGTTACCTTTTATTTTGTCCCTTTTTCTTGGAATAGCAATATATAAAATGGCAAGTACCCTTAAACTGAAATTGTCCTTGCTTTTTTTTGGACAGAATGACATACAGAGCAATCCAACAATGGATGAAACTTCTAGTTTTCATGGTGGTCTTTCAGAAATCAGAAGGGTTATATGTAGGAATTACAAAAGTCAGAAGTGCTGTAGCTAAAGGAGCCGGTGAGTAGCCTTATTATAGATAACTAGTTGTCTTACACTATGTAGCACGAAAACAGTTGGGATTTCAATGATGGAAACTATCCGCAATGGAAAATGTTAGTCATTCCTAGGCTTCATTAGTACAGATTGGCTGGGATTTCAAGAGGAACATAAATGTTTCGAGATGGGGATTTCTCGAGTCCCAAAGGTTTTCGTGCTTCATAGGTCTGGACAGAATTTAGTTAAGAGTGCAAATTTCAGATTAACATTGAGTTTTTGTTATTGTTGTGGTTGTAGTTGTAGTTGTACCATCTCATCTGTATGTCACATGAAATTTCTGCAGTTTGTTTGGATGGAAGTGCTCCTGCATACCATTTACATAGAGGACATGGAACTGGGATCAATAGTTGGTTGGTTCATGTGGAGGTTAGTCCTATAATATTGTCAATATTTATACCTTTATCAATCACATAAACCTTTTAGTTTCACATCATGAGTTTTCTCCTAGGAGAATTCTTACCATTTTCGCGCATATCAGCTCCAGATAATATAATCCGGAGAAGTTATATCCGATTTCTTAGACTCGAGTATATAGTTTTTTTTGTTTGTTTAGTGTTCTTACTTTTGCAAAATTGATTAGGGAGGGGGTTGGTGCAATAACATCACAACTTGTCTTGAACGAAAATACTCTCATTTGGGTTCATCCTGGAAAATGGACAAGAAACTTGCATTCTCAGGAATTCTGAGTAACAATCCTATGTTTAATCCAGGTTTGTCATTGATTGTCAACTTGTTTTCATAATTATGGTTACAATGTTGAATTCACTTAGACATTATTGATTCTCCAGATTTCTATAACTGGAACAGAGTGAAAATCCGGTATTGTGATGGTGCTTCATTCACAGGAAACGTGGAAGCAGTAAATCCTGTAAATTACTTACCTTGATATTCGTTAATTTTATCATTATTGTTATTCTTTGCTTTCATTAATACAAATGTATGTTAATACACTTCCATTTTTGTTCATTTCGGTGATAGATTACTAAGCTTCACTTCCGCGGAGCTAGAATTTGGCATGCTGTTATTGAGGATCTATTGCTAAAGGGAATGAGAAATGCTAAGAATGTATGTATGGTTAAGTTCATGCCTTTTTCCCTGCTTCTTTCGCGTTATGTGTGTTTTGCTGTGATTGCTGAAAAAATTGTTGGATTAGGCTATACTTTCTGGGTGTTCAGCTGGTGGATTGACTTCCATTTTACATTGTGATAGCTTTCGAGCTCTTCTTCCTGTGGGTGCTAGAGTAAAGTGCCTCTCAGATGCTGGCTATTTTATCAATGTGTAAGTCTTCATTATCCGTCATGTTACACTGAATGTCTCCTGTGTAGCAGTAACACCACTTGAATGTGTTACCGTCTCACATCACCCTCGTAAACAGGAGAATTTTTTTAGATCGAAAAGGAAGTACGCAACAAAAAAACATGTATTGTGTGATACTTATAAGGTGTAACACCGCGTCAATGTTACTGCTACATGGAGATATTTGGGAATTTTACATAGTGTTTTTGTGGTTTTGGTTCGTTTTGCTTGACACTGTGCTTAATGTAACAGGAAAGATGTCTCTGGAGCATCACATGTAGCTTCTTATTTTAATCAAATAGTAAACCTACATGTATAATTACTTTCTTAATTCATTTACCCAGCATTTTCCTCTAATATAATGTTCATATTTGTGCCTTCTTTTTTCTAATTCTTGAATCTAATGAGCAGGGTTCAGCAAAGAGCTTGCCAGCATCTTGCACCAGAAGTTTGAAGCCCGTCATGGTAAGTTCATGGTAATGTTTGCAGTCACCAAGTCATGATCTATTCAGTTTTACTAATGTAATTAAATGATGTTTTAGTGCTTCTTCCCACAATACATGGCAAAGAGAACTCGAACGCCTCTCTTTATACTAAATGCAGCATATGATTCATGGCAGGTTAGTCCATTTCTTTCTCCTTTTCGCATATAGAACTGGTTTAGAGTACCCCCTTGACACTCTAACATGGCTAGGGACACTTCAACATATTCACTTTAGGCAAATATCATAGAAATCTTTTATAAGATAGCCGAGTAAGACACTTAGACAGACTGACAGAGTACCCATGTCAGATACAAGTAGCTGAGTACGAGTAACATAAGTTTAACTAAAATATATGACATTTGCTGATTTTGTATAAATTTGTATCCCCATTGTATAATCTTTTAGGTCCCTTAAACCTCATTGATTCAATTCATTAAATTCATTGCTATGTAAAAGTTTCTCATTACTTTGATCTGTTCAGATAAAGAACATATTGGCACCAGTTGTAGCTGATCCTCGCGGCTTGTGGTCTGACTGCAAGATTGACATAAAGAATTGCTCAACTAATCAGCTTAGTGTCATGCAAGGTTCACAACATCTATCTATGTGCCTTAACTGTTCAAAGAAATTTTATCTTTTGATTATACCTGTATAATCAATCTTGTGACATTTTTCTTTTATCAGATTTTAGGTCAGAGTTCTTGAATGCAATAAGTAAACTGGGCAAATCACCATCTAGAGGATTGTTCATAAACTCGTGCTACGCCCATTGCCAAACTGAAATGCAGGAAACATGGTTTAGTCATCACTCCCCAGTTCTGCACAAAACGGTATAAATTCAATGTTTTTCTATTTCTCAATCATATTTTGCACAGCAATTACTAACAAAAGTTGGCTCAGTCAGTAAGGCCATATGTTCGAAATTCGAATACTATCTATTAAGCGTAGTTTTAGGTAGGGTTCCCCTTACATCCCCTCGTATCTAGGTGCATGACCCACAAAAACTAGACCAAGAAACTGTGAGCCTAAAATCATGTCTATATAATTGGGTGATCTAGTAACTAGTCTTTTTCCCTCAAATCCGTCTCTGCACAATGGTCCCCCATCAGGCCATCATTCCCTTGGTCTGTGCGCTAAAGCAAATGTAGCAACAAAAAAAAGACAGAGGGAGTAACTTTTTCGCACTTTTCATTCATTTGCCAGTTATACATGTTAAACTAAGATATCCTTTTCTTCAATATCTTATATCAATAATACTCTGCAGACAATAGCAAAGGCAGTTGGAGATTGGTTTTATAACAGAAGACAGTTGCAAATGATAGACTGTGCTTACCCTTGTGATGGAAGTTGCCAAAATCGGATTTTCGAGCCACAAGAACCACATCATCATCACAAAGTATAAATTTTCTTCCCCCAATTATAACACATACATGTTATTTAGGACCAATATATGTAGGAGTTCATGCCTTCAATCAAAACAAAAGAATAATATAGGTACAAAGATTAGAAATTATAATCCATTTATACAATTGTATTGCCAAGATTTTGGCATTGATCTCTTTTTTTTTGCTGTAATGAGAAATTATATTATCATCTCTATTATCTCTATTCTATATGGGAAGAGGGGTAGGACACCAAAATATTAGAAACCCCATTTTACCCTCATAACATCTCTATTATAACTATTTCCTTTAATGAAAAATAAAAAAGAAAAAAAACTACCTAATTAAATTTAAAAAATAAAAAAATATTACAAAAAGAAAAACCATCAAGAATTCAAATATTCTTAATTTATTAGAAATAATTAATAATTAATTTAATTTTTTTCATCTCCTAAAAAAATAATTTTGTACGTATGTTCGCACGCATCGCGTGCATATAAAAACTAGTATTATATAAGGCAACACATGGGACACCAAAAAATAGAAAAAGGAAAAAAAAGAAAAAAAATAGAGATAACTAACTGTTTCATTTGAATGAAAAAAGAGGGGGAAAGTAGGACATTTAAACTGAACATCAATTTTTTGTGGAAATAAAATATAAAGACAGTTTTTCAACTCAATTAATTTTATTTTCTACTTCATTTATTATCACACGTTATCGCACGCATTACGTGCATGTAAGACTAGTATACTATAACCCTAGTGACAATGACAAACAATTTTAAGCTGTATATATTTAAATGTACAGGGTGAAGGTGGAAGACTATCATGTGGAAATAAGCCTTTCCAAAAGTTGCTTCTTGTTCTTATGTGTTTACTTGGTTATGTAAGCTTGTTAGATGACAATCTTTTTTCTTTTGAATAATTGTTAGATGACATTTTTAATTAGGCCTTGAATTTTTTAGTTACTGATTCTATCATTTTTGTTATGTTGTTGTATAATGTATACTTAGATTTGAACAGTTTTGATCAATTGTAAAGAAACTTATTGGAAAGACAGACCACCTAAAACCTAATTTAATTGTCGATTTTGAATCGTGAAATGTAAGTCGCGGACATGCATGAACTGTTTTTAATAAGCAACTGTTTTTAGACCCAGACTATGCCCCAGGTAATTATAGTATTCATTTATTAACATCTTACTTTATAAATATAACACCAAACATTACTTGGTTTGGTGGTTAAGACTTTAGTGTATAAGCTTGAGGTTATGTGATCAAATCTTATAAGATCATTTTTTATTTCTTTTTTAATTGTATGTGTGTTTTCATAAATAAACACTCTAAGGGATGGCGCCATGTGGCGTAGTTCCTTGCTAGAACACCTTTTAATATATTAGTATAGATGAATAACATTTTACTTTATAAATATAACACCAAACATTACTTGGTTTGGTGGTTAAGGCTTTAGTGTATAAGCTTGAGGTCATGGGATCAAATCTTCTAAGATGTGTTTTTTATTTTTTTTTAATTGTATGTGTATTTTCATAAATAAACACTCTAAGGGATAGCGACACGTGGCGTAGACGCGTAGTTCCTTGCTTAGGAACGCCTTTTAATATATTAGTATAGATTTAGCGTTCACTTTATGGTTTTTTTTAGAGGTACAAAGAGAAGTTAGACACAAGAAGAATAAAATGATCCAAAGTAGGATTAACACTAACAACAAGGTCAACCTTAATAGTTGAAATAGTGTAATCCTTTTATAATAGGTATTTTGCTACTATGTTTGCTTTTCGAAAAACATGGACAATGGAGTACAAGGGAAATCAAGCCATCAGAGATTTGATACCATCAATGAGGGATTGAAGAATCTATGTACAAGAGTAGAGGCTTTAAAGGATTCTAATCATCACCTGATTGTTGCCTTCAATATAGAGAATCTAGATATGTTGGTATTAAGCCAACATGAGGCTATTCCTGAGACCCTAGGCTTCTGCGACAAGAAATGACTAGGACCAAACTAATATGCTTGGGCTGATAAAAGTTTCCTCAAGAATATCGACATAACCAATGACAGAGCCATCAAAATTAAGCTTGATATAGCCGAGAGGCGGGAATACCATTGAACGGAGGCAAGAACTGACGTAGAACCAAACTAATATACACATAACCAATAACGGAACCATCAAAATTAAGTTTGGTATAGCTGGGAGGCGGGGGATGCCATTGAACGGAGATGATGTGTAGGGACTTACTAGAAAAGGAAGAGATTGTGAAGGAAAAATCATTCTGGTAAGTATCCAATCACACAAAAAAGTCATAAACAAATTTTGTTTGTAATTCTTATGAAACTAGACACTCCTTGAAACCGATTTCCATCTTCTTTCACAAGTACAAAAAAGTTGCAATGGTAGTCTCATCTTTAGAGGTGGCAAACAAATCATACAACTCGGGTATGGATCGAATCAATTTTGTGTTTAGATTGCGTTTGGGTTGGGTGCAATTCCATCTCGAGTCCGCGAAGATTCGGGTCGAGTACGGGGTTGATGGATCAGGTCAACATGGGGTCCGTTCCATTGTTTCGGTTTGGTTTGGGTCGGGTAAATTTGGGTAAGGCCGACTTTATCTTATAACAAATAAGTAAAACACATAAATTAATGTTTGTGAAAAACATTTCATTATTATTTCAGGTCGGGTTCGAGTCACTATTGTTGGAGACTTCCTATCGAGTATATTCAATTTCGAGTCATATTCCGATCCATTTGTTTTCGGGCCGGATTATTTCGAGTTTCGGTTATATTTTGGGTGATCACTTTCAGGTGAAAACTGGTCTCATATCAGTTATGTCGGGTCATGTCTATTTTACTGGTTTGACTCATCATAACCATCCTTGTGAATATGTAATATATGATTATGGCTAGATAACAGATAGTTTGTCAACAGACGGGGAGTAACAATAGAGTTGGTGGCCACCAAATAAATTACTTAAATGCCTTTTTTTTCTTTTGTTCACATAAAATTACCATTCAATCTTATTAGAAAATATAAAGGTAAAAGACTATAATACACTTTACAATTAAAAAGTATCGACTTGAAGGAGGTTGAGTCACCACAAGATAATACGAGCTAGAAAATCTATTGTTTTTTTTTAAAGCGAAAGATTAGTTTATCGACTGAAATTCATACAATATTTGCAATCGATATTTAGAAAAAGATAAAATACAATTTAACTTGATCTAATAAAATTCTTTTATGTTAAAACTATGACGACAAATTGAAAAAAAAATAGATCTGCGAATAAAGTATTACTCCCCTCATTCGAATCACACAATCTTTTAAAAGAGTGTTTATCATTCTTATAAAATTTTAAGAACTCTTTTCATTAGACCGTGTAGATAGCATAGAAGAATTCAATAATACAGATGATAACTTTGTATAACAAACTATCAATGAATCGTATCTTTGTAATAAACAATAAAAGCCAAATGTAAACTCACATATGAAGACATTAATCTATCGAATTCCAAACTCTCACTAGAGGAGACAAAGAATAAAAAAATTGGACAAATAACTCTAAAAAAGATAGAGACAAGGGGCATGATGTTCAACAACAACTTTTGAAGTAGTTTTTGGGTTCATCGAAAACTCTAATAATGGTGAAAAGTAGTGTTTGGTGAAGTAGTATTTGAAGTAACTATTGCCATTTGAACTAGTATTTAGAAAAGCTATAAATATTAGCTTTTGGGATACATATGTAGCTTTTGGAGTAACTTTTGAAGATCGACTATAATTTATTTTTGATTATCATTTTAAATTAACAATTTTACCAAACACTATTAATCATAAAAGCAATTTACACAAATAAATTCTAACAACAAAAAGCTTATACAACATGTTGTTGACAAGTACCTTCTACAACAATTAACTACTTTTGCCGAACAAACTTAAGATGATTATTTCCTATTGTTTTTTGTTTCCCACCCTTCAACGTAGATAAAAGGGTATTCTATCAACAACGTTAATAAAGCATAATCCGTACTCTCACTATCAGCTAGCATCCTTGCAGATAATGATCTCTTGGAACATTTTCAACGCTCCTCATCTCCTCCCTTCGTTTTAATGGTTATGCTTTGACTAATTGATTGAATTGGTTTTTTGACATGGTATTAGAACCAGCGTGATATAAAAGTCGTGGGTTCAAATCTCATCTACCTTCCTTTCTAAGTGGAATATTTAGCGTTAGGAATGAATGGATCTTGTGCTGCATCTATACTTCAAGCTCAATGGGCTCTCGCGTGAGGGGGCATGATAGAGTATAAAACTATCTATGGAACTTCAACCATCAGCGTAACCTTTTGATTGAGTTAGTCCTTTGACATACTAATTTAAATACTTTTTGGGTGGAATCATTCAAATAACTATCCCATCTTATTATATAAATGAATTAGGAGTCAGTACACAAAGAATTAAGCTCATTTCTTTAATTTTCTCTCTTTTTCTAAGTTTACCAACCATATAATATGCATGTTCAGGAAGACCATCTATTTCTCCAAAAAGATCAATATGAATACTCTAATTATTTATGCTAGACCAACATACTTTTCTAAAACTATATGAAAGTTAAGATAATTTTCTAATTTTTTTTCAATATGTAATAGAAAAAATTATAGGGTAATGTTATATGTAGCCCTAAGGGCTATAAATAAGCATTAATTACATTTCTATAAATGCAAACAGTTTCAGAATTCAAGGCAAAATTGCACATCAATTGCGATAATAAATGTCTGTTTTAATTTTTTATTTCCATTTTAAGCTCCATATACATTGCCCTTAGGGCTATGTATATCATTTTCCAAAATTATAATATAAGATCTTGTTTAATACGTCCTAATGAGTACATTAAGAATATCAAACTTCTAAATACTAATATATAGTTAGATATATTAAATGATATAAATACGAATTTGACAAACATGAAAAAATAACATGAAGTACAGAAAGAAACATATAGAGTCTTAAGTAAAATTTACAATTCATTTAATATATATTACTCGCAACTTACGTTTATAGCCCCGAGTCAACAAATTGTTTAACTTTTGGTAATTTTTTTACTAATAATTAGGAGAAGGACGTGTCTAGAGTCTAGATCTCAATCCGTAGTGTTCTTGTTCTAGCATTTACCGGCTAGACACTTGAGAGTAGTGGGAAAGGTAAGGGGAACCCCAACTCGACAACTCCCAAGTACCATAATTAACGGATTCGACTTTGTAATCTTAAGATTATAAGATAAAAATAAACCCCAATTAACTACACCAAGCAAGTTTAACTCCATGCACAGGTGATAGGACTATGTCTCGTGAATCATGTCTGCTCACAGGATAGAATAATAAACCTTAAGTCCTTGCGTACACAAAACTTTAAATACTAACCATATAACCAACTTCATTAATTATATAGAGACATAGAATATAAATAAAGATCTGGTCCATTTTTTATTTTAATTAAAGACAATTGCAATGCATTATGCATATTCTTTCTTACTTTTAATAATGAACTAGCTTTCCACCCGTGCAAAAATGCACGGGAGGTTTTATGTAGAAATGATTTGGAGCCATGTATACTGTACGACAATATTATTTTGTATACTAAATAGTTGTTTTTATTCGAAATATATTAAATCCGTGATTATTAGAATCCATGTATTTGAGATTAAAAGAATATAAAAAGTAAAAATATATTTAATATATATAAAAATCCTTTGTTACAACATTTTGAACTTTAAAAATATCGTAATCGTGATATATACATTTATAATTACGTAAATGAAACAAAAAACACATTAAAATGCGGGGGAATACTTTGTTTATAAATTTAAGATTTTAGGATGTTTCTCCGAAAATCATGATTTGAATAGTAGCTGGTTGATTTCAAGTTTTCATAATCATCGTGTATTAAAAATAACTTTTAAAACCGACTTACGACCCATATGTATGTTCAGTGATTGATGTAACTAATGTCATGATAAAACATGTGACCAACCAACTTTTTTTTTTGTTGCTTAGCAAAGGTTTGCTTTCTCTTAGTTGGTTTTAGGTTGTAACTATTTGCTCTAATTAATATAATTACTTGCTTAGCAAAAAAAACTTTCTTAGAACAAAAAAAGTTAAATGAGGAAGCTTTTGTTCTGCCTATCGTTTTATATAGAGGCTTATATAAAAACACAATTCGCAGCATTACTGTCACTCAATCATGCAACAACTTTCACTCCTTGCTTTCTGCAGTTTCGCTCAACTCCTCTCTCTTATTAAACTATCTTATTATATTTTTTATGATATGATTATCCAAATTGTAATAAAAAACAATCTCAAAGTTTATATAGCATGATTTTCATTAAAGTGAATGGGGTTATTTCTAAATTCTAAGTAAAAAAATTAACTTAAAGAGACAATCACTCAAGAAAATTATACAAATATGGCATTTTTTTTATTGATTTGCCTTTGATTTCTTAATCACCATATGACCTGTTCTTTTCCATATTCTTTTCGATTTTTAGAATTGTATTGTAGAACAATTTCAAATTTCTATATTTACATTCTAACATACTCGTGAATGAGGTGTATCTCGTAATTTTAGGTTGAAATATTTATTATGGCCTTGTGATTAAAAAATTTAGAATCTTGTAATGAGAATAGTTTAAAACTGGCTTACGACCCTTGTGCTGTAAGATTATGACTTGTGAATTATCTATAATTAGTAGTATGATTGTTCTTATTTTATTAGAACGGGCCTTATAAAAAATGGACCTGCTTAGAGTCATTTATTTAACTTTAACAAACTTTTTAGCGGTAAAACTTGTCTCATAGATACTTTAAACTCACGTAATTTTATGTCATTGTTCCTTATAGTCAATTTTAAATGTCTATATCAATTTCTTTACACACAAAAACAAAGTATAGCCCCCCTAATACCATGGTTCTCATGTGTGAGTGGGCATAATTTATGCTACTAATAAATTTGATCGAAAATTTTTAGTATAGGTTTTTGACCCCTGCAAATTACATGGGAATGATAAGTATAAGATTTTATGATAGTTTCGCCAAAAATATGTTGTAAAGTTCATAAATATTTACCGAAATATTATAATTAAGCCTATGTATTAAATATTATTTAATCAAAGTAAAGAGTGATTACGTTTTCCATCATTTTTTTAAAAAAACGTGTGAGTTAATTTATCAAATAGACAATATATTTCATTTATATATCTTTCATTAAGACGCTCCTTATTGGGATCTAGATTTCGAGCACCAAGTCAATAACTCTTGTATGATTTTTAGTACTGAAATTATGATTTGTTGTACTGTTAGATATATCCGATAAAGGGCTCTTATGAGTTAACAATAATTATTTTTTTCTTATTGTTATGTAGCACAGTCCACAAAAATATTCTTCAACTATATCTAAAAGCATACATCATATATCAAGTACGTACATTATGCATCAAAAAAGAAAAACCAATTTTTTAACCTAATAATTAGTTATGTATACATCAAAAAATAAAAACCATAGTAATATGTTTAAAAATTGTTTTTTTTTATATAACCTTAATATCAACTTATACAATAAGATATCAGACTTTATTTTCAACTCTTTATATCAAGCTTTATATACAATACTTTATAAGTTGTTACACTTTATAACAAACTTATACAATTGTTTGTATTCAGATTATTCAGGGAACTTAAATGAGATACATTCTTATATTGATGTACCATATATTAAACTTCTTTATGAACAATTATCCATTACCAACCGCCATCTTCTTCCTCTTCGATTTTCCATCAAAACCCTCCAAAAATTAAGTCCAACAAATACGCCTATTCATCTTTTAAAATCTAGAAACTTCAAGCAAATCAAATTACAATATCTCATTTATAAGTAGCTACATTTTTATACTTTAAAGCCACAAATTATCGATCAAAATTATACTCCAACATCTTGAATTGTTATCTTCTCAAGTCATCGATTTTTGCAACAACAACAATTATAAAACTCACACATGTAGGTTTTGTGAAGAAATTAAGCCTTTGATTATCTTTATCTTCTTCTCATTTGAAGCATGGTTACTATAATCCCTTAATGCAACCAAGGTGTACATCATTCGATCTACAAAGTGAAGAAGATTTAAAGACCGCATGCAAAACCACAAATCTGTGAAGCAGTTGGATTGAATGGAGTTCGAATTTTTTTTCTAAATGGGTCAATATTATAGGTTGGAATTATTTGGTAAGTTTATTTTAAAAAAATGATTTTTGACTAATTATGATGAAATTTCCATGATTTTATGTTTGCATGTAGTTTTTAGCAATTAGATATATCTTATAATTATAATACTAAAATGAGTCATATAATTCCTAAAATTGATAACAGTGAGTGAGGAGAATCAAGATTCAAATTATTTGAAACAATAACATGAGGTTGAAATGAAATAGTGAATAGTCAATCTATAGAAAATATTCTAATTTATTACAGTTAGTGAGTGAGAAACCTATTGAAAAAATCAAAATTCTAAGTTTTAACAGTTAGTGAAAATTAATTTAATATATTAGTAGTATAACTGTCATTTAGGAATTTAGAATTGAAATTTAAATTAGGATGAATGCACATTTTAATTTTCTGGACAATCAGTTTATATTAGGGTGTGATTACATGAACATCTTATATAATAACATTTTTTACCTTTATTTTTCCGCAACTATAATAACAATTTTGGTGGGTGAATTTTGAATTTTAAATAAAAATATTTAATTATATTTGACCGGTAGCTATAATTTAGGTAGTTGTTTAAAACTTCCCACACTAATATCATTGTTTGATTTCAATGTAGTTTTTTTTGGAAGGAAATTATCACGCCATGTGACATCAAAATTTTTGTATATAATAGAGTGTCGAATTTGGCGATGACACGTGGCAGATTTAGTAGTAGCATGACACGTAGGCAAAATTAACATTGAATAATGCTGGCTTGACACGTAAGCAAAATGAACCTTGTTTTATATATATATATAGACTAGCTTTTAACCCGTGCAAAATGCACGGGAGATTTTATATAGATATGATTTGGTCCCGTGCATAATCTATGTGTTGTATTTTGTTTATTAAGTAGTCTTTTTATTCCAATTTATCTAATTCATAATTATTATAATCCAAGTATTTAAAGCTGAAAGATTATAAA
This sequence comes from Beta vulgaris subsp. vulgaris, assembly GCF_026745355.1. Classification (NCBI taxonomy): domain Eukaryota; kingdom Viridiplantae; phylum Streptophyta; class Magnoliopsida; order Caryophyllales; family Amaranthaceae; genus Beta; species Beta vulgaris. The sequence continues at coordinate 1,496,465 of NC_079206.1, read as the reverse complement.
ATGTAAAATTATATATCACGATATTTGTTACAACTTTTTAAAGTTTGAAAATCTTATAATTGTGATAGACAAATTGATAAATACGTTATGAAACAAAAAACACATCAACGTGCATAGGAAGTTTTTTGTTTTATAAATTTTAATATTTTAGGATGGTCTCGTAAAATTATAGTTTGAATATTAGCTCGTGATTTAAAGTTTTTATAATAATATTGTGTATTAAGAATACATTTTAAAATCGGTTTTAGACTTGTGTCACTTGCACGCGAAGTTTTTGTTTTAATAAATTTAAGATTTTATATTATCTCTCCTAAAATCATGGTGGAAGTATTTAACCCGTTAATCTATAAAAATGATAATATAAAAATAAAAAATATAAAAAATGAAACATATATACTACCTCCGTATCCTAAAGATCTTCCTTGTTACTGTTCCTACATATACCAAGGAGGATCTATTTGTGTGGGGTGTGGAGTGGGTAAAGTAGGAGAGAGAAAGGGGTTAAGATAAATAAACAAATAAAAAAGGGTTAAAGTAGAAGAGAGAAAGGGAGTAAAATTGAATTAATAATGTAATGGTAAACCATATGATAGGAACATGAGAGGGTAAAAAGGGGAAAAAATTTCCAAATAAGGAATAAATTAAAAGATCGAAGATCTTTTGGAAACGCACTTAAACGGAAAGAGGGAAGATCTTTAGGAACGGGGGGAGTATAAGTTTGAAAAAGTAAATTTTAATTTGCTATTCCCATACACAGGTTTTCTAAAGTATGATTGGTCAGCTATAGGAAAACAATGGTTGAATTCATGATTATATACTTATATAAAAGAAAATTTTTGTTCATTTGAATTGGTATGAAATACTTTTGACATATTATTATCAATTTCAATGATTATAGTCAATGCTTTTAGACTTTAAGAACTCATGAGATAATTCTATCTAAATTTTAAAACTAATAATATGTGTTTTAAATTTTATGATCCTGTATCGAGAGTATTAAATGTGGCTATGACCCGTATGTTATATAGTTATGATTTTTGTAAAATGGCCTTGATATCTGAAAATTTTGCTCATACTCTTAAACTGGCAATATAAAATACTTTTACATGTTTCCATCAATGTTATTGACTATACCGTCTGTGCTTTTAGACTTTGAGAACTACATTAGAACAATTCTATCTAAATTGTAAAACTAATAACTTGTGATTTAAATTTTATAATCTTGTGTTACGAATAAATAAAACCAGGTACGTTGTATAGTTCCAATTTCAGGGAGAAGTGTTTGTTGTTGTAATAATTACTTAGCTTGTGTTCAATCAATATTCTTGTATTGAGAATAATTAAAATTGCCTTATGACCCGTACATTACACAATCATGGTTTAAAGATGTATGGATTATATTATACAATGAATATTAACGACTCGATTTTCATAACTCATATAAATATACTATCTAGTATTGCAAGTTGTTCCGATATAAACATATAATATAATTTTCAGCTATTAAAAGATTTATGCATAATATGATGTAATTGATAATTTTTAGCAAGAAATCGTAGTGATTTGGTTGCGCTTTGTAATAATGTTTTATTGAAAAACGTGAAAAATAAATAAATTGTGACATATGATTTTTGTTTTTAACAATTTTTTGAAAATAAAAAGATAGATAACTAAGATTATTTCTAAAAAAAAAATTCAAAGTCCTTTTTCAATTTTGAATTTCAAATTTCAACAATTATAAAAATTAGAGCTAAACATAAAAATATTAGCTGGTGATTTAAATTTTATGATCTTGTATTTAGAATACTCGAAAATTAGCTTGCAACCTATGTGTTGAACTATGACTTATTATGACATTCATGCTATATCCATGTTATATTGTACAATGTCAACGATCCTGGAGTATTTACTAACAATGTTATATGGAAACTTTTTAGTGCTCGCAAAGGTAATATAATAGTGTTATATCCTTGTTATATCGTACAACATATATTATGGTGATAACTAATAATTAAAGATGCAATATAATTTTGGAAATAGTTTCATTTTTCTTTACTCAAGTTAAAGATTTTTTTTTAAATCTCTATTCTCTTCACGTGGCTAAAGTAATTTTTGCTTTTAGATAAATATATAGATTGCTCATACTTCTAAAATAATTTTTGCTTTTAGATAAATATATAGATTGCTCATACTTCTAAAATAATGTTTGCTTGAAATAGTGACACTTCATTGTTTCAATACTTGGAGAAAATATATTCTAAACTTTTCTTAAAAATAGTGTAGATATCATAATTTCATTCTAGGTCATTATACAAATTTGGTTTGGTCAAATTATCTATATATATATATTTGCCTAATGAAATGTTTTAAAAGACATGGTCCAAAAAATTATACCCTAATTTTATGTAACTAAGTTAATCTTATTTTTCTTTAAAATTAAAGTCTTTCTACCCGCATCTACTATATAACTTTGTAGATAACAATTATTGATTGAATGATGTACTACACTATTTACTAACAATGTTATATGTAAACTTTTTAGTGCTCGCAAAGGTAATATAATAGTGTTATATACTTATATCCTTGTTATATCGTACAACATATATTATGGTGATAACTAATAATTAAAGATGTAATATAATTTTGGAAATAGTTTCATTTTTCTTTGCTCAAGTTAAAGATTTTTTTTAAATCTCTATTCTCTTCACGTGGCTAAAATAATTTTTGCTTTTAGATAAATATATAGATTGCTCATACTTCTAAAATAATATTTGCTTGAAATAGTGACACTTCATTGTTTCAATACTTGGAGAAAATATTTTCTAAACTTTTCTTAAAAATAGTGTAGATATCACAATTTCATTCTAGGTCATTATACAAATTTATGATCAAATTATCTATATATATATTTGCCAAATGAAATGTTTTAAAAACATGGTCCAAAAAATTATACCCTAATTTTATGTAACTAAGTTGTTAATCTTATTTTTCTTTAAAATTAAAGTCTTTCTACCCGCATTTACTATATAACTTTGTAGATAACAATCATTTATACTTAAAATATATCATTTTTCCCCATTTTGTTTAAGTGACGTTATATTAATCGATGCAATAAATTAATGTATTATGATTTATGTATTAATGGAGCAATGAACTCAGCAAATGGTAAAACAATATTTTATGATCATTTGAGTTGATGTACATGAACTCAGCACGTGTAGTATTATGATTTTTGTATTGATGGAGCAAATAATTTAAGGATGATAACAAATAATTCTTCCAATCAAATTTTCTTAATTCTTGTACATAAATCTTTTATATGTTTATTTGTTGATTTAAGGATGATTATAATACTCTTTCCTAATGAAGAGGATTGTAATTGATTTACTTAATATTCTTTCCTAGCTTCAAATATTATGGCACACGCCTTGAAGTAATATGCAAACGACACATAAGCAATATATTTCCTCCAATTTACACGTGGCATATGGATTGTGAAAAGGCATGAGAATTTGACATTTGACGAATTAGTTGTGACGGTGACACATAGGATTTATGTACCCAGCTTTATATAGATATATAGATTATAAATATTAGAATATAGTTGTCCTGTCACCCCTTCTTGCGTAATATATTTATGTATTAGAAGTATATATTAGTACGTTTTATTATTAGTTTTCGGTCCCTACAATATACAACTATACAAGTGTTGACTCTAAAATAAATAACCATTGTTTCAATAATAAATACTCCCTCGGTTTTTTTTTTAATCTTTCTCACTTGAACTCTTGGCACTATTCATATTTAGAGAGAATTTTTTTTCTTTTTTTCAATTTATAAGAATAAAATATAGTCCTATGAAGTCTTATTTGATTCGTCTCAATTAGTACATTATTAATATTTAATCGTTATAATTTTTATTAATATATAATAATGAAAGATATTTACGCTCAAGGAGGTGTATTGAAAAACGTATACAAACAAAGTGAGAATGATAAAAAAAACACAAAGGGAGTACAATATATGGACACTTTGTTTTTGAATTTCTAATGAAAAGATAAACTTTGTGTTTTGTTAGATAGATCACCTGAGACTTTTTTGTTTGTGAATGATATATAGAAAAATAGTGATTTTGTTGCCAATTTGCAAATATAGAACAAGGAAAAATGGAATAAATATATTTGTTTAATTATTTGGGCAATTAAGAGGACTAATTGATAATGAATGTAATTTGAAAATAATAATAGTTATACTAACTTTCATATAATATTTAAGAGATTTTTTTAGTAGGTAATTTAATCATTATATTAGAGAAAAGTGTTGCATATACATAAATAATACACTACCTTAAATGGAAATAAGTTGTGAATTTATGAAAAAATTATACGTCAACCGATGTAATAAGTGATTAATTAATACATATTATTTCTGTTTTTAGCTTCTTATGCATATAGTTTTTCCCTTTCATAATATATAATCTAATAATTATTGCAAAGAAATAACTCAAAACATGACCAAAACAAATTGTTATACATGATCAATTACAAATACATGTTTTTTTCTTATTAATCTACTTAATGTTCATATACTTCACGTTGACTATCATATACTACCTTTATTTCTTTTTAATTATTGTTACACTTTGACATTCTACACTAATTACAAATTGCAATTTGACCCTCACTTGTGATTTATACGTGAATAACAACATAGTTATGTGTGATCTTGTTAGGTTCGTCTTATTATGTATTTTATTCATATGTACTTTTTATAATTTTTACAAATATAAAACTAGAGATATATAAGTTTTGCGTTGACATGCGTGCAATATATAAGTGTAACAATTAAAAAGAAACGAGGGAGTATGATTTATACCTAAGGAAAAACTAATCATGTAGGATAACGTTAGGTTCATCTCAACATAAAGCTTTCAAATATCAACTTTTATAATTTTTAATCATTCTTAATTAAAGATATTAATAATCAAAACTCTACGTCGCCAAACATGAAAGTCAGATCATGTAGCTTAAAAAAATAAAGGTGATAGTATAGATATATGACATTTCTATATTGACTATATATGCCAATAGAAGCCCTTAAACTTAAACATATCTATATATATATATAGATATATATGAGTTGATTAGCTGTACTCAAAAGGTGGCTAGCAAACTTCTAATCTAGCTTATTTTTTTCTTTTGTTGAACCCAATCTAGCTTTCATTCCACAATAATATTTGTGTAATGGAAAGACAAAATTGGTACCTCATCATTATTTCTATAATCCTAGTCATTTTCCAACTTTTGATCACCACAAATGCGCACATTAAAGACCATACAACTACTATAGCCCGGCATCCCTTAGACCCAGTGACAATACACGAGATAAATGAAGTTCGAGCCCTACTATCTACTTATGCAACTAATAAGTCATTCTCTATTTACACCTTAACTCTTGAGGAACCTCCTAAGTCTCGAGTTCTTAGTTGGAGGCAAGATGACCCTTTATCTCCTAGAACGATACGTGTTATGGCACGTTTCGAAGGTGGACCTGTGCTTGTGCTCTCTGTGGATTTGAGATTACGCCATGTGAGTTTGGTTGAGACTAGCCCTTCATCAGGGTACCAAAGTCCAAGCTCAGAGGAGATCGTAGCTGCATTGAGTGCACCCTTGACTAGTGTTGAATTCAACCAAAGCATCATTGACCGTGGTGTTGATTTTGCAAGCTTGATTTGTGCACCCTTATCTCCGGGTATGAGTTATTTGTTACTATACTTATGCCCTGTTTTATATTAGTTGCAACACTTTTCTTTTATTGAAAGTTTAAAATTATATTAGTTACTACATTACTTTATTTTAGTAACAGGTTCTCTATATACATATGCCATTAAATTCAGCTCGAATTATACTTTAAGAAAAGTCTCATTTACCTATATATTAGGCTTTTCTTGAAGCATCAAGAAAGTCAATTACGCCACATAATTGCAAGTATTAAATGTAGTTTAATTTATACACTCAATAATATTATAATAACTAGTTTTTAAACCTGGACTATTCCTCGAGTAATTATAACTTTCACTTATTAATATTTTACTTTAAAATTAAAACACCAAACATTACTTGATTTAGTAATTAAGACTTTAATTAATATATAAGCTTAAGGTCATGAGATCAAATCTTATAACATGCATTTTCTAATTTTTTTTATTGCATGGATAGCGTCACGTAACACAGTTTCTTTTTTTTTGATAAATTTGGGCTTTATTTTATTGAGGCTCTTGGCCGGAGAAAACATACAACCAAAAATGTTCTGCAAAAAATTACAGATTACATTCAATCAAATTAAAGCCATGCAAGAAACTCATCTTTTCTTGACAATCCTTGTTTAGCCAAAGAGTCTGCTACCCCATTTGTAGCTCGCACTTTATGAATAATTGAAAGTGATCTGAGAGCCATTGTTTTCTTGCATTGCGAATAAAATTCAGCATGAAACTTAGATTCCAAGGCCCTCCAGAGTCTTGATTACACCATTGAACCGCATTGGAGGAATCCGAGATGATGATGAGGCTGTGATTGTTGATTCTGTCCGAATTAATAGAGATTTTGATGGCTCTAAAAATTGCAAATACCTCGGCAGAGTTAATCTCGAGTAAAGGAATGGGGCTTGAGAATAGACATACAAAATTTCCCATGGAATTGCGAAGAACTCCTCCTACCGCAGCATGATCAAGGTGAGGTTTATATGAGGCATCCACATTCCACTGTAGGGTCTCTATAGGTGGAGGAGACCATAAGTGAGGAACAAGATGCTGAGATGAATTTCGAGGCGCCACACTCTTTTCCCAGTTGAGGCATGATGGGTTGCGAATGACCTCATCTGCAGAATATGGGAAATCATCCTCCCATGCCTTGAGCCACCAACACAATCTTAGTAGAACCAAATTCTGCAATGCCCGTGATGAAGATGAAATATTAGAAAAGATTCTAGCGTTCCTTTCCTTCCATATGGTCCATATTATGACAAAAAAAGCCGCTGCCCAGATTTTCTTGAAGAAAGGTCCACCTTTAGCGAGCCGCCATTGATGGAAAGCTTCCTTTAAAGAAGCAGGTTGGGTCCAAGATAAATTCCACATATTTAACCACCATGTCCAAATCATCGAGGGAAGGTGGCAATGGATAAGAAGATGATCTGGAGTTTCGATGGAGGAATTGCAGAAGACGCAAAATGAGTTTTCCGGGGTGATAATACCAATCTGCAGCAGCCTCGATCTTGTGTTAATTTTCGCAAGCATGGAAAGCCAAGCGAAAATTTCCACACGGTGAGGTACAAGACCTTTCCAAATTCCTTTGATAATATCTTGATGAACCATAGTCGAGCTTTTTGCCAATTCAAAGGACGCTGATTTTATTGAAAAAGATCCTGATTTATCAGGAGTCCATACCATATAATCTTTTCTGGAGACATCAAGAGTGACGGCTTTCAATAAGATAAACATTGCTTCCTTTTCCTCTATGTCCCGCGGTCTCAGTTTGCGGCGCCACGGAATAATCCAGTGCCATTCATGGCCATCCCAAACTCCAAGTGAATCAATGGTGGCTAATGGATTCATACATATCGAAAATAATCTTGGAAATAGGATTTTCAGTGGGGATTCACCAATCCAAAGCTCCTGCCAAAAGAGGGTGTTTGAGCCTTGGCCCACGTTCTTTCGGATATTTCGGCTTCTAAATCCCTTGGCAGTGGGATGGTTAAGTATGGATTTGCATATGGATTTCCAAGGCCCACCAACCTTTGGAACATCCAAATCCATTATGGAAAGGGTTTGAGCGTACCCATATTTATCCAAGACAATGGATCTCCAAAGAGCATTAGGTTCATTAAAGAACCTCCAAATCCATTTGAATAAAAGGGCAACATTTCTATGGGCCAAATTGCCTATTCCAAGGCCACCTAATGCTTTGGGCAGCACTAGTTGGTTCCACGCTACAAGGGGAAGGGCTATTTTGCCTTCCCTTCCACTCCATAGAAAATTTCGTTGAATTGCCACAATTTTTTCAAGCACCCCTTTAGGGATAGGGTATATGGACATGTAATATAGAGGTAGGCTAGATAGAGATGCCTTGATCAAAGTGAGTCTTCCCCCAATGGAGAGCAATTTACCTTTCCATGTTGCTAGTTTGCGGTTCATTCGGTTTATGACGGGCTCCCATGAGTCCAGCCGATTGGTATTGCCACCAATTGGCAGTCCGAGATACGTGAATGGTAGTTTTTCCATGCGACATAATAGGATGCCTGCGGCTTGAGATAACCATTGATCATCTACATTTATTCTGTAGATTGCACTTTTGTGGAAATTCACGTTGAGCCCGGAAGCAATGTGAAATGCAATGAGGGCCCGTTTGATGTTGCACAAGAACTCAATATTAGGTGGGCAAAAGATAATGGTATCATCCGCATATTGAAGATGCGAAACGATGATACCATTTGGACGGGTAGCAATACCATCCCATAATCGAGTTTCTAGCCCCTTTCTCATAATTAAGTTAAGTGTTTCCACTGCTAGATTGAAGAGGAAAGGCGATAATGGGTCCCCTTGCCTTAGTCCTCTATGAAGTTTTATTGGTGGTGTTGGAGAACCATTGAGAATAATAGAAGCCGATGCGGTCATAACACATGATTTCATCCAAGATCGCCATAGTAAAGGAAATCCCATTTGTTCTTGGACCCAATCCAGAAAATCCCATGATAAGCTATCGAAGGCTTTATGAAAGTCGAGCTTAAGTAAAACAACCTTTGATTTACGACGCTTGCACGATTCAATAAGCTCGCTCGATTCAATAAGCTCGCTCGCTATTAAAGCCCCATCAAGTATCTGCCGGCCTGCAATGAAGGACGACTGAAAAGGCCCAACTAAGGAGTCCATCACTTGTTGCAATCTTCTAGCTAATATTTTGGACACAATTTTGTATATGCAGCCCACCATACTAATGGGTCGGAAGTCTTTGAACCCATGAGGATTGTCAACCTTCGGAATCAAGGCTATAAAAGCAGTGTTGCAGCCTTTTGGAAGCTTGGACGTGGCCCAGAATTTGTATAGATAAGTGCCCTAACTTTCTTCTAACCCTAATATGCGATATGAATAATGCTATATATCAAGAGTTTTTTTTTTATTATTCATATGAGTCACGAAGGCCATACGAAGTACAAAGAAGGGAGGGGAATTTCAACCTTTGACCTATCGTTCACAACACCTCAATCTTAACTTAATCACTAGGCTAAGACGTCTTTGGTATAGCAAAAGTTTTATTTATTGTGTATTTTTGTTATTTGTAGGATGGTATGGGGAGAATGAGGAAAAAAGGAGGATAATAAAGGTACAATGTTTCTCCATAGCAGAAAGTGTTAATTTCTACATGAGAACAATAGAAGGCTTGACAGTAATTGTTGATTTAGATACAAATCAAGGGGTGGAAGTCTCCGATATTGGAAGGCACATCCCTATTCCCAAAGACACTAACACAGACTATCGTTTCTCAGCCCAAAACAACACTCATACAAAAACCAACCCAATTAACCCAATATTCATGGAGCAGCCCAAAGGTCCAAGCTTCACTGTAAAAAATGACCATTTAATCAAATGGGTAAATTGGGAATTTCACATCAAACACGATCCTAGAGCTGGTATGATCATATCTAGAGCCATGTTTGAAGATCCGGATAGTGGAGAATTTCGAAGTGTGATGTATAAAGGGATGGTTTCTGAGATATTTGTACCATATATGGATCCGACTGAAGCATGGTATTATAAGACGTATTTGGATGCGGGTGATTATGGGCTCGACTTATGGACAAGAGCACTTGACCCGGTTAATGATTGTCCTAGAAATGCATATTATATGGATGGGGTGCTTGTTACAAGTGATGGAACACCATTTATTCAATCTAATGTCATTTGTGTGTTTGAGAGATATGCAAATGATATTGCCTGGCGTCATACTGAAAGCTCTGTTGTTGGAGAAGAGGTAATAAATACGCCGTTTTCAGTTCAGTTCAATTTCAGTTTAATTTAGATAAATTTAGTTCATACTTTTACTTTCACGTATCACTATTCATTTCAATTCAGTTCAGCTGTTTTATACCGAAGAGAACATGCCTACCTTTTGGAACCATTTTTACATCACAAGTTATACAAAATGATATGTGCAGTTCTTTACACTCCTAAGACCTGTATATAAGAATGTAGAAATGAAAATATTGAATAATAAATGAGCATTAATTAATATCAATCGATTCGTGATTTCGTTATAAACTTTTAAAAAAATATTAACTCCCTAACACAATATATATATAAACTGAAATGGTATAAACTTGTCTTAGCAAGACGCTATAATTAATATAATCTCATACTAATTCCTAACTCTCTTTCTTTAATATTGTGCTTGTAGGTTCGTGAAGTGAGACCGAAGGTTACTCTCGTAGCTAGAATGATAACTTCGATAGGTAACTATGATTACATCTTGGATTGGATATTTCAAAATGACGGATTAATTAGGATTGAGGTTGGTTTCTCAACTTTTTTCTAATACCTTTTTTCTCTTTGGCATCTTTTTTCTAAATACGTAAACTTAAAAGTTCATCACCCTTACAATAACGCCACTTTTTTTCCTTCTTTCGAGAACCCGTGATAAAATAAATTTCTCCTGAACTGCCTTGGGCTACATTATACATGTGGTTTACATAGCTAAAATTTTAAATTGATAAGCTTGATTTAAATCTTAATCTCTAATGTAGAATAATATAAAAGTCAAACCTCGGCTCTTTCCTCTCATAGCCTACACATCTTTAGGATATATTATGATCTTTGAAAATATAATCTTATGATTAATTTTCACGTATTAGATTAATATTAGGAATAAGATATATACTAAAGATATGATTAATATTTTTAGGATATATTATTATCTCTAACATCTTTCTACATCTAAGGTCGAATAAGTATTAAGTATGTTTTTAAAAGCTAAGATCTCTTGCACAATCGGGAGATTTGGGGATCCCGCCTTGTAAGGGGCCAAGAATCGATGAGTATGTATATTTTAAAATGAGTATCTGTATATTAAAATGAGTATGTATATATTTTCAGCAAATGAATATTTCAAACGATCATGAGATCTTTGCAATGACTTCATTTATTTGCAAATGTGCACGTTGTGAGAATATGTATTGGTTGAAATATCAGTTTAGCGATTCTTGTTGTTATACAAATGTGTATGATGATTTGTGAATGTATATAATCTCTTGGGATGATTTTTTTTTTCCATACTTTTGAGTAATTGATGGTTTTATGTTTGTTTAACATTAGTGGGAAAGAATTTTATATACTCATTCAAAACGTATTGTACTTATTTGAAGTTTACAATGATCTAAGTAGATCATTGAATAAGTAAATTAAATAAATCTTAAATGCAAGAACAAGTTAGTTGAGGGTTCAATTCCTATAACCAACAGATATTTTGAATCGACTTTGACGTTTTGTAATGATTTCTAACTCAAATGGAAGAATTTGTGCTCTTCCTAAGATGAACCTAAGTTCTATGCTAAGGCAATTACTCTAGAATGATTAATGAACAAGATCTTAGAACGGAATTGTCTTCTAAAATAAGTGAAACACTAATCTGTTACATGTGAGTTTTTCAGGAGAAGTGTTTCACATTTTCACTTATTTTAGAACGGAATTGTTTGTTAGATCACCCATCAGGATCATAAAACATAAAAAGTACATGAAAGAGTTTGTAGCCCTAAGCCCACTGCTTACTTGTATATTATGTAGTATAGGTACTTCTTCTAGGTCACGAACTTGTATCCGTGCCCGATATGATACATATCATGCATTCCTAAAATATCAAAATCATACCGTTTTCCGTCCCCGTACCCGTATCCGTCTATGTGCAACCTAGTTGTATCTATATAAAATCCCTTTGAAATTTTTGAAACAGGTTGGATTAAGTGGTATTGCAGTTGTAAAGGGTACAACATACAAGAATATGGAGGAAGTGCCTGAAGAAGAAGATCTTTATGGCACTTTAGTATCTGAAAATAGTATTGGAGTCATACATGATCACTATATTGCTTTTTATTTAGACATGGATGTGGATAGTCCGAATAATTCATTTGTAAAGGTGGATATCCGAAAACAAGAAACTTCACCAGGGGAATCACCAAGAAGAAGCTACCTAAAAACTACGAGAAATGTTGCTAAAACTGAGAAAGATGCACAAATCAAACTTAACATGTATCAGCCATCAGAATATCATGTAATCAACCCGAGTAAGAAGACACGGGTTGGAAATCCGGTTGGTTATAGACTAGTACCCGGTTCTAATGCCGCGAGCTTGCTGGATTCGGAGGATCCGCCTCAGAGGAGAGCAGCATTTACCAATAACCAAATATGGGTCACACCATATAATCAAAGCGAAGTGTGGGCTGGTGGGTTATTTGTTTGGCAAAGCCATGGTGATGACACTCTTGCAACATGGTCTAATAGGTAACATCTAATATTTCGCCTTAAATGACTCACTTTTACTTGCATAAAATGACCTATACAAGGTTAAAAAATAAACTACCATTTTGTTATCAAAATGATCTTTTACTTAAAAAGTGACTCGTTTTAATAAAAAAGTAACACATTTAGCTGAAATTGAAATTGTCTCATTCAGTGCACGCCATACTAATCGTTGCGTTATTATTATGAGTTTTTTAGTTTTTGTTTTTCTAAAGCGAGACAAAAGGACTATATTATTTTGATTTAAGATTGTATTTTGATTTAAAGACTTTTTTTTAATGCTTAAAGAAGATATGCAAAATTTGTTGTTTGACTTTTGCAGGGACAGATCTATAGAGAACAAGGATATTGTTCTTTGGTACGTATTAGGTTTCCATCACATACCATGTCAAGAAGATTTCCCCATCATGCCAACGGTAACTTCAGGTTTTGATTTGAAACCTGTTAACTTTTTCAACAGAAATCCAATACTTGGGATTCCACCACATTTTGAGAATGATCTCCCTGTTTGTCAAGCTACTGGTCATGCTTAAATATGCATTTCAAGCTGAAAAATCCAAAAAAGAGAGACTATATATGTATGATTGGAATTGTGAATGTGAGTTTGTAATCTACCACAGGTAAATTTCTTTAATAAAGTGGAGATTATTATGGAGTAATTTAACGTAGCTTTTATAATAATTTATGCCATGTGATCCACATGTTACGTATCAACGGTAGTTATTAAGATTTCTTACTTTTTATTTTATTTCTATTTCCACGTTTTTTTTCAAAAAGGATGAGAATAATACAAGGTCAAACTGTAATTGTTAATCACTCTCAAATCTTATTGATGGAAACTACTATATGCCTTTTCTTTTGATGGTTATAGTTGTCATAAAAAAGGAACGAGCATTAATGTATTTTTTAATTTCACACCAAAAAAAAAAGTACTTTTAAAATGATAATTGTAATGATATGAGTTATATTCGTTATAATATAAACAAAGGCAAATCCAAAATTTAGTATTTGAGGGGTCTCTATCAAACCAACTAAAGGTCTATTCTTCCCAACTTATTTTCAGTTCAGTTTAATTCAGCTCTAGACACTACTTTTACTCTCACATATCACTACTCATTTCAGTTCAATTCAATTCATCTGTTATATGCCAAAGAGAACAAGTCCCAAATGTATCATTATAACAATAGAGTTCAGTTGTTTTATGCAGAAAAAAAATAGGCCCCAAGTGTATCATTATAACAATAGACAAATTGATCAACAATTTCGTCATATACGTCATATATTGGCAATCCAACATTGAGTTTTATACATCTCCAAATGTCGTTTTAATTGTGTCAATTATTGAATGGTAATCTACATAGAGGACATGAAAGTCGGATAAATATTTGGTTATGAAGACAATCATTCATAAACAAATTCTCCTTCAGAATCCAGCCTCTCATGGCGATTGTTCAACATCCAAACTTCATTACAGGATACAAATTTCAAATCTTAAAAACCCTACTAATTGTTGTCTACAACACCAAAACCTCGAAAACTAAACACAGAACAGAGGAGAGGATAATGGAGACCTCTACTGTTTCACACTAAAATAGCATATACTGATATGTCTTCAATCATGTATTGCGAGTCGGACAAACCAAACGAATCTGCAGCATGTGGTGTGCGCGAGAGAACAAATTCACGGTGCATAATGTTTTTGCTTCAAACAAATAGCTCTGACCAATTGAAAGAACATAAATTGCTACTTCCTTGATGTGATCAATGGATGATGTTAACATTACAAGTGCACAAGAGGCTAAAAAACTAGATAACCCTTTTCACTTTGGCAACCCCGTTTCTGGATTAAGAAGAGATTGGCTTTCATCGGAAAGCACAGTAGGGCCTTGCCCAGGTCTTGTACAGATAAAATAGCTAACATCCCCAGGATGCTTCTGGATGGAGTTGGCATCCTTAAGTTCTGGAGGATTTGGCAGGGATTCCACGTCTTTTATATTTTTAATCCCAGCATCTTGAAGAATAGATTTATCGCCAATAACATAACTACAGAGCAAAATTGAAGTTTATAATCTACAAAATATATGTCCAGAAAATTAGGGCCACACCGTGACATTAAAGGATAGTCAGTAGATACCTGTTTAGATCAGTTTCAGCACCAGGGGGGAAATGGAAAAGCATGCGCTGCAAAAGAAGAGAAGCAGCCTTTCTGTCACGTGCAATTAGGACAGCATTTGGCCCTGCATCAAAAGTGTATGCCACCTGCCAATTTCATCAAGATTAATATAGCAATTAAGCCTAACTGATATGAAGTTTCCCAACAAACCAGCAAGTGATATACCTCACTTTCCAAAGTATTTACAGGAAACAAGCAAAGAAATTTGGTGATGTTATCCCAAAGCGGACAATAAATTAGGCGAATTTTTCAGCTTATGACTTTGTGAGATCCTCGATAGCTAAGCCTAGTTCAAAAGATATGCAGATTCATATGTTCTCAGCAGTCCTAGAGTGGCAACCAAAAAGTTGATGCAGTAAAATGGCATGAACTGCAGACATTCTCCGGGGTGCTTATAAAAGACTGAGCTGCTAGGTATTTCACTGCCGCGCATTGTAGTTCAACTACCTATTATTAATCTAGGAGTTTCACACGGGATCCTAACATTGGACAAAACAAACTGCTGATAGGAACTTGTTTTTAGCTATGCCTTTTGACGATCAGATGATCACAAAGGTTCATTCATAAACAAATTCGAATAGAATAGATGTGAAACATTCAGGTTTTCAGATCAACTTTCTACTATACATATCCCACATACCAAATCCTAAATGAAACAAATTGCTATAGGAAATCGATTTTAGCTACGCCTTTTGGTGGTAAGATGATAAAAAAAGGTCCATCAAATAAACAGATGAAACTGAAACAGCTGTGAAACAAAAGACAGCATAAACCATACATCAAGTTTAGGTTTCTATTCTGCTTTGGCATCCTTACCAGAAATTTAGGTCATCCTGGTATTCCAAGACAAAAGTAACATATACTAATTCTTATAGCTTACAAATGCATTTATCCACTAAAATATCAGTTATTTCAGTCCGTAATCGAGATACAAGAGCAAAAAATAAAGTTTTGCAACTTTCTAATGCATAACATTCAAGTTATCACAATAAGACATATGTGGCTGGAAAACAAACCTGAGGCGTTTCTTCAGAACGATTCCACTTCTCAACAATGCTAATAATCCTGTATCCAATCAATTGTTCAAGGAACAGGATAACAAGGAAGGTTATTAAGTTTACATCACTACATTTTTTCCAAAAAGCAAGCCAATAAAATAGAACTTACTTATGGGATGTGTCATTCATGTAAAATATGGGAGGGGTTGTGTCCAGGCAGACAGCATGAAATTGGTTACTATCAGCACAAGCTAGACGAGAAAAAGAGGAAAAATCTTTATTTTTAATGGCTTCCTCCATCTGAAGTGTGCGCTTCGGTACAATTTCCTAAAACAAGCATATAAAAAGGTCTCAAATGACACATGAATGAATACATAAGATAAATCAATCATAAAAGCCATTAAACGGTGGTTGGGGGAGGAGAAAGATGGAAAATGAAAAATGAGAGTATAGAAATATATATATCTTAGTCATTCAAAATAAAACCACCAATCAAAGTGGAAACCAGCCTTGGGAGAGAAATAAAAGCCTTTGAGAGGGGAGACTAAAATGTGCAAAGCCTTATCCCTGGTCCTAACAGCTCAATGAGCACTTTGCAAATAATTTGATGTCTAAGCAGTAGAGGACTTAAAATCATTAGAGAACTAAGGGGGCTGATGCGTTCTTTTAACATTCCAGAGAGCTTACAAATATACATGGTATACATGCAGATGATACACATGTTTCATGTTTGGCTACCACAACTTTCGGAGTTCTGAGACTTTCTTTTAGCAATATGAATTCTTACCGAAATAACTCTACTGCGTGACAATCAGAAAAAATAAGGTGGTGATTTAAAGGCTTCAATATTTTTCAACAATAATTGGTAATTTAGAGGAAGAAGGAAGGTACCTGTGCCCTGTGCTTTAGCAGCAAGCTTGTCTCGACACTCTCACGCATCCCACTTGTACTGCTTGTTTCTTTTTGCCGAGAGCATACCTATTTTTCATATGATTAGGATTATCACACACAAAATGGGAGCAAAGCTCTAATAATGGGAATATCTAAACTCAATTTACAAGCATATGGAAGTTGCCAAGTCTAAGCACAATAAGTTTAAAACAAGGAACGACTTGAGATTACATAGTCCACTTTGAAAGAACACATGAATATATACATGCACCAGGAGACAAGCATTTGCATACATTACATCAGAAAGTTTTTCCCCGTCAGAGCAGATACAAGTGTCATATAATTGCAGAAAAACTACTAGAGAGGGAAAAGCTATTCAGAATAGACAATATTAAGTAACAAAGTAGAATTCAGAAACAGTAACTTGAAGGACACTTTTTAGAACCAAGCATGTCAAAATATTGATCATGCACAGAGAAATACATACCACAGCAATCAAAATAACAAGATCATCCCAATGCTTCTCATCTGCGACTTGAACAGCTAAACTGTCCCTTCCGTCTTCATTCTACATGCAAGGCAACAAAATGAGTAACATGAACGATAAAAAGAATCTACTTGGCAGAAATAAACACTCCTCTTGTTTCCCTATGGTTGTCCAACTTGCCCTACAGGACTTCTCATTTAAACTCACCTAAACTTATTTATAAATGACAGTTTGTTCACTACTTGACAGCCTACCATTTGGTTAAAAAGGGAAAATAGAGACATACTCCCTTTGGATTACAACTTTCAATATCCGCACATTTCAGATTGACAATTTTAGATGTCCATTTATCTGATCAACTAAAAGCTATTCCTATACGTCCTAGAAAGAGATATTCATAACTTGAGCTTACCTTTCCCATGATCCACTTAACAAAACCGCCATATAAACTGCGACAAGCACTACCAGAACCTTGCCTGTAAAACATAAAATTTTAGGTTAACAATCCTGGGACTCATTACAAAAATCGTCGGACACATTTATAATCATATAAAAAGAACCCACAAGATAGATCGAATACCTTGCTATAGTAGAAAGCTGTCCTTGATCTTCCTTCACATTCATGAGCTTTGCTAGAGCAAAAACTGCAAACATAGTTGAATTACACTAAGAGCTCCATTCAATACAAAAAAAAATAAAAAAATCAGAAACCTAAAAGTATCTAGAATTCTTAGTTAATCATTTACAGAAGGGGAAAAAAGAACTTATGATAGAACTGGAATCACATACTTCTGCCGTCCTTATATAATAGGGGTAATTTTACGGAATTGACTTAAATTTATCCTTCAGTTTTTGGATTCTTTTAATCCTTCCATGCCACAAGGCAGTCTTTCTCTAGAATTCTTAGTTAAAGCCTAAGGATAATATGAAAAAGTTAAACTTTTCAACTTCCGAATTCTAGAAAGTGAACCTTTAATCTAAAACAGCCCAAACTAGAAAAGTGATGTATTATTTGATGCCGAAGGAAATGCAGAAAAAAATTCTCAACCAAACAAGTTATCATAAAGTAGTAATAATTTAAGGAAACATCAATGATTACCGAGGCAAGCCAAACCAGCAGCTGAAGACGCAAGCCCAGCAGCAGTAGGGAAGTTATTGAACGAAGCAATGTGTACATGCAAATTTTGCCAATCCTTCTTTGCTATTTTTATGCCTTTCTCCTCCTCTTCAACATCACTAGCACGTTTGCGAATTTCTCTCAGACAATTCTGGTATCTTTCTCCAGCAAGGGAAATCTCCTACACCAACCCAAAATAGCAAAAAAAAAAAAGGCAAGAGCAGTACAACAAAATGTGAGCCTTTTCTTAAAGAAGTTCACGGAAGTATTCAACAAGAAACAAATTGCCTATTACACCATTAGATCATGTACTTTTCAGATGAAAATTTGCCGACTACCATTGTGATCAGGCAAACCAATCTCTGTGCAATTTACTCACTGTTTAGCAAATGTAATACATTACTGTCTCATTTTTGCTTTATTAACAATCATCATTTTGAAACTACTCTAAGTTTCAACAGAAAAAAAAGGAGATAATATTGTAGTAGTAACTTTTCACTAAGCCACGTAAGATCCAAAGAATTAAATAAGGCGAGTTTAAAAAGTTCAATCTCTTTCTTTCTTGGAAATGTGTCTTTAATTGTATAGCAGGGAAAAGCCTCTCTCTCTCTCTCCATGACAGTCCCTCATTAAAAAATATTTGTCACCACAAGTTTCAAACACGTAATCTTTGGTTCGGAAAGTAAGACTGATCCACCAATCCAGTTATCCAGTAGACTCTTAGAACTTCACTTTTCAAAAAAATATGACACAAAGTCTCATATTATGTTCTAAACCATGCAAAACTATTGCGATAGCAAAAAAAATACCACAATTGTATTCCCTAACTCTTACCTTTACTTAGTGATATAGAAGTATATTCCATCCATAATTGCGAATTATTCCAATGCGAGAATTTCAAGTTTTTCTAGTTATTCAATAACTTATTGAAACAGTAAAGATACTTATGAGCATTGTCCATTTATATAAAGCCTAGAACCCGCGACCTAAAGAATAAATGACCGTGACTTATCCACCGAATCTTATGGCTTCTCTTTCCCAAAGATAGACATAATATTATTGTCTTTTAATGGAAATCATGTGTTTAAGTTTCAATGGTTTGTTTTCCACAGCACAAGCTACTCATTCCTTCACACCGATACAATTCAATCACAGTAATTGTTCATCACTCACCAAGTGTAGGACAAGCAACAACTCAGGGGGTATTGCGCGGGACACTCACTACTTATTCCATAAAACAATTTGCAGACGCAAATTCGCCTAAACCAATGCGATTACTTGAGTAAATGTCAATTTGATTACTTCCTCCCATATCCTCTATCTAACAATCTTTCTTATTCCAACTTGATCAAAAACCACAGTACCCTCAAATTAATAGTTGCGTAACATTATCAATTCATGCAACAATATTAGAACTTAATACTGTTTGAAGATATTCCCTAACAAATCATACTATCAAATGCAGATTTCAGATACAAAATTCTCCAACTATGATGCAATTAGTCAAATGAATCAATCAATCTCTCCACAATCAACGCACTATTTAGCTAACATTTACACACATTCTTACACAAAGCTCAAATTCCCAGCAAACAAATATGATCAAAACAATATACTAAAAATTTAGAAAAAGAATTATATGATTACCTTGCCATTGAGCCACATACGATCTTCAACAAATGTAGGAGAAACAGCAACAGTAGTAGTAGTACAAAGATGATTAGGATCAAGTGTAACACTAATACTATCATTAATCGGCAAAATTAGGGTTTCATCTCGTTTTCCCCAGTACTTAATCACTGCTATATTCGTCGGAGTTTTCGCCGTCACTATTTTCACCCAATCTTCTTCCGCCGCCATTAATGGAGGTTTCTAAGCACAAAAATTCGATGAAATTGAGGAAGAAATTGAAGATCAGATCTCTTTATTTGAATTAAGAGAGAGAAAAATTACAACTCTAATATCTCGTGATCTTACAATGTATGCTCATTTTATTTATATATTACCATCTGTGTTGGTACACTCGTGGAAAATGAGGATTTTTTTGTTACGGTTACACTTTTGGTTGCAATTTTGCATCACCTCGTTCACCTCGAGGGGCATGCATACAACATATTCAAGATTTCATATGATATAATAGAGTACCTCCGGTCTTTATTAGTTTATCCGTATTTTATTTGGAATGTTTCTTATTAGTTTATCTGTTTCTTTTGTTTCTATATTTGGAAAAAGATCACTAACTTTCCATGACATATACGTTCAACTTTCATATAAAATAACAGTTTCTCTTTTTTTTTCTATGTACCACAATATTGTTTCTCCTAAAACTTTGTGCAAAAGAAACGGGTAAACTAATAAAGATTGGAGAGGGTAATATACTAATGTTTTATTTTTCAATTACAATAGGGAAGATATTAAGTGCTATATACATCAATGTAAGATTCATAGAAAATTAGTGCCAATATTGTATTCAAAAGATCCTTATTAAGTTATAAGATTAATTGATGGATTTTTTTTTCTTTTGGTTCTCACCTTGTGATTGCAATAAAATGCAATTTGTGAAATGAGGCCGCGTTCTTTTGGATTATTTGAAATTGAATGATATAAAATTGAATATAAGTCCAAAAAAACCGGGCCTAATTCATACAAAATTTCGATCAAAGAAACGTCGCTCGACCAAAGAGATACTATGACTGTTTACTTCTATTTTCAGGTTGCCAAAAGTGGAGAGCAATTGTTAGACCCTGTCTGCCCGTTCATGTACAATGAAAATTTGCAAGAAAGTTTCTTATGCATATGGCAAGATCTCCATAACGATGTTGCTGACTCTATGGAGAAGAAAATAAGATCTTTCTAAGTTAGTAGTAGTTGGTCAACTCTTGTTGTAAACAAATGAGATTACTCGTTTGAAAATTCGAGTGATTGTTGATCATCCACTTCTTATCTGATTATATTTTAAAACTTAGAATAAACAAGTTATCTTTAATTAGGAAACTTATCTTCTTGATATTATTTTGATTTTATTGAAAATAAGATCTCCATGATATGCACAATATTTAAGCTCATAATCAGTATCATTATATTATCCTAATCACATCACAAAAAATATTCACGGGAAATAACTTAGAGAAGTTATCTTTTGAGATCTTCACAAAACAATTTTTTGGAGCTGACAAGTTAGATCAGGTCATGAGACTAGAGCTTTACAGATGGTCCTATGAACTAAAGTGCGTTATGAGAGAGGTTTTATTTGCCTTTTAAATGTGAACTAGTTTGTAGTCTCGAGCGATATCTCGAGTTATTAACATTTCGTGTTAAAAAAAATTATCTAATGTTGCATAATTTATTGATTAAAACTTTTGTTTATTAACTTGAGGTAACGTGATCGAATCGTATATGCAGTATGTTTCTATACAAAAAAAATCTCGTCAAAGTCACTAATAAACTCGTGTTAGCTTCAAATATTGATTTGCTTGCCGTAATATACAACCACTTATTAAAATATGAACCAGCATCAGGCAAGCATGTGAATACAAGCAAGGTGGATTTAATAGATCTGACTATTTACAACATTAATTGTGCTGCACAATTCCTTACATTCAAAGGAAAATTCATACTCAAGAGTTGATACAATATGTAGTGACATTACTAAGTACTAACGGGTTGGTCACGTGGTAAGTGGCTTGATTCCGCTTAAGAAGAATCTCCGAGTTCAAATCCTACCGTATGCAAAAATCCTAGTCGGGAGACTCATCCACGTCCCGCCATATATACACTGATAAGTAATGCTCCCGATAACACCATAACACTTCCTTTTGAAAGTAAGGAAGAAAAAACCATTCTAGAAAACCATCCGCTTGAAAGTGACACTTAAAATATCATATTTGAGATTTATTTCAAGAGCGTAGCTAATCTATATCTATACTACTATATGAAAAGGTGTTGTCCTACTGTCTTACATGTAATGTTACCATCAACCCGATAATTGTATTTACGTCTCTTTGCCTAAACAACATTTTATTGTATGTCAAACATAAGGTCGAATAAGAATATGAATGGGACATAAATCGATCTCTAATATCCAGTACCATTTTTTCCCCTACTCATCTGCCCTCATGTTACTTTGTCATGAACCCCAATTCAAGTAATACTTCTATGTTCTAAGGATTCTATCTTTCTTTTGTTTATCTATCTTTGACATAACTTACAGCTCAAGCATGTGCATTGCATAACACCAAAAACTAGTGACACAATTAAAAATTTAAATCACATGTATTAAGTAATATTTGTTCTTTAATTATATCAAGTTGGCTAGTTAAATTCTGAAGTAAAATTCAGAGATCTCTGCACACTCTGCTGCTAACCACAGTTGTTGGCAATTTTGTATTACCTTAAATTGGTTGCTACTGAAATCAGATAGATATTTTATTGGTTTAACAGAAAATCATGTAAATATGATCAGATACAAGCACTAAATATACATTTTAATATTTTACACCAAACCAAACAATGTAAAATAGGAAAATAGTTTTCAAGGAAAACGTTTTACACTCTACCAAACGGACCCTTAATGTAATTATTCTCATGTGAACTTCTTGTGAATTATCACTGAAACCCCAATGAACAAAAGGGGAGAGTTAATGAGCACATATGTAGCAGAATGCTTAGCTAAAGATTGTCTAAGGAACATATCAAGCCCATATAGCCAAGAGGGCCATGACTCCGGCACCAAGAAGCAGGGTTACGTTAGCTCCAACGAAAAGCCTGGTGTTGGTCTGTACCTTTGGGTTCATGAAGTCTTGAGCTAGAAGATCAACAAGTGCCATGTAAATTAAGATTCCAGCTGCTACTGAATTTAACAATCCTTGAACGATTAGCGCAGTTGGACTACTATCATCGTAAACATTTGTTATTCCAATACCAATTGCGACTCCTACAGGAGTAGTAAGGGAGAAGAACAAAGCCATGCACATTGTTGATCCTGACCTGAATGCAGCCTGCAAATGATGCAGATATATACATGGTTTTCAGGCCTTCTTGTAGGGGTAATTAACTTTTGGATGTACAAAAAGTTCATTATTTTACTAATTCAATTACAAGTTTTATTTAACACTAGTTCTTCAAATTAACTACTCTTAACAGCTAATATATTCGAACTAGTAAACAGTTCACAACTACTTTCACCAAACAGGAACATTATGTTTGTTAGATGGTCATCTTCAAGAGAAGTCTAAGGTTAGAGTAGTTGTGATGGGAAGAGATTTAGAGTACAAAAGGAAACAAATATATACTTTATCAACTGGGAGACATTATATTTTTACTTCAAATTTTGAAATGGACAAAAGAAAATGAAACTTAGTAGATACTTCCAACAAAAGGACAGTAGTCTGTTTACAGAACACCTTTTCTTTGGTGCTACGCAGACTATCTGTGCTGCGTTGAACAACGAAGAACAAAGGTACGAGGTAATTTTGGGGTTTAGAAGAAAATCATTTGACAGATAGATAGCTCAACTAAGGATGGCTAGAACTTGTCTGAACAAAAGATAATGGAAGGTGACTCTCCCAAAAAGCAGCTTTTAACAGGTAACTCTCAATCAAGAGAAGGTAATTTATGTTGTAGATAAGGATCCAAGCCAAACACATTATTATGGAATCTGATTCTATATACGTATTAGATCGGATGAAAGATACCGAGGCTTGCTGTTTAGAGCACAGGATTCTTTGCAACAGATTGATAAGATTAGCGAAGTTGCTATCCATTATACATACCAAATAAGCCCTTTTGAGCATCAAATCAGGGACAAATTCAGAGGTAGAGAGGTCATTTCTGATGACTCAGCCAGTAATTCTGTTAGCAAATAGCTTAACTTTCAATCTCATAACTACCAAATAAGGATGACTTTGTTACTATATTCCTTCAGAAATCACATGGGTGAGGTCATTGCAGTTCTTAGCATCCAAGCCAGTGTCATAAAAGCAAAGGAACGAAAATCGTGTGAATTCTTCCATACCTGTGCAATGCATCCGCCAAGTCCAATGCCCTCGAAGAACTGATGGAAACACAATGCTACTATCAGAGGCTTGATCGTGTCAAGGCTCTGCGAAGTACCTAGTGATATCCCAATAATTATCGAGTGAACTACAATCCCCAGCTCAAGCACCTAAATACAAATCAACAAGAACACATGATACCCAGTAACCCAGATAAGACCCTACTCAAGATTCTGATAACTCCATAAACATTTCAACCAAACATGCAACTACTGTCAATAATACATTGAACCTTAATTACAACTATTGTATTAACCAAGCTTGAATTGGTTTATTCACCAAATAGTTTGTCATTAATACTCATTTCACAAATATATATATATTGAAAAAAGCAAAGCCAATGCCTGCTTAATCTCCTAGATATGCATAGGAAATTTATCAAATCAATATGCACTTACAGTAATTGAATATATGCTCTACAAAGTCGTAATCAGCTACCTTATCAGTTTCAGCTCACGTCATTATCATTCAGTGTTGCCAGACATATTCAGTTATTATATCATCAAACATCAATTATCATGAATATAATAGCAGTACAAGTAATACTCTATATGGTATACAAAGGGTCAAAGAAATATACCTGAGAAGTAACTTTATATCTGATACGATCAAAGTCACTCAAACCATCCAAGTTGGCATCCATAGGACCAGGCCCATGAGCATGACCATGAGTAGCATGAGTATGAAGGTGAACATGACTAGCATGGTCTCCCCTAGTCTCATCATCAACAGCACCAATACTCGAGGCCGAATGCTGGCCGAAATGCGCTCTACGATAATGTCCCGTGGCGACAGCATCGATCATTAACGAGCCAAGAGCACCAAGCATAGCCGCAAGGCCAGTAAAAGGGAACTTACCCCAAGGGGTGTCACTAAGGCTAGGATCACTAAGGTTCTCAAATGCATCAGGCAATATGTGTACAAACCCTGTTGACAAAATTACCCCTGCCGCGAAAGACTTAATTAAGAAGAATAATTTGCTCTCCGGGTGTAAAATTGGTAAGTTTTTCCCTACGATAGGAAGAGTAACACCAACTCCACTAGCTACTAAAATCGCGACTATTGCCGCGATTTTAGTCTTTAGTAAAGTGTCTACACTAAGATTATGTGTTACATAATCACAATTACATGTGGTGTTTTGTTGTGTGAGTAAAGAAGTGGTAAGAATTTGATCTAAAGGGAAGATAACATAGCAGCATAACGCCTTAGACAACATTTTTTTTGGGCAAGAAAATAAAGTGAAGGTTGAGAAATCCTGTTTTTTAGTGTTGAAATGGTCTAAAGACGCCAAAATATGAGAAAGAGTGTGCACAGGATGTCGTCATTGTACTAGAGCCAAAAGTAATTTTCAATGAATGGGCCCTCTTATATTACTACTAAATCATCTAATCTAAATCTTTCATAGCACATTGTTTTCAATGGACAAAGAGATTTAATGATATAAATCTTTCTTGTAGACCAAATATGTGAATAATTGAGTATATCTCAATTTGTGTTAAATCAATCATTCATAACAAGAACTAGTAGTTTCTTCGCACTTATCCCATTGACATTTTGTCGCGATAATTTGTAATAGTAGCATATTATAAAGGTATCTCATGCGATTTTGAGGAAAATCATACTCGTTAATGTTTTGGAGATTTTCTAATAAAATGGGTATCTGAAAATGGTTGACTCTTTTTCTTTATTACGACAAAAAATATCACTGTAATATGCACTATTCACATAGAACCCGCCAATAAAATGAGTTGTAACTTGTAAGGATGTTTAATAAGAAGTTTTATGAAAATGTTACTAAATTTGTCAATCCCAGATTAAGACAGGAGAAGAAACACCAATCCAACAAAAAAAACTTCACTAAGTATAGAAACTTGTGACTTGTTTGATGTAGATATCCACTAGCAATATAAACAATCACTGGAAAAAAGACAAAAGAGAGAAAAAGAGAAACAAATTAGACAGATTTATATACTATAGACTAAATTTAATTTTTGGAAGGTAGAACAATTTACCTCTATAAGTGAAAATTCAATAATTTGCTATAAAACCCTTTGATTGAATTTGAAGGGAGAGTAAATTGTGGATGAATTGGATCTGGATTAAGAATGGAAGAAGATAGATCTTTTCATCTTCCATTACTTTCTGGCTGAATAAATTCAATTTTGGTTTTCATTTTTCTTTTTACACGAGGGGTTGAAGGAAATAATAAAGTTAGATTTTAGTTGGTATATACAAAAGTCAACGATTTTGGCCCATTTCTTGTAAAGTTGTAGATTTGTGAATAGTAAGTTATAAGTAAAATTTAAAGCCCATTCCTGACTAATGACTGGTTATGGGTATCACTAATAAATCATCAATGAGATGGTATAGCTAAGTCCCTTCAAAATAAATAACTAACTAGAATTAGTTTTTTTTATTATCGGACGTTAGTACTTATCTTGTGTTCTTTTTAGGAGTGTCAATGATGCGAGTCGAGTTCGATTTGAGCTAACTCGACTCGATTGATCGAGTCGAGTGTTGACCGAGTCGAACATTGACCAAGTCCAGTTTTGACCGAGTAGATTTCGAGTAGTTTGTAAGTTTCTCATATTAAAAGCAACAATAAGATAGAAATAAATTGTTGAATTTAGGTATTTTGCTATTGATAATTAGGTATTCTAGGTTCTCACGAGTTTTCGAACGAGTATCGAGTTGCTCAACTCGACTTACCAACATCTTGAGTCGAGCTTTGACCGAGTCAATTTCGAGTAGATCGCAAGTTGTCTCCTCTCATTGCCACCCGTCTTCACCACTTGCTCAATTCATGTACGTCTCTGAGATGGAAAGTTGGAGTAGATAGCTAGCTAGAGTTCTAACTTTTAGGTGGGAGGTCATGGGTCAAATCTCATCAAGCATATTCTAGAGATGATTTCTCTTTATTATTTTTCCCTTCCTAAGATGGACCTTATTATCCAAAAAAAAGAATGTCATGTATGTCTCAAACCAAGTTCATTTGATGCTGCGATTGATGGGTTAAAAATCTACAATAACTTCCTGTCAAAAAAAAATCTACAATAACTTAATGAATTATCCTGAGTAAGAACATAAGGTGTTTTCATATCAAGTCTGTCTATGAGAGCGTACAAAGAAAGCTATAACTGTAACACCCCGATAATTCTCTCTTTCTAGAAAATACCTTTGTAACAAATCTAGAGAATTACCCAGGCATTATCGCCCGTGTGATAACGTTTCGGCTTACTCAGAATTTTGCAGCGGAAAACTTACTAAAACAAAACCAACTTTATTAAACTTATGAAATAAGAGTCAAACAAGTTTGAACTGAAACACACCAACTCAAAGCTAAAGTCTGAAATATAAACTCCTAGAAACAACTTAAATACTACTATCACAAAAGCCTCTCCATTCCAGATTCCCCAATGTATGCATCTTCGAACCTGTAATGTCAATGCTTATGACTCTGCTCCCCCGAAGGATCACCACAGGATCAATAGGCAAAGCCATGATCACAAACACAGACAAGCACGTAATCAGCAAAGCTGAGTACTACATATCAGACAAAATAATCCTAAACATGATACTACAAATAACTTGCAGGAATAAATAATAACATAATAAATAATAATCTCAGACAACTTTTACTGAACTAACTCAACTTTTTACTACTTTAATGGAATAGTTATTGGACGAGTTGTCCTGCAATAAAAATGAATGGGGCGCGACTCCGCATTTCAGAGTGACCTGCGATATCGAGGAACCTTTGAATAAAAGGGATGGTGATCAACCCATTCCTAGAAAAGCTATGGCACGCTCACCATAACCCCAACCCTTATGTCCAACTCTAGACGTGCACCAGTCTAAAGTCTATAACCTATTCTCGTTTCACTTTACGTTGCATTCATTTTAATATTGTGTTGACACACAACAACCAAGTAACAACAATTCACAATCACATAATCATAACAAAATTCTTTTTATCTTTGATTAACAAGTGTTCACAACTTATCAATCAAGACTCCTTTTATTTCTTTTTATCCTTTGTTGAACCAGCCAACAGAAATCGTACCTTTAATAGGTATAATCATACTTACCAAATAAGATCCACGGTTCTTATAAGATAAATGAATAATCTCCAAGAATCTATGTAACACATGATTCCAACTTACTTAAATTAATCCACTTACGAATTAATACCAAACTGAACTTATTGCTTGCATCAAACTTCCATACAAACAAGTCATACTCATACATATTCTCAGTTTACATGTAGCACACAGGCAAGTAACATGTAAAGCAATTTCAGTAAATCATATATATGAACAACAAGGTCCTATACATGATACTAATAAATAAAAACATCCCTAAGGCATGTTTCTAAACCATATAGCACGTAGACTATGTACGTACCTTTAAATACTAGCCTGTAGGCCACTTTTAAAACGTTAAAAGTCTCCTACGAAAGATTCTCCGCCTAAAAATTAATATAAACTAAAATCAATACTCTTAATTAAAAATACAGCAACTTTAAAATATTTAAAATCCCCTTTAAATATATTCAAAAGCTTATTTTAATATCAAAACTTCAATAACTTTTAATTCCTAGCATAGTACTACCATACTAGTAATTAAAAATCTTAAAACTCCATTAATAAAACTCTTTCTAAAATTCCAGCAACTTTTAAAATCATAAAACCTTCTTTAAACGTATATAAACATGTTTAAAATCATAATCTAAATCAATCTCATAGTATCTAATATGCTACTATGGTTTTATAGTAATTAAAACTCTAAAAATCCATGCTTTAATGATTAAAACTTCAATCTAAAAATAATAACAAATCGAAAATATTAATATTCAATATATAATATATATGAAGTCAATATATAAGAAAACGAGGAAAAGAATCAAAAGAAAAAGGAGAAAAATAGAGAAATACCGAAATCGCGAGTGAAATATGGCAGCAGAATTGCGAAACTTGCAGAGGCCATAACTATAGAATAAGAATCGGAATTGAGTGATTCTTGAGCCTAATTCAATAACTTTTCGAGATCTACAACTTTCAAGAAGGAAGTTTTGGCTAAAAATAAACGGAACTATGAGAAATCTGGCCAATCAGATTCGGGTGAGAGAAAAAAAACGAGTGAAGGGAAGAAAAGAAAACCATGAGGAGAGAGAAATAGAAAGTGGCGAAATTATTGAGTGTGAGGAGAGAGAAAATAATCTTTGTGTGAAATAAAATAATTGGGTATTAGGATATTTACATAAAGGCTAATCCTTTTAGGTTTAGGAAAAGAGATAAGATTTAAAAAAAGATTTGATGATTAATAAGATGATCAACTTAGGACTTTAATCATCAATAGGACTCTTTTCCTTTTTATCCTTTTAGGAGTTTCGATTCCTTAAACTTCTTTTTAAATAATACTTTTAATACTTAAAGCTTTTATTAAGACATGCTTAATTAAAACATTTTAATTTTA
Source organism: Beta vulgaris subsp. vulgaris (assembly GCF_026745355.1). Lineage (NCBI taxonomy): Eukaryota > Viridiplantae > Streptophyta > Magnoliopsida > Caryophyllales > Amaranthaceae > Beta > Beta vulgaris. Next base: position 1,466,712 of record NC_079206.1, on the reverse strand, counting down.
TTAAGTATGAAAATATTTTTAGTTGACTTTTAAAATAGTCAACCCTTTTTAAAAGTCAAATCATTTTCCAAACTCATTTGGATTTAAATATAACTACATAAATACTTTAATATATTTATGAAAACCCTTTAAAAATGTGGGGGATTACAGTCTACCCCCCTTAAAAGAAGTTTCGTCCCGAAACTTAACACAAAACCCTCGTACTTTCAAAGTTTGAACTAAATTTCGAAAATTTTGAAGAAAAGGTAGTGCCTCTCGTGCACTTTCCCATTTTTAAAACACTTGTGTTACTTACGAACACTTTTCTTATGCGGAGACTCTACTTCTTTTGCACTAACATGTGCAAATTGCCCAACATAGGCATACATATACATGAAAATGTCATAAAAATAGACAAAAAGCGCGAAATTTATCGCATTCTACCCCCCTTAAAGAAAACGAGTTACGCCCTCGTAACTCACCTCAAGGAATAGGTCTGGATACTTTTTCTTCATATCCTCTTCGGCTTCCCACGTTGCCTCTTCTGACTCGTGGTTAGACCAAAGAACTTTGACAATATGAACATCCTTGTTACGCGTACTACGCACTTTCCTGTCGAGAATCTTGACAGGTCTTTCCTCATAAGTGAGGCTACTATCTATCTGAACTCGTTCAGGCTCTAACACATGGCGCTCATCAGGGATATAGCGCTTCAATTGGGATATATGAAACACATCATGCATCTTTTCAAACTCCATTGGCAATGCCAATCTATAAGCTACTTTCCCAATGCGCTCCAAAATCTATATGGGCCTACATATTTAGCACTCAGCTTGCCCTTTTTCCCAAACTCATAACGCCTTTGGTGGGTGATACTTTCAGGAATACTTTATCACCTACAGCGAACTCATCTTCGCGCCGTTTTAAGTCTGCATAACTCTTCTGCCTATCTTGTGCAGCTTGAATTCTAGCCTGAATCAATCTAACGTTCTTGACGGTCTCCTCAATGAATTCTGTCCCCAAAACTACATTCTCACTATAGTCGTTCCAGCAAATGGGACTTCTACACTTCCGTCCATATAACGCCTCAAAAGGTGCCATCTTGATACTCGCATGGTAACTATTATTGTAAGAGAACTCAATCAAATCTAATTGGTCCTCCCAACTTCCTTGAAAATCTATAGCACAAGCTCGCAACATGTCTTCCATAGTTTGGTTAGTCCGCTCAGTCTGACCATCGGTCGCAGGGTGAAAGGCGGTACTCATCTTTAATGTTGTCCCAAGGTTTGATTGGACCTTTTTCCAAAACTTGATAGAAATCTAGAGTCACGGTCTGAAATAATGTCCTTTGGGACTCCGTGCAATCTCACTACATGCTTGATATAGGTTGTAGCGAGTTGCTTCTTCTTCCATGTCTCCTTAATAGGTATGAAAATAGCGGACTTGGTCATCTATCCACTATAACCCAAATGGTATCATTTCCATCCTCGACTTGGGTAAGGCAGTCACAAAGTCCATAGAAATCGAATCCCACTTCCATCCAGGAACCTCTAATGGTTGGACTGTCCCCATGGGCCTCTTATGGTCTATCTTCACTTTCTGACAGGTTAGACACTTAGACACGTACTCAGCTACTTCTCGTTTCATGTTCGGCCACCAATATATCACCTTAAGATCCTTATACAGTTGTCACCCCCAGGGTGCACAGAATACGGAGTATTATGCCCTTCATCCATAAGACGTCTTTTTAGGTCGTTACACTTTTGTGGTACACACCACCTTCCTTTAAACCTTAGACTCCCATCGTCATGAATCTTGAAGTCTACTTCCTTACCTTGCTTCATTTTCTCTTTAATCTTATCTAGATGCTCATCCCCCTTGACCCTCAATGATCTCATCGAAAATTGACACTCCCAAAGAAAGATTACTGAGTCTAGCCTCACTTTCCCCAGGATTTAAAATTTCTAGGTTCAACCTTTGCATATCTCTACACAACTCCTCAGGAACTATCAAAGTACTCAGGCTATGACTCGATTTCCTACTCAAGGCGTCAGCCACCACATTGGCTTTCCCTTCATGATACTGGATGTCTAGATCGTAATCCTTAATCAACTCTAGCCATCTCCTTTGTCTCATATTCAAGTCTTTTTGGGTAAATATGTATTTCAAGCTCTTATGGTCTGTGAATATCTTGCAAGTTGCCCCATAAAGATAATGTCTCCAAATCTTCAATGCAAATACAATGGCAGCTAACTCTAGATCATGGGTAGGGTAATTAGCCTCATAGGGTTTCAGTTGACGCGATGCATAAGCTATTACCTTCCCATTCTGTTGCAATACACAACCCAAACCATTCTTCGAAGCATCACTATAGACCTCAAATCCCTCATTCCCATCAGGTAGGGTTAAGACAGGTGCAGTGGTTAGACGATCTTTCAAGATCTGGAAGGCCTCCTCACACTTCTCATTCCACTCAAACTTGGACTCCTTTTTCATCAGATTAGTCATAGGTCTTGCTATCTTCGAGAAATCTCTCACAAATCTCCTATAATAGCCAGCTAAACCCAAGAAACTCCTAATGTCAGACACATCTTTGGAGTTGGCCACTCACTCACAGCTTGAATTTGCAGGATCTACTGAGACTCCTTCCTTAGACACAAAATGACCCAAAAATGCTACTTTCTCCAAACGAAACTCACACTTAGAGAACTTGGCATATAGTTGGTTCTTTCTCAAGGTTTCCAAGATAATTCTCAAATGTTCATCATGCTCGGTTTCATTCCTCGAATATACCAAAATGTCGTCAATGAAAACCACTACGAACTTATCAAAAACTCATGAAAATCTATTTATCAAGTCCATAAATATAGCAGGAGCATTTGTTAACCCAAATGGCATTACAGTGAACTCGTAGTGACCATAACGCGTTCTAAAGGCAGTCTTAGGTACATCCTTATCAGCTACCCTCAACTGGTGATATCCTGAACGTAAGTCAATCTTCGAGAACACACTAGCTCCGTTCAATTGATCGAATAGGTCTCTATTCTAGGCAAAGGGTACTTGTTCTTAATGGTAACATTATTCAACTCCCTATAGTCGATACATAACCTCATACTCCCATCCTTTTTCTTCACGAACAAAACAGGAGCTCCCCAAGGCGATGCACTGGTCTGATATAACCCTTCTCCAAAAGTTCTTGCAATTGCGTCTTTAACTCACTCATCTCAGGAGGTGCCATTCTATAAGGTGCCTTAGATATAGGTGCAGTTCCAGGAACTAAGTCTATGGTAAATTCAACAGCCCTTGCAGGTGGCATACCTGAAATTTCACTCGGAAATACGTCCATAAACTCATTCACTATTGGGACATCTTCAAGTTTCAACTCGACTTCTTTACTCACATCCTGCACGCTACAGAAAAACAGCTCACACCCCTTTTTCATCAACTTATGCACTTGCAGAGCAGAGATCACCCCAAAGTTCTTAGGTTTCCCAAATCGTCTATATGAGGTCAATTTTCCCGAAGGGTTTCTCAACACTACTTTTTGAACTTCACAATTGATCCTGGCCTTGTAATGACTCAAACAGTTCATCCCAAGAATCACATCTAAATCTCCTAAGTTAAACTCGATTAAATCGGATGGAAAGACACTGCCTCCTATCTTCAAAGGCAGGTTTTTATACAACTTGGCACACCTTATGATTTCTCCAATAGGTATGCTAATAGGCAACTCAATCACTTCAAAATCTACTAAACCCCATTTGAATTTCCTCAATCAAAGCTTGCTCAAATCATTGAGCCTTTAACTCCTCAGTGGCTATTACTTCAAGTGCAAATCTAGACAACGCTATGAACTTGCTATAATACTTAGAGATAGTCATACTTCTCATCCTAAGGTTTATAAACTCTGTTTCCTCATAAAAGCAGGGTAAAACTTTTCTCTTAAAGCAGCAATAAAGGATTCCCAAATAAACTCTTTCATAATACTGAGTCTAGTCTCATTCTCTTTCTACTATAAGTCAGTCTCATCTTTCAGATATAGTATAACTTGACCTACTTTCACACTCTCAGGACAGTTCACAGCCCTAAAAATTTCTTCGAACGCCCTAATCCGACTCTCTAAGAGGATAGGGTCAGCTTACCCCTTAAGGTACGACGGCTTAATCTTAGCTAGTCTCTCAAACATATCCCAGCAAAATCGGGACGCTCAACTCTTTCGAGTCCAAATCTCTGCCAATAGGCGAAAAGCAGAAGCTAAGGCATCATTGTTATTTGACACTCTACTTCGCGACTGAAACATAACTCTACTTTAGGTTCCAGCATAACTTACATGTCCATCTAATAAGGCAACATTTGATTTGATCATTAAAGATCGCATCAACAAACAATTTCTCGCTAGTTTCAACTTGAAATGTTCTCTAATAATCACATAATCGTTCATGTAAAATATATTCACATCAACGTGCAAGTAGAAACAAGCAAGCAAGAATATAATCACATGATGAAAAGAATGATAATAAAAAAAAATATTCCCATCACGTTCCCAGAATAAATTCTTACTCGCTCATGTAAATAAATAATAGATTTCATTCCCCAACCGATAATAAGAATATTCTCTCAATCCAAAATAACCAACTTATTCCTCAACAATATCATAATAAGGAAATTTAACCCATTGTAGTTTGACTACTTTCCAACAACTAATCTTAAGCATAAATAAATATTCATGGAGTTACATATCATTCATCCTTATTTCCTTTATATGGAGTAAACATTTCATCTCCAAAGTCTCCAAAGTCTTCACTATAACAATAATAATAATAGTAACAACAATAACTTGAGTTCCTAGATCTAGTAGATCTTCAAATACTTTTGGATTGATGTCCATTTCATCCATCTCTAAAACACTCACATCGCTCAGATAAAGTCTCCAAATAACATTGTAGATGTCCTTTCAAGTTTGCACTCTAGTATAATCAAACTCTTCATATATCACTAACAGGGATGCCTACTTTTAACACATAATGCATAATGCTCTCTAGGCTAGTGTAACTATAACTTCAAGGCTCATAACATCGAACTTCTCATCATCACTCAATATAATTGGGTTATGATAGCTTCCTACTCTATTAACTTTGCCTGACAATTCTATTAACTTGTCTGGCAGACATTGTTAGAGATCTACAACAAATAAACCTATAATGGTTTAGCACTCTCTCTAACGTGTTCCCACAAATAACAAGGGTAAACAAAAATAAAGGTATGTAAAATATAACACCTTAGCAAGCAAGAAGGATATAACAGTTAGCAGGAAAGAAAACATTCATGCATCGTTAGCAGGGAGGAAAAATAATAATGCACTTATTTGCAGGGAAGAAAATTTATGATGATGCTGAACTAATTTTTTTCAATGCAGGCATATAATATTTTTATCCTATATGCCTTTCCTATACTACCCATTCTCACAATGTCATGTTGTAAACCCTTAAAGGTATGAAAATAATGCAGGCACTTTTTATAATAACATTACTTTTGTGCCTAAATGAATTTTCTAAAAAAAAAATTTCGAACTCAAATACATTCGGAAAAAAAAATTTTACTCGACAAATTTTTTTTTTTTTTTTTTTTTTTTTCGGCTCTAAAAAAAAATTTCCGAAAAACGAAAACGAAAACGAAAGAATTTCGAACTCCTCGACTTTCGGAAAACGAAATTTCCGAACCTAATTTCCGAAAAAAAATTTCGGTTTTAAAAAAAAAAATTTTGATCCTCAAAATATTTGTGTTCATCTTTCGAAATGAAACGTAGGAGCGATACTAAGGTTTCCTTCAAATAATCAATAAGCTAGGTAACTTAAGAAGCTAAAGTCACTTAATAAGCTAGTTAGTTAGGCGCCTATAAGTCTTAAACTAACCTAAAGCTCCGATACCACTTTGTAACACCCCGATAATTCTCTCTTTCTAGAAAATACTTTTAACAAATCTAGAGAATTACCCAGGCATTATCGCCCGTGTGATAACGTTTCGGCTTACTCAGAATTTTGCAGCGGAAAACTTACTAAAACAAAACCAACTTTATTGAACTTATGAAATAAGAGTCAAACAAGGTTTGAACTGAAACACACCAACTCAAAGCTAAAGTCTGGAAATATAAACTCCTAGAAACAACTTAAATACTACTATCACAAAAGCCTCTCCATTCCAGATTCACCAATGTATGCATCTTCGAACCTGTAATGTCAATGCTATATTGACTCTGCTCCCCCGAAGGATCACCACAGGATCAATAGGCAAAGCCATGATCACAAACACAGACAAGCACGTAATCAGCAAAGCTGAGTACTACATATCAGACAAAATAATCCTAAACATGATACTACAAAATAACTTGCAGGAATAAATAATAACATAAGTAAATAATAATCTACAACAATTTTACTGAACTTAACCACAACTTTTTTACTACTTTAATGGAATAGTTATTGGACGAGTTGTCCTGCCAATAAAAATGAAATGGGGGGCGATCCGCATTTCAGAGTGACCTGCGATATCGAGGAACCTTTGAATAAAAAGGGATGGTGATCAACCTTCCTAGAAAAGCTATGGCACGCTCACCATAACCCCAACCCTTATGTCCAACTCTAGACGTGCACCAGTCTAAAGTCTATAACCTATTCTCGTTTCACTTTACGTTGCATTCATTTTAATATTTGTGTTGACACCACAACAACCAAGTAACACACAATTCACAATCACATAATCATAACAAAATTCTTTTTATCTTTGGATTAACAAGTGTTCACAACTTATCAATCAAGACTCCTTTTATTTCCTTTTTATCCTTTGTTGAACCCAGCCAACAGAAATCCGTACCTTTACATAGGTATAATCCATACTTACCAAATAAGATCCACGGTTCTTATAAGATAAATAAATAATCTCCAAGAATCTATGTAACACATGATTCCAACTTACTTAAATTAATCCACTTACGAATTAATACCAAACTGAACTTATTTGCTTGCATCAAACTTCCATACAAACAAGTCATACTCATACATATTCTCAGTTTACATGTAGCACACAGGCAAGTAACATGTAAAGCAATTTCAGTAAATCATATATATGAACAACAAGGTCCTATACATGATACTAATAAATAAAAACATCCCTAAGGCATGTTTCTAAACCATATGCACGTAGACTATGTACGTACCTTTAAATACTAGCCTGTAGGCCACTTTTAAAACGTTAAAAGTCTCCTACGAAAGATTCTCCGCCTAAAAATTAATATAAACTAAAATCAATACTCTTAATTAAAAATACGACAACTTTAAAATATTTAAAATCCCCTTTAAATATATTCAAAAGCTTATTTTAATATCAAAACTTCAATAACTTTTAATTCCTAGCATAGTACTACCATACTAGTAGTTAAAAATCTTAAAACTCCATTAATAAAACTCTTTCTAAAATTCCAGCAACTTTTAAAATCATAAAACCTTCTTTAAACGTATATAAACATGTTTAAAATAATAATCTAAATCAATCTCATAGTATCTAATATGCTACTATGGTTTTATAGTAATTAAAACTCTAAAAATCCATGCTTTAATGATTAAAACTTCAATCTAAAAATAATAACAAATCGAAAATATTAATATTCAATATATAATATATATGAAGTCAATATATAAGAAAACGAGGAAAAGAATCAAAAAGGAAAACGGAGAAAAATAGAGAAATACCGAAATCGCGAGTGAAATATGGCAGCAGAATTGCGAAACTTGCAGAGGCCATAACTGATAGAATAAGAATCGGAATTGAGTGATTCTTGAGCCTAAATTCAATAACTTTTCGAGATCTACAACTTTCAAGAAGAAAGTTTTGGCTAAAAATAAACGGAACTATGAGAAATCTGGCCAATCAGATTCGGGTGAGAGAAAAAACGAGTGAAGGGAAGAAAAGAAAACCATGAGGAGAGAGAATAGAAAGTGGCGAAATTATTGAGTGTGAGGAGAGAGAAAATAATCTTTGTGTGAAATAAAATAATTGGGTATTAGGATATTTACATAAAGGCTAATCCTTTTAGGTTTAGGAAAAGAGATAAGATTTAAAAAAAGATTTGATGATTAATAAGATGATCAACTTAGGACTTTAATCATCAATAGGACTCTTTTCCTTTTTATCCTTTTAGGAGTTTCGATTCCCTTAAACTTCTTTTTAAATAAGTACTTTTAATACTTAAAGCTTTTATTAAGACATGCTTAATTAAAACATTTTCAATTTTATTAAGGTATGAAAATATTTTTAGTTGACTTTTAAAAATAGTCAACCCTTTTTTAAAAGTCAAATCATTTTCCAAACTCATTTGGATTTAAATATAACTACATAAATACTTTAATATATTTATGAAAACCCTTTAAAAATGTGGGGGATTACAATAACATAGAGCCTCTCATTTAAGAGACCTCTAAATTTTCAAATTTTATTGTTTGTTTAAGTCAATTATACTTATATTCATGCTTTAGGTACTCTTTTTTTTTCCCTAAAAAAAAAGTACTCTTTTTTTGTCGTAATTAATATTCCCTCCGTAACGAATTAATTACTAGTAACAATTGAATATTTTACTTCTCACAGGTAATACTAAATATTGCTAGTAATAATTCGTTACGTAGGAAGTATTGGTTATATGGTAATTTCATAGATAATGAACAATTGAATGCCTTGACTCTTAGGGGGCGTTTAGTTGGAAGGTTTCAAGAAAGGGAAAGGGAATTGAGTTCCTTGTTTTCCTTTGTGAGTGTTTGGTTAGTGTGTTTTTTCAAACTCTTTACCCCTTTTTCTTATTAGGATTACCCTCCTTACCCTTAGATTGATTCCCCACCACCCCCAAGGTTTGGGATTACCCCATATCCCTCAACCATAAAATTATTATTATTATTATTATTATTATTATTATTATTATTATTTTTATTTTTATTTTTATTTTTATTTTTATTTTTATTTTTATTTATTTTTTATTTTTATTTTTATTTTTTTTTTATTTTTATTTTTATTTTTTTTTTTATTTTTATTTTTATTTTTATTTTATTTTTATTTTTATTTTTATTTTTATTTTTATTTTTATTTTTATTTTTATTATTTTTTTATTATTATTTTTATAATATTTATTTTTATTATTAATATTTATTACTATTAATATTATTATTATCATTATTATTATTTATTATTATTAATATTACTATTTATTATTTATTATTATTTACTTATTTTTACATTTATGATTATTATTTAATAATAATAATTATTATTATTATTTATTATTATCATATTATTATTATAATTTATTGTTATAATTATTTGTTATTATTGTATTATTATTTATTATTATTATATATATATTATTTTTTTATTTATTTATTATTATTTTAATTTTTATTATAATAATTTTTTTTTTTAATAATTATTATTATTATTATTTATTATTATTATTATTTATTTATTATTATTTAAAAACTATTATTATAAATATTATTATTTTTATTAATATTAATTATTATTATTTATTATTATCTATTATTATGTGTTATTATTATTATTTTAATAATAATAATAATAGTTTTCCATTTCCTTTGATGTTCCTAGCCAAACAACATTTTTAATCAAAGGGAAACCCTTTCCATTCCTCTTGTAACCCTTTCTCATACCCTTTCCCTTTCCTCTTAACGAACCAAACGCCCCCTTAGTCTTCATCATGAAGGCTACGCTACAATTCCTTTTCCCTAAGTTCTCCAGATCCATTTTTTTCATCCTTCGAAATTCTAAAACCGAAATCCTTCACTTATATCCCAAAATTTCATTTATCATGAGTCAAGGGTCCAGAATTGAAAATTTAAACGAGGCCACTATTATGATAGTCTCATCCTTGATTGTATGTTTAGCTTTTATCATCATATTTAGTTAAAAAATTTACTATATTTGCTAGATCTATAACAAAAAATGGATATTAATTTAAATTACAGGTTCTTTTTATTTACAATTCTGCAAGTGTATATCAAATTGATTTATCGTCGTTTCCTTGTTGTTGAAATGTTTTAGTTTGACTTTAAACAAAATTAAATATATAAAGGTTTTAGTTTGGTGATTGTCATGTAAAATTAGAATCCAGTTTTTCTTAGTGACAGAAGATGAGTAATTTGCTCAAGTTAATCTATTATGCTATTGCAACTAGTACAAAATGTGATGTTTCAAAATTAGTATTTTATAATGACATAAAATCTAATCTCACACATTAGTAAATAAAATGATCCCTTGCATTGCCTGGATCAACAACTAGTCTTATAATATATCAAAAGATGTTCTTAACCAAGGAATGGCGCCACGTGGGGCTCTCCCTTAAATTGTTTTACTACACGTGATCCATATACAAAAGAAAAATAATAAATATATATTATGAGGCCGGTCATAATCCCTGTGAGTGACCTATTGATTAATTCACCCCATTGTGCTATACTAGTTTGTATCTTTCCAAAAAAAACAACTAATGTTACATGACTATTTCAAGTTCTCTATTGTAATTACATGTGTGGCATCTACATGATTTAAGTATAATTGATCAGGAATTGGCATATCAAACTCTTGTATTCTTGTGTTCATAGTTCTGTTGCTAACTTTTGATGATGTTTCACTACTTGAGCCACTCCACAAAGATGTCCTAAAAGACTCATGTGCAAGAGGCAATGGCCTAGCTGGTAGCTTTGGTATGTCAATATCCCCTTCCAACATCTTCAAGGCTTGAGCTATAGTAGGCCTAAAAGCCACCATAACATGAGCACAAAGAACACCAACATGTACAAACCTTTCCATGATGCCCTTTGGACCTTCATTCCTTATCGATTCGTCGAAAATCATCTCAACATTTCTTGATCTAATCAAGTTCCATACCAAATCAGTGATTAATGGAGTTGATGAGTTTGTTGTATCCAAAACTTTTCTTCCACTAAGAGTCTCTAAAATCACAATTCCGAAACTATAAACATCACTTTTCTCTGTCAGCTGCCCATACAAAGCATACTCAGGAGCTAAGTACCCATATGTGCCTGCAACTCTAGTAGTAAGATGTGATTGTCCTTCGACATTTTGCTTAGCCATCCCAAAATCCGCCACCCTAGCCCTCATCTCCGAGTCCAAAAGTATGTTGGTAGTCTTAATATCGCGGTGGTAAATAGCCGGCTTAACACCATGGTGCAAGTATGCAAGTCCTTTTGCAACATCAAGGATTATGTTCTTCCTTTGTGGCCAACTTAGCTTCTTTTGATGATCAAATAAGTGATCACTAAGACTACCATTTGGCATGTAGTCATACACAAGATACCTCATTTTACCCTTTATATTATCACTTGCTACACAACATCCTCTAAGAGGAAGAAGATTTCTATGCCTAATTTTGCTTATAATCTCAACCTCATTGCAAAACTCTTCATCCCTCATAGAATCCAATTCCTCTGTGATTTGTTTTATCGCGATTTTAGTCCCATTTCCAAAGATCCCTTGATAGACAATCCCATGGCCACCTTGACCAATGAAGTTTTTACGCGAAAATCCATCTGATGCGCGTTCTAACTCTTCCACACCATACCATATTGTACCTACATTAGGTGTTACTTGGCCTCTAATAGTACTTACAAATGTATTATGGACTTCCCTATCTTTTCTCCTTTGATCCCAAACTCTACATATATATATCAATCCTATGACAATTGTAACACCAATTATAGCCCCAAAAACTCCAAAAACCAACTTAAACAAAGTGTTTTTAGTTAATTTCCCTGAAGATTGATCATAACCATAATGATCTGAAACCAGGGGAAGGCCTAAAATACAAGCAGCTGATCTAGGATCCTCTGGGCCAAACTGATTAACAATCCCAGCAGCATAAAAGATAGTAAAGAAAAAACATTTAGTTGAATTTGGTGCTAAACTTACCAATTGAGAATTAACTTTCATACCAGCATCAAGGCAAGAGCTACATTGTGTTAACCTCCTCATGTCACCTTGGCAAGAAGAGTTTAACTCAGTAGTAAGGCCCGCGTTTTCGCCCCAATCGTTGATGGTTCTTATCCCACCACAATCTGTTGGATGGTTTAGCAGTAGTTCATTTGAGTTGCTTAAACAAGAAGAGACTAATGAAAGGTTGAGCATTGAATGCGAGGCGAGCTCAATTTTGTAGAGGGAGAGGCAAGAGGAGGCTAATTCAGGGGTTGGTAGATAGAAATTTGAGGAGGATTTAAGGTATTTAGCAAGTCCCATGCCTAGTAAACTTCTAAGTGTTTGACAACAAGTTCTTTCTTCTCCGTTTTCGCCGCATTCTTGAGTCTCCCATGGGAATGTTTTAACATAGGTGAAGTCTATTGGACAAGATGATGAATTTGTTGTGGAATTTGCTAAGGTAAAGAAGAAGGAGATGATGAGAAAATATGACAGTAATAACAAGAAGTTTGCCATTTTTGCTTTTGCTTGTGTTACTTGTGTTACTTGTGTAGTTGTGTTTTCTTTCTATCAAAATGATCTGTGTTATGTGAGTCTATGTTAGATGTATGAATTTGATAAAAAGCGGGAATATCAAATTTGGTTGGCTGCCTAACGTTGAAGTCAAAACATCAAATTGAGCACTATAGTTGTATACCAATTGTCTTCTTTCTGCACTTTTTATGTGATGTTGTGCAAAGATAGTTGAAGTTATATTAGTTTAATGAAACTTTACAGAATGTTCAAAAGCTACCATACATATTAATGAGTCTAAAGTTCTAACTTCATGCTTTACAAAGTGTTTATCTGAAGAGTAGATAAAGATATAAACAATGTAAAGGCGTTTTTGTCATGGCAGATTTTGGTGTTCAAAGGAAAGCATTGGTATTGCTTGGTGGCTGTAGAGTTGGTATATTATGCTATTAGGAGAAACTTCTTGGCTAGTACCTGCAGAAAGCAGTAGTGGTTTAGTTACACGAAGATTGGTAGTAAAATGGAGATTATCATCATGAATTATGATTAGGGGCGGAACATCATGGGAACTGGCAGGAGCCGTGGCCCCGACCAAGGCCAACTTTTGAATTTTTCTAAAAATTAAGGTCGAAAGTGTAATTTTTTTTTAAATAAAATAACTTAATTGTAATATTTGGTCTCCTCTAAAAAGACAAATTATAGATTAGTAGTAAAATTGAGATTATCATCATGAGTTATGATAGCACATCCTTGTAGAACCTAGAAAATAATAGAGAACTATTGTATGTACGTCCATCTAGGTAACTAAATAATTTTTCTAGTATTTTTGTGTTTGAAAAATAGAATGATCATGACCAAATTATGAATAACTTTGATCTGAATTTAAAATGATATTGGGTGACTAATGTAATCAACTATCAAGTATTTACCAAACAACTTTATGCAAATCAGTTAATTCAATCAACTAATACAATCAACTATTAGATAACAGCTAATTATACAATCAGCTAGCTATAAGATATTGAAGGTACTTGGCAATTAAGAGCAACTCCAATGGTGAACATTATGGACTTGCTAGCAAATACTCCCTCCGTCCCATAATATAAGTCATGATTCTGTTTTTACGCGGGAATTAAGGTTAAATGGAATCTTGTTTTATTTGAATAAAAAAAATTATTTTTATTGAGAAACACTTACATTGCTTTTTTCTTTTTAACAAAAAAAAAAACTGTCATTTAATGTTGCATGGTTTAATGTGTAGAGGAGTTTAATGAGGTAAAAGATTCCATTTTGTCATTAATAAGGTGCATTGGAAGCTGAAATTATGATGACATTTTGGGAATTAAACTATTTTCATGAGGATATTTTGGGTATAATTATTGATTGAAAATAAAAATAAGACTTATATTTTGGGACACCTTATAAGGAAACAGGACTTATATTATGGGACGGAGGGAGTAAATAAAAAATCAAGCAATTAGCCCAACCATTGGAGTGAGTAGCTGAAATTTCATTTGCTAGCCAATGTAGCTTAACTAAGCCAATTTGTTTGATCTAAAGTTGTGGGCCCATGTGAGAATTTTGGTGAACAATTTCTATAATTTTCTCTAAATAAAAAAACTATCTTACTTCAAGTGGGACCTACTCAAACAATAAGTATATTGGCTAACCATTATGGGAGTTTTGGCTTAAAGTTGAATTAGCTAGAAAAATCTATGTGACACTCTAAGCCAATTTTCATTTTGCTCTACCATTGGAGTTGCTCTTAGATTTGTTTTGGACCACTTTTAGAGTTTTGACTAGTCGAAAACTCTAAAAGGAATGTTTGGTAAAAGAGAGTTTTGGAATAAAATTTTCAAAATGAAAAAGCTCTTAATAGGAGCTTTTTCTTCAGAGAATTAGGTAAAAATATGTTCAATGACTTTTTGCCTCTAATAATAATATTACATATATGTATTAAAATGCCTATTAATGATATTTCACACAAACAAATAACAATACGCTTTTAGCAATCAATTGATTGTTATCAAACACATCTATAAAAAAAATCGTCAAATCAATAGTCAAATCCGGTGAACAAAAAATTAAAACTTTAACTACTAAACTCTAAACTCTATTTACCAAGCACATCCATTAGCTATTACAATCAATTCGTCAAATCAACTAATACAATAAGCTATCAAATACTTCCTCTGTTTCTTTTTACTTGCAACATTTGACTTTCACGCTTGCCAATGCATAATTTCAACCATCAATAAGTTTTGTTACCGATAAATAAAAATTATAAAAAGTATATATTCGGAAAATATACATTCAGACGAATCTAACAAGATCCCACATGAATATGTTTTTCCTTAACTATAAATCACCAAACATAAACTAAGTAGAGTTGGTGAATAGTGTAAAAGTCAAACCGTTGCAAGTAAAAAGAAACGGAGGAAGTAACCGTTAATACAATAAACTACACTATTACAATTTACAATCAGCCATCCACTAATCAATAAATCAACCACCCCATCACCTCCTCGCACCTACATCGACACACGCCATTAGCCACCGCCCACCACCGACGACCAATCCATTGAGAACATGCAGAAACTTCGGCACGTCTTCTCTCTCACTCGTCTTTCTCTCTCTCCTTCACTGCGATGTTATCCATTAATGGCTTCCTTTTCACCGTCTAAACTCCTACCTTCCAAAACCTTCGAGAATCTTCTACCATCATCTTCCCCTGCTTCTTCTTCAATGCGTTCTTTCTACACTCTTCCTCTCTTCGTTTCTAGAACCTTCTCTTCGAATGTTCTCGACGAATCTCAAGCTCCTGCTCCCATCGATTATCGGTATTGTTGCTCTATTTGTTTTTGCTTCATTATGCTGTAATTTGACTGTTTTTAGGGTTTTCTCTTCTCAATCGATCTTGAAAATTCAATTTCTATAGGAAATGTGTTGTAATTGATTCCGGATTTCAAGTGAAATTCGGAACTTCTGATTTAAAGTTTAATTTTGTACAACTCGTAATTTGAATTATTTGTTCCGTGCTGTAGTTCGAACTTCGAAGGTTTAATTTGTAGTGTTTGTTTCTTAATTTGAGAATTGTTGAAACACTAGTTTGAATGTTGGAACTTTTGAGAACTAAATTGATGGAAGTTTTGGATTTTGAAGTGAATTAGTTGTTCGATTTTGGAGTAAGTGAGCTAGTATCTTCATAGCTTGCGCGTTAGTTTTTTTTAGTTTTGTGCAATTGAACTTGCTGCTTGTGTTATCGATGTTCTGGCGTACTATAATAAAGATTATAGTTATCAAATGTATATAACAACGCCGTTGCGAATCATATTACTGAGCTTTGGTGATTTGTAATAGATTGAGCAGCTTTATAACAATCCTGATACTTTTCACTACTCACTTATTCTGTTTGCGTTTGTGATGTGTGTATTATGATGTGACCGTGATAATAATTGATGTGAAAACAGTTCTGTGTTACAGGAAGATGAATTTCATCGACTAGCTGATTCTACCATCCATCATCTTCTTGAGAAACTGGAGGTAATTCTCTACAAAGTGGTATAAGTCGATGTCTTTCCAAACTGTTTTTGCATGCTGATTGTCGTTAAAGAAAGTACCGTCATGGGCGTGGCTGTATGGAGGGTGGGAGAATAAGTTGAATATGGAGGGTGGGGTGTGTGTGTGTGTAGTTTTTAACTGTGACTGTTTCAAAATAGTAGAGTTTGGGTATTTATTATCCGTACATTACGATTGAGAACCCACTATGTGTATAATATACATCATTTGTACCAAACTTGCAACTATAATGATGCTTCAAAAGAAAATTATGCTTTCATTTAGAAATCAGAGATAAGAGTATACACAAGGTGTAAGTTTGTGGCGGGGGGGGGGGGGGGGTGGTGGTGGTGGTTGTTAATTTACGCGTCAACCAGATTTGAGCAGGTTGTTATGCAACTTTGAAGAAGATTGAAATTTTCAGTTATTATGTGAGTGGAGACTGAAAAAGGAAAATCTCAATTATGGAGCCATACATGGGTCTTGGAGCCCTAGGACAAGCCCAAAGAAATGGAAGATTATGAAAGTAAGCTAAACAGACTAGCATGGGGAGTTGGGGATTACCGAAGCTTATTGAATGTGTTACAGTTTATATATATATGTCTCGGCAAGAGATTGTTTGGATATAAATTTTTTTTGCACTCTTTACATGGACCTCTTGCCAAAAGCATCTCAAGAGTCATGTCATCTAAAGCTGCTTTCATCATTTGTCTTTATTATTTGGAAGTTTGATAACTTCCTCTTTGCTAGCAGTTCTGGATAAATCTCTTACACCTCACCTGAGGTATGCACGATGTGAGACAAGAGTCGGCTGGTTGGTAGGCATATTTCTTTGATGATGTTGCAGACCTTTTGTAGCATAGTCTTTTTGAGGTGAGTGGAGAATTATGAAGTTAGTTAATGGCGTCTTGGTTCGTTAGAAGATTTTAGAGGAAAACATGGATATTTTGGAGGGATATGAGGTTATCCTTTGGTGTAGAGAGGCAGCTTGTGACGGGCCAAAAACTCCGGGCTGGTTTTTTTGGCGTCAAAACCCACTATTTCTGGCAGAGCCGAAATTTGACTAAAGATCTTGGTTGTCTAAAGCCCACCTATTTTTCCCAGAATTCGGCTTGGTCGGCCCCTAATGTTGGACCGAAATATATGCCCAAAACTTGGAATTTTTCAGGCCAGGCCTGGTGATCTTTGGAGTTGTGGCTTTTGAAAATTTATGTGCACATTGGGGTTTGGGCCAAAAATTTGGAAAAACATTGTTCTGAGCATGGATTCTCTGTGATCTAGTGGTTTAATTTGCTTCACTTTGGATGTTTGGTTCTTCATCTCTTTATGATATTTTCAGTGAAACAACTGACATTTCTGTAATGTGTTCTGCTATAGATAAGTTTTGTCCTTTGTGTATAAAATACAAATCTCAACTGCACCCAAGGCTTTTCGCTTTAATGTGAGTCACTGGTACGGCTTTTTGCTAGAATATTTTGAGATGATTGCTGCTATCTTGTACAACTATTCCTACAATAGGCTAGGAAATGAATCAAAGGGAGAGGATGTGGGGGAAAAAAAAAAAAGAATATGACAAAAACATTATCTTAAAAGTTGAGGCCAAACCGCCAAACCACTTATCAACAGTTCAACACATGATAGCTAATGTGAGATAATTCAAAATGTTAGTAGATTAATATAATGTTTGATAAGATAGATAGATTGCAAAACATTGCTAGCCAAGGCAAGATCAAAAAAGGCCTTCCATATTGTTTACATAGATTCTGTGGTAGCTGTAATTTGTTCTTTACTTCATTTCCCGGTTAGATTATTGATTGCTCTTCTAGGATGCTCAAATTTGAGTACGAGTGTCCGCCATGGCTACTGATCTGACTTCTGAGTACTGGATGTTGGATGTCTCAAAATCAATTGCTTGGAGGGACGTGGTGGGAGGATCGGAAATTTGGATTTAGACACGATGATTTTTCCCCCTTCTAAATTGGGAGGAATCTTTGCATTTTTATTTATCCTTCTATTTTCCCTTAGGCAGAGGCATGTTACTTTATCTTTTAATGTTTTCCAGAGGTATATGATCTTTCACATAGTCATGAAGATCTTCTGTACTCGAATAGTACGACATATTTGATAAAGACTAGTAATATAAATTTCATAACTCAAAAAAGAAATCGAACTACGTAATATAAGTATGCTTGGAAGATAAGTTTGTAAGAGTGAAAATCATGCCAATATTAACAAATATCCGCAACATGCAATCCAACTTTTTAGATTTTCTGAAAAAACATCAGTGAATCTCCATTTTATGAAGTAATGGATGAAGAAAAAAGTCAGCCAAATATATTTTAAAGATGTGAATATAATTTGAAGAAAATGTGTTTTATCTTAAAAAAATTATCTAGAACCCAATCAATTGATGAACCCTTCTTGTTCTCTTCATTTTAGAGGAAATTTGCAAGTTCTGCGGGACATAAAGAAGGTCCTTGGTTCTACTTGATGCCAATATGTTCCTCTTGATACTTTGGAGTTGTAGAAGAGAGCTCTTTTATTTTTTTAACAAGAGGAAGATGCCAGTTGTAAATACAACGTAACGCCAATGTATGCAACATTGGTGTACTTAAAACGTAGCTTGCTCACAAAACTTAATACTTTTCATGCACTGTTGCTATGGGCCTTTGAAGGGTTTTTCATGTTCTCATGTTAACCATTCAGTTGGTGGGTAAGCTATTGTTCAAGTAAGCTATGGTACTAGTGCATTAATGTTGCAAGCTTTGGCATTTAAGTTGCTTTTACAACCGGTATCCTCTTGTTGTGAAAGAAATTGGAGTTCTTCTCACAAACTCAAATCGTCAAGAAGAACAAATTAGCTTCAAGTAAAACTATCTACAATAACTTACTGATGCTGTCCCATAAAAAAGCAGAATGCAAGAAGGGTCCATTAAGTTATTGGGATATTGGTAAGTTTTAGAATAAAAAATAATATTCCCTCAAAAAACAAATTTAAACACAATCTGACAGAAATTAATTTTACATCTTCAACAAGTATTTGGCCAACTGGATATCCTTTAAATCGTTGTTTTATAAGGTGGAGATTCACTTGTAATTGGATGATTGATGATTCCCATGTTGAGGCTCTTGCAGGTTTTATTTTATTTATTGATGATACGATAGTTGGAGGCATGGTTTATTAATAATGAAGAACAGTTGAACTGAACTGTAAAAGCTTAGGAAGTTGGGTTGCTTGTTGAAGATAGTTTGTAATTTTATCTTTCCAGCTTAATTATGTCATGTAGTTTTATATGTTGTTTCTTCAAGTACAATAAATCTCTATAAGTGAAAGCTAAGATATTTCTAAAAAAAGAAATTCAAAAATAGAGTCTCTGCTTAAGGAAGCCAAAAGGAGAATAAAATACTGAAAATAAAAAAATAATATTGCCGAGTCTAAATCGTAATTTATGATCCTTCTAAAACGTGTCCCCAAGTCCTCGGTTTTTGAATTTTTCCAAGATAGATCTGTATTTGTGCTAGATACTTGTACAGAAGTTTGAACATCCTAGTGCTGGTTTGGTTGACACGAGTGAAATTCATAGGAATTGGAAAATGGATAAGTTGTTTGGTTAACAGAAAAATGGCAAAAAACGGGGGAAAACTTCTTAGCAATTTCAACTTCCCACAAAATGGAGGAAGTTGCTTATCAAGGGTCCCATAGGTAAGTAAAAATTTGCATAGGAATATATTTCTACCATTGTCAACCAAACACATTTATCAAATTCCCATGTGCTCCCTTCGTCCCTCAATAGAGTTTCTATTTCTAATTTTGACACTATTTATTAGTAAATAAAATCTTCCAAATCTTTTTCCAATATATAGGAAAAAACATAGTCATGTGGGGTTTTGTTTGATTCGTCTCATTATGTACGTTACAAAAATCAAACTCTTATAAGTTTTACTAATATGTAGTTCAAGATATTAATGATACCAAATGTGCATTGGCAAATGTGAAATGTAGAAATAGGAAGTCTATTGGGGGACAAAGGAGTAATTAGTTACAGAAATTATTTCCTACGAATTGGGATTTCAAGGGAATTTTGACTTGACGAACCAATTCAACCAAATAACCACCTATATATTTATGTCGTATGTACCTGCATCCTAGCATATATGATGTCCAACTCGTAGATACCTTGGACGAATTGCTATTTGACAGGTCAAAACGTCAAATGACTCTCTTTTTTTTTTTAAGCAGATTGAGATGATCCAACCGAGGGTGTTAATTCATTTCCTATGTGGCCCTTGTTAAATCTTTATTTATTTGTGGTGATTACTGTCTTTTCCTTGCTGCTGGTTTCATTTTGTTCTATGATGGCTGCAATTACAAAAAATTATTGAGTTTCAACGATCAAAGCATATTATGAGGATTGAGGTTGCTCTTTGGATAGAGAGCCTGCACGTGCTTAGTGTACTCGCCAGGACAAAATCTACATAAGGTTCTGCAAAATTTTCTTAGAGATGCTGATTGTTTTGGCGAAAGTTTTGGAAGTGAGAGTTGTGTTTAAGTGAGTTTTGTTGGGTTCCCTGTAAAAAATATGATCACACTTCCACAGTTGGTGGAATTGATATTCTTTTCTGTTAATGTAGAAGATCCTATCGTTTACTCTATTGACTGTGTAATTGCTCATGACCTTGTCTTTCCTGTGTTTACTCTCATATTCCCTTACGCACAAGGCCCCCCTTATGATCCTATTTACTTCATGGCTTTTTTTGTGTATCTGCATGGTTGCTTTTTGCGTAAGCTCTGGTTTACCGAATTCTGAGGGCTGTGTGCAGTGTATTATTCTAATGTATATGGAATTTTTATTGGTTTTTAGCTTATATCTACAAGTTTAAGATGTATCTGGCTATATTTGGTTATGACATACCTTTCACTCTTGGCAGGAATATGGTGATACTGTTGAGGTTGATGGATTTGACGTAGATTATGGGGTAAGCGACGTTTTTCCCCAAGACATTGTGTCTTTAATTTTGCTTTGTACAAGTCAGGATGCATACATCTCCCATACTTTATGGGTCTTAACAAAAAGTGTTATTCTAGAATGAGGTTTTGACCTTGAAGCTTGGGGAGTTGGGCACTTATGTGGTGAATAAACAGACGCCAAACAGACAGATCTGGTTGTCTTCTCCAGTAAGGTAATTCATGAAAACTTTCAGTGCTTGCATATTTATATTCCCTTTGTTTTAATATATAAGACCATTTAACTACTTTTTATGCGTACTAAGAATTTAGTTAACTTCACAAAAATTATACTGATGATATATTGATATGTGAAATAACCTGTATTTTACTTTTAAGCTGTATCATTATCGTGGAATGACTTATATGGTTATATTGAGACAAAAACTTCCGGCTTAAATGCCTATACTGTGTTTTTTATGACAAACATTGTACTTTTGTTCAATTAATTGTTGTTGTTTTTGTGTGGTAGTTTATCCATGCTGTGTCTTTCGTCTACATTTTCGTCGTATTCTGTACGATTTTTGGCTCAGTAGGTGATTTTGCAACTTAAATGCCTAACATGATAGGTTCTTTGTCCTGCCTGTGATTTACTTTTTAACTTTTTTTTTTAATTGAGTGTACCCAATTCCTAGTTTTACTGTTAGAACTTTGTGATCTGACCTTTGAGATTTTGCTGAGTCTGTTTTGCTTTCTTAATGTTCATTTTTTAACATTTTGTTTTTATTTTTTCAGTTTTTGGTTTTGTTGTTTTAACTTTAACGCATGGGTCTCTTCTATAGTTCTATATATATTTTTCTGCTTCTCTAAGCTGATTAAGGTTGGTTCTGCAATTATCTGGGCCTTCCAGATTTTATGCTGTTGTGAATTGTGATAGTCTAGTGCAAGATAAACCTGAAACATTGATGTTGCCTTATAATAGCAGTAAATACTTTGTCAGAAGGGAGTTGGTGGTCACAAAGGTGCTTGCGTGAGTTTAATATTGTTTTAAAACCAATGAAATTTTGATTTTGGGGGGGTGGAGGAACTGGGTTAGAGACCGTAGCCTTACTTGTGCCTGAATGCAGCCTTTGCTGGTTCTTTCTGTGAAATAGGTATGAAATTTGAAATTTGAAATTTGGGGTTTTAGATCGGAAGTTATTTTTTCTCCTGACCAAAATCTACAGCTGGTGGAGTAATGTTGGCTTTTTCAGCAAAAAAATGGGTTAAATATGTTAGTGATGAAATTTCTATTTTAGCTTCTGTTCCATATAACCCATATTTGCATCATCAAGCTGAGGTACATATTTAGCTAGGAGTTGGGTGACAAAATGCTTGATCAACAATGTGCAACTAGAGCTGGCCATGGGATGGGCTGGCATGAGGGCCAGATGGGTTGTGAGCTCTGCATGAATATCATTTTCGAAATTGCTCCTGAGCTTGGCCGTCTAGCCTGTATGTCATCCCTTCCATTTATAACCCAAAAATGGTAAAAATCATGAGGGAATCCTCCAATACATGGGCATCTCTTTTGAAAAGTAGGCACAAATTTCACTTAACCTGTGCGCAGCCTGTAGCACATAAATCCCACTGGCCTGAGCGCAATTTTGAATTACTTTCAGTCTTTTATTATCAAGCTAAAGTAAAAGGTAGAACAATCACAATCTTACTGGAAATGAGACTCAAATTATGATTAACTAACACCACTACTGATAAAAACTCAAGTGTGACATCACTGGAGTGCTTGCCATTAAATCTTGGCAGTGGCCCTCAATATGGACCCACTCATGTCCATAAGTGAGTGTCCGGACTTCTGGAGTGATGGCAGTTAGTATAAGCAGATGAGTAGGCATGAAAATGATAGTGATGAGGCTACAATACTTGGTGGGAATGGCCGTCAGATTCATATTTGATGAATCTATGTCAACTGCTTACCCTAATTTTTTGTAATATGAAATGTATTGTTTCGGAAGGGAGGGGAAGAAAATGCAAATTGATGGGAAGTAGTACCCCAAAGGCCAAAACATTGAAATTCGAATTTCCACAGTCCTACAGAAAAGAAATGAAAAAAAGGATCTTTTTGGTGGAAATTTCTGTTGCACCTTGAACTCATCTTACCATGCCGATAATGGCCATGTTCAGTTGTTTTGTAATTAGAGGTTAAGTGTTAGCTATTAGCTATAGATCCAGAAGTGTTTGGAAAATAAGCTGACTTTTTTTAAGTTAGGTGAATTGATCAAGAAGGGCTTTGGATTAATCTATTGGTGGGGGATTGTTTTAGAATGCTCGGTGAAGGTTAGTAAGTGTAACCAGCTTCAGGATAGAATAGTCATTTTACCACTACATTCATAAATATCTCCTTCTAAAAAGCTTCTACCAAGAGGTTTTTCAAAATTAGCCTTTTGGGCTCAAACCTCTTTTATAACCCTCTTTCAACTATACATTCCCATCAGAGGTTCGGACTAGTCAAACCTCTCCTTTTACCTCAACCCTCTCAATTAATCTGTATTAGCTCTAATGCCCTTATAAGGGACAATTAATCTCTCTATCCACGCAATTACATCTTTGGCATTTATTTCTCAATTGAAGCAGCTCCTTGCTCACTCATCTTTATAGTTATTGAATTCGTATTTGTAGCCTGATGACTGATGCTTATGAGTTATGGCCATATTGAGCAGTCAGTGTGTGCCATGGGAAAGCAGTTTCTCGTACTTCACAATATTCTCTGCTCTTATATGTGCTATAGGAGAATGAGCATTGTTCTTTCGTTACTTTATTTTGGTCTGTTCCAAGCTAGGTGCCTCAACTGTGTTCAAACTGTTTTTTAGTGTCAATCCCACATTCCCACTCATTTTGCGATGTCCTAAATAAGTTATCGCATTTCTGAAGATGATAGCGGAACATGATTGGCCTCCCCACAGCAAGAAGGAAAATTTGGTAAAAGTGGTTTAAAAATTAGTTTCATGTATCGATGTATATTTTCTTTTTCTGTATAAATGTTGCTCTTACTCCTAATCGTCACGAGAAGCCTTGGTCTATGATTTTAGTGTTCACACGACGATTGGGGCTTCATTCTTTGGTTTCACATGAATACTAATTATGTTTGTTGTTCTGACTTCTTATCATAGCAAAGTGTCCTCACTTTCTTCCTCTGATCAAGCCTTCTGTATATTGTGTTTCTGATGCAGTGGTCCTTCAAGATTTGACTGGGATCCTGCTTCTCAAGCTTGGATTTACCGTCGAAATAAAGCAACTTTGTCAGGGATTCTAGAGAGTGAGCTGGAGCAGCTGTTTGGTAAATCTGTCAACCTCTTTTAATCTCTTACATGTATGGAAGGAAACCCCCCTTCCCTACCCTTTCTTTTTATCTTTTCTAATTGCTTATTATTTTAAAATTCTGTTTTTTTTTTGGGTAGTACAATTAAATAATTGTTACAAGTGGTTGAGTTTCCAGGTAGTCATTTTATAGTTGCCATTTTCTGTACGTGGTCTGTAACTTGTGTGTTGGATTCAAATGAAAGTGGCTGTTAGTAGGAAGGTTGTTTTTATTACTACAGTGGCTTTTCTAAGTTCACCTGCCTAAGACTAAGAGGAGCATTATTTAACTGTGCTCTCACATAGGGCTGTCTATTAATCATTTTTGGGAGCGTCAAATGTTTCTTTTTAGCCCACCGAGCACCTTTCTTAATTAGTTTGGCTTTGAAAAGAAGTGACAAAACAAGGCAGGACATCCTACACAAGCTGATCCATGATGGGTATACGTATTGCACACCCACCCGTACTTGAGTTTATGTGAAGTTGTGTTATATGTGAAGTTGTGTTATACGTGCTCGGGTCACTTGCTTAGATGTGCGAAAGGCACATATCATGTATCTCCTCTGTTTTTTAATAATCTACACTTGACTTTTGGACCGTTTCCTTACACACTTTTGAATACCATTCTTGGATGTGGCTCTTCACATCTTTTGTCCAATCAAACTCCAAGGCCCCAAGTGATAAGCTTTGTAATTAAATTTTCTTCTCTCATACTTTTGCTCCCCGTCTTTCATGTTTTTTCTTTCCATCTTTTCTACTTTTTACTTTTTCCATGATTATGGTGAAAACAAAATGCGTAGATTATTCAAGAACGGAGGTAGTATGGTTTAGATGTGGGAAGGCGGAAGTCACATATTGTGCGTTGGGGATACCGTAAACGTACTGGGAGCTGATAGGAAAGGTTATCTTTTTCATCAAGAGGGAGGTTGATGGAAGTTATCATTAGGCTCACGCTAACCATTTCATTGGAAGTTTGAAGTTGAGGTTGGATACAATTGAAAGCTATGGTGATGACGTGGGTAAAACAAGTTCACTTATCATATTCATAGTAATTGTTGCATGTAGTGTACTCAACCTATTGGAATAAATAGAATGTCATAGTCTATTTCTTTTAATTGGTTATGACATCAGGCAATAATGACCGAAGTTTACTGTTTGTATTCTAGCTGTTAGTGAGCGACGAAGAGTATCTCCAACCAAATGGTTTTTCCCACCACAAGGAATCTTCAGGTCCACCCTGATACTTGGAATCTCTATATGGTTTGGCTGCTCTCTCACGGCAACTCCATGTGCTACAAGATTGTAGTGATGGCACGGGGCTGGACCTGAGAACGGCATGACCCATCATATAAAGCACGGCACAGTGCTAGCCACTAACATAAGACTGATGCGGCGAGTCCGAGTCGTATTTTTGGATGGGAAAGCAAGCCATGAGGCACAAAGTTACAGCATAAAAAAGCACAGTTAAGTGATGATTGTATACCTATATAACCTATGCATGAAGGCATGTCTCATGGGCCTTTGCTTCGGGTTTCACCTGGAATGGCATGGCATGGATGCTGTAGACGAGGGTTATAATTTTGTTAGGATTACCGTTCTTCCCTAAGGTATGAGGTCAGAGGTGATAGATTCTTTGTGATGACATAATATCAGGAAGTCTCCCTCATAGTATGACATGCTTTGATCATTTAGTTGGATTTTAGAGGATGCGTCTAATGCAATATAACAATGAGGAAGAAATTCACTTGAGATTAATACTCAAGTTTGACAAATAAGGCTACAATTTAATTGTCTCAACTAGTTATTAGGGTCGGGCTATGCCCTGGGTAAGAATAAATTTCATTTATTAATATAATACTTTATGATAATAACATTAAATACAACTTAGTCTAGTGGTTAAGACTTTAGTATGTTTAATTGAGGTCTCGGGATCGAACCCTTATACTACATAATTTCTAAAAAATTTTATTGTACATGGATTACATGAACTAAAACTCCCTATGCAAAGTGCCATGTGGCACAGTTTCTTGTTTATGCACGCCTTTTAATATATTTGTATAGATTATATAACTTAATCTGTTCTCAATTAATTGTTGTGTTAGATCAATCAAGAAATTGGTTTAATAACAGAGATAGCTATATTACTTGAATCCGAAGAGAGAGTTTAGGAGATAGATAATTAGTGGAGACAATGGTGGATGCAGGATTTTAGTTTCGGGGTGTCATTGGTAGGTTTTGAGACTAGTAATTCGGGGATACCGGTATAAATTTTAACTTTTTTTTTTCCAATGGCTCATGTGGAATTGATAAAGCTTTCAATTGATTTGGGGTGTCAAGATGTAGGTCCTCCACTGAGTGGTAAGAGATTGATATCAGATGGGTGGAAGATAACAAGACAGTTATTTAAGGGATGAGCAAAACGTTATTATATCGGACAATTAGCTAAAGATGAAAGGAGTAACATATGGGGTGTTCGGCACAAGTTTTTTTAAGTAACTTTAGTGTCTTAAATAGGTCAAAACAACTAATTAAAAAAATTACTAGTATTTGATAAGTTAGTGGTGTAAGTAGCTTTTAGTGTTACAAGTAGTGTTTTAGTAGTGTTTGTGAAAAGCTACAATTTGTTGCTTTTGTGGTAGCGTTTAGTGGTGCATAAATTATATACTTCCTCCGTTTTTTATTAGATGTTACACTTTTCAAATCACGGATTTCTAGGTAATTTTTGGAGAGGAGAGAGATAGAGAGAATGAAAAACAAAAGGGTCACATGTGAACATGTGATAGGAGAGAGATAGAGAGAAGTTATTACCCAAAATAAAAGTGTAACATCTAATTTAAAACTTCCTAAAATAGAAAGTGTAACATCTAAAAAAAAACGGAGGAAGTATTAAAGTTTTTTTTTAAGTTTTTAATTAATTATTTGTAAATAGCTATTTTGAGTTTTGACAGCTTCTTTTACCGAATATCAATATTTTATATTGCTATTTGAACAACTAATAGCTAACAATTACACACCAACTACTAATAGGTATAAGCGTAGTTAACAATTACTCTAACGACTAAAAGCTATTATTACAGCTATTGTTGCCGAACACGCCCATAAAAAGTGCCTTTTACAGCTTCAATATAACTCTTCATTTACGCAAGTGGTTAACATTGAAAGCTAATTTATATGGACTTCAACTCTTCAAGTTGTGATAAGAAAACAATAATAGTACGCCACCTTAAATGATGGAAAAGTCTCCCTAAATGTCACAATTGATTGTTGTTATAAAGTTTGCATCAAATTACTTTGCAAATAATTTATTCCTCCTTGGTTTGTTTTTTTAAGTGCAACACCTTGACTTTTGCTAGAGGTGATCATGGATCGGACCGCGGCAAAAAAAATTGCCCATTGGTCGGGCTAAAACTTGGGCCAAATTTTTGTTCCTAAAGCCCCCTATTTCGGACCAAAATTAACAGGCTTTTCAGGCAAAAATAGACTAAAAAGTCGTTTTTGGCTTGTCCAAAACCCGCCCAAAGCCAAAAAAAATTCGGGCAGGGCCGATCTCGACCGTGGGCCGAAAAATTATGCCAAAACCTGGTCCAAATTCGGGCCGAGCCCATGGGCCGGGCCAAAATGATCAGCTCTAACTTTTGTACTATTCAGACACTCCACTTTAAACATATTCTTTTACTAGTATATAAAAGCAAAAATGAGCATATAAACTGTTGTTGGATTTCATAATATCGACTTTTTATAATTTTTATTAGTACATAATTAGGGATATAAAGTTGGCAATCGCAAAAGTCAAACTGTTGGACTTATCTCTATTACATAAGGGAAGGGGGGAGCAACGGTGTCCTTTTTTGAACCGACTATTTTGCCCCCCTTTCCTTTCTAAATTACAAAATACTTGCTTGATTAGCTTCTACTTGATTAGCTTATATGAGGAAAATTAAAGTTTCCTCTTATTATAACTTTATAGAAATAAAATACCTGCTTGATTAGCTTCTACTTTCACTGATCAACAAATATGTTTCATGTTATTATCATTGACGACTACACATACATAGCTTTTTATGCACGCGATGCGTGCGATGACATTTTTAGGCCTAATTATTATCTAAGTAGTAAACAAAAAGAAAATGCAAGTTAGTATTTAAGTTCACCTCCATTTTGTAGAAATAAGATTCTTTGAACTACAATCAAATATATTTAAAAACACTTTAATAAATAAGTATAAATAATGAACAAATAACGGTATTTTATTTCTATAAAATGCTTTGCAAAAACCATTTCATGCGAAATCAGATTGTGTATGAAAAATTTGAAATTTCATTTCACCTATAATTGAAAATCAAAGTGTTCAAATTTAGAAAAGGAGAAAAATTAAAAATGACCATTTCATGCAAAATCAGATTGTGTATGAAAAACTTAAATTTCCTTTCAAATATAATTGAAACTCAAAGTGTGAACATTTAGAAAAGGAGAAAAAATTAAAATGATGAAAATTCTTAAATATCTGTGAAATCAGAATTTAGAAGTTAGACAAGGAAAAAAAACTAAAATTGTATTATACTTTTCGGTTACAATTTTGGGATCATAGAGAAATTACTGAAATCCATATAAAAAACTATTATAAATTACAAAAATGAATAAAACCAAAAAAAAAGAACATGACGATATTTGTAAAGAACATCATACTGATTATAAAAGAACATGCGCATATAAGACTTGAGAAACAAAAAACTATTCAAAATCACAAAAATGAATGACAACATAAAAAGAACATGGAAGAATCTTATTCACAAAATAGAGGTGAACTTACATACTAACTTGCATTTTCAGTTTGTTTACTACTTAGTATTAGGCCTAAAAATATCATCGCACGCATCGCGTGCACAAAAGACTAGTAAGCCAATAAGCCAACTTTGAATGTCAACCTAACATATTTTAAATGCTCTTTGTCATATTACTGTTTTAAAAATTTAATATTAGTATTGAGTATGATTATTTTACATATTTTTATAACTTGAAGTACATATAGCATAGATTTAAATCTAGTAGTGAATAACTAAATATTGCTAGTGGTACTAGAGACTAGAGAGCCAACAACTTTTTGCCAAAAAAAAAAACAAGGTAGGAAGTTCTTGCACATCACAAGAGATCAATCGTAGACTTTTTGACGATTCCTTAATACTACATGTCGCTATATCACAGCTAAATAGTACTACAACTTACAAGGCTGAGGAAGCATATTATTTTGCTGTTGATGTGGGATATTCTTTCCTTGGATTCCTAGTGGCTTACGTGAGTGGTTGATAATGACACAAAAATATGTCATTGTTGGATTCCAAACTGTAACATGGAGTGAAAGAGTATCAAAACCTTCCACATCAAAGCAAAGAATCTATAAGATTCCATGATTTTTTTTTTTGTTCATATAACGAGTTAACTATTTTCTCCGTTTCTTCTTAATTTACCCACTTTTTATAAAAAAAATATGTTTCTTTTAATTTACACGTTATTTATCTATTTTTGATAATATGTTCCATGTATTTTTTTCTTTTTTATTCATGTGGTTCACTTTTTAATATAATGATCTAAGCTTAAAATTTCTCTTTTCTTATTTTAACACTACTCTTACATGTATGTGATGCATGCAAAGAAATATTAACATCAATATTGACATTAAAAAGCGGTTGAGGCACTAATATAATTTTATTATAGTTTAATTGGATGATATATGCTAATCTCTTTAACATAAGTATAATTTATTGCATGACATCATATTGAGAAATTGGATGGTATAAACCTATTATTTTAGTATATTTGAATTGCTAACATATTTTTAAATAATATATTTAATAAGCATGACATATTTCTGCATAAAATAAAATGATGAGATGGATTATTCCAACTAATACAAACAACTACTACAAGACCTTTAAATAAATAAAATGATAAGTTGTCCTTATCAACACATTAGACAATCACAAAAGGCAAAATATAAAAAATGAGACTATCTTCTTTTTTTTTTGGGTAAGTTTATGGATTGTTAATGTATGTAATTGTAATTGGTAGTTTAGGTAGAAAGAAACTTTCTAAGTTCTTATTTTTAATTGATTGGAATTGCTTTGGTTATATCAGTTTAATTTTTAATCGAAAATATCTCTTTTTAAGCATATTTTCTTGGAAAAGTTTTTTTTTTTCATACATTACATCTTAGTATAAGCTAGATAATGTAAATCAAGAAGAAATTGAAATATTTTATGATTAACGTTTTTTTATAAGTGAAGGGCAAAAAAATAATTTTATAGGGGACATCGTAACTCATCCCTTATATAATAAAGAAAATTATGCACAAACTTTGGCCTTATATTTTCTATTTTATTTTACTTAAAATAATAAATATTTCATTTATTTTAGAACATATTTTTGGATTCATCACTGTTGATATGTCCTCTCTATATCACAACTCCCAGCTAAAAACATGGCAAAGGAATAGCAATATCAATGGCTTTCACTTTCGGTCTTTGTTAAGTATCTCCTGTTCTCCCCAGTTTATTTTCAGTTCAATTCAGTTTAGTTCAGTTCATTCTTGGACAATACTCCCTCTGTTTTTTTTTATCTTTCTCACTTAGAATCTTGAAACTATTCATGCATAGAGAGAATCTTCTCAAATGTTCTCAATTTATAAGAAAAAACATAGTCATGTGGGGTCTTGTTTGATTCGTCTCAATTAGTACTTTATTAATATTTAATCGTTATAATTTTTACTAATATATAATGAAAGATATTTAAGTTTTAAAATATGCATTGGAAGACGCGCACAGAAAAGTAGGAATGATAAAAAAAAACAGAGGGAGTACTTTTACTCTCATATATATCATTATTCATTTTAATTTAATTCAATTTAGCTATTTTATACCGAAGAGAACATGTTCTAAAAGCAAACCATTAGACCCTAGTTTTTTATGCATGTGGTTGATAGTGTGCCAAATATGTCACTCATCAATAATTGGATTCCAATCTACAGAGTGTAAAAGTATCAAACCTTCCACATCAAATAAAGAATATGCAAGATTCTTTTCATATACTACTAATATACCTGTTTTAATACACGAAAACCTACGAGTAATTATATTATTGCGTAGTTCCAGCAAGGAAATGTTGTAGTTCTCATAAGATAAAATTGATAGTTTATTCAATTTAAAAACTTAGGTCAATCTCATTTTGTTTCTATATTTAAATCTAATTATTTGCCACAAAATTTTCACCACTAGTCAAAATTTCTTGTTACTTAGACCTGTGAGGCTGTGACTTTTTGATTGTCATATTTCATACTCCCTCCGTTTCATATTAATTGTTACACTTTAATATTTTACACTATTCGCAAATTTCACTTTGACCATCATTTGTGATTTATACACGATAAATATATAGTCATGCATGATCTTGTTAGATTCATTATAACATGTATTTCTTTGATATGTACTTTTTATAATTTTTACAAATACAAAACTAAAGAAATATATTCTCAAAGTTTTGCATTGACATACGTGAAAAATGTAAATTTGTAGATTAAAATGAAACGGAGAGAGTATGTGAGTGTTTGACTGATGTTAGACTCAGAGAAGTATCCAATTCTCCATAGGATATTGCATTTTCGTAATCTTAGTTTATGGTATTTTGGCTAAGTTTGGCCATACATTTCAAGCAACTTAAAAGATAAGATGTTGAAACTTTCGAGGTACTTAAATTATTAGGAGTATTTGGCATATGAAATGAAATACTGACTAAAATATAAAGTGGTTAAAGTGACTTAAATCAAGTGACTGGATTTTATTTTATCCGTTATTTTCTATCTAATCTAACATTATTATGTGTACGAGTGTACGACTGTACCTAGAATAAAAAAAAAATCCACAGTACAACCATAGCGGAATTAAAAATTCTAACTTTGACCTAAATGATTTACCAATCAAACACCCAACTTAATTTGGGGGTCAAACATCTGCATCATAACCAAAGATGATCAATGATAGAAATCAAAGTATTTTCAAAACCAAGTAACCAATAATCAGTGTTGTGTTCGGATTAAGTTAAAGGGGTTGTGAAGTTTAGGAGAGAGGAAGAAGATAGAGAAGAGGGGTTGAAAAAGGATCGGTGATAGACATAAGCACGAATAGAGATGAAGAAGATGATGGGAGGAGAGATAAAGGCATATAGGTGGAAGGAGAGAGAAAATTGAAGGTTTATGATGTCACTAATGGGAGGATGGTGGGAGAATAGATGAAGAAGATAGAGAGGAGAGATAGAGAAAATTTAAAGACTTCAGAGTTCCGTACTTAGTAAGGATATATTAAGCACAAAGTCAAAGTTAAGGGGTATATGAGGAATTTTTCAAATGTTATGGACAATTTGAAAATTATGTCAAACTTCATGGTTACTTGAAGAAATTTCCCTTTATTTTTATCATGAAAAATCCAAGTCGAAGGAGATGGTGATGATAATTGCCGACAAGTGTCTTAATAAAGGATGGTTGCATAAATCTCTTTCATTGGATTTACTATGAACTCCATTAGATAAATTTTTGGTCTACTATTTATAAGCCACTTAATTATATGGTTATATTATGATGAATGAATAATATCTTTAGTTTTACACTTTTTAATACACAACTTTGATTATGATATTTGTCTTTAATTAATAGTTTCATCAAAAAGTTCATATTTTGAAAATGTTCATTCACATAAATCTAACAACATTTGGTTAATAATATAATATTTGTTTTTATATGGTAAGTGTTAGACTATAGTAGATAAAAAGTATAAAATCAAAATGATGTAATAGAAAAAAATGAGCATAAGGTATAAAATGACATGAATAAACTCAATTTTTACCCGTCTTCTCAAAATAATTCCACCTCTAAATTATTTTAGAGTAATTCTAACTTTAAGGAGTACCTTTTCATAATAATCCGAACTATTAATTTTCAATACACTATACCTAAAATGGATCAGTAAACGCAAGAAAAAAGATAGATTGGCTTATCTTGAGAAGGTTTCGTCAAATAGTTGAATAATTCAAAGTTGGGATTATTTTGATAAGACGGATGAAAGTTGAGATTATTCATGTCTATTTTTTCAATTTATAATAGTACTAAGTTATTATCGCAAGTAACAATTAAATTGGAAAGGTAAAAAGTATATGATTTGAACCATATTGCAAATAAATTTATTGATTAATACTCGTGATTAGTATGGTTACTTCTTTTTGATGTCAATTTACCTTTTATTTTTTTGGTAAGGAGAATCATATTGTAAAAGGGGATAAATCGGGGATGTTTCTTATGAAGGGTGAAAATTAAACTCCTGTAAAAAAAAAGGGTGTTACAATAACCGGTCAAACCTTGATATATTATATATTTTTTAATCCATCATCTTATTCATGTTTTTGCTCAAACAGTGTCATACTCATACAATCATTTTGACATTTTTCCTCTATATATACTAGTCAGCCACTACACTTTCCTCCATCCAATGACAAAAAAAATTATGTGTCATCTCAAAAACTAAGCAAGGGAATAGAGCTACAAAAAAACCATCTTCATAGATCCAACAAATAATTTGATATAGAAAATGGAAGGAAGAAAATCCCTTCGTTTCTTATGTGCATCGCTAGGAGTTGTACTTCTTTTCATTTTTATATTCAACAGCAACTCAAACCTTTTATTTTTTGGTAACTTCAAAACTATTAATGATGCACATAAGGAGCTACTTAAGCTCTACCATCATAACCACGACCACAACCACGACCACATAACTGATATCCCGTGTCATCCCTTGGACCCACTCACGGTCCAAGAGATGAACCGGGTGCAGGCAATCTTGTCCACCCACTTGTTATTCGTGTCAGCTAAGGCTTACGCGCTCCACTCAGTGGTCTTGGAGGAGCCACTAAAGCCACGTGTCATGAGGTGGATGGAGGGAAATCCGCTACCACCAAGAAAGGCATCTGTCATCGCACGTGTGGATGGTGTGTCGCACGTGTTCAGCGTTGACTTGGGGACAGGTCAGGTGAACCGGGTTGATACGGGCCCGTTATCCGGGTACCCGATGATGACTATTGAGGATACGAACATGACCAAGTATACTCAACTAGTGGGTTCTCAGTTGAACCGGACCATTTTGGAGCGTGGAGTTGATTTGGCAGACTTGGCTTGTGTTCCCTTGTCTACAGGCATGCGTAACAAGTTTATGTTTCTCTTTATATGACTTCACGTAACTCATTTTTTAGTGTTTTTATAGTGGGTGATATTGTTATTTTTTGCATTGCTAATACTTCTTTTTATTATTCTATTGCAGGTAAATATCACTGATGAACGACCCAGATTTTATTTTTTGCAATATTAATTCTTTTTTTTTCCTAATTTTTGTGTATTTGTTTTGTAACTATTTAACGACAACGTTTAGAGATTTTGGTATTGATATTTAACATTTTAATTAATACTCTTTTTCTAAAAAAAACTTTTAATAGAGTACTTTGATTTTTAGTGATAATTTGATTGCCTAAGATTTTGTAAATCAAAGAACATATCTTCGGACTTTAATTTGGACACGCATAAATAAATAAAAAACGAGGCATGTAACATACTAACATATACTATTGTTTTGATGTGATACATTATTGTTTATATGTGATTGATCGGGCTTGATTTTCTTTGTAAGGAAAATATTAAGATAAAAAAACTATAAATTAAAGTGAGATTTTCAAGAACTATTACTCGTACTTTGTTTATTTGCTATATTGTTACTTTGAGAATGAAGCCACTAACTTTGACGGATTATTATGATTTTTCGATAAGTAAAAATATAATCATATGTGTTCTTATTAGATTTGTCTTGATGTGTAAATTCATAATATCACATTTTTATAATTTTTACTTAAACAATATAAGAGATATCGAGGGTTAAATAACGTATTGAAAACCGTGCAACAACAACTAACGTAGCAAATAAAAAAAAGCGGAGGGAGTATATCATTTTCTTATAAATTAATTACTCTTATATGCAGGTCAAAAAAGAGTTTTAAATCAAATAAAGGTGTATTCACCTTGTTTGATAATCAATATCTTAAGACAAATTTTAACATAATTCGGGACATTTTATCAATTTTTAAAATCCTAACATGATATAAATTTTTCTAACTGAACAATAAACTACCTTGTTCGCTAAAAAATAATTCCTCAATTTTTTTTAAATACAACACTTTGACTTTTATACTATACATCTACATCATTTTGATCGTATTTTTTGTTGATACATAAAAACAAAAATAATCATGTAAAATGTTCTTGGATTTTGGTTCAATGAATATTTTCATAATATCAACTTTTTATAATTTTTACAAATACATAATTAGAGATATTAATGGTTAAAGTTATATATTGACATACATTGACAAACGTAAAAGTCAAATTATTTACATTTATTTAGAAACAGAGGTTTCAGCATATGACATCACTACAAGTCATAGACAATACTTACAGCAAACAAAATATTTTTGAAATCCTTGGGAATTTGAAGGGAAGACAATCAAATAATGAACAAACAAACTCATACGACATAAGGTCCTAAAAGAAATTTAGGGTTTGTTCGTTGTAGTTTTTTGTTTTCAGTTTTTCAAAACTAAAAATAGTGATTTTTACTTTTCAGTTGTTAGATTTCAAAATCTTCATATTTTTAATAGGTTTGACTAATTTTTTTCCATTACAAAACATATATCATATGACTCTTAAATACAAAAAACTAAAAACCACAATGATACCAGATGGCCCTTAACTATTCACTTCATTGTTTTTGTTAACCAACTTGAATTATATTACAAGGTAATTCCTCCATAATAATGTCAAGTCATTTCTTAATAAGTTAGTACTAGCTCTATTATTAGTGATTCTCCTATCTTCTTAGATAGTTTTTCGTTTGTCTTCTTCTAACAATGAAGATTAAGCTCCTCTTAAACAAGATTAAGATTATTTACTCTCTCTGACTATGGCTATGTTCAGTTCACCTTATTTTTGCTTATTTCAGATCTAATCAGATCAGATCAGATCAGATCAGATCAGAAAAAATAAGTTCAGATCAGATCAGAAAAAATAAGTTCAGATCAGATCAGATCAGATCAGATCAGATCAGACCAGATCAGATCAGATCAGATCAGATCAATTCAGATCATATCATGCTTATATTTAAAAACTCATTATTATTAAATATCTTTCACTACATATTAATAAAAATTATAATAATTGAATATTAATAAAGTACTCATTGAGACGAATCAAACAAGACCCCACTGACTATATTTTTTCTTATATATTGAGAAAAATCTAAAAGATTATCTCTAATTGTGAATAGTGTCAAGATTCTAAGTGAGAAAGATAAAAAAATACAAAGGGAGTATTATTATTTACTAGTACATTTGTTCAAAAGAATTATTATTGTTGTTTTTGTTGTTGTACTTATTAATTATTAATATTGGTAATTATTATTAATCTTGTTGTTACCATTATAAATGTCATTGTTATTATTATATTAAGTTATTTTGTTGTTATTAAATAATAGAAAATTAAAAGCCACGTGTTAAGAACATAAGATTGACGCAAAAATAAGAAATATATAAAATATGATATCTCAAATTCATGACAACGAAACTATAAGTTCGGATTACATTTCAAAATAAGCTAAGTGTGAGATACAAATTATAAATTTAGATTCGGTATAACTCTTCCTACCGAATTCCAAATCTCTCTAGCTATTTGAAGTTGCACGATATTTATTTATTTTTTGCTCAAGTCATAGTTGTTTGTATATCTTATTCTATTTTATATGGAAAAAAAAGAGTTGAGTTTGCCGACTTCTCAAGTGTGAAACTTTTTTTTAAGGGAAAGTGTGAAAACATTGTATAAGTGCTCTTATAAAATAATGACTTGAGTTATATAATTATTTTTAGTAATAATAATGATATATTATTGATTGTTGCTTATAATAATGATAATAATAATAATTATTATTATAATAAAAGTTGTATAAAAGTTGTAATAGAAATAAAATGATAATAATAGTAAAACTATAAAGAAGATCTTATAATGTATTGCATAATAATGATTTACAAAGTAATAATATAATAGTAATAATATATTTTATAAAGATAAGATCTTGTAAATCAATCAGATCAGATCAGATCAGATCAGATCAGATCAGATCAGAAAAAATAAGTTCAGATCAGATCAGATCAGAAAAAATAAGTTCAGATCAGATCAGATAAGTTCAGATCAGAAAATTTCAGGTGAATCAAACATAGCCTATGTATGCTTGTTTGTGTGATAGATAAAGAGAGAGTGAGATAGAGCAAGAGATCATGAAGAGATGGAGAGAGATAAACAGATGCATTAGCTTAACTTCCATGTTCTTTCCCACACTATACTTATCATCTCTACTAAGTCCTAATGACCTTTATAGATAATCCCATAATTCCAAAAGGAAACTTCAGGACATTAATGCTCGATTCCTGCGTCTACATCATTTGTTCTTGTGACACTCTCTGCCCCATAAAAAAAAACATAGGCTCCATGATGCAACTTTTTTTAAAAAAAAAAAAAACAGGATTAATCATCCATGATGCAAGTTTATATGATTATGAGTTAGAATCATTGTTACGGGAAACGTGGTACGTGGTACGTAATGTAGGAGTCTATTTGATTTATTTTATTCCAAAA
The DNA here is from genome assembly GCF_026745355.1 of Beta vulgaris subsp. vulgaris. Classification (NCBI taxonomy): domain Eukaryota; kingdom Viridiplantae; phylum Streptophyta; class Magnoliopsida; order Caryophyllales; family Amaranthaceae; genus Beta; species Beta vulgaris. The sequence continues at coordinate 1,428,613 of NC_079206.1, read as the reverse complement.
GGCTACGTTCTGCGTTTCCGTTTTCGGGAACGTTCTATTGTTTGAATGTTTTAGTTTATATTATAATAAGTATTAGAATACTTGTGTAGGGTGGTACGGCAAGAAAGAGGAAAACAGAAGATTGCTTAAGATCCAATGTTTTTCTATGAAGGGCACTGCTAACTTCTATATGAGGCCCATTGAAGGTCTAACTGTGGTCGTTGATATGGACACCAATCAAATTCTAGAAGTTTCTGATAATGGAAAGACAATCCCAATTCCCAAGGCAACCAACACAGATTACCGTCTCTCAGCCCAAAAGAAAGCCCACAATAAAATTAAGCCCATTAACCCAATGTCTATTGAGCAGCCCAAAGGCCCAAGCTTCACTATAGAGAATGGTCACATGGTTAAATGGGCAAATTGGGAATTTCACCTCAAACCCGACCCAAGAGCCGGGGTGATAATATCCCGGGCCATGGTCCGGGATACGGGCACTGGGAAGCTTAGAAATGTGATGTACAAAGGGATGGCCTCAGAGTTATTTGTTCCTTATATGGATCCGACTGATGCATGGTATTTTAAGACGTATATGGATGCGGGCGAATACGGGTTCGGGTTGCAGTCTATGCCTCTTGAGCCACTTAATGATTGTCCTAGGAATGCACACTACATGGATGGTGTATTTGCTGCTAGCGATGGGACACCATATGTCCGATCAAATATGGTTTGTGTCTTTGAAAGATATGCGGGTGATATTGCATGGCGACATTCAGAGAGTCCAATCACCAATATGAAAGTAATGCCTTTACTTCTTTTACTTTATTAGATTTTCAAGTACTTATTTCAACTTTGAAGAGTGAATTTTCTAGTGCTATCCATTGATACATGAAAAAGGAGCTTGTCTTGGCAACCAACCGTTTGAATCTCTTAGGGGACTCAAACGGGGTAATTTGGTCATTTTATGCGTTGGAGATTTCACGTGCGTGTGGCTGACATTTGCTTGGTACCATTGCTAGGTTATAATGGTACCATTCTCCGAAAATATTGATACCTTGGTACTAGTTTTGATAACAATTTGATACCAATGTCAGGTTATAATGGTACCATTGTGTTTTATTTTGGGTGTTTGAGTCTTTTTTGGACTCAAATCGTTGGTTACCACCAAGCCTTTCTCATGAAAAGGATAGGAGTTAGCTCAAGTGGGTAGAGGCGTAGAGCGCTCCCTTTTGGCCCCTAAGGTCAGAGGTTCGATCTTTACCCCTAGCATTATGCTGGGGTAGTTCCTTATTAGCATGCTATGCATGCCTTACCAACCAACCTGTTGGTGTTTCCTACAGGCTAGTAGGGGTTAGCCCTTGGGCTGACTTAATTTCCTAATATAAAAAAATCCATTGATACATGAGTGCATCCATCATACATCCGAGTGTACCATGTGAATGATACACCTAAAGCTATTTCATGCTCATTTAAAGCTTTATCAATTATGTGATTATACTCATTTTTGGAGATTTCAAATGAGTATTAAGAAAAAAATAGCATTGATATATAATAGTAACAAGGGTTAATCTATGGCATAATTAATTAAAGATCTAATTTTCATGACAGAAATTAGATATCAATTATAAGATTTATATCATTAATTAATTATATCATATATATTTGTTTTGTTAAATAAAGGTAATAAAAAAACAAATAGCTAAACATATGCATCTCTGAAAAATTATAATAACAATAACTCCATTCCAAATTTAATTATGACATTTTGAAAATTGATCCTTTCTATACTTAACTAAATATATATAAAGCTTATTACTACTATTATTTTTTATAAGGAAAGGAACAACTACTACTAGCTTTGATCAGGTGTCCAACCTTAATTTGGGTTTTTTTCAGTCAAAATTATCATCCCTTCGTTTCTTTTTGATTTTAACACTTGCACTTTTCACATATTAATAAGATCTAACGTGACTATGTTTTTGTTCACGTATAAATCACAAACGATGGTCAAATTGTAATTTGTGAATAGTGAAAGATGTCAAAGTGTAACAATTAAAAAGAAACGGACGTGGTAATATACTTATATCTCTTGACATGTGCCCAAGATCAATTCTATTCTTGGTGAAGAGATTAATTTCATCATCATTTGTCAAAAACAACAGCAAATTGAAACACTTAATTCGCCAGTTTTTATAATTAACAGATCTATAACAATGTAGGTTTGCTCCATTGTAAAAAAAAATACATTATAGGTTTGCTGTATTGGATAGCTGAAACTCGAGGAATGTTTGGCGTAATAATCTTCCATTTTACTACTACTATTATAGCTTTATTTTGGCTTTTATTTACTACCTTTGTTTTATGTTAAATTTATAACGATTTGACATAAAGTGTGAGTAGAAAATGTCTAATCGTTGCAAATAATATTAAACGGAGGTAAGATATGGTTTTTGTTGATGAATTGATTTTTGCTTGATTGTAGATTCGTGAGGTAAGGCCAAAGGTGACATTAGTGGTGAGAATGGCAGCATCAGTAGCTAACTACGATTACATTGTGGACTGGGAATTTCAATCTGATGGACTTATCAAGATCAAGGTTTGTCTGCTTGCGTATAAGAGCATCCTTAACAAAAATTCTATGATGAATGTCGATCACTGCTAATTAGTGAGATATAGACCATTGATCTAGTAGATACTTTTGACAGTTTAATTATCTATCCTAAATGACTAGAAAAAAAATTCTTCCAGTTTTGATCCCTAAAATTCGATTGAGAATATATATTAGGTCAAAGGTCTGTAATCGCTAATAATGGTCGATACTTGTAGAAGATTCGTAGTACTCACAGTCTTATAATTTCTCACCTTAAAAATGAAAATACGATTAATCGTCCGTGTGGGACCTGTAGGCTGGAGTGTGCAAACTTAAATTCTTTTTGGCAAACTCCTAGCCAAAACGACGTGTTTTGGAATGAACTCTATCTGGATAACTACATCTTCTTACTTTTTTTTTTTAATCTTTGCAGGTGGGACTAAGTGGCATAGTGATTGTAAAGGCCACACAACACAAGAACTTGAACCAAATTCCAAACCAAGAGACCTTAAATGGTATCTTATTAGCTGAAAATGTTATTGGTGTAATACATGATCATTACATCACATTCTACCTAGATATGGATGTGGATGGGTCAGATAATTCTTTTGTAAAGGTGAACATGCAAAGGCAACTAACCTCTCCTGGTGAGTCACCTCGTCAGAGTTACATGAAAGCCAAAAGAAATGTTGCTAAGACAGAAAAAGATGCACAAATCAAGTTCAAACTTTATGACCCATATGAATTCCATATGGTTAATCCAAATAAGTACACCCAAGTAGGAAACCCGGTCGGGTACAAGTTGGTCCCTGCTGGTACCGCGGGTAGCCTACTCGAACCCGAGGATTCGCCCCAAAAGAGAGCTGCTTTCACCAATAACCAAATATGGGTCACCCCATATAACCGTAGCGAAGAATGGGCCGGTGGATTGTTTGTTTGCCAAAGTCATGGGGAAGATACCCTCGCAAAATGGTCTGAAAGGTAAGCAATATTAGAAGGTAGTTAAGCTACATTGAATTAGCCAAATTAAGATTATCAATATTATTAGCATATTGCCACCAAATTCATTGAGATTGTTTGGGTATAGGTTTAAGAGTAAACATTTATAGAGTTTAAAGCTGATCAAATGAGTCCAGTCCGAATTTTTCCCGGCTTGGGTAGAATTTTTTGGCCCAATTTCCGGCCCGACCCAATTTTTTTTGGCTTTGGGACGGGTTTCGGCAAATCAAAAATGACATTTTGGTCTAAATTTCGGCACAACCCGATTTTGGACCGAAAAACCCGATATTTTTGTCCCGAAATAGCGGACTTTGGACACAAAAATTTGGCTAGATCCGACAATGGGTAATTTTTTTAGGTATGGCATGAGTTGAACCCTATCCAACCCATGATCATATCTAATAGAGTCGTATGTTAGATTTACACAACATCTCAATTTTTGTCCACTTGGGACAATTTTTTTTTGAAAGACAATTATATGTATGAATTTCATCAAAATTTAACAAAATAAGGACTTGAAGTTAAGTAGTCAATCATTTTGTAAAATTATCCACTATAAATTTTTTTTTGCTTATTTGAAGCACTAACATCAAAGTGGACTATATTTTGCAGGGACAGGCCAATAGAGAACAAGGATATTGTGTTATGGTACACTTTAGGGTTTCATCATATACCATGTCAAGAGGATTTTCCAATTATGCCAACGGTGTCATCAAGCTTTGATTTGAAGCCTGTTAATTTCTTTGACGAAAATCCTATCCTTGGAATGCAACAACCATACTCCGAAAAAGATCTACCAATTTGTCAAGCAGCTGCTTCATCTTGAGAGTAAACGAATTTTGAGCCACGAAGGCGGTACAATGCTTAAGTCTATATTGTTGTACAATTGTGCAACATGCAAGACATACAATTCCAGTATTACATTTTGTATATATTGATGGCATATAATAGCATGTTCAATGATTTTTTTTTGCATATATGCTAAGAGCTAGTAATTACACAAGTATTTTTCTTCAGTAGTGTTGTTTATACTTCTATATAGTCTGTGAATTATGGTATGTTGTATGATTGTTTAGTTTGTATTATTTGCAAAAAAATCAATCCAAGTGATAAATTATATTCCACCAATTGTATATGAAAAACTTCTATTATATACAAATGAGATTAATTATGACAAATTCCATTTTTAGAATGGAAAACATTAAATCGGTGGCTTGCATATCGATTACCAAGAATCAAATGATAATACTGTGTGTATTCTCTTCTCTATAACCTCTATCAATCTTCCTGAATACGAGAAAAACTGCAAATATTTAAATATTTCTGAAAACGTGGTATTCTTTTAAAGAAAAGTTGGATCATACATATGCTATAATTTATTTCGAACTTTTTATGTGAAATGAAACACAATATTTCTGACAACATAATAGACCAGATGGAAAAAATAAAATTAGAAACTTTTTTTAAAATATAAATTATTTTTTTTCTTGATTAACTCTTGAGCACTCGTCAAATATTTTAATTGAAAAGGTTATACTCTCTCCGTCCCATAATATAGTGCTCACTTCTCATTTTTTACAAGAATTATGGAAAATGAAAAGAGTTTTAGGATCTCACAAAAATATATATTTAAGTAAATGTTTATTGGGTGTTTTTGTCTTGAAACTAGTTTTTTTCTTCTTTTTCCTTAAAAAAAAATGAAAGAGCAATAAATATACCTTGAAATGGTATAAAATAATAAATAGGGGCACATATTTTAAAAGAAAGTAGAGGTATTTTGGAAAGTTTTATGTGAAAATGAAGGATAATTTAGTCCAAACAAATTGATAAAAAAGAAATAGGCACAACATTTTGGGACACCCAAAAAAGAATACAAACACTATATTATGGGACATAGGGTAAAACATTAAAACTACAACTTGCTAGCCACTCTCATAGTTTCATGTAGTGATCCTAGATTCAATTCTTTAATTTGTATGGTTAACAGATTCCGAAAATCAAGATTATACTACAAAAGTTTGTCGAGATTCTTTCATTTTCCCTTCCACTATAAGTTATGCCAAGTGGTTGATAATGAAAAACCACTCTTTGACATTGATAATGACACCAAGATCACCTAATAAGATAGATGATGTAATTAATAACTTTAACGATATGAGTATTTTATTACTAACTCTGTCCACATGAAAAGAATATTCTGGAATCCTAGATATTTTTTTTTTTTTTTTTGAGGGGATGGAATCCTAGATATTTTACACCCTCTTGTCCTCAGTGACATGATAATATTTTCACAAATTATTACTCAGATTAAACGATCTAATTTAACATAAAACTAGACGGATTCAAAATTGATTTTTCTAACAAATTCATTCCAATTCGCTCTAATCCAATATTATACTAGTCATCTTTTCTCTTCTCTTCCTTTATTTTTTTTTATTCTTGAACTACAACAGAAAATTTAAAAAAAATAACTCGTTAGTCTTACCGAGCGGATTAAACTAGTCACTGAATGAGTTAAAAAATGTCATTACTGAATAGATTAAACTGATCACGAATTAGATTAAACTAGACACTGTAAATAAAAAATGACATATTCTTTTCTTAATATTGGACTTGAGTGGTACCTAATTTTAAGTTAAAAGTAACCGATTTTATACAAGACCAACCGTAATATTTTATGTGATATCAATTAGTTTAACTGGTTAAAATCTTATGAGACGATGATACACAAAAACTGAAGATCAAATCTCGTTTACATCATTTGATTACCATTTCGACTTTCTCTTCTACCCAAAAGGAAATCTAAAAGAAAACCGTGAATTTCAATCTATTTGGCATTCTACCAACCTACGGCAGCAACAAGAATCATCCATATAATCTTTAAAGATCCTTCAATCCTACTACTACTATATACTTATCATTCTACCAATAGTCTTAAATCCACTTCACTCTCCTTCCTACTCACAAAACATTATCTCCCACATAATAAAAAAGTATGGAGAGGAGAAAATTCCTACGTTTCCTTTCAATTCTTTTAGCAACTTTCCTCATTTTCTTCATATTCAATAAGAACTCCGACCTTCCTTCTTCAAAAAATTACCACTCTGTTGTCAACAAGGCGGCGGTTGAACTCGAGCTTCAACCGCCACCTCGTAAACTAACGCGCCACGTCCATGAATCGGACGTGGCGCATCACCCCTTGGACCCATTAACGGTCCAAGAGTTGAATCAGGTCCGGTCTATGATCACCTCTCACGTCCTTTTTAAAGGGGCGAAGTACTATGCTTTCCACTCAGTGGTTTTAGAGGAGCCACTAAAGACACGTGTCATAAGGTGGAAAGAGGGGGACCCACTTCCTTCTAGAAAGGCTTCTGTTATAGCACGTGTTGATGGAGTTACACACGTGTTACGTGTTGGGTTAAGTTCGGGTCGGGTTGAAAAGGTTGATGTGGGTAAGTTGTCTGGGTACCCGACTATGACGATTGAAGATATGAATACGGCGACGTTTACACCGTTGGTAAGTGCAGAGTTCAATCAAACGGTTAAGGAACGTGGGGTTGATTTGAAGGACTTGGCTTGCTTACCCATTTCTTTAGGTATGGTTCGCTCGATTTAACTCTTCGTTACCAATATCCAAGTCTTAACTTCAGCTATTTTAGAGCATCTCCAATGGTAGAGCGAAATGTAAGTTGGCTTAGGATGTCACCTAAATTTTAGAGCGCAATTCCAATAATAGAGCGAAATGTAAGTTGGTTTAGGATATCACCTAGGTTTTTCAAGCTAACTCAATTTTAAGTCAAAAACTCCTCATAATAGTTCATCGATGTACTTGTTGTTTGAGTAGGTCACACTTAAAATATCATAGTTTTTTTTATAGGGATTAGGGGAGGATATAAAAATTGTTTACCAAAATTTTCAAATGGACCCACAGCTTTAGCTCAGGTAATTTGGCTTAGTTAAATTAAATTGGCCGGCAAATGAAATTTCAGCTACTCACTTAATAATTGGGATAATTGTTGAACTTTATTTTTATTTGCTAGCAAGTTTCTAATGCTTACTATTGAAGTCGCTCTTATTATACTACATACGTTTCTAAATATATGTATTATTTTTTACTTTTGAAATGTTTCATTAAGTTTCATCATATAATAGTATTAGTAAATAGTGCTACTTCTTCCTTTAACTATATGATCATATTGGTTAGAAAAGCGATTACGACACTCTCTTTTCTCACCCTTGATTATGCTATGCGCAAAAAAAATGGTGCATGTATTGAAGATAGGAGATGGTACATCTGTATATTATGATTTATGAGTGATTACAAGGTTTATCAGGAATTCAGGATGTATGGAGATGTTTTGTTTGTCTTATGTTACTACCTAGAACCTTCGCTTAATCTTTATGTTAATTTTCCATCATATATGTCTTTCTTTTGGCATCGTCCTCATATATGTCATTGTATGATATTATATAATAAGGAAAATAATAATATTTTTTTTAATTTTGAGTAGAACCAATTCCATGATATTAAATGAAAATTTTAATGATTTATGGTTGAGATAGAAACGACATATTAGACCTTACTAGACGTGACGAGAACATCTTTTGACAAAATGACCAACTTTTACATAAATCTTGATGTCTTGGCCGAGTGGTTAAGAGTGAGACGCTATGAATGATAGGTCACATATTCGAATTTTCCCTCCCCTTCTTTGTACTTTATACAACAAACTGATAAATCTTAGTATTTAAAAAAACCCAAACCTCTAAAGTGAATAAATGCACTTGTATCTACAACCTAATAGTTGTGCTAGAAAATTTCTAGTGTTGATTGTTTTCATAGAATCATACTTACGGTATACTGGTATGCATAATCATGTAGGTTGGTATGGTAAGAAAGAGGAAAATAGGAGGTTGATTAAGGTACAATGCTATTCTATGGAAGACACTGCTAATTTCTACATGAGACCAATCGAAGGGCTGACAGTAATTGTTGACATGGACACTAATCAAGTGGTTGAGATTTCTGATAATGGAAGGGACATCCCTATTCCCAAGGCCGCGAACACAGAGTATCGCTTTTCAGCTCAAAAGAAACTTCGTCAAAAACTCAAGCCTATTAACCCAATATCCATTGAGCAATCTAAAGGACCAAGCTTCACTGTGGAGAATGGACACATGGTTAAATGGGCGAATTGGGAATTTCATCTCAAACCCGACCCAAGGGCTGGGGTGATCATATCCCGTGCCATGTTTCGAGACCCGGATAATGGGGAACTTAGGAATGTGATGTACAAAGGGATGACCTCGGAGTTGTTTGTTCCCTACATGGATCCGAGTGATGCATGGTATTTTAAGACGTATATGGATGCAGGTGAATATGGGTTTGGATTAGAGGCAATGCCACTTGACCCACTTAATGATTGTCCAAGGAATGCCTATTACATGGATGGTGTCTTTGCTGCTGGTGATGGAAGACCATATGTTAGATCAAATATGGTTTGTGTGTTTGAGAGTTATACTGGTGATATCGGATGGCGCCATTCAGAGAGTCCAATTACAGGCTTGGAGGTAATAGATGTTTTATGTTAACACTGTTTAGAGATCAGAATTCTCCTATATTCTCTTATTGAACTGATTCTGTTCTGCAGATTCGTGAGGCGAGGCCGAAGGTGACATTGGTTGTGAGAATGGCAGCATCAGTGGCTAACTACGATTACATTGTGGACTGGGAGTTTCAAAGTGATGGACTCATTAAAATTAAGGTTTGTATCTAGCTACATCATATACTACTTCCGTTTGAAAGTAATAATTATGTATACTATATATTATGTTAATCATTGCAAAGGCTGTAAAATCATAATCATGTTTCATCCTTTACTGTGGCTTGATTGTTCAGGTCGGACTAAGTGGTATATTGATGGTTAAAGGCACGCCGTACACGAACACAAACCAAGTCTCGAACCAAGAAGACCTCTATGGTACCTTACTCTCTGAAAATGTCATTGGTGTTATCCATGATCATTACATCACATTCTATCTTGATATGGATGTCGATGGATCGGATAATTCTTTTGTGAAAGTGAACTTGCAAAGGCAACAGACCTCTCCTGGGGAGTCACCTAGGACCAGCTACTTGAAAGCCACAAGAAGCGTTGCCAAGACCGAGAAAGAAGCACAAATCAAGCTCAAGCTCTATGATCCGTACGAGTTTCACGTGGTTAATCCGAATAAGAAAACTCGATTAGGGAATCCAGTTGGGTATAAAGTGGTCCCTGCTGGCACCGCGGCTATCCTACTTGATCATGATGATCCACCCCAAAGACGAGGGGCATTCACCAACAACCAAATATGGGTCACTCCGTATAATAGAAGCGAGGAGTGGGCTGGTGGATTGTTTGCTTACCAAAATCAAGGTGAAGATAACCTCGCAACATGGTCTGAAAGGTAATATTTTCTATACTAGCACAAGACTTCATTTGGAAAATTGCTAGTCACTTTAGTTGATAATTTACATAAAACCTTAAGGACAATGCTCATGCACTTATCTTCAGACACTCATAAGTATGATATATAATTTTACAGGGACAGGGAAATAGAGAACAAGGATATTGTGCTTTGGTATACCTTAGGGTTCCATCACATACCATGTCAAGAGGACTTCCCAATCATGCCGACAGTTTCGTCGAGCTTTTCTTTGAAACCTGTCAATTTCTTTGAGAGAAATCCCATCCTCGAAATCCCGCCAAACTTCGAAAAGGATCTACCAGTTTGCCAACCTGCTACTTCAACTTCTTAATAGGCCAATTTGCCTGAACGTGATATCCATTGTATATATTATGAATCTAACAAACAAGGAGAATAAATTTTCTCTGTTTAGTACCACTGCTTTTAATTTCATTTCTAGTGGTCACAACATTGAGCTAAACATTCAGGTTTAGCAGGATTATGAAATTGAGAAATGCATTACTAGTGTTTTTACTAAAATGTAGCTTCTGATACTTTTGGCATTGATTATGTATCACGCTGAACATACATTCTGTTCATACAGTAAAATCGTTTTCGAACACCAGGGCAAACACAACTATCATGAGTAGGAAAGGCATTACTCATATAAGAGTATAAGACTATGGTACAGCAAATGCTTGGCTTAGATGCCGCGCTTTTAACATTGAACGATTTACATCGTTAGAAGGTTTCTGTCAGGTCTGTAATCAGACCTGGCAAAATTGAACCTTTTTCCTGTGTGTGATCCAGAAGCTCCAGCATCAACATACAAGTAGTGAATTTGTAGCAACTTAATGCTCATACTTGGCAATGGTCTATGTATGGTACTATTACATAAACAGCCAATCTTATACTATGTAATCTTTAGCCGAGTTGGGTATTGAGTTGATAAAAAAATGAAGATAGCAGCCTACCAGACAAGATTTTGTGTACTCAGAACAGTAACGTTCATTCCATGCAGGATAAAGTATGAACTGTGAATACACACGTATCCAAGTTTCGACCTCGAATTAAAACATACGATATTGTCTGCCTTCCTGTTATCTCTTTCCTTCCGGTGCAACTTTCATCGATGTCGGCTAATAAACAAGGAAATTTTCTGCGGACATTATTGAATGCACGATTTTCCTACTATGAAAAGGAATAAGTTAGCTACAGTTTATCAAAAGAAACAGGACAAGATAGCATATGTCATTTGGTAGATTGTGGTGGGAAGAAAACCCTCCTTGCTAGGCAAGCAAACATCAAAATCAAATTTCATCTAGTAAGATCCTATACATGGACAGGAACGACCAAGAGAACAGCATAACTGAGTAAGCAAACAAAGTGGTTCAGAAGTCGTGGGGCGCAAGTATATCTTCAATGGAAGCATAGCAATCAAAATCAAACCGAAAGCCAAATATATTAATGGCTCTACTTGCAAACAATAATATCATTTAGGACCACAAGATCACATTCCTTTTCTATGTTGCCCTGATTAGACTTTGTTAGATTCAGATAATATGAAACAAAATCATGAGATAACAATCCAAACCCAAACAAACTGTCACCAGATCACTAGCTAAGCAAGCAATTATGTCCAGACAGTAATGAAGGTTTCCAAAAATAGGCGAAACTAAGAGAGAAAATACTCACAAAATATGAGAATAAAATAGGCCATAGCCTTCAGTGCCGCGCCTTTAACCATAACCATAGAAAGAAATATACACCAGATAGACGAGTTTTCAATCCAGAAATAAGTGCCTTATTCCACTGTATCTGAACGATCATGTTCTATCGATCGTGGTATTGACAGGGAGGCAGGTTGAGATTAGAGATTCTTAACCAAAGTGTATATCTCTGCTAGCATAATACATCTGAGATTGAAAAATGACACTATACTTCAAGCAAGAAAAGCAACCATCAAATTACATGATACAGAAGTATATAATTGCATCTTACTCTTCGTCATGCTCTGTCCCCTTTATTTTATTCACTTGTTGAAAAGGACATACAGCTAGGCCTTGAAGTTTCTCAAAACTTCTGCTAATCTGTGTATGAATAGAGCTCCAAGCTGGAGAGTCTGGGACTCGGAATAGCAAGCAAAGATTTTGATTTTTTCACAACAATGCCAAATTTCTCGGAGAAATCAACCTTGACAATGCCATTTGGTAACTTCCAGTCGAAAGCATGCAGTAGAGAAGCCAACACAAGCATTGATGTCCTCTCTGCAAGAGGAATACCAGGACAGATTCTCCTCCCAGAACCAAATGGAAGATACAGAAATTGGTTGCCCAAGTAGTCCATCTTCTTGGCAGCAGCAGACTCACTCAAAAACCGCTCAGGTTGAAACAACAGTGGATCTTCCCAAAGTTGTGGGTCTCTATGTATAGAGTACACATTTAGGAAGACACGAGCATCCTTGGGTATGCTATATCCTCCTATAGTAGAAGGCTCACTTGGACAATGGGGAACGAGAAGAGGGAGTGGTGGGTGCAAACGAAGTGTCTCCTTCACAACTGCGTTCAGATATTTTAAGTTAGGCAAATGAGCCTCTTCAACGGTATTGTTTAATCCCACAATCTCAGTTAGTTCTGCTTGGACTTTTGCAAGTATTTCAGGGTGTTGAAGTATCTCCGCCATAGCCCACTCAAGCATAGCACCTGTAGTATCTGTTCCCCCAGTCACAGCGTCCTAAGAGATGAAACAAATTCGTAAATAATTATATATATACATATAAATTCAGGAAGAATGCGAAAAATTACACTTACCATGAGCATGGCTTTAACTTGAGGCAAGGTTAGTGATCTTGTAGGATCTTCAGATTTGGTAAGCTTTAAGAGATATCCCAGGAAATCCCTACACTGGATATTTTCTCCCATATTGTGACGACTTATAGCTTTATCAAAAATCTCTTCATTCCGCCTTGAAATGATCTTCATTCTGCGCTCTATTCCCTGTAAATCAAACCTAGCAAGCAAAGGGAAAAAGTCTGAAACATTTGGTGCTCCTAAAAGTTCCATTAGTTCATTTACAATAGCTCGAAATTCAGAATTTATAACAGAACTCTCATCCCCTATTAACGTATCTCCCCATATCATGCTCATCATAGAGCAAACGAGATTAAAAAATACTAATTCACCTATATCAATTAGCTGACCAGTTTTTTTGTAAGTTTCACTTATCATCTTCTTGATCTGCTGCTTCCTGAGATAAACTAGCATCAAGGCTAGAATTACTTAGCATCTCGCTGGCAAAAATTTTCCTCATCTTACGCCATTCACTGCCATAATTAGAGAAGCCAATATCCAATGTCCCAAACAAAAGACTCTCTGCAGCAATAATGTGTCCTCGGTTAGCGAACACAACATCTTGGTCCCTAACCACCTCCTTGACAAGTGATGGTGAGGTGATCACAATACAATCTTTAGTTCCAAGCCGGAGTTTGAAGATTGGACCATATAAACTGGCCAATTCTTTGAAGCTATGATGGAGATTAGAACCCAGAAAAGGGAGATAGCCGACTAAAGGCAGGCCACGTGGACCCGGAGGCAAAGGAGGTTTCTCCTTATTTTGCTTCTTCACAAAACAAATGAACCAAAATATAACGAACAAGGGGACTAAGGTGGACAAGATGTTTCGCGAAGTTTCATCTGCTTTATTGCTGGTATTCCACCACCATGACCATACACTAGTTGCTTCAGGCAACATGCTAGTTAATTAGTAGAAAAATGAAGTGAGTTAAGGTTATGAATGGGAGAATGGATGTGCTCAAAACAATATATATAACCTGCAGATGACAATAACAGATATATAGGGGTGGTGAAATAAAATAACTCAAAATTGACTAAACACAGGCTGCAAGCAAGCTCAACAAGGGGCCACCAACATCTCAAGTGTGGTGGTGAATGCTTGAACTATTATCTCTATCTTATCAGGTTTGCAAATAGATTTCACTAATTCTTGCACCAACATACAATAATTATACTTCCTCCGTTTTTTTTTAGATGTTACACTTTTCAAATCACGGACTCCTAGGTAATTTTTGGAGAGGAGAGAGATAGAGAGAATGAAAAACAAAAGGGCCCCATGTGAACATGTGATAGGAGAGAGATAGAGAGAAGTTATTACCCAAAATAAAAGTGTAACATCTAATTTAAAATTTCCTAAAATAGAAAGTGTAACATCTAAAAAAAACGGAGGAAGTATATAAAAACAAGGATTTATTCCTCAGGAGTAGACAGTTTGATCAACTCCTACATGTCGATTTACTCTTCCTCCTAGCTTATGTTACTCATACTTTTCATTTCACCTCAAATACCTGTGTCAACTTTAAGACACTCAGGGACACAAGGTATGAACACTTGACAATTCATTTAGAACTGAAGAAAAAGGGAATTCTTCATCCAAATAGCCGAATCCAAGTACATCTGTACATAGCTCTTAGCTTTATGTACCTAATGCCTCAAGCATGCTTCTCTAAATAAAAAATAATAATCATATTAAAATTAAGCCCCTTCAATTTAATGTCATTCATGATCTTCTCTCTGGAGAGGACTGCACTAGACTGCTTCAAGAGACAGACATTATTGTTCCACAGACAGCAGATGAACAATGGAACTCTGTAGTAGACTAGCCTAGGAAGCAGGGGTATTTTAGTAATACTCTAGTTACTATGTTAGCTTGAGGAATAAGGCAAGTAGACTACAAATATAGGAGATTAGGGAGAGAAAAGATCATGAAGAAAATATTGGAGAAGTTTATATTAGTGGTTAGTTTCGGAGTTTGACCAAATCACTCGAAAACTTGGCAATTATCTTATTATTTTCTGTAATTTGCATTTCCTTCAATCAAATATCATCACCTTCTTCCTTAACTCTACTGTCCAAATATTCAGTTTATTACAAACTCAGTACTCCTGCCTTCTCTACACCTCTCCCTCATTCTCTCTTTCTCCCTTGTGCCGCTCTGATACAGACACAACAAAAACAGTATAAAAGAACAAAAGCAAACTTCGGAATAAATATAGAACTCCTCAACGATATGTTTAAGATGAGACTCAGTGACGGTTTCATGATGATGATAATATCACTCCACACCAGCATTGAAAATGATGATACAGTCTATTACTACACGGATTCTGAAGATAATAGCTATCGAGAATTTTAGAAGAGGCCAGAGAACTGGCGATGAAAGGACCAAAGAAAAGGGATCTCACAAAGATACTAGGGAAGAGATGGTATGTGTTGCTGGTAGCCGTAGCATTAGCAAACCTCGTCTAGAGATAACAAGCTTGTTGCACATAATTAATCATCTAATTATATGCCTGTAATAAACGAAGAAAGAAACTGAGAAACACACAGCTCAAGGATGAACTTTAGTTTCTTTTTTAAAGGTTAGGATGAACTTCACTTATATATATGCCCCTTGGTTAAGGATGTGGTCAATTTCTATAATGCCGAAGTGTGTGGGTTGGCTATGAAATCTTAATGGTCTGAGTATTAGTCATTCATCATTGAAATTATGCCTTAGGATTAGGAATATTGCTTCTTCCCATCAAAAAGAAGAGGATTTTGCTTCTTGCTAGTGTCATCAACTGATCAAAGTGAATGAAAAAAAAAGAAAACTTCCAAGGCAAACACAACTGAGCTGCTCAGTGTAGTTAATAGAGGATCAAGATAATAATATTCGACAGTAAACTGTTAGTATACAACTACTTGCAAAATTAATTTTTGTAAATCAACAACTACATTATGAATAGAGAATTTCCTGAAACTCAAGACAACCAACAGAAGAACAGAATAATGCATAGAGCTTACTTATTATACGTCAAAACTACAACATTCACATCTGTGCACTCAGAATTTGACTTTCTAGCAATTTTTATTGGAGTAAAGCTCAACAAGACATTGAGCTGAGACTTAAGCTTCAATTTGGCCTTCAACACTCAAGTTCAGATTAATTTCTGTAGTCCAAACCAGAGTTTAGACAATGTAATCATACAATAAAATTGAGGGCGGAAGAGATGATAAGACCCCACTGACAAACGACAATCCACTTGCTGAGACAATGAAAAGATGAACATTACCATACTAACGCCCCAATCAACCAATATATATGATTAATCATTAGGGAATTATCAAATTATCAATACCTCTCTCGACGTCCAAATCACTACTACAACGTAACTTGCAGAATAGCAAAGCAGCTTCTAGAGGATTGATGGTAGACAAGAAGGTCTACACATACAAAACATCGACCTCCACTTGGATCCTTAGTCATTTATGTATGAGCTTCAAAATTTATATCCTATCACATACAAACAACATTACATGGACTCCAATATTTGTCAGACTCTGGTACATGTCCAGGTATTCGACTCAGCTATTTCATTTTAAAAAATTCATGATTTTAACCCAATGAAAGATCGTAGAGTATTGAGGATCCATCATGGGTACTTGAGATGAAGAAAAAGGTCCGATAACATATGAAGCACTCTTTCAATCTCCTATGATTCAAAACTAAGAAAAAGAATCCAAAAGAAATGAGTTTGTTAATTTCAAATGAATGTGTACGGTAGCTCCCAGACAGTGATGCGTCAACTTATTGGAGTTTGACTACAGTCGCATCTTACTTTATTTAGCCATAAACTTACTATACCGTAAAACACATAGTTCAAACTAAGGCACTTGGAGAAGAGTACTTCTAGAGGTGTGGATTCTAATAGGCTTGTGTTGCACCATCCCGCCCAGCTTTTCCTGTTATCATTTTATTTGGGTGCATGCTAGACAAGGGGTTTCTTGCACAGATGGATATTCATTGTACGTATATTTTAGGCTTTTACTGTGAAAAGGAATAAAAATGGAATCTGGAACTATTGTTAAACAAGAGAATAAGATGTTTGGAGTTAACTTAATTGCAAGTCCTTATGGAATTGTCTCACATTGGAAGAAAAGGAAGGAGTTGTGTTCAAATAGTAAAGACTTGTATATGAGTTATGATATGGGCCTATTTATGGATTTTGTACAAGTGGGCTAAGGCTTTTGTTATTGTTGTTGTTGTTGTTGTTGTTGGGATGAGTGGGCTACATGAAGTATTTTGAATCAAGACTAGCACGGAGGTCGAATATCTTCTTTAGATCAACCAACAAAATTAAACCTCATCAAGCAAGATCCTATTCCTGGACGACAATGATAAAGAGAACAATATAACAGAGTAAACAAACAGCAAAGGTGTAGATTTTTCAGGGAAATTGTGTGGGGAGAAAGCATACCCTCCTTGCTAGGAAAATGGCAATCAAAATCAAACTTGAAGCCAAAAAAAAAGATTGGATCTACTTAAAAATACTATCTTTTAGGACCACAAAGATCACATCTCTTTCGAGGTTGCCCGGATTACACTTTGACAGGCACATGTGAACAAATTAATATGAGATAACAGTCCAAACCCAATTACATCAGTGACCAGACCCACCAGATAACCAAGCAGCTCAGACAATAATATTGTTATCTAATAACAGGCCAAACTGACTTAATATGACTAAGAAAGACAACACTCAAGAAATATGAAATTACTATGGTAGGTCTAAGTGCTTGGCTTAGATGCCGCACTTTAAACATTAAAAAGAACATGGGCGAAAAAATATGAGTAATTATACCTGAGAATATAGATAAGTGCCTTCTTCTTGTATAGCTGAACCACCACAGTCTGTTGATCGTTTTATGGACACAGAGGCAGTCTGAGTTAAACGATCTGCAATCAAAGTGAATTTCTCCGCTAGCATAATACATCTGTGACTGACAGATATAGACACTTTAATTTAAGCAAGAAAAGCAACGAGTACAATACAATTATCTTGGAAAAATCCACAATTGCATCACATTCTTTTTCTTGAACTTGTTTCAGGAACAAACAGCAAAGTGGTAACTTTGTCTGTAAAAATATGTGGGGAGCAAAAACAAACTCATTATTGGAAAGAAATATGGGGGAAAGTTACCACTCCCGGTATGACACAATTACCATAGTCCAGATAATATATCTCCTAGCTTATGTCCCTCAGGCCTCAAACATGCTTCGAATGAAAATAAAAATATTAATCAGTCCCCTTTGATCAATGTGCTGCATACATCATCTTCTCTTTGGACTTTGGAGGGATCGCACTAGAATCTGGTTCGAGTGCAAGACATGTTCCATAAGCAGCTAATGAATATAGAGGAACTTATTACTCCACCTTCTCTACACCTCTCTCTCTCTAGTGCCACTCTGATACATACACACTGAAATATGGTAAACAATAAATAGCGAAAGTTACAGTAAATAGAACTCTTCAAAAGTTATGTTTAGGGTAAGACTCTGACGATTTTATGAAGATGATAATATCATTTCAAGCATTGCCAAAGGCGAGTAAGTCCTTTTACTAGCCGAACTTTGAAGAGAAGGCTGTGAAGGTATGATGGCTATAGAGAATTTTAGAAGAGGCCGGAATAGTGGACGGAAGGACCCAAAAAGGAAATTCACCGTAGCACAAGATCATAAGTATTGCTGCCTGCTGGTAGCATTAGCAACCCCATATCAAAATGACAAGCTTGTTGCACATAATTATATTCCCGAGTTCAAATGAAGAAAGAAATTGAGAGACATCCAGCTCCAGGATGAGAGTTTCTTATATATGCCACTTGATTGGGAATGTGGTCAAATTCATACAATGCAAAGGTGCTTAGTTTAGCTATAAAATCTTAATGGTCTGAGTCCTAATCGTTTCATATCAAGTTATGTTAATAGACTAATGAAGAGCAGCCTACTTCCAGGTCATAAAGATGCGAGAAACACTGCTTAGCAATCGTACTGATAAAGGTGCTCCATGCCACTGTCATCAAAGAGACAATGAAAAGAAAAGCAGCCAAAGACAAACTGAGGTGCACAAAGAAGAAGTTTATACATTCCCTGAAGAAATGGAAGACGTGAATATCTTTGATAATCATAGCGGAAATTTTCTTTATAAGCACAGTGCAGTAGGCATAGTTTATAGTGGATAAAAATGATTAAGTTACACCTTTAACTTCTGAGATACAACCATTCACAAAGTGTTTTTTTTTTTTTCATTTAACAATTATATGATGAGCAGAGAATCTCCTGAAGCTTAAAATAACCAACATAAGAACAGAATAATGAGTAGAGCTTACTCATTCATACAGAGCTGGACTAGATAACCTACACTCGGGAATTACTGTGAGAGGCGTTCTCTTGCTCAGGACAATCCCAAACTTCTCCTCAAGATCTAAAGCTTCTCCCTCGGGCAATTTCCAATCAAAGGAATGTAATAGTGAGGCTAGTGAAAACAGTACCATCCTCTCAGCCATTGCTATTCCTGCACAAATCCTTCTACCCGAGCCAAAGGGAAAGTAACTGAAATCGTTCCCACTGAAGTCAAATTTAGAATTCAGAAACCTTTCAGGAACAAAATTTAATGGATCGGTCCATACTGAAGGGTCTCGATGGATAGCCCAAACATTGATGAAGATCCGGGAACCCTTATGAATGGTATAGCCTCCAACAACACAGGACTCACTCGGACAATGAGGGACTAGTAGAGGTAGTGCCGGGTGCAAACGCAGTGCCTCTTTCATGACAGCTTGTAGGTAAGGGAGTTTAAAGATGTGATGCTCTTCCACTATGCTGTCTCTGCCAACCTCTGCGTCCAGCTCTTGCTGGATCTTCTTCAGCACCTCCGGTTTGTTCAGTATTTCTGCCATGGCAAGTTCAACTGTGTTTGAGCTAGTGTCAGTTCCACCAACCACCATATCCTGCCCATGAACATGTTCAAAAACAATAGAAATCGGCATGCATGACAAGGAACTTTAACTGAATTTTGTAAATTCAATTTTTGGAGTGAAATTGTACTATATCAAAGCTAATCACCAAAAGATGTTATATAATAATGGAAAAATTGTTAGAAACTACCTATTAAAGACACATTTTAAAAAAAAACTACCTTATATCATGTTTATTTTATGAAACTACCTTATAAGTGGAAAAACTTTAAAAAGCACTACCAAATTCAGAATTTACTAACCATGGTTAACTATTCCCTCCAATTATCCTTCTAATATAAGATTACTAAAATACCCTCTTTAATTACCCTAATCCCTCTTTGTTAGTTCCCTCATAGCCTCACAACAACGTTTAACTTTCTTACTGTAGCAATTGTCTTCTGATTTTTTTTAAAAACCAAGCTAATATTAGCACTGACGTTA
The DNA here is from genome assembly GCF_026745355.1 of Beta vulgaris subsp. vulgaris. Taxonomy (NCBI): domain Eukaryota; kingdom Viridiplantae; phylum Streptophyta; class Magnoliopsida; order Caryophyllales; family Amaranthaceae; genus Beta; species Beta vulgaris. The sequence continues at coordinate 1,408,306 of NC_079206.1, read as the reverse complement.
TGTAGCCATCTATAATATACTATCTGTTGATGAATTTAAAAGCTACACAAGCGCCAAAGACAAGTCATACTTGAAGACCACTAAGAGATAGACTTCAAAAGCATATAAAACTAAACTGCAAATATTTTGAATATGGAGAAACCTCCAATACCGAATATACAAGGCACATAAGTTTATGTGAGGACAGCAAAATATTAGCAATAGTTCCATTTAAGAGGTAGCTATTCCATGCACCCATCTTTACCCTTGGCCCTTACCAGTATTTGTGTTATTAATAATCACCAAGTAATTCCACCCTGTTAACGTACAGAGAGCTTTGTGCAAGCCCAGGTGATCCACACGCAAATCAACATTATCTAAGTTGTAAGCATGCATAATAAGAGCATGCACATCTGGAAATTCTTTGGATGATATGTAATGTCCTTATGTCCAATACCAAAAGAACGGAGAAAGCATAACTCAAGTTCTTCTGACAGATTATTAGATCACACACCAACTTACAGAAGGAAAAGGAAAAAAAATTGGTTCACAAAACCCACCCTAAATATCAGCACTATTCGTATTTCAAGCTGGTTGATATGCTAGTCTCACGTAAGTACAAACTGAATTGATAAGAAGTTCCTAAATTTCGTTGTTGTGAGGCTATGAGGGAACTAACAAAGAGGGATTAGGGTAATTAAAGGGGATTTTAGTAATCTTATATTAGAATTGGAGGGAGTAGTTAACCATGGTTAGTAAATTCTGAATTTGGTAGTGCTTTTTAAAGTTTTTCCACTTATAAGGTAGTTTCGTAAAATAAACATGATATAAGGTAGTTTTTTTTAAAAAAGTGTCTTTAATAGGTAGTTTCTGACAATTTTTCCTATAATAATAGAACACAAAATTTAAGAGTAGCAGAGATGTCAGACATAAGTAAGACGCAACAGAGGGCTTACATATCTACTCTACGATCACTTGTCGTTAAATAGCAACTACGGAAAACCATTACATTACATGACAGAACTACTGTACAAAGTTCACATCCATACACCCAAGATTCAACTTTCTAGAAATTCCTATGGGAGTAAAGCTCAACACGACATTTCAAGCTTCAGTTTGACTTTTAACACTCATGTAATCATGTTTAGACTAATTTGTATAGTCTAAACAAAATTTTTAAACAATGCAATCATAGATTCATACCAGGAGACAAATCATATCCCGAAATGTTAATCTGCATATTTATCAATGAAGATATCCTATTCGCATAAAAGCTGTCCACATATCATATGGCTGCTTTCTTTAGCAATTTTCTTACAATATTTCCATCAATTCATCCGGAATTGTAAATGTCAGCTAGCTGGTAAAGTCCTCTGAGATCATACCTAAGATGGGATACCAAATCCCATCTACATTACCACCCTTAAAGGCCTCTACACCCAGAAAAAAAAAGGCTGCTCCTACTTGTTTTGCCTTGTATTGAATTAAAGGGAAAGTGTTTGAGAAAAGGTTGCAAGGAGAATGTAAAGGTTTTATCTATGAATTTCTAAGTTGTTTGTTAAATACATCAAAGGGAAACTCTAACATTCCACCACCACAACTTCGCCACCCAAGAGGTAAAGAGAATGATCAAATGAACCAAACAAACAAGTAACGAAATCAATTTACTTGATTCCCTTATTCTTTCCTGAAAACCTCAAACGAAACGCTACCTAGATGTAACACAATCTAAAGACATACATGCACCTCTGTTATTCGGGCACCTTTATTTACCTCAAAAACAGGGTGTCGTATCGTGTCGTGTCTGACACAATACTTCACTTGGATACTTCATTTTAGACTAAAAACTTACTTCATTCTACAAAATAGCCGAGTCGGATGTTTAAACACTCATATCCAAGTAGACACTTAATCCGTGTCTGAGTAACATAGACATGCACAATAATATAGAACAAATGTAAAACAATGTATAGAAAATAGAAGAATCATAAAGAGAAAAAGAATGATACCATGAGCAAAGCTTTGAGATGGGTAATAGAAAATGACACCTTATCATCACTACTTTCACCCTCATAATCCTCCTTCATTTGTAACAAAACCTCCAAAAAATCCTTCTCTCTCTTCCTTCCTTTCTCATCAATCCTCAACCTTTGATCAATCACCTTATCAAAAATCCCATCCAACAACTTAACACACCTCTTCATCCTCCTCACTATCCCTTGCAAATCGATCCGCTCCAAACCCGGAAAAAAGTCCGATACATTCGGCATACCCAACAACTCCGTCATCTCCTTCACCGCCGCCCGAAACTCGAAACCTATATTTTCTCTCTCCTCATCCTCCACCACAGTCCCACCCCACAACATCCCTGTCACCACCCTCATAACCACCGAGAACACCTCTTCACCGACATTAATTTTTGTTGTCCCCACTTTCTCCGACAGTCCCCGGATCATGCGCCGGATTTCCCGGCGACGGAGACCGTACACTTCTTCCAGCGTGGCGGTGCTCAGTAACTCTCTGACACACACCTTCCTCAGCAGCCTCCACGTGGCGCCGTATGGGGACCACACTATGTCGGCGCCGCCGTACGTGGCGGCTTTTCCGGCGGTGGGTACGTCACGGTTAGCAAAGATGACGTCATGGTCTTTGAGTATTTGTTTGGCTTGAGCCGGTGAGGAGATGACTACGCCGAGCCGAGTTCCGAGCCAAAGAGAGAAGATTGGGCCGTGGGTTTGGGCCAATTTGGTGAAATAAGTGTGGAGTTCTGGGTCTAAAGAGAGGAGGTTTCCGAGTATTGGGAGGCCCAATGGGCCTGGTGGGTATGGTGGTTGTTGGTTATTTGGGTTTCTGGTGAAGAGATAGATGGTCAAAGATATGGTGAGGAGGGTTAAAAGTGGAATTATCCAGAATTCTGACACCATGGTTACCAAATCTATCATCTGTGCTAGCTTAGCTTCTTACCTCTTTAAGGATGGAGTGTGGATGTGGTTTAATCATTAATGCCTTGGCAAATATGGATATTAATAGGAAAATTTTCACCAAATATTCTTACTAATGTATACAAGAAAAACATATTCATGAATGGTCTTGTTAGATTCGTCTCAATGTATAAATTCGTAATATCAACTTTTTATATTTTATACTAATAAAAAAATAAAAGATATCGTAGATCAAAGGTATGTCTTGGAGAATGTGTAAAATGAAATGAGAACTATATTTTGAGACAGATGGAGTACTACGTAACAAAAAAAAATTGCAACATTTGTGAAGGTCATAGACTTTTAGGCAAATTTTGGTAATTGTTAGATGGATGAATTAGTGAAAAGTAGGAGAGAGAAAAAAGGGTAAACCATTTGGTTAATTGCCCATGTGGTTTAGGAAGCGGTATTTAAAAGTTTTTAGTAATGGCATTTTTGTAAATATGTTAAACCTTTTTAACTAAAAGTAGTAAGTTTTAAATAGTTGCAATTTTTTTATACGGCCTAAAATGACAAATGTTGCATTATTTTTTGTTATGGAGGAAGTAATAATAATGGAAACAGAAACAAACAACAATGTCATTTACTTCCTCTGTCCAATAATACAGTACTTGCATTTCATTTTGGGTGTTTAAAAATGTTGTTCTTATTTCCCTTTTTTAATTCTGCAACTCCTCTTGATTTGCCTAAAAAACCATGTAACCATCATTTATTTGCTCATTGGAAATAGTTTTTTCTTTCCTTATTGAACATAAGGGTTGAATTAGTCATATATTTAATACTCTTTCACTCGTTATTCACCATTCTCTCTCCTAACATCAGTTTTTTCCGCAACATTAATTATTTATCATTCATGTTCCACTTACCTTATTTCTCGTAAAAAATGAGAAATAAGCACTATATTATGAGACGGATGGAGTATAAAATATCAAGGATTATGTTACTCGCTACTCCGTTCCTTAAATAAGTGTTACATACACTTTTTATATAACCTTGATGTGTCTTTTTGATTCATTGATATTTTTAATTGCGTATAAGTAAAAATTGAAAAAAAAAATTGATATTTTGAAAGTATACATTGAGAAAAATTTTACAAGATCTCAATTGATTGTATTTTCTATATATAATTGCGAGAAAATAGAGTTTAAGTTAGTTGATGAACACTGTCGATTTACTCAATGTAACACTTATTTTAGAAATGGAAGCAGTACATTTTACTCACAACTTTTTGATTTTTGCATTATTCATGCACTTACTTTGACTGAAAATTCGTGAATGATACAAAAATACAAATTTTAATATATAAGGTGTTCTTATATTTATCTCAATATATATTTACAAGATTTCAAGTCTTTAGTGATTTTCGCAAACACATAATCACACATTCTTAGGTGTAATTGTTACACCATAATTTACGGTATAACAACCCACAAACCACCACTTTTTGACATAATGACATGATATTCATGAGGGTAGTAAAACAATTTCCTATGAGGATACCATAACTCCTTCATCCCTTATATAATAGAGATCTTAATGTAACCATATAACAACAGATACAGAAATTAATGCCAGAACACTTCCTGATTCCTCACACTAGTAAGCCTGTATGCATAGACCATCTGATACATTATTTTTGCTTCATAAGATCTTAGTCTTCTACCAGGTATGATTGCAATGTATGTGCATAAAAAGACCAAATTCATACAAAGTATGTAGATAAGTAGATAACCTGCACTTATCTCATGAAAATAGTAGAACCACCACCAAGAAGTAAGTTACTTATATATACAAACCAGAATCAGATAACCTGCACTCAGGGATCAACACAAGAGGAGTCCTCTTACTCAACACAATCCCAAATTTCTCCTCAAGATTTAATTCTTCTCCCTCAGGCAATTTCCAATTAAAGGAATGCAACAATGAGGCCATTATAAACAACACCATCCTCTCAGCCAATCCAATTCCGGCGCAAATCCTTCTACCTGAACCAAAAGGGATATAATTGAAGTTGTTCCCATTAAAATCAAACTGATTAGCATCCAGCAGGAACCTTTCAGGATCAAACTTCGATGGCTCCGTCCACACGGAAGGGTCTCGATGGATAGCCCATACGTTGATGAATACACGAGCACCTTTGGGGATAGTGTAGCCTCCTACAACACGAGACTCACTCGGACAATGAGGTACTAGCAGGGGTAATACAGGGTGTAAGCGAAGTGCTTCTTTTAGAACAGCTTGTAGGTAAGGGAGTTTATAGATGTGATGCTCTTCTACTATGCTGTCTGAGCCAATTACTGTGTTGAGCTCTTGTTGGATCTTTTTTAGCACATCAGGGTGGTTCATTATTTCAGCCATTGTAAGTTCTACTGTGTTTGATGTAGTGTCGGTTCCGCCTACTATCATATCCTGTACATAATAATAACAACACCTTGTTAATGATTGGTTGTAGGGCTGTCTGATAGACTGATAGGATGTGCAAAGCAACCAATAGCAGTGTAGGGTCACACTTTTTAAAAGGTCTATAGTACGGAGTATTATATTAAATGTTTGTTTTAGTTATATTCTTCAAATTCGAACTTTATTTTGTCAAAAAGTTATTTTATAGAATAGATTTTATATTATTTTAGAATCTATTCATAATATTTCTAGAGTAATGTTATATGTAGCCCTTAGGGCTATGAATAAGCATTAAATATATTTCTTAAAATTGAAACGGTTTAAAAATTCAAGACAAAATTACATATCATTTGAGGTAATAAATGCTTGATTCAACTTTTTATTTCCATTTTTAGCTTTTTATATGTAGCCCTAAGGGGTATGAATATCATTTTTCATATTTCTATAGGGCTCAACTTTATAATTAGCACAGGAGCACAGGGGCCTCAAAAATTTTAGGAAAAATTATTTTAGATAAGTCAACCTTTGCGCGATCTTTTCGTTTTAAGTCTACCCTTTGGTTACCCCTAATTGAGTTAGGCTTGTATGTTTGTTTTCTTCTATAGAGTTTTAACTTGTTTGTGACTTGTTTAATAGGTTACTTATGATACGTGTTATGTATCATTAAAGGACGAAAAGGTTCACGTACTTCATAACTTGCCACAACAAATTTAGGGGAATTTTTATCATACACTTGTGACTATTTTTTGCACATTTCTTATTTGAAACTTTCAAATGAGCATAATCACATAACAGGTATAGCATCAAATGAGCAGAATATAAGTTATAACTTGGATGTACCCTGCACATATTACACCCCGAATGTATGATAAATGCATTCAAAATATAGAAGTACAGAACAAGAAAGAAACATACGTACCATGAGTAAACCTTTAAGATGAGATGTAGAAAATGACACCTTATCATCACTACATTCACCCTCATAATCATCCCTCATTTGTAACAATACCTCCAAAAAATCCTTCTCTCTCCTCTTTCCTTCCTTACAAACTCTCAAACGTTGATATATCACCTTCTCAAAAATCTCATCCAACAACTTAACACACCTCTTCATCCTCCTCTCTACACCCTGCAAATCGATCCGATCCAAACCCGGAAAAAAGTCCGATACATTCGGCATACCCAACAACCCGGTAAACTCCTTGATCACGACCCGAAACTCTAACCCAATACTTTCTCTCTCCTCCTCCTTCTCTTCCACCATTGTTCCTCCCCACAACATATCTGTAACTACTCTCATAACTACCATAAACACTTCTTCCCCGACATTAACCGTTTTTGTCCCCACTTTCTCCGACAACCTTCGTACCATGCTCCGTACTTCTCTTCTACGGAGTCCGTACATAGAATCTAACGTGGCACTTCCAAGCATCTCTCTGACACAAACTTTCCTAAGCATACGTAATGTCGGGCCGTATGGGGACCACACTATGTTAGCGCCGCCATACGTGGCGGTTTTTCCTGCTATGGGTACGTCACGGTTGGCGAAGATGACGTCATGGTGTTTTAGAATTTCTTTGGCGTGATTTGCTGAGGAGATGATTACGCCAAGTTTCATTCCTAGACGGAGAGAGAAGATTGGGCCGTGGGTTTGGGCCAATGTGGTGAAGTAAGTGTGGAGTTCTGGGCTTAGTGAGAGGAGGTTTCCTAGTATTGGTAGGCCCAATGGGCCTGGTGGGAGTGGTGGACGGTTTTTGGTGAGGATGAAGATGGCCCATAGTATGGTAAGGAGAGTTAAGAGTGGAACTACTACCCAAGTTTCGAATATCATTTTGGAGCTTTTTTTTTTTCTTTCTACCTAATAATATGATAAGTTTTTTTTTTTTTTGTTTTTTTATACTACATGCTGCAAATTTGAGCCATAATTTTTTATGAGATATGAGTAGTCCAAGTGGATGTGTTTTGAGCCTTTCTTAGAACGTCATGCAAATTGCAAAGCACCTCAAAATATCAAACTAGAAAACAAGAATCAAAAGGACTACGGTGTAATTATTTATGGTTGGGATGAGTATTTGAACCCTCGACAAAATCCTACAATTCGTGATGGTGTGGTATTCTACTGAGGTAATATCTTTTCCATCATCAATTTCTCTATTTTACACTTAGATATCTAACCATTAAATTCTAGCCTTTTTCATTGAAAATTCAGTCCAAGTGGTTCCATCTTCCATTCATAGAATAAAGGTAAAAATCTTGACAATTATTAGGTAATTTCTAATATAACTAATCTTATATGTGGATTGGTTGCATATATAATAAGACTAATTTTTGAACGGAAAGGTGCAAGTATATTTATTAAATTAAATTAATGTATATACAAACCCATCATGCTTAATTGTGAAAAAAAATCAAAGGGTACAAGTTTCGTGCGAATATTAACATCCCAACATGCTACAAGATATGAAACTGTAGTACCAGCTCTCCTTACATGACTACAATAAAAAGTGCTAAAAGACATAGTTAAATTTAAGATATCTTTGTGGAAAGATAAATTAGGTTCGGAACTAGACTTAATTAGAAGAGGTTTTTCCATACCTCCTATGCTTAGGATAGAATTGTAGACGTATCTTGACTGTACTTTTGATGTATCATAAAGATTTATATATACTAGTATTTAGGCTCGGGAGTTGTTTCAGGTTAGTATTGTGTTTCCGAACTTAATATGCATTTTTTTCATACCCACTAAAATATATTGAGGAAAACTCAACATTTAAAAGATACAAATATAATAATGTGAACACTTAAAACATGATTAAAAGTTGGTTGAGATAATAATTGCGTCATGTTATAATAGCAAGAGGTCACGAGTTCAAATCTTGTTGCAAGCTAATTTTACTTTTGTTAATCGACATGACTTATGTAGTTATGTACATATTGGACAATTCTAGTGAAGTAATTACATAGGTGACACATGACGTGTATATATTGTCACACACGCCTTTTAGTATATCACAAATTATTAAAGAGACAGTCTAAATATAAAATTAGACCTAGTCACTAAATAGATTAACAATAATTATTAAAAGAGACGGTCTAATTTTAATATAAAAGTAGACCTAGTAACTAAATGGATTAAACTAGTGACCGAAATAAATTAACCTAGTAACTATTGGGCTTCAATATTGGGCTTAGCATTGCCTAATTTTAATTTAAAAGTAGGCGGTCTCTTACAAGACAAACTCATAGATTAAACTAGTCACCGAAAGAAATTCACGTAATTATTATTGGGTTAATTCTCTTTTTAATATTGGGCTTACCATTATCTAATCTTAATTTAAGAATAGACAGTTTCTTACCGGACAAACGCTTCATATATTTGTATAGATTATTATTCCTATATATATTAGAATCTCAATGAAAATAGGATATTGGAGCCCAACACTCCCCTACATTCATGGAAACAACCTAAAATAAAACGTTAAGTTTTTTTTAATAATGAAGTAATAAATTCTATCTTTTTTATATTTATATGGATATTTTTATCCAATGAAAATCATCCGCATGTAGTATAATAATGGATATGGATATTTTTTTTAATATGGAATCAACCGAAAATATTTCACCAACAACTAACAAGGTAATTAAATATATAATGCTCTTATTTCTTAAATCTGCATGTAGTATTAATTTGAATCAAAAATAGAATTATTGAGGACTAATTTAACTACGTAGATTATTATAATTATACTTCAGTTGTGTTTGCAGATCATGGATAGAAAGTTGTTTTTACTAATGCTTAGCGATGCAACATTGCTCCTTACTTTGCTAAACAAGCGGAAGAGGGATGAAGACTTGCTAAACAAGCGGAAGAGGGATGAAGACGAAGCGAAGAGGGATGATGACAAGCAGAAACTACCGAAGAAGAATGATAATGACAAAGCCGTCGACGGCGATGACGACGATGATGATACCGATGATACTGATACAGATGATGATGATGGTGGTGATGGTACAATATTAAGTTACAAGGGCTTAGTCTTAAAAAAATCTGATGGAAAACTTCTAAAAGGGCCATACTTCTTGAATGACACAATAATAGAATTCTACTTTCGTTACCTAACATCAAACTACGGAGAAGACGACGTGTTATTCGTGGCACCTTCAGTGTCATTTTGGCTAGCAAACTCTCATATTAGCCAAAACAACTTACAAGAGACTAAAAACTCCCTCAAGCTAAACGAAAAACAACTCATATTTTTCACCATCAACAACAATGAGTTAAATTCGAGTTCCGAATCTACAACAAATAATGGCGCAGATGGAGGAACACATTGGAGTTTACTAGTGTATTACCGAGCTAAGAACATATTCGTGCACCAAGATAGTGTAAGAGGGCTTAATAAGCTCCACGCCGACGCGCTTTATTCGGTACTTAAGAAGGTTTTGGATGAGAATGCCAATAATTTAAGGCCTCCAATATTTATAGAGCTTGCAGTTAGAACTCCTAAGCAATCGAATGACTATGATTGTGGCCTATATGTTATGAAGATTGCGGAGATTATCTTGGACTGGTACTCGATTTGGAGAGATCGTCATGAGGAATTAGGGGACCTTTGGTTTGATGAAGTTTCGGAGAAGGTTTCAAGGTTTTATGTAGAGGGTTTTATGCGCACTGAAATTCGAATGCTTATTAAGATGTTGAGGGAGGATGAACAGGGTGCTTCTGGTGCTGATACTGGTTGATTCTCTGTTAGAGGATATTGGACCGTAGGTCTATATCTACGGGAAAGGCCTATTAGGTTAAATTTATTAGGTTAAGTTTATGTTATGTTCCTTACGTCTAACATTCTCCTATTAATTTGTCTTTTTTGTTGTTTGTTGTTGTTTGATATAGAAGCTAAAGTTTTTCATCATGGATAATATTGTCTAAGTATAGCAAAATTAATCAATTATAGTAATTCATAGTCAGATGATGCATATGGTAGCTACAAGACTAAATTATCTCATGTATTGTAGTTTTAGGGTTATGTTGTCTAATAATGCATGATGGATGTCTGCAAATTAAACAAGGTTCAGCTTTCCATTATTCTTTGTCAATTATACCATATTCTGGAATACTTCTATGTGTATCAGCAAAGGTATGCACCGAATAATGAGGGTAATTCTTTTTGATTAGGAAATCTACTTGATCCGTAACCAATCCTAGTTAGGTTACTAGCGTGCAGGGCACACCAGCTACGAGGCTGGATATAAGACTAAACAGTCCGGAAGTAATGTCCCAACTTGGTATTAATCTTTGCTATATAGATATATAGTACAAGTTCACTTAGGCAGTTACAACTTACAATAATAAGACTTTGCTAAATTATGATTAATAGAATGGGGTGGTGGCGCAGTTGGCTAGCGCGTAGGTCTCATAGCTAGTGTTGAGTGATCCTGAGGTCGAGAGTTCGAGCCTCTCTCACCCCAATAATTTTTTTACTTTTCACACTCTAAGCATGGACTTCTAGCCTCTAGGTGTAACTTCGTAATAATGGGCCTGGTCTTTGGGCTTTTCTTGTATCTTTTTCTGTTATATCAGTACTTATCATAATAATATTGAATGTGGACTCTATGATCGTAGATTTAAGGGTTTATAATCCTTCTGTATTGTGGATCTCTACTTGTTACCATGTTGGGCCTTCAAGGGTAGCTATCTCAAGCAAAGGCCCAAAAAAATTCTTTAACACATGTTCTTATTTGACTGTCTTTTGTGCTTTCTACTTAAGAAATATAATCATAAGAGATTTTGTTAGATTGTTCTCGATTTACAAAATAAAAAAAAATCAAATTTCTCTTACTGTAACTTGTAGAAAATTAGGTATATAATTAATAGTTTGTCTTGTAAGAGACCGTCTACTTTTAAATTGAAATTAGGCAATGGTAATTAAGCTCAATATTAAAAACAGAATTAGCCTAATAGAAACTAAGTTAAATTTTTTCGGTAACTAGTTTAATCTATTTAGTGACTAGGTCTACTTTTATATTAAAATTAGACCGTCTCTTTTAATAATTTTTGTATAATTAATTAGTTAAAATTATGCATTGACATGCATGCACATTTGACAACAAAGGAAGTACCATGCACATTCTTTAACACATGTACTAGATTGTTGTAATTGTGCAGTGTGCACTGTCCTTTCTCACTCAAAATAAGTTGGAAAATATATCTAGACGCATACAGCATTATGTGACAATGGTTAACGAAAACTTCTACCTGTATCACTTATTTGGATTCGATTTTAGACTGAAACTGAACAATGTCAGATAATCAAATGTCCTATAGATAGCTCTCCATGTGTAGTTTTGGCTTTTTTGCTCTTACATTAACCCACTTAGTTATTTTCCTTCAAAAAGATTTTAGAAAACTAACTCATTAGAATTAAGGGTCCGTTTGATATTATTGTAAGTTTTCAGTTTTTAGTTTTATAAATATAAAAGTCATATGCTGTGAGGGGATAATAAACTTAGAATTAGTCATATTTATATTAAATATGACAATTTTGAAAACTAACAACTAAAAATTAGAAACAACTTTTGCTGGTTTACATGTTTTTGTTTTTTGTTTAAAGAAAAACTGAAAACTGAAAACTGAAATTTGAAAACAAAAAACGATAATAAACAAGCCATCGGTTATAAATTTGTGCTTTTCTACGAAATTGTTTATTAGAGAATTACTGAATAAGATACTCCTAGTGTAAGTAGATACCTAGTACTGATACAATTTCCAAGTCACAAACAGGTAGGGAATTTTGGGCCCATTAAGAATTTAAACCAATATCTGTAACGTAAAAGTCAGTGGGTGGTAAGGTTATTAGGCGACTCCAAAGGCCCAAACTGTTTAAAGTACCAAAAGTATCTATATATAAAAACAGTATCTCCAAAAAAAATCTCCAAAAACAGAAAAGTCACTCTTAAAATAAAATAGTTTTAATATTCTTTCGTTATACAAGAATCTTTTTTTTTTTTTTTTTATCATTCTACTATTTATTTTGATTAGTTTAATATTCTTGTATTATAAATCATATATATTCATATATATGCTCTTTTTCATCTTAACGATGATGAGTTTGTCTTGTATTAGACCGCCTACTTTTAAATTAAGATTAAGCAATGATAAGCCAATATTAAAAAGAGAATTAGTCCAATAATGACTAGGTTAATTTCTTTCGATGACTAGGTCTATCGTTTAATAATTTTTGAACGATGATATGTTAGTTCTTCCATTATATTCTAAAGTACACATTCTTTCAATTATTCAATTTCTTTTCGGATTTCGGTGCATGTCATACTTCTTGGTATGGGATCTAATATGCACTCTTGTTGTTGGATTTATTTCGATATATATGTACAAGATATCTTGTTATAATTTTCACAAATAGAAAATCATAGAAATATCAATGTTAAGCGTGAAAGATAAATATTGCAACTATTAAAAAAAACGAAGGAAGAAGTATATAATTAGTTTTTTTTTTTTTTTTTTTTTTTTTTTTTTTTTTTTTTTGACAACAAGTACAAACAAGCTTAAGATGTAATTTTACCTAGTCTAGCTGCAGTAGCTAATGCATGGGCGGGAGCAACCACATCCCTACTAACCTTATGGATATTACAGTTATGGAACTTGTTACGTATTGCCTGTATATCAAGAGCTAAAGAGTTGATTTCAAAGGGGTATTGACGATTATTGAGTGCTTGAACGAGTTCGCTGCTATCCGAGAAGATGTGAACGTGAGTGATGCCTTTTGTGAATGCTTCCTTCAATCCGCGAAGTATCGCATGCGCTTCCGTTTGAAGAGGAGATATTGAAGTCACCGCAGCATTTCCTTCAAAAATTTTGACATTGTTGATAAGAGCTGACCAGCCAATCCCCGCTCGTGGATGGTTCTGTTTATGACGTTTCCAAGCACCATCGACTAAAACTACGCATTCTTCCTGAGTTCTTATACCTTGCGAATCTAGTTCCCTATCTCTGGTCAAATTTCCTTTGGATGAGAGAGAAGAGTTTCGTTCTCTGAGTTTAACTCTCTCAACAACTTCTTTGCAGAGGGCTATCTTGGAATCAATAATGGCACTAGGGTTTACTACTTCACTTCTGAAGACAATGTTATTTCTGTGAATCCAGATAGCCCAAAGGGTGGCTATGAATTCTGTTGTGCGTGTTGAACTGACCCCATCTTCCTTCCAAAACAGTGTAAGAAAATTCTTTATCCACTGATCGATGGGAACTTGGGGGATGGGATGTACTCTGATGCCCAAACCCGAACATGCCCAAATTCTTGCTGATATATCGCAGTCTCGGAATAAGTGACCTTCATTCTCCTTTTGTCTACTGCACAGAGGGCAAATTTCTTGTACTTGAATGTTCCTTTTTAAAAGATTAGAATTGGTGGGTAGAGCTTTATTTAGCAATCTCCAGGTGAAAAACTTCCACTTGGGCTTAAGATCTGAAGCCCATAACTTGTTCCAGAATTTTCTGATTTCTTTTGAGGTGCTCAGGACTCCCTTACTTTTCAGATAGAACGAGTAGATATCCTTGACTTTTGGTACTTCAGATTTGGACTCACTCCAGACAAACCTGTCGTGTAGATCTTCTGTTGGGATATGTGTAGATAGTATTCTGATCGCGGTGCTTGAACTAAAGCATCTCCAGATGAGTGGAGAGTTCCATATTCGTTGGGGAGAGATCAATAAGTCCCTAACTTTGTGGATTCCCATATTAGCCAGATTAATTTCCGGCTTTACGGAAACAGGACCTTCTCTGAGCCATTTATCTGATTCAATGCTCGTGTCGGCTCCATCTCCAATTTGCCTTGTAAATCCTTCCCGACAATCCTGGACTGCTCTACAAAGACCTCTGAATCCCCAAGAAGCTTTACCTAACTTCTTATTCCGTAGTGCTATGTTAACTGGTGACGCTTTGTATTTGGCTAAGAGGACTTTGGATATGAGCAACTGATCTGAATTATGGATTCGTACTGCCTGTTTTGCGAGGAGGGCTTTATTGAAGAGGTGAACATTTCGTATTCCCAAGCCTCCTCCACCTTTCGGGAGTTCGATTGCCCTCGTGCTTTTCCAAATAATGGGTTTTGAACTGCGGGAGTTGGCCCAGATGAATCTTGCAAAAATCGAATTCATTTTATCTGCCACGATTTTCGGGAGAAGGAACACACTGAGAATATTGAGACTTAGCATAGAGAGTATGCTATTTATGAAAATGATTCTTCCTGCATGAGACAAGGAAAGGTGATGCCAGCTGGAAACTTTTCTCTCCACTTTCTCTAATAATGGATAGAACTTCCGAGAGCTTCTACCATCCACTTCAATATTACACCCTAGGTATTTGCCTAAGGAGTCTTCGGATGGGGTACCAACAATGCTTCTCATAAATCTCTTGAATCTGTTTGGTGTGTTCGGACTGAACATGATATGTGACTTATTGTAATTGATTACCTCCCCTGACAACCGACTGAACTTAGCAAGTATGTTTTTTACACCTGCACAAGCTTCCGGAGTAGCTTTGAAGAAAATCAGAGAGTCATCCGCGAAAAACAGGTGGGACAAATCTGGGCACGATCTAGACAGTTTGATGCCTTGAAAAGTGCCTTGACTAGTCGCATTGATTAACATTCGAGAAAGCATATCCATGACTAGAATAAAAAGATAGGATGAGAGGGGGTCACCTTGCCTGAGTCCACACGTAGGTTTGAACCGTTTTGTGGGCTCACCATTGACGAGGATGGAGTATGAAACAGTGGTGACGCATTGCAGAATCCAATGCCGACAAATTTCCGGGAATCCCATTTGCGTAAGAAGCCAGTGTAGGAAGTCCCAATCAACTTTATCATAGGCTTTAAACATATCAATCTTGAGAGCGGCTAAAAACTGCGTACCTTTCTTGCGCTGTTTGATTAAATTGATTAACTCATGCGCAATGAAACAATTATCTGATAGAAGTCTTCCTGGAACGAACGCATTCTGGTAAGGGGTGACAATGCATCTTAAGATTGGTTTCAGACGGTTGGTGATGATTTTCGATATGATCTTATAAATTACGTTGCACAAGCTGATTGGTCTAAACTGACTCGTTTCCTCGGGACGCTCTTTTTTTGGGATTAGGCATATATTGGTCAGGTTCCATTCCTGAAGTATGTATCCCGTGGCGAAAACATGAGAGACTGCCCGCCATATGTCTTCTCCTACAATGGACCAATTCTTTTGATAAAACATGGCGGGAATGCCATCTGGTCCGGGAGCCTTGAGACTACCCATTTGGAAAACTGCATATCTAACTTCCTCCCTTGAGACTGGCTTAACCAATTCTGCTTTTTGCGCATCATTAATTTTCGGCACTAAGTGCTGGATCTCGTCAAGCTCTTCCCAGAAATTTTGGTTATGATGCGATCCTTGGAAAATATTTGTGAAGTAGTCGAGAAATTCTTTCTGAATGTCATCTTTCGCTGTGACCCATCTTCCTGCTTGATTCTTGATCATCAAGATCTCGTTTCTATGTTTTCGGCTTTTTGCTTTTCGGAAGAACCATTTTGTATTTGAGTCCTCCCAGGCCTTCCATTTGTTTTTTGCCCGTTGTTGCCAGAATTTTAGTTGAATTTCCAAGGCATGCATACTCTCCTTTTTTACATCTTCATCTAGTTTACCACCATCACTTTGAGGTAGGGTGGCCTGGATTTCTCCGCACTTGGCTAGGAATTCTTCCCATTTGATATTATTTGTCTCCTTATAGTTTTTACACCATTGAAAGAGCTTGTACCGCACATTCCGGCATTTTTGTGCTAGTGTATACATTGGAGATCCACTGCCTGTGCTTTGCCAGTGTTTAGTAATGATAGACTCCACTTCCTTGAAATCAAAGCACCATGCTTCCATTTTGATTGGTGACTTCTTTTTTGATTTTATTGGTGAAGTAATAAGGAGGATCGGACTGTGATCTGAAATGAGGATCGGCATATTCAAAATCATTGCTTCCGAAAATCGATGTAGCCAAGCTTCAGTGGCATAGGCCCTGTCCAATCTTTCATATATGCGATCCGATTCTGATCTGTTGTTGCACCAGGTGAAATTTTGCCCCTGAAATCTGATTTCTGAGAGGTTTAGCTGATGCTTCCATAAGGAGAATTGCTCTTTCCCCGGGATGTATTCCGATCCTCCCATTTTTTGATTGAGGTATTCCAATTGATTGAAATCCCCCATGATGACAGTATCAAATGAGCTATGATTTACATAGTCAGATATCGTCTCCCATACTACCCCTCGACTTTCTAAATAAGGCGACCCATACAACAAAATAAGGTTCCATATATATACATTTTCATCAACTATATCGTTGATGATACAAGCAAAATAGTTAGTAGTGCTACTCTTAAGATCTAGGTTCACATCATTACTCCAAAATAAAGCTAGGCCACCTGCATTATCTATAGAGTCTACAGTGGCTACATTAGGGAATCCTAAATTCATAGCTAATTTGTTAATAATAGTACTGCTCGATTTCGTTTCTGATAGAAAGAGTATTTGAGGCGTGCACTTGCGGACTAACCATCCCAAAAAAGGAATTGTAGGGGAGTCCGCTGAGTTAAGACCCCTACAATTCCAGGCAAGGATTTTCATGGGGCTTCTGGAGACTGTTTTGGCCCAGTGTCCAAGCCTTCATCGCCGAAATATGCCATGTATTTGAACTTCTTGAACTTGTGGAGAATCTCTTGTCTCTTTTCTGTTATCCATCTGTGAAGGGCAAAGAGGTCAAGTTCAAGATACCCTATCAACTGGGAGAAGGTAAGGATCTTGTTATGAGTGATGTCGGTCCAAGAAAAGGATCAGGCCGTCCTCCTAGGCCAAAGCAAGTCATTGTGCAGGCCCTAGTGTGCGAGAAGAAAAGAAAGTTTGAAGAGTTTGAGCCTCTGCTTGACGCTTTTATTGGAAAGAAGTATATAATTAGTTAGTGGGTAACAAGTTTTCTAAAGGATCTAATAGTGACTAGTGAGTATACAAGATATTCTCAAATCTCAAAAACATTTTTATGTTAATATTGAAAATTTCAATAGGTCAACCTTAGAAAATATCATTTCAAAAGGGTGGATTTAGCACCATTAGATTTTACTTATTAGTGGTCAAAATTTTGATACGGATTAACTGTACTATATTTTCTTGCTTACAACATGATAATTGACATCCATTATTTTTGGGCAAGACGCGGAAAATGTCCCTTTTTTTTGTTCTTTGACTTAAAGTTAAGAACTATAATTAACACAGTAACATTTTATTGTCAATACTTTGTTGTCAAAACTATATTATGTGAACTAAAATTATAAGGTTGGGAAATGATCATATATTATGTGAACTAAAATTATAGTAACTACAAAAATTATTAAAAAGACCGTCTAATTTTAATATAAAAGTAGAGTTAGTCACTAAATGTTAGTAACCAAGGATATCTTGGACTATTAATTAAGATTGAGGTGCTGTGAACGATAGGTCACAGGTTCGAATCCCCCCTTCCCCTTCTTTGTACTTCGTACTGTCATTATGGATCATATGGATAAAAAAAAAAACTAAATGTTAGTCGCAATATTGAATTGTCTAATTTTAATTTAAAAGTAGACGATCTCTTACAAAACAAACCCTAACCACTAAATTAATAGAAGTAATAATGACACTTTTTAAGCACTTTGCTATATTTTCTTTCATGGCACAATAGCACTATGGCACTTTGCAATCTTACCATTATTTAGTTTGGTTTGTGTTTGTATAGGTTATTTACGTGTTTCTATCTCCATAACATATGATATAATTTAATACGTCCTTTGTGGATCATTGGTGTGTTACTTTGGCACCAAATTTGTGTAGTCGTCTTATTTACAAAGTGGGGATTGAGTAATCATTGATCTACCAACCCTTATTCTGTGGACCCTTCATAGTTCATCCCAAACATGATCTTGCCAGTGGAGAAAGTTATCCTGTTTTAGGATATCTTTTAGTTAAAATAAGAGAGACACTTAATAGCAAACCGTAGCGTTCGTCAGTGAATGTTATTGTTGAAATTATTGAAAGCTTATTTGTGAATGTCTCACATTGAAGAAAGAGGAGAGATTGTTACACTTTATAAAGTAGAGGAGTTACTCCTACTATCACCAATTGATTTTAGTATAGAACCTCCTTTGGGCTTATAAAGTGGACCAAATCTCTCCTCCTCCTTGTTCAGATCACTCAGGCCCATTTCGTATTGTTTCTAAATTTAACATGGTATCAGAGCTCGGGTTGCAGGTCTCGTCTAAATTGGGTATTTGATCGCTACTAGATAAGGAATTACCTCGATAGGATGTCCAGCTCCTAAGAGGATTATTGCTCTGACCATTCCAGTTAGCTCTGGGGTGTGTTGCAACCCATTGAAAGCCCATATGTGAGTTCCCACATGTGTTTTTGTCTCCAAGGGGAAACAATTTTCATTACCACTCATTACCACTACAAGGTGGTATTGGATGGGAATGAAAATTCAAGAAGAAAAGTTGACACTTTAGGATAAATTAGCACTACCATGAAAATGGACAATGATATTTTTCACAAATTTACACACAAATTTATTCCCATTACCCACCATTTTATGACCAACTACCAAAGTAACCAAACGGGCCGTAATAATAACATATACTTATCTACAGAATAATATTAGCTTTTAAACCCGTGAAATATAGAAGAAGAAAAATAATTACATTCTCAAATTTACATTAGATTTTAGGTAGTTAAATTATTACATTGTCAATTTTCGGAACTATAGAGAGCTTTACCTATCTACTTAAAATAAAATTTCATTTGTCTCATAATATAGTGTTTGTTTCTTACTTTTTAATATTTCCTCCGTTCCTAAATAGAGTGCCCATTTTTCCATTTATGGATCTTCTGTCCCAAATAGATTTCCCATTTTCTTATTTAGTATGGATCCAGCAATTAAAATATTATTTTGCTTTCAATTTTTATAATATCATCACCCACCTCCTCGTATGGCCCACATTCTCTCTCCTCAATAAACGATTCATAAAAGTGTACCCACTTTTATATTCAATTGCGATTTAACACAAGTAAGGTCCGATCCTCTATATGACTTCTTCTTAATACTTGCATCGAAAAAAAGAAATGGACACTCTATTTAGGGACGGAACGAGTATGAATTAAGAAAAGTGAAAAATATTACCATTTGTATTATTCAATGATGTACCCTTTTCCCCCAATACAATTAGAAAATTTACCAAGCATAGCTTTTAGTCTAGAATTTGTCTTATAAGATACCGCCTATTTTTAAATTAAAATTAGGCAATGGTAAGCCCATATTAAAAAAGATAATTAATCCAATAATAACTAAATTAATTTATTTCCGTGACTAGTTTAATTTATTTAGTGACTATTGTACAATTGTGGGAAATAATTGTGTTAATATGTTGTAGGTTAACCTGACATTCAATATATATAGGGTTTATATTACAGACATATGACTATGAAAGTACCATTCTACCCTTTACATTATAATATTATTCCTTTACATATAATATTATCCAATAATTATATTTACTTTTATATTAAAATTAAAAATCGTCTCTTCTAATAATTTCTGTTTAGTCTATACTCTTTTCGCCCATTGGAAAAAAACTAAAAAGGGTGGGACGGTGCCGGTGATGGTTTGAGGTCGGAGACACTTTATCTTTTATCATGAACGTATATATAGTATATGATTTTATTAAAGTAATGGACTTTTTGGAGGTTACATGGTCCAGCATCCTCAATTCGACTGACATATGTTGTTCTTGCAACAAAGTATAGAAAATAATAGATTACAAATTTTGATTTATTGAGGATCATATGATTCAACATTCCACTCACAAAACAGTATATCTTCTTCTTTTGTGTAGGAAGGCCAGGTCATGACTCCATAATAAATCCTTGAACATTTTCCTGTGTATTGTGTAGGACCATTTAATGTCCTTTTTGTTGGGCATGCTTGCATGCTTTGACCTTATTAGCTTCATATTTCTTTGCTCACAAAGGTCTAGCTGAAAAAAAGGAACACATCATTTTGCACTCTCATTGTTGCAATTTCCTCGAGTTAGAGGCGAAGCCAGACAATTTTGGATTAGTCAGATATCCAAAAAAAGCAAAAAAAACGAGGACGGAGGCCAATGCCAGTAGGAGTGTTTATTTCGGATATTCGATCTGAAATTTTGGATATTCAATCGAAAATTTCGAATCGGGAAAATTGCGATCCGAAAATTTTAGGTTTATGTTGGATCGGAAATCCGAAATTTAGGATCAGTCGAATATTCGAAAAAAGTAAAAAAAAAAAAATATACGGATGAAAAGTTCATAAAATAAGTCTCGGATTGTATCACTGAATACGACCCGACCTTAAACCGGATATTTCGGATCGGATATCCAAAAATTTCCGTGAAATTCCATGTTCGAATAGTTTCGGATATCCGAAACTGAAAATTTCGGATCTGGAATATCCAAAAACTAAAAAACCAATCGAAATATTTGAAAAACCGTATTGGATCGAGCGGATCGGATATTTATGAACACCCCTAAATACCACCCTTGCCCCTTCAATAGTATGACTATATGAGTTATGAGTACTAGTTTATCTTGCAGCATGACTATGCATTTTTGAATGTTGATAATAATGCAAGTACTGTTGAGGATGAGATGTGGAGCTTTAGTGGCATATAGCGCGCCCACCTCCAATCCATATGATATAGGACACGAATTGGTTAAAAAAATTAATCCATCTTTTTCACTATGTGTACACTATGTTTACTTAAGACACAACAATTACAATATGTTTCTAATATATTATAGAACCTTTTAGTCATGTGTTACTCTACCAAATCTATTGCTAATCGATTTTTGGATGAGTGTTAGTACAATATTTATTTTGCAAGCTTTCGCTCTTTAGGTCATTGCTATTCCTTGCTTAATTCTTGACCACTTATTGCCTATTGACAGTGGTGAAAATGGTGAAGCGGGTTAAAAAAATGAAAGTACCGAATATTACATTAAAATCGAAATATAAGCATCAAGATTATTAATTACTATTTGTTGTTAGTAAACATAAAAATTTACAAAAAAATTAACAAGTACATTGTCACTAATCACATTTTCTAGTTTATTATGTGTGCTATGTATAGCTAATTTGATTAATTTTCCGCTCCCATACATACTAGAATGAATCGTTTATTGTGTTCTGTAAGACATAACCAAAATATGAGCATATTGAGATCCTAAGACAAATTCAACTTCATTGTAATAGTAAAAAAACTTGAAGTATAATTTCTTGTAACAAATTAAATTCTTCTTAGAATATCATCAGCCTTTTATCATGCTTAGGTAAGCTAACAATCTTCATTTAGTGCTGTATGAGTTAAGCTTCTGTTTTAAATAATTTCGTTCGTGAATAATTGTACTCGCTCCCAAGAAACCATACTTATGTGGTCATGAATCATGATGACATATATATATTTATGCAAACAAGTGCGGAAGTAGGTAGTTAAAATATACCCAAAAGAAGAAAAAAATCCGTACCTTTTTAATACTCCCTCCGTCTTTTTTTATTTGTTACATTTTGTCATTTAGGGGTGTTTCAATTTATTTGCTACATTTGCAAATATTTCCATATATAGTACATAGGTCCCACACTTTATTTACAAATTTGTCATCACTCCCTTCTTGATTTTGTAAATGTTTCCATATATAATACATAGGTCCCACAATTTACCTATTTGCTTTTTTGTTAATTCCATTTATGTCAATGGTCCCCACTCCCTCCTTGATCTTTGTGAAAAAGTGCTTGTAGCAAATAAAAAAAGACGGAAGGAGTAGTATAGGATCATTAGGGAAACAAAACAGAAAAGAAAAAGAAACATATCGTTCTTCCACTATGTAATCTTTGTAAATTTAGTGGAATTTATTATCTATCTTCATAAATTCGTTTATACAGTTGAAGCCATCTTTGTAAATTGTAAGGGCTCATTTGTGATGTCGGTTGAGGTCAATAAAAAAGGAGAGCTAAATGCAATCTAACATCTAAGGATTGCGTATAAAAGCTAAAAATGAAAAAAAAAACATTAACTGATTATTTATTATATAGATTAATGCAAATTTTGGTCATCAATTGACAACTAATTTTCATTTTAATTAATGTATTTATGTTTTATATGCCGTCTTTGGACTGCATATAGCATAACCCTAAAGAAAGTTACTTATCTTCACTTAGCTAGGATAATATGATAAAATTATAATTAATGTGGTTTTGTGGTAGATGTTTTTTTTTATTGGTGATAGTTGTTAGTTGTTATTAGCGAGCAAATATCTATTAAATAATTATTCTTCAAATAAGGTATAGGTTTTGGACAACAAAAATAAACATAACCCTGAGTGTAGTATATTGGATTTCTTTATAAAAAAAATAATTAAAATAGGTTCGTTAGTTGTCTGTTTATTCACTTGACTTGTTTGAATCGTTAATAGTATTAGTTGTTTGAGTCAGATAATATTAAAAACTCTTTACAGAAATGTTTTACAAAGCAAGATGAGTTCTTGTTTGTTGGCTATTACTTTTTTGGGAAAAGCTATATGCAGCCCTAAAGGCTGTGTATAAGAAACTTAAAATGGAAATAAGTTGCATTAATTGATCATTTATTACATCGGTTGATGCAAAATTTTTCCATAAATTCACAACTTATTTCCATTTTAAGTAGTGTATTTATGTCATATATGCAACCCTAAGGGCTGCATATAGCATAACCCTACTTTTTTTCCCAAAAAAAAAATAATTTTATGCGAAATTATAAGCGAGAGACAGTTAACTAGTTAAACATGATAATTATATTCGCTCATGAAGAAGCTAGTTATCGAACACTACGTATCAAAAACTAAATACATTTTTTTTAGAGTTATAGAAGTATATTATATTAGAGTCCTAAATTAGTAAAAAAACGAGTAATATACTTACTTAATTTTATAAAAAAATAAACCACACTCATTTCCTTACTTATATAAGACTCTAATATAATAAACTTATCATAAGATTCATAACTCTAATATCTTTTTCATATACTATGTGACAGTTTGAGAATCAGGAGTGGACATTAACATTCTAATTCGTGGAAAGCAACCACTTATAAAAATTTATACTCTCATACATACGTACACGTTAATCTGCCAGAGGGTATACAAATAAGTGAAATAACAAATCAATGTCGTAACATTGGGGTGGCTTGAGATGAAAATGGACCAATATTTATGTGTGAATTTAATTGATTGAGGGTACAACTTTCCTTTTTGTCTTGTTAGAGTACTTTATTTTGCTATCATTAAGATCACTAAGTACAACGCAAAGCCAATGGGAAATTTAGGCCTTGTTTGGTTGACAAAACAAATCATGAGAAGTGCAAATTTCTAGGAAGTAGAAGTCTATGAGGTTGTTTGGTTGGCAAAATCATGGGAATTTGCACTTCCTAGGAAGTTCTACATCCTCCAAAATGGAGGAAGTTATTTACCTAGGTCCCCCTAGGTAAGTAGAACTTCCCATTATCAACCAAACACAATTTTACACTTCTTAGGAATTTCAAATACATGGGAAAAACAACTTACTAGGAAGTATGACTTCCTACATACAACCAAACAAGGCCTTAGTTGTCAAAGAAGATGACTTTGATGTACTATATAGTTTCTTGCTTAAAGCGCAATTTACGGATATAGTATTTTTTTTTATCAAAGACAAAGTATGAAAAAAGTCCTCATCCTTTAAATTAAAGAAGAGTTCAATATCCTATATATTTTCACATTGTAAACTTTCTATAAATAAAAGAAGACCTAGAACATGGGTAGATATCTTATTACCACCTTCGTCTCATATTAGATGCTACACTTTGTAAAACATGAATTATTAGACAATTTTTGGATAAGAGATAGATAGAGAGAAAGAAAATGGGGACCCGTGTGATAGGAGAGAGAGAAAGAGAGGATCTATTTCTCAAAAAAGAAAGTGGGTAGCATTTAATATGAAACACCCCATAATAAAAAAAATGTAGCATTTAATATGAGGTTTGTGTTTCTTCCTACTAATAAAAGATAGTATTAGACATTTCTTCCTACTAAATATCTCGAAAGATGAGGTTTTTTTTTTGTGAAGAAGTAAAGCCAAGGGAAAGAGCTAGGAACAGTAATACATACAATGCTAAAAGTCGACGGGTTGGTATTGTGTTTCCCGAAACATTCATAGGAAAGCCGGCGTGACTTGTGATGTTGCGCGGGTGCTTCACACCATTTGTGTTGCCTCGAAAAACCATTGAACACCCCATTTGTTCATTTCTCGTGAAAACCAAAATTGTCTCGAAATAAACGTAAAGGCATCCATATATTCGTTCTAAGCCACATGACTCCTTTCCAATGACCTCCCATGTCCTTAGGAGGCATCCCGTGGCGTTCGGAGCTCGGACCCCGAAAAAATCCAAAAGCGTGTATTATAACCTTCAGATTTGGCTGTTTTTGGAACATTTTTGGACTTCTCCGGCCTGGTAATATTTTCTCCCGAAACATT
The DNA here is from genome assembly GCF_026745355.1 of Beta vulgaris subsp. vulgaris. Classification (NCBI taxonomy): domain Eukaryota; kingdom Viridiplantae; phylum Streptophyta; class Magnoliopsida; order Caryophyllales; family Amaranthaceae; genus Beta; species Beta vulgaris. The sequence continues at coordinate 1,383,307 of NC_079206.1, read as the reverse complement.
TTTAAGAGTGCCGACGTGACTTGTAACGTTGCGCGGGGTGCTTGGCACTATTTGCATTGCCTCGAAAAGCCTCTTAACACCCCCTTTTGTTCATTTCTCGGGAAACCCAAATTTGCCTCGAAATGAAAGTAAAGGCATTCACATTTTTATTCCAAGCCACATAACTCCTTTCCAACGACCTCCCATGTCTCTAGGAGGCATCCCGAGGTGTCCGTAGCTCGGACCCCGGGAAACTCCGAAAGTGTGTATTATAACCTTCAATTTTGGTTGTTTTTGGGACAATTTTGGACTTCTCTGGGCCTGGTCATATTTTCTTCTGAAACGTTCCTAGGAAATCCGGCATGACTTGTAATGTTGCGCGAGTGCTTGGCACCATTTGTGTTACCTCGAAAAGCCTCTAAACACCCGATTTGTTCATTTCTCGTGAAACTCAAAATTGTCTCGAAATGAACGTAAAGGCATCCACATATTCGTTCAAAGCAACATGACTCCTTTCTAATGACATCCCATGTCCTTAGGAGGCATCTCGTGGCGTTCGGAGCTCGAGCCCAGAAAAGACAAAATTGTGTATTATAACCTTCAATTTTGGCTGTTTTTGGGACATTTTTGGACTTCTCCGGGCCTGGTCATATTTTATCTCAAAAAATTCCTAAGAAAGCCGACATAACTTGTAACATTGTTCGGGTTCTTGGCACCATTTGTATTGCCTGGAAAAACCTCTAAACAGCCCATATGTTCAAAACTCGTGAAACCCTAAGTCACCATTAAATGAACATAAAGGCATCCACATATTCGTTCCAAGCCACATGACTCCTTTCCAATGACTTCCAATGTCTATAGGAGGCATCCCGTGGCGTTCGGAGCTCAGCCCCCGGGAAAGTCCAAAATCGTGTATTATAACCATCAATTTTGCTTGTTTTTTGGACATTTTTGGACTTCTCCGAGCCTGATCATATTTTCTCCCGAAACGTTCTTAGGAAGGCCAAGGTGACTTGTAATGTTGTGCGGGGTGCTTGGCACCATTTGTGTTGCCTCGAAAAGCCTCTAAACACCCTATTTATTCATTTCTCATGAAACCTAAAATTGCCTCGAAAAGCCTATAAACACCATATTTATTCATTTCTCGTGAAACCTAATCCATATATTCGTTTCAAGCCACATGACTACTTTCCAATGACCTCTCATGGCCCTAGGACCCGTGGAGTTCAGAGCTCGGTCCCCGAGCAAGTCCGAAAGCGTGTATTATAACCTTTTGGCCGTTTTTGGGACATTTTTCGACTTCTCCGTGCCTGGTCATATTTTCTCCCGAAACATTCCTAGGAGTGCCGACTTGACTTGCAACGTTGTGCTGGTCCTTGGTACAATTTGCATTGCCTTGAAAAGCTTCTAACACCCCATTTTTTCATTTTCCGTGAAACCCAAATTGCCTCGAAATGAACGTAAAGACATCCACATATTCATTCCAAGCCACATGACTCATTTCCAATGACCTACCATGTCTCTAGGAGGCATCCCGTGGTGTCCGCAGCTCGGACCTCGGAAAACTCCGAAAGTGTGTATTATAACCTTCAATTTTGGTTGTTTTTGGGACAATTTTGGACTTCTCTGGGCCTGGTCATATTTTCTTCTGAAACGTTCCTAGGAAATCCGGCATGACTTGTAATGTTGCGCGAGTGCTTGGCACCATTTGTGTTACCTCGAAAAGCCTCTAAACACCCGATTTGTTCATTCTCGTGAAACTCAAAATTGTCTCGAAATGAACGTAAAGGCATCCACATATTCGTTCAAAGCAACATGACTCCTTTCTAATGACATCCCATGTCCTTAGGAGGCATCTCGTGGCGTTCGGAGCTCGGGCCCCAGAAAAGACAAAATCGTGTATTATATAACCTTCAATTTTGGTTGTTTTTGGGACATTTTTGGACTTTTCCGGCCCTGGTCATATTATATCCCGAAAAATTCCTAAGAAAGCTGACAGAACTTGTAACGTTACGCGGGTTCTTGGCACCATTTGTATTGCCTGGAAAAACCTCTAAACACCCTATATGTTCAAAACTCGTGAATCCCTAAATCACCATTAAATGAATATAAAAACATCCACATATTCGTTCCAAGCCACATGACTCCTTTCCAATGACTTCCCATGTCTCTAGGAGGCATATCGTAGCGTTCGGAGCTCGGTCCCCGAGAAATTACAAAATCGTGTATTATAACCTTCAATTTTGCCTGTTTTTTGGACATTTTTGGACTTCTCCGGGCCTGATCATATTTTCACCCGAAACGTTCTTAAGAAGGCCGAGGTGACTTTTAATGTTGCGCGGGTATTTGGCACCATCTGTGTTGCCTCAAAAAGTTTCTAAACACCCCATTTATTCATTTCTCGTGAAACCTAAAATTGCCTCGAAATGAACGTAAAGGCATCCATATATTCGTTCCAAGCCACATGACTACTTTTCAATGACCTCCCATGGCCCTAAGAGGCATCCCGTGGAGTTCGGAGCTCGGTCCCCGAGAAAGTCCGAAAGCGTGTATTATAACCTTCAATTGTGGCCGTTTTTGGGACATTTTTCGACTTTTTCGGACATGGTCATATTTTCTCCAGAAACATTTCTAGGAGTGCTGACTTGACTTGCAACGTTGTGTTGGTCCTTCGTACAATTTGCATTGCCTTGCAAAGCCTCTAACACCCAAATTGCCTCGAAATGAACGTAAAGACATCCACATATTCATTCCAAGCCACATGACTCCTTTCCAATGACCTCCCATGGCCCTAGGAGGCATCCCATGGAGTTCGGAGCTCGGTCCCTGAGAAAGTCCGAAAGCGTGTATTATAACCTTCAATTTTGGCCGTTTTTGGGACATTTTTCGACTTCTCCGGACCTGGTCATATTTTCTCTCGAAACATTCGTAGGAAGACCGACATGACTTGTAACATTGCACTGGTGCTTGGCACCATTTGTGTTGCCTCAAAAAGCCTCTAAACACCCCATTTTTTCATTTCTCGTGAAACCTAAAATTGTCTCGAAGTGAATGTAAATGCATCGATATATTCCTTTCAAGCCACATGACTCCTTTCCAATGATCTCCCATGCATGGCCCTAGGAGGCATCTCGTGGCGTTCGGAGCTCGGACTCCGAGAAAGTCTGAAAACGTGTATTATAACTAGGGATGGGCATGGGTCCAGGACCCGACCCTCGGTTGGACCCGGCCCATTTATAAGGGTCTGCTGGTGGATCAAGGGGTAGGGAGACCCATTCTCATATGGGCCCAATGAAGTAATAAGGCATCGGCAATGCTTAAATTGGAACCTACCACCTCCAACTCACCCTGCGAATCAGAACACGCAACCACCGAGACCTTGGTCTCCTCCCATGTCAACTTCCCTCAAACGGAATGTTGATGCCTCTTTGAGGATTAGCGATTCCAAGTCGGCAATTGGAGGGGTCTTGAGAGATAACCATGGGAAATTCCTCTGCCTCTTCTCAAGTCCAATCCCTTTTGTGGAGATTAACCATGTTGAAATACTAGCCATTCACAGAGCTCTCAAAATCTCCTCCTCTTTCTATAGACTCACGCAATGCAGACTTGTGGTGGAGTCAAATTCCTGTAATGCTGTTAAATGGTGTAACGGGGACAACAATGCTCCTTGGAATCTAAATTTCATCATCAACTACATCCGGAATTACATGAGAAGTGGGCTTGGAGTTGAAATCATTTATAAAAGTCGCGAATCAAATATCGCGGCGGATTCGCTTGCAAAGCAAGGGCTCACGTGCATGGATGAATTTATTGCTTGGCTATAGTTCCCGTCTCCCTCTTCATGGTTATGGTTGGTTGCTAGTATCTATGGATGTAATGTGTGATGAATGAGCTATCTTTGTAATGGGTGGAGACTAATATGTGTAATACGAAGCTTCAGCTTCGAAAGCAATAAAAAATGCGCAAAATTATCAAAAAAAAAAACTCAAATATAAATGTTAGCTATTTAAGCATTTCAATTTCATTTAATGTAACTCTTCAAATTATTTCAATGTTTACCAAACATGATTTGCGCACCTCAAGGTTAAAAATATTGAACATAATTTAACTTAAATGAGATACTTTGCTTCAGCATTAGATCGAGTAACTAAACTCTTAAATAAAATGCTTAGTTGATTGAATAATAGTAGCGATACTCAAACTCTATCAAACAAAAGCTTAATTAGTTGATTAAATATTACTGATGACAATATTGAAAAGAGTTATTAAATTTAAGAAAGAGATGTGCTATCAACCATAAGCTTAGTTGAATAAATATAATTAGTAATGATACTCAAATTCTGAAATCAAATTATATCTAAATCACTACTCTTTATTACTCGCTATATACCCGAAAAATCATATATTAATCCTCAATTTATCGCCAATATATAATAAAAATCCTAGTATCCTACATGTATCATTAGGCTGATGTGCAGCTAACACATGGTAACACATGGTGATCCAAGGGCATAGTAATCAATTATCTTATATGTTCCTCCAATAGGATAACGTATAAACGGAGCAACCAAAAAAAGTAAGCATTACAAAAGGAGGATTTAGCCAATAAAATTGCAAGGATTATGTAATGGAGTAAATTCAGTCCTAAACTCCCTTAGTGGTGTATACTCTCTAGAGCTAATTAGGTAGTGCTACCCAAAAAAAATATGGTAATATGATCCATTTCTAGATAGTGATAGCTTGTATCTAAGTTGGGATGTGTTTTGCTAGTGGCGAACTTAGGTAGTCGGAAAGCTACAAATTATTATTCACTCAAAAAAGTTTCAGCATAAATAAAGTGGTAAGACAGGCAATTTGAAGGTTAATTATGAAGATAAACTAGTTTAGAGAAGCACCAATTAGATTGATTTGATTTCCTTTTTCGATTTGATGTTGATCTATTATTTCTTTCTCTCTTTTTTTTCGCTTTATAGTGTAGACAAGAACCATTTATTTTTGCTTTACTATAATATTTAATGTTTCATGTGAACACATATTAATTCCCATGATTGATGACACAATTGTCCATGATCATGGTCATCTCTCATACTCCCTCCGTTTTATTTTAATCTACACACTTACACTTTTCACGTATGCCAATACAAAACTTTGAGGACATATATCTTTAATTTTGTATTTGTGAAAATTATAAAAGTACATATTGATAAAATACATACCAAGACGAATCTAACAAGATCCCACATGACTATATTTTTATTCACGTATAAATCACAAATGAGGGTCAAAGTGCAATTTGTGAATAGTGTAAAATGTCAAAGTGTGTAGATTAAAATGAAACGGAGGGAGTATATGACTATATCACTATATGTCATATGTGGAGTGTCTTTCTGAAAAATAATGTATAGTAGTACATGTGCGGTATCTATACAAATATATTAAAAAACGTTCAAAATAGACATACGCGTAATATGACTATCCTTTTAGTTGATTTTGTTTATCAACATACATTAGATATTATTGTTATCACATATAACTCGGGACATCGCCCGTAGGCCTTATTTGATAACTAGTTTGAATATATTATAAGATGCTAAAAAATGGACAAAATATTTCTATGAGCCCAAAGGTCGCTAAATCATAATTCAATCAGTGTCATAATTCATTCTCTAAAATTAAAGGTGTAAGGTCTAATAATATCTATACAAATACATTAAAAGGCATGCATAAACAAGAAACTGTGTCACGTGGCACTCTCCTTAAGGAGTTTTAGTTCATGTAATCCATGTACAATAAAAAAAATTTAGAAATTACGTAGTATAGGGGTTTGATCCCAAAACCTCAAATACATATACCACTAGACTAAGTTGTACTTAGTATTATTATCATAAAGTATTCTATTAATAAATGAAATTTTTTCTTACCCGAGTCATAGACCGGGCCTAATAACTAGTGTATAATAAAATGTATGTTTTCATAGTGGATATTCATTATTTTATTTGATGTATCTTTTCATTATTTAGTCTTCTCTTTTACTGTAGAAAAGACTAAAAACCAAGGAAAATGGGGGCTTTACTAAAAGTTTGCCAGTGTGTTAACTTTTAAATCGTAGAGTTTATTATTTAAGAGCATGTTTATAATTAATGATCGAACTTCTGTCAAAAAAAATGATCGAACTAGGTAGGGCCTTGTAATTGGGCAAGGGAGGACAAAAGAGAAAATAAGTTATCGAAAATAGAAAAGGCTAAATAGGGAAGAATAATTTCTTTTTGTCCTACTACGAGGAGTTTCTCACCGCCTTCGACGAGTGGACTAATCTCCTACGGAAGTTTGTATGGGTACCTCAAAAGGCAGCATTCTTCCCCGTTGGAATTTTTTCCATACCCAAAACTCAAACCCGAGACCTTGGTTAAAGAGTGAAAGACCCTTAACCACTCACGTCAATCCCAATTGATAATAAGGAAGAAGACATTGAGATCTAATGAAAATATCCAGCGAATTGTCTTACATTGAACAATACGAATTGAATATTCATATTTGAGGAACGAAAGTGTATAATAATAAATTACATTTAGCATAGGGATTAGGGAGAGGAGGCCATGCATCATCAAATTCTCTACAACTAGTAGTCATAGAAAGAAAAACAACAATGATGAAACTTCCGTAGAACTAGTCACCAAAATATGAACCAATGACTAAATAAAGTTGATATATTGAATAAATATTGTATCTAATAATAATATACAAAAAAAATTATGCGAGTTGATATGACTTAATGATAAAACTACTCTATATAACACTTTACTTTTAAATGAACAAATTAGTACCATTTTGTACTACTCCACATATATATTTCTGTTTATTAATATTATACTTATTAAAAATATACTAAATACTATTCATATGAATCCACTTTTTTTCAAAATTTATCTTTTTTTTCTTTTTTCACCTGAAACGTTTTTTTGGGTCCTCACTAGAGACTCCTTAATAAGAAGAAGAACCCTATTGGACCGGCACTTATCGTAAGTCGGTCAGCCCAGTTACACAGGTCAACACTTAAGAGTATGAGGTATAAGGGAATCCATACTCCCAAACACAAATAGGTAGTGGGGTTCGAACTTGTAACCTTCAAGTCATAAGGTGAGTTCCCCAACACCTCTAGTAAACAAGCTAGGTTTTCTTCACCAGAAACATAACAACTCGTCTTTTTGTAATATCTTCAATATAAATAACAAAAATTGTAGTATAAACAAAGAGATTATATTAAAAAATAAACCAAGAACATAAGATATCATTATTTATCATGGTAGGTACATAATTTATGTACAAAGCCTTTTTCTTTGCACAGGAAGACCACGCTCATGGGGCACCTCATAAACTTTTTGAACAATAATTTACAAACACAATTTCAAAACAAATAAACTATTTGCAGTGTCTCACTATGAAAGTGTATGGCTTTGGTATATGGTATGATTCTCAAATATGGTTGGCTAAAAACAACCACTCGAGAATTTTCTGATTCAAACACAGATAATTGTAACGAAAAATCAAATTAACCTAAAGTGGATACATACTACTTTTGTAGCACGTATGTCATTACATGTACATATACATTTCTCCGTGACCATTTCCGCGACCGTGGTCTGCTTAATTTACTCCCGAAGTCTTAATAATCCATTGCACTAATTAATTATGATCTTACTTGTTACTCATATCTACCCCATTCAATGTGTTCATAACTTCAATGTCACTGAAACCATCAAGCCCGAAATCTTGGATACCAAAATCTTGACAATCAAATAACCATGAACAATTATCATCCCATGTATTGTTGCTCGACAAACAAGGTTGATCAACTTTGTATGAATAGGGAAATTCCAATGGTGTAACATCATTATCATCCCATAAGTAGCTCATTAGCGCGTCATCAATGCTAATGATCTCGGTTAAGCTCATACTAGATCGATTATTAATACTCGAACTATTCTCTGTTGGTGGGCTGTTATGCGCAATATCCTCCGATATTGAATAAATAGTTGTTGTGCTATTGGTTTGACCACTATTATTTGTTTCTAATGATGATGATTGAGCTTGATTTAAGGATTCAGCTGTGCTAATATCGGAATTGTTGTTGTTATTAGAAGATGAAGATGATTGATTTGGAATAATTTGGTTATTTGGAGATTGATCTTTGTTTAAGGGTTCATGTGTAATAGGGTCAATTCCCATCTTAATAAGTTTCTTCTTAATGTGGGTGTTCCAATGATTTTTGATCTCGTTATCTGTTCTTCCTGGCAATCTTGCAGCAATTTTGGACCACCTGATAATTGATAAAAAAAATTGCCCTGAATTAGTTCTATGAATAGCAAAATGTGTAGATAACTTTAAGTATACGTGCAAAAGAACCGATAATGAGATACTGTCGAAGGCCTTATGGAAATCGGTATTACTGTAGTTTTCTGGTTTTTGATTTTCAAAGTCATAGAATATATGTCCTATAATGAATGAAAAATTAGTCAAATTTATTGAGAACATGATAATTTTGAAAACTGACAATTAAAAGTGAAAACTACTTTTTTTGGTTTTCAGTTTTCAGAAAAACTGAAAACAAAAAACGATAATGAACGGGCCTAAGATATTTTGAAAGGAGAGTTGTAAAAAAAAAGCATTGTTATTATTTATACACATAACTAATATTGTTGAGTCAACAAGTGATGGTTTTATTTACAAAAAACTGTGTACTAGCTAGTTTGTCGTGGTCATGCAAAAGTTAGGTGATTTAGTTACTTAAAAGTTACTTCAACAGAGTGGTCATTATCTTGTACAATTTTTAGAAATCAACATTGAAATGATATACATTATCTCATTAGTGATACTAATTAAATGAACATCGTAATTCTTAGAAACAAGACAAAGACATACCATTATTGTAGATGCATGAGCCATGATAAGTTTAAATAGTTACTATCATAGAACTTCCAAGTTATGATGACGTTCTTAACATTTTGCATTTATCGTTATTTCAATAACTTTTTTTTGTGGGGGACACTATTTCAATACATAATACCTTTCTTTTAGGACATATATGATTTGGTGTTTTCATAAGTACTTGATTATGATCTGTCATGATATTACTTTTGCCAGAATTCTTTTGTTAAGTATACAATATAATTATGCATTATTCATTTCACTATTTTAAGACAAGACCAAGTACTTAATTTAATAATAATTACTTTTTTCTCTTAATAATGCTCTATTTAATCCAAATATAATTAATAATCCAAATAGAACACTTTACATTTTATAAAAATATATATGTCGGAAAAAGTTTTAGTGTAAATCCTTGAAGTTGAAGAAATATCAATGAACTTACCTATTTCCAAGTCGAGCATGAAGGTCAATAACCAATTGCTCTTCAGAATCACTAAGAAGACCTCGTTTCAAGTCAGGTCGAAGATAATTAGTCCATCGAAGACGACAACTTTTTCCACACCGTCTAAGACCGGCAAGCTTCGGAACGGCCCTCCAACAACATTGGCCATTGGTGAGGATGAAATTGATTAGCTTCTTATCTTCCTCAGCAGTCCAAGGGCCTTTCTTCACCCCCAATTTATCACAACAAGGTTGTCTTCCCATATCGAGTACCACCACGGCTAAGACAAATAATAAAAGTCTCTTATAAACAACTCTTTAAGCTCAAAAAACTTGTACAAGAGCAAAATGACTAATAAATGAGTATCACACCAACCTTTATATAGAGGAAGACTTAGGTCCCCAACTCCTCACCTTTAGCTTTGTTTCTTCCCTCTACCAAAGTTCTACCTACATATATATATATATTTTTATGGGAGTGTTTGAAAGAAAAAAAGATAAGACCCCACCAAGGTTTTCATGAAAGGTGCTTGGGAACAACAATATGACTTCTTCTGGTGTTTCAAGCTCTTGGACCCACACAATAGTGCGAAATGGGGTGACCCAACTAAGGAGCTACATATAAGCATGTCCATTTAGAAAAGAAACCTTTTTTTTTGCCCTTTCTTTAAAGTTTTATGGGAACCTTTGTGCCTTATTATATTAATCGATCATAATTGTTACAAAACATTGTTATCAAGTAAAATTAAGCTTTTAGAGAGTTGTTTATAAAGTAATGATAATATGCAATTTTTAGCATAAAGTTTTTTAATTAATAATTATTGAACATAAAACTTTGAATAGTACAAGTTACAATATCAATAGAAGCATAAAATAATTTGCATAATATGTCATAATTTTAATACTTATACTTTTTTCTTATTTAGTATTTTCTCAGTTGTAAATTAGTTTTTACACTCTTGTTTTTCGGATATTGTTCGTCGAGATCTTACGAAATTCTTTTTAATGTATAATTTTGAATATGAAATATTATTATTAATATACTTATGCTGTTCTGAAATAAGTAAACTCTCTTTTAAGTGAGAGCCTTTTAATAGATGTATTTCTCTTATTTTAGAATAGAGAAAGTATATTGTTACTTTTTCTTGAGGAGATAGTATATTGCTACTTAATTACGATCGATTAAACGACGTAGACTAATAAATAAATATAAATTATTTAAATACATTACTTTATATATCTTATATAAAGTGATGCAATACACTTTTATATGCAAAAAACATATGTAAAAAAAAAAAAATCTTGTTTCCCTCTATGTTTCCTTGTAACAATCACATTCTCTCCATTTTTGAAGCTTACTCAAACATGCCATCACTTATTTCGTCATCCCCACGTTTTCATTGTCTCTTTTTTTTTATTTTTTACTTGGCTAAAGAGTAGAATGTAATAGAGTGGTGCTAGCTAACCATGGTTTGCACTTAGACCAAAGGCCATGGTCATCATAATCTTTGGAAGATAATCAACTATCACTTTCATGATAACACCTTATCTTCTTCGAGTCTGTTTTAGTAATTGATTGCTCCAAGACCATACTTCTTTTGAGCAAGTTTTTATGGCATCTGTAAAATTAATATGAAAACTACTAAAACATTACAACTTGTCTGGTCCAGAGTGAAATCCATTAGAAGATGTGCGCAATGTTAAGAGAGCTCATAGCCTAGTTATTCCTCCCTTTAGATCTTTACTAGTCTTACATGCACGCAATGCGTGCGATAACGTGTGATAACAAATGAAGTAGAAAATAAAATTAATTGGGTAGAGGAACTGTCTTTACATTTTATTTTCTTAAAAAACCGATCGATGAGTTTAAATATACTACTTTCCCCCCTTTTTTTCATTCAAATGAAACAGTTAGTTATCCTCTATTTTTTTTCTTTTTCTATTTTTTGGTGTCCCCCATGTGTTGCCTTATATAATAGAGATTTAAGTGCGTTTAAATGACTAATTATATGTTAAACAGTTGACACTCTATTTTTTTAGCTATCAGTATACATTATTTAAAAAATTGAAAAGTTGAAGATACATGGTGAGATTAATGTAACAAAATATCACATGATAACTTAATTAACGATTAATTTTTCTAACTTTAACTATAATAGTCGAAGTAGATAAACTATAAAAATGTGGAATAATAATTGTAAATTTGATCGTCTTAATGACCAACATGTTAGTGATTTTGAGTATGTCTTTTGAAACTACTAGGATTTTTTCATGTACATTGATGTATTGTATAATTTTTTTTTTGTTGTTTGTATATATTAAACTGCTCTATGTGAGTTGTGTTATGTTACCTTGGTGTTTTTGTCAATGAATCTCATATGCAAAAAGTAAAAATTGTATTGCATGGCATAATCAATTTGACATATACTCCTATAACATCTTCAATCTAATGTCTTTTGCAATGTTGCCCATGTGTGTGGATTCTGGAATATTAGGAACCTCTCTTACACAAACATTGCCTAATGATCTCACATAAAGGCTAATCCATATAAATTTTTGTTGCTCTTTTAATTTCTCCTTCCTTTCTCAATTTTAGCTTTGAACTTAATTAGGTCGATATCAGCTTGTTTTTCTAACATTTAAGATTGAGATTGAGCACTTTAACTTTGCTTCCTCCATTTTTCATTTGTTCCTTTGATATTTCAAAGTCAAAGTGTTCGACCTACTATTTATTTATTAGTCAAAGGGCTCGTTCTTCCAACCCTAACATTAATTATATTGCTCCTTTTATTTTCTTTTGTTCGTCTGTCTTTAACTTTTTATATCTCTAATAAATATCTCTAATAATAAAAAGAATAAAAAATGCGAGATTTATTCAAATATGTGGCAGAACACCATGTTACGATAACTAGAGGCAATGCTTATGTACTTCTTTTTAGAGAAGCTTGTGGCAAGCATTGTTATATATGCCGATATATTTAATTCCTTATAAGTAGTTTCAAAATTAGGCTAATCGTACAAACAATTTTCTGTGATTAGAAGGAATCCTTCTGCAAGTACCATCTTATTCTCAATTTCATGCTCTAATTTTATAATTTAATACAGAATTTAGCGGTACATATAAAGTGAAGTAGTGACGCAAAGGCTACACATATACAGGGTATATGTAGGCGACACATACACTAGGTGTATGTGTTACTATTAAAATTTATACCTTGTGTATGTGTTACTACTAAAATGTATATTATTACTAGGAATATTACAAACTTACAATGTTTCGACAGATAATTTTGTTTTTAATGATTTGTTCTTTATCTTTGTTTGAAAAAACTGTTTTATGAAATTTCCTTTGAATTAGATTTGTATGAATCCTTTGTTTAAAACTAAAAAAAGAATTGTAATTTTTTTTTCATATTATTCATATATTAGCTTCATCTTCACCATTTTTCTACTATTGATTTCTACTAATTTTTTCAGTCGTTTTCAATTATTTAATTTGTTTGTATAATATTAAAGTTATATTTTCATCCAATCATGTAATAAAATTCAATTCGAAATATAGTATTTCAATCTTCTATGTATTACATAAATTCAAATATCGTTGAATAACAAAACAGGTTCAAATGATGCTAAATTTGTAATTTTTCTTGTAACAATATACTTCCTCCGTTTCATAATAAGTGAAACACTTCTCTAAAAAAGCTCACATAAAAAAGAGAAGTGTTTCACTTATTACGGAAGTACATTTTAGATGTAACACATACAAAAAGTATATATTTTAGTAGTAACTAGTAACACATATGCCGAGTGCATGTATAGCTTTCACATACCGAGTGTACGTGTATCATCTCTCAAACTACTTTTCCTTTTTTTTCCTTTATGGACTACACTTGGAGCTGATTGCCATTGGCCACTATGGTGTATAACTTTCAGGACTGTTACAACCTCCCCCACACGGCCAGATGCAAAAGCACGCATGCGTGTACATCTTGGAATAATAAACAACCAATGAAATCGAGTAGATAATATTTAAACTCTTATGCATTGGCCACATATTTGATATTCCTTATTAATGTTATAGATCAATGTTGGGAAATAGGCCCACTCGAGCTACCAAATTCTGCCACTTGTTGACAATTCTAGGTTGTTCTTTAATGGTTGATCTTACTACAGACATAATTTATCTTCATTTTGCAAAATTTGAACACATCAGCTTGTGCATAGCATAGTGTGTTTTAAATTTGTGCCCATTATTTTTGTAAAATTACATAAACATAAATCAACATCTTACATGCTTTTATTTATTTTAGGTTTTTTTTATCTCAAAATATTTGATACACTTTCTTAAATGTATCTATGAATACTTAACTTGAAATATTTCACAAGTTAGACTGTAGTTTTGAAAATATATGAGACACCCTTCACAACTTCTTAATGTATAAGGTGCCCTTGTAGTATTATTGAAGCTCCAAAGTGAGACAAATATGTAACACTGTTAGTTTACCATGCAAATGTTGAAGACTATTTTACCCCTAAAATATGGTTTCACATCAACTGGAGAAGGAAATTGTGGAAAATCCATATAATTACTCTCCAAAATCTTCGCTATTCTTGAAGTTAATTCCATCTTAATTTTGATTGATAGAGTAGAAAACTATTCATGAGACTCCAACAATTAGCTTAAACTTTTGGTGGATCGGAGTTGGTCATTTGACAAACTAATTATAAACTAATTATGATAATGAAAATTACCAAGGGATTATCTTCTTACGTGGTATCAGAGTCAGCGTGACAGGTACTTAACGACAGTTATGAGCGAGGCCTATGTTGGATCCACACTTCAACCCGATTGGGTTATCGCGTGAGGGGCATGATAGAGTATAAAGCTATCACTGGGGCTTCAACCATCAAATTAAGCTTTTTCTTGTGTTGGTCTTTTGATATTAACTATATCACCTCCAAAAACGTTCTTGGGAGTATATCTGCTCAATATCTTAAATGAAGGTTGGTTTTTTCTTTTTTTTTATCTAATTTTATTTGTTGAGGGATAGGTATATATTTTTAGAATTAAAAAAATTAAATAATATGAGCCCCATAATTTTTAGCCTGTTGAGAAGGTCACCAAAAAATGAGCCCAATAAGACAAGGGAACAATCAAACTTGAGATTATTTTGAAATAAAAGAAACTTGAGATTAATTATTTTAAAATAAGAGAAACTCGAGATTAATGGTAGCAGATGGCCAAAACTTGAGATTATTTTTGACAATTTTTTCTAATAAATTTTAATAAGTTCATTAAATTAAAATATGAATTCACCCTATATGTACTACTCCAGGTAACACCAAATGACCAAATCAATAGGAAAGAGATGTTCAATTGGACACTGGACAGAATAATGGCATAAAAATCTGCAGCAGATAAGCCAAATTACATGCTTGGAGAATTTGATTATCTTGATTATTTGATGCAACAGACAAAACTGGGAGCAGTTAAAAACCCCAATTTGCAGTTTTTGACTTTAGTTAACTAGATTTGATTGGTATATTCAACATGGAGCCCTCTCCCTCACGCTTCAATGCCGAACTTGCTAGACTTAACATGCTGTCCTTAGTAACTATCCTAGGTTTTTTTTCCCAGAGTACTCCCTCCGTCCCAATTTATTTGCTACATTTTGCCATTTAGGTGTGTCCCAATTTATTTGTTACATTTACAAATATTTCCATATATAGTACATAGGTCGTCCCACACTTTATTTACAAATTTGCCATCACTCCCTCTTTGGTTTTTGTAAATATTTCCATATATAGTATATAGGTCCCACAATTTACCAATTTGCTTTTTTGTTAATTCTTGTTATGACAATGGTCCGCACTCCCTCCTTGGTCTTTGTGATAAAGTGAATGTAGCAAATAAATTGAAACGGAGGGAGTAATTAATTAACTTGTTTTTCCAATATATCCTGCTGCTAATTAATTATTAGCAGACTATTCAAAACAAGATCTACTAATGACTGCTTCATTGCGCACATGTTTGACATTAAGATCAAATTCAATAATTTTCTTCCTTGCTTTTGCTAATAGTACATCTTAACTTACAAAATATACAAACCCGTAATAACAGTCATTAATATTTTAAATTAAATGGGAAAACTAGTGGATTGAATTAGTGATAGATGGATGTGTTTAACAATGGCTATCAGCATATTACTTGCAAGCCAAGACATTACATCTGATAGATAGTTTTAGATTTTACTGTGTACAAATTGTATACAACTTATTGAATCTAAAACTATCTATCAGGTATTCAGGTGTAATGTCTAAGATACATTATTTTAGTTTTTCATTAATGAAAAGGATAATGTTTATTATTAGCTTGTAGATGTTTTTGTTGATTTTAATATAATTTGGTCGGGGTGTCATTTCTAGGAGCATATATATAGTATTCACTCTAGTTTTTATTAATTAGTTTACCCACTTTTGTTTTCGGATAGTTCCTTATAAGTTTACCTACTTTTTTCTATTTTTGGAATGATCACACCAATTTGTCTATTATTGCCTTTACCTTCTCACTCTACTTTTCGTGGGCGCACAACGTTAACTTCAATACAATATGTCAATAAATTAATATGTATTGTATCCTTTTATGACCCACATACCTATTTCTTCTAAAAATATGCACGAAAAAGTAGGTAAACCAATAAAAATTGAATGGAGTATGCGGTAGTATGAGATTATATCTCATACTAGAATTTGGTTTATGCTATATCGATTCCAAGACCTCTTCAAAACAACAAAAAGGAAACCCTAGCGCGCACTCTCTCCACCCCCAAAAAGGAAACCTTAGGAAAAGTCGTCGATTGCAGGCTCGCTGGTGGATATAGGGTCACCGGGGAGCCTGCTTCTTATTCTTTTTCGTCATTGCTTAAATAGCTTCCCCTGTTTCCTTTTCCCACTCACTTGGTGCATTCGTCTTTGCTTTTCTTGTTCTTTTCTTCGTTGTCGCAGGGTTGGTAAGGCCCTCTTTCGGATCTACTCCCTGGCTCCCCTCCTCCGCCTCCCTTGTTAGTTCGTCAGCCTCCCCCTTCCCTATTGCGTTTTTCTGACTCCCCTTCCCCCTCTCCTGGTTACCTCCGTAGGTCGCCTTTTCCTCCTCCCCTGTTGCTTATGTGTGGGCCTCCCTTTCCCTTCCCATGTCAAGTTCATCGCGGTGCCTAGCTAGTATCCCCAGCCCGTCGAGTCCCCCCTCCCCCTTTAGTTGTTTCATCGCGTTCCTAACCCCCATCCTCTAGTTCGTTAGGTCTCCTCCCCTTTCCCGTTTTCCCCAGCCTCGATCCCCTCCCCTATCTTGGTCAAGTTTCCCCTTCCCCTGGTTTGGTCAAGTTTCCCTTTCCTCCTCCTCAGTTTGTGTCATCGTCTGAGGGCTAGCTAGTATGAATCTAGTAATAATCGGGCTTTTACTTTTTTTAACGTTTGTTTTATGTTTAAGTTTTAGTTCAGTTTCTTCGAGATCCAATAACCCTTGCCTTTTTGTGTATGGTTGTGCTTGATAGTTTGTAAATGGATGATCGATGGACAGTACAAGGTTTTTTTTTTGTTTCCTATGATAAAGGAAGATCTAGGAAAACCTGGTTAATAGAGCTCATGATCCTTGAGTTGGCCATAGGGTTTATGTCACTTTAGGAATTGTAGCGTTGGATAAGATGAGAGTAGGTTCTCAATTTAGATCTGATGTGCGTCGTTCTTCTAGTTTTGAGATTGCGAGGTTGGATCTTCAGATCCTTAAGTTGGGCGAATTTCTTCAATCTAGTTCACCCAAAGTTCTCGTGATGACTTCAGGCGTCATCATCACAATCAAAAAAAGCATATTGTAGGAGGCTCTCCAATTTTATTTAGGGTAAGTTATGACCTCCACACACTTCGAGTTTAAGGCTAATGAGAGTAAACTCTAGGTACCCTCACAACAGGGTCAAAAGTCACCAAAGGACGTGACTTCATTGTTAGTTGAATCGATAGAATCACAGGAGGATATTTTTCTTCAAGGACCTCGGGATTTAGCGTCTAGTAGACATTGGAGTTTACTAGATGTCATGCGACAATCTCTTTTCGAAGATCGTCAGGGTTTTGTATCTCAACAGGTTTCCTCTCAGGTCTTTTTCATTAAGACATATAATCCAATAACCCTTTCCACAATCGCTCAAGACAAGTTTCATTTGGACTGCACACGTAATAGTTAATTTTTTCTTTATAAGTATGTACGAGCAAATAAAGCTCGCTCGTGTTTGTTTTAGTTTGTTTCAATTCGGTTGTACTAGCATTAGGTTGTACTCTCCTTTTAATTAATGTAAATTTTCTCGATGTAAAAAAAGGCATCGGTTCCAATATACAAATTGTCTTAGGTATGGATTCCTTAATCAAATAGTAATAAACCTATGTTATCAAACAATCATCGTCTTAAAGCAATATTTATAGTTGTAAACCTCGACAGTGTCAACAAAGTTTAGAATAAACATAAAATTTCATTGCTTAACACTAAAAAAACAAAAAGATAGAAGACACATAATACGTACTGTAACCTGATGAAACAACAGTCCTAGAACGTACGATACACCTTATTTTCAAGAAAATAAATACTGCTTAACTTGCTAATTAACGAGATTAATTAATTTATGTAATATATAAAGCAGGTCATAATCTTAAAACCTATAAGAACACACATGTCATGTTCTTATGATACCCCAACATCGCAATGATTGATGATAAACCACGTTAAGCACTTAAAATATGCTAGAACATTATACTGTTAATTGAGATAGATTGTTAAAAAAACATCTAGTGGATATTTTGATTTGTCATAGTTATAGCTATTATTATCTAGTAATGGAGTAGTGTATAATAATAGAATAATATAAGAGAAGTTCCTTGTAACATGTGGTCCTAATTTATCCACAATTACAAGAAAAGTATGGTGGCATTGCTTGTAAGATTGAGCATTTTGTCTGGTAAAACTTCAGCTAAATTTACTACTGTTTCAGTTACAGGTTCAAAATCCTTACAACTGGGATAGCTTTAAATATGTTCATATATTTGGTGTTGCTTGTACATAGGAATACCACTTTTGTAGTCTACATATATGTTACATTTTACATTGCATGCTCTTAAAGATTACCTAAATTATGTATTTCTAGGTCCTATGATAGTTCCATTGATGATCCTTATGAAGCAATGTTGGGAGAATAATCTATGAAAATGATGAAAATATGAACATATGAATTGCATGCATCACGTTTACAAACCTTAGTTGCTACTAGTGATGGTCTTATAGATAGCAAAATATATCAAAGTAGAGAGTGATTTTTTGAATTACCATTATATAAGGGTATGTTTGTGTCTATAGATTGACATTGTTTATTTGTTTGATGATCAGTTATTTGTTTGATCACTTGTATTGTATCGTATAAAGATGTTTGCAAAACAATAAATAAGCTAATTATAACAAAAGATGTTCAAACACTTGTATTGTATCGTATAAAGATGTTTGCAAAACAATAAATAAGCTAATTATAACAAAAGATGTTCAAACACTTGTATTGTACTCCCTCCGTTTCCTAAAGATCTTCCCACTTACTGTTCCTACAGATACCAAGGAAAATCAAGTTGTGTGGGGCATGGTGTGAGTAAAGTAGGAGAGAGAAAGGGGTTAAGATAAATAAACAAATAAAAAGGGGTTAAAGTAGGAGAAAAAAATGGAGTAAAATTGAATTAATAATGTAATGGTGGACCATATGATAGTGACATGAGAGGGTAAATAGGGAAATTTGTTTTGCCAAATAAGGAATAAAGCAAAAGAGGGAAAATCTTTTGGAAACACCCTTAAACGGAAAGAGGGAAGATCTTTAGGAAACGGAGGGAGTATCATATAAAGATGTTTGCAAAACAATAAATAAGCTAATTATAACAAAAGATGTTCAAACGACATTTTCATTTTGGCTGATAAACCAATTGCCAAAGAATCCTTTTGATTTCGTTTTCTTAGAGTGTAGCCACGTAAAAGTAATTAGAAATCAAAAGTCATTAAGCCAGTAAAAAGTACTAATCAAAAGCCAGTCACAATAACAATGTTAATTACATCTAGCTTTTTTTTTTTTTTTTGGTGTAAATAGCAGCCAACTTAAATTACGAAATTAAAGAACGTTTTACAATCCGATATAAGTTCATCCAAACAATAACTAAGGGGATGGGGGCTTTAGATCTAGCTTTGTTTGCATTATAATGTTCTTCTATTAGCTAGCTAATTGATAAAAAGAATAAATTAAAAATCTATATAAAACTATTGGCCGTTTGTTATATTATAAATATCAAAAATAAAAATTTAAAGTAATTGCATCTTAATTTTTACTTATAAAAACAGATGGATAATATAGCATTTATGTGCATAAATATCACATTGTTTTCACCACCGTAGCCTTGCAGATTAGTTCTCTTAAATTGAATTACTTAGAAGTTAACTCTAATGAACTTATTAGACATACACTAAAGTATTTGAGCTTAACGACCATATAATTAGTTCATTATTAAACGACTAAACGTTACTTGGAAATCTCCTAATTAAGTCCTAACTACTTTTAAACAAAATACATAAAACCGTTATTTATTAGAGTTAAATAGTTTGTCACTAAATTTAACCTATCAAGCCTTTGACTTATGCACTTACTAGCCTTCATATGCACGCGATGCGTGCGTTAATTTCAAAATTTGTTATTCTATTAGATACTTCATTCGTACTTTATTTATGATTAAACTTAAATATAAAAAATTCAACAGTTAGATGAATTTAGATATATTAATTCGCTAATGTAAAAAAATAAAAAAGGTTGTGAGTGATTGTTAACATTAATTTTTTGTGAATGAATATTGAACATAAAGAACAAAAATAATGAGTTGGTTTAACTGAATTAAAGAGTATCAAATGTAGTGAATGTTCAGACTTTTCATATGCACGTTATGTATGCCATCTTTTTTTATAAGGTATAATTATTTTGTCCATTTAATTTTTGATTGAAGTATTTGATACATATATCATTTTAAACTTGCTTTAAATGACAAGTTGGAATGAGAATTTTTAAATGATTTGCTTTTGTAATTTTTTTCATTCCATTAATTAGATCATTAAGGGTATTTTAGTCACTTCAAAAGAGGACACCACACCTCCTCCCTTGGCTTATATAATAGAGATTATTATTGAACTTATATCAACTTATTTTCTAAAAATAAACGTTTTAATATGAGAAGAATATACTCCCTCCGTCCCAAAATATAGTTCTCATTTCCCTTTTTTCACGGTAATTTATGTAAGTAGAATCTAAGAGAGATAGTAAAAAAAATTATTTATTTAAATAAATGTTGTATGGGAAAAGATGATTTTAGGAGAAATAATGGGTGAAAGAACATTAATTGTAACATTTTGGTTGAATAAACATAGGAAAAACAAAATTCACGAAACAAATAAATGATGAGACACGATTTTTCTAGACAAATTACGAAAAAATGTAGAACTAGATATAGAAATGAGAACTATATTTTGGGACACCCAAAATGAAATGAGAACTATATCAAAGGCAAAGCCAGAACTTTGTATTTACGGGGCCGAAACTATATATATACACAACTAAATCTATTTACGGGGGCCGAAACTCTATATATATATATATACAACTAAATCTTTAAATTATATACAGTTTTAGGGAAGTTAGTTAAGCATAAATAGAAGTCTTAAAATTTCAACCGGAGCCGCGGCCCTCCTAGGCCCCTCAAAAGCTTCGCCCTTGAACTATATTTTAAAACCGAGGGAGTAACATGTTATTGACACATTAAGCAATATTTGTATCACCTTCGACCCCATACAATCCTGTAGTGCTTTTGTGATTTAACGTTCATCCACACCCAAACCCACCTTAGAAGAAGGAATGAGTGAGAAGGGATTGTAAACGTGAAGTCACATTAGTGACATACTTCACATTTCGCAAATGTCAATAAAGAAACAAAAAAAGATATCTTGTGAGATACTATGTTCTTGAATAACTGAGGTAAGTTTATCATTTTTGTATGAAAAAATTGAATCGTAAAAAAGATGCCAAATTGAAAAGGAGGAAAGAATAAAGTCAAATCTCCCATTCCAAACATATGTCAATCATAAATGGTTCCGTGTCTTTGGGTAGTGATTACTATGATTATCAGGTGACTTAAAAAGCAACTTGCATAATCACAGCTTTTTTGCACCATTAATTAAGTGCTTAAAAGCGATATAGGAACTACCAAGTATCAATGTTACATTGTTGTTGAATTTTTAGTGTTAAACTGCCGACAAATTATACTTTACTGACCAAGCTAATTAATTAAGATAAAGATTTTATTTTTTTGCGTTATAAAAAAAAGTAAAAATATTCAATAATTAAAGGTACTTTTCTATTACTAATAGCTACTCCCTCCGTCCCAAAATATAGTTCTCATTTCCCTTTTTTCACGGTAATTTATGCAAGTAGGGATAGTAAAGATTTTTTGTTTATTTAAATAAATGTTGTATGGGAAAAAGATGATTTTAGGAGAGAGAATGGAGAATAATTGGTGAAAGAGAATTAATTGTAACATTTTGGTTGAATAAACAAAGGAAAAAACAAAATTCAAGAAACAAATAAATGATGGGACACGATTTTGAAGACAAAGTACGGAAAAATGTGGAACTAAATATGGAAATGGGAACTATATTTTGGGACACCCAAAATGAAAATGGGAACTATATTTTGGGACGGAGGGAGTACTAATGAGTGATTTTATTATGAATTCCTAATATAATATTGGGATATTCCATTTGGTACCATTGTACTTTTGGCTTTTCCATTTGGTACCACTATTTTTCAGATATTCTACATGGTACCACTATAATTTGAATTTATTCTCTATTGTAGCATTCAACTAAGTAAAGTGTTAATTTAAGTTAGAATAGGCTAGAGTTTTATTTCGATTTACATGTTTTAATTTGCGTTAAGGTTTTGTAATTGTTTTAGTCGTTAAGGTCAAAGTTGAGGTCATATTTGACAATAAAAAGACATAGAATATTATGATCATTTTTATGAAAATTTTGACTGAAAAATAGAGCTTTAAGGGTTAAAACGACACCCTAAAATCTTAATTTATTAAATTTTTGCAACTGCAAATAGAAACATGCAAACTCAAACAAAATCGTATTCTTATTCAACCATTAACTAACAATTCACTTAAAAAAATGGTATGATAAAGATTAATATTAAATTAGAGTGGTATCATGTGGAAGTTTAAAATAACAGTAGTACCAAATGGAAAAGCCAAAAATTCAATGGTACCAAATGGAATATCCCTATAATATTTCATCTGTTTTTTTTGGAACGCCTTTGGTTCATATAGTGATAATTGATATGTACTCGTTTGATTTACTATATTTAGGGTCCAAAAAATGGAATCAATTACCGATTCTCTTTCTTCATGTTTGGTCCAACCCAAGGTCGTCTTGAAGATTTTGGGGCCCCGGTTCTAACATGAAAATTGGGCCCCTAAATTTATAGAAAATAAAGATGAAGGTTAGAGTTCTAAAGATGGAACGTTCGAAATCTAAAGATAAATCATTGACAAATTTATTAAGGATGGAAAACAAGGGTGATTTCTTCAAATATGAAGTAAGATTTTCAAAATAATATATTTTGGAACCTTTATAATTTTGGGGGTCATGTACTGTTGGGCTCCTTGCACACCTCATCTACCCCTCTAGTCCAACCCCTCACCATTCCATTACCATTACTTGGTAATAATGGACTCTTCCAATTTGTTACCTCCCCTCCCCTCCCCCTCAAATAACAAAATCCATTAGTTGGTGGTAATGGTTACCATTCCATGGCTTGAACCAAACACCCAATAAATGTAACCATTTTTATTAGCATTTCCCTCCTTTATTTGTTTTCATTCACTTTTCATTTCATATCTTGAACCAAACGACCCCTTAATACCTAATACAATGTGTTTGTTTTTATTTGAGAATGAAATTTTTTATTTTATTTGATACCTAAACATATTATATAAGCCATATACACCTTGTCCTTTGGATTTTTATGAGTCTAAAATTTATCAATATATTAAACAAATACAAGATATGAATTTTACTCATTCTAAACCGATATCAAGACCTCATAGAATAGAGAGGAAAGCTCTAACCACTAGGCTATCCCTCACTTTCATTCAAAACCTATATCTTGTATCGAAATCATATAAATCAAACGATCATTTATATGAGTTATATGGGAATTGGAACAAGCCAAGATTAATACACTCATTCCGTTCCCCCTCTCTCACTTTTAATATTTTTCTCTGACTTTTTCTAGTACCTCGCTCTCACTTTCTAGTTTCTAGTAAACTTATCTAGAATTAGACGGAAATTTAATTATACGAGATTGTTATTGCTTGGGTGAAGAGGGTTTCAGTTGCACTTTTTTTCAAGAAACAAATAACTAGCCACAAAACACCTAGAAGATTATGCTAATAAAAGGAGAAAATTGTAAATTACTTATTTTAGAACTAATAAAAACAATATCCTTATTATAATTGGAAAATAATTTTCAAAATTGAATTAGAAAAGAAGTGAGAGAATTGAATAAGTATGAAAATTGCCGAAAATTGAAAAAGAAATGGATTGAAGAAGGTGCAAATTCAACCTTGTTCTCGATAGTCGGCAAAGTGGTGGTATTTTCTTTTCATTTTTTAACATTTTCTTTTATCTCTTTAGCCTTTATTAACTTGTATTTTGAAGCCCTGAGCACATGCCCCTCTTGCTCGTGCTCAAATACGGCCTTGCTTATAGACTCGGTTATGATATAAAGCCATGACCAGTCAAGTTAACATGATCCCTAATCGGTTTGAAACTTGTCAATTGCACATAAATAATTTTAGGTTAGCTCTTTTACTGGGATTTGAGACTATTCTTCACTGCTGCGACGAACAAATCAACGGAAACAATAAACTCCATCTAGAACGGTATAACATATTGACATAATCAAAGGGGTCACTGTTTACCTTTAGTTAAGAATAATTCGCCCAAACATAGTCCACAGGCTATGAGATTACAACTAGTAGATAGTGGTACCAATATACTAATAATGACAAGAAGTTGGAATATAAGTAAATAAAGACGTATATACTATATACAAATCACAAATTTTTGGAAATAACTCTTTTACCATAACTTATGATTTAACAACCAAAAAACCACAAATAAATGACAAAATGTCATCATACCATAACTTAATGATATAACAGCCAAAAAAAACAACAAATAAATGACATAATGTCATCACTCATCGAATTGAAGTCCTTATTTGTATAGTCCCTTTTTTTAGAATTGGCGTCATTTTGTACACACATAATTTTGTTACACAATAAATAACAGTGTATAACTTACAGTATACATGTTACACCCATAACACACTCTAATTATACAAACCATGTCTGAGATTGCGAGTCACAATACCCTGATTTCTTTTTCTGTGGGTGTTTTTCTCAAATAATTACGGAATTAGGCTTTAGCACCATTTTCAGATTTAATCCAAAAGTTGTAGAACATCACTAAAATTTCAACGCTGCTAATTAAAGTATCTCATATAAAAACCCTCTCCGTTTTCTTTTGTTGTTCCATATTTGAAATATTCCTGTGATATATAATTGGTCAAAATAAGCACTTTCGAAAAGGGCGAGAGTACTTAGCACCAGGTTTTCCAGTCAAAACTTTCACAAAAATACTACCCGGACCTGATATAGACCACTCACATTCCGATGCGAATCAAGACCAACTTTCAGATTACTCCCATCAATTTCCCAAGATTTTTGCTTTGATGTGCCGAGCCTATTTCTCCACGTTTTTAGTATATTACTTGTCTATGCAAAAAACAATTTTGATTTTACCATCACATTTAGAGATGGGCAAAAATGTTAGCCCAACAGAAAATGTCAAATCGATCACGCGATAAATAATTGAATCCTTAAAAAAAAATCATTTTCGTGTGAGTTGTGACAGAAGATAAGCTAGAAAAACTCTAAGAGATGAGTTTAGCACAACCCCAACAGGCCAAAAGCACAGTAGACAGACAAAGTTGAAACTTCGCCTTTAGCTGCTACCTTGAGAAAACTGTCTATGCAAATACAACTCTCCACTATTCAAGCTGAACTGTAACTGCACAACTTTTGGGAAGTTCCATGAAGCTAATGTTGAGAAATATGCAACTAAAACGAGCACTTATCTCCAAATCTGACAGAAAAGATCTGCTCTAAACAAAAAATTTAGGTTTCATTTAAATTACTGCACGATATTCAAGTAACTGCTGTTGAGCAGAATATAAAAGTCGAGCTCAACGTTGTTGAAAATGCACAAGAACTAGAAGAGCCACAAAGCCAAAAGTTCTGTACCTCCGGTAAACCACTACTTTTTGTCAACATATCACTTGCCTGCGAAGGTTTCATCACACCATTTAGCCACCAAACTTGTTCATCATCTTAGCTATAATGGGGGCCACCTTGGGGTTTGCTTGGTGCTTGGCAAGATTTGCTGGGTTTTTCATTACTGTAAAGAGTACCAAATCAAAGAACATGTTTCAGAAAACTAGCTATCGACAAATCTTCAGTTAAAATGAGCTAAAAGGCAGATGGGAAGCAGGGATGGGGAATAAAGACAGAGAACACAACTGTAAGTCATAGACATACAGAGGCTTTCAATGGTCTAAACAAATGCTCTAAGAAATCATGGGTACATTCCTTTCACCTTTTTTTTTGACAGTTACAAAAATAACAAGCATAAAGAAATTACATATTAGTGCGGTAGTGCCCATCTTTGCGCTTTTTGGACTTTTGTTCTTTCTACTTTGGTTTACCGGACATAATACTTCATTTAAACTAAAAACTTGACTTTTTCTACAAAATAGCCGAGTCGGACACTTGGACACCCGTATCCGAGTAAACTTTCAATCTAAGTGTCTGAATAACATAGATTGATATAATAAAAATGGGAAATCACAAATTTTACTATAGCAAATCTAAGTACGTACAATAGCTTTTTTAAAAATAAAAAAAATTACAACAGCTTAATTTTCTAATTATTATGTTCTTTTGAGTATAAAATATTCTAGATTAATTATTAAGGATTTTAGCACTAAAGGTGCGCCTCACCTACGAGATGCATGCGCATTCGCCTTGCGCCTTTTAAACCTATGCAACAAATAGATTCACCTCCATTTGAAAAATGCCAAGGAAACTAGAGCATTTAACTAAGAAAAGATGTAATACAACCCCAATCCTAACTGACCATGATTCTCAAAACTAAGCAACAAGAAATGCGTAAACATGAAATCGACATTTCTTCATTAATAGAATACATTTATCTCATAGGACACATTAGGAAAACTCATCTATTACAACACAAGTAGAAAAGAACAGAATGAATTTGAATCCAAAACTGAAACAATCGTCACTAGCATAATCTACCCAACCCCCTAAACAAAGCAAACGAGTATATATTGTTTATTACGATAAAAAGGAGTTTGTATATCCCCACACCCCCAGAAAAAGAGCCTTTTTCATAACCAAGCCAAACTACTTTCTTGATCAAAAACAATTTAGAGAAATCGGATGATTGCAAAATTCATCAACTCAGTGTGTTACCATTGTCATGTGCAGACAAACAGCGACTTAGAACTCGAAATCAACAGACAGCAGTTACACTACAACCTAATTGAAATACAACAGCCCTTCGTTCATATAGAAGAAAAAAATCGGTTGATAAATGAATTCCAATTGTTGATATCCCTAAAGATATACCATCTTTATGCTTTGAACTGCCCCAAAATAATAGGCAGTTCCCAAATACTTTGTAAGTGAAAGTTTGAGATTTCCAATATTACCCTTAATGATTCAAAAAAGACATACGCAAACTTTCATATGGCAAAAAATAGCAAAGGTACTTCAACTGAATACCCTATTAAATAATCCCTGATCAAGTGGCATCAAGCCTAATTTCAAATGTGAGGAAAGAATGGAATTTGCCTGTAAAGGCTGCAACTGTACATGGAATGTCCCATGAGGATGTCCAAGATAGATACTACTAAAAAATACCTGTTTTTCTTGAATAAAAACAAATACATAATGCATGTTTGTCTATAACACATAGCAATGACGAGGAGAGCAAATCGGCTAATGGAGTTGTATTACTTTCGACATTCACACAAAAAAACCACATACAAAACCTTACATACAGAATTCATAACCATTCCTTCAATCATGGCCTCATAAAAATTAAGGTCCTAGGTTGAGGTAAGCATTAATCAGTCGGTTAATTGTAGGAAATTCATGAATTCATGCAATATGAAAATCAACAATCAGGGATAAAGGACATTTGTACTAACCATCTTGAAGAGCTGCCATGACCTCTGGATCTTTAAAGGCTGCCATCAACTCTGGATCCTGAACCAAGAAACAAAAAGAATAACTCAATTTTAAATACAGAGAAGTAGGATCCCTCAACAACTAGAACAGGTAAGGTATTAAATAGCACAATCTGAGTATTTACATCTCTGGCTAACAAAAGATCCAATATAAATGATTGCAAACTTTAACTCACATTTAATATTTTGCTGAAATCAACATTTCCAGGCATCCCTCCGGGCATGCCTCCTGGCATACCCCCTGGGGACCCTCCAGGCGTTCCACCAGGCATACCGCCCATACCGCCAGGCATTCCACCCATACCGGCAGGCATACCGCCCATACCGCCAGGCATACCGCCCATACCACCAGGCATTCCACCCATACCGCCAGGCATTCCACCCATACCGCCAGGCATTCCAGGGAATCCAAAAGGCATACCGCCAGGCATACCAGGGAATCCCCCAGGCATACCGCCAGGGAAGCCACCAGGCATTCCTCCAGCTCTACTACTAGAAGACGACTTCTCCTCCTCCTTGGCTTTCTCATATGCAGCCTATGAAGGAACATATCTTCATTAGTTGCTTGGAAAACACAACAACAGAACTTCGAAACAAAGAAATAAACCAAGTAGAAACCTGTGCTTCAGCCCGTCTGCGCTGTCTTTCACGCTGGCTCCTCCTTTCTTCTCTTTCCTTGCGCAACCTATCATATTTCCTTCTATGCTCTTCAATCCTGTGTGCATTAGGCTCAACCTGGACCAATAATTCAAGGGTGTAAGCAACCTAACCAGGAGAAACAAAGAATGATCCAATAAAAATATAAAAGAAAGAAAAAGAAACCCTTTTGAGTTCTTTGCAGATTAGTCAGCCACTAGTTTACTTCCTGGTCCCTTGAGAAAGAAAGCTTAAACCAATTTCCTTGTATTGAGTAATCTAGCATACTCCTCACCCCTGCCCAATCACCCACAATAAACTTTTCTATTTCCCTTACCTAATGCATGATTCCTCTACACAGAACTTTATACTACCAAAAATATCATGATTTCTGCTGCAAAACAACAGTGACCTTCGGGGGTCTCACCATCTCCTAACACCAGCAGCATAGTGGAAGCCTGGAAGGTAATGCTGATTCTAGACAAAGAAATGAAACGATCGTGGTAGTGATCGCAGCAATGTTTACTGGTTGGGTAAATAGTAGCATTTTGGACTCCATGTGTTAATCATTTTTGCATTAGCATTCTGGTCCCTAGATAGAAATGGCTTGTTCCATGTCAGGTGAATTGTAAAAGCTACTACAATACAAAACACCTTAAAAACTTAATAACCGCAATACTAGCTAATTCCCAAATGCCCAGCTAATATTAGATCCTCAGACAAGCCAAAGGTTGCATTAATCAACCCCCTAATATATTAAGATAGGAACAAACACTGTTGATAAGGCCTATTCAGTTGCTTACATGAAAGAAACACCCCTAAATACTAAATGTGGGAATCCTAAGCTTTGGGATGTCAAATCAATTATAAGTTTATAACAGAGGCATGACAGGTAATATGCACTTCTTGCAGTATCAGAATTCAAAATTTGCTGCACCTGCTTCAGGACTGCTTTTATTTCTTCATCGTAGTCAAGCTTTGAAGCTACATGTAGATCCTTTGCCGCCTCTTCCCATTGTCCAAGCATTGCTCTTGCCATGCCACGAGTTTTGTACCCTTTAGCAGAATCGGGATTTATCTACCAAAAGGAATATGTAGAATTAGAGAAATCCGCAAGGTGCCATAAACTGATAAACATGTATTAAGTGGCTCAATCTGCTGTTACATAATCAACAGCTTGTGAGCAAAAGGAACATACAGTAAAATAGGCAGGCAATTATCTATTTCAACATAACATATAGTAGGTAGGTAATTATCTACTTCAAAATACCAATATCTAGTGAGCAGGTAATTACTTTTTCAAATACTAAAGCTATAAAGAACATAGTACAGACTTCTAGTACAAATGCAATATCCAAAACAATTAATCAGCTATTCAAGCAGAAAACTTTATCGAATCCTCACTATTCAAGAAGTGTTAGTTTATCTACTGAAGCAGAATTTACCTCCAAAGCAGCATTGGCATCTCGGATAGCAGCATTTGGCTTCTTCATCTTGACATATACACTAGCTTTAAACCAAAAGAGTACATCAACACAACAATATAACAACAGGCTTCAACCACCAACAAACGTTCAATAAGAACAGTATCAGCATATAAATTGAAAGAAGGGATGAATGTTACCTCTAGTAGCATACATAATGGCCGATGGATTGAGTGTTATTGCTGATGTCAAATGCTCAATTGCTTCTTCCAGCTTGCCTAATATCCCAAAAGAACACACATATAAGATCAGGGATGGCTGAGAATGCACCAATTATACTACAGCAAAAGTAGCAAGATTACCTTCAGCATTTGCTTCCATAGCCTGTATTTTCGCTTCTTGAGCAGCCTCACGGTTTTCATCTGTGACCTCAACTGAAGAGTCACCCATCTTAAAAAATCCAACACCAATATATCAGCCAATAAACAAAAGCACTATCCTCATATACACACTCGAAACACCATCCAATTTCAATGAACTTGAAAGAGTCTACAGTCCACAAGTTTCCCAGTGTAGTATTTTGCTAAACATAAACAAATGCATCATAAACCACCTCTTCGCAACTATAAGGATAGGGCTATGAGGAACCCTTAATGTATACACCATCATACATTAGCATAAAAAATCCACTTCCGTAAACAACTTAATAAAAAACTAATCCTACATTCATCTTTAAACATATGAATTCACCAAAATATCAAAATACAATCAAATCTCAAGAATATCTTAATTCATCCCTCAACGAATACGTAAGCTTCTTAAACGCTCCAAGTAAGGGCAAGGGTCTCAAGCGCGAGCTTCCTTCACGACACATTATTCTAACTATCCATGACCTATTCACAAAATGATCCAAGAACAAATTCCAACTACTTCACGACACAATATTCCAACTATCCATGACCTACTCACAAAATGATTCCAGAACCAAGTCCAACAACGACACGAAAATCATTCGATTCTAACTAAACAAAAAAGTAGATATTCGACATACATTTGAATGCACACATCAAATCACACATTTCTAATACTTAGATGAAATAAACATATAAATTCCACAAAAGTAGAAGATGAAATAGACCTTCTGAGGAGGATCATTATCAGGTTCAACAATATCGCCTTCTAACTCAACATCAGATTCAACAATTTCCTCCTCTTCTTCTTCTTCTACTACTTCTTCAACATGTGGCTTTGCTTCCGCTATATCATCCTCGTCACTCTCATCGACGTCTCTAGCTTTCTGAATTCACAAATTTCAACAATAAAATTATAAAAAAATACAAAAAAAATTAAAAAATTTAAAAAAAATTGAAAAAAATGAGCGAAGAATGATAAACCCTAGAAAACATACCGAGTTATCAGAGGCGGAAGGAAGCTTTGCTCCAAGACTGAAATAAACAATAAAATAAAATAAAAAACAAAAAAGAAGAAGAAAAGGTTTAGAAGAAGAGGAGAGAGAAAATGCAAGTTGAAATTTGAGAAGAGGTAGATTTGTACGTTTCGAGATAGTCGCGGAAGAAAGAGAGAGAAGGATCGGAGAGAAGAGAAGGATTAGCTTTGCAGAGATCTACAAATTGCTTCAATTGATTAACTTTGGCTTCATCCATTTTTCTTCTTCTTCTTCAACTTCGAAAATCTGCAAAAAAAAAACTGGAGATTTTCTGTGGAACTCAAAATGAAAAATCAGACCTTCTCAGTTCTCACTTGTGTGTTGTGTTGTGTTGTGTTGTGTGACTTGTGTCTTCAAAAACCCCGGGTTGTTTCTAGTAGCTTCTCTTGCTAGCTGGATAAAGCCTTTGTATTTCTTTTAAATTGTTTTTGTTGGTGCAAGTATGGGCTAGGCTCGCCTGGGTACATACTCGTTTAATGGCACAACCAATGGTTGCCCTATAGTTTGTGGCTATTGATTATTTTATTACTACCTCACCATATTTTCTCTCTCCTCCAATTCCTTCTTTGCTTTCTTGGTCTATCGTGAAGAGTTGGGCATCAATTTTTTGGTCAAATTTTTTCTCTCTCCTAATAAACTAATAGTACTTTTATACTCTCTTTCCTCATAACACAAAAAGAGGGCAACGGCTGGGAGTATTCTAAGAATTGAAGTACGAGAAATTGAACTTAACTGCGAGAAAGTTGAACATAAGAGAGTGTCTAAACTGAATTGTAAAAAACTGAAATAAACTAAAAATAAGTCTAGAAAAACAGGGCCTAAGACTCACCCATCTCTTACACTTTGTTTGGTGTTTTTTTAATAAAGGAAGGAAAAAGAAAAGGATGAGAAGGGGAAATGAGAGAAATAAGGTAGTTGTAGTTTCTAATGTTTGGTATAATTGTTGGATTTGAGAGTAATCACATGTTTAGTTGTCTTCAGTAAAGAAAAGGAAAGAAAGAAAATAAAGAAAACATAAGTAAAAGCTTTTTAGCTTTCTTTTCTGACAAATTCTTCCGATTTTGGAAGGAAAGGAAAACAAGGATTTAAGAGGATTTTTTTCCTTCCACTTCATCTTTGTTCCAATCAAACCGCTCTTATTTTCTTTTACCAAACATGAGAGGATGTTTGTTTTTACCTTTCCTTTTTTTTCCATCCAAATTCTTCCTACTAAACAAAGCCTTATGGTTTGTTCACTTTAATTTATTGTAATTTTCTACCTTTTTCATTGATCTTCAATGGGTCAACATATTTAGAAGTCTTTGCCTCTTAATTATGCATGGTATGTCACCATTGTCCATGGAATGTGGACAATGGTTGGCAATGCTCTTAAGAGAAGTGAACCATGTGTCCATGAAATTGTGAGATAAGTTGGATAACCGACTATTGGGATGAACATCACTGCGTCAGTCGTGTAATTTCAAAGCCAATGAAACTATCATTAGTCTTCAGATTTTGTTTTAATACTACATTTTTGAAGTTTTACTATTTTGGTTGTATAGACTCATTACGGACCAAGCTTTATATAATTAAGCACTGAAAATTGTTTTTATAGTTTCCATAAATTTTTTTCCCAAACATATTAGTTTTCTTGTTATCCTCCATTCGATCTATAAAGTGTAAATATATTTTGTCTAGATTGTTCAAAAATGACATATTATATTGGATAGTTTAAGCAAATTTTCCTAATATTAACTATCGGAATGCACTTTATCATAGCAATACAACTTTGTGAGATAAATTAAAATGCAGGCAATGATGAAATAAACAACCAAAACAAACCAAAATCGCAAGAGAAGCTGAAAATGCCTCATCAAATTAGTATGCCTCAATATACATATATTAATGATGATTAT
The DNA here is from genome assembly GCF_026745355.1 of Beta vulgaris subsp. vulgaris. Classification (NCBI taxonomy): domain Eukaryota; kingdom Viridiplantae; phylum Streptophyta; class Magnoliopsida; order Caryophyllales; family Amaranthaceae; genus Beta; species Beta vulgaris. Next base: position 1,350,051 of record NC_079206.1, on the reverse strand, counting down.
ATGATAATCATCCAATAAAATCTAAAATACATAAGCTAGTACAAAATGAAAAAATACATCTAATAGAATATTGCATATGTTCCAAATACAAGTAAGGTATAAACTAATTCGACCGAAACAGCCCCTGTAATTTTAGGGGTAGCAACGCTTCCAGATGTGCCTCCTCCTACAAAGATTATTCAAACAAGTTAAAAGATAACTTCTTTTTGTAGATTGAATTTCCAGAATGTCGTGTCACAAGTCACAACTTTACAAGATATCTCGCTTTCAGGTAATTTGAAGACATAATTTCAACAAAAGGCATACAAGAAATATAGTGTGCTAACTGCTAAGGTATTCCAACAGATGAAACACAAACATCAATTCCAATCAAATAAAATATCTGAATCTACACATAAATTCACAATTGAGAATCGAAAAGCATCATATTTCAATATCCTTAACATATTAATTAGCATCACAAAACTCAGGATCTATGTTACTCAGACTCAGGTACTTATATAGGACACACGTATGTGTCCAAGTGTTTGATTGGGCAATTTAATGAAAACTTCCCACCATTTTGGCCCAAATAATATACCAAACTGGCCATACCGACATGGAGTGTCGAGTAACTAACACGAACACTCGTGCCAAAGTAAAAAAGTCTATTAACATAGCTTAGGATAGACTAGTGATCGAAGGACAATCTTATATTATACAGCCAAAAAGTCGCTCAACAAACTCACACAACATATGCTAAATGCATGCCTGATTTTCAGCATAGAATTTTGAAGTAGAATAGAGTATCACAAGTTTGTATGATAGGTGTGAAAAACTGTACTAGGTTACAATTGTAGTAATTGATATTCCCACTTCAATAATTCAACATTAATGCATTGAATAACTTTACCCTTGTTTCACAATACTCTAAAAGGAAGAGCTCAACAAATTTCAACAATACTTACAAAATGCACCCCAGGTTTTTAGCATAACAAACGGAAGTTACTAAAGATTTCAAGTACCTAGGATGAATGCCCTATAATACAAACCTTAATTATCACAAGCTTGTACTATCATTTTATGGAGGAATTCCTAACAACTAATAATTGTTGGAGCTCTTCTTTGACTCTAAGGTGTTGTTTGGTTGGAAGTTAATTTTCTTGGAAAATACAAGTTTCTAAAAAATACTTCATCGGTTTCAAAATAGTTGCACCATTTGGCATTTGGTCACTATTCATGAACCAAATTTGACAAGCCTTACTTCATCATAATATAAGGAAAAAAAATAGTCAAGTGAGATCTTGTTGAATTCATCTCAATACGAGGATTTTAAATATCAACTCTTTATAATTTTTACTTATACGCAATTAGAGATATTAACGATTAAAAAAGCGTCTTGACAAACGTGAAAAAGCAAACGATGCAACTATTTTGAAACGGAGGAAATACAATATTGGTGTTGTGTTTGATTGGAGGAAAATTAGAGAAGTATAGAAAATACAAATTTCAAGGAAAATATAATTTTGCTTAATACCTAAGAAATTAACAAGGGGAAGAATTTCCAATGAAATGTAAACTCCCATAGGCAATTCTCATTCGCAACAACCAACCATATCCCTATTAAATTTTTGTCCAAGGTAGAACATGACGTTTAGCTAAAACGTTCTTTATACAAATGCTATATCTTCTTACAACATCACTGTTTTGTAGAGAAGCCTAAAATAAAATATTAAGCATTCATATTGCTAGGGGAAATAATTAAAAAGGGAAAGAAATTGTGTTACCTGAAGGAGTTGAAGATGAAGGTGGGGAAGTTGCTGCACCTGAAGAAAGGGGAAAACATTACCAATTTACCACATTCTAATATTATAATATTTTCTTGATTTTTTCAAGTGAAACATGGAGAGAGTGGAGAATACAAACAAGGCTAAATGACGAAAATTAGGACCATTAACTTAATAAAATTTCATCCGAGTGTATTATGTATATGATAGTATGATACATTACAAGACTACTTTTTGCTCATTGCTCAATTAAAATCGTCGCAAATGACTAAAAATTGATTCTAACTGTACTATGCTCATGATACAGATACACCAGTGTGTATATAGATATTTGTAGCTTGGTTGTCTACTCATAGAAATTTCTTTTGCGAAATTCCTACGACGCGTTGAACAATAATGATCATTGCAAAATGAAAGGAAAAACCTTTCTTTCTACCCAATCTTTTTGTCCTTCTTTGACTTGTCAATTCATAACATTACACATCCAACACATTTTCTTTTTCTTTACATGAAATTGATCAAAAACAAACCAAAACTTCAAACTCACAAATGAAATAAAAACATCCCATAAAACCAAATCACTACCAAAGATATCTTGACTTATTTGTACTTTGTATACGATATCTTACATGTTCGAATTCCCTTTCCCTTCTCTATACTCTGTACCACCTTCGTAATTCATATGGATCAAAAAAATATAAAACCAAATCACTAAAAAAACAACTAACCTTTGCAAATATCGGGAGAACTGCCAGTGTTAATATGACAAATCTTAGGAAGATTAAGTGCTTGAGTGATATTAATACGAAAAGCTTGGATTAAATCAGTATTGTTATAAATACTGCAAAGACATGTTCTTTCATTTGTCACTGCTTCTCTAAGTGGATCACAGCAGCTTGACGGCGGCGTTGTGGTGGCGTTCATGTAATCCAAACACGCCGTCAGCTTTGAAGCGCATGAGGGTGGCTCACTTGAGCTTTGCGCCGCCGCTAACGCCGCCGTTAATGTCACCAATACTGCTGTTAACATCTTTATCCATGCGATTTTACTACCCATCTTCAACTTTTTTTTTTTTTTTTTTAACAATGGTATAATAATTTTTTTTTTTTGTTTATTGGGTTTTTTTTGGTAGTTTTGGTTGAAGTTTTGGGTTGTGGATTTGTGGTTTTATGGGTTTGGAAATGTGGGGACAAGGTGGATGTGGGCCCGGTTTGAGTGATTGTTATGTGGTGGGTTTTTGAAGTGGGCTTTAGGTAGAATAGAGGAGATAGGTTGGGCCTTATCTTTGGGCCGGAATTTCGTGCGGGATAAGAGCGGGCTTTTCGAGCCTAAGACTAGATTAGTCAAAAAATCTCGAAGAACTCTCATAAGTTTAAAAGACGTGAATCAAGATGGTTATATTGGAAGTGATGACAGTTAATCAAAAAGAATAATTATGTCTTAGGGTGAGTTTATTCCTCAAACTCAACTCCAAACTTCAGATTGTGCCACATCAACCTTCCACTAATTTTTAATTCTACATACTCATTCCAATTTTATACTTTATTCCTCATACTCTCTTGAGACTCACACGACAAAAAAAAAAAAAGAAGACACATGACATGTTTTTAGTGGCCAAAAAGAATATCATTTGTATGGCAAAATTCTTGAGAGGAGTCTCGAATATCAAAACCCAACTCAAGACTCTGTCCAATACTTTACCCAAATATAGTTGAGTGATTGAGTCTTGTTGAGTCTTGCCACAAGACTCCCTATATTCTCACCCTTACAGAATTATATGTGATAAACATGTCACGTGTTAAAGGGTGTTAACTGGTCATATATAAACATTTATATGAAAGATGTTCATTGTGTTTGGACATGGATTTGCTAGGTTGTAGCCTTGGCCCTTGTAGGGAGTGTTGGCGCTTCCCATATGCTAATCACATGGATTTAGCGATGAAATGGACTACAATCTAAGGGCCCGTTCGGTATTAATGTTGTTTTCTGTTTTTTGGTTTTTTGATTTTCAAAGTCATATGATGTATGTCCTATACTGAATAAAAAATTAGTCAAACTTATTGAGAACATGATGACTTTGAAAACTGACAACTAAAAAGTGAAAACCACTTTTTCTGGTTTTCTGTTTTTGGTTTTTAGTTTTCAAAAAAAACTGAAAACTGAAAATAAAAAACGATAACGAACGGACCCTAATATGTTCATTGTGTTTGGAAATTTTCTAGCTGAAGGAGGAGCCAATTTGACACGAAAACATCTTGGTTAACACTTAGCAGTTCTCGCGTTCTCGGCTTTATGGGTTTGGCTTGGCTAGTCCATGTTCTAACTTCCAACTTGATCAACATCACCATATATGTTTGTAAAAGAACTTAATATTATCATGTGCTAGTCACATGGTGAATGCCTAGGTGTCTTATGTATTTTTGTCTTTATCTTACATAGGATCATGTGATGTATCCTCCTAGGGATTGTTGCTCTAAAGGTTTCCTAGTATATAAAGGGAACTAGGTTGTTATGTAAAGGTAACACAACATAATATATCTGAGCCGTCATTCTCTCTGGCTACCATTCTCTCTATTCTTCTTCCTGTTTCTCAGTAATGGCAGTAACATGATATTCTCACTTTCTCACTGCATAAAACTCTTCATGGTATCAGAGCTTGTGAGAGGTAAGTGAAGTATGATGTTCGTTTTCTTCCTTTCTGTAGAAAAATCTTTATAAAGTTACTGCCTTTATGTTTTTGTAAACTGAGAATTGTTCTCTGTAAAATCTCTGTGTTAAAATTTTAAACTTTGACCTCTAAAAAAAAAAAAAAATATATCTTCCTGTAACCATGGCTGGAGGAGAAAACACAAAAACCACTATTGAGTGTAATAACCCCTTGTACCTTCATCCTTCTGATGGTCCAAATACACTCAAAGTTGAACCACAACTTACAGGAGCTGGAGATTACAGACCATGGAAGAGATCCATGGAAATATCTCTTGCAACAAAGAGGAAGCTAGGGTTTGTTACTGGGGCTCTAACTAAATCCAGTACTGATTCTGTGCTAAAAGAAGCTTGGGAAGCATGTAACAATATGGTTACAGCTTGGCTTCTAAACAACATGACTGAATCTCTCAGAAGGTCAGTTATGTACATGAAATCAGCCAAAGAAATCTGGTTAAGCTTGAGAAACAGGTTTACTGTAAGTAATGGAAACAGAAAATACAGGTTGAACAAAGCAATATATGAAGTTAAACAAAGTGAGAGACCAGTGTCTGAGTACTATACTGAGCTCAGAGTGCTTTGGGAAGAGATAGAATCCATGAATGACTATCCACCTATAACAAGTGTAAACTCTGAAATTACAGCTTATGTTGAAGCTATTGAGCAACAGAAAGAAGAACAAAAGCTTTTCCAGTTTTTGAATGGGTTAGACAGTGGCTATGGTGCTCTAAGAAGTCAGATATTGTTGATGAGTGAACTGCCTACAGTAGAAACTGCTACCTCTATGGTTCAGCAGGAGGAGTCTCAAAATGAAGTCCTGGGAAAAGAAAAAGAAGAAAATGTTGGGATTGCTTTGTACAGCAAGAATGATAGCAAACTTTTCTGCACTGTGTGTAAGAAGAACAATCACACAGCAGAAAAGTGTTGGTTCAAGATCGGGTTTCCAGCTGGAAATGGAAAGAACAAACAGTACAACAAGAATGTTGAGCATACTGGTGAAAATAGAGGAGGTTATGGAAGAGGAAAGAATCAAGGAGGATATGGTGGATTTAATACCAAGAAAAAGAATGCAAACAATGCTCTAGCTAACATGGGCAATGCTGAACTTGTTGCTGCAATAGCACAACAACTTCAGAACCTGATGAAGTCAGGAGGAAGCTCAAGCAATGCTGCTGTTAAACAACCTGATGACACAGATGAAGAAATTGACACTCACTTTGCAGGTATGATATCATGTCACTTCGTGAAAAATATGAACAACACCTGGATCATAGATTCAGGTGCATTAGATCACATGATAGCAAATCTTGACAAGCTTCATGATGTAAAGCAACTTTCACATAAGCCAAAAATAAATCTACCTAATGGAGGAGTTGCCTATGTAACTCATGTTGGAGATACTTGGTTATCTGATGGTATTAAGTTGAAAGATGTCTTGTTTGTTCCTGAATTCAAACAAAATCTTCTTTCAGTTCAAAAATTGTGTCAAAGTGATAACTGTTGTGTGTTGTTTCACAAGGATTATTGTGTTCTGCAGGATTGCACAACCCAGAGAATTAAGGACATAGGAACTGCCACTGGTGGACTTTACTACCTACAAAATCAACCCAATCCAAGCCAAGACTCAAGACTTCTCACCTACAAAAACAAAACACAACCTGAGAGACAATCTAGTAAATTAAAGGCAAATGTTAGCCAGCTTTCTTTTCTGTGTGTAAACAACACTGATGATGATGATTGTGTTAATTACAAGTTGTTTAATGAAAGGGTTTGTAACAACTCTAAATCTTTTAATGCAAAGCTGGTTGATTACTCTTTGTGGCATGTTAGATTAGGGCATGCACCTTTCAGTAAACTTAAACACATTTCTTGTTTGAAAGATCAACTTAAGAAACCTGAAAATGACATTTGCATCTCTTGTCCCATGGCTAAACTCACAAAACTACCATATACCTTGAGTGACACCAAAGTGGCAGGACCCTTTGACCTGATTCACATTGATATATGGGGACCATATAGAGTTCCTTACAAGGAAAAATATAGGTTTTTCTTGACTATAGTTGATGATTTTACTAGAGCAACTTGGGTTCATCTATTGAAAAACAAGTCTGACTCCTTTGAAACTATTAAAAACTTCTGTGTCTATGCAAGAAATCAATTTGATAGAAATGTGAGAATAATCAGGTCTGATAATGCTCTTGAATTCAAAGATAAAGATTGTGTTTCTTTGTTCACTGAAAAGGGCATAATTCATCAAACAAGCTGTGTAGATAGACCCCAACAGAATGGGGTTGTGGAGAGAAAGCATAGACACTTGCTTGAAATGAGCAGGGCTTTGAGATTTGAAGCAGGACTACCTTTGTCCTACTGGGGAGACTGTGTCTTGATTGCAGCTCATCTTATAAACAGATTGCCATCATCTGTAATCAACAACAAGACACCTTATGAAATGATGTTTCATAAAGTGTGTAATTATCATGAGTTGAGAACCTTTGGGTGTCTTGCTATGGCATATACCCCTGATAGAGAGAAAGACAAGTTCAAGGCAAGAGCTGTACCTTGTCTATTCCTAGGCTACCCAGCAACTCAAAAAGGTTACAAGCTTGAGAGTTTAATTGATAAAAGACAGTTTGTGTCTAGAGATGTAAGGTTTTATGAACATGTCTTTCCCTTGAAAAATAACACCTACAAAAACCTTGTGAACCCTATTCCTACTGACCTACCTATACCACATGTGGTTGAAGATACCTATCTTGACCATATCAATACAAGCCAACCCACATTAAATGAACCTGAATCACAACATTCCTCACCTGAACCACAAAATTTCTCACCTGCTCACATACCATCTCCTGAACCTTTGCCTATAAGGAAGTCTAACAGGATTTCCAAGACACCAGCTTGGATGAATGACTATGTCACTCCTTACTCTCACAACACTGCAGAATCTGTAGGTGAAGCTTCACCAGTTGCAACAACAAGTGTCAATGAACACTTTGCTAATATGGTAGGAAAGATCATATAGCATAACTGAGCCTAAATCATATTATGAAGCTGCTACTCAGCCAGGGTGGATAGAAGCTATGAACAAAGAGATACAAGCCCTAGTTGAAAATGAAACATGGGAAATTACTACTCTTCCACCTGGTAGGAAAGCCATTGGGTGCAAATGGGTTTACAAAACTAAATACAAGGCAGATGGTTCTGTAGAGAGGAAGAAAGCTAGACTTGTCATACAGGGTTGCAATCAGAAGCAAGGTGTTGAGTACACACACACCTATGCACCTGTAGCTAAGATGAGTACAATCAGGGCCCTGCTAGCTGTAGCTGCAATGTGTCAATGGCACACTTGTCAAATGGATGTGCAGAATGCTTTTCTGCATGGAGACTTGAATGAAGATATTTATATGCAGATTCCCTTGGGCTATCATGAAGTTAAGGATCCAAGGAGACAGAGGGAGCTTGTTAATCCAGTGTGTAAGTTAAAAAAGGCCTTGTATGGCTTGAAACAAGCGCCTAGACAGTGGTTTGCAAAGCTGTCCACTGCATTGATGTCATTTGGTTTTGTTCAGTCTCAGGCTGATCATTCTCTGTTCATTCAAGAGGGAGATAGTACATTCACAGCTATACTCATCTATGTAGATGATTTAATTATCACTGGTAACTGTGCCAAAGAGATAGCAAAGCTGAAGGAATTGCTAAGTGCTCAGTTTCACATGAAAGATCTTGGAGATCTAAGTTACTTCCTAGGAATGGAATTCACTAGATCTAACCAAGGCATATTTATCTCACAAAGAAAATATGCTCTTGATATTCTTAAGGAATATGGAGTTGATAAACAGAAGCCTCTCAAGCTTCCCTTTGACACTCATGTGAAGTTAGAACCTCACAAGGGAACTCTTCTCTCTAACCCTGAGTCTTACAGAAGGTTGGTAGGACAACTGATTTATCTTACCATCACTAGACCTGATATTAATTTTTCAGTTCAGTTACTCAGTCAGTTCATGCAAGCTCCCACATCTATACATATGCAAGCAGCTAGAAGAGTGTTAAGATATATTAAAAATGCTCCTGCACAAGGTATTCTACTGGCAAGTAATGCAACAGCCAAACTCACTGCATATTGTGATTCTGACTGGGCCTCTTGTCCATTCTCTAGAAGATCTACTACAGGCTATTGTGTTCTATTAGGTACTCTACCTTCCTGGAAAAGTAAGAAGCAAACTGTAGTGGCAAGATCCTCAGCTGAAGCTGAGTATAGAGCCATGGCTCTAACAACTTGTGAAGTAACCTGGCTTGTATCCCTTCTCAAAGATCTGGGGCTCAAGAAACTTCAAGCTGCTGCTCTTAAATGTGACAATCAAGCAGCACTTTCTATTGCTGCTAACCCAGTTCTTCATGAAAGAACCAAACACATTGAAATAGACTGCCATTTTATTAGAGAGAAAGTGAAACAAGGCACCATACAGACTTCCTATGTTCCTTCTCAAGATCAGATTGCAGATGTTCTCACAAAAGCACTGCCTGTGAATCAACATCATAGACTTCTCAGCAAGATGGGAGTGAGAGCTTCTGCCTCCTCTCACTCACCTCTTGAGAGGGAGTGTAAAAGAACTTAATATTATCATGTGCTAGTCACATGGTGAATGCCTAGGTGTCTTATGTATTTTTGTCTTTATCTTACATAGGATCATGTGATGTATCCTCCTAGGGATTGTTGCTCTAAAGGTTTCCTAGTATATAAAGGGAACTAGGTTGTTATGTAAAGGTAACACAACTAATATATCTGAGCCGTCATTCTCTCTGGCTACCATTCTCTCTATTCTTCTTCCTGTTTCTCAGTAATGGCAGTAACATGATATTCTCACTTTCTCACTGCATAAAACTCTTCAATGTTTCTATCCCTTGACGCCTTGATTGAGAGATTGACTGAATTTGGAAAATCACCAACTAACAGAATCAAACTATGCCGGAGACCTCATTAGAAGTGAAGCATGCCTCATTATATATAATATAAATTATGGTTATGAAGATGATTACATATAAGCTCTTAATAAAGTACATGACATAATTAGAGAGAACAGCAAAATATCTAATACAGCATTGTATATGCACCAAATACTAGTAAGATAGAGGCTAATCCAGCCGAGCCCGCCCAAGTAATCTTAGTAGCAGCATTGCCAGGAGTACTGCTTCCAGATGAGGTCCCTGCAAAGATGTTCCAGGCAATTATAGGTAACGTAGTTTGGTACATTGTATTCTTATAACAAAAGATTGCTACATTGTAAATTGTAATTACAGAACTCAGTATGCTCCTGAAAGATGGTCTTCAGACTGGTCAGTCCAAGAAATAAAATCAAAAGCCATGAAATGGAAAAGAAATCATGACTGCAATTCATGATTTGTTCCCTTTCTCTGGAGGGGCGTTGCTGTCGACTGTCGTACTGGTGGGGAATGGAGGTGTTCAGCAACCAATTTGCCATATATCGATACAGATCTTGTTAGTAGTAATTCAGTTAGACTCGAACAAGATTTTTACTGATATATGGCAAATTGGTTGCTGAACACCTCCATTCAAAGTGATTGGGTTCATCATCATGCTGTTTTAAAATTTTTATAGATAGAAGACAGAAGAAGAATATCCAGGGAAAGAACAACAAGAATAACATGTAATGTAGTAGGAGAAACCGAGGGGAAAGTAGTACATCCTCCATTGATGGCTTCCACTTCCCGGGGGCTGGATGAAAGGAAGTGGTTGCTGGGTCAGTGGCGTTGTTATTGAGAATAAACTAGAATTGTTGGTACAGCTAATGCGACAGGGAAAAATCAGGATGTACAGTATTCAGTAGTCATATAACCTACTTATTCTCTCTGAGTCTCCATACTAATATGAAGTATCAGTGCTACACTGCAAGCCAGTCAAAAACTTGGGAGATGTTTAGATATCTAAGCCAACATTAATTCGTGCAATATCCTTATCCTCGATTCATGGCACATCAATTGGCATCCAGCAATCTTGTATTAAACAGCTAAGAAGCAGCTCAACATATTTCACCACGAAAATTTGGAAGATGTTTAGATATCTAAGCCAACATTAATTCGTGCAATATCCTTATCCTCGATTCATGGCACATCAATTGGGATCCAACAATCTTGTATTATACAGCTAAGAAGCAGCTCAACATATCTCACCACACGTGCTGAGTGCATGCCTGATTTTAAGCACAAAGTTTGGAAGTAGCTATGGTTTCACTTGTCTATGTAGGATAGAAAATCACAAAGTTTGTATGGTATTGGTAGGTATGAAAACATTTCTTCTCAAATCTCACACCCACCTCCTGCAACACAAAAATAGTCCTACTGCTCTATGCGAAAGCACAATTTTGAACAGATACTCCTCCATGCGACCGGAAGTGGCTGGATTAAACATTATTACCCCTAAACATAGTACCAAATAGGGATGTCTCTATAGGCTGAATTGACCAATTTCCCAACAACACAAGTGTGTTTTCCTATGAAACACCCAGGAAGCGTCCCTAAAAGTCACAAATTCGTGTAAAATTTGGTAATGAACCAAAGTCTCAACCAACAATTCCTACTCAATTTGATGTTGATGTTACACAGTAACTATTTTTCACAAGAAACAATAAGCAACACAGAACATCCTACTTAATTAAGTGGACATTATATTTAGTAGCTTCACCCACTTAATCAACAACAACCAGCAACCACCATCCACATTTAATCATCATCCGACATTGCACAAAGGTGTTAAAGGCAAAAGGTATATGTTAGTATAACAACATTATTCACACAATAAAAGTAAAATTTGATACAATAACATATACTAGTAGTTGAATATTATAACCAAGTACAAATTAGGAACTTCTTATTACCTGAAGGAGCTGAAGTTGATCCAGTAGAAGCCGAAGATGAAGATGAAGATGGAGATAAAGCTGTAGCTGAACAGAGGAAAAAGTTCATACATACATGAGTTACATCAATGAATTAGATTAAGGGGTCGTTTCGTTCACTATTTCCAGTCTCAAGAAATGAAAATCAATTATCGATTTCCTTTCTTCTTATTTGGTTCAACCCTTCATCAATCCCTTATCGTTACCCAGTTTGTTACCTTCCCCTCCCCCTCAATTACCAAAATCCATTACTTGTGGCAGTAACACTTACCATTCATGAATATCGATAGAGTATAAAACTATTCCTAAAACTGCAACAAAAAACTTAAGCTGATGGTTGAAGTCGCAGGACTACTAATTATACAAAATCAAAGTCCATAATCATAAAATTCGACAGATCAGATTTCACAAATAGTAGCTAAACAAGCATCATAATCAATCAAAGTATATATAAAAAAGAGTGAACCTTTGCAAATGTTGGGATCTTTGACACCATCAACATGACAAAGAGTGATAAGATTGAGGGCTTGAGTGACATTAATATGAAAAGTCTGAATTAAAGCAGGGTTGTTATAAATGCTGCAAAGACATGGTCTTTCAGTTTTGACAACTTCTTTGAGTGGATTACAGCATTCCATGGATGGTTTAGTGGTGCCGTTTAAGTAGCTGAAACACGGTGCTAGCTTTGTTGCGCAGTTGGGTATTCCTTCTTGGCTCTGCGCCCACGCACACGCCAATATACATACTGTCATTAGAACTATCACTGCTGATTTATTCATCTTCAAATTGAGTAAAATCAAGAATCTGTCTCTCTAGATCTCCTTGATGAGTAGAGAATGTGCAGTGAACAGTACTTGTGTTTTTCACGGGTTTTGGTTTAGTTGTCGTCACTTTTGCCTAATTTATAGCCTATAAGGAGTGATAAACGTAAAGTGGTAGATAGTTGTTTGGCTATTAGAGGTTAGAGGTTAGCGGTTAGCATTTAGTCGATTGTATTACCTGGTTTGATTAGCTATTTGTATTAACGATTTATATAAAAGTGTTTGGTAGATATTTGTTAAATGTTCGTTGATTGATATTTTATTTGGCCGGTGAAATAACCAATAAGGATATTGGAATATTTATTGGTGGATTTTCTTTGATAAAAGGTAAATTTGACCAACTTTTAGATATATTAGTCATTACATAACTAAATTTACAAATTTCTCTTTCATAAAGCTCATACTAGTAGCTTTTTCAAATCACAAACCTCTATTTTGAAAAGCTCATACGAGTAGCTTTTTTAAAATTAACTTTTTGGGGTCTAATCTATCTTTCAAGCATCTCTCAATCAAACACTGCCATTAGAAGATTGTATTAGTTCACCTTCTATATTCATCTCAAACCTCTTTTCTTACCCCAAAACTCTATCAACCAACACCTCCATTATTTTACCTGTCAAAAAAAATATTGTTGTTCTTCCCTTATTTTGCTACTTCACAAACAGCACAAACAATATTTATTTACACACAAACACTATTTATTACACAAAATTTTTTGTTAGATATATCTACCTGTTAAAAGATTTTTCTCTCCTTGTTAAAAAATAATCTACTTGTTAGAAGTCTATCAATGCTCGTTCGTGATAGTGATAATATTTTTGTATTACCCCATCACATTTTATTTATTCTTCCTTTTTTTTAAAATTTTGCACTATTCACAATTAGACATAATCTTTTAAACTCTTTTCAATATATAATAAAACAATATATAATAAAATAAAAATATTAATTAGCACTTAACATTTTGCTATAGTCTATAGATCTATTGTTAGATTAGGGAATCCCAAGAGTAAATTAGTGTGTTAATTGCATCAGCATATTAGTGGTACTAATATTATCCTAAGAAATAAAATTGATTATCTCCTAATCTAGTTTCTAAATGTTTCGTATATCATCAGTAGGTTTCTAACAATTTCAAGTTTGTTGCCAACCAAAAAAAAAAAATTCAAGTTGAAAAAACCTAATTTGACAATTGACATGAAGTATTAGAGTGAAGCCGAACTTCAAAATTATCAATCTTAGCAAAAGCTCAAAGCTTATACTAGTCAAGCAAGAGCCCCAAGGCCTAATTTACAACTAATGAGTAATGTCTAACGGAGGTAGATGAAGTAAGGTCCATTTGAGCGCACACATTGCGCGGGCCATTTTTCCGGATTTATGAGAATTAAGACACATGGGCCTGTCTTCTTTATACACTCTGTTTATCTATTCATCTTAATGCCTTCGTTTTTTTTATTAGGAAAGATAATTAGTTCAAAGACCAATTTTTACTAAATTACTAGTGTGCAGAGCACATCAATATATAGGCCGGGACACCAGGTATAAATCTAAACAGTCCAAAAGTAAACTTCCCAACATATTGTTGGGATAAGGATTCGAACCTTGGGCAGCGCCCTGAACTTCGGGGTGGTTTTCACTGCGCTACCACCTTTCCCTCCTTCTCAATGTCTTCATAATTTTTTTCATATGAGGTAAGATAATTGGCCAAAATCTCAACAAATAAAATTTACACCTAACTCCTAAGTCCAAAGTCTATTCATGTCATCTAGTTGCCTACCTATTCTGGATATCCTAGATTATCTGTCTATTTTTGTTTATTGATATTTCATATATGACTTTTTTTTCCACCAAACACCCTTCCTACTTTTTAAAATTCATCATATACTTTTTAATTGCCTTAAAATTTATCATATGTCAATAATTAACTATCGTCTACTTTATTAGTCATTAACACCTAATTTTGTTACTAAATCCTATTTAATCAACCCAACTCGATCCGTCATTTACCCTAATAAACCACAATTAAAATACCAACCATGCATGGGCAAAAATGAGGAAAAAGAGTTCTGGAGAAATACAGAGAAAATGGGACATATAATGTGTTTTAGTGGTTGTCAATTAAAATAAACGAGTCAAATAAGAATTATTTAGGGTTTAGTAACTAAATTAGTGATTATTGACTAAAAAGCTAACAATCATTACTCGTTAGTCATTAAGGACATATGACGAATCTTTAAAAAAAAAGAGAAATATATGGTAAATTTTGAAAAACTAAAGGAAATTTGGCATTAAAAGATTTAACTAGAAATATTTGGTAAATTTTCATAATCTTAATCATACTTTTTTTCTCTTTATTTTTGTACTAATATCAGGTAAACCAACTCATATTCACCATCCAGATTCCAGATTTTCAAAACTCATCGCCTTTTCATGAAAATGAGTATAGTATCACGAAATTTTAATAAATTATATAGTTACATTTATATCACTATAACACACTAGATTATTCAGATTAATAAATTCCACAAAGCACAAACAGCTTCATGAATAGAAATATGATAATTTGTCCAAGCATAAAACACAAAACTATTATTTTTGAGGTAGGCAGAAATTACACAACAACTAAAGAAAGTGTGGCAGGCCTAGGCCTTCAATAGAACATCAAAGTTGCCCAAACCAAGAACGCGCCAGAAATAATTGGTCCAGTCCATGCAGTGCTGCCGGCCCCGCTAGTATTTCCTGGAATAATTTCATGTTTATAATAAGTACGTATGTATTAATTTTCAACTTGTAATAACAGCAATTTCTTTTGAAGCAACTCAATCTAGTGTATGTACTCCATTTCTCTATTTGAGAGATTCCAATTTATAGACATTTATATTTTAACTAGTTTTAATGGTATCCGATCTATTAAAAAAGACACTTCGATCCTCAGAAATATATTCCGATCAATATAAATCTCTTTACTTATTAATAGTCTACTACAATTTGACACATCGGGAAAAAAGATTTTAACCTTACAAGGTGATCCACAAAAGAAGAATCATTGAAATTTTTGTTATTAGTTGGTGGTTCATTTGGTATAACAGTAATGGAGTGGTTTTTCGGCAAGAGTCCAGTTCCCCGGCTAAATTAGGTACTATAATTAGAACTTAGGTGCATAAAATTAGACTTCATGGGCCTATGTGGCTGAAATTGATGCTAAGCTCTTCTTGACTCCTAGAAATTATAAGGTTGTTTTGTCTCTCCTAGTGGGTCTAAGATTCGGGATCAGGTCATTGGCTCCCTCCTACCAATAATTTTTGTAAAGTTAATTTTGATGGTTCCAAGCTTCTTAATGGTCATGTTTCTTTTGATTTTGTCCGTCGTAATGCAGAAGGGAAAGTTTTGTTGTGGGGTATTAGCACTATTGATTGCTCAATTTCTATTCTTGTTGCGGAAGTTTGAGGGTTAAGAGAAGGTATTAGGGGGACTATTTCTTTGGGCATGAAAAACCTTATTATTGAGGGAGATAATTTGGCTGTTATCCAATCTATTAACACATTTGAAAATTTTCTTGGACTATTAACTCTCTTATTTTGATGCAGATGAAGCTTTGAAACAGTTTGAGGAGGTCCAGATTCAACATGTATTTCAAAAGGCTAATGCTATTGCGAATTGGATGACTCATCGACGCCACACGATGGCTAATCTAACATATTGGTTTGATGTTCTTGGTTTCCCTTTTGTTGTAATCCTTCGAAAGGATGTTTTAACTTTTAAGGTGGCCCAATTCTTGAGATCTACCCCAATTGTACTGTTTCTTTTTTTTTTTTATAAAAAAAATTGTCTACTAGAAATTATTTTGCTAATTGAGACAAAAAAACTGTTTTGTATTAGATGTCAGTTTTTCATGTAGAACTAGATGAATCAGCTCATGGCAATCTCAAAACCGGAACATATCGATAGCCTCTCTCGCAGAAGGCTGAATAATAGAGCATGCATATGATATTAATATATTATGGAAGGTTTACATAATTTTCAAGTCTCATATACAAAATTCGCTGTTTTGCAAGAACAAAATTTATATGATAAGGAAGTATTTGTCAGCTATTAACTTCTTATGGCAAATGTATGTCGTTCCATTAATGAATTAATTTTAGTTTTGGAACAAAATTCTTATTGTCTACAATAGTTAAAAGGCTAACATAATCAGAAAACTCAACGAACTTTTATTGATTTCATTTTTCGCCTGTACGTTGCACCGAGTTTAAAGCAAATAGAACTCAAAAGGCACATATGAAGAGATGGTAACCACAAACCTGAAGTTGCTGCTGCTTTGGGTGGAGACATTGACGGGCCCTCTGCTGGCGCCGAAAGTGCTGCATGAAAAACACCCATATCAAGTAATACCATACCAAATACTTTCTCTGTTTTCTTTTGTTATTCCTATTTGGAATCTTTTTGTGAAATGGAATTGGTCAAAGTAGGAAGAATATTCGGAAACGAAGGAATTAATTGATAATGCATCGTTTACACACGTTAATTACTGATGACACATATTGTGGCTATTGATATTAGTAACAATATCTAGGAAAAAGTGAGAGGAAGGGGTGGAAGCTCAATAAAAAAAATAAACAAAAAACTGACAATAGATGTTTGAACTTTGGGTGATAATTATTAAAAGGTTTGAATTATTGATTAATCTGTGTAGGTCCCAATTTTAGGAGGTCTTAACTTTTAGGGTTTGGTGACTTAAAACTAACGATTTTTTTTTTAAAAATCTCACCTAGTTCCTACTTCCCTCCCTCAATTAAGCCTTCTAGTGTGACCCAAATTTTACAAGTTATAACCTATTAAGCCAGTTTCAAGTCACGAAGGTCCGCTAAGTGTTAAGACCCCTAAAGTTTAGACCTACACAGGTTAATCGATAGTTCAGACCTTGATAGAGTAAATCTATTCATGCGCGTCACTAATTAGATGACGAGGCATGAATAGATTTGTACTCTATCAGATTTTTCAAAAATTATCACCTAAAGTTAAGACCTCTATTGTCAATTTTTCCATAAAAAAAAATTAAACATCTTGAATTTTAGGTCACAATCCTTTTCTAAATCCTCATGTTAGACCTTATGATGCACGGACACTCACCAACATAGCCATCAAAAACAAAGTATGGCAAAAGTTACGTACCTCGGCACTGAGCCATTATATTAATTTGAAGGCCACAACGCTGTGGGAGAGTAAGTGCCTCAGTGATATTAAGGTTCAAGGTTTGGATCAACTCAATGTTACCAAAAATGTTACAAAAACAAGGGAGATCATTCTGAGTGACATCCTCAAGGGGCTGGCAACACGTCGTCGGCGGCCTCGCCGTTGTCGAATTGATGAACGGCCCGCAAGGATCGAGCTGGTGAACGCAGTCCGGTATGTCTACATCTTGTGCGCGTACTGTTGATACCACCAGCACCACCAACAAAGCAACTAAGCTTAAGACTTTGCTCATCATTTTCCTTGTTAGTATAATATATGCTCTTTGAGTATGTTTGTTTTTTAATTGGTTGTTTTGACAAATATCTCTATTTTGATTTCATTTTATAGATGCAAATTTAGGGTAAGTTTATTGTGCGTGCACAGCTGACAAAATTGATCTTATTAGAGTTTTAGGCTTCATATGTGAAATTGACCTAGTCCTTTTTGTAGTTTACAATAATGCATACAACATGTATTTTGGTTGTCTTTAGAAAAGGTCGTGTTAGTTCATTCAATTATATTAAATCTAGTTGGTGGGATTATGTCATATGGAGCACTGGAGAACTAGCTTCTTGTTGCTAGAGAAGATATTTTTGGTAATGAATCTATGATTTGTTTTTTTAGTATTTAGATAATAAGGTATAGTCCTTGGTATAATACTGGGAAAATGGGATCTATTTTTTCGTTTTACATTTCAACTTAAAATTAAAATTAGACAATGATAAGCCCAATATTAAAAAGAAAATTAGCCCAATAGTGAGTAGGTTAATTTCATTTGGTAACTAGTTTAATTTATTTAGTGACTAGGTCTACTTTCATATTAAAATTAGACCGTCTCTTTTAATAATTTTTGTCAACTTTATAGCTTCCTTAATTTCTTTGGCTTGAAAAAGTAAAAAAAATTTAAAAACAATAATTCTAAAGGACGTACAATGGTCGATATATAAATGTTTTTGTAATTGACGATTTTGTTTGGTTGATCATAAGATTATATTTGATAAGTTGCCTAGAGTTAATAGACATATTATTATTTTTATAATAATATGGTTATTTCGCGAGAAATAAAATAAAAAAGTTCCATCAATTTTGATGTCTATTTGTAATTCAATATTCTATAATTTTTTTTATAACTTTCTTAAAAAGATGAATCTTAGAAACTAAATGAAGCCAAAATCTTTAGTGTTATAGAAAGTCCTTAAAGAGTTAATGTTAATGTTAATGTTAATGTTAATGTTAATTGGCTAGTTGACTTTGGTAATTAATGGCTTCTTTAATATGATAATTATCTCTTTTCATATAATGTTTCACACTTTTACCAACTCTTTCACATATTTTTATTTTATCTATATACTGATTGAGAATATACTTATGAATATCCTAATTCCTACCAAGTTGCGCATGTAGGATGTAGCATAAATCATGCATGTCATCTTCGCTAGCATTCTACGATATGGTCTTATCACTTATGGCTTGCCAATATATTTGTCTGAAAGTAACCAATTTAGAAACTTCGGAGGGGCTGATCAAGTAAGAATACTGAATCAGCTAGATTCCACGTCTAAATGGCGTCCATAAGAGTTAAGACACTATTTTTAATGGGTTCTCCTAAAACTACAAAATGTTAGTTAACGAGTTCTTGCAAAGAATCTAACGTACACGGCTGCCTTGTCTATAATATCCTAAGTTGCACAGAGACGAAAACTGGTACAGGTTCGGATTCAAGTATATATAGGAATGGAAAACGGCAAGATTTTGAAATTTTAGGAATGGATAAGCGTACTCATACAGTCACGCATGATATATGTATCGTATTGGGAACAGGTACGAATACAAATACGTGACTTAGAAAAAGTATCTGTGCTACATAGAAAAATGCCGCAAAAAAAGTCTATCAATACACGGTAGTGCGTACAACCATGTGAAACAGACCTAGATATGCTTACCAGCCGGGAAGGAGTATTATAAGGCTTTGTTTGGTTGACAAAACAAATCATGGGAAGTGCAAATCCCTAGAAAGTAGAAGTATATGAAGTTGTTTGGTTGGCAAAACCATGGGAATTTGCACTTCCTAGGAAGTTCTACTTCCTCCAAAATGGAGGAAGTTACTTACCTAGGTCCCCCTAGGTAAGTAGAACTTCCCATATGAAGTTCTACTTCCCATTATCAACCAAACACAATTTTACACTTCCTAGGAATTTCAAATACATGGAAAAAATAACTTCCTAGGAAATATGACTTCCTATATATATACAACCAAACAAGGCTCAAGAATACACGACCTATTTATGTTCATCTTTCATATGTTATCATTGTAAAACTCTAAGATCTCTACCTTTGAAGGCCAATTATGTCCGACATATATAAACACCAATCGTAGTTTTATCTTGAAATGACATCAAAGAGTAATAGAGACTAAACTTGGGTTGATAGTGCAATATGCAAATTATATACTCAAATTCTAGTTGTAATGTATCATAAATGCTCTGAAAATAGATCAAACTATTCCGAGATGGATAAAACCTTATCCTCACAGTCTAAAATAGAACACAAGGGAAGAATGAGATAAATACTCCTCAAGAATAAGACATACAACATAATTCTCAAAACTTCACTATAAAATCTAAGCAGGGGAAGAATCTTCACAAGATTAAGCTTCACGTATTTATGGCTTGACTTATCACTCTTGCCACATTATTTCTTCAAGCTTGTCTGTCTACATTTTGGTAATCCTTAATTCTTTTTGGCAATAAACCCTTAATTTAGCTGTGCACATAACCACTCGTGTTTTATAGCGCGATCAAATAGTCATTAAAACGTCATTCTTTTGAAACAGAGTTACCTAATTCGCCTTTTGAATCCGTCAATTCGTTCAAAGTGGGTCAAAAATGAACCAAAATCGACCATGAGGACTTAAAAATATAATAAAAGCTTAAGGCGAGATCATGATTATTTTTGAAATGTGGTGCTTAGAAGTCAAACCAATTAGCTTACTAATATTGCTCTATCAGGGGCAGATCTATTCATGGTCATGGCAGCACTATAAAGATAAAAAATACGAACGCAATTCTCAACTTCCACATCCTCAACAATATTCAACTCCAAGATAAAATTTCAAAAATGGAAACACCTAGTCCTCAATTTAGTAGTTACTCCCTTTGTATTTTAATAGTTGCAACGTTTTAACTGTCACGTTGGTTAATACATAACTTTAATTTGATCATTAATATCTCTTTTTCTTTTTGCTAAATGAGAAAGATTATATTGCTCACCCAAAACAACCAATTACAACCTATCACAAGTCAAGTGAAGGCAAATCAATTAGGTTGGACCCCCAATCATCATTAATATCTCTACTTATCTATTTGTGAAAACTATAAAAAATTAAAGTTAAAATCCTATAATTATATATTAAGATAGATCCAACAACATAGTACATGTCAAAGTTTGTATAATATGTTAGTCACAAATTCACGGTCAAATTATATGATATTGCAAAATTCAAAATATTGCAACTTTACAAACCGGAGGAAGTATGCATAGCAATATAGACCATCCACTCTATATATATATTTTTTGTACAATTTCCAATTGATTTTTCTGATTTTCTAGGGATAATATTGAAAGAAGCTCTAACACCCTTAATTAGTTAGGATTACTCTCATCAAATTAGCTTTTGTTGTAACGGATTGGGGAGACCACAAGGGAGAGAAACCCAGAAGCCCCTAATGAGGTTCCATCTCAAAACCAATTGTCAATAGGAGGAGTAGCCCGCTTGAGTTATAAATTGAAAGCTTTTTTACTTATTACTTTTTCAATGCGGGACAAATACTACTCACACTTGCACCTAACATTCTTGGGTGCGGAAAATGAATAATGCCAAGATGCTCAAAAGACTTGATAATATGTCATCGATTTCGCATCTCAGAGGAGGTCGCCAAATATCCACCCGTTGTCAAATAATTACAGGAGTGAGTTTAGTCCGATTAACTGAGCTAGCTAGCTAATGACATCGTGACAACGAAATGAAGTTACATACTCATATCCTATGGCACCTCTTTAGGATTTGACCATATAATATTTTATAAAAATTTCAAAAAACTACCTTTTATGACAACATTTTTCAAGAAACTATCTTTTAAAAATTATTTTTCAAAAAACTACCTTATTCAACACATTTTTTTTCAAAATACTACCAACTGATAGCTAAATGAGGGTTTGACCACCCGCAACGGATTCATTGCTACTTATTGCCTTGATCTCATGGTCTAGGCACCCCTAACAACCCACATAGGTGCCAAATTGCCCTTCATTTCATTTTCTTCTTAACGAGCATCCGCTCCCGCTCGCTTCTCACTCCTCCATTTTTGTTCTCTTTTTTATTTGTTGGAAGCAACTATTTAAGAGTCAACGTCAAAAAGAAGGTCAAATGGTAGTATATTGTAAACATTATGTTATATGAGGTAATTTTTTGAAAGAAAATTTTTATAAGGTAGTTTTTTGAAATTCTCGATGTTATAAAAATTATATACGATGACAATACATATAACGACAATGTGATAAAGCAACTAAGAAAATTGTCGATGCAATGACCAAGGCGTGTAGGATGTCGGATTTAGAATGCAATATAACTAGGATGTTTCCCTTTTCTTTAGTTATTATATGAACTATTATGTTGCTGATTGTACAGGATGATTTTTCTTTTAATTTATTTCAAGTTCCTTGTTCACCAAAAAAATTAATAAAATTGCTCATCATAATTCCTTTTACTCATAAACAAATCACGAAATACAATCAAAATTTTATTTATTTATTTAACCGTATGAATTGTAAATGAGAACTTCTTTAAAGAATGGAGGAATAAGAGAATATGCTTTAATTTACCTATAAACTAATCGAACGAATAAAACTGATTTACTTAAAATAATAACATTTTTACATTGGAATCTTTAGTGAATTTGGCCTCCTGCTTTTCTATCCTTCTATAACATGATACTAAAGTTTATTGAGTTTGTCTTGTAAGAGATCACCTACTTTTAAATTAAAATTAGGCAATGGTAAGCCCAATATTAAAAAGAGAATTAGTACAAGAGTGACCAAGTTAATTTCTTTTACCGACTAGTTTAATTCATTTAGTGATTATGTCTACGTTTGTATCAAAATCAGACTGTGTCTTTTAATAATTTTTGAAGTTTATTTTAGTTCCAACATGATTTCGAATCGGCTAACATAAGACGACCATCAATCCATAAAAAGTGAGTAAAGACATAAAGTTAAAGCGACTAACAACTATAAAAAGTCGTTATGAATTTATCTTAGGTTTGGATATAGAATCAATCAATCCAATACACTATCAAATGTTATTCAAACAAACATCACGACACAAATCAAAAAGTGGGAGAAATTTTTTTAAAAAATGAGAAAAATCAAATGTTAGACTTCTTCGACATATACGTAAAAAAATGCCTGCATGTACGTAATAGTTGCACTGCCAGCATCATTAATGTAGAGCGATTTAATTGGAAGTTTGAATGCTCCTAAAAGAACATCAATCCTGCCAAGAGCAACATCAAGCCTGAAATTGGTCCTGCCGAAGCACCGTTAGCTGCAGAATTCATTCCTGCAAGATCCATTTATAGATTAGTACTAAAACTAATTGGTGGATTAATCTACTTACATGATTACACCGTATGCAGGTTAAACTGTGAGTCATGTGACGTCTATATATAAGTGTGGAGAATAATTATATTAATAGCAAGATGGAACGTTTATATATAAGTGTGGAGAATAATTGTACTAATAGTAAGATGGAACTAGAAGTCTAAAGTTGTATTTAAAAATACACCATATTGCACATACACCGTATTTACATTTAAAAAATTGGTTAATAAAATAATAAATTGCTCATCAAAAATTATAATAATTGTCACCTTTGTGGAAAATGAAATCCATATTATGTTAATAAATGTTAAAGACAATTACCGTCTTAAAAACAAAACTTTAATGTAGTACGTACCGGAACCTATTGAAGGTGCTGGTCCACCAGCTCCTGGAGCTAGATCTGGGGCTTCTCCATTTCCTATATGAAATAAAATGTATATTTTAGTTTCATAGAAGTTATTGAAGGGAATGAATTAAGCAAGCAAAAGGATATAATTGGTGGAAGGATAAAAAAAAATCTTTTATCTTACTTGTTTGTAGTATGATTTGTGCCACTCATACTAATTGATTGAATTCAATTATTCTTTACTACAATTTTTCTAAAAAAATTTACAAGTTTGTTTAGATCTAATGATATCGACCAACAATAATATTGAGTGACATGAATGGTACAAAAAAATGGGATGAAGATTTGGATTATGGGTGGAACTATGATAAATTTGATATAATTGAAAATGGGCCTGTGCAACCCATTACGGAGATGAGAGTTCGATCCACATACAAGCCCAAAGGAGGTTCCATACTAAAACCAATTGACAATAGTAGGAGTAGCTCCTCTAACTTATATTGTGGTACTTTTTCTCCTCTTTCTCCAATGTGGAACAACTCACATGTGCACAACATACATGGGGTTTAACAAACTAACTAATACTCCTCCGATTTTTATTAGTTTACCCTTTTTTTTTGTACAATATCTTAGGAGAAACAATGGTGTGAGACACAGAAGGAAAGATAAACTATTATTTTATGTTAAAGTTGAATATATGTGTGATGGAAAGTTAGTGGTCTCATTCAAAAAATAGAAACAAAAGAAATGGGTAAACTAATAACGGACATCCCAAAAAAAAAATACGGGTAAACTAATAAAGACCGGGGGTAGTAATTCCTAATCAGAAAGGATCTAATAAAGAAGACCTTGTGAGAGAGCGTCTCAAGGCAAACTCATGTGTATTGTCCATATTGCTGATTGGTTTTACTATAAAAGACTTGATAGACTTGTATATAGTCATACACTCATACTCTCATCCAAGAAACCACACGTAGAGGCCAATAGATGGGAATCACAAACCTGAAATCGGTGCATCAGCTGAAGATGGCACTTCGGATGGTACCATAAAATCTGTTGAATGAAATGGGCGACGAAAACAATTAACATATCAATTGTATAAAACTTTCAATGACTTAAAAATAAGTCTAAATACAATTATTCATTTCTTCATGTATAAAAAGAAGGAAATACGAGAGAAAAGAAAGACAGAGATTCCCAATATACATCTTTTGGATGGAGGAACACTTAGTCAAGAACAATATTGATATTAGGAGAACTTTGTTCAGGTCTTGAGTCGAGGTCAAATATTAGTCGAGCTTACTAGAGTTGAGCTTTGACTAAACCGAAGCTCCTTATAGTGTGCACTAAGTAAGTAACTAGCATGATCATCCATATTTCCAAATACACAGGACTTCAATAGTGAAAACTACGTGAAGATCTATAGGACTTTAAAAAAACTACCTAGTTTAAACAAGAAAACATGCGTAATGGGCACTAGCGGAAACTTCTCATTAGTATGGTTTTGATATAAAGGAGCTGCAGATGAGTACCACATATATTTTCTAAATAATTGTATTAATGTATGAGCTTATAAGAAAACATACGTTGATCATGTTACTAATGCTTAGTTTATTGCTTAAAATTTTTATATTAATTAACTTTTTTAAGGACTGTATATGTTGGGGGTAGTACATTTCAGCCCTTTTCTTTTGAACTTATTTTGGCTGAACTGAAAGTAAATTAAATTAAGAATTGGACTAAAATTAAATTATTATTATTATTATTATTATTATTATTATTAACTGAAGTGAAATTAAATTAATTGAACTAAAATCAAATTAACTGAACTGAAATTAAATTAACTAAACTGAAATTAAATTAATTGAACTAAAATCAAATTAATTAACTGAACTGAAATTAAATTAACTAAACTGAAATTAAATTAATTGAACTAAAATCAAATAAATTAACTGAACTGAAATTAAATTAAGTAAACTGAAATTAAATTAATTGAACTGAAATTAATTGAAAACAAGTCCAAAAGAACCGGGCCTTCAAGTCCTACGTCGGAGAGATAAGAAAGTGTTGTCTAATTTATAAGAATTAGCTACTCCATTAGTACAATTAAGGACTTTTTGGGAAGGAGCTTAAAAACAAATTTGTACAGACCAAGCTCAAAGCAGACAATAATATCATACTAATGGTAAACCTATAGGTGAGCTCGTGGAGAAAACATGAGTTTTGTGATCCTTAGTCTGAGGGGATTGTTGGGTGTTCTCGTGGGATCAACAACATATATATTTTCCTACTTTTTCATTAGAACATTTGGATTATTTTTTACCTGGAGACATTGACGGGCCTTCTATTGGCGCTGCCATAAGACCTGTAGCATGAAAGCACCATCAAATTAGCTATCAGATCAAGTTATCAACCATTAGGACTTGGGAGTTATAGTAAGACTGGATACAATTATTTACTTTCATCAGTAGGTTCTGTTTTGTTCATTTTTATCTTTGTTTTTTTCAAAGGTAACAAAGAAAGTAATAGAAAGTTAAGAAAAAAGATGATAAAATCATGATAAGTTAAGCAAAAATAAGATGACCAGATCCTTATTTGTCGAACAAAGATATCTCGTATGTGAAAACTTCTAGAAAATATTTGATAACAAACGGGAGCATAAATTCTCAAGGGGCAGGTTGATTATTCTAACAAGTACGCAAGTATTATTTATAATTGCAGAAAACTGTGGAGGACGATGCCGGGAGTGAAGATTGAGTTCTGTTGCAGGAACCTCAACAAGGTGGCGGATGTAATAGCTAAACAAGTCCGTATGATGGACTCTAGTTGTAATGTAACTATGACTTTTCCCTCACCCCCTAGTTATTATATTGAACCCTTTCTAAAGGATTGTAAGAATATTTTTTATGTCTGCTAATTAATTATGGGATGCTGTTTTTCAACAAAAAAAAAAAAATAGCATAAAAGTAGAACTTTTTTTTTACTACACAATTCAAGTGAAACTTCTCTGATCAATTGTCACATTAATTATATATAAATATATGTTCAGAAAAGAGAATTATTTAATCCAATAATCAACCTCAAAAATTGTAGACTCTTTTGTATCTTAATAGGAGGAAATTTTGAATCATACCCATTCCAACAACATTTAGGTGAGATTCTGTACGATGCTAGCATACTTCTTACTATTGATAATTATTGTATTTTCACCTCATATAAGATCTGCTATACCCAATCTTATTCTTTTAAAACATTTGGATCGTGGACAGAGCCTTCTCGTATAATTTAGTGCAGTGTGCTAAATTACATTATAATTAAGAATTGAACTTTCTTGGTGGCCGGATAAGAAGAGTCAAAAGAGTTATTAATGGTTTTTTTTTGGAGAATAGGAAGAGACAAAATTAAACACTAGATAGAAATTATCCTATTTGAATCTACATCTAACATTACACTCGATAAATTGGAAAGGAACAATCTTGATTAGATTCATCAGTTTCTTTTTGTATACTAGGGAACAATTAATAGAACTGCGCACTTATATTTTGGAGGTCCTATGTAGTTGCTCGCTCCCTGCATATGGCTTTAGCCGCCCCATATCGTGGACTTTAATATGATTTTTTAACCATCTACATAATATATTTAAAAAAAAATTATAAAACTTATATAAAGCTTTACCTGGGGACATTGCTGATGGTCCATCTGATGGCGTCATAAGAGCTGTTGCATGAAAAACAACTAAAATATTTAGGTGTTGTTTTGTTGGAAGTTATTTCTCTTGAAAATACAAATTTTTAGGAAATACATTATGGGTGTTGTGTTTGGTTGGAGGAAAATGGGAGAAGCATAGGAAATACAAATTCCAAGGGAAATTGAATTCCCATGAAACACGGGAAATCACTTTTGTTGAAAGCTACCTTATGCCGGTTTCCAGCGTTGACTTTTGTCTTTTCCGATTTTTAAATGTCACGTTATATCACTTGACTTCTTCAACCATTTTTTTAATTTTTCCCACCCTAATTTCCCTATGTATGCGTTCTCTTTTTCATATCTATGTGACACTTTGTACCACCAATGCCTCATTAAATTCCTCTTCTATATTAACTAAAAGTGAAACAATCACCCTCCTTAATTTCCACCAGGGTAATTTTGTTTTCCCCACAATTTTGAACTGAAAAAACAAAAGCCAACCTCGGAAATCGGCATAAGGTAGCTGTCAACAATAAAATGGTAAAAGTAAGGTAGTTTAGGATAACAATTTTATTATAAGATAGTTTCTCGCAAAAACTCGAAAATTAAAGGTAGTTTGAGACAAAAATAGTTTGTGATGAGAGAGGGATCTCAAACCTGGAGTTGGAACTCTTTCAGGAGACATAGATGGGGCCATTGATGGTACCATTGATGGGCCCATTGATGGTGCCATTGATGGGCCCATGAGGGCTGTTGCAAAAAAAACCCCACCAGTACAATTCTCATGTCAAATGTTTAAAACTATACAATGACTTCATGTCAAATGTTTAAAACTATACAATGACTTCAATGTGTTGCTCGAGAGAAAAAAAAAAAGACTCCAATGAAAATGATTACTATAATCTCGACTTTTTACAATCTTTTTTCATGTATTTAAAATAGAACTCTTATGTATGAGGGTAAACATAGTTATCATAATCTTGTTACATTTCTTTTTAATTTTGTGTTTTAAAATATCAATTTTTTTTGTAATCTATATAATAGTACGTTTTTAAAAAATATTAATGGTCAAAATTAATTATACGTCGAAAGTTGTGCAACTTCAATATGTAATTTAAGAGAACTTAAAGTAAAAACTAGATGCTAATAACTTAAATGTGAAAATTTTTACATACAAATATGTTAATTTAGATCCAGGTGGAACAAAAATTATGAAAAAAATTCATAATACAATAGAACTTATTTGAACTACTTTATTTAACAAAATGTAAACCATTGTAAATGGGTACATTTTTGTCGATTTAATTTTTTTGACTATGTATTTTTACCAACATGAATATCGAAATAGTATAACTTACACATTAATCGATTAATCAAAACATATAATCTCAACATGTAACAATTTGATATATATTTTACTAACATGTACTTTCTCTGTTCCATTATTATTGCATTGTTTATCATTTTTCACTGAAATTAAGGACATTGGTGTATATCATTGATTTTTGTTTTAATAATGTACTTGTATTGGAAAATACACCATGTTTCCTTTTATTTAAACAAAATTATCATTAAATTGAAACTTTTGCTAAATTAAGCTGACCGATTTAGCGAATAAAATAACTAATATTAAATTAAATATCCAATAAGAGTATATCAAAGTAGAAAAATTTAAAATAAGAATGTTTATTTTGACACTTAAAAAGGAAAATAACGACTGTATTATGGGATAGAGGAGGGAATCATACAATTAATAGTTAAAACATTATATTAAATAGTGTAAAAGTTAATTAAAACAATTTTTCAAGGTGGGTGGAAATAGTATCTAGTTCTACCGTTAGTAGGGATGGCAACGGGTCGGACTTGGATCGGATTATGCATAATACGATTCCGAGTTCCGACTATATAAGAAGTCGGATTTTAAATCTGAGTCCGAGTCCGAAACCCGACTATGAAAATCCGAATCCGACCCGACTTAAAATCCGGACATCCGACTCCGAATCTAACTCGAATGAAAACCCGAATATTTGACTTAAAATCCAAACATCAAACTCCGAACCCGATCCGACTTATTTTTCTGCCCATTTTTTATAATAGAATAATATTCTATAATACAATAATCTAATCATTACAATTTATTCTGATAATCATATGGAAATCTTATATAGTATAAGTAATCTAAATATTACAATTATTTTTAACAATTATTTATTCAATGGGAAAATTATATATACTGCAATTGGCTGAAAGTCGAAGTCAGGTTATACATACATAATACAGTAACATAAATAAGAAAAAAGGATTGATTGATGACTCAAAGTTGGAGTCGGATTATTTTATGATATTCGACTCCGACCCTTCTCCGACTCAGACTTTTTTTTTTCCTTCGGATTCGGAGCGGATTACAAAGAAAAATTAATATTATAAGACTCAATTATTAGCGGTTGCCTATAAAAGACAACGTGCGGCTCCCAAAGATGTCTTGGCCTAGTGGTTAAGATTGAGGTGCTGTGTACGATAGGTCACAAGTTCGAATCCCCCTCTCCTTCTTTCTACTTTGCACCGTCTTTGTGGCTCCAATGGATAAAAAAAAAAAAACAACTTGCGGCTTTTTTTTTTTTTTTTGGTGAACCATGGTAACATAAAGATCATAGAGTTATGGCAAAAAAGTTATTACTATCCATATAGAGTAACTTTTAAGAATAATAAGGGGGGTCGTGACTTGCGGCTTTATAGTGCTGCGTAGCAAACAAACTCCTACGAACTCCATCCCCCCCGAATCAAATTATGTTGAGAAATGCTAACAAACTAATCTAAATTAGTCAGCATATCTGCATATTGCTGCTTACACAGCAATAATAAATAGATCATGCATATTTCAACATAGTAAATTAGCTAACAGCAGATTAGAAACTATGTTACTCAGACACTTGATTGAGCGTCTTTTCGGATACGGGTGTCCAAAATGTTCGATTGGTTTTGTAGAAAAAAGTCAGTTTTTAGTTTAAAATGAAGTATCCAAGTAAAGTGTCGTGTAGTCCAACACGACACGACACCCTATTTTTGAGGTAAATGAAGGTCTAGGAGTAAAACTGATTAGAAGCATAGGTTACCTTGGCACCGAGCAAGTAAATCGATTTGGAGGTTACAACGCTGTGGAAGAGTAGCTGCCTCAGTGACATTAATCATCAAGGTTGTCGCCAACTCGACGTTGGCGAAAACTGTACAAAGACAGCTGAGATCATTCTGAATCAGATTTTGGAGAGGCTGACAACATTGCGTTGGTGGCGCTACAGTTGTCGAGTTAGTGAACGGCCCACAAGGACCGAGCTCGCTAACACATTGCGGCATTTCTACATTTTGTGCCTGTGCTGATGATACAGCCAGCACCACCATCAGAGCAGCCAAGCACAAGACTTTGCTCATTTTTCTTTGTTTTTTAACTAGGGTTTACTTTGATAACTATATTCTCTTGAGAATATATATTATATGTGCTTGGGATTTTATGTCTACTTTTTTTTCCTTCTCATTTTATTTTATAGATCATAGATGTATGTTTTGGACAACTCATGCACGAAGGTGGTGATGTTGACACATTAAAAATTATGGGCGCCTAATTAACTGCCTATGATATATTGATGTGGAATTGTGGATGATGAAACTAGTTCTCTTACGCACGTTCAAGTATTTGGATTCACGTATTCCAGCAGGCCGGTATAGAAAACGTCATATATGGATGGAGTTCCGAAGAGGGGGCTTCTAAATTATTAAAAAAATAACACCGGTTATACAGAGTTAAAATTTTGCACCAGTTCTACATCAATATATATATATATATATATCTAAAATTTAAGAAAAAAACATGTCATGTTGCCATATAAACTGTTTCCTGCTCCCTCCCCCACACAATCAAATCAGATATATTAAGCAATAAAAATGTGTGTTATAAGACTCAAACCCATAACCTTTCATTTGAGATACGAATGCATTAACACACTCTATAATCTCAAGTTTGGTCTTTGTGGAAAAAGAATTATTTAAAAACAAGATTAATATTGTATTTCTATTTCTAAATCAATCAAATACAAATGCATATATTAGTACTCATTAAGCTAATCCTAATAATAGTAGGTGTGTAAATGATCTAGGCTTCGCTCTGCGTAACAACAAGTTATGCTATAAAACAAATTAATCTTGTTAATTTTAAGTGGAATTCTATCTTAAAATCATTTGATGGTAGGAGAAGTAACCTATCATTATTATATGCTTATCATTTTGCTACTAATCTTCCAACGTGGGACTTTTTTTCAAGACATGGAAAATTCCCAACATGACATTCCCATGGAGGCTATTGAGTTAGACGCAAGAAACTCCCTGCCTCCATTGTTCACCAAAATTACATTTTGCTTTCCATTGCAGCCCTCCACTCGCCGGTGCAACCTTTGTGTTCGAATGCCCATGAGCTTTTTTTGATTCGAAGCGATACACTCGAGTAGTTTCTTTAGTATAACTTATGTAGTTCCATTTATTTCTCTAAAATAAATAGAATTATAACATTTTTACTATTAACAGCGAGAGTTTAGAAGAAGAAATATACGTTGGTGTGCATGGGTGCATGATTATGTGTTTTCGATGAATTTGATAGAAGTAAAAATGGGCTTGTGCGGCTCATTAAGGAGGAGGCGAATTCGCTCAACATTCAAGCTCAAAGGAGGTTAATTCCACACTAAAACCAATTGACAATAGTAGAAGTAGCTCCTCTAGCTTATAATGTGGTACTTTCTCTCCTCTTTCTTCAATGTGGGATAACTCACATATGCACAACATGGGGTTCAACACTCTCCCCCAGGCTTGACAAATGCCCAATATAAACAACCCAACAACCTTGGCTCTGATACCATGATGAATTTGATAGAAGTGAAAATGGACTTGGGCAACCCATTAACAAGGAGGACAGTTCAATCCACATAGAAGTACGTACAAAGGAGGTTCCATACTAAAACCAATTGGCAAGAGTAAGAGTAGCTCCTCTAGCTTATAATGTGGTACTTTCTCTCCTCTTTCTCCAATGTGGAACAACCCACATGTGCACAATACGGGGTTCAACAGTTTTGCACCTTTTGAGGTAAACATGTTTACTTAATTTATGATTGTAAAGCGAAGAAATATTATTGAGTTTGTGTAAGAAAAAATTAAACTACAATATATGTACTAACGATAAAGGATAAGGGAAACAATCCCAAATTGTCCGAAAAGCAAAAGCAAAAGTTGAATCGTATTTGCAAGCTTAGTGGATTGGAAGGAACAACTATAATCTTTGGGACATTGTATCTCTCTATTTATAGAGACTTATTTAAATATATATACTGGCAAGATCTTAAATACAAAATGAAATACTAAACAACTCAAACATTCTATTATTGTTTTGGATCAACCATCAATCCTGGATACGATTGTTGCTTAATTAAAGATTAAAATTTTAAATTCATCTTATTATTCTCACTTGAAAAGCCTAACAATGAGAATTATGATGTATGGTACGTTAACGTAGAAACGAAATCATTAGTAATAACACACATATGTAGATAAAAATAGATCAATCTTATAATCTCATATGTATTCAAATTATCAAACATTTGTCACAAACTAAAAAGAGGGATCTGAGAAAAATGAACAATCAACATTTTGGACAACTCGACATACATGTGAAACAATGACTACGTACATATATATAATTACACAAAAGGGTTCCTGTTGAACGTTAATACATGCTCCTAAAAGAACATAAATCCTGCCAAGAGCAACATCAAGCCTGAAATTGATCCTGTCCATATAGTGCTGCTTGCAGCATTGCTTTCTGCAAGATTACAAAGATAGTATTACTTAGTTTAGGCTTTGTTCTTTGTACGTTAAAAAGTTAACTTTAAGAAAAAATAAGATCCCATAAATCTCAATACATTTAGATAAAGATATTAATGATCATAATTGTGCATTCAAAATTGTAAAAAACAAGAAAATGGAGGGAGCAAAATTCAGTTTTAATTTATAAAAGTAGTACATTAGACCAGAGTACTAGTGAATTATAATGAATTGCATTGAAAAATTTATTAAATAAGAAATGCATTATAATATTCTAATACAAAAAGATATATTAATTTTAAATATGGTAGTTCTTTACACAATTTTAATTTAAAAAATCGAAATATTTAAACTAGAGAAAATTTTTGTTACGAAATGCTAAGACTCTCTTAAATGGTAAATTTCATGATTACCTGCTCCTGGATTTGGAGTGGTAGATGCAGGTCCACCAGCTACTGGAGCTAAAGCTGGTGCTTTTGCTTGTCCTATATCGCATTAGATGTAAATTGCAGTTAGTATATATATAAGTTATGGAAGCTGAAAATGTGTTTGAAGGATGAAGATTCAATGAACACAAACAGATCTCACCAAGCCTTCTGCACAATGAGCTTATTATAAACTCCTATTTATAAGGCTCCACTACATTACTACCTATACCTTAGAACTACTAGGATTAGGAAACTAAGCAACATTCCTAACTATAACTATATATATATATCAACTAGTAAATAGAAAATATATCAAATCTAGGAATTAATCCGAATATACGCAGTATATATTTATTTTGAATGCAATTTAGTACTCCCTCCGTTTCTTTTTAATCTACACAGTTACACTTTTCACGCATGCCAATGCAAAACTTTGAGGACACATATATATCTTTAGTTTTGTATTTGTAAAAATTATAAAAAGTATATAATAATAAAATACATGCTATGATAAATCTAACAAGATCTCACATGACTATATTTTCATCTGTATATAAATCACAAATGATGGTCAAAGTGAAATTTGTGAATAGTGTAAAATATCAAAGTGTAACAATAAGGAGTATTATGTTTATCGGATGTACAATAAACTTATCGTCAGATAGTTCACTTTTAGCAAAATGGATGACATTTAGGTCAAAATGATCAATTTTCAAGTCAATTAGATGGATCACTTTTAAATAAAGAGTAACTTTTTACCTTAAAATTGATAACTTTATACCCTATTATACGTTCAATAAATTATTTTACATCCGCCGTCTCATTGAATTTTTGTGACTTCTTTTTCTCTTGGGTGTATAAGCAGTCATAAGAGCAGCAATTTGAACGAGATTGATCTCGAGTCATTGTTATCTTTTCATATACTGTACCAACTATACTAATTGACATCCAATCGTCTCCATATATATATAAGCATTATAGTGTTAAACGCCTTATAAACGAACAAGCGAACATATTATTTACCTTTATTACAGACGTTAGCATTTGCGTTGATCCCACATTTGATTGGGAGCTCCATAGCTTCAGTCATGTTGACATTAGCAGCCGCGGCGAGGCTAGGGTTTTGGAGAGTGGAACAAAGGCACGCCAACTGGGTGTCAAACGCTAGCTTGAGAGGCTCGCAGCATGTTGCTGGTGGAGTTGTGGCGTTGATGAATTGCGCGCAGGGCATCAAGGCCTGTATGCAGGACATATCTGGTGGTGTTTGAGCTTGTGTAGGTGATGTCCATGACACCAACATCACAGCCAAAACTACCAAAATCGTCACCTTTTTTGAGTCCATTTTCTATGAGCTTTAGAACAAAATAATTTCTTCTTAGATTGATTTGTGCTTTCTATGGTAAAGATAGGTAATAAGGTATGGTAATGATATACGTGATCTGATTTATTGTTTAATGTGGGCTTTTTTATTAAACAAAATATATTGCAGGAACATGTGAAGTTAGAGACAAGTCGAATATACTAGACTAAAAAAATGGTATTTTGAAGATTTTTGTTGCTGGATCTAATTTGACAAAACTTACAGCTGGATTCTTGAGCGCAGCATGTTCTTTCAAGAAAATTTAATCTTGATTTACAGGGCCCTGGTCAAATTAGTAGCAATATATATTCCGAGATATGAATTGAGCTATACTTAATATTCTAGATGGTTGTAACATGTTGGCGACGAACTATGTACATTAATTACAATATTATGTGTCGTTGTTAATTCAGAAACATTCTTTACATCCTGTAGAGAATGATGTTACGACTTACGCGAATGTATATTACTAATTGATGATTGATAACGTAAATAATGTAGCTGCCTGCCTCCTCTTCTGTGTCCTTGCCAGTTCCATATCTCTATTCTATACGGCAACTACGGGACACCAAAATAATAAAACGCCTATTTTACCCTCACTAAATATTGAAAATCACAGCCAATAATATACATTATTTACAACAAACTTTTTACAAATTCATGGCACAACTAATTGACTAAACAATAACAACAATTTACAAATTCACGGCACAACTAAACATATCTTTCTTAAGATGGGAAAAAGTAATAGCCGTAATTTACAAATTAAATAAGTTAGCAAATGCCTATCATCATGTACTTTTTTCAAAAACAATAATATAATATTCACGGATTAACTACTACTGATAACCATAGCCACAAAAAATAGATTTTCTGCTTCATGATCTCGATATCATAAAAACAAAATACATTCTTTTCCATAACTCTTCATTATGTGGAAAAAGAACATACTCAACAATATTAATTACGGTTTTCCATTCAACAAACACGAACAGGTAATTCATAGCCTAAAACACTATGCAAAGATAAACACTATCACTTTGTTCTGCATCTGATTCATTATTTTTATGCAGCAAAAGTAGAACCAAATTACACAAAAGATCGTTTGAAGATTTGGAAGCAACAAACAACACATCACGTATTTGTTTGTAATTTTAACCGGACTTCAGAATCAGGCGTTAAATCTCAAATTTCAGACGCTAAATTTTTGCATCAGCTGTTTAGCGTCCGTTGACGGACGCTAATCTCTTTAGGGCCCGATCCTGCGTTTTTAGCATCCGATTTTGGCGGACGGAAAAGGGTGATATTCTTGTTGTGATGATTCATACATGAAATTTTGCTTATAGTACTTATGATCCTATAATTATATTTTGTCATATAGCTTACGCGGTGGTATTATTTTATATAAAGCCCAATAGCTATCTCATTAGGTTGCATTTATACTTTCTTTTTTTTTAATACCCAACCAAGGAAATTAAAACCCCAACATGTTATCAGAGCCTTGTGCTTAACCTAGCTCGTGTCGATTTATTACCTAGCGTAGCCACCTCGCCACCTCACGATGACATCACAATTCTCTCCTTGCTTCCTCACAGCGGCGCCTCTTTATTGCTGTCTTAGGTCTAGGAAATTAAATCCCAACACATATAAAACACAATTATTGATAACAAAAATAGTTATAATTTTTTTTTTTTGATTAGATGGTGAAGCGAGGACAAAATATTTAGACCTAATGAAAAACTCATAATCAACCTTATAAAAGGTTGATGTAAAATTTCTATCCATTCGATTCTTTTGGATCTAAACTAGCTATAAATATTCTAAATCAAATCCAATCTGAAAAAACTCGATCCCAACCAATGATTGGATCGATTTGGATTGGATCGGAGTTTAGATTTTATCTGTATAATTTACACCCTTAGTTTAAGTTGCTAAAGTTTTCTAATATGAAATTGGTATTGCATATACTTTCACATACAAAAACCGCTATAAAATTGAAAATACCTAAAAATTGGCCAAAGCACTTCATTCTTAGGTATTTCTTTAGTAATAGATCAAGAAGTAAACTAGTGGAGAGAGGAACAGTAACATATACAAAACTAGCGATAAATATTTTTGGCTTAACAAATCTGTGTGGATAAGTGAAATATAAATACAAATAAAACTGAGAGAAATGAACACGTATAGTTGCCTTGAAAATTAAGAGAAACTAGGATTAAAAAAATTTAATTTAATTAAGTTAGAGTGCTATATGTTAGCATCGATTTAAATCAAGTTAAACTCCTTAAATACTACTTCAGATGCTTGCAAAACACGACTATATAATTAAACACCCTAGTTTTTTCGAACATATTGACATCTAAGTTGCTTAATCAAGATGTGTTTCAACCACAGTATATGTCAATCTCATAATTGATTGACATAGACTGTTTGAAACACATCTTAAGCAACTTAAATATTGTAATTAATATTGTTAATACAAGTTTTGAACATACAACATGTGGTGTCTACATAATTGATTATCCGTTATATATAATGTAAGCTTGTGTTTCTTATCTGAAAACGAACTAAAATCATGAAAAGATAAACTCAATCGATTCATTCATTTCCTAAAAAGATAAACTCAATCGATTCATTCATTTCCTAGAAATTATTAAGTAGAAGTTAGAACCGATTAGTTTTTTATGCAATAGGTTT
This sequence comes from Beta vulgaris subsp. vulgaris, assembly GCF_026745355.1. Lineage (NCBI taxonomy): Eukaryota > Viridiplantae > Streptophyta > Magnoliopsida > Caryophyllales > Amaranthaceae > Beta > Beta vulgaris. Next base: position 1,312,577 of record NC_079206.1, on the reverse strand, counting down.
TGACCAACTAAACTAAAAAAAGCTTGATATGTTTACGTCGTTATTATTATCTCTGAATGATATAAATTGGATTACAATTATATTTAATTTTAGCCAATTAAATGGTGCATTGCAATAGCTTAAATCTAGTTAACGTTAATTATTGCATGTCAAATGATACAAGATGGAATTGTATTGTAATGAATTTTTAATAAATATATATTAACATCCACTTACTCTTAGACTATGTATTTTGATTTTGGATTTTAACTACCACTCATATTAATTACTTATATGTAAATAGATGGTATTGAGTTGTAATGAAAAGTAATATGAAATAAATACATATTTTCTATTCTTTTTGTTTGTTAACGTTTATGAGCATTTTGTTGAGTTCTATCCATTATTGTTCACGCGGTGAAAGATACTTTACATTTTGGTTTTGTAAGTGAGGTGACAATTTTAATTTCTTGTTTTTCGCAACCAAAAGTATTAGCTTAAGAGAAATAGGAAGAATAAATCTTTTGGAGGGGGCACCTATAAATCCAAATCTCTAACAAACAAAAGGCAAGATTCTTATAATATAATAATCTCTTATAAAAACCAAAACACTGACTTGAAATTGATAAGACACAATTGAAAATACATCATCCAATATCCAAAAATCTAAATGCAACAAGCTCATGTTTTCTATTAAGATCTGACTATTATGTCAAAATTAAGAGCAAAGCCGGTAGTAATCCAATTGAATATGGCATCTTCTTGGCTCCATTCTTTTGGTTGCTGATCGCGTTAGCAGCATTTCCATTACCAGTGCTAGTAGTACCTGAAATGGAAAGAAAGATGTTCCCAACTTTAATAATCTTTATTTGCATTCTAATATACTTTACGCTAGGTATATATAAGTAATTGAATAGAACTTGTACACATCCCCAATGCACCCCAGATAGATTAAAAAATAATAAAAAAGTTCTTTTTATCATGCGTGCATGTATATATAACAGTACGTCGAATTTATTGGCTTAGCGGTTTGTATATGTCACCTATATTCTTCTGAAAATAATATGTTACATTGTATTATGATGTCAAAACACAAACATTATGTACTCTTTTTTAGAAAGTATATTGTATTATGAGGAGAGAAAAGAAAAAAAATCTAACGTGCTCTGATATCATGTAAAATTAGGTTTAAGGATAATTTGTGTTGTCTTTTCATTAATCAAATAATCAACATATAGTTACAAACTTTTCCTAATCAGCATAGGAAACAATCAAACAATATATCACAAGACTCCTAAAGTAAGAAAACTCCTTGACATAAAATACTCCCTAACATATTGTAAATTATGTTATAGAACTTCCTCAACTATATAATAGATTTATGATAGCAATCAATTGTTTAAGTGAATAAAGTTTGCCATACGGTGCTGTATAAATATTCACTTGCATATCACCTTGCTATAAGGCAGCTTAAATACAGAAAGAGTTGAGCAACTTCATAAATAAGCGTTTATGTTAGTCATATACACAAAGCTGTACAAGAGAAGACTCTAACGACATACAAGTCATTCATATTCAGATATGTTTAAAAACCAATTTATCAGACACACAATATTCTTAATATATGCAACCATTGTTCACCCAAAAAAAAAAGACACACAGAAATACAAAAGAAGAAAGAGATATTAGTACTAAAACATCAGAAATACATTGATGAGAAAGAAAAGAAAAAGAGATACCTTCGCATGTAGGAGCATCTATCTTGCAAAGAGTGAAAAAATCAGTTAATGAACTCAAATAAGGTTTAAAGTTGTCGCATACACACTGTGTGCTATCTTTGATTTCTTTTGCCCATTCAGAGCAGCATGGCATCTCACCAGTAGCCAAATTAGTTGATTGCATGGCTTTGGTAGAGCAATCTGATAATTTGGATACACATGGAGGAATATTATTTGGCATTTGTGCTGAGATTGATGAGAAAGAACATAACATTATTAGTACAACAACAATCATAAAATGTACCATCTTCATTTTCCCTAGATAGTTTCTTTTCTTAGGTAGGCTATATCTTATTAATTTGACTTGTCTGCCTTTTTTTGGGGTTGTTTGATGGTAGACCTTCTCGACAGATCTTTAGTGTAATATATATAGCTGCTGCGTGCTTGTGTTCATGATGAGTTACGGGAGATGAGCTATACGTATATAGAGTAATATATAATAAGATCCGTAATTTATGGAGCATTGTGCTTGGAAGGGTGTTGAGAAGGGATACTAATTAAGTATAACTGCATAGTATAAATACATGGAATATACTGGTGTGATGTAGTGCTACTGGGCTACTATTTAGTACTGATGACAGTTTGTCTGTAGTGTGCTTTGTCTGTAGTCTGTTTGTCCTGTAGTGAGAACACATGTCTCATGATGTATGGCTGTCTATAATGACCTAGGGATGCTCACATTCTCAGCCGTCATATATATAGGATGTAATAGTCCATTGAAGGACAGAACAACAGAAATGAATGAATGAAAATGAAAACAACTTGAGAGAAAAACATTCTTGCATTTGTGATTGAGCTGAAATGACAAACCTGCTGTTGTCTTCATGGTATCAGAGCTTGGTTCGTCTTCTTACCTTATTATACTCAATCTTATATTAGTCTTGTACTGCAAGAAAGATACTAGGACTTGTCTGTTTCTAGAAATTCTTAAAGTTGTTTCTTTTTGTGCATAAAGTTTTCATCTTTATCACTAAAATATAATATCATCCTGTGTGAGTGCTTCTAGCTGCAATAGTAGTAAAAATCATATAAAATATTAGTAAATATGGTGCCTGGGATTGACTCAAGTAGTCCCCTCTACCTTCATCCTTCGGATGGAAGCAACTCAGTGAGTGTAGAAAAGCTGGAAGGAGCCTCAAATTACAGATCTTGGAGAAGATCTTTAGAAATAGGGCTTGCATCTAAAAGGAAGCTAGGTTTTGTGACAGGTGTAGTGAAGAGAGATGCATCTGACCCTATAAAACAGGAGGCATGGGACACCTGCAACAATATGGTGATCTCTTGGATACTGGGTAGTGTTAATGAAAGTATTAGAAAGTCTGTTATGTTTCTGAATACTGCAACCATTATATGGAGTCAGCTGGAGCAACGATTCACAGTAGCAAATGGATCTAGAAAATACAAACTAAATAAAGAATTGTATGAGAAAAAACAAGAAGGTAGAAGCATTACAGACTATTATACTGACTTGAATGGATTGTGGGAAGAATTGGAGGATCTGAAGGAACTTCCTCCCATAACCACTGTTAACAATGAGATCACTGCATTCCTCAAGGCTTTAACTGATCAACAAGAGGAACTAAAGCTTTTTCAGCTCCTAAATGGGCTAGATGAAGCCTATGCTGTCCAGAGGAGTCATCTGTTAATGATGAATCCCTTACCAACCCTTCACACAGCATGTAGTTACCTACAGCAAGAAGAGAGTCAGAGAGATGTGCTGAAACCAGTAAAAGAAGAAATGGAGCCTGTAGCAATGATGAGTAAAGGGAATGATGTGACATGTGCAGAATGTGGAAAGTATGGACACAGCAAGGATAAATGCTGGAGGATAGTAGGTTACCCACCTAAACACCCTAAGAATCTGAGAGATCAAAAGGAGAGATTCAGAGAAGGTGGGAACATCAGAGGAGGAAGGTGGTACAGAGGTGGAAGAAATGGCAGAGGAGGTAGGAGTGCTGCAAATGTAAGAACCTCTGGTGAAGGAAGCAGCAGTACTGGCAATACCTTCACAGCACATCAATTGGAACAGTTGATGAAACTTCTTCCTACACCTTCCAAGTCAGGGACATCTGACACTGAGGATGAAATGGAATATAATTATGCTGGCATGGTAAGCTGTAACTTTGCTGAAACAGAAGAAAATGAGTGGATAATAGACTCAGGGGCATCTGATCATATGACAGGGTGCATGGAAGTGATGATTGATGCTGTTAAGTGCACAAGAGATCAGAAGATCAATCTCCCCACTGGTGAAACATCCCTTATATCTCACAGTGGAAATGTGAAGCTGAGAAATGGGCTGATGCTTAAAAATGTGTTACACATTCCAAGCTTTAAACATAATCTCCTTTCAGTTCAAAAGTTGTCTAAAGATGAGAACATAAAGATTGAATTTCACTCTGAGTTTTGTGTGCTTTATGAAAAGAGAACAGGGAAGATTTGTGGGATAGGAAGAGTCCTTCATGGGCTGTACTACCTTGTGAATGATCCCATAAATAAAGTGGTAGCTGAATGGAAGAAGGTGAGTGATATACAGGAAAGAAAGAAAGGGGGAGACAGGAGAGTATCAACAGCATTGAATGCAAACACTGAAGTGGAAATGCCTTCAACTCTCAGCAATGTAGGCAGTGTGAATCCAACTACATTGTGGCACTGGAGACTGGGTCATGCCCCACTGAAAAGAATTGCAAAAATAAACAATTTGAAGGGATTTACAGCTGTGAATACTGATGTATGTATCACCTGTCCCCTTGCAAAATTCACAAGGCTTCCCTTCAATGTGAGTGAATCAAGGGCATCAAAGAGCTTTGATATGATTCACATGGACATCTGGGGTCCATATAGAGTTGCAACAAGAATGAATCATAGATATTTTCTTACACTGGTTGATGACCATAGCAGAGTGACATGGATCCACCTTCTCAAGCATAAGTCTGATGCATTTGCTGCAATAGAAAGCTTTGTGAACATGAGCAAGGCTCAGTTTGGAAGACAAGTAAAAATATTCAGATCTGATAATGCACTTGAGTTTGATGACAAGCAGTGCAAGCCATTCTTCAACAAGCTTGGGATTGTTCATCAAACATCCTGTGTAGATAGGCCTGAGCAGAATGGAAGGGCAGAGAGAAAACACAGGAACATACTGGAAATGGGAAGAGCTCTTAGGTTCCAGAGTGGTCTCCCCCTCCAATATTGGGGTGACTGTGTCATGTGTGCTGTTCACATCACAAATAGGCTCCCAAGTAAAGTGCTTGCAGATAAAACTCCATATGAGGTACTACACAATACTCCTCCTCTTTATAATCATTTAAAGACCTTTGGGTGCTTAGTACTTGCTAGTAATCCAAGTAGGAAAAAAGATAAATTCACTGCCAGAGGTGTACCTTGTGTGTTCTTGGGATACCCTCAATCACAAAAGGGCTATAAACTTCTTAACCTCAGTAACAATGTGATTTTTGTTAGCAGAGATGTAAAATTTTATGAAAATATTTTTCCCTACAAAATTTTCCATAATAAAACTAGAGAGAAAATGGAAGGAATTAAGGTGAACCCTGTAGTTGATGTTGAGGAGGAGAGTGAACACAGTGAGAGTGAGAATGATCACAATGCTCATGAGCCTACACCTGCAACCCAGCCTCAAACTGAAGTGAGAAGATCTACTAGAATGCATCACAAACCAGCCTGGCATCAAGATTACATTACAGCCAATACCAGTAGCCTCTCTCAAACCTTAAACACAACACCTACCCCACTTCAAAACACCATAAACACCACCACAAGCCACAATTTTTACTGCTTCCTCTCTCAAACCAGTAAAAACCCTGAACCAAGAAGCTTTAAAGAGGCTGTGACTGATCCTAAGTGGGTAGTGGCAATGAATGAAGAACTTAGTGCACTGGAGGAGAACAACACTTGGAGTATCACTGAATTGCCAGCAGGAAAACAGGCTATTGCATCCAAATGGCTCTTTAAAATCAAATACAACAGTGATGGAAGCATTAACAGACACAAGGCCAGATTGGTGATCATGGGAAATAGACAAAGATATGGGATAGATTATGAGCAAACATTTGCTCCAGTAGCTAAAATGGCCACTGTGAGGTCCTTACTTGCTGTAGCCTCCATTAACAATTGGCATTTACATCAAATGGATGTTAAAAATGCTTTCTTGCATGGTGACTTGCAGGAACATGTATACATGAAGTTTCCACCAGGGTACCTTGGTGCTGGTCATAAGGTTGAAGTAAGTAACTCACTGGGAAGTCAAGGTGTGCATATGAACACTCAAGTATGCAAGCTTAACAAATCACTTTATGGGCTTAAACAAGCTCCCAGACAGTGGTTTGCCAAGCTTAGCACCACCTTAAAACAACACCAGTTCATTCAGTCCAAATCTGACTATTCTATGTTTATCAAAGGCAGTGGAGCTGATTTGCTTATAGTATTAGTCTATGTTGATGACTTAATACTTGCTGGGCCCAGTACTCAGGTCATCCAAGACACTAAAAACTTCCTAAGTACACAGTTTCACATGAAGGACATGGGTGTACTTAGGTACTTCCTTGGCATAGAAGTGGATCAAGGCACTGATGGTATCTTTCTATCCCAGAGAAAATATGTGAAGGATTTGCTGGATGAATATGGTATGACAGGCTGCAGGCCTCTTTCTCTTCCCATGGACTCTCATGTGAAGTTACATATTCACAGTGGAGAGGCTCTTCCTCATCCTGAACCATACCAAAAGCTTGTAGGCAAGCTAATATACTTGACTCTCACAAGGCCTGACATAGCCTTTACAGTGCATGCGCTAAGTCAGTTTATGCATCAACCTACTCACATTCATATGCAAGCAGCTAAGAGAGTGCTTAGATATCTTGCAGGGAGTCCAAGACAAGGCATTCTTCTTGCCAACACTTCCACTGCTCACTTACAAGCATATTGTGATAGTGACTGGGGAGGGTGTGCCTCCACCAGAAGGTCTACATCAGGCTTCTGTATACTGCTAGGGAAGTCCCCAATTTCATGGAAGGCAAAAAGACAATCTGTAGTAGCAAGAAGCAGTGCTGAGGCTGAGTACAGGTCTATGGCACTTGCCATTTGTGAAGTAATGTGGTTAAAGCAACTCTTAAAGGACCTGGGCATGAAGTCTATAGGGAAAACCTTGGTGCATTGTGACAATCAAGCTGCTCTTGCCATTGCAGCTAACCCTGTGCACCATGAAAAAACTAAACATGTGGATATTGATTGTCATTTTATCCGGGACAAGACAACAGAAGGGATCATTCAGCCTACATTCATCTCCTCACAACACCAGCTTGCAGATGTGTTCACTAAACCTCTTCCTACACAGCAGCACAAATATCTTCTCTCCAAGCTGGGAGTTCAGAATCCTCCTCACTCTCAGCTTGAGGGGGAGTGTTGAGAAGGGATACTAATTAAGTATAACTGCATAGTATAAATACATGGAATATACTGGTGTGATGTAGTGCTACTGGGCTACTATTTAGTACTGATGACAGTTTGTCTGTAGTGTGCTTTGTCTGTAGTCTGTTTGTCCTGTAGTGAGAACACATGTCTCATGATGTATGGCTGTCTATAATGACCTAGGGATGCTCACATTCTCAGCCGTCATATATATAGGATGTAATAGTCCATTGAAGGACAGAACAACAGAAATGAATGAATGAAAATGAAAACAACTTGAGAGAAAAACATTCTTGCATTTGTGATTGAGCTGAAATGACAAACCTGCTGTTGTCTTCAAAGGGATGCTTCATTTTCGTGTTGACTCAATGTTGATAATGATTGGCATCATTTTTCAGGTTGTGTTGATAATGTTGATTAAACATTTAAAAATCGAGTAAATAGCTTCATCATTATTATGTTCATGTAAATTATCAATTAAGGATGTCTTGGCCTAGTAGTTAAGATTAAGGTACTGTGAACGATAGGTCAGAGGTTCGAATCCCCCCTCTCCTTCTTTGTACTGCCTTCGTGACTCATATGAATTAAAAAAAAAACTATGTTCATGTAAGTTGACGAACACATACACAATAAGGATATGCCCTAATAAGAAAGGAGTCCAATTATCTAAATCATTAGTGTCACAGTTCATGTACACCGCAGTTGTGTTGGATATCAAATTGTATATACATGATTGTTGTTGCCCAACTATTTTTCAATATTATCATTGTTTTTTTGCGTCGCTAAGTGTTCTCATCAACTCTCTTTTCTTTTTATATATATTAGAGCCACTATAAGAAAAACTCGTTTTAACGTTATAACCTAAAATCGGATGTTGAAAAAGGTTTGCGAACTCTGAAATTAAGGCCATGTTTGACAACATGCACTGGCTTAAATGGAGGTGAAACTGATTAGGTAGCTGCTGAAACTGTTAAGGTGCTGAAACTGATAAGCTAGCTGATTGCATAACCTGTTTGGTAAAATTATTTATGACTGTAGCTGAAATATCTTTTTAAACTTAAAAAGATAAAGATAAACTTTTTTTAGGCTTAAAAATATAAAAAGAAAATAAAAAAATAAAAAAAAATTCAGCATATGATCTCATACGCTATATTTTACTCCAACTCAATTTCAGTCAAATTTTGGACTTAAATTTTATTTAAGTTCCTCCGCCAAACACTATTAATCATATAAGGTGGCTTGAAATTGTAGCACCTTATCATTTAAGTCATCTGAACCGCTTCCCCAAACATAGCCTAAATATGCAGCAGATGCTAACACATGAATTTCAATGAACACCTACCGACTAACACATAAATAGTCATAAATTTTGCGTCTGTTGGCTTCGTTTCGTCGTAACACATGAATTTTAGCGACCAATTAATAACCGCTAAAGTTGATTGCTAAAAGAGGATTTTCTAATATTGAGCCATCGCTGTCTATTAAAACATGAAAAAATAAGTACACATAAAATATGTATTCATGTAAACTTCAAAATTATAGTTTAATCAAAGTGATATGTAACGTTTTAACTAAGTAATTTAATTCCTCTTTTCACCAAAAAAAAAATAAAAAAAAATTATAGTTTAAATTATTGATTATGTGCTATAAACATTTGGCTTCATTTCGTCGTAACAAATGAATTTTAGCGACCAAATTTCTAGTAACCGCTAAAGTTGATAGCTAAAAGAGGATTTTCTAATATTGAGCCATTGCTGTCTATTAAAACATGAAAAAATAAGTACACATAAAATATGTATTCATGTAAACTTCAAAATTATAGTTTAGATTATTGATTATGTGCTATAAACATGTTGAAAAAACTGATATACAATTAAAGGCACCCTTTGAAGAAACAGTTACTTTAGTTCTGGACTCATATTCGATCGGTTATATATCAAAACTAGTTGGAATTAATATACAAAGTAAGTTTATCCCTTTAGCTGTTTATTCGGCACCGTCTCATGACTTTGAAGTACTAATACAAACGAATGGAATTAGTTCCTAACTCGTGAATTACTAATAACTACGTGCAGCTGATCGTGATTTCGTTGTTAATACTAATTTATTTGAAATGAATATTGAAGAATCGTTCATGAAAGTGATGCTTTATTCATATGTCATGAGTGACATCATGTAAGTTATGTTTGGCATGCATGTCTCAAATACTCCGAATTTAAAATTGTTAGACAAATTAAATATCAGTTTATTATTTTATATGTGCTAAGAAGCTATAAATCCTGAGAAATTGGGACGGTTAACTGATTAGTAGGATCCGTTCAGTGTCAATTTTAATGTCTTCTTTTGTAGGTGAAAGCGTCGAACGATATTATATTTAATATTATAGAAAAACTCACGGTCCAATGTTTATAGATGTTTGTCCTACTACATGAGGAAAATTTGCAAAATACTACTTCCTCCGTTTTTTTTTACTCGCTACACTTTTCATTATGGGAAGTTTTACATTACTTGCTACACTTCTTTTTTGGGCAATAAACTCTCTCTATCTCTCTCCTCCCACATGGGTCCCTTTTCTTTTCACTCTCTACCTCTCTCTTCTCCAAAAATTGCCTAGGAGTCCGTGAAATGAGAAGTGTAGCGAGTAAAAAGAAACGGAGGAAGTACTTCTGTCGTTTTTTTTTTAATGCAAACTAATGCAAATACTTTTTTTTAGTCTGTTTTAATTTACAACTGTTACTTTTTCTATTCTTGGTAAATGTTCCATCAACTGCTACGCAAGTAGTGTTGGTCTAGATCTACCAATATTCATTACAGTAATATAGATATTGAAGAAATACCCTCTTCTCAAATAGAATTCTTATATTATAAATTTTCTAAAACATAAACCACGGTTTACTAACAGAATTTAACAATCTTAGAATGTGTTATAGAGCTTGGATACGTAAATTCCAGACAATACAACTCCTGATATCATCATAGATATCCTATTAAGACACTTGTCGCCCAAATGAACAAGAGTAAACTAGGAAATAATCCAACAGAATATGCAATCTTGTTAGTGCTACCACTTAAGCTCCTGCTTTCACTCTCTTTGCCACTAGAAGTAGGGTTATTTGTATCTGCAACTGCAAGAAAAAAATTGTAACATATTTATATTTACATATATAATAGAAGTTTGCAAAGATATTTAAATTTGACTTCTCAATATAAGTTTTCAACAAAAAATAGTTAAGTTTCAAGAATAATAAGTTAAGTACAAAAATAAGCAATAGTTAGCTATTGTAGGCTAAATTTAAATGATCTTGAGGAAAGCCAAAAAAAATTATTTTTCGTCAGATCTGGCGGTGGGTCCCACTCCCACGCCTGATCAAGTTTTCACTCACCCCATGCATTTTTTCCCCCAATCATCCCTTACTCATCCCACAATCTTATTCTCAATCACCATTAAAAGACTTTTTTTTTAAGATTAATGACTTGATCTTATTTTTCAATTGTGAATAAGGATGCTCTTAGGATCTTTCTCAACTGAGATTTAAATGCTTACTAGGTGCTGGTGGAGGAATCAAGTGTTCACCGGAGCTTGATGGAGAACCTTCACATAAATATTGCAAATATAAGTAAAATTAGGTGTCTGCTTAAAACTTATGAGCATACTTGTCACATGACAGCACAATTAAATTGTAGGGCCGTTCGTTATTGTTTTTTTTTTTCAATTTTTAGTTGTTTTGAAAATTAAAAATCAAAAATAGGAAACCAGAAAAAGTGGTTTTCACTTTTTAGTTGTCAGTTTTCAAAATCATCATGTTCCCAACAAATTTGATTAATTTTGTATTCATTAGAGGATATACTTTATATCATATGATTTTGAAAATAAAAAAAAACAAAACAAAAAACCATAATTAATACCGAATGGTCCCTTACTAAAACGAGTACAACACACCAACTTTATGGTAGTATAGTGTCTTAAATCTATGATTTTTAACTTTTTGTAATTTCTTTCAATATTCTTGAATTCTATAATTCTATTAGTTGGGGGTACATGTGATAGAGAAAGGTTTACCTGGTGGTGATGGAATTAGCGGTTCACTGGGGCTTGATGGAGGACCTTCATATCAAAGATTGTAAAATTATTAGTAGATGTTTACGTATAGATCAACATGTACTATTGGTTCATATACAAGCTAAACAACGTGTTACTTATATAGAAGTTTTACATCAGTTGCAACATCCCTTAATTTGGTAATATCTTTTCTCCATTTTCGTCCACTCGTCACATGAGTCCAATTTTTTCTATTTCTAATTTCACTCATGTTCTTCACATGGCTTTTCTTAAAATATCCGACAACTTTTTACATCAATTATTGATCATGTATCTCTATTATATAAGCCAAGGGGATCAATTATGTCTCCCTAGGAATTTACTTAATTTCCCGTCAACAACAAAAATGTTACTTTATAAATGCAGCACCAACAGTAAATCAACACCATTACACGCATAAACTTGCCAAAAAGTAATTTCAATCAAATCTCTATTGAAACAAATCAAATCATATAATTGCCGATACAAAAGATTCATAATTTAAAAAATTACCCAAAATAAATACCACATATTCACGACATTCCAAAAAATTACAAACAAACTCCGATCCATGACAATTACAAACACAAACTCAAAAAAAATGTTTTCTTCATTACTTGGAGCTTCACGACATTCTCAAATATGTGGATACTTCATTGTTAGTTAAGAATGCAGTTTGTAAGTTTATATTAAAATAAGAGTATGTGTCGTGTTCTATATTGAGTAAATCTTAAGAATATGTACTATGTTCGAGTAAATTTAAAATAATACTATAATTGAAATTCAAATTGTGTACGAAAAATTAAAAATTTCATTTCAAATATAATTGAAATCCAAAGTGTTAAAATTTTGAAAAGGAGAAAATTTCAAATATGAGACAGATGAACGGTGGGGAAAATTTCAGACCATAAACAAAATTGATCAGTTTGTCAAATCAGAATTTAAAAGTTAGCAAGGGGAAGAAAATTGAAATTGATGTAACTTTCCGGGTAAAAAAAATTGGAATCAGAGAGGGAAAAAGGAAAACTGAAATGTATGATTTAAGAAATTACCTTTCTTTGTGAAAAATAAAATCGACCAAAAAAGAAGATCTATAGAGGAGATGATTATGCTTGAATAGAGTAGAGTGCATGCTTTCACTCGGTTGATCCGTCATCACAAACCGCGGAGGTTGATGAAATCGACCACATCACCTCCATTCTGGGATTTTACCAGGCTGTTATCGGGCTCCAATCAAATTGAGTTGACAACCCAATGAGAGATTATGGTGATAGATTAGAGAGAGCAGGCGTGAGAGGAGAGAGAGAAGGAGAACACTGAGATAGCAGGCGTGAGAGGAGAGACATCAGGCGTGAGATGAAAAACTAACAATGTATTTATTTCAAAAAAGTGTCAAAAGTGTGGTATTTATTAACAAAATTTCCGTAAATATCAACTCCCATAACTTTTAATTATAGAAAATTAGATATTAATGGTTAAAGATATGCACTGGTAAGGATATTGAGAAAAATGTGCAGTGTCGAATATCTTAAAACACTAGTAGATAGGTAGGTAAGTAGTTCACATAAGAAACTTAATAGTAATATAAGACTTATGGTAAGCATTATCTACCATATTATATACATATCCTAATACGAGCGAGGCAAAAACATACAATTGTTATAGAATACTCACAATTCAATTACTCGCTACACTTCTCAATTTACAAATATAGCGAGTGTTATGAAACAGAAGAAGTAGTCAAGTAGAACACAAGAAACATTATTCTCGGTGAACATGTCAGTATATGTCACATGCTTTATGATGGGGATTATGTTCCATTGTGTTTACACTTAAGACAAGGTGGAAGACATACCAGGACATAAAGTGTCAAGAGAACCAGGGATGCCGCAATGCGTGAAGAACTCAGATAAGGAATTAGCAGCTGAGGGATTGCCATGAAGACGGGCCTTGGCAGTGCAGAAGCATTCCCTATCATTCGCTAATTCTTTTTTGACGAGTGGGCAACATTCTAACATTTCACTTGGCGTGGTTGAAGTTTTAACACAATTTGTGATTCCATCCCAACAATCTCCAGAACCTAATTCATTATTCTCATAATTGATTAGCATTTTATCTTCTTAGATTTGTTTTGTTTACTTGCTACTACGCTTCCAAGTAATTAAGTCCTAACAAATTTGAACCGCGTTTGACATTAATCTAACTATATAAGCTAGTTTAGATTGCCTTAGAAGAGGAGTAGCAAAACAAAGATGACTTACTTCAATTTAAAGAAATAATGTGATTAAGCGCGAAAACCGAAGTAAAAAAAGAAGAGGATTAGAGGAAACCCTATCTTTGAATTCTCAAGAATTTATGGAGCATAAAAAAATAGCAGTAAACATCTTTTCAACAACGTACAGAGGGAATTACCTGCTGGTGAACTAATTGGTGTCTCGATAGGGGTTGAAGTAGGACCTGCAAAGTTAAAGATGCTAGATTAAATGTCCATCATCATCATACTATAAAAGTGGAGATTAAAGTATATTAGACAAGCGAATTTTACTAGAAGTAAGATTTAGCTTCTGAAAGAACAAAGTATTTATATAAAGTATACTAACTTTCCTCATGTACCTAAGAAAAAAAAATTTACTTGACGATGGCAGTGGAGTCGAGCTTGTATTTAGACCTCAAAAATCGAAATGGCAAAATAAATACTACGTCCGTATTTCTTTAGTTACATCATTCGATTTTGTGCCACGCACTATTCGTCAGCCAAATTTGTTAAACTATATCGCATTATTATATAAGAAAAAACGTAATCAAGTAGAGTTTTTGTTAGGAAATATTGTATAGGATGTATATTTGTTATGTTTCCTTATGTATAGGGCCCTAGGTTTATACAGTTTCCTTATTGGTGTACTATATATATTATATTGAAATCAATACGAAAGGCAAGCGATTCAACCCTAAAACACATCTTTACATGGTATCGGAGCCTTGATTTTTTTTTTCTCTCCAATTTTTTTTCTCATGGCCGGCATTTCCGATAAGCCGCCGGAATCCGTCTCTCGTATCGATATTACTAACCCCTTTTTCCTTGGCACCGGCGACAGGCCCGGAGACTTCATTACTCCGACGAGCCTAACGTCGGATAATTACAACGAGGTTTATACGGTTTCCTTATTGGTGTACTATATATATTCTATTGAAATCAATACAAAAGGCAAGCGATTACAACCTTAAAACACATCTTTACAGTTTTGTTAGATTCATTTCAATGCGAGGTTTCCATATAAATTTTTATAATTTTTACTTATATCCAATAAGAGATATTAACGTTCAAAGAATCGTCTCGGCAAATGTAAGAAAACAAATGTTGCAACTAAAAAAATAAAAAAGTAATATATTAATAGAGTATACACGTGTTTTTTTTTTTAAGATTAAGATGGCATACTAGCATAGCAAAATGAAAATGTTATGACCCGAAGGTCTACACACAATCCGATACTTATTCTCTTGTTGCTCTCATCATATATAGTAGTATTTTGTTAGAATTCTTAACATTAGAATATTTCAAAAGCAAACAATAGGTTTAGTGCATGAAAACTATGTGGGAATCATTATGCTGATTAATTTAGTAAACTATGCATGATAAGAAGTAATTACTTGGTGGAGTTGGATTTAAACTTCCACTTGGGCTTGGATTAGGACCTGCAAAATGCAAAACGCAAGATTATGGCTATACCAAATACTACCATATACAGCATGTTTTGGTTAGTGGTATTAAATTACTGTAATGATAATGCTTTTTAGTGTAAGTTTGTAAAGACATTCCAATGTTAACATATATAGTAATGAAACTTGATGTTAAAACATGTATTTTCCTTTACAAATTTTCCATTACCACCCAAAACCACCTTTTCAAGTGGTAATGGATGATAATGAAATTGTAGGAAGAAAATAGGTGTTTGGGAATAAAGTACCAATACTATGGAGGTTGACATGAGAATACTTTTACAAATTCGCACTAGAAATCATTACTGTACCATTACCACCATTTAGTACCATAACTGAACGAGCCCGTTACAAAATTTTGTTGAATGTTAAGCTAAAAAGAGTAAGTAGAGTTAAGGATAAATACCAGGGCATAAGGTATGAATAGTATCAGAAATACCACAAAAAGAGAAGACAGTAGACAATGCATCGGAAAAGGATTCATCTTCAAGGGCGTTGTCCTTGAGCAAACAGAAGCAGTCCCTTTCATCCTTTATTTCTTGTTTGATAATTGGGCAACACTCAAGTAATTGAGGATGAGTACTTGCACCATCTAGGCAAGTGGAAATCCGCAACAAACACTCTCGATTTTGTGCTGATGAAGGACTAATTTGTAACATTACTAACATAATTAGGATTTCTACCAACATTACTACCTTCATCATTTTCTTATTCTCCATTCTTTTTCTTTATTTTAACTAGCTCTTTGTTATGTTTTTCCTTATTATATGGTTTAGTGAAGCAATTGTGATATTTATAACACAAATTATAGGAGTGAAAAATAATCAAAGGATGTAATTGCTGACTCAATTAATGAATTTTAATTAAAATATTGCCAATTGCCGATTGCCAATTGCCAATTGCCAATTTTCCATTCTTTGAATCAGAATCATATAGTACATGGTTTTTTTATAAAAAAAAAAGGCATATATATGGTTTCTAGAAGAACAAATTGATAAATTACTAGTGTATTGTACTTGTACTTGTACCATTGCAAAAAGTTACGGAAGCAGGTTCGGGGAGCGCGAGAATTGAATATTGTGACAGGATGCTCAATGTCACGGTCGATGTGATGGCAAAATATTGTAGGGAGGCGATAGAGATGACCAATAGTGCGGGCCAATCCAGCCCATCCAGTCCAGCCCACCTCGTGGGCTGTGTGGGCCGGGCCAGTAAAAATCCCGGTCCAGCCCAGCTCGAACCGTGAAATTGGTGGGTGGACTGTGGGCCAGATTTCTTAAGCACAACCCACTAAAGCCCACTACTAAAACCGCCCAGCCCAGACCATGAAACTGGACCAACCCGACCCATGAACCAGACCAACCCAATCCAAGTAAATATTGAACCAAATTGTGTATATTTTAATCAAATTGTATATATTTTAATCAAATTGCATATATTATAATTCAATCAAATTTAAAAATAATGAAATTATTCATTGATATTAATATTTGTATATATTTTTAATTCGTTTTAAACATTTTATGTAACAATAATGAATAATTTCAATGATTAAATAATTTTGAAAAAAAAATTCTCATGCGGCTCGTCAGCCCGGTCCATCCCACCAGACCCACGAACCTTGAAAACCGGTAACAGACCGGTGTGGGCCAAGATTTTTCAGCCCGCGGACCAGCCCGCCCAACCCATGAATTTCACGGTCCGGTCTTGGGCCGTGAAATCTCAGCCCTGCCCACTACGACCCACGGTCCGGCCCGTCCGGCCCGCACCAGTGGCCATCACTAGACGACGGATTGTACTTTGAATGTAACTAGAATTTTTCCAATTCCCCCTAGTTATTGTATGGATGTGTATCTGAAAGATTGTAAGCATATTTTTAATATGGTAATGTAAGAAGGTTGTTTTGTTCACCAAATTTTTTTTGATAAATTACTTTTTTTTTAGTTGCAACAATTTGACTTTTGTACTCACATATTCCACTTTAACCATCTTGGTAATTTATACGTAAGAAAAAATATAGTCATTTAAATCCTGATAGATTTTCTTGATAATTTATACGTAATGACTGTGGCCTTTAGTTTTTTGTACTAATTCTAGAGTCCATGCAGGAAGAGTGATCAATCTTAAACATAATATTTGACTTTTATTTTATACTCCTAATTGCAAGCTTAGAAATCTTATAGCCATGTGCAGTCAACGGCTCTAGGGTTGACAAAAAGTCAGAAATGTATGCAGTTGAAGATCAAATACAACGCAATGCATGTTAAGCAATTTTTAAGCACTTCTCATAATGCGCAAAAATGTCACCCTGATCAATGAGAAAATATACTTTCTCCTATCCCCTCAAAAAAAATTCCAATTTCTTTTCACTTGTATAATATGAATTTGTACACATTAATATACACAAAAGAAACAAAATATTGCAAGAACTCTATTTTAGTTTCTACATAATTATTTTCGTCACCAAAAAAATATATATACAAAAAAGAAACACAAGAATGTGAGAGTTATTAAATTTGTGGTATATATATCCAAAGTCTTGGGTTTTTAAAGTTTTTAATATATAATATACACTAATGAAGATATCAATGCTCAAGATTGTGCTTTGCTAAACATGTAAACTATATGGGGTTATCTAAATTCCATACCGGTCCTATCAAACCGTAATACATGTATATATATGAAGGCCGTTGACTATGTCAGGCCAACTTAATAGATCTCCTTAACGGTATCCCTAGCTTGGGCCATCTTTAAGTAGGCCTAGGTCTGATCCATTACTTACCCAATGCGTCTATATATGGGCCTAAAGATAAGTATTGAAGAGGATAGAATTGTATCCAACCAATAGGAACAATAAGAGTGATATTCCTAAGTAGGGGTAATATTCTTAACAAGAATGGAGAGAGTCAAAGAGTAAGGGTAATATTCCTAATTAAGGTAATATATGATTTAGTGAAGGAAATGTGATATTCATAACACGGATTGTGGGAGTGAAGACTAACGAAAGGATTCATAATTGTTGACTCAATTGAATTTCATTGAAAAATTGCAATTAAATTGCCAATTTGCCATTCTTTGAATAAGAATCTAATTATGGTTTTCTTAAGAGTTATATGTCATTTACCAAAAAATATATATTAAGTGCTTCGTTGCTAACTGTGTCGTAAAAATAAACCTTATTTTGTTATGTAACTAGTTATTAGGCCCGGGTTATACCCCGGGTAAGAAAAAATTTCATTTATTAATATTGTACTTTGATATGATAACACTACATACAACTTGGTCTAGTGGTTAAAACTTTTGTACATGAGCTTGAGGTCATGGGATCAAAACCTATACTATGCAATTTTTATTTTTATTTTTATTGTACATGGATTACATGAACTAAAACTCATTAGGGAGAGCGCCACGTGGCACCGTTCCTGATTCATGCACGCCTTTTAATATATTAGTATAGATAATACTATAATTACGTAGTAAGCAATTAATGTTGACCAATATATTTGACTTTTGTTTATAATCTAATTTGCAACTTAAATTTCTTATTTGCTTTATAAAAAATTTAAAAAAATTATTTGCGGAATAGCCATGTGCAGTCAACGGCTTTAGGGTTGACAAATAGTCAGCCATTGCGAGAAGAAGATCAGATGTAAACCTCCGCAGATTGAGCAATTAATAAGCATGTTCTCATAAGTCGTAATGCGCGAAATCCCACCTTGTTCATTGACAGCATAAGTGCACACAACCGCTTTACATATCTTTTGTTTATTTGCTGATTTTCTGTAGAAAAGGTGTGCTATGCATTGGCCTTTGGTAAGAAATCATGTTACTTATGCATAATTATTTCTTCACTTTAGGTGAAAAGAATCAACGCTCCGTTTGATAGTTGCTCATAAATGATGGTAATGGGAATGAATTTGTGTGTGAATTTGTGAAAAATATCATTGTCCATTCTCATGGTAATGCTAATTTATCCTCAAGTGTTCACTTTCCTTCTTGAATTTCCATTTCCATCCAATACCACCTTGTAGGTGGTAATGAGAGGTAATGAAAATTGCTTCCCCTTGGAGACAAAAAAACACAAGTTTAAGGGTGAGATTGCTTGCCCATGGAGAAAAAATGCCTCCCCATGGAGATTTTAAGGGTACTTTCTTAATAAACCTTTGTTCTATTGTTCAAAGTTTTTAGTTGATATATACATCCTCAAATAACATGTGTATAGTGGGTAAGTATATGCATTGGCCTCTTGTAAGAAGCATGTAGATGTTTGGCCTCAAAAGTGAAAATATAAGAATGTTACTTTTGTATAAATAGTTTTTTTAAAAAAAAGTTAAGATGAAAGAGACTCATTTGAAGAAGGATAAGGGGAATTCCTCAAATGAATCTCATGAGGTTTGATCCCTAGACCTCAGGGATATGAGATGGGAAGCGATGCCATTACTTCACCCCCTCAATCTCTTGTGTAAATAGTTAGAGATGACATATATGTTAACTTTTGAGTATATGCCATAGTAAAGGTAAATACTATATAAATATCGTTTAGCTAATTCGGACATAAATATAGGTATAGTCTTGATATTGAGTTGATATCAGTTCGAGTAATGTTCGCTATATCGTATTGAGTTCAGGATGGTTCAATTCATTATATATATATATATATAGCGAGTTCATATGAGAATGCATACTTATATGAGAAATGAGGATGGATTTTTTTTTTTTTTTTTTTTTGAACCAGTAAGAAAGGATATATATAAACTCAAACAACAAGTACACACTATAACCTCCGAGGTCAGAACAAACCAACTAGGTTGGACTCTTCATCACAAGGAGGTTCAAACAACTAGTTACAACCATCAAACATTACTACAGAGGCTTTCCCACCATACACTATCTTTACTAGTGATCTTAGCTAGAGTATGAGCTTTAATTCTACAAATCACATCACATCTGATTTTGCCAAAAACATATCTTGGATTATTAACTTTTGCATTCCAGACAGCATCATTCCTAGTATGCCATATTGCATACACAGTAGCATTTAGAGCAGCAGCATATACTTTCCTCTGGAATCCAGAACCTTTTCTTCTTCTTATCATCTTATACCACAGACTCAGGCTTCTGTCTGCCCATTTGAGCTTAATCCAATTCAGCACTAGTTGCAGTAATCTATTACTGAAATCACACTGGAACAACAAATGGTTGTGAGTTTCAACCTGCCTCTGACAGATTGAACATTCATCATCATCAATAATCCTCCACTGTTTCAATCTATCCTTTGTGTAGATTCTCTGTCTCACAGCCAGCCAGCAAATAAAATTGTGTTTAGGAATAGCAAATCTGCACCACACAAGCTTATCCCAGAAACATCTAGGATGTTCACCCACCAGCAGCATATAGATCTTGTTAATCTGGTACCTTTGAGATTGCATAATGACTGCTATGTCAATCTGAGTCTTGATTTTGTCTTTAACAGCACATATACTTTTCCAGTACCAACTGGCACTACTTGGAGCCTTATAGGTCCACCAGTCTGAGCTCTTCACATACACCTCATTAACCCATCTTATCCAAAGGGAGTCTTCTTTCTTTGCAATAGCCAAATCAGCTTTCCAAGAGCAGCTTGGTTCCAAGTCTCTATATTTCGAAAACCCAGACCACCTGCTCTTTTAGGAAGACATGTAATGTTCCAATCTACATTCCCAGGTTTGTTACTATAATACTCACCACTCCATAGGAATGCCCTACAAATCTCCATTATCTTCTTAATCACACCCTTGGGGATAACAATAATCTGCCCCCAATATGTGTGTAGGCTCATCAGTACTGAATTGACTAATTGGACTCTAGCTGCATAGGAGAGATGCCTAGAGCTCCAAATTCTGATTCTGTTTATCATTTTATCACACAGAGCATTACAAGCAGCATTACTGATTCTAGAAGAGCAAATATGCATGCCTAGGTAAGTGAATGGAAGCTGACCCAGCACAAACCCAGAGACATCAAGAATTCTTTTAACCTCCTCCTCTTCCATACCTGCTGTGTACACAGCAGTTTTATTCTTGTTCACACAAAGCCCTGATGTGTCAGAGAAGAGCTTGAAACCTTGCAGGAGCAGATATGTAGAAACAAACTCTCCTTTGCAGAATAATAATACATCATCAGCAAATACCAGATGGTTTAGTTTAAGAGAACTACACCTATGATGGAATTTGAAGTCATTCTTCATCCCTATGTACTTCATAATCCTACTCATGTACTCCATACAAATGACAAAGAGTAAAGGTGAAATGGGATCACCCTGTCTGAGCCCTCTCTTAGGATTAAAGAAACCAAATAAGTTCCCATTAATCATCAAAGAACAACTAGTACTAGTGATACATGTCATTACCCAATCAATAAATTTCTGAGGGAAATGTAAACTAATCATCATTTCTCTCACAAACTCCCATTCAATAGTATCATAGGCCTTCCTCATATCCATTTTTATCATACAACTAGGCCTACATCTTTTCCTACCATACCCATTTAAGAGATCCTGGCAAATCATTATGTTGTTCACTATGCTCCTTCCTTGAATGAAAGCTCCTTGATTATCAGCAACAATCTTAGGAAGTAAGGGACTCAATCTCATACAGAGAACTTTTGAAATAATCTTGTAAATCACATTGCAACAAGCAATTGGTCGAAAATCAATAACAGAATTAGGAACCTTACATTTGGGAATAAGGGCTAAGACTGTAGTGTTTATTTCTTTTAAAATTTTACCACTATGGAAAAAAGAAATAACTGCTTGAGTTACCTGATCACCAATTTGGTCCCAATTATCTCTGAAGAAATATGACCCAAATCCATCACTTCCAGGAGACTTATCCCCTGGAATAGAGAACAATGCTTGCTTGACTTCATCAGGCCTAACAGGAGAAATAAGGCCTTCATGATCTTCATTATCAACATTATTCCCCAAATCAATTATTTCCTGAACTACTGACTTCCTATTCCCCATAGTAGTTCCCAATAACTGCAAATAATACTCCAGAAAAGCTTTCTGGATCTCTTCAGGTTTATCAGCCCACTTGCCATCCTTGTCACTGATGCTGTAAATGTTATTTTGTATCCTTCTTTGCTTGATTGCTTGATGGAATAACCTTGTGTTGTCATCACCATCTTTTATCCATGCTGCTCTGGCCTTTTGTCTCAGGTAACCCACATATTGCTTATGGATTCTATTATAATTATCAGAGGCTTCTTGTTCTTGTAACCTCAGATCAGTGTTATGAATATCAGTTTGCAATACTTGCTGGCATTCCATTAACTTCTTCAAGGCTTCAGTGTCTTGAACTTGAATGTTCATAGCATCTCTGTTTAGATCTTTAATAGCCTTCTTTGTAGCCTTCAACTTAGTAACAATTGCATACATTTTCGACCCATTTGCTTTTTTACTCCAAACAGTATGTATAGCCTGATCATAACCATTCAATTCTCTCCATATTCTATAATATCTAAAAGGCCTTCTCATTTTTTGTGAGTCTTGAATCAATCTGATAACTAATGGTGTATGATCAAAGCTACCTTCAGGGACATACCTTACTTCTGCATCAGGGAACTTCTCTGACCATTCTCCACCTACAAGGGCTCTGTCCAATTTGCAGTAGACTCTATCCGTACCTTGCTGCTTGTTACTCCAGGTATAGAATTGACCTACACCTTTAAGATCAGTAAGTACACAATCATTCACACAACTCCTGAAATCAACAGTTTCCCTACTTGATACCAGAGAGCCAACCCTTTCATCAGTATTCAATACACAGTTGAAATCCCCTACTACAATCCAGGGATTATTATTCATATTAGCAATTTTCCTCAGATCCATCCATAAGTCTCCCCTTTTTAGTGCCTCATTGTGGCCATACACAAAGCTACACCTAAAGCAAATGCTGCTATTCTGGATAGAAGTTATAACACAGTGGACTATCTGACTTGTCATTACTCCAAAATCAACTGAAAATGACATAGGGTTCCAGGCAACCACTATTCTACCACCTTTATGACACTTTGAGTTGGAGGTGAAGCACCAACCCTGAAACACATTTTTATACAGTGAACCCATATTACTAGGCTTCACCTTAGTCTCCAAGAGGCAAACAACACCTACAGCTTGTGTGTTAAGGAAATTCCTAACACTTTGTTGCTTCTGTAGGCTGTTCACACCTCTCACATTCCAAACTACTACACTATCCATTTTGGATAGGGAAGTTTCCACCTCCCTCATGCCTTTCATTCTCCTTTTGAACACCTTTGTCTCCTGCTTTTCCTTCCTCCATCTGTGACATCTCTTGCCTCTCTGTACATTCATCCATCTCTAATGTAGAAAAAGCATTTTTCACCTCAACAACAGCAACAGGTGGTATATAATTTTTCACTACCTTACTAGGACTCTTGTACTCATCATTGGCATCCATCTTTCTAACTAGAACAGGCTCTTTAACAGACTGCTTAGGAATCCAGACCTTTTTCTGAGTTTTGCCAGGCTCCACTTTCTTCCTGCATTCCTTCTCATGATGTCCCATTAGCTGACATTTATTACATTTGATGGGCTTCCATTCATATTCAATCTCCACACAAATCTCAATGCCTTTCTCATTTATAAACACCATCTGGTCAGGGAATTCATGATCAATGCTCATCTCAATCAGTACTCTAGCATAGGACAACCTGTCTCTCTGCTTAGTAGCCATGTCCACTTTAACAGGCTTCCCTAAACCACCCACAATCTTGAACAGACTTCGTTCACCCCAATACTTAAAGTCCAGCTTCACCCTCACCCATGTAGGAACAGTCATGAAATCATCCTTATGTATCTCCAAATCAGGTGACCATGGCTTAAGAAACATAGGCTTCTTATCAAAGAAAGGCATATCATTATTTAAGATCAAATCACGTTTCTCCATTGATTTGAATCTTATCAAATACACACCAAATTTGACCATCACCACCTTGCCTATACCTTCATTCCTCCAGATTCTTCTGCAAAATCCTTCCATCACATTAATGGGCGGATTCGCCCCAGCAACATACCCCACAACAGCTGAACTCCAATAATCAATCTCAGATTGAATATCCTCAAGGTCAATTTTAATCAGATTATCAACATTTATTTGACTAACTTCACCTCCTACTTTTCCAACATTCAATTCCACCACCTCCGGATTCCTCTCATTATCCATACTATTATTCAATTCATCATTCCAGTGCAAAATAGGGATTGGAGAATGGATGTTACCTCGTGAGCTTTGAGCTGCATTTCCTTCCCAATCAGATCGATCATCATTCTTCTTAGTGATGACCGTAAGCCAATCACTAAAAGTTCGTTTGATCGCTGAATCCACAATAAATTCCCTCAGAGATTCATCAGGGGTTTGAATTTCTTCAACATCAGTACAATTCTTTCGTTCTCCTATCGTCAAATCTCCTATTCCTATTATTTCATCCACTGATTTCATCTTCCTAGCTTGCGATTCCACATTTGGACCCTTATTCTTCTTAGCTACATCCTTACCACCTCCAGGTTTCTTTGCCATGGCGTCACGTTTTTAGGGAAAACGAGAGAGAAAACTAGAGAGAGAAGGCGCCATTTTTATGAGGATGGATTTTACGTGATATAACTCTAATGAACAAGTGATACAACGCTAATGAAAAAGTGATATAACTCCAAAAAGAAGATATTAGAAAAAAATAATTCAAAAAAAAAATGATTGTTTTTGGCTCAAATTTTTTTCCAGTGTATAACTCTAATGAACAAGTGTTGTAACTCTAATGCAATCGTGTGGTTGAGATTAATTCTCATTTTTCATGTAAGGAGTCATTCTCGTATGATCATGCCATATATATATATATATATATATATATATATATATATATATATATATATATATATATATATATATATATATATATATATATTATATATATATATATATATATATATATATATATATATATATATATATATATATATATATAGGGGAAGGATCCGCTGAAAACAACTCTTAGTCTGAAAACTGAAAACATGGTAATTTTTAACCCATTTAGGGTAACTTTTAATACTTTTAGGGTAACTTTTGTCAATTTTGGGGTAACTTTATTATATTAAGGGTAATTCTATATATTTCAAGGATAACTTTATTTATTATAAGAGTAACTATTACCACTTTTAGGGTAACTTTTACCATTTTTAGGATAACTTTTAGCAATTTTAAGGTAATTTTATATATATTTCAAGGATAACTTTTAGCACTTTTAGAGTAACTTTATATGCTATAAGAGTAACTTCTTCCATATCTAAAGTAACTATAGATATTTCAAGGGTTAATTTTGGTGAAAAAACACCGACTCTTGAATACTTGATCTTGACAAATAACAAGCAACATCTCCGATGAACTCCTCCCCAGTACTCCCATGGTCGTCGACGAACAAATACCTGACGATCAACGACTTTCCGGCGAATTAACCGGCGATCATGAACTCGCGCGAGGTAAACGCCCGAAAATTGCTCCTGATCGACTCACTGAGTTGCCCGATTTAACACTCGCTCACATTCTCTCTCACCTCTACGTCGAAGAAGCAGCGAAAACCATCGTTTTGTCCAAACGATTCAACTCAGTCTGGAACTCGGTCTCCACACTCAGCTTCTCCGATGAAAACTACCACAAATATGGTAACTCCTTCATCAAATTTGTCGACTCTGCGTTAGGGTTTCACAATGGCAAAAAAATTGAGAAATTCTCCGTCAAATTTAGGTATGATGCAAATTATACGAATTTCGTTGATGAATGGATTAAATTCGCTGTTCAAAGCAGTGAAATCTTTGTGTTTGGATTTTACTCAAAATTTAGTAGAATTATCATCAGATTGCAGGTGTTGAGTATAATTTGCCTGAATTTTTGTACGATGATGCGAATTTGTGGAATTTGTTACTTGTTTATGTAGATTTTCCCTGAAGGATTATATAATTGGAATAGTTTGAAGTTACTGAGTATAACGAAAATTAAATTGGATGAGGAGATGATTTCTAGGTTTTGTTGGGTGTTAGTGTTGGAGACGTTACCTTGAATTGGAGAGCGAAAATGGCGTTTCAAGAGATTAGGAGAGAGAATTTGTTTGAGAATGAGGAGTAAGAGAAAGAAAATCAGGTGGCACGCGTATGGTTAAATCATGGTCGTTCAAAATTTCATTTTATAAATCCAACGGTTCAGATAAACTGTTTTCAGTTTTCAGCTTAATTGTTGTTTTCACAAGATCCCATTCCTATATATATATATATATAAGTGCAAGATGACGTATAAATTCTATACTCTATGTGCGCCTTCTCTTGTTATGAGGAGTCCAACCTAGTTGGTTTGCTTTGACTTAGATTTTGGCTAGGATGCAATGACGTTTTCTGATATATAGTGCACATACAATTACTTAGCAGCAAAGAAATGAATTATCCTATTTTTGATTAATAAGATTATGTTAATTTTGTTACGTCTATAGTAATGGTAAGAATTGACTAAAAAGATAATAGTCATTATCTTTAAAAATAATAGAATCGGGGTGATGAAATAATAAGAGAAAGACAAGTGACTATATAGGCACATCGAGTTTTACATACCATTATCTTTTTGATAAGGAAATCAAAGCCAAACTAAAACTCACACAAATATACATGAGAATATCATACTTTTGTCTGAGCATCTCTCAGCATAGTCGCATAGAGTGTACTCAAACAAAAGGTTAAAAACATGGAGATATAAACTAAGTTTATCTTCATGTTCCCAGCTTGCATAAAAAACCACGGAGATATGTGATTCCGCACTTATCGTATTCGCTTATTCCCAAACCCCTTTCATCTGTCTGGCATTGTTAATTAATTACCTGCAAAAGCAATAATTTGGAATTGGAATGGTTTAATTTACTACAATTATTAAATAAATAGAAGTAAAAGTATATAAATAAACTCCTATTTCCAAACAATTAGTAAATAAATACACTTGTTAAATTTTTTTTCCTTCAATCATAAAAGTTCAGTATATAGATTATGATACAAGTATATAAAGTATTTTGCTATCCATAAACATAAATAATACTCTAAAAGATATAGGTTAATAAATCATTACATATAATATGGAAGAGAGAGAAAGTGAGAGAGAGAAAGTGAGAGAAAATGTTATCTCTGCCGAGCAAGATGACCCTCCCCCTGGAGGTTTGGCTCTGCTCAGAATGTCGACCACTCCACCAGCTATCTCAAACCCTCCACCACCTCAAACCATCAACACATCGTACGCAACCATCCTCACCTCTCCATTATCAACCCAAGCC
Source organism: Beta vulgaris subsp. vulgaris (assembly GCF_026745355.1). Classification (NCBI taxonomy): domain Eukaryota; kingdom Viridiplantae; phylum Streptophyta; class Magnoliopsida; order Caryophyllales; family Amaranthaceae; genus Beta; species Beta vulgaris. The sequence continues at coordinate 1,285,244 of NC_079206.1, read as the reverse complement.
GAAAGTCTTTCACTACTCCCACCCTTAATGACCCCATATGCCACCACACCCCCACTTTCAACCTCCCCCCAAACCCCGTTTATCCCCATATCCAAGGAGCTCTATGAGGAACTCTGTACCCCATGGAAGCTATGTGTCATTGTCAAAGTAATAGGCAGATCCTACGCGCGAGAATTCCTTGCCAAGGAACTTGCACGTCTATGGGGATGGCCCCAAACTCCAACCCTTGCAGCCTTGGGAAAAGGATATTACTCCATAAACTGCAATTCTATTAAAGAAAGAGCAAAAGTTCTTGCAGATGGGCCATGGTGTATTCAAAGCCACCATGTTTGGGTCCAAGAATGGGAAGCAGGGTTTAAACCATCAAAAGCAAAATGTGAGAAAGGTGCAGTATGGGTTAAACTTCCAGAGCTTCCGCTAGAACTTTTTCGCCATGACATCCTTGTCCAGGTGGGGAAAACGTTAGGGCAACTAGTCAAGATAGATAACAATACTCTTAAAGGAGAAGGAAAGAGGTATGCAAATATATGCGTGCTTGTCGAAAAAGAGAGTCAACCCATCATGGGTATTTGGTTAGGAAATGTTTTCCAAACCATTGAATATATGGAGGGCCCCTGGTATTGTAATAAATGCGCACATTTTGGCCATGGGAATAGAAATTGTGGCATTAAATTTGAAGGCCCCCAGCAGAGCACCAACGAAGAAGATGATGCCTCAAAGTGGCAAAAACCTGCGGCAAGCAAAAAGGAAAAGTTCGGGCCCCATCAAACAATTAATCCAAACGTTAAAAATCATAGGTGGACCCCAATAAAAAATTCAAAAGGGATTGCCAAAACTTTGGCTCCCCAAACCCCAGCAAACCCGATTTCCCAAGAAAAAAGGAAAACTCCAACTTGTCCCATCATAGCCCAACCTATGCAAACTAAAAACTCTTTTCAACCTTTGCAAATCTCTGAAGATGAGAGGGAAGATCTGGAAAAAGATCTTTTGACCTCTAAAAACCCAAAACATGGCATATCAAATCACCATTCCCCAACTGACCCCCTGCAAATCTCAAACCCAACAAATTATACGTCCCCGAAAACACTTCCATCATCATCATCCAAAAACCATACTCCACTCCACCCAACCGAAAAAACCCTCTGCCATGGAACAACCCCTATCACCAAACCCCTCCACCCCACCGCCTCCCACATCACCGGACTCTCAGAGTTCAACTCCATCCCCTCCCCGACTAATCCTGAAAGATTGGGTCTTCCCATGTATATTCGAGAAACAACCATTGCCAACCAAACCGGAAGTCAACCAAGTCCATGTTTATTATCTATGGAAAGAGGGAGAAAACCTTATAGAAATTCCTTTACAACAAGTCAAAAACTTCATCCTAAACCCGATGATGATTCCACCTTACCTCATGAACTTGCTAATGTACACCGAAGAAGGAGCCATAGCTCCGGCCCACATACCTCAAATTCAAGACATGACTCACCTACCACGAAAAATGTTCTTGTTCATCTATTGGCTTCTGACGAAACCGGTGACCAACGAGGACGAAGAGAGGCTACTGATGCACCGTTTGGGGGCATGGATGGACCCAACTGTGTTTCTCCCATATTTGAGGGAAATTTATCAACTGAAACACAGGAGCATAGAGTGGACTTTCCTAAGCCACTCGAATGCAATGATAGAAATGCGGATCATTCCCATGTTACATCAACTGACCTTTCAAGCCAACTGGGAAGAGGGAAGAGGAAGAAAATCCCCAAACAAGGCAACATTGACAGCCTTTCCTCAAAGACAACTCTGGATAGACCCGGTTACAAGGGCCGAAGTAAATCCGTGGGGCGTGATCAAGTCCCCCCTAGCCAAGGCCTTAATGGCCAAACCAAGCTTACCCTTTAATATGTCGGTCATATATTGGAACGCAAGGGGCATTGCCCGTACATCTTTCAAGCCTAATTTCCGTTTGATCATGCGTGATCATGACCCGGACATAATCATCCTAGCCGAAACTCACGGCAGCAGAAAAACTACTGAAAAAATCATCAATAAACTTCCCTTTGATAGCTGGTTCTTGGTCGATCCAATCGGTTTTGCGGGAGGAATTCTACTGCTTTGGAATTCTGCTCGTGTCACCATTACTATTCTGAGTGCCAACCTTCAAAGTGTCCTTGCTCTGGTCGAGGTAAAAAACCGCTTCTCTCCTTTTATTTTATCCGCAATTTACGCAAGCCCCACGCTTAGTATTCGGAAAACATTATGGAACCATTTATATGATGTTGCTTGTAATATTGATTTACCATGGATTGTTTATGGGGATTTTAATGAAGTCACGGGCCAGCATGAAAAATGGGGGGGGGGGAGACTGGTCTCAAAAAAACGAACTGACCTTTTCAAAAAAATGTTAAATGATTGCAATCTTCTTGATATGGGTTTCTTGGGTGCTAAGTATACTTGGTACAATAAAAGGAAAAACAACCCTATTCACGAAAGACTTGATCGGGGTTGTGCAAACGATTTATGGTTCTCCAAAATGCCAAACTCCACAATAACACATCTGCCAAAAATTACCTCAGACCACTGCCCTTTACTTCTAAACCTTGATCGCCCAGTCGCCCGTCTGGGTCCAAAGCCTTTCAAATTCGAACCTATGTGGATTCTCCACCCAACGTTCTCAAGTGTCGTTGAAAAAGCCTGGGAAGGGGGGTCACTTCTCTCGTCTAAGTTAGATAACACAACAAACGAGCTCATCGAGTGGAACAAGGTAGTCTTTGGGAATGTTTACCATCGAAAAAAAAGGACCTTGAGTAGATTAAGCGGTCTAGAAAAAATTATACAAACTAACCCGGGATCCTTCTATCATCTGGACCTTCAAGAACATTTACAAAATGAGCTTATTGATATCCTAGACCAAGAAGAAATTCTATGGCTAGCAAAAAGCCGTATGGACTGGTATGGCCTAGGCGAACGTAACACTGCCTTTTTTCATAGAAATGTGCAAATCCGTAGGCACAGAAGTAAGATCTTAAGTCTTCAAGACAACGTAGGGAGAGAAATTTCGGACCCTGAGCCTCTTAGAGATCACATTAGAAACTTCTACTATCAACTATTCACCTCCGAAAAAATGCACTGCCCTAACATAACCTTCAGGAGACCCCCCCTTGAGGCTTGTAGATCGTATGGCCACCCTCCCTCTCTAGAAGAAGTCAAAAATGCCCTTTTCTCCATGAAACCCCTCAAAGCACCGGGCCCAGATGGTTTTCACCCCATTTTCTTCCAAAACACCTGGGACACTACCGGTCAGGATCTTCAGATAGCAATGATGGAATGGTTTTCAAAAGCTAAAGTCCCCGCAAATTTGTGTAATGCCCTTATTTGCCTTATTCCTAAAGTTGAGAACCCAACCACAGTAAAACAACTGAGACCTATAAGCCTATGCAATACTATCTACAAGGTAGTGACAAAAATAATTGTTCAAAGAATAAAACCAATACTCCCAAATTGGATCTCTCTTAATGAAAATGGGTTTATTAAAGGGAGGGGCCCGGAGGTTAACCTTGTCATAGCTACCGAAATTCTGCACTCCATGAACCTCAAAAAAGGTAAAAGTGGTTGGTTTGCACTCAAAATAGACCTTGAAAAGGCCTATGATAGGATAGAATGGCATTTCCTTAGACAAAGTCTTAGCTGCCTAGACATGGATGACCACTCAATAGCTTTAATCATGAATTGTGTCTCTCAAGCTTCTTCTACTGTGTTAGTCAATGGTAAAAAGACCGAAACTTTCCTTCACTCCAGGGGCCTAAGGCAAGGGGACCCTCTATCTCCCTATCTGTTCAACATCTGCCTCGAACACTTAACACAAAAAATAAACATTCAGACACACAATAAAAATTGGACACATTTCTGGGTAGGTAGGAAGAAAGTTCCTATTTCTCACTTGCTGTTTGCAGATGACCTTCTCCTATTTGGAAAGGTTGATGAAAACACAGCGTTCTCTGTAAGAGAAACCCTTGCAGCCTTCTGTGCAGAGTCAGGACAAAAAATAAATGAACACAAAAGCCGCTTGTTTTTTTCGCCTAACACCAACAACGACCATAGACAACTTTTTCAGGAGACCATAGGAGTTCCGGAGTCGCCGGACCTAGGGACGTACCTTGGAGTTCCCTATCCCATAAAAGACCTAAAAGGCGAGAGGTTCAATTTATTGTTGACAAGGTTAGGAAAAAACTTGCTTCATGGAAAACAAACTACCTCTCCCGGGCGGGTAAAATAGTTCTAATCAACTCTACACTTAACTCCATCCCCGCCTACTATCTCCAGAACCAAACCTCCCTGTCACTACTACTGACGAGTTGGATAGGATTTGCAATGATTTCCTATGGGGTGAAAAAGAAGCAAAGAAAAAAATTCACCTCGTAGGGAAACATCCACCTTTTTACCCAAGGATCTAGGAGGTCTGGGTATTCGCGCTCATAAGGACCTTAGCATCATTTACATGGCCCGTCTCGGGTGGAAAATGAGCCAGGGACCACCAAATCTTGCACAAGACTGTATTAGGTCTAAATATATTCAAAAGACAAAGTCACAACGTTCAATAATGGTTCAAAAACATGGAAAAACATAGGTTAGGTTGGGACCTTTTACAACAAAATAAGGTTTGGCAAATAGGAGACGGGAAAGACATCTCATTCTGGGAAGACAACTGGTTAGGCATAGGTTCCATAAGATCCCTGCTTTGCGGGCCTTTAAAACACAATGAAATTTCAATGAAACTCAGGGACCTCAGACAAGCAAACCAGTGGCAATTACACCTTCTCTCAATGCCTATCCCGGATTTCATATTATCTCGAATTTTGGAGACAAAAATCCCGGTTGCTCACGAACAAGTCAGCGACAGACCCTTTTCATCATTTGTGGTGGACGACAAATTCTCTCTAACCATGGCCTACCAAGCCATCACAAAAAATAGAAAAAACAAGATCAACTTGGATTGGCTATGGAAAGGTAATATGCCCCCAAAATTAAAAATCTTTCTCTGGTTAGCTTGGTGGGACCGTCTCCCCACCAACAAGCTTCTTCACCACCGTAATATCATCCCATCTGCCCTCTGTCCGAGTTGTCTCACCAGTGAGGAGTCTACTAACCATGTACTTATAGAATGTGATATCGCCCGAGAGGTATGGGAGAGGTTGGATCACACAATTCCAAATCAAACCAACATTGAAGATTGGCTTAGAAATTACCTACAGGACCCTACATTGTTTGGTGACATTCCCAGGAATTACTTGTTCCCCTTTATCTGCTGGGAATTATGGATCCAGCGGAACCAACTCGTTTTCGAAAACAAACCACTGCCACCACCAAATATTACTATCGATATAGCCCGTCAAAAGGCTAAGGCACACTACAAAGCCATCCCTAACCTCCTCGTCTCTCCAAAACCGACACTAAACTACCCAAAGATAGCCCCAAACCCGTGGATAACCATAAACGTTGATGCATCCTTCGTGAATATTTTTTCTGCTTCGTGTGTGGCTGGGGTTATGTTTGACTGTACAGGTACATGGATTCTCGGGTTTCAAAGAAAGGTATATGCAAACAGCGCACTACACGCGGAGATTCTAGGCATCTTCTGGGCCCTAACCACGGCGCACTCAAAGGGGATGACGCATGTAGAGATTGCTACGGACTGCAAAATAGCGGCGCAACAAATTAACAATCCCAATACTTGCACAACACAAAATGACCAATCTATTATGCTATGCAGGGACCAAAGCCAGTATTTCCAAGGGATGAATGTCCAATCGTGCCCAAGAACGCTCAACTCAGTAGCGGATACAATGGCTAAGGAAGGAAGAAGAAGTGTCTTAGATATGAGTGTAACTAGGCTTACCCCCACCCCCCTAGTTATCTTTTGAACTTGTGGGACGATTATGTACTAAGGCGTTTAGCCAGAGACCTTTAAATTTAATTTAAATCCGTATTTCACCAAAAAAAAAAAAAAAAATCATAACATATATTTTTCCAAATTGGTATTAAGTCAGAAACTTGATATGTTGTTCAATTTATTTCTTGCTTTACGGCATGTTCTCTTCGGCATAAAATAGCTGAACTGAACTGAGCTGAGCTGAACTAAACTGAACTAAACTAAACTTAACTGAATTGAATTGAATTGAATTAAACTTAATTGAATTAAATTGAATTAATAAATATATAAATAATATTTAAATAATAATAATATGAATATTAAATAATAATTATATACTTGTTTTAACATTTATACATTTATGACAGTAAGTGTTTATCATACAACTAATTTACATATGTATCCAGGTGGTATATACATGTTTATATTTCGGTAAAAATCTGCACACATTATTAAATGTTCATCAATTCATTTTAACATTTGTTTATCTTTATGATGTATTTTCATCTCGCTTTCTCTATCGAATCTTTAGCTAAACAACGCGATGTAATTAATACAATATGTTTTGTAAGAAAGGGGAAGAAATTACCGGAAGTCTTCTGATCAGTTACAAAGCTTACACCATTGAGCCTTTCCATTGACCCTTTATATCATTTGAAACCATAAAGTCAAGAAAAGCAATTTATTAAACAAGCTTTTGGGGAGTTCCATGACGATAATGTAAAAGTGCTTTGCCATAATTTGGTATCATGCATACCTATTGTTTAGATCATTAATCCATTTCAAATTTTGTTTATCCAGTATTAATTCTTTATCCATGTTTCAATAATAATGTTATCTGTCATGAAAAAGAAAATATTTGGAAGTAATTCTTTATAAAATCAATAAATCTACAGTGGTCATAATAATGATGACCGTGGATAATTTAGTGGTTCATGATAATTTGAGATTAAAAAATGCGAGCTGTGAATCATTTTAAATTGTCAAGTAATTTCCAAGGTCATATTCTTTATAGATTTTTTTTTGAAAAATAAAAAGAGAAAATTCGGAAATCCTTCTATAAAACAATTTTATATTCCTTAGAGATATACTCCCTCTGTTTTTTTTTTATCATTCCTACTTTGACTTTGCACGTTTGCCAATGCACGTCTTAAAACTTAAATATCTTTCATTATATATTAGTAAAAATTATAACGATTGAATTTTAATAAAGTACTAATTGAGACGAATCAAACAAGACCCCACATGACTATATTTTTTCTTATAAATTAAGAACATTTGAGAAGATTCTCTCTATGCATGAATAGTGTCAAGATTCTAAGTGAGAAAGATAAAAAAAAAACAGAGGGAGTACCTAATAGCTATATATCAAGTATTATTTTATGTGCTTATAGTAAATTGAAAAATAAAAATTAGCAAGATCACCTGGAGATGGCATCATTGGTGCTGGGCCAGGGCTTGGAGTACTTTCACCTTCAATATTTGATTCAATAAAAAAAAGATCAATTACTAATCAAGTATTTAGCTTAATGATCAATAAACAGAATAAAAAGAAGTATCCAAGGAAATAGAGCAGCAGCATTCGTCATTAAGAGAAATTGGGCTTAGTAGCTTCCGAAACCAAATGCAAAGATCAAATATCATAAATATAATTCAAAATGTCTTTAATAAATTTGTAAAACAGGGAATATACCGCTTAAAAGTGGCAACGATTGAGTAGGGGGAGTGCTTGTACCTCCACCTTCAATTGTAATTTGAAACACAAGATCATTACTATCATTGGCAAAACTTGAAAAAGAATGAATTTATATAACTAAACACAAGATCATTACTATCACTCTCTAGTTCTTTTGTATTATTACTTCAATTTTGTTAATAGATACTCCATCCGTTTCTTTTTAATTGTTACTGTGAAGTGTGATTTGTGCGAGAGTTGTTCTCGGCACGAGTGGTGCGCCCGCACCAAATAAAGGTGCGCCCGCACCAAGTAATGGTGCGCCCGCACAGTCGCGACGACAGATTTCAAGAAGTGAGGCAGAAACTTTGGTGCTCCCGCACTCAAGGCATGTGCGCCCGCACATCAGGCTGGTGCTCCCGCACCTATCGGGGAGGCGAAATTTTTTTCGGGTTTCTTTTTATCTTACGACTTAGGGCTTGTATCTTAGACTTCATATAAATATGTTTTGTCATATTTAGGGCTTTTAACCACAAAATACTAGAGAGAGAGATTAGAGAAAACACAATAGAGAAGATTAGAGAGAGTCTTTGAGATTCAATTCGAAATCCATTCAATTGAATCTTGCCTATTGTATTTGTAATCATCTCGTTCATAGTGAAACAATCTTTTTCCCTGCCTTGAGGACGTAGCTATCACATTGATAGTGAACCTCGTTAAATCTTGTGTGTTCATTTATTCGCTTTCTTGTTTTCTTGTGTGTGTGCTTGGTTGTTGTGAATTCTTGTTGGTTTAATTAAACGCTTCCGCATAACAAGTGGTATCAGAGCTACAGGTTAACACCGGGGTTAATCGCTTTTGGGACATGGCAACAACAACCTTAAAGATCGACAAGTTTACGGGAAGGAATAGTTTTGGGCTATGGCAGATAAAGATGAGAGCTTTATTGAAACAACAAGGTATCTGGAAACCATTGATTAAGGGTTTACAACGACATCAAAAGAGGGAAATCTGACTGGTCTAACTGAGCCGAGTTGGAATCTATGGAGGAAAGAGCACACTCCACTATCTTGCTATGCTTGGCGGACGATGTCATCACAGAGGTTGCAGATGAAATCACGGCTGCAGGTTTGTGGTTGAAACTGGAGAGCTTGTACATGACAAAGTCGCTCACAAACAAATTGCTATTGAAGCAAAGGTTGTTTGGCCTACGCATGAGAGAAGGTATGTCCCTAAAAGATCATCTCGATCGTTTGAATTCTATTTTACTGGACTTGCGTAATTTAGATGTTAAGATTGAGGATGAGGATGCTGCGTTGATATTGTTGGTTTCATTGTCAAGTAGCTATGAACATTTTGTAGAGTCTTTTGTGGTTGGAAAAGACACTGTGTCCCTAGAGGAGGTAAAGTCGGCACTTTACACTAGGGAATTGCGTCATAAAGCAACTGGTGATATGGTAGAGGATCGTGATTATTCTGCAGGTTTGGTAGCAAATGCTGAGAAAAATAAGGGAGATTCGAGTAGGGATAGGAGAAAACCTAGGTCGAAGGGCCCTAAAAGTAGTGATCTTTGCCATTATTGTAAAGAACCGGGTCATTGGAAGAGTGAATGTCCTAAGAAGGATGGTTCGGCTTCTTTTGCAAAACAAAATAAGGTTGACTACGATTCTGAGGAGGATTTAGCTCTAATTGTCCATGAGGAGAAACACTTAGAAGATAAGTGGGTTCTAGATAGTGGATGTTCTTCACATATGTGTTCTGACAAGGAGATGTTTTCGACCTATAGCTTATGCAAGAGTAGTGTTACTTTGGGTGACAATACGGTGTGTGAGGTGGTTGGAGTAGGCTCTGTGAGGTTTAGAATGCATGATGGGAGAGTTAAGGATCTTAGAGGCGTGAGGCATGTTCCACAACTTAAGAGAAACCTTATATCTCTTGGGATGTTAGACCGTAAGGGTTTTCGATTCCAAGGAGGGGATGGAGTTTTGCGTGTGGTGAAGGGTTCTTGTGAGTTACTTCGTGGCGTGAAGTCAGGTGTGGGTAACTTGTATGATTTGCAGGGTACGGCACTGGCTAGAGATGATTCTGAGTTGAAGCTGCATTCTGGGTTGAAAAATGATGGTCTTGAGTGTGAGGTGGAGCTTATGGGGGCTTCTACACAGGTTGAGAGGTCAGAGTCAACGAGAATGAGTTCAACAACCGGGTTTGAGAGTACTACTTGGGCTGAGGATGAGAGTGTCAACAGTGAGGTAGAGTTTGTGGGAACTTCTGCACAACTGGTTGAAACTGAGGGTCATCAAGAAGAACAACCAAGGGTCTCTTAGCAGCAGATTGGTATGATAAGGTTCGGTTCTATCGATACTTGTGTGCCACTTATAGCTATGGGATCTCGAGCGACATGTCTTTGCCAGGGAGTGTTGGGTTGAGAGGTGATTCTGGGAGAAGTCACCAAGAGGTAGCTAGATTGGAACTCCAGGAGGAGTTCCTGCGTTCCAGTGAGAAAGGGGTGGAGTGCTCCGGCGCGAGCATAGAAGAACTTCGACGGAAGTTCCCCTGCGCCAAGGGTGATTTGTTTTGGGTACTTAGACGTAAGTGCAAATGGCTCTAGTTGGAGCATTTGGCAGGGTACTGGCTCGTCTTGATTAAGGTGGAGCTAGTGTGTTTGTGATTCAATGAAGGCGATTTGATTTCCGACGGGTAATAAATTGGGTTTCAGGTGAATGCGCAACATGGGTCTCATAGGTTGTGAGACAGGGTCGTTCATGATGAGTGGTCAGCGATCTTGGCGAGATTGGGTGAGACTCATATGAGGGCAAGCCTGGCATCGGGTGAAAGATGCATGAGCAGGAAGGGAAAGGAGTATCTCACGTACTGTTGCAGAGATACATGCTGTGTTGATGGTTTCAAGGTGGAGTTGTGTGGTAGATGCAAGTCAAGGTGGAGATTTGTTAAGTGTGACTTGCGCGAGAGTTGTTCTCGGCACGAGTGGTGCGCCCGCACCAAATAAAGGTGCGCCCGCACCAGGTCAGGTGCGCCCGCACCAAGTAATGGTGCGCCCGCACAGTCGCGACGACAGATTTCAAGAAGTGAGGCAGAAACTTTGGTGCTCCCGCACTCAAGGCATGTGCGGCCGCACATCAGGCTGGTGCTCCCGCACCAGATGATGGTGCTCCCGCACCTATCGGGGAGGCGAAATTTTTTCCGGGTTTCTTTTTATCTTATGACTTAGGGCTTGTATCTTAGACTTCATATAAATATGTTTTGTCATATTTAGGGCTTTTAACCACAAAATACTAGAGAGAGAGATTAGAGAAAACACAATAGAGAAGATTAGAGAAAGTCTTTGAGATTCAATTCGAAATCCATTCAATTGAATCTTGCCTATTGTATTTGTAATCGTCTCGTTCATAGTGAAACAATCTTTTTCCCTGCCTTGAGGACGTAGCTATCACATTGATAGTGAACCTCGTTAAATCTTGTGTGTTCATTTATTCGCTTTCTTGTTTTCTTGTGTGTGTGCTTGGTTGTTGTGAATTCTTGTTGGTTTAATTAAACGCTTCCGCATAACAGTTACACTTTGACATTTTACACTATTCACAAATTACACTTTAACTATTATTTGTGTTTTATATGTGAATTAAAACATAGTCAATTGGGGTCTTGTTATATTCGTCTAAATATATATTTTGTTAATATGTAATTTATATAAAATATTATATTTTGAAAATATACTTTGAGTTGAACTTAATAAAAAATATAATAATGACATTGAAGTTCACATATTAGTAACTAAAAAAAGGTCAAAATGTGATATCTACATAGTAAGAAAAGTCAATAGGATGTATCTATTAAGATATGGAGAAAGTATATAGTTAGAAGTTAATATGACATTAAGTTGAATGACATAGTCTAATATTTTTTTCCGTTCTTTTTCTATGGCCATACTTGGATTTTTAATTTGCACTATTCACCCAATGCCTTTTCACTATCTATTGTGATTTTTATGTGACTAAGGAAAAATTCAGTCATGTGAATCTTGTTAGATTCATCTCGATGTATATTTTTATATTATCACATTTTTGTAATTTTTACTAAAAAAATAATGAAAGATATCAATAGTTAAATTTTTGCATTGACAAGCGTATTAAAAAATTCAAATCTTGTAATAGAAAAAGAACGTAGGAAGTAGTAGCTAGCATAGAACCAAAATCTACCCTACTATTTGTGCATCACTTGTCTAAATTTTTTAATTAATTTACTAATTTTTATCCTGAACTTAGCTTGGCATATGTTTTAGGATATTAAGAAGTCATTTTTTATGGTTGAATTGAACATGAATATGTTGATTTAAATCTCCTTACTTGTTTAAAATTTAAAAATTAAGAATCTTATTGAAAAATACCCATTAAAAAGGATAGTAACAACTTTTGATATAAAAGATCTATTCTTTTAATATATGATTTAAGCAGAAGAGTTTTTGAGACTTTTTTCTTATAAATATATTACGATCAATCAATAAGAAAATATGACACTTAAATGGTATACAAACTAAAAGACAGAAGATTTGAACTCGTTTAGTTTTGAGTAAAGATTAGGATTTAGGAACTTAGAATATTACATCTTCATTTGAAATAGTCAACTCAAGACGAAGGAGGAGAGAATTTAAGTCATTCAAAAATTATGAAAAAAAACGGTTTAATTTTAATTTAATATAAAAGTAGACCTAGTAATTAAATGGATAAATTAAAAATCTATTTAGTTTCTCTCCAACCCTAAACCTAGTTTCTCTCTCTACCTGCCTCCCTTTTTCCCCTTTTCCTTCATCAGTTAAAGGGTACCATGGATGATCTCATCCATGGTAAGCCCCTTTTCCTTTCTTGTTTTCACTTTCTAGTTTGTCCTTTTGTTTTGTTGAATAAGTTAGTCTCTCTTTATAAGAGTTTCATGTGCCATGATCATATGGGAAGACTAGTCTTCTCTGTTGTGGAGGTCTCCTTCTTCCTTATGGGAGTTGTGAGTCTAGTTTTTTCATTTGTAGGTATGAGAAATTGTTCTCATTGGTTGAAGTTCAAAACTATCAACATGAAGGTAGGAAGCTCGGATGCGGTCAATATGGATAGATCAAGAGTGTTCTTCTCCAAACTATATCAAAATGATAGACGGTTCCATTAATAGTTGCTTGGGACAACAAATACAAGGGACTTGCGCCACAATATTCGATCTGGTTCATTGTAGTTTCATCGAAGACGAAATTGATCTGATCTTATTTAATTGTATCCTGTTTTTCTTCATTTCTTATTGTAGATGCCGTTTGACCTTCAATTAATGAAATTTCTCTTTTAAAAAAAAACAAAAAAAAACTAAATGGATAAACTAGTCACTGAAAGAAATTAACCTAGTCATTATGAGCTGATTCTCTTTTTAATATTGGGCTTACCATTGCCTACTTTAATTTAAAAGTAGGCGATCTCTTATAAGACAAACTCTAAATCATTCTTCATCAACGATAAAATAGAAAATACGTATAGTAAATTACCTACGCAGAAGTTGTTAAGAGAATCAACAGAATCAGCAATAATGTCACATGCAGACAAGACGAGAGTAATATTTTGTGCTTCGAGGGGATTTTGCTGTACGAAAGTGTTGATGGTGCAAAAACATTGCTTCTCAGTTATGGCTGTTTGTTGCATGAGAGGGCAACACAGAAATTCAGTGACATTAAACGTTGGGCTTGATGGATTTAGCCGTGGCTCTATTTCGCTGCGATTTCTGTTATTTCCGATGCAATCTCCGATTATGTCCCAGCATGACTCAACTTCCGGTTGCACTGATAATATATCGGTGGAATGAGAACACGTTACTATTTACAAATTACAATATCATGCTCATAATTAACTAACCAAAATAACTTTTTTGTGAAAAGGTACAAATCTTTCTTTCGATCTGTTTTCTAAAGTTACTAGGATTAATTACTTGATGCAATATTGGCTAATTCAGAAATCAGAATGTATGAATTGAAAAAGTTGCCGCGATTCATGATAAACTAAGTCTTACAATTAAAATTTACTAATTTGTGATTAGTTTACTTATCCTTTAAAAAGTCATCTGTCATGCAATTGCTTGATAAGATCAATAGAACCATCATTGGTTGAGTGGAGGAATTACCTTGTGGTGATGCAGAAGGAGATTCAGTGGGGCTCGGAATAGTACCTTCTAAACAAGCAATGCGTAATTAGCAGTAACAACGATTTGGATACATAATAAACTAAAGAACTTTTTGTTTGGAAAATCTATAGAACCATCATTAATTGAGTGGAGGAATTACCTTGTGGTGATGCAGAAGGAGATTCAGTGGGGCTCGGAATAGTACCTTCTAAACAAGCAATATATAATGCGTAATTAGCAGTAACAACGATTTGGAGTACTCCCTCCGTTTCAAAAATATAAGGCATTCACGCTTTACGATAATTACTTTGACCACAAATATCTCCCATAATATGATAAATAAAAATTATACCATTTGATTCGTATTGAAAAATACTATAATAATAACATTATTTTTTAAAATTTTCTATCAACATATATTGAGAGCAATTAACAGTCAAAATTCGACCTCGAACATCGTGCGTGCCTTATATTTTGAAACGGAGGGAGTATATAATAAATTAAAGAACTTTTTGATTGGAAAGACCTATAATTTTTTTTGTTGAAATAGACCTAGTATAATACTTTCCTTTGTTACTTAAAACTACTTCAACGTTTTTTGGCCAAAATGTTCATTTTCTGATATTGATCTTTCTCCTCTCTCCTTTCTCGAAAAATGGAACCAACCTCTTTTTTTACCCTAGTCCCTTAAAATGGAAAGCAAGAAGAAAGGGTTTGGTAGGGTGATCAAGGGATTAGGATAGAAAATGAAAAAGAGTTTTGTCCAATTTAATGAGAAAAGGGAGGGGAAGAAATTAAAAGTCAATGTCATAAAATTAACTTTTTAGTCGAAAAACGTTGACGTGGTCTTAAGTAACAAAGGAAAGTATTATAAGTACATGTCTTTTTCAACAAAAAAAAACTTTGATTAAGTTTTTCCTAACAAAATGACTATTTTAATAGGTCTTTTCAAAAAAATCTATACTAATATATTAAAAGGCGTGCGCAAATCAGGAACGGTGCCACGTGGCGCTCTCCCTAGGGAGTTTTAGTTCATGTAATCCATGTGCAATAAAAAAAATTAGAAATTGCATGGTATAGGTTTTGATCCCGTGACCTCAAGCTCATGTACTAAAGTTTTAACCACTAGACCAAGTTGTAATTAATGATATCATACTAAAGTACAATATTAATAAATGAAATTTTTCTTACCCGGGGCATAGCCCGGGCCTAATAACTAGTTCTAAATTATTAAAAAGTGCTTGCTCTATTTTCTACCCGATATGCACCATAGAAGTAACACTAACTAGCTTTCGTATATCTTCAAAGGAACTTTTGTAAAATGGATGTACATAAGAATATTGAATTTGGAAAAGTTGGAAAATTGTGACAAGTAATTTAGGAATGAAGTATATGTTTATTTTGGGACCGAAACATTAAATCCCTTTCTCGTGTGATAAAAAAAACAAGCAACGCGTGCGGTTGATAAGCGTATATAGTATTTTTGTAATCCGATAAGGAGGAGGAGAATTTTAGCCCACTTACAAGTCTGAGGAGGTTCTATCTTAAAATCAATTGGTAATAAGAGTAACTCCTAATCTTATAAAGTGATTTTAGTCCCTCCTCTTTCTCCAATGTAGGACACTCACATGCGGCGATCAATGAGATTCAACAAGTATATACCATTCAAAGGACATGAAAGAAAACGAAAAGTATAGGACATTAGATTTAGTATATACCAGGGCATATTGCGTGGAAAGAAGTAGTGAGGCCACAAAGAGAAAGAAGCCGAGATACAAAACCGTCGAGAGTGGCATTCTGAAGAAGAACAGGCTTGAAGCTGCAAAAACACTCTCTCTCGTTGTTTATTTCTTGCAATAGGGACTCACAGCACTGCTGCTGAAATTCTTCCGGTGACGCCGAATTTTCGACGCAAGTAATGATCTTTTGCCAGCAGTCCTCTTGGGCTGATGAGGGCTTTAATTGTATTGTCATGAACAATACAATTCCTACCATCATTAGTCCCTTCATCTCTCTTTCAAATTTTCTTGTTTTTAATCCCTGTGATTTCTCTGTGATGAATGGATATTCAATATTTATGACTAATTGTCGAGTATCCGTGTATCTTATCAGACATTTATATAGGGCGAGCAAGACAATAAAATCAACAATTAAGCATATAATACAAATCATATCTCTATAAAAATTTAAACTCTGAAATAATATAAGCAACTTGTATTGTTGATGAAGGATTCTTTTGTCTCGTATAGTACGTTACTAACTATATTTGGAATATTTCAACAGTTAGCAATGGGTGAGAAAATGAACTAGGGAGAAGGGAGAATTATAAAAGAAGTCACAAGCATATCAGTGTCACGTGAGGATAGTATCGGGTCCAAGATTTTCAAATAGGGTATGCACTAGTCACTAGATATGAATAATAATCTAAATTCCACTCAACAGGTGTGATCTGCATATTTCCTCCAATCTTGATATGAGAACTTTTGAGTACTTCAGTATCCATCCTTTGATCCTTATTAGCCGATATTACTATATTTAAAAACATAAATACAATTTGCGATCTTGTGGTTGGAAAAAGAAAATCGATTCCTAAAAAACCTGCACAACAATCAAATTCCGCCTACGCGTAGCGTGCATATAAAGCTAGTACTATTAATGATAACTCATTTAATTTCGCTTATAATTAAAACTAATAAAGTTTGATTTAGAATTTTGAAACAAATTAATTGTATCAATACTATTTTCCCATAGATTATAAAACCACCTTCACGTATAAGTAATATTTTTTTGCTTCTACATTTATACATTCCTTGTAAAATTAATGGCCTAAACTTAGTCTACAAAAAGGAACAGTTCATAAATTCTTGGATGTAATTGTATGGTACACCAAACTTATGGTGTAACAACCCAGGAAATCCAATCTCCCATCCTCTCACTACAATTCTCTTTTTCTCCTCCATACCATGATGCGTCTCCTACCACTGCAAACCACCTGAATCGCCAGCAACTGCTGCCACCGCCGCTCAAAAGTCCTGATGAAGAGATCGAGAGGCTCCAACAGTCGTTCTTTGTTCATCTCCCAAATCATACAGTTGTCTGCAAAAATTCAAAAAGACAAAACCCCTCATTTCACGATAACCATATAAAATCAAATCAACTATTTAACAAAAAATCATCTACGAAATCAAGATAATAGTACTAAGAAAAACCTAAAGGAAGAATCACCAGTGAAAATTAAAATTAGGGAAAAATTGATGAAATTATTCTCCTAATACAGTAGTGGTAGGTGGTGGTAGGTGGTGGTAGGTGGTAGGTGGTAGAATGGTGGCGTTGCGGTCGTGGAGGTTGTGGTAGGAGGAGGTAGAGTGGCGGTAGGTGGTAGGAATTGAGGGCGGGGAAGGAAAGAGGAAGAATAAAATAATGACCTTTTTTTAGTCAGAATTAAAATAATGACATGAACAATACATATCTATTTGAAACTCTCTGTCTTTGCGGGTCCCTCCAGCGATAAAATTTAGGGGAAATTTAGGCTAGACAAGATTGCCTAACTAGGTCAAGGGTTCTTCAATGTGAGATGCGATTATGTAGATTATTGGGATAAAATCTTGAGTGGAGGTTATCAATTTTTCGATGGAAAACCTGTTATTATTCAGGCTTGGAGATAAGATATGAACTTATCCATGAAATATATCCTGAATATCCCTATTTGGATAGAGCTCAATGATCGAAAAATTGTAATACTAGGGTGAGAAGAGTTTGTTTAAGATTGTGAATAAAGATGGGAAGTTCATCAAGGGGGATCAAGCTACCATGAACAGAGATTGATTATACATTGCTAGGATTCGGTATATTGTCCCATGTCCCCACGAAGCATCCCACGTAATCCGGTGCACACGGACTCCGAGAACGTCCAAAGTGTGACTTATAACCTTCAATTCGACGGTTTTAAGGCTCCTCCGAGACCTATTATATTTTGCGCCGAAAACTTTCCTTAGTGGTGCGGCACAACTGATAATTAATCTCGGGTGGTTCACACCCTGTGCATTGCTTCAGATTTCCCCTAAATCACCCATTTATGATTTTGTGATGCAACCACGGAATGGCCCCGAACGGTCATAGAACCTGTTCTCAAGCCCGTTCAAATCCCTGGGATTCCTAAATATATCGTTCCATGACCCCACGAGGCATCCCAGAGAATTCGGTGCACGGACCTTAGGGATGTCCAAAAGCGTGACTTAAAGCCTTCAATTTCGACCATTTAAGGGCTCATCCGGACCCTGTCATATTTTTCACTGAAAACCTTCCTATGGAGTGCGGCACAACTTATAATGTATCCTGGGTGCTTCGCACCCTCTGCATTGCCTCAACATGCCCATAAACCATCCATCTATGATTTTGTGGTTTAACCACAAAATGACCCCGAAACAGTCGTAAACGATGTTCTTAAGCCCATTCAAAGCCGAGTCCTAAATATATCTTCCCATGTCCTCATCTACAATCCCATGAAATTCGCTGCACGGACCCCGGGATGTCCAAAAGCGTGACTTAGCCTTCAAAATCGACCTGTTATAGGGCTTCTCCGGGCCCTGTTATAATTTTCACCGAAAACCTTCCAATGTGGTGCGACACAACTTATTATGCATCCCGGATGTTTCCCACCCTCTATATTGCCTCAACATGCCCATAAACCACCCATTAATGAGTTTGTGGCTCAACCACTAAATGGCCCCAAACGGTCGTAAACGATGTTATTATGCCTGTTCAAATCCCTAGGAGTCCTAAATATATTGTCCCATTTCCCCATGAGGAATCCCACGGAATTTGGTAAACGGACCCTAGGGACGTCCAAAAGTGTGACTTAAAGCCTTAAATTTCGGCCGTTTAAGGGCTCCTCCAGACCCTGTCATATTTTTCACCAAAAACCTTCTTATGGGGTGTGACATAACTTATAATGCATCCAGTGTGCTTTACACCTTCTGCATTACCCCATAATGCCACCAAACCACCCATTTAGGATTTTCTGGTTCAACCACGGAATGGCCAGAAACGGTCGTAAACGTTATTCTTAATCCCATTCAAAGTCCTGGTAGTCCTAAATATATCGTCCCATGTCCCCACGAGGCTTCCCACAGAATTCGGTGCACGGACCGCGGGGATGTCCTAAAGCGTGACTTATAGCCTTCAATTTCGACTGTTTTAGGGCTACTCCGGGCCCGATCATTTTTTTGCCGAAAACCTTCCTATGGGGTGCCACAGAAGTTATAATGCATCCCGGGTGCTTCGTACCCTCTGCATTGCCTCAAAATGTCCCAAATCGACTCATTTATGATTTTGTGGTGCAACCACAGAATGCCCATGTAACGACCGTAAAAGCTAGTCTTATGCCCGATCAAACCCTGGGAGCAACTAATATATATCGTCACATGTCCCCACGAGGTATCCCAGAAATTTTATGCATAGGTCTCGGGTATGCCTAAAAGCATGACTTATAGCCTTCAATTTCGACCACTTAAGCGCTTCTCCGGGCCAGGTCATATTTTTGCCGAAAAACATTATATGGGGTGTGGCACGTCTTATATGCATCCAGGGTGCTTCGCACCCTCTGCATTGCCTTAGAGTGCTTATAAACCACCCATTTACGATTTTGCGGTTCAACCACAGAATGACCCCAAAACGGTCGTAAAAGTTAATCTTATTCCCGTTTAAAGCCCTGGAAGTCCTAAAAATATTGTCTGAGGTCTCCACAAGGCATCCCACGGAATTAGGTGCACGAACCCCGGGGACGTCCAAAAGCGTGACTTATAACCTTCAATTTTGACCGTTTAAGGGGTTGTCCGGGCCCTGTCATATTTTTTGCTGGAAACCTTCGTATGCGGTGTGGCATGTCTTATAATACATTGAGGGTGCTTCACACCATCTGCAATACCCCAAAATGCCACCAAACTACCCATTTATGATTTTGTGGTTCAACCATAGAATGTCCCTGAAATGGTCGTAAACGTTGTTCTTAAGCCTATTCAAAGCCCTAGGAGTCCTAAATATATTTTCCCATGTCCCCACGAGGCATCCCACGACATTCGGTGCACGGACCTCGGGAATATACTAAATAGTGACTTATAACCTTCAATTTCGACCGTTTTAGGCCTTCTCCGGGCTCGGTCATTCTTTTTTGCCGAAAACCTTCATATGAGGTGCGACACAACTTTAGGATCCCTCCTCTAAAGAGGAATACGTAAACTATCATTATGGAGAATAGAAACAAGATTTAGACCAATAACTAGTTCTTGTCCCGGACGATACGTCCCGGATTATTTACCAACGTATATTTGAAGTATTCAAAAATAGAAATAGTATCTTGTATTTAAATGATTTTTTCCCTCACAAAGACCAACATGAGTATTTTAGTGTAGTTGGTTAGTGCATTAGCATACCAAATGAGAGGTAATTGGGTTCGAGTCTTGAAACAAACATTTTTATTATTACTTAATTTATCATTTAATTTGTGGAGGGAGGAGAGTACATGTGGCAACACGACATTTGTTTGTCTTGGATTATATATATATATATATATATGAGATGGTACAATATAATTTGTTCTCTAATCCACTCCTTGGTTTGCTTTATGATCGACATAATTCTATATGGTTGAACCAAAAGAATGTCAATTACATACTAAATCTGTTTTCTTTTTATGCAACATTTAATTGTTAACGTATGATTATTAATAATATATATGTATTTTCTGTTTATCAAAATTCAACAATACATATTCAGCAGTGAACTAGGCAACTAGCTATACATTTAGAAGGATTCCAATTTCTCGGTAGATGACTGAGAAGATAAGTATCTAACTATATAGGAATGTATCATAACATTATATTGGTCCACTAGACATGTTGATCAATAACAATATAATTATACTAGTCAAGAAGAATTGTTTACTTCCTAATGAGTTGACATTAGAGAGATTTATTTCGTTCAACCCGTTCTTAGACTCGTATAATCCTGAACGATTCTTTATATAAAAAAACTCTTATGCACTCGGTGCACGCACATTAATTAGTGTACACCCGATAGATATGTAGGTTGTAATGATTACAACTTCTACTATTGTGTCTTTTTATTTTTTTTCAGATTTCTTGCCTTTTCAGTTTCTCTCTTATAAATCCTTCATTTTCTCCCTTTTCAAGTTCTTACTCTATTTTTCAGTTTTTGTGATATAATTGATTGTACAATTGAAGATATTATAGAAGATTAGGATTTATTATCAGTTTCAATAGTGTGTTTTTGTGTGGTATAATGTGTTTATCTGTGTTATAGTATGTTTATTCGTGATAATGCTTCTCCGTGCTATAGTGTACTTCTTTATGATATAGTGTGTTTCTGTGTAATATAATTGATTGTACAATTGAACCTATTGTATAAGATTAGGACAATATTCTTAGTTTCGACATAGTGTGTTTGTATGTGGTATAGTGTGTTTCTATGTGCTATAATGTTTTTTTTTTGCAAGAACTATAAAGTTTCTTTGTGTTATAGTGTATTTGTTTGTAATATATACTGTATTTCTCTCTTATATAGTGTATGTGATTGTGATATAGTAGGTTTCTGTGTATTATAGTAGTGTGTGTCCCAATACATGTGCGTGAGCCTGATGCACACTAATTTTATTATGAAGGAGGCCTACACAAGTTGAATTGTTCTTTGTATTAGGAAATCCTAAAAGTAGTAGAATGACCATTTCCATCACTCAACTCTACTTTTAGGCTTTAGTGATTGGTGATGCAATATTCTTTGGTACAAAATGTTTTAGCCAATGACTAGTCGGATAAGTAAATGTGCATATATAGTGTCAAATAAGTGGATGCCTTCTAACTTAATTGGTAAAGTCTTATAGGGTTGATACTCATAATATGGGATCGAATCTCGTCTACAAAACTGCGTTTAGTCGATCCCTCATTTACACAACAAATGTCAAATGAGGAAATTCTAATAATGAGAAGGATTTTTTTTTTTTTTTTTTTACATATTTTCTTAGCTAAATGTGCATGATTTTTATCATGTGCCTATTTTCTTCTTTCTACATGTGCATCTTTTATTGTCAAGAAGATGAATTTGTAGTTAATCGAAATATGCATATTCAATTCAAACAATATAATATGCACATTTAGTTCAAAATAGATACATATATGTCCTTATTTAAAGAAATTTTATATTTTATCTCACCCATATATATATATACTACCTCTGTTTTTTTTTTAGTTGCAACGATTTGACATAAAGTAGAGAGGGAAAAAGTCTAATCGTTGCAACTAAAAAAAAAACAGAGGTAGTATATGCATACAAATACTCTCACCATTCTCAATTAATTATTCAGTTATATTCAGATATACATATTAAGGAAAATAATAGGGTAGTGTAGGTTATTTGGGTTGACATAATTCAAGAAGAATCAAAATTTAATTGGTTAAAAAAGATTTTTAGGCTACCTTCTCTCTATTTATTCCACAAATTTATTATTTATTCCACAGATATATCTAGGCAAGGCTGGAGCGAGGTCTATGCCGGGCGAGACCTTTTTAGCCCAAGGGTGCGTTCTGTTCAACTTAAAAAATTAAGTTTCAGGTCCAATAAGTTCAGATAAGTTCAGATAAGTTGCAATAAGGTCTAATGAGGGCAATAAGTTCCAATAAGGTCTAATAAGGTCCAATAAGTTCCAATCAGGTGCAATAAGTTTCAATCAGGTGCAATAAGTTCCAATCAGGTCTAATAAGGTCCAATAAGTTCTAATCAGGTCTAATAAGGTCCAATAAGGTCCAAATAGTCAATGTTTAATAAACATTTGTATTATTGTCCATTATTTTGTTATTCATAATTTCATATCACTATTAGCTGATTATGTTATTATTAGAATTTTAATTAAAGTACCACAATGATTATATAATATTATACTTGTATTAGTGTCTATTATTTTATTATTTATTTGTATTATATTTATTATTTTATTATTTATTTATATTATGTCTATTATTTTATTATTCATATTACTATTAGCTGATTATGTTATTATATGTATATTATTATACTTGTATTATTGTCTATTATATGATTATTCATATTGCTATTAAATAATATTATAATCATGGTCAAATAATTAAGGTTAACAATAATAATAATAATTATTATAATTACAATATTTTGCAATAATAATTATAATTACATTATTTTATTATTTATTTGTATTATGTCTATTATTTTATTATTCATATTAAAATTTTTGCTTTTCTACTAGTGTTTTATAAAATCAAAACAAGACTATTAGATATATTAGTGGTGAAAGTTATGTATAGGCAAATATATAAATAGTAAATTTTTTTTAAAATTAATTATCATAAGAGATAATTAATAATTATTATTTTTTAAAGGACGAATTATAATAATTATTACTCCATAAAAATTTTGAGGGATAGTATTTACGTTAGTGGTAATATTTATGTTATTAATGATCAATTTTTTTGTCTAATAATGTCAAATAAGCTTCAATCAGGTCCAATAAGATCTAATAAGTTTCAATCAGGTCCAATAAGGTCTAATAAGTTTCAATCAAGGCCAATAAGGTCTAATAAGTTTCAATAAGGTCAATTAGTTCCAATAAGGTCCAATAAGTTTCAATCAGGTTCAATCAGGTCCAATAAGTTGAATCAGGTGCAATCAGGTTTAATAAGTTCCAATAAGTTCAGTTCAGGTTCAATAAGTTCAGTTCAGATAAGGTCCAATAAGTTCAGGGTCAATAAGTTGAATAGAACGCACCCCAAATGGCCTTTTGAGCATAGGAGGTTAATTAGGTATTTTCGTCATGAGATTAGGGCTCAAGAACATATTTGGCCCAAACAATTTTAATATATATCTATCAATATTTGAGTGTTGGTGAATTTCGATTGGTAAACATCCGCATATATTAGTGGACTAACCAAATTGACAAATTTACCTCAAATAGAGTTGTACTCATGATTTTCATTTGAAGGCGATAACTACAATAATAAAAAAGTCACATAGAAAAATCATACTTATATCCAAAATGTTTAATCATCGCTCAATGTGTACGTATTATCTTTCCTTCGATCAATACATAGACAAACATGGAGATCCAGTTAAAGTAACATGACTATGTACGCCACAAGAACGAGTAAGCTTGAAAGTGATCCAGTCATCGCGATGTTGCTAGCAGCATTTGTTTTAGCTGCAGAGTTACCAATAAAGATATGTATAAGTTGAAATTGAGACTAACGATATAATTCGTCTGCTTAGATAATTTGGTAATGTACTAGGCTTTGATGGCAAAATGGAGATTTGCCGAGACGCTGCTAATCAGCAAACAATTTGCAATTCATTACTATCTCGCAATATGCAATAAAATTTAAACCAGTCGTCTTCCGTTAATGGATACCTAGTTTATAATAATAATAATAATAATAATAATAATAATAATAATAATAATAATAATAATAATAATAATAATAATAATAAATAGGTATCCAGTAACGGAGAAGACGACTATTACAGATGTTTTTATGGAAGCGTTTTTGAAAAAAGGCTACCATAAGAAACTAATGTGAGTCACAAATTTTTCCACGTCAACGGATGACATTTATGGCTAACTAATATGTATATATTCACATACTCTATATTCCTAATATGCGCATATGTATCCAATTTATTTTTTTTAACTTTTCAAAATTAGTTATGGATTATTTTCTAAGTTGCAATTTAGAAATTCTGAAATTGGTATTTTTGGCATATCAAAATCATATTTATGATTTATGAAATTAGCAATTATAAATTCGGAAATTATTATAATTTACGAAATTAGTCTATTATATGAAATAATATTAAATTTAAATATCAAAATTAAACTTTATAATATATGAAATTAGTCTATATTATTTGAAATAATATTAAATTTAAATATTAAAATTAAACTTAATAATTTACGAAATTCGTTAATAATTTAGAAATAAAATATTTCAATTTACTTCAAAGATATTACCAAAACATGCCAAAAAATTGTAATTCTTGGAAAAACTTGATTTTAACTCTTAATTAATTTTTTTTCGGTTATTTCACCAAATACCCCCGACAAATCAAAAAATTCACAATATACCCTCAATGTTTCAACAATTCACCATATACCCCTGACTTTTCATTTTTGTGCACCAAATACCCTTTTTTTAACTGCCGTTAACTCCCCGTTATCTTTATTTACCATTTTGCCACAATTAACTCCTAACCCTAAAATCTAAACCTAATCCCTAACCCTAATCTAATTACTAACCCTAAAATCTAAACCCTAACCCTTAATCCTAAGCCCAACCCAGCCCAACCTAACCCCTCCCCCTCCACCATCCCTCCACCATCCCCCCACCCACCCTCCTTCTGCCGCAACCTCCACCCCTCCCCCTGCCGCAGCCCCCAACCCCTCCCCCTCCCTCCGTCGCAACTCCCACCCCCTCTCCCTCCTCCCGTCGCTACCTCCCACCCCCTCCCCTCCCTCTGCCGCAACCCTCACCCCCTCCCTCTGCCGCAACCACCCGCCCCTCCCCTCCCTTCCCTCTCCCCCCGCGAAGTATTTTCGAACACCAAACCCCCACCCCCTCCCTTCCCTCTCCCCCTTCCTCTGTCCTCTGTTTTCGAACACCAAACGCAGTCGGAGCTCTGCTTGTCGGGTCGCAGTTAACACCAAATACAAAGTTTTCTCTCTCCTCTGCTTGCCGAAGTTGCAGTCGCGTTTTTCGCTCCTTCCTTTGTCGCGTTTTTTCTCTCTGTCTCTCCGGTGTTCGAAGGGGAGGGGTGGGGGCTTGGTGTTCGAAAGGGAGGGTGAGGGGTGGTTGCTGTTCGAAGAGGAAGGGGGTGGGGAGGCCGGCGGTGACGAAGGCGCAGGGAATAGGGAAGGCCGGCGATGGGGGAGGCCGGCGGTGGGGGAGGGGGGAAGGGTAGGGGCTGGGGAAGGCCGGCGGTGGGGGAGGGGGACGGGTAGGGGCTGGGGTGGGGTGGAAGGGAGGGGATGGGGCTGCCAAATAGTTAGGGTTAGGGTTTGGGTTTGGGTTTGGATTTAGGGGAAGGATTAGAGTAAGGATTAGGGTTGGATTAGGATTAGGGTTAGGTTAGATTAGGGTTATGGTTTAATGATGGCAAAATCGTAAATAAAGATAACTGTGACTTAACGGAAGTTAGGAAAAGGGTATCTGGTGCACGTTTTCGAAAACTGAAGGGTATACGGTGAATTGTTGAAACATTGAGGGTATCTTGTGAATTTTTTGATTTGTCGGGGGTATTTGGTGAAAAAACCGATTTTTTTTTTTTGACATAGCTTGATAATATTGATGAAGAAGTTGGCCATAAAAAAGTTGAAATACATTTTTTTCGTAACTTCAATTTTTTGCATAATATGATAGTACTGTATTGTTGAAGTAAATTGTCAAATTTTTTCATCGATTATAAGTTAATTTCTTATAAGCTTATTTTAGAAATTTTAATTGATATTTTTGTATATCATGACAAATTTTATATAAAAAAAATAATTTCAATATTTATAGAGTATGTAATATTTAGTGGCCCTGTACTAACTTGATTCTTTTCTACTACCGTAAGCTTAAAATTATATTGGAAACGAGCTTAAATTTGAAAAATGGCGTGAATGAGAAGAATTTACCCGACGCCTTATTCCCATCCGTCACAAGACTTTCAGCTTCAAGTGATCCTAATAATTGAAACAACAAGAGAAAAAGAAGTTAATACCCGTACATTAGATTGTGCTCATTAGATTTCTATTTTGAATGCCACATTTGTTAGTGAACATTGATGCACATGAAAGGTTTGAACTAAATGGGAATAAATGTAGAAAAAATTACCTTGAGGTGGCGACACTGGAGCAGGACTTGGAGCTTGACCTACAATTAATAAATGACAGAAAACTAGTTACATTCTCACATCTACAAAATGTAATTATAGTTTATATATATAAGTATCTAATTTTGTGTACATATTTATTATCATTGATATATTATTGAAATTACATTAATAAGTAAACTATAATAAGGCAGGGTCATACAAATATTGTTTCGATGAATAATTTCATAGTTTTAACTTTTTATGTTTTTTTTTTTTTTACAAATACGTAATTAGGGATATAATGGTCAAAAGTTACATGTTGGCAAGCGTACAAGTTAGATTGTTACAGTTATCTCTATTATATTGTGTAACAATTATATCCAAAAATTTCGTCGCATGCATCGCATGCATAAAAAACTAGTTTAGATATAAAGGAAGTATATGCCGAGCTAAACTCAGGTCAAAACCTAATAGTATATATATATTTAATGGATGGGAGGAGTATCACCTGAGCAAACACTGCCAAGAGAAGCCGCGGAATTAGCAATGCCGCAGACGGACAATAAGTCAGTAGTATTTTTTACGTGGGAGGGATTATCTTTAATAAAGGTATTGATGGTGCAAAAACACTGCCTCTCAGTGCTTGTAATTTGTTGCATGAGTGGGCAACATAAGAATTCGGTGCTATTGAATAACGGGCTTGACGGATTAAACCGCGGCTCTGATCCGTTGTTGTTGACATTACTTCCAATGCAATTATTGATCATCTCCCAGCACGGCGCTTCTTGAAATTCAACTGTTGTGATCAATGGAAAACGACATTGTTCATGTTAATTATTAGTTTATTACTTCTGTTAAAAATATGATATATAACGCGCAATACATGCGAGTGTTCCACATTGATAAAAGAATAGAGATGAATTTACTAATCATTTTATAATGCAAAGAGGCTACTCTCTTTATTAATATATGGTTTTAAGATGGAACTCCTTTTTTCTTGTGAAGTGGACTCTTTCTCCTTATGATGAATGCGAACCAAATCCATCTTTAAGTCTTTAACAACTTCGTATATTAAAATCTTTCGAACTGAAATTGCAAATAAGTTTGTATATATTTAAATTCATACAAAAACTAGTGAATAATTTTAGTTATGGTAATTTCCTATCTTAAATTAGAGCATTCAGTATGCCTTTTCTTTTTGTTACAATAAAACTAATAAGTTTGTATATATGGAAATTCATACAAAAACTAGTGAATGTTTCTAGTTATAATAAAATGCAATTATGGCTTAATTTCCTGTATAAAAATTAGAGCATTTAATGAAATTCATATGCAATAACAACAATAATGGGCTGATCGTGCTATAAGAAACAGAAATGGCCCATAATTATGGACATCCACAAAAATATGTTCATTAATGCCAGGATAAATCGCATCTTACCACCTAGACTTTTCACGTTTTTAGAAACTCCCACCTTAATGATTTTTTTTTATAAATTTCCACCTACCATTTTCAATTTTATTAAAAACTCCCACCACTTAACAATTTTTGTTAAATTCCATTAACAAAACCGTTAAATGGGTCCCTCATATACATTTTGTTAACAAAATCGAACTTGAAATAGTTGCAAGTCTTTTCAAATAGTTATAATTCGTTCCAAACTTGCTCCAAATTGTTGAGATTTTGCCCTTAAATTGATGAATTTTTTTTTTGATTTCAGCGTAAATTAATAATAAAATGCATATATGAGGTCTACTTAACGGTTTTGTTAACGGAATTTAACACAAATCGTTAAGTGGTGGGAGTTTTTAATAAAATTGGAAATGGTCACTGGAAATGTATAAAAAAAATTGATTAAGATGGGAGTTTCTAAAAACGTGAAAAGTTTAGGTGATTTTGAACAAAAAATCCTTAATGCCATTAAAATCGGTGTACGATGTTTGTTTAAAACAACTGATAAATCTATTTCAAACTAACTACTAATCAGTCTATACCCTTTTAATTTACTTATTATGTATATAGTTGACGAACATCTTATGTATGTCAAAGGAATATATGATTAACTCCGACACATATTACCTTAATAGCATAATTGGTTAATGGTACTAAATTATGGTAATGGTTATGCTTTTTAGTACTCCCTCCGTCCCATAATATAGTGCCTATTTCATTTTTGATGGGTCAAACTTTAAAATCTTTGACCAAATATTCTCATTTGTATATATAAAAAAACATATTCATGTGGGATCTTGTTAGATTCGTCTCAATGTGTAGTTTAATAATATCAACTTTTTATATTTTTTATTAATACGGAATTGAAGATATTAAAGGTCAAAGTTACATCTTGAAGACCGTGTAAAAAAGAAACAAGCACTATATTATGGGACGGAGGTAGTATAAGTTTTTGAATACATTCAATATTAACATATATGGTGATGGAACTGATGTCAAAACATGTGTTTTCCTCCATAAATGTACATTACCACCCAATACTAATTCTCAAGTATTAATTA
Organism: Beta vulgaris subsp. vulgaris; assembly: GCF_026745355.1. Taxonomy (NCBI): domain Eukaryota; kingdom Viridiplantae; phylum Streptophyta; class Magnoliopsida; order Caryophyllales; family Amaranthaceae; genus Beta; species Beta vulgaris. The sequence goes on along the minus strand of NC_079206.1, from coordinate 1,256,073 downwards.
ATGGAATGAAATTTTAGGAAGAAAATTGACAAATCTCAGTGGGCTCAGCACAAGAGAAGAGTATGACCACACACAAGTTCAATGGGGTTCCATCCTGAAATCATATGGTGATAGGTGGAGTAACCCATTAGCTTATATACTAGTCATATACTTTCAATTCTTTCAATGTGGGACACATGTGGATTACACTCTCAACACTCCCCCTCACATGTGTGCCACCTTTAAACTTGCAATTGGATAGGTCACATACACCCTCTCTTGCTATGGCTTCCAACATGAGGTCAACAACAAGCCCCTACTTGGGACACAATTCTGTTAGGCAACGTGCTCCAAACAAATTAAACCTTCCATCTTGCATTCAATGGGCCACATACCCTGGGCCGAGATCGTCGGCTCTGATACCATGACAAATCTCGGTGGGCTCAGCACAAGAGAAGAGTATGACCACACACAAGCTCAATGGGGTTCCATCCTGAAACCATATGGTGATAGGTGGAGTAACCCATTAGCTTATATACTAGTCATATACTTTCAATTCTTTCAATGTGGGACACATGTGGATTACACTCTCAACAAAAATAGGTGTTTTGGGATAAAGTAGAATTATCATGGATGTTATGAGAATGCCTTCACAAATTTGCACTAGAAATCATTTCCATTACTACTATTTAATACCGCTAACCAAACAGGCCGTAAGAGTAAATTTTGTGACTATTAGACAATTTCCCCTTACCCTAGTTAGAGTAGAGCCTCTTCACAAGCATTACGATAAAGTTAACATTAATGTGATTTGTGAGATATGAAAAAGAAAAACCAAGTACAGGATCGATATAAAGTTACCTGGGCATAATGCGTCAAAAGAAGCCGTTACGCTACAAAGCGTAAGAAGCTGAGAGAAGGCTTCGGCATTTGTTGCATTCTGAAGTTGGGGTTTGATGCCACAAAAACACTCCCTCTCATTGCTTATATCTTGTGTGAGCACAGGACAGCACTGCTCCTGAAATTCTCCGGCTGTCGCGACGCCGGCAGTGCAAGTGTTAAACCTCTCCCAACACTCTCCGATGGGACTTTCTTGTGCAGATGATGGCATAAACAAAGATGCTATGATTCCAACTACCATTAAAACCTCTATTTTCATGCAATTTCTCATCTTTCTTTCCATCTTTTTCCCCCTTTGTTGTATGACCTATGTTTTCTCAGGTATGTATACAAGGCCAGCAAGAACTTGTCTACAGAATAATATATCATAGTTTTCACTCAAGTCTCGTTAGTCGCGAGGAATACCGTTCCTTGGATATTGATCGATCAACTTGTACATAAAAAATGGTATGTGTTAAGGCTCTTTAAGTATTAATCAACTTGGTGTATCTCGAAGTGCTTGTCACGAAGAAGTCGTTAGTGTTCACGATATGGTATGCAACCCACTTTCTTCTTCACCAAGTTGGAATAATGTCGACTAAGTCACCAATGGGTGCAGCTAGATTTTAGTTTTTGGAGGTGGAATTTATCAATGTTTTTTACTATTTAGAACGTACATGTAAAATATATCACCGTACCGAACGAGTCTATTACGATTAAATTGATGATTTGAGTATTGTGATTAAAATATTGGTTGACTAATTGGCAAGAATGAAGCAATAAATTAATATTGGCAAGGTTCTAATTTAATACCTTACTTTCATAGGTAGGGTATGGCTTGTTGGGTATATGGTAGTATATGAGGCTCAATGGGGTGTATGGGTGTGGAGAAAGGTTGCGTCGAAGAAAAAAACGGTGAAGGAGTTGAAGGTAGGTGGCTCGAGGGGTGGCTCGAAGTGGCTCGAAGATGGCTCGAAGATGGTCGAAGATGGTCGAGGGGTGCCCGCGCTTCAAGGCCTGCGACCGCATGTTTGCGGGATAGAGATGAGCAGCTAGGCTGCTGTTCGCCCGCGCTTGAAGGCCTGCGCCCACCCCGCGCCCGCAGCGACGAGAGCTGCTATAGTCGAAGCGTACTGCCAGCCCGCGGGATGTCGAGCGCGGCCGCGGGATTTCGAGTGACAAAACCGTGTGTTTTGTTTTTACTCGGTTTTCTTTACTACTTAATGTGGGTATAAATATAAACCCTAGTTATGATTATTCATCATCTTTAAACACATAGTTTGAGAGAGAGAAAGCTTTAGAGAGAGCTCTTGAGTGCTTTTGTAATCTCCATCAAACATTCATCGATTCCTAGTGCAGATTCGTGGTTTTTCTCCCAGTTCTTGGGTTTCCACGTAAAAAGTTTCTGGTGTTCTTTCCTTGCTTTCTTATTTGATATTCTATTTTGTTTGCTATTATTTAGATTGATAGTCAATAGAACTTACAAGTGGTATCAAGAGCTAGGTTTGATTATTGTCTAGATCTAGAATAATTAACAATGGAGGATTCAAAGATTACAATTGAGAAGTTTGATGGGACAGATTTTGGATATTGGAAGATGCAAATAGAGGACCTTATATCAGAAAAATCTGTATCAACCTTTGTCTGAAAAGCCTGCTGAGATGGAGGAGGCTAAGTGGAAAGTACTGGACAGACAGGCACTAGCGGTGGTGCGTTTGACATTGGCTCGGACTGTGGCTTCAATGTCAAGGATATCAAAACAACGGCTGGATTGATCAAAGCACTGTCAGATATGTATGAAAAGCCCTCTGCAATGAATAAGGTATATCTGATGCGCCGTTTGTTTGGTTTAGAGATGAATATGGTAGTTCTGCTGCTGAACATATTAATGAATTTAATTCATTAATAAGTCAGTTATCTTCGGTTAATATTGCCTTTGAGGATGAAGTGAAAGCCCTAATTTTGTTGTCCTCTTTACCTACTGCTTGGGAAACTGTTGTAACTGCTGTTAGTAATTCCTCTGGTAAAGAGAAATTGGTTTATGATGTTGTCCGTGATCTGATTTTGAGTGAGAGCATTCGAAGGAAGGAGAGTGGAGAATCATCTGGAGCATACAGTGCAGAAGGTAGAGGGAGGGGAAAAGGAAGGAACTTTCAAGGAAAATCGGAGTCAAAGGGGGACCGGAGTAAGTCAAAAGGCAGGGCAGTGTTACTTGCTGGGGTGTGGTAATGAAGGACATTTAAAGAGAGATTGTCCTAGGAAAGAGAATGGAAAGGGAAGAAGAAGGTTCAAGAAAGTGATGATGAAGAAGAAGCATCAACTAACTTGATTTCTGAGTACGATTCCGATGCTTTGATGGTAAGCATGGATGATCAGGAAGAGTTGGTTGGGTGCTCGGGATCATGGGTCTTGGATTCGGTTCTTCTCACATTCCTCACCATGCAGTGAGTTGTTTCGGAATTTCAAATCCGGAAAACTTGAAAAGGTCTACCTTGCGGATGGCAAGACAGTGGAAGTCATGGGGAAAGGTGATGTGAGTGTGAAACTCACTCATGGTGGCTCGTTGGAGTTGAAGAATGTCAAGTTTATCCCAAGGTTGAAGAAAAGCTTGATATCGGTAGCCCAACTTGCTACATCGGGTTACAAGGTTGTGTTTGATGGTGGTTCTTGGAAGATTGTCAAGGGAGCAATGATCATAGCTCGTGGGGCAAGGAGTGGAACACTTTACACCATGGGGGGCACAATAATGGGATCCGGGATTGGAATGAGAACTTCATGTAAAGTGTCGTTTGGTCGGAAAACTATCGATAGTGGGCTAAGGGATGAGAACCGTGGTGAAGCGGTATCCTGGTGGCAAATTGACCGGTAAGCGAACAAGGTGAAGAACGGCACACAAGCATGTAGTGCCGGAAATCCTAAGTGGAACAAAGGGTGTATTGTTCGAGTGGGAGCAATGTGAGTTTGTTTCAGAACAATGAGAAGCTTCTTTGGCTTAGGTGGTAATTGGTTTTATTGAAGTTTGATGAGACTTCAATGTGCTTCATTTGGTTGTGCTTGTCTCTAAGGTGATCCGACCTCCGGGGTAGGAGGGCGTGTAGGTTCATGGAGTGATGGTGCAATGATTTGGAGTTTAGTCATTAAGAATCAAAGTCGGTGTAAATTTTGATGGTTTTGTATTAGAGTTGGTGCAAGCTTCAATGTTATTTTCCTTGGTGTAGAGGAGATGTGTTGTCATGGGATGCTTGATGTATGTCATGGTTTGGACACGACTCGAGATTGCTTTTGCAGTGGGAGTTGTGTGTAGGAGTTGAGATGAATGAAAGGATGATGAAGGTATGAAGGTTTTTCTTCACTTACACCTATCTCCAAGTGGGAGATTGTTGGGTATATGGTAGTATATGAGGCTCAATGGGGTGTATGGGTGTGGAGAAAGGTTGCGTCGAAGAAAAAAACGGTGAAGGAGTTGAAGGTAGGTGGCTCGAGGGGTGGCTCGAAGTGGCTCGAAGATGGCTCGAAGATGGTCGAAGATGGTCGAGGGGTGCCCGCGCTTCAAGGCCTGCGACCGCATGTTTGCGGGATAGAGATGAGCAGCTAGGCTGCTGTTCGCCGCGCTTGAAGGCCTGCGCCCACCCCGCGCCCGCAGCGACGAGAGCTGCTATAGTCGAAGCGTACTGCCAGCCCGCGGGATGTCGAGCGCGGCCGCGGGATTTCGAGTGACAAAACCGTGTGTTTTGTTTTTACTCGGTTTTCTTTACTACTTAATGTGGGTATAAATATAAACCCTAGTTATGATTATTCATCATCTTTAAACACATAGTTTGAGAGAGAGAAAGCTTTAGAGAGAGCTCTTGAGTGCTTTTGTAATCTCCATCAAACATTCATCGATTCCTAGTGCAGATTCGTGGTTTTTCTCCCAGTTCTTGGGTTTCCACGTAAAAAGTTTCTGGTGTTCTTTCCTTGCTTTCTTATTTGATATTCTATATTTGTTTGCTATTATTTCTAGATTGATAGTCAATAGAACTTACATGGCTCAAGATGATAAATACGGGTTTTGATACACACTACCTATTGCCATCTTAGTAATATGTCATCTTAGCCCCTTTCTAGATTCTCGCTATTTGAAACATTTATGTAAAATATAACTAGGGATGAAATCCTGAGTTTGACATTAGGCCTTCACAATATTTATAATACAAGAGTATGTAGGAATCCTAGGAAGATTAGGAAACATGCTATACATACAACTCTACAATAATCTCATCTTTAACACTCTCTCAAGTTGGAGCATCAGATCTTGAGATGGTTCAAAAATGCCCAACTTGGACAACAAAAATTCAAAATTGTGACTTACAAGTGCCTTGGTGAAAATGTCCATGAATTGAACTGAAGTAGACACATAGAAAGGCTCATTAAGACCATCAGTGATAGCATCACGCACAAAGTGACAATCATTCTCTATATGCTTTGTGCGCTCATGAAAGACAAGATTTTTATCAAGTTGTGGAGCAGAATAACTAGCACATAAGAGATGAATAGATTTGGGATGATGCACAGTCAAACTAAACAGAGACCATCTAACCACTTAAGTTCACTAGTAATAGCTGACACATAAAACGATATTCGACCTTTCCAGAGGAGTGAGAAACAATATGTTGTTTTCTAATCTTCCAAGAGATAGGAGAGTGGCCTAACAAAATAATCGAACCAGACAAAGATCTCCGAGTAATTGGACAAGCGTCCCAATCAGAATCACACCATAAGGGACAATTCACTGCAGCACATACTAAAATACCTTGGCCTGGAGTGCCTTTCAGATGACGTACAACACGCAATGCAACATCCAAATGAGTTGTTGAGGCTCCTGCATAAACTGAGATAAGATTTGAACCGCATAAGCTCGATTAGGGCGAGTGACCGCAGAATAAATTAGAAGACCAACGAGGCGCTTATAGGCTGCTGCATCATCAAATAGCGGACTGTCATCATGAGCAAGTCTATGATTTTGCTCTAAATCCCCATTATATGTGAGCCCATCCGAAACGGGTTAAATAACATATCCCTACATAAGACAAACACTATTGTTGGGCTACATGCTCCAAACAAATTTAAACGTACTACCTTCACTACGTGGGAACAACAATGGGTCGGGATCGTCTACGTACTTTGATACCATGTAAAAATATAATTAGGGCTGAAATTCTGACATACTCATAATGCCTTTACAATATATATAATAAGAGTATTTAGGAATCCTAGGAGGATTAGGAAACATGTTATACATACAAGTCTATCAAACAACATTATCTTATCTTAACAATTTATAAGCCAATATTAGCAAGTACTCCCTCTGTGTTTTTTTATCATTCTTACTTTTTTGTGCGCGTCTCCCAATGCACATATCTGAACTTGCATATCTTTCATTATTTATTAATAAAAATTGTTACGATTGAATATTAATAATGTACTAATTGAGACGAATTAAACAAGACCCCACATGACTATATTTTTTCTTATAAATTGAAAAAAATGGAGAAGATTCTTTCTAAGTATGAATAGTGCCAAGATTCCAAGTGAGAAAGATAAAAAAAAACAAAGGGAGTAATTCAGTTACTTGGTGCCTATCCCTATTCCAGACCTATTTTTTGTATGTCCTACAAACACTTGGAATTGTAAATGCGATAGCAACCTTTTTGCTTGAAATAAGTTCACACCAACTTTGCCAAAGTAATACTGGTAGAAAATAAATAACACTATGGGGGTAAATGTCGAACCAGTGGCGGAGCTAGAAAGGGTCACGTGGGGTCACGTGACCCCGCCAATTTTTTTAAAAAAAAATTAAAAAAAAAATTTGCTACTCTTGACACAAACAGTACAATGCCAGAAAAGAAGGAATGTTTGGCAGATAAAATTAAAGTAATCCTGTATATTGTTTGCCGATTGCAGACTTTCTTTAATTTTGGGTCCCAATTCCCATAATCCTCAGGCTTTTAGTTAAGAGAACTTAAAAAATAAAAAATCTTTTAATTTTCAAAACTTATCACTTTCTCCCTCCTCCCTTTTTCCCGAATACTCATGTGAGACATCTTAGATCTCACCCTCAGCGCGCCAATCCTTCGACCTTCACGACACGCGTCCAATTATCTGTTTTCCTCTGACCTCTGCAGCAGCCATCGCCCATCAGGTATTGAAAGAGTTTAAAACTTTAAATTTTAATTTTTTTTACATTGTTAATTTCCTGATTCCTATATTGCTTATTGTATATTTAAAATCTTATTTAGTTGAAATTAATTGTAATATTTGGATACATATGTGAATTTTCGAATTTGTGATTGATGCACTTTGTTGTTAAGATTTTCAGTTTTTGTGAATGTGTGAATTTGTATAAATTAGGTAGTGTTAATAATTTTATAATTTTCTATGATAATTTAGTTTCTTTATGATGGCAATTTATTAATTGATTTTCATATAGTTTATAGTTAGTTCATATGTGTTAGTTTGTATTAAATTATGAATATAGAAAATAATGAGTGATACACCTAAATCAAAATTCAAAGGCAATGGAAAAACAACCCGATTTTTGACAAGGTTTCCTTGAGTTGTAAAATTTTATAATATTGAATATCTGATCTTTATCTTATTTTGTAACCCCCGATTTTGAAATCTTTGATCCGCCACTGTGTCGAACAATGTATTTATTATAAGAATGGAAATTGCTACTATGTGTTGTGTATTGTTTTAAAGGCAATTAAACCTTATCGTCTATTGCAATCAATTACTGACGTTGCCTCCCAAGATTGAATATAATATCTTTCTTTAGTGTGCACTCACAAACAAAGTTTGGAGTCTGCACTGAAAAAGAACAATTGAAGTGTACAATTATATATATATATATATTTTTTTATCTATATGAGCCACGAAGGCGGTACAAAATACAAAGAAGGGGAGGGGAATTCGAACCTGTGACCTATCGTTCACAGCACCTCAATCTTAACCACTAGGCCAAGACATCCTTGGTTGAAGTGTACAATTATATGGTTGCAATATGTTAAGTATTCATATCAAAATTTAAAGTAACTACCCTTTCTTTTGTACTTTACTAGTGCATCCTACACATAGTAAAAAAGTTTTATTTTATGATACGACAAAACATAATGAAATTGATTGTCATTTCAATTAATATTGGCATCCGGTGAACTATTACCTTGTTATATTATTTTCACATCTATAATTAGCTGACTACAAAAATAGATTCAAAGAAATTCAGTTGTACACTGCTAAATAGACGGGAAGGGGTTCAACATTGTTAGAATGGCCTCAGTAGGGCTCATACATGTCCCATTAATCCCCTATCTACGTATCGTAAAGTTAGAAACCAACCTACTGCTAAATTAAGGCTACATATCACTAAAAAGAAAATACGAAATAATGATGTCCAAACAATCATACATAAACAAATCATATTTTTGTTGGAAAAGCTCAAGAAATTTCCAATACATTTTTGCACACATTGCAAAAAAAGTTAAATACATGGAGATCCATATTCTAAAACAAGAAATATGTCAGGAGAACAACTAGGCTAGAAAGTGATCCAGCCACCGCCATCTTGTTAGCAGCACCGTGTTGAGATTTCTTAGCACCGAGGCTTTCGGCTGACCCTTCACATCCAAAAACACGAGTAAATCAACTAAGACAAGAATTATACTATTTCTTGCGTTTCAAAATAAATGCGACACTTTGATGTTTTATATTATTCACAAATTTTACTTGTATCATCGTTTGTGATTTATTTACATATGAATAAAAAAAAAGTCATGTGAGATCTTGTTAGATTCGTGTTAATAAGTACTCCCTCTGTTTTTTTTATCTTTCTCACTTAGAATCTTGACACTATTCATGCATAGAGAGAATCTTCTCAAATGTTCTCAATTTATAAGAAAAAACATAGTCATGTGGGGTCTTGTTTGATTCGTCTCAATTAGTACTTTATTAATATTCAATCGTTATAATTTTTACTAATATATAATGAAAGATATTTAAGTTTTAAAACGTGCACTGGCAAACGTGCAAAGTCAAAGTAGGAATGATAAAAAAAACAAAGGGAGTATTTGTTTGATATATACTTTATATAATTTTTACAAATACAAAATTAGAGATATATATCCTCAAAGTTCTGCAGGAATGCGTGAAAAGTGAAAGTATCGCAACAAATTTGAAACGAAGGAAGTATTAAATTAAGAATTTAAGTTTCACAATCAAAGAAGCAATATTACCAGGAGGTGTGTTCATCATTATTGGATTGGTACTTGGCACTTCACCTTCAATATTAATCAGAAATCGAAGTTTTAATTGTTAATTAAATTTTGCACTCTAATTTGAAACGTCTTCAAATATATATACTAGCCACATATGCATACGATGTGTTCTAATTTGAAACGTCTTCATTTTTAAATTTTTTATAAAAAAAGTTGTTTGAAGTTATTAGAGGATATTCTAGTCATTTCAAAAAGGGACAACATCCCTCCTCCCTTAACTTATATAATAGAGATATATACGTACAATTTAGTCAACAATAACAAAATAAAAGGTTCTAAAGATCATATACAACACACGTAGATTAATTCGTGAAGAGATTACCTAGCGGTTGCATCATTGGACCTGGTGCATGGTTTGGAGCTCCACCTAGAATTGTAATATGAGAGGGAGAATTAATTGCTAACATATATGCATTATACACGACTACATAAGTTCAAATGGGTAAATATGTGGCGAAGACTCAAAACTATTCAGCACAAGAATATAAGCGTTGGAAAACAACAGAAGAGATAGGACGTATTATTAGAACATTACCCCCGCAAAAGCCATTAAGAGAAGCAACAGAATCGGCGACACCACAGCCGTCGACAATCTCCATCACATTAGACGTCAGCGAAGGATTCAGCTGAAGGAAGGTGGTTACATCACAAAAACATGGCTTAGCGATCATTGATGTCTGTTGAACGAGAGGGCAGCACAGGAATTCGGTTTGATTAAACACCGAGCTTGAAGCATTAAACTGCGGCATTGTTTCACCTTTTTTCGCGTTATCGTCAATGCACATCCTTATGCTGTCCCAACAGTGCATTGATGGAGCTGCATTAACCCCCGTAGTATTTTCAATGAGCAAAAGTTATTAAAAGAGACAGTCTAATTTTTAATATAAAATTACACCTAGTCGCTAAATGAATTAAACTAGTTACCGAAAGAAATTAACCTAATCATTATTGGGCTAATTATCTTTTTAATATTGGGCTTACCATTGCCTAATTTTAATTGAAAAGTAGGTGGTCTTTTACAAGACAAATGAGCTAATATTACTGTGAAGTGTATATTATTTGGTAATTTTGTAAAAATGATATATCAAGGGTGAACAAATGATCCTTGTTTATCTTACGGTAAAACGATCTATATAGATCGTAATTATCTTCCATTTCTTGAAGTAATATTAATTCACCAAGAATCTATATGCACAACTTAAATAGTTTTAATTTGTCAAATGAATCTATATGTCACGTCCAACATTCTATCATTTATGGGCTTCATTGCAGTGACATCCATACAACTTGTAGAAATATGGCCGTTATAGTCTTGAACTCACAATCTCAAGTTTTAAACATAAATACTTTATTTTTTCTCTACTAATTTTATGAGTCTTTTCTCAAAATAAAATATGATTAGTAGCAATTTAACTTTTTTCACATAAAAATTTAGTATCCTAATATCACCGTGACAACTAAATTTACGATTTTACCAAAAACTTTGTGATCAATTATCCATGCCACGATCTAGGGCATCATTGTAGACGTCTAACGTGATGGTAATCCCTTGCAGAATCCCTCGTAGACGTCCCCAAACGGCCACGATTTGCATCACATTAGACCCACGAGGGATTTAGCTGAATGAAGGTGATTACATTATAAAAATAGAAGTTTATAACTGTCATGGTGATTATGCAAGCGATTATACCAGGAAATATCATCACCTACAAGATTAGTGAAGACCAAAGGAAGTAACAAGTATTTTGAAACTGGGATAGTATAAGAATGTAAGAGCACTCTTTGTGTAAATTTACATCACTAGCTGTGTGAAATTTATATTTATTTTTGCGAATCTATGATCATTAAGACAGTAATTACCTGGTGCTGGAGCAGGATTTCCCATGGGGCTCAAATTGGCACCTTCAATTCAAAATTGAAAGATTAATATACTACATAAGTCATAACATGTATATGGTGCATATAACTACATGCTTGCACCATTACAACTTACTAGATATGACTTTTTGCTGAGAGAATGAAAAACCCTATATGTGAGTCAGGACTATTGTCCCCAATTGGAAAAAAAAAAGATAAAAGATGACTTTTATATAAGATAGTGAGAACTTCAATTATTTCTAATTAGTTAGTCTTAGGACGAAATCTCATTAGAATGTATATGATTAATCTCCAATCCAATGTTGCTTAGTAGTTAGTATATGTGACCCTACTGAAAAGTAAATGATCCTAATTGGCAATTAGCGGCTAGTGGTTAGTTATTAGCTGATTGTATTAGCTAATAGTTATTAGTTGATTTGACTAGCTAATTGTATTAGCTGTTTGTATAAACATGTTTGGTAAGTAGCTGATAGATGATTGCTACATTGTTGTGTCAAATGACCAATAAATACATATGAATAATCTATTGTTGTTCCTTTTGTCATTTATTGATGTAATTTGTGAACAATTTTGGGACATAAACATAATTGATCCGGTTATTCCCAAACCTTTAATGTCAAAAAGCTCATCCCCTAACTTTTTCAAAAAGAGCCTTTTGAGCTCAATAAGCTAATTGCGACCTCTTTTTATCAAATACTCAAATCAGAAAATCGACTAACCACATACTCTAATATGAGCTTAAACCTTTAATTTTGCCCCAAATCTCTTTTACCAAATAAGGCCAATACCTTTTCTAAATAAAATCAAAGTTTGTAGTTGTATCCCTGCTTCCTAACCTAAACATCGAGGAGCATCTAAATCATGGAGACACTTGTTGACATAATTAACATAAAAAAATGTTGGGAAATTTCCTGAGTTACCCTTGAGGTTTGGCTTAGTTCTCAAAATACCCTTATTGAATTTTGAAGTTCAAAGTTTAAATTTCAAGGGTATTTTAGGAAACTAATGCACTTGAATTTTGGTGTATGATAAGGGTATTTTGAGCCCAAACACAAAGTTCAAGGGTATATGAGGTTTTTCCCAAATGTGAGTGGTAATTTGATAATTACATCAAACCTTGAAATTACCTGAGGAAAGTTCCCTAAAATGTTTTAAGTAATTTTCTTCGGAACATTCCTACTATGTAGCACGGGGAGTTCTTTTAGGTCACGTACTCGTACCCGTACCCGTGCCCGATACAATACGTATCTCTATGGGTACGTGTACCCATTCCTAAAATTTCAAAATCTTGTCATTTTCTGTCCCCGTTCCCGTATCCGTCTCTGTGCAACCTACCATTCCTGGTAACGGCTTGAATTTGGAAAGCTAGAAGAAGGAATTACCTGGAGCGGGAGCTGATGGAGTAGTTGCGTCGGGACTTGGAGCGGAACCTTCGGAGTCAAAAATAGCGAAATGTTAATATGCATCGCCTAATATGGCCCATGGGAATGAACTTTTATCTACAAATATGTACTTTTTTCCTTCATAAATTTCTATTAACAGTAAATATGACCTTTATAGTGGATTGTATTAAAATTATGAAAGGAAAAAGGTATGTGTCAAAAGACTAATATAGGTACATACCAGAACATATTGTCTCAAAAGAAGCACCAATGTTACATATGGTGAGAAGTTGAGAGATCCCATCAGCAACGGAGGGATCTTGATCAAGAATTTGTTTGACACCGCAGAAACAATCGGTGGAATTAAGCAACTCTTTCACGAGGACCGGGCAGCACTCCTGCTTGAATTCCTCCGCCGTCGTCGCATTTCTCCGGCATGTTCCGATGTTCTTCCAGCACTCTCCCGGAAGATCTTGTTGTGCTGATGAGGGCATGAATTGCATTGACATCAACATTATTATTGCTAACAACATTGCCGCCTCAAAATTTCTCATCTCTAATTATTTTACCTCTCTTTATCAAATGTCTTATCCTTTATTTTTGTGAACTTACGTTGATTTTTCTGTGTAACAAATATTTATACAGTGGTTAACATTCAACAAGGCATATTCTAGAATGAACTTGATTCATGGACTATTTCCATGAGTTAGTGTGCTGCACGTAGATTTTCCCCATGCCCACTACTTTTTATACGTAGTAGCATTCCACTAGTTTTGTGCTTCCACACACACATTACGTAATGAACCGGCTAATCTTATCATTGTTGATTGAATCTTTCAAATACTTTTTATTTATATCAGTCTTCTATTACTAATCAATATGAAAAGTGGAGATAGAATACATATTGTAGTTCTACCGGAATCAATAAGAAAATTAGCTTAATATAATGTAGTTACTTGGAGGAAAATTTGCCAAAAACAACTTTTTAAAGTTTTTTTTGTCAAGACAAATCTTAAATCTAAAAATCTTTGCTAGACGAAACCTGATGATGTTATTCCACTATTGACCCTGGTTCTCCGACATTGACTGAGTTAATGACTAATAAAGAGCTAGCCCCTTTCACGCCATTTCGTTTCGTCCAATTTCTCCAAACTGTAAACGATTTTCCCTCCCTTTACCAAGTGACTAAGTGCAAGATATAAACGGAATTCGATCCAAGATTTTTGGTACCAACCCCACAAGACTTTACAAATTAAATTAAAAAGATGACATCCACACTTCTTAAATATAATGTAGTATAACATCCATGTCTTTGTTCACATTATCCATGATTATTTCATGGTTTAGTTGTATATTATTTTTGTGGGTCGGTCTTCCATGTTTACTAAGTAATTGACTATTAATCCGTATTTTATACACTTACAATGATAAATGCACTTACACACTAGTTCTAAGGTTGAGGACATGCAGGTAATAGCCCTGTGTTAATTGGCATCACCTCTGATACTAGAGGTAATGAAATCGAGCCTCACCCTTAACACGAAGGATCCCCAACCAAACCCCCCTCCCTCCTCCCATGTGCAAAGGACTTAAACTTATCTTAAAAAAAGAGCTAATGGGGTTGAAAATGATCGAGGTAAAGGATCCTTCTCCAGCAGGTACAATAATAATGTGCGTAAAAACAATTGATCCTTTTATTGGACTATTGCAAATTGCAATAGGTGTACTAGTAATTGTATGGTTAGAAAGACATATATGTGAATATGTAACAGCGTAATGGACCTAAATTTGCCGGCTCTTGGGGAATTCTTCATTGTTATCGACATAATTAATCAAGAATCATTGTTTACGAAAACTTAGGAAGATATGTCGTTTAGAAAGCATGAATTGAGTTTGTCTGTTGGAAGAGGAAATTTGTTTACAACATCTTGCTTGGGGATTTGTTAGCTAGTAAGGACATTCTAACTAACTGACGATGTGTTTGTATGTGTTATTTATGACTTGAGATCTTGTGAATGGCATAAGGCTGACTTTGAATGCATATATCTCTCAATATATAAATGATTTTGATAGCTTGTTCAAATAGCTTTCCAACGATATAGGTCATATGCCCGATTCCGCTGAGAAACGAGAAAATTACGCCCGTTTTACGAAGAACTGCCGAGAGCATACCACGACACGCAGTTTCCAAGATGAGTTTCCGAATCAGTTTTTCTTTTTAGGGTTTTGTGCGGAGTATATTCTAGGGTTTTTGTGCGGGGTTCCTTATGCTATAAATGGACCTCTTGGTGCTCATATTTTACACACAACTTGTGAAACACTTTTAGCCTCTAAAATTTAGGACTCCTTGTATTATTCTATATGGTTTTCTCCATTGTAGCGAAGAAGCTCTAATCCCCCATCTGTGGACGTAGGTCAAATTTGACTGAACCACTAAATCCTTGTGTTCTTTGTTTGTTCAACTTTATTGTTTTCTCACCTTTATTTTTTCATTGCTTTTCTGTTCCGCATTAATCAAACTACAACACCCTATATATATATATATAACATACTATTAAAACAGATAAAAATGTAATTAGGTTGAGAAATTTTTTGTTCCATCCTCGTAAAATCTCTATGGGGAACAAAGATTGGTTTTTGAGTTATAATGTTTATGTGAGCAATCTTTTATATCCATTTTGATAGAGTTCAAATATTCTATCCAAATCTTTTTGTATCATTTATCAACTGATCAATATTATTCGTTCACAATTCGTACAGACACATCAGTAGATTTATTAAACTTCCTATTTTTTTTAAAAATAAGACGAAGAATAATCGATATCAATCAATAATATTGAGTCACAAAAACAATAATATAAGTAAGTGAAATAGAAGTTTTTTTTTTTGTTTTGCCTAGTTGTTTTGGGTTCTAAGTTTCGAGTCCATCCCAGACGATTTGCTCAATGAAGAAGTCTACGTTGTAAATTAATTTGGTTTTCGAGGCAATGTAAAAACTTACTAGTGCCTTGACAAAAAAGTAAATAAAATTATGGTGGCACTTGAGTCCTTTCCTATGACAAGGACATCATCATACATTAATCTGGCGAAACCACAAACCAAAACCAATTTCAATATGAGGTCCCACATTGTAATTTACAACTAGTTTTAAGTCTCGTGAGATATCCGGAGTTATTAACATTTTCATGTTAAATAATATTATCTAACGTTGTATACATTATTGGTTAGAACTTTAGTATATTAGCTTGAGGTCACGTGGCTGAAACTTATATGAAACATGTTTTTAATTTTTTTTTAATGTGCATGATGATGACGTGAAATGAAACAACTAAAAAGAAAGCGACACATAGCACCTAGACTTGCTTAAAAATGTTTTTAATATATTTGTATAGATATAAATTTGAGCACCAACACTCATCAGCCTCATCCGGGCCGTGATCAAATACATCTAACCCCGAAAATCCAATAATCGGTAGTGATGAGAGTTGCGTTGCAAGGAGAGGCATTACTATGCAAGACGGAGGTGATGCTCTTTAAATTACAGGGTGGTTTATCCGTTCTCGGCCTTTGTGGCATGCAACTACTCTTTCCATATCTAATAATGGTCTGATTTAATTGATTTTGTCGATTAAAGGTTGAAAGAAAGAGCAGTCTAACATTTTAAACTCGGGTTGTAATAGGCTTTTCGATTTAGATTCTATTTGCCACTAGTGTTTCAGGTAGCAGGTATCGGTTGGACAATATTCAATTACTGCTTATGAAAATTATGGGTATTTGGTAAAGTAGTGGTTGTAGTAGCGGTTAGGAGTAGTTACTGTAGCAGTTGTAGAACGTTACTCAATTGACGTTTGAGATATATAGGTAGCGATCTAATGAATAATACTATATAATAGTATAAGGTAGAATTGTTAACCAATGTTTCCAATTTCAATTTCCTTTTTCTATTTATTAATTGCTTTTCTTATGGCAATATTCATTATTTTTCCTTTACAATAGCAGGATTGTGATTGAAATATTTATATTAAAGAGAAGATAAAAATGATATTTACAATATTTTATACTTCATATTTCACAAACATTTTAGTTAAAATTGATAATATAATTTTTTTTTGGAAGTTGAATACTTCCTCCATAATAAAATAGATGTTACACTTTCAAAAACACACTTTTCTAGGCAACTTTTGGAAGAGGAAAGAGATAGAGAGAAAGAAAAAAAAGGGGACCCATATGATAGGAGAGAGATAGAGAGAGATTGTTGCCTAAAATGGAAGTGTAACATCTATTTTGTTACAACACTTTGTTACGGAGGAAGTATTAAATTTTGGCAAAATTGAGCTCAACACCCTGAACTATAGCGCGGGTGCACCAAACAACCCCAACTAAGACTTATAGCCAAGTACCGACCTAGGTGCAGTCCGTACCGTAAATGAGGTCGTGACCGAAATTCTCACCACATATAAGTTGAGTGCTAGATATTGGGCAGTCATAGAAGCATTTTCCTTTATTCAGGTTAAACTTCCAAGTAGTTGGACTACTGTAGGCAATCAATATCGATAATGAACCCTACCATTACGTAAACTAGTATTTAAATTCTTCTTTAAACTTGAAGATGAAGATGGGTTCATTGTTGTTATGCAAATTTTAGTTTTTTAGTATTTAGATAGGGTTCATTTGGAAGAAAAGATTTTGGGAAAGTAAGAGGGAATTTGGGGAAGAAAGTCTTTGTCTTAAGTTGAGGAAGAAGAAAATGAAGGCACATGCCTGCATTTTGTTTAAGTAAAAAAAATTAGGGTTAAAAAAGAAAAATATAAGAAAGGGAGGAGAATTCAGTGAGAATTTTGGACGCCGACCTCATTTATGGTACATATTCCACCCACGTTTGTACCTTGGGGTGCTTAGGCTATAAGTCGTAGTTGGGATTATTTGGTGCACCCGCGCTATAGTTCAAGGTGTTGAGGCCAATTTTGCCTTTTTTTGAGTAGTTAAAAAGTCATATATTTCTTTTTATATATGCTCTTTAAAAATTCATATTGAGATTAACTATTGAACTAATGAAATTGTTTTAGTTCATTACATATTTGAATAAATTTATTGATCTTTATTTCGAGAGCTACTTTTGACAAACACTTCTAATAAAACAACTATAGCCATGTTTTTTTGGACTTATTTTCAGTTCAATTCAGTTGATTTAAGTTAATTTCACTTCAATTTAGTTCAATTCCGTTTCTCTCAGTTCAGTTCAGTTAATTTCAGTTTAATTCAGTTAATTTCAATTCAGTTTCTCTTAATCCAAAACAACGGGGTCTACTTTAAATGCTAATCGCTAACAACTACTAACAGATAACATCTGCCTCTAACAGCTACATCTATTATAACAACTAACATATACTATAACTATTAGTTTTGCCAAACAAGCGATGAAAAGTCTGGGGGAAGGTTATACAATAACAATAAAAATCTTACATAAAGATTTATAAATTCCATCACTCGTTAGAATCTTGATATAATAATACAAAAATTTAAGCAGAAAACACCGTGTCATATTATTGTCGGGAAAATGCAAGAATCTTCAGTACATTACATTTATCAAAATCATTAGAAGATATGCAGATCCATCTACTAAAACAGTAGATATATTGAGAGAACAAGTAAGCTAGAAAATGATCCAGCCATCGCAATCTTGTTAGCGGCACTTCCTTCAGGTGTAAAGCTGTCTGCAGAGACACAAAACAATTAAACAGTCAAATGTCGATGATTTCCTAAGTTGTTTGACCTCAATATCTTGTAAGCTAAAATATATAATTTGCTCTACGCCGCATAAAACTTTCACATTGTTTTTTGACGCCAATACTAAGGCTTTTAGGGTTGTTTTTAACTATCAGAAAAGTTAAAAAATAAAGATAACATAATATTAGTGTAAAATACTAAAATATACATTCAGATCGTATTATGATTTGCAAAGTTTAGAAAAACTACCCCTCCGATCCTTATCTATGTCCCTCGCTTGACTTACACATATGCTAATGCACATATTTGACTTTGAATATATGTAATTACGTATAAGTAAAAAAAACTTATAAGAATTTGATATTAATAAATTTGTCATTGAGACGAGTAAAAAAAAATCTCACATGATTATGTTTTTTTTTCTAATATATTGATTTTTTAAAGAATATTTTATGTAATTCTAACAATATTCCAATTACAAACATCTATAAGGAAAGGATAAAATACTTAAATTTTAAGAACGTATGAAAGAATTAAGAGTTTGACTCAGAGTCTAAAACAATACACACTCTTTTTATCTCTTTCTCCTGGAGTCCTAGTATTGTTATCTTAGATCTGAGATTGATGTTTTCATATAATTTAATGTATTAGGTTTCATATTGTTGGGAATATAGTTGATATGGGGCTCAATGTGGTGTATGGGTGTGGAGATTAGGTTTCGTGAAGAAAGAAGTGCGTCAAAGTACTGTACAAGGGCTTCACCCGATTGGGTCAGGCAGGGCCTCCCGATCGGGCCCGAGACAAAGAGTGCAACAAGCAGTTTCGCAAGTGCGCACGATGGCATCGGACATGTTCACCGATCGGGCAAAGGACCGAATTATGACCGGGGTCCTTTCGCCCGATCGGGGGCCATGTATGATATTGGCTGGCGAATAAGTCGCCCGATCGGGCGGTGACCTATTTTGGCCTAATTCGACGCGAAAACGCGTTTTTTCTGAAGGGGTATAAATAGACTTACCCTAATACATTTATAATTGTATTCTTCGTTATTATTCTCATATTCAAGAGAGAAAAAGTTGGAGAGAAAGTGCTTGGAGTGATTTTGTAGTCTTTCTTGAACGATCGTCGATTTCTAGTGAATATTCGTGGTTTTTCTCCTCTCTTCAGTTTCCACGTAAAAGTTCTTGTGTGTCTTTTATTGCTTTGTTATTCGTTGTCTATTATTGTTTGCTATTACTTGCTAGATTGATAGTCAATAGAACTTACAAATATAACAAATGAAATGAAATTACCTGTGTTATCTCCATTCGCTACAGGTCCTAAAGCCATGGGGCTTTCCGCTGAGCCTTCACATGTGCAGAAAATACGATTAATAACTGAGTATACATACCTTAGAGTTTGCGCCACTTAATTTTATTAGTTGGTAATAGTAATATCACTATGACCCGTCAATTTAAATTTAAATTTCAAAACAAAAAAATTTGGAAAAATCCATCGAAAATGGTAAAAATAAGTAAATTACCTGGAGGCGGGGTCATAAGGCCTGGAGCAGCGCTTGGCCCTTCTTCACCTTTAAGTTTTTTTGAGTAATTTAATGATAATCTTAGATATACACATCAAACAATTATAAATAATCTATTTACTTTTATAATTAGTTTGAAAAATACTTTTTTATAAGATCCATTTATATCATATTTTTATACATCTTTTCTTTTTTCAAATCATCGCAACTATCGATTATATAGGAATAATCGCAAGGATTAGGAAGTCTTCTCAAATTTCATCAAACTAGCTATTATATTGTCTACCTTCACTAACCTATGTTTGGATTATAGCATATACAGAAATTAACAGTTTGGATTATTTTGAAAAAATCATGCCAATTGTTGTGATCATTTTGAATAAAAGATGGGCTTATTTGAAAAATTGTACAATAGTTGAGTTTATTCATATCTATTATTCAATATCTAAAAGGTTGTAGAAATATTAACTCATTGATTCATGCTCATGAATTAATATAGAACACATGAAACTATTATATATATATATATATATATATATATATATATATATATATATATTATATATATATATATATATATATATATATATATGATCAACTGATTATATATAAAAGAGATTATTAGAGATAAATAGAAAAATATTTTACTTTAAAATGATCATATTAGTATTAAAAAAATTTATTAAATGCTGGTTTTTAAAAGATGACACTATACAGTTTTTATCTATTCATCAACTTAAGTATATTATAACTTGGGCAAAACTTTGTCAGCGTGAATTATTTTCATATATAGTCAAACGATATATGCTAAAAATTTGTACAGAAGATTAATATATTTAAATTAGAAAAGAAATTACCTAGAGGTGGCATCATCGTAGTTGGAGCTACGTTTGGAGGCAGAACGCTTGGAGGTGGAGCAAGGCTTGTTGTTGGAGCAAGGCTCGGAGTTAGAGCAAGGCTTGGAGTTGGAGCTTCACCTTTCAAGTTTAGTTGAAATAAGATTAGTCGCAAAATATTATATATAACTACCATATTATTAAAATTATGAATTACTATAGCAAGAATATCATGAAAAGTAGTTTATAAAAGGAGAAAAGAAGTAGTATGAAAGGGGGAGATTTAACCCAAAACAATCATAGATTAGCGAAAGCTAATGTTGTACTATCTACGTTCCATACTATTGTACACAATCAAATTTCATATCTTTTACCACAAATTCTAAGCAATATATATTAGGAAATATATAGTAATGTGAAATCTTGTTAGATTCTTTACAATATATATAATATTCAAAATTTCACCTTTGTAAAGTTTCAGCAATCGTGGTTTTATCATATTAAAATTGTATTTATTTCATTTTGATATGTATTTGTTTAATTTTGACTTCTATTGTAGATGTCGTATGACTTTGAATCAATGAATTAATGTTAATTTCAAAAAAAAAAGTTTTAATCGAAACACACAATTTTCTTGCAAAAAGTTCTCTACATCGGATTTCTCTTAGTAGAATTAGGTTTCTATCCTATATTGAGCTTATTATTTGAGAGGGAAAAGAGCAACCAAGGGAAAAGATCCTTTTTGTGTTCTTGACGAACTGCAAGCGTTTTTATGTTTTTGAAATGAGGAAGTGGTCGAGCTACAGACTACAACACCTAAGATGTCGGACGGACTTTAGCGGATAGGCTGGACCTTCAGGTTTTGACTATACTTGAAAATGCGGCATTAACAATGATTTTTCGTTAAAAGAAATTGTTGAAAGAGTTTTTTTTTTTCATCTAAGTATGGTTCCATAAGCTAGAATGATATGAGTTTCTTTTATGAAATCTTTTTTCCCTTCATGTTTTATTGAAACTTTATTTCACTCGATTTTACAAAACATATGAACAAAAGAAAGTTTGTCAAGAACAATTTATGTTATTTTAGACACTAGATACCTTAATTACAATAAAAATAACCTTCTTAACAATCATTATTGCCAAAAATGATTGTTAATACCACATTTATCATTTTATGTATAGTCACAATTCAAGGCTATTTCTGATAATCAAATTTTTTTGTGACTACCAATTATAAAAAGTAAAAATTGAAGATTACCAATGAGAATTTTCCTTAAAAACTATGATGTTCAAATTAGGTAAAAAAAATAAATCAGAAGTTATAATAAGACGGAGTGAGTACATATCAAAGAAGCGATTGAGCAAGGGAGTAGTATACGTATAAGAGTATAGGATACGTAAGTTTGTATATTACCTTGGCAAAAGCTGTTAAGAGAAGCTACAGAATCGGCAATACCACACGCACCCAAAAGCTGGGTAACATTGGGTGCTAAGGAGGGATCTTGTGTAATAACGGTGTTCATGGTACAGAAACATTGCTTCTCGTTTCTTGCACTTTCTTGAATGAGAGGACAGCAAAAGAATTCGGTGACATTAAAAGACGGGCTTGATGTATCAAATTGTGGCTCTGTGCTATTCACATTATTTGTGAGGCATTGCCCAATTTCTTCCCAGCACGTCTCTGATGATGCTAATCAATCCACAATCACGTTTCAAAATGTCAGAATTTACCAAGTTAATTAGTACAACTATTACCAACTACTCCCTCCGTTTCAAAATATAAGACACGCACGATCGAGGTCGAACTCTGACCATTACTTACTCTCAATTTACGTGGATAAAAAATTTTAAAAAGTAATGTTATTATAGTATTTTTCATGACAAATCCAATGGTATAATTTTTATTTATTATATTATGAGAGATATTTGTGATCAAAGTAAATTTTCATAAAGCGTGTTTATATTTTGAAACGAATGGAGTACTACATTAAGGTAGAATAAATTACCTGGTTCGGCCGCAGGAGAAGCACCACTAGGACTAGGGCTCAAACTAGAACCTTCAGATTGGAATTGTATTGAAAAGTCAATATATCACACAAAAGTATAGAAAATCGTGTTGAAGTTACTCAATTGTAAAATAGGTTGGGACTGCCACACCCTTTGAGCAATGCCAATGGTGACACAATTGTTCATGAAATTGTTATTTTTTTGAGTGAACAAAAAAATACCTCTTTCATTGGTGATAATAATTTGTTCATGACATGAACAAATTGTTCATTGTTCACCACGTGAACAAATTGTTCATCCTAAACTTTACAAAACAAGCTAATGACAAGTTGCCACATCTCCTGGAAATTTTGTGGAAATTTCCATGGCATTTCCCAGAAAATTCCTTTATAAAAAAAAAGTTATACCAAAATTTATAATTTATTTCCCTCTATAAAATGATACCCATATTAACATATTTCGGAATATTTTTTTTTTAAATGAAATGAGGTTTAGTGATCATTTATTTGCTCATGAGTGGGATGGAGGTGATATTTTTGTTCATAAAATGAACAAAACATGAGTAAGGAGGGAAATTTGGTGAACTTTTTGTTCACCATTGACAATGCTCTTGATGGAGGAGATTTTACATAACTGAAAAGCCTAAAGGAGGCTCTAACCTAAAATCAATAGGTTGGTTAACGTAACAAGCTTATAAAGTTGTTCACGGATCTCAATAAAAATCTAGAACAATACTCCTGGAAAATGTTTATATAAACTACTACCTCCGTTTCCTAAAGATCTTCCTTGTTACTGTTACTACAGATACCAATAATGAGAATTAATTTGTGTGGGATGGGTAAAGTAAGAGAGAGAAAGGGGTTAAGATAAATAAACAAATAAAATGAGGTTAAAGTAGGATTAATCGCAAAATATTATATATAACTACCATATTATTATGGTAGACCATATGATAGGGACATGAGAGGGTAAAAAGGGGAAAAAGAATTCCAAATAAGGAATAAAGTAAAAGAGGGAAGATCTTTTGGAAACACACTTAAACGGAAAGAGGGAAGATCTTTAGGAAACGGAGGTAATACATACAAGCACCAAAAATATTTGTGCAAAAGACAAAACATTATAGTCTACAAATTATACACAAAAAGAATAATAATTTACATAAAAAAATTGGTTTTATTGCAATTCTAGACGAGTGAATTCCAATCATGAATTAGGTTCTCACTAAAAATTGATGTAAAATGGTCTTTTTATTATATGAAATTCTTCATACATTAAGTTGGTGAACCTATTATTATTCACTCATAGATTGTACCTTATTAATGAAATTTGTTAATCTATCAGTAATTAAATGAATGAAATACCTGGTGTTGGGGCCGCGGGAGTTACACTAGGGCTTGAATTAGGACCTTTGAAACAAAAACAAATGCAACATTTGTAATTTCAATTTTATATGTTTTGCAAAAGAAATCAATAACAATTATAAAAAAACTCATAGTATGTAAATACTATACCTGGAGATAGAGCAGTCGGAGACTGAGCAGATTGTGGTGGAGAAGATGGAGCTTGTTGTGGGCTTTGACTAGTACCTTCAAATAAAAAATTGCAAGCTTCATAAAAGCATATTCTAGCTAATTGGGCTTGCACACGCCAGAGCAGCGAGTAACAACACACAAGTCCGGATGAGGTTGCATCCTAACTATACATGGAGCAAACACTATTGTTGGGCTACATGCTCCCAACATTTGTCAACCTACTGGGGGCTCCCTACGTGGGAACAACATTAGGCAAAGATCGTTCGCTCAAATACCATGATAAATACATCATTCTGCACACGCAAACCCACACCGGAGGAGAGAGTGGCCACACGCAAGCCAAATGAGGTTCCATCCTAAAACCAATGATTTTGGTAGTAGGATGAGTAGGCCATTAAGCTTATATGTTAGGCATATCCTATCTCTCTCTTTCTTCGATATTAGACAAGCTTACATGTGGATTAACACCTTAACACTAGCATAATTATAAGCAATACTGGCTTGTATTAGTAGCCACAACAGGGTCAAAATCACCCGAGATCAGATAACTTTTCGGACCAAGTATTCGTGTATTAGTTAAAAGAAGAAACAAATAAATTTACTTGAGTGCTAGATGCATACCACCCGGGCATATTGTGTCAAAAGTTGCACCAACGTTGCAAAGAGAGAGAAGCATAGAGATGCCGTCGACATCGGTGGCATTTAGATTAGGCTGGATGCTGCAGAAACACGGTGTTTCATTGGTTATTATTTGTGTGAACACTGGACAGCATACTTCCCGGAATTCGGGTGGCGTATGGGCGCCCTGACGGCATGTCATGATCCTGTTCCAGCAAAACGAGGAATCTTGCGCTGATGATGGCATAAATTGCATTGACATGAACAATACGATTCCCACCATCATCATCACCTCCATTCCTACGTATGTTTTCATCGCACTAGTTCTTTTTCTCTTCTCTATAGCTATATGATACTGGAATAGATGTTTCGTATATGGTGATTTATGGATTAATATTGGAGGACTTATGTATCAATAATTTTATATACGGCACAAAAAAAGTCATCGAGGCACATTATTCAGGAATGAAATGGATTGTTGAATGTTTCTATGTGTTAGTGCGCCTCACGTAGATGATTTACGTAAATCCCGTGCTAGCGACCACTTTGTATAGTAGTACTGTAGTAGTACTCCATTAGTTCATGCAGGCTTCTCCGTCATAATTTTATTATATTCCGAAAAGCAAAACTCAAATTACATAAAAAGGCTTGATGCTCATCAATCCAATATGAATATTACAAACCAAACATAATAGTAGTATAAAAGAAATAAAATATCTATATATACTAAAGGTGGAATGTCTCAAAGTTCATTCATACAAGTGATATCGACCATCACATGGTTTGACACGCTCGTGTCCACTATACATTCTAAGTACGCATACCATTTAGTTGTTCGGATACAACAATGAGCTATATAATTATGGCTTTTAACTTTTACCACTTATCCAAGTTTAAACCTAAAGAACTACTTATATAATTCCTTGTTTTAGTTGGCTGCCTTGGGATTGTTATATGTTGTGATTGTAAAGGATAACTGATATCATCACTATTGAGAAAACTTAAATTATATTGATGTAATTTTATGTGTATATATAGTACATGGGTAACCAATATAATATGTCTATATACATTAGAGTATTTGTCTAAGTACATTAGCTAATAATTAGGGATTGACTATCAACCTAAATGAGTAAATCAAAGGATTATACTTACCCCGTTTCAAAATACTCGCTACACTTTCCATTGTGGGAAGTTTCATATTACTTGCTACACTTCCTTTTTGGGCAATAAACTCTTTCTATCTCTCTCCTCCCACATGGGTCCCTTTTCTTTTTACTCTCTACCTCTCTCTTCTCCAAAAATGGCCTAGGAGTCCGTGAATTGAGAAGTGTAGCGAGTAAAATGAAACGGAGGAAGTAATAGTGATGATATCAATAATCCTTTACAGTGATTAGTCCTTCAAATTTGGTTAGTGGGAAGTTAGTATCGCCTCTTAGAAGTTAGTGTTAGATATTTACTTACTCCAATAACATGTGCTCTTATTTGAATTAACCATTATATCTAGTTTCTTTGTTTTTATTTGCTATTATTTGGGAAATTTTTTCATGCTGATCTTTAGCCAATATAAAGGGGCAAGATACTATGATTTTTTTTCTAAGTTAAGAAAATCTGCAGTGATTTAGCTTTGATGTCAAATTGCTTCCTTTATTTTATTAACTTAAATTTTCAACCTGGTATCAAAGTATCAGGTTAAATCCATGAATACCAAAAATAATTAGTTAAAGAAATAAGCTATGTGAGCACCCGGATGCATTATAAGTCGTGCCACACCCCATAGGAAGGTTTTCAGTAAAAAATATGACCGGACCCGGAGGAGTCATAAAACGGTGAAAATTGAAAGCTATATAAGTCACGGTTTTAGACGTCTCCGGGAGTCGTGCACCGAATGTCGTGGGATGCCATGAGGGGACATGGGATGGTATATTAAGGACTTCCACGACTTTGAACGGGCCTAAGAACATCTTTTACGACCGTTTCGGGGCTATTCTGTGGCTGCACGACAAAATAATAAATTGGTCGTTTGGTGGCATTCTGAGGCAATTCAGATAAAGCGAAGCATCCAGGATGCATTACAAGTCGTACCACACCTCATAGGAAGGTTTTCGGCAAAAAATATGATCGAGTCCTGAGGAGCCCTAAAACAGTCAAAATTGAAGGCTATAAGTGACGGTTTTAGACGTCCCCGGGACCCGTGCACCAAATGTCGTGGGATACCTTCAGGGGACATGGGATGGTATATTAAAGACTTCCACGACTTTCAACGGACATAAGAACAGCTTTTACGACCGTTTCGGGGTTATTTCCGTGGGTGCGCGACAAAATAATAAATTGGTTGTTTGGGGGCATTCTGGGAAATTCATATGGTGTGAAGCACCCTGAATGCATTTAAGTCGTGCCGCACCCCAGAGAAAGGTTTTTGGTGAAAAATATGACCGCGCACGGAAGAGCCCTAAAACGGTGAAAATTGAAGGCTATAAGTCACGATTTTAGACGTTTCCGAGACCCGTGCACCGAATGACGTGGGATGCCTCGAGGGGACATGGGATGGTATATTAAGGACTTTCACGACTTTAAACGGGAATAAGAACAAATTTACGACCATTTCGGGGCCATTTGGTGGCTGCACCACAAAATCATAAATGGGTGGTTTACTGAAATTATGGGGCAATTCAGATGGTGCGAAGCACCCAAGAGGCATTATTCATCGTCTCGCACCCCATAGAAAGGTTTTCAGCGAAAAATATGATCTGCCCTGGAGGAGCCCTAAAATGGTGAAAATTGAAGGCTATAAGTCACGGTTTTAGGCATCCTCGGGACTAAGGATGGAAATGGGTGATGGATCATCCATCACCCGTTTAACCCGGTTTTTTAAATGGATGAAAAATCCGATTTAAATGGATGGAAAGCGGGTGGTGGGTGAGAATTTTTTCACCCGTCACCCGATCCATCACCCGTTTAACCTCCAACCCATCACCCATTTATTAAGTTTTACATGTAAACTTACTTACTTTTTATATTTTTGATAGAAATATTTTATATCATGTATATCATATCACAAATTTCATTAGAAAATATACCACATACTTTCACCCGTTTATCACCCGACCCACCCGTTTCACCCGGTGGGTGACGGATGGATGCGGGTGGAGCGGATGGATGCGGGTGACGGATGTGGGTGATGCTCCACCCACCCCGAATCCCATCCATTTCCATCCCTACTCGGGACCCGTGCACTGAATGTCGTGGGATGCCTCGAGGGGACTTGGGATGGTATATTACGGACTTCCACGACATTGAACGGACATAAGAACAACTTTTACGATCGTTTCGAGGATATTTCGTGGTTGCACCACAAAATCATAAATGGGTGGTCTGATGGCATTCTGGGGCAATTCAGATGGTGCGACGCACCCGTGATGCATTATAAGTCGTGCCGCACTAGCTAG
Organism: Beta vulgaris subsp. vulgaris; assembly: GCF_026745355.1. Classification (NCBI taxonomy): domain Eukaryota; kingdom Viridiplantae; phylum Streptophyta; class Magnoliopsida; order Caryophyllales; family Amaranthaceae; genus Beta; species Beta vulgaris. The sequence goes on along the minus strand of NC_079206.1, from coordinate 1,227,952 downwards.
GTTTTCGGCGAAAAATAAGACCGGGACCGGAGGAGTCTTAAAACGGTGAAAATTGCAGGATATAAGTCACGGTTTGAGACGTCCTCGAGACCCTTTGCACTAACTGTCGTGGCATCCCTCGAGGGGACATGGGATGATACGACTTTGAACGGGGATAAGAACAGATTTTACGACCGTTTCAGGGCCATTCCGTGGCTACACCACAAAATCATAAATGGGTAGTTTGCAGGTATTCTGGGGAAATTCAGATGGTAGGAAGCACCTGGGATGCATTATAAGTCGTGTCGCACCCCATAAAAAGTTTTTCAACGAAAAATATGGCCAGGCCTGGAGGAGCCCTAAAACGATGAAAATTGAAGACTACAAGTCACGATTTTAGACGTCCCCTGGACCCGTGCACGAAATATCGTTGGATGCCTCGAGGGGACATGGGCTGATATATTAAGGAGTTCTATGATTTTGAACGGGCATAAGAACAACTTTTATGATCGTTTCGGGGCCATTTCTTAGCTGCACCACAAAATCATAAATGGGTGGTTTGATGGCATTCTGGGGAAATTCAGATGGCACGAAGCACCCGGGTTGCATTATAAGTCGTGCGACACCCCATCGGAAGGTTTTCGGCGAAAAATAAGACCGGGACCGGAGGAGCCCTAAAACGGTCAAAATTGGAGGCTATAAGTCACATTTTTAGACGTCCCTGGGACCTGTGCACCAAATGTCGTGGGATTTCTCGAGGGGGCATGGGATGGTATATTAGGGACTTCCATGATTTTGAACGTGCATAAGAACAAATATGATTTTTGTCAATAAATGTTTTGGTTTCTTCCAAAAAGTAAAATTATGCTTTGATTGTAAGAGAAGGTTAAACCTGTTAGGGTTGGCCTAGGGCCTCATGGGAGTAGAACAAAAATACAATGCACCGTAAAATGATCTGCATTTTGAATCAAGCTCGAATTCAAGTTACTTGCAAGAAAATAGACTTTTAATTATCGAGAAAGGAGCAACGATGGAATGCATATAACATTTGGTCTCATCCGTCTGAACATACTCCCGAAAACACCACAAAAACCAATATAGAGACAAGTTTAGATAGAACGGTACACGTACAACCGTACAAATCAATACGTGCAACTATAATTCCCGAAATTCAAGTGTAAATCATAAACGAAATATCGTCAGGAATGCCCAAACTATAAGTGCTCCAGGAAGTAATCCAAATGATGCAATCTTCTTAGCACTATTACCACTCATACCTGCAATGAAAAGAAAGATATAACTCATTTATAAAGAAGGGATATCGTGAAAACTACGTACTCTTGATTCAACGAGCAAGAAAAACCTAATGTACCGCATGGAATTTACATAAGGTTTTTTAGAAGTTTTATCATGTGAAACAATTTTTTTTCGTAAATCATGTATAAGCAATTAGCAACTTAGTTACGATCTATATTTTTATGCATAAACATTATAGGTAGAGGTGAACACCTTATCAATTCTCGAGAATTAAATAAGAGCCTAACACCTCATATATATTTTGGTTAGTCATCATCCGAAGACTTAAGCCAACTTATTCTTAGACATACCTATGTGAATAATCATGTTCATATTTAGCATAGTGTAATTATGTTTGTAGGGTTACTTATGTATGTATAATTATACTATGTTAAATATGGACATGATTATTGGCATAATTATGTCTAACACAACTTACATAAATACCAAAGACAACAAATATGGTGAACGTACTTCTGTGGCAATTGGCATCATACTCAGGCTCCTTTTTCTAAAAATCCAATATCAGCTTTTTTTAAATTTTAAAGTACAATATTGACCATTAAGCATAACTTTGAAAATCAAAATATGTAATAATTAACATACTTCTTTGTTTTTTTAGTTGACGCATTTCCTTTAGGCACACTTGTCGATACAATATTTGGAATCTTTATATCTTTAGTTATCAATAAGCAAAGATTACAAAAAATTGATATTTAGAAATGATTTTCCTAACCTATGCCACAAGGCATAGGATAAGTATCAAAAAGCCTATATAAGACACCATTATACAACAAGATTGTATTTGGGAATAATAATATAAGGATAGATACTTAAGTTAGAGATAATTATGTAAATCATCTACAATAAGTGGGTAGCTTTAAAAAAAGATAATTAAGATTGGTTGGATTTTGAAAATGAAACTTTTTGTATAATGATATCTCATATATGATTTTTTATACTGTTAACATATGTCTTGTGGCATAGGTTACAATAATTCATTTAGAAGATATACATTGAGACAAATTCAATTAAATTCCACATGACTGTGTTTTTCATTAAGTACAAAACACAAAAGGTAGTCAAAGTTATATATACTCTAACATCTATACAAATATATTAAAAGGCGTGCGAAAACAAGAAACTGTGTCACATGGCGCTCTCCCTAAGGAGTGTTAGTTCATGTAATCCATGTACAATAAAAAAATTAAGAAATTGCATAGTATAGAGTTTGATCCCGATACCTCAAGTACATATACTAAAGTTTTAACCACTAGGCTAAGTTATATCGAGTGTTTCTCTCATAAAGTATTATATTAATAAATGAAATTTTTTCTTTTTCGGGGCATAACCCGGACCTAATAACTAGTTATTTATGTAAATAGTGTTCAAAAGTCAAATACGGATCTTCTAAAAAAAAGGAGGAAATATTAGCCATCTTAAGAGAAACTTAACGTGATAAATATATGTGAAAATTATAACAACATTGCATGTGATAAAAAAAAATGGAGTGAAGGGATATACCATTGCATAATTGATCAAAAGTGCTGCCAATTTTACACCCATCAAGAATATTATTATAAGATAGCTCGATTTGGGAGGGCGTAATTGCGGGGGTGGGCTGTTGCTCTTTTGGAATATTTTGATAGTAATCCTTCATACTACAGAAACACGTTGCATTTGCTGCTTCTTTTTTGATCACTGAGCAACACTTGCTGAAGTCTGGATTGGGATCCATTACGTTTATTCCTGCGTTTCCTATGCAAATTCCTATATTTACCCAGCATATTGGTGTATTCATGAAAGTGCTTGGTTGTGCTAATGATGGTGTTATTGGTAATGACAACCATACTAATCCCAATACCATCATAGTAACACTTACACCCATTTCTACGTAAGATTTTCCACTTACCATATTTAGTTTACTCTCTTTTTTTGGTGCTAGAATGATATATCCTCACTCTAATGGAGCTAAGTTAAAATTTTTGGTACATGCTTGTTGAGAATATTGAAGGTGACTTATAGTAGACTGAGAAGAAGTAATCAATGAAATTAAATGGTTTATTAACTGTCATTGACGCTATTTGTGTTGAAACATTTGTCTAAATAATGATTTTTGGCAAGTGTGTATGGTGCGCACGATCGAAGATGGCCCATCTTTGATGGGCAAGATCAAAGATTTTTAGAATTTTATTTATAATAAAAAAAATATGGAAAGAAACGTGTCGTAAACATGATTGTTCATGGTGAGAAATTGCAATCAAACTATTGTACGTATTTTGGGAAATAATGACTCCATCGTTTTGATCGATGGGTGTCAATTTCTAGAGTCAACAATGACAAAGGTACAAGAATTGGTACTTATTCTTTGTATTTTTGAAAAAAAGATAAAAAAAATGGTACTTATAGAGAAAGGTTTATGTTTAAGATAGGCAGTATAAATTTTGGAAAGCTATTGTATATTGAAAAAATTTATGAATATATATATATATATATATATATATATATATAAGTCAAGAGGGGAGATATGGTGTCCCCCAATGAAATGTCTTTTTTATTGTTAGCTAAATATATATGAGTCTGTTTTTGTTAGTGTTAACGTGAAACCTCTGATGTAATGCTGACATCATGCGCGTGCATCAAACCAACAGTAGAATTAGTTAAGCACTTGCACCTATTAGTTATACTAGCCTTAAATTGATTCTGGATGAATTAGTTAAGCGCTGGAGTATATTAGTTAATCGTTGGAGTATATTAGTTAATCGTTGGAGTATATTAGTTAAATCATAAAAATCAAACTATAATGCATTTTATTGGCCATAACTTCAATATCACGCATAAATAATTACGACTTTCTCAAAAAAAAAACTAATGCGCTAATATTATCATAAACCCTCCAAAACAAACCCATCATGCTCTTCTTCAATAAGTCAGACAACAAAGAATTGCAACAAACCAAACTCGGAGAAATATCACCATCTTTAACACACAAAAACACATTAGCAGCTTCAATCAAGAAACCCTTTTTCTTAAACACATTGGTCACTATATCAACGAAGAACAACCAAAATTGAGAAAGAAAACAAATATTGATGAATGTGACCAGTTGAAGAAACCTAGAAGTTTAGTTGGATCATGAGAAATTATAATTAGGGCTAAAAGGCTTACTCTTCTCATTGAGATATTCACAATATATATGATATACAAGTTGCCAAAACAGGAAAAGAAATATGCACAAAAAGGAAACTATACAAAGTATCCTAACACCCCCCTCAAGTTGGAGCATGGGAGGGTTCAAGAATGCCCAACTTGGACAACAAAAACTCAAACTGAGACTTGCCGAGAGCTTTGGTGAAAATATCGGCAAGTTGAGTAGAAGTAGGCACATAAGAAGGGCAATAAGACCCTCAGTAACAGCATCTCGAATAAAATGACAGTCGACCTCAATATGTTTAGTGCGTTCGTGAAAGACCGGATTCTGAGCAAGATGAAGAGCAGACTGACTGTCACAAAACAAAGGAATGGATTTGGGATGATGAACACCCAAACTCAAGAGAAGAGCTTTCAACCACTTTAACTCACAAGTAATAGCTGCCATAGAGCGATATTCAGCTTCAGCGGACGAACGAGAAACAGTATGCTGTTTCTTTGTCTTCCAGGAAATGGAGAGTGCCCTAAGAAGACAATCCAACCAGATAATGAACGACGAGTCAAAGGGCAAGCAGCCCAATCAGAGTCACACCAGCCCTGAAGAGTTAACTCACTATCCGAACGCAATAAAATACCCTGACCGGGAGTGCCTTTCAAATAGCGTACAACGCGTAAGGCAGCATCCCAATGAGCCTGTCGAGGAGCCTGCAGAAACTGAGAAAGAATGTGAACCGCATAAGCTAAGTCAGGCCGAGTAACAGCCAGATAAATCAAGCGACCTACAAGGCGCCGATAAGAAGCAGGATCAGCATAGAGAGGGCCATCATCAAGAGCAAGACGATGATTTTGCTCAATGGGAAAAGAAGCAGGCTTGGCACCCAGCAAACCAGCCTCAGAAACAATATCCAGGGTATACTTGCGTTGACACAAAAATAAGCCAGAAGAGCTCCGAGCAACCTCAATACCAAGAAAATACTTCAAAGGACCTAAGTCCTTCATCTTAAAACAATCACTGAGATAGGCCTTAAAAATTGTTAGAGCAGCGGAATCATTGCCAAAATGATGAGATCGTCCACATAAACCAATACATTCATCTGCACAGAGCCATGAGTGTAGGTGAATAAAGAATAATCAGAGTAGGACTGTAAGAAACCATACCCTTTCAAGGATGCCACCAATTTCGCAAACCAACACCTAGGAGCCTGTTTGAGACCATAGAGAGATTTTCGGAGACGACAGACCAATTAGGATTAGCACAATGAAAGCCAGGAGGAAGTTTCATATAGACTTCTTCATCAAGATCACCGTGAAGAAAAGCATTATGTACATCCATTTGATGCAACTCCCAATTTTTCGAAGCAGCAATGGCGAGAAAGGCACGAACTGTAGTCATCTTTGCCACTGGAGCAAAAGTTTCATTATAGTCAACCCGGTTCCTATGATTGCCCAAAACACCAAACGAGACTTAAGACGTTCCACAGAACCATCAGATAAATACTTGGTCCGATAAACCCATTGACTCCCTAACGCCCGTTTACCAGAGGGAAGCTCCTCTAATGTCCAAGTACCATTGGCCTCTAAAGCCTGAATTTCATCCTGCATAGATGCCTGCCAAGCAGGACTTGTCATAGCTTCCTTAAAAGAACGAGGATCATCAGTGGCAACAATAGCAGCAATAAACTTTCGATGTTTCACAGAAAAACTGGTACAATTAATATAATGTGCAATAGGATAGGGAGTACCTGAAGAAGATGAAGAAAACGAGTCGCTAGGAGATGAGCTTGACGAAACCGCAGCGTTGGTAACATAATCACGCAACAAGATAGAAGGGTGTTTATCCCGCTTTCCACGGCCCAAGTCAGGCGAAGAAAGAGGAATAGTGGTAGGGGAAGACTCGGGCTGGTCAGGCGCGCCCAATGAAGAGGAGAGCTGAGATTCGGAAGTGGCGTGAGTGTGTTTAGGGGATGTGTTTGGGCCGGGAGCAGCAAGAGAGGGAGAAGATAATGTGTTTGGGCCGGGTGAAGAGGAAGAGGGGCTAGACAGAGAGGGAGACACGGGAGAAGAAGGAGACGGAGATGGGCTAGACGCGGAACTGGGTACAGACGACCCAGAAGAGGAAGAGAGTGGATCGGGAGTTGGGCTAGGGGCAGCAGAAGTAATGGGCTGAACGGGGGGGTCGAAAATTTGTGAGGGAAAAGGATCATCATTAAAATCTGGGTGAATGGGATCATCATATGAAGGCACAAGAGTAGAAGGATCAATATTGACATCATCCGAATGTAAGAAGGGAAAGACCTCCTCAAAAAATTTGACATCTCTAGAGATAAAGAACTCTTTAGTGTCAAGGTCAAATAAACGCCAACCTTTCTTGCCAAAGGGATACCCAACAAAGACACATTTACGACTGCGGCTGGCAAACTTATCCCCCTTAGTTTTGTGATTATGAGCAAAGCAAAGACAACCAAAAGTACGAAGAGCCTCATAAGCAGGTAAATGACCATAAAGTAACTCAAAAGGAGATTTGTTGTCTAAGAGAACAGAAGGAGTTCGATTGAGAAGATGAGCAGCAGCAAGAACACATTCCCCCCAAAAATAGATAGGCAAATGCGCTTGGAAACGCAAAGCCCGACCCACATTAAGAATATGACGATGTTTGCGCTCAACGCGCCCGTTTTGTTGGGGGTAGCAGCACAAGAGGTTTGAAAAATGATACCATTGGCAGAAAAATAATCAAATAAGCAATTGAATTCAGTGCCATTATCACTTTGAACTATTTTAATAGATTGAGAGAATTGACGTTCAACCATAGCAAAAAAGGACATGAACATGGAAAAAACCTCTAATTTATCAACCAACAAATAAACCCACACAGCACGAGAGTAATCATCAACAATGGTAAGAAAGTAATGAGCACCACATGAAGAAATATGTCTGTAGGGACCCCATAAATCACAATGAATTTTCTCAAAAATCCTACTAGCGCGAGAATCACTAGTGGGAAACTTAGTTCTAGAATGTTTGGCACGAAAACAAATTTCACATGCCTCAGAAAAACTACCCTTATGACCACACAGAGGGGGAAGCAATTTAAGTACATGTTCAGAAGGGTGACCCATGCGACGGTGCCAAAGACCAAAATTAGAAGAATGATGAACAGAAACTTGTTGCGCGTAATCACCGCCACTGAAGTAGTAAAGCCCATCTCGGTTACGCCCCGTTCCAATCAGCTCCTTCATGGGGTCCTGTATAGTGCACATAGAAGAAGTAAATTGTACAGTACATGACAAAGCAGAGGACAGCTGTGAAACCGAAAGTAAATTGCAATAAAATTGAGGAACAAAGAGCACATCAGTGAGAGTGAGAGCAGGAGATAAACGAACTGAACCCTGAAGACGAGCAATAACTGACGAACCATTAGGAAGGCCCACAGGACAATCATCAATAGTAACAACATCAAACAACAGAGACCGATCACCAGTGATATGGTGAGTAGCACCAGTGTCAATAATCCAAGAAGAAATAGACGTACCATTCAAGCGATCATCCGAAAGCTTAGAATTACCCAAGAGACCGGCGATGGCTTTCCATTGATCTGCCGAGAAAAGAGAGGCCGAAGGGGAAGAATCCAAGGAGGGCGAAGTGACACCCGAGGTAGCAGCCACAACGTGGGCTTTAGAAGAACCACGCCCACGAGAAGCAGCCGGTTTCGACCCACGGTTAGGAGATGGGCCAGAAGATCCTTCAGGGTACCCAACTACTTCATAACAGGTACTAGAATCATGCCCATGCTTTTTACAGTGCACACAAGCATGAAGAGTCCAACAACGAGACACGTCATGGCCGGTTTTATGACAATGAGAACAAGTAGGTGGCGGAGATGGACGTGGGCGGCCACGACCCGCAGCGGTTTGCACCACAAACCCCAAAACTTCAGTGGGTTTATCAAGAGTAGGCATGGGAGACATCCGAACCCGCTCATCCTGAACCGCTAAATGATAAGCGCGGTCAAGAGATGGAAGAGGGTCGGAAGACAAAATCTGTGTGCGAAGCGAACCAAAGTCGGCGTGCAAGCCCATCAAAAATTCATGCAGACGTTGTTCATCACGTCGAGTAGCATGACGAGACCCAGCATCACAAAAAGAACAACAAGAGCAGGAAATAAGTGGTTCATGTTTATTCAAATCCTCCCATAAACTGTTAAGTTTGCCATAATAAGTGGAGACAGACATAGACTTGGATTGTTCGCACTTAGATAAAGCAGATTTGAGGTGATGAATTTTAGGTCCATTAACCATGGCAAAACGAGTGCGAAGGTGATCCCACAAACGATGGGCATCACGAAACTTAGAAAGAGTGGATTTTACCTCAGGGTCGATGGTATTTGTAAGCCATGAGACAAGCATGGCATTGACAGTTACCCAATCAGTCACGGTGTATGGCGGTTCGGCGGCAGTGATCGTGCCGTCGACAAAGCCGAATTTCCGGCGAGCCTCCAAGGCCATTTGAACATCAACAGCCCAGTCGTCATAATTATCGAAGCGAAGTCGAGTGGGAGTAATATAATCACCGGGTCGATCACCGGGACCAAGATAAAAAGGAGAGGTAATATTTATGGAGTGAGGGGGCGGTGGAGGTGGGGGAGGCGGTGGAGGGTTGGCGGCAGCATCATCATCGGCAGCCATGAAAACACAGGTGAGAGAGAGGAAAAAAAAAAAAAAATCAAGAGAGGCGACGGAGAGATAAACGTGGCTGTGATACCACGAGAAATTATAATTAGGGCTAAAAGGCTTACTCTTCTCATTGAGATATTCACAATATATATGATATACAAGTTGCCAAAACAGGAAAAGAAATATGCACAAAAAGGAAACTATACAAAGTATCCTAACAGATCAAAAGCCTAATTATGATGAAGAACAGATTGAATAATGTATGGGTTTAGCTATTTAGTGATGTTTGAAGAACCCATTAAAATTTCCCAGTTGTTGTGTATGTTTGAGAAGTGTTGAAATTTCTTCGCCATTGGAGAGATTCAAGGTAGTGAAATTGCAGGAGATAATATGAGTTTTGTGCGTTTTCTGTGTAAAAAAATTATAACTAAATACCCAAATATCATAACTATTTATCAGAATATAGTAACTGATAGCCAGAATCAGAATTATCAACCATAAAACCATAAATGAAGGCCGAGGCTAAGAATTGGAGAAAAAATAGACTCGTCTCACGTTAGTGTTAACGCGAGACGGTCTTTTATAAGACTTTGCGAATATATATACTTAATTGGATATTTAGATTTTGTACAATTATATCATTTCCTAATTTAAAGATGGGTCAAATTTTTCAATAATAAACTAAATAAGCATTAACAAAGTAACTTGACATAATGAGAAAAAATGGTTACTCAATAAAAAAATTACAAATTTAATTTGACTACAAAACTTTACATCTAAATGTTTATCTCAATTTCTAAAAACTTTATAGATTACAGTAGTTTGTATAACAATAATTATAAATCACACTTCTATAATTATATTTTGATGAAATTTATTAAGAATAAACTCAAACAATCGATGCACACATCGCGAGCGTAGAAGACTAGTATATATAGTGGTAAGATCATATGAAAATACTTCTTATATGAGAAGTGAGAATGAATCTCAACCATACGATTGAATTAGAGTTACAACATCATATGCCTTTATTTATGAGAAATGAGAATGAATCTCAACCATACGATTGAAAAATAATTTTCAAACATCATATGCCTTTATTTATGGGGAAAAGTCCATAAACATTTCCTTATATATTTACATGGTGCGCTTATTCAAAAGATAGTAGCTAGGCACCAATAAATCCATCGAATTATATAGTTAACACAATATAAACAGCAAAGCTACAAAAATAACGATTGTCGCGGCCTTGCTTGAAGCATGCGTAGAACTCAAGTACCTGCAAATGTACCATAGATTTTGTTAAAAGCATTTACCAAGTACTATTCCTATTCTTTTAGAAAAATTTACACCAAAAATAAGAAGTTTCTTAGATAAATAATGCAACTCCCCGTATTTCAGTATCAAACTATACATAATGTTAACTGTTTATTCTAATTAATATATAAGAAAAAATATAGCCATTTAAGATTTTCTTTCTTAAATACATTAGATTTGTATGTCATTTATAAATACATACTAGTTACTACTAAGTTCATAAAGTCAATTTTGAAATAATAAAGCCAGATTATGGAGCTTCGGATGGTTCAAATTATGCTCTACAACTTCGAATAAAAGTTATATTTACACAATGAATATACGTGTATGCATAGTTGAAAATTTAATTGATGCTTAAGATGAGGATATAGAACACATATAGTTGAAGTTAGAATGTGAAAATGGGAGGATTAAAGTTTTATGATGATATAATTTAAAAGAAGAAGAAAAAACCTAGAGGTGGCATCATTGGCGCTGCAGCGGGGATCGGAGCTTCAACACCTACAATTAAGATTTAATGAAAAAAAAAAACATCATGTACTCTTAAGAATAATTTTTTTGTTGAAATGGAGAACAACAGAATATAGTATTTCATATTAGCAAAATTATAATCCTTTATTAAAAAATATATAAATCCTCTGTTTTGTTTTATATGTTACAATTTGACATTTTACACTATTCACATATTTCACTTTCACCATCGTTTGTGATTTATACGTGAATAAAAATATAGTCATGTGGAATCTTCTTAGATTTGTCTTAATATGTATTTTTCTAATATGTACTTTTTATCATTTTTACAAATACAAAATTAGAGATATATATCCTCAAAGTTTTGCATTGGCATGCTGAAAAGTGAAACTGTAACATGTAAAAAAAACGGAGGAAGTATATATGAATAAGCGTCTTGGCTTTAATGTGTATCAGTCATTATAAAAACTGAGACGAATTTCTGTTATTTCAGTTTATATATATTTGGTTATTAGTTTATACATATTTGATAACATAATTGTTATTAGTTTAGACATATCTTCTAAAGTATGAGTTCATAAATTGATATCAGATTTGTATAAAATGATATAAAATATGCATAAAAACTATTAACAAATATGTGTATCATATAAACGGATAACATACACATATAAACAGAATGAACTTGGCAAAAACTAACTCATCTCAATAATTAAGACTGTCTCAGCCAAGTTTTTCCGTATAAACACGCATGTTAAAACGGCTAGTTATTACCTAGGCAAAAGCTGTCAAGAAAAGCGACTGAATCCACAATGCTGCATGTAGATAGAAGTTGGGTAACATTGGGTACTTGGGAAGGATTTTGCTGAAGAAATATGGTCACTGAACAAAAACATGGTCTTTCAGCACTTGATATTTGTTGAATCAGAGGACAGCAAAGGTATTCCGTTGCATTAAACAACGGACTTGTTGGATCAAACTGCGGCTCTGATTCAGTGTTGTTGATATTATTGTTGATGCAATTTCCAATCCTTTCCCAGCAATGCTCTTCTTGCGATTGCCCTAATAAGGTGAAATTGATAGTTGAGATTAGTCTTGAAAGCAAGTAATACAAATATTATTTACTTCCTCCGTAACAAAATAGTAGATATTACGCTTTCAAAATTGCACTATTCACCTACTACGTTTGACCATGCATTAAAAAAAATTAATCAACTGTTATTATATGGTATGTTTTTTGGATTCTTCTCAATGTATACTTTCATAATATTAACTTCTTATAATGTCTACTAATACACAATTAAAGTTATTAATAGTCAGAGTACTGCATCAACAAGCGTGAAAATCAAAGTATAACATCTATTTTGTTACGGAAGAAGTATAATTTTGATCATTCATTAAGCAAAAACAGAATAAAGAAGTATACACATGACTATTAGGGGTATAGAGTCAGGACAATATGCTAACAATGTCAAGGTAAAATAAGAGTATCTTTTATTCTTAAGGGTTGAGAACTTGCGATAATATAATAATTCTATTATTCCAATAACACATGTGACGTCTTGAGATAACACATGACTTATCAATTCTTAAGGGCTGAGAACTTACGATAATATAAGAATTTTCTGAGACTAGGTAGGGGCTTGATTAATAAGGTGAGTATCCTTCAAGTTCGGCGTGATGAAAGTTTTTAGCTCAAACTTAGTCCAAGTCCAAGTTTGAGACCAAACTAAGCAAAGAAAAGATAATCTTAACAAACGAGCTTGGTGTCTAAATCGAAAGGGCTATGAGTTTAACCCAAACTATGCGAAAGCTTATGTAGAAGAACTCGATAATGAGCTCAAAAGATGTAATTAATGTAACTCTAATTTTAGCTTTTAGATTTATGCTTTGCATCAAAAAAGAGGAAAAAAAAAGGAGTTGTAGAATAAAGAAAACAAAAAAAATAAGCAATTTTGCTATCTAGATAGCTCCATTGCATGCATGTGGAAAAATGGACGTACGTACCCTGAGGTGTTTGTGCTGGAGGTAGGATGGGGCTCAAACTAGGACCTTGTGCTAATGAAGCCACAAATTGCAAAGAAAACAACATTGTTACTGCCACCACCTTCATTTCTATGTATTTTCTCATTTTATTAAAGATGCACCTTTAAGATTTGTGCTCTTAGCTTTAGAAGTATGGGTTTACGTATATATGTACCAGGTATTTATAGATGGCATGCAATAGTTATTCCGTAAAATTTACGTTATCTATGGAGGAATTTTACATTTCAATTTCCTTTCCTAACAACAACATAGTTATAATTCAATGACTACCACTACATTACACGATGTCACCGTAAATATTTAAATCTTGAGATGCTATATTCTAGATCCTGGATAGTGACCATTTGATAAGGTGTCTACACTGTAACTTCCTAACAATACAGTTAAATTATAATTCATTGACTTCTTCTATCTATACACAGCGTCACCTTCCCGCCAAAGTAGAAAAATCAACATAAAATTATATTTTTAAATCGTGGTAGAGTTGAATAGCCTAATGATTTTTCGATTAAACAGACGAAAAAGTTGAATAGCTTAACATTGTGGTCTTGATGGTCTGTCCAGGTGTAAACAACATAACAATGTGGCATGTTTAATGTCTTCCGTCAGATAGATATTGACCATGACTTTTTGGTTGGAATGGTCAAATAAATATTAGGTAAAGTTAGCCTCAATACTATAGATTATGGTTCGAGTGCACCCAATATCTCAAACTTTGATTAGTACCCAAAACACTATAAAATATTGGTTTGGTTGAAATGCATGTCATAAATAACATTGAAGGTACCTTGTCGTGATACCCCTAAACCTTCTAGGAACAATTTTCATGTTTGTTCATGAGAAGAAGAGTTCTAGAGAGAAAAGGCTTGAGATTGGCATCACCGGCGATAAAAGATACATCCAGCGTCATCTATGACACGCACTGCACCCAGACTAATAGTTTGTGGTGTTTTAGCTATCACTCAAAGTTTCTAGTGTTGGATACACCCGAGCCATAGTTTATGGTGTTGAGGCCAACATTACCTAAATATTAGAGTTAGTCAGCAGAGACCGACTGAGTAGACATCTTTTGTTTTGCGGCAAAGCCTCTGATAACTATATTGATAATTACTTCCTCGATTTTTTCTTGCAACAAGAGAATTTTTTATGTCTCCTAAATAATACTAGCTCCTTTGTTGCAACTATTCAAATACGGAAGGAGTATGTATTATAATTTTTTATCAATGGAATTTTATATTTGAACTGTTCTTTCATTAAATTGTCTTGATTGTGTTGAAATTTTTTTTTTTTTTTTTTGTTATGAAATGGTAATAGACAATATTGATATAGCTCAACGGTGAAGATTTTAATATGGCCCATAAACTTTTATGGAAAACTTTTTGATACATTATAATTGGTGAGTGTCTCCGGAGAGGCCTCGGGTTGTTACTTTTCGTAATTTTTTGTTTAGTGAGAAAAAATTGACAACTTGACTTGATAAGTAATTGCATGATACTTTAAAAAATAAACCCTTAAAGTTTGGGAAAAAGCAATAGCTTAAGTACTATCTACAAGAAAATTGGGTAAGAGTTTATGTCTATAATAGTCTCTTGTTATTACCATAAAATTGTTAACGAACTACACTTGTGCAAGTATTTTAATGAAATATAATTAGAACACCTAATTATATTTTATTTTTAAACATTAAACAATAATGTTATATTCGATTTGTGGTCAAGTTCTTACTTTTCATTTCAAAGGTCACTTGTTTGTTACCCTACACCTACACAACATTATTTTTCTAATTCAGGGATTTGACATGGATATAAAGCATTAGCACATTATACGAGAGTGTCACGTGGCACGTAGGCCTTCTTAGGACCTTTTAATATATTATATAGATTATATAGAATAGATTTTAAGACTAGTAAGACCCCTTTGAGAAAACCTCCTCCAAGTTTCTCTCCGTGCACGCTAGCTTAACGTGCACCATCACCATGGCAAGGAAAAGTGGTGGAAAAGCTCAAGGTAGTGATGCTGGGAAACCAAGAGGAAAGTGTGAGGACCTTTATCGGACTCTCAAGCTTTGCGTACAAGATCAATGGATGAAATCATGGGGATTTGAAGCCCTGGATTTTGGATTAGGAATTGGTGAAATTCTTACTCCAAAATCTTCAATCCATGAGTTACAGAGGCAATCTGATGTTCGACATACTTTTAATGAATGGTTGCAATCCATTCATGATAGTGCAATCAATCGAACAGTAACACTACGCAATAGAACAGTAACTTCTCCAGGTAATTGCTCTATTCCTATTTTGCAGCATCGATTTATGGATGATAATTAAATGGAGATTGAACATGTTAATGAACCAGTAAGCATACATGAGAATGTTAATCTAGGAAATCAAATGGATGAACCGGTTCCTGTACAAATTGAACTAGATGATATACAGGAGGAAATAGATTATTGAAATTCATCATTGATTTGATATGTTGTGTGTGCAAATCCACCTCTTCATCTGATGGAAGGGTTTTTGCATAGAATTTGGAGGAAATATAAGATTGATAAGGTGGCTTTGGTGAAGAAGGGAATCTTCCTAGTGACATCTCAAGTAATTCAGTTTTAGAATGAACATGGTGACTTGACTGAAGTACCTGTTGTATATGAGTGGCAACCCACTCAATGTCAGCATTGTAAGGGTGTTAGCAATGTAGTCTTTCTTTCTTTTCTCTCTAAGTGTCTGATCTGGCTGCTCAATATCATTATCTTCAAAGCCATTCTCTACTAAACTCCACAACTCTTAGGATTTGAAAAGAGTTTTCATTTAAAAACTCTAGAATTGATAGTTGATGCCTTTGAATTTAGGCAACATTGATGAGCTACTGTAGTTTGATCCATTTGACTGCATCTTGATCAAACCTCTCTTTCCACTCGTGTTTCCCTTGTGTTTGACCCCTTACTTTGCTCTCTCACTTTCCTGGATGTGAACCCAGAATAACTCTCTGCTCTGATACCAATATGTTGGCTTTTAAAGCTCAAAGAGATGAGCACTACTTTAGAGGAGAAGATTTAAAAACCACAAATGTTTCTATATATTCAAATCAGCAAATTACAATGCATATAGATAGACTGAAAAAGAAAACAAGGCAACTACTTCCACTACTCATGTTAGTGGCTAACTTTAGGGAATTCAAACTAATTAACTACTTACTAACATAATGCTCCTGAATCATATCAACTAACTATTGACTAACTTACACGTGCTTGAATGTTGAATCACATTTCAACACAAATGCCTTTTGCGATTACATTTTTTTGTCCTTTCTATTGGATTGCCATTAATGACCTAAGTTCTAGTAGTATAGAGATATTGGGTTCGAATCTTGTTGAGTAAAAATGTGGCAGGATAGGGATTTCCATACTCATCCCCATATGCTACCTAACACATTAACTCCAAAATTCTGGACTAACACACAATAGTCGGATTAGTCGTTAGATCGACTCTTTAATATGTAGGAGATGAGAAGTACAGGAGGGAAGATATTATATATAAAAGCATAACAACACATCATATAAGAATTTATGCATCATACAATCATACCTACCAAAACCTGTTATGTATAACAAATAGAAATATTTGAATCACAAACTTCAGTATAAAGTCCATCAATCAGCACTGAGTAACGAACTACAGAATTTAAACGAATATATTAAAATATATGTAACATATACATAGACATAAAAACATGGAAGACGCAGATACCCTAGTTAAAATATGAAAGATGAGCAGACGGTGAATAAGATAGACAACATAACCCATCCAATCTGTCGTCCGGAAGCTCCTGCAAATAAGTTTTCAAGTAATTGTTAATTATGCCATTATTTAGGAAGTCATGACACTATATTAATCGATCATAAAACAAGGTTTACACTACTATATCACAAATATACCATTAGGTATCCTCTATTAAATGGTACTCCATAGATTTTAATTATTACTCATCTGTCACATAATATGGTGTTTGTTTATTTTTTACACGGTGTAAGATAAACATTTGACTTTCGATATCTTCAATTTCTTATTAATAAATACAAAAAGTTGATATAAAACCTTCACATTGAGGCGAATCTAACAAGATCCTCATAAATATGTTCTTTTATATATACAAATGATATTTGGTCAAAGATTTTATTTTTGACCTCAAAAGAGAGAAACAATTACTATATTATGAGACGCGGAGAATATAAATAAAATTAGAAGTCACTAAAATTAGAATTTACACCATAGACCCAGGTGTATGATCAATGCTCTCAAAATTGTTATGCGAGCTTTGTGATTTAAGTATTATCTTGTTGTCCCCTCAAAAAATAAGTATTGCCTTTACTCGAACAAAGTTGGTCTAAATATTTTTTTTTCCATTTGAGCCACGAAGGCAATACAATGTACAAAGAAAGGAAGGGTGGATTCGAACATGTGATATATATATATATATATATGGTAACTTTTCACAGTTATATCAGCTCGTCATCAGCAAGTGTTAATCTGATCTGAACCAATAAACCCGATCTACAATAAACAACATCAAATATCTAAGGGCCCATTCGTTATCAATTTTGTTTTCAGTTTTTTTGAAAATTAAAAACAAAAAACAGGAAACCATAAAGGGTGATTTTCACGTTTCATCATGTTTCTAATAAGTTTGACTAATTTTTGATCAATTATAAGACATATATTATATGACTTTTAAATACAAAAAACCAAAAACTTGAAAACAGTAATGCCGAACGAGCCCTAAGCAGCAAAAGTTTGTTGCAAGAGACATGGTGATGATGAACAAGAAAACTCAAACCTTGCCGTATTATCCAAGGGTGAGCATGGTCCAAAATCGAATCAGACCAAATTAAATAAATTCTCAATTTAATAACATTTAAGGTGGATAAAACTTGGTTTCTGCAACTCACTTGAACAATTATATTTTAATAATCTATTACTCCCTCCGTTTCCTAAAGATCTTCCCACGTACTGTTCCTACAGATACCAAGGAAAATCAAGTTGTGTGGGGCATAGTGTGAGTAAAGTAGGAGAGAGAAAGGGGTTAAGATAAATAAACAAATAAAAAGGGGTTAAAGTAGGAGAGAGAAAGGGAGTAAAATTGAATTAATAATGTAATGGTGGACCATATGATAGTGACATGAGAGGGTAAATAGGAAAATTTGTTTTGCCAAATAAGGAATAAAGCAAAAGAAGGAAGATCTTTTGGAAACACCCTTAAACGGAAAGAGGGAAGATCTTTAGGAAACGGAGGGAGTACAAGTGAGTAATCTACCCACTAGATAGATGTAGTTATGTCCACCTACGTCGTATATGTTTGATTTGGGGCATCATACATTTGAAATATTAAACGTTTTCGGGGAAAATCATATATTGATATTACCTGAGCATAAAGCATTGACAGGACTGGTGATGTTGCAAATAGATAACACTTCATTCATACTGTCGGAATGCAAGCTATCAACTTCAGAAATTGCGATTGCGCCGCGACAGAAGCACTCTTTTTCTGCCTTCACCTCTTGCTGGATGACCGAACAACAAAGTACATGACTTACATTAAACGTAGGATCAATTGTGTCCAATAAAGTTGTATCATTGAAAGTGGAGTTCACACATCGCGCAATCTTCTCCCAGCATGGTATATTCTTTCCAACCTGACTAGGACTTAGGGCCGGTGCTAGTGCTGGTGCTGGTGCTGCGGCTGGTGCTTGTGCTTGTACCGACGGCGTAATTGGCATCAAAAACCACATCGTGGCTAGAACCATTACTAATCCTGTTTCTATGTATACACCTCCCATTATATATAATATGTTTCTATGAAAATGTATGGAAGTTGCGATTAATACGTGAAACTTATGGAGTATATAAAGTGATCTAGAGTACCCCCTCAAAAAAAAAAAAAAAAAAAAAAAAAAAAGTGATCTAGAGTACTATTCCTAATAAGAATTGACCAACAGGATGATATAGTCATTGCTAGAATAAGTAGTACAAAATTAAAATGTACGAAAAAATTACCACTTTCATTTTTTAAAGTGTGCTGTCACGATTGAGGATGATTTTCTTTTGCTGGGCACGATCGAAAATTTTAGGAGTATCAGTATTTTTATTTATTGAAAATTTCGCATTATTGTCATTTAGGGAATGATTAAAACTTAGGATAATGTTAAGAATATCTCGAAGATTTGTAGATGTTGTATGGTTGTATGTATATAGGAATATAGGATAATCCTCTTACTTCTGTTGAAAGAGCATGAGTTTGTGGAATATGGATAAAGAAAATTGATATTTTATTATGCCAAATAACGAGTGGTTTTTTCGTACATACATATGTAATTTTTATATACAGCGCAACTTTGAGGATTTTGAGGACATATATCTCTAATTTTGTATTTGTAAAAATTATAAAAAGTATATATTAAAAAAATACATATTAAGATGAATCTAACAAGATCGCACATAACTATATTTTTATTCACGTATAAATTACAAACGATGGTCAAAGTGAAATTTGTGAATTAACATAATATAAACAGCAAAACTACAAAAATAACGATTGTCGCGACCTTGTTTGAAGCATGCGTAGAACTCAAGTACCTGCAAATGTACCCTAAATTTTGTTAAAAGCATATTATTACCAAGTACTATTCCTATTCTTTTAGATAAATTTGCACCAAAAAAAGAAGTTTCTTAGATAAATAATGCAACTCTCCGTATTTCAGTATCAAACTATACATATTATAGCTCTTTATTCTAATCAATATATAAGAAAAATATAGCCATTTAAGATCTTCTTTTTCTTTCTTGAATACATTAGATTTGTATGTCATTTATAAATACATACTACTAGGTTCATAAGTCAATTTTGAAATAATAAAGCCAGATAATGGAGCTTCGGATGGTTCATATTATGCTCTACAACTTCGAATAAAAGTTATATTTATGCAATGAATATATATATTTTTTTGAATAGTAAAATTAATTCATTAATAAAAAGTCATACGACATCCACATAAGCAATCGAATCAAACAATTACATAAGTTGAATCAAACAAAAATTTCCTTCATAAAAACTACGATCGTCAAACAAATCTTGCAATATGGAACATCTCCCGCTTATATCGCTGGAAAATACAGCCTTGTTGGAGAGACAATCTAACGATCCCTTGTAGTCGTGAGGATGATTTACGTCGGATTCATCTGACCGTATTCGAAAAATTGATAACCTTTGTGATCCCGCATAATTCTTCACCAACAAAACAATTTCACGGCAATCCATTAGATCTAGTATCCCGGATTGTAACCTGTAGAAATTCCCCCTCTAGAAGAGGAGAAAAACCCTGTCTTTCGAAGGAGGTTGAAAAACCTTGTCTTTCGAACGAGATCGAAAAACCTTTTCTTACGAAGGGGATCGAAAACCCTTTCTTTCGAGGGAGAAATCGTTGTTGGAAACCTAAAAACAAATAAAAAAACAAAGGTGGGGGCTTTCCAACGGTAAAAATCGATGGAAGCCCCTTTAAAAATAAACAATGGAGGCTAGGGTTTTTGAAAGTAGAGAGGAGAGAGGGGAGAGAGAAAAATTGTAGGTAATCCCATCATAAATATTGATGAAAAGATGACTAAACTATGCAATGAATATATAGAGCATATATAGTTGAAGTGAGAATGTGAAAATTGGAGGATTAAAGCTTTATAATGATATAAGATAAAAGAAGAAAAAAAAAACCTAGCGGTGGCATCATTGGCGCTGCAGCGGGGATCGGAGCTTCAACACCTACAATTATGATTTAATAAAAAAAACAAAAGAAACATCATGTACTCTTAAGAATAATTTTTTTTTTGTTGAAATGGAGAACAGTAGAATAGTAATTCATATTAGTAAAATTATAATCCTTTATTAGTACATAAATTCTCTATTTTGTTTTATAGGTTACAATTTGACATTTTACACTTATTCACAAATTTCACTTTGACCGTCGTTTGATATTTAATATTTATACGTAAATAAAAATATTGTAATGTGGGATCTTGTTAGATCTGTCTTAATATATACTCCCTCTGTCCCTTAATAGAGTGCCCATTTCTTTTTTGGACACTATTCAAAGGTAAAGAAAGCCCTCAAAAAACATTTCTAATATATAAGAAAAAACATAGTCATGTGGGGTCTTGTTTGATTCGTCTCATTACGTACATTAAGAAAATCAAACTTTTATAATTTTTACTAATATGAAATTAAAGATATTAACGATACAAAACGTGCATTGGCAAACGTGCATTGGAGAAATGGGCACTCTATTTAGGGACGGAGGGAGTATTTTTCTAATATGTACTTTCTATAATATTTACAAATACAAAATTAGAGATATATTTCCTCAAAGTCTTACATTAACATGCGTGAAAAGTAAAACTGTAACATGTAAAAAAAATAGAGGAAGTATATGAAAGCATCTTGACTTTAATGTGTCTCAGTCATTATAAGACTGAGACAAGTTTCTGTTATTTTAGTTTATATATATACTTGTTATTAGTTTATACATATTTAATATGGAAATTCTATATGGTGACCCTCAACTTTTTTAAATTCTATTTGGTAGACAACTTTTATCTTTCCTCTATTTGGTAACTCTCTCCTTTATTTTTTGTATTATCTTTGACCTTATTACATTTTAAAATTATTTTTTAAATAAAAATTGATTTTTTAATTACAAAAAACTGATTTTAAAATGAAAAAAAAAAAACTCAAACCCTCCCCCACACCATAACCACCCATCCTACCACCCCCTCTCCTCTCCTAGCCTAACCCTCACTCACCTCTCCCCCCTAACACCCTTCGACAAACCCCCCACACCTGCCACTCTTCCCGTCCTCGTTTCCGGCGCCCCCTACCCTTCCATTCTCCATTTCCTAGCTCCTCCATACCGAAAACAACCCCCTCCCAGAAACCACCTCTCCTTCCCTACCGTTTTCTCTCTCCTCCTCGTGCTTTCTCTCTCGCCGGAGCTCCATGTTCTCTATCATCTGTTAGTGGTTGGAGTTGTGTGGTGTTGACGTGTTGCTGCCCCGAATTCCCCTCCCTATTCCTGTCTTTCTTCTGCATTGGTGGTTGTGGTTATCGTTTGCTCCCTCTCTCCTTCGTCGCGGTGCTACTGTTGGTGTTTCTTGTCGCCGTGCTATTGTTGCTGACATGGTGGCCGAAATCGACAACGGGGATTTGGGGGGGGGGGGTGAAATCGGAAACGGGAAGGGGAGAGGTGGCCGGAAATGAAAAGAGGAAGTAGGGTGGGATGGGTGGTTATGGTGGGGGAGGGTTTGAGTTTTTATTTAATTTCAAAATCAGTTTTTTGTATTTGAAAAATCAGTTTTTTAATTAAAAAATAATTTTAATATGCAACAAGGTTAAAGAAAATAAAAAAATAGAGTAGAGGGTTACCAATTAGAGGAAAGATAAAAATTATCTACCAAATAGAATTTAAGAAAGTTGAGACTCACCATATAGAATTTCCCTATTTAATAACATAATTGTTATTAGTTTAGATATATCTTCTATGAGTTTATAAATTGATATCAAATCTGTATAAAATGATATAAAATATGCATAAAAACTATTAACAAATATGTATATCATATGAACGGATAACATACACATATAAACAGAACTTGGCAAAAACTAACACTCATCTCAATAATTAAGACGGTCTCAACCAAGTTTTTCCGTATAAACACGCCCGTTTAAACGGCTAGTTACCTAGGCAAAAGCTGTCAAGAAAAGCGACTGGATCGACAATGCTGCATATAGAGAGAAGTTGGGTAACGTTGGGTATTACTTTGGAAGGATTTTGCTGAAGAAATATGGTCTCTGAACAAAAACATGGTCTTTTAGCACTTGATATTTGTTGAATCAGAGGACAACAAAAGTATTCCGTTACATTAAACAACGGATTTGATAGATCAAACTGTGGCACTGATTCAGTGTTGTTGATATGATTGTTGATGCAATTTCCAATCTTCTCCCAAGTCCCAGCAATGTTCTTCTTGCGATTGCCCTAATAAGGTGAAATTGATAATTTGGATTACTCTTGAAAGCAAGTAATACAAATATTATTTACTTCCTCCGTAGCAAAATAGATATTACGCTTTGGAAATTGCACTATTCACCTGCTATATTTTACCATGCATTTTTTAATTTTAGATAAAATCAACCATTACTATATGATATGTTTTGGATTCTTTTCAATGTGTACTTTCATAATATTAACTTTTTATAATATTTACTAATACACAATTAAGTTATTAATGGTCAAAGTGCTGCATTGACAAGCATGAAAGTCAAAGTTTAACATCTATTTTATTACGGAAGAAGTATAATTTTGATCATGGATTGAGCAAAAACAGAATAAAAAAGTATACGCGTGATTATTAGGCCGGGTATGGATTCAGGAAAATATGCTAACAATGTCAAGGTAAAATAAGAGTATATTTTATTATTCCAATAACCCATGTGCCGTCTTAAGAAAAAACAAGAGTTATCAATTCTTAAGGGCTAGGAACTTGATGCGATAATATAAGAATTTTCTGAGACTAGGTAGGAGCTTGATTTATAAAGTGAGTATCCTTCAAGTTCGGCGTGATGAAAGATTTTAGCTCAAACTTAGCCCAAGTCCAAGCTATGAGTTTAACCCAAACTATGCAAAAGATTATGTAGAAAAACTCGATAATGAGCTCTAAAGATGTAATTAATGTAACTCTAATTTTAGCTTTTAGATTTCTGCTTTGCATCAGAAAAGAGAAAAAAAAAAAAAAAGGAGTCGTAGAATAAAGAAAACAAAAAAAGAAAGCAATTTTGCTATCTACTCCCTCCGTCCCTTATTAGTTTACCCCTTTTTTTTGCACAGAGTTTTAGGAGGAATAGTATTGTGGGGCATACAAAGAGAGAGAAAAGATTATTTCTACTTAAAGTTGAATATATGTGTGATGAAAAGTTTGTGGTCTCATTCCAAAAATAGCAAAAAAAAAGAAAAGGATAAACTAATAAAGGATACACACCCTTAAAAGAAATAGGGGTAAACTAATAGAGAATGGAGGGAGTAAATAGCTCTATTGCATGCATGTGGTAAAATGGACGTACGTACCTTGAGGTGTTTGTGCTGGAGGTAGGATGGGGCTCAAACTAGGACCTCGCGCTGATGAAGCCACAAATTGCAAACAAAACAATATTATTACTGCCACCACCTTCATTTCTATGTATTTTCTCATTTTATTAAAGATGCACCTTTAAGATTTGTGCTCTTAGCTTTAGAAGTATGGGTTTAGTATATGTACCAGGTATTTATACATGGCATGCAATAGTTATCTATGGAGGAATTTTACATTTCAATTTTCTTTCCTAACAACAAAATAGTTATAATTCAATGACTACCACTACACTACACGATGTCACCGAAATTTTTAAAATCTTGAGATTGTATATTCTAGATCCTGGATAGTGACCATTTGGTAGAGTTGAATAGCCTAATGATTTTTTTCGATCAAAAAGAAGGAAAGGTTGAATAGCTTAACATTGTGGTCGTGATGGTCTATCCAGGTGTAAACAACATAACATTGTGGCATATTTAATGTCTTCCGTCAGATACATATTGACCATGACTTTTTTGTTGGAATGGCGTTAACCTTAACACTATAAATTATGGTTGGAGTGTACACAATATCTCAAACTTCTATTAGTACTCAAAACAGTATAAATTATTGGTTTGGTTGTGGTGCATGTCATAAATGACGCTGAAGGTACCTTGTCGTGATACTCTTAAACCTTCTAGGAATAATTTTCATGTTTGTTCGTGAGAAGAAGAGTTCAAGAGAGAAAAAGCTTGAGATTGACTACTAGTCACCGGCAAGAAAAGGTACATCTAGCGTCATTTATGACACGCACTGCACCCGGACCAATAGTTTGTGGTGTTTTTAAGCTATCACTCAAAGTTTCTAGTGCTGGATAATCCGGAGTCATAGTTTATGGTGTTGAGGCCAACATTACCTAAATATTAGAGTTAGTCAGAAATCGACTAAGTAGACATCTTTTGTTTTGTGGCCAAGCCTCTGATAACTATATAGATAATTACTTCCTCGGTTTTCATTTAGTTGCAACAAGAGAAATTTTATGTCTCCTAAATAATACTCCTTTGTTGCAACTATTCGAAAATGGAAGATGTATGTAATATAACTTTTTATGAATGGAAATTTATATTTGAACTGTTCTTTCATTAAATTGTCTTGATTGTGTTGAAATTTATTATATTTTGTTATGAAATGGTAATAGACAATATTGATATAGCTCAATGGTTAAGATTTTAATATGGCCCATAAACATTTATGGAAAACTTTTTAATACATTATAACTGGTGAGTGTCTCTGGAGATGTCTCGGGTTGTTACTTTTCGTAACTTTTTGTCTAGTGAGAAAAAATTGACATCTTGTCATGATAAGTAATTGCATGATATTTTAAAAAACAAACCCTTGAAGTTTGGGAAGAAAGCAATAGCTTAAGTACTATCTACAAGAAAATTGGGTAAGAGTATGTCTACAATAGTCTCTTATTATTACCATAAAATTGTTAATGATCTACACTTATGCAACTTTTTTAATGAAATACAATTATAAAATCTTATTATATTTTATTTTAAAATATTAAACAATAATGTTATATTCAATTTGTGGTCAATTTTTTACTTTTCATTTCAAATGACTTGTTTATTACTTTGCACCTATACAACATTATTCTTTTGATTCAGGGGTTTGACAGGAAATAAAGCATTATTTTTCTAATTTAGAGGTTAAATTATCTATATATATATAAAACAAGGTTCAATTGGCTTATGTGTCAAGCTAATGTTCATTTTGCCACATGTCATCACTATACTTATTCTTATTCTTTTAGTGCCACGTGTACAATGGATCAATTACAATCTTATAAATTTGGTAAGTTTAACTCAACAAATGGAATTGCTTTACAATCATATTATTTACGGCACAGTTCCTAACTAATAGTAAACAATATTAATATTGATAAAACTTACCATTTTACATTACCATTTGTGTAACTTATCAAAAAAATAAATGTTATTATATAAGATGTTCATGTAATCACACCCTAATATAAACTGATTTTCTTCCACTTCTTTCTTTACACGAAAAATAAAAAAAATTCAAATGAATCTCAAATAAAAAAAGAAAAAACAACCATGTTAGCACAAAAATAAAATGGCGTTACCGTAAACAAAAACAAAAAAGATGAAGTTTACTACAAAAAATTTAAATTCATAAAACCCTAAATATTTAACAATGGAACAAACTTATATTGTCTATTTATTTTTTACTAACTTTAAAATTATTGTGTCACTCACCGGTAAAAATCATCCTTATTTCAATAATCTTAATTCTAAATTTTTTTATTTGATGGGTAATTTTTAAATTCCTAATTGACAGTTATACTACTAATATATTGAATTAATTTTCACTAACTGTTAAAACTTTGAATCTTAATTTTTTCAATAAATTTCTCACTCACTAACTGTAATAAATTACAAAATTTTCAATACATTAGCATATTGACTATTTCATTCCAACCTTAGCTTATATTATTGATTTTTCTCACTCACTATTATCAATTTCAAGAATTATATGACTTCATTTAGATATAATATATATATATATATATATATATATATATATATATATATATGCTAAAAACTACATGAAAACATAAAATCAGTTCAATTTCATCATAATTAGTCAAAATAAAATAAAAAATTAAATGAACTTACCAAATAATTTCAACCTATATTGACCCATTTAGAAAATTTCTTCAAACTCCATATCAATCCAACTCCATATATTCCCTCAAAAAAAAAAAATCCAACTCCATATATTTGCCGTTTTGCATGCGGTCTTTAAATCTTCTTCACTTTGTAGATCGAATGATTCTACACCTTGGTTGTATCAAGGAATTATAGTAACCATGCTTCAAATGCAAAGAACATGGAGATCAAAGGCTTAATTTCTTCATAAAACCCACATGCATGAGTTTTATATTTGTTGTTGATGCAAAAATCGATGACTTGGAGTATAATTTTGATGGATAATTTGTAGCTTTAAAGTATAAAAAAAATGTAGCTAAGAGAGATTTGCTAAAAAAACGTAGATAAGTTGTATGCAATAATCGGTAATAAGATAGGTTTGGTTGTAATAAGTTTTAGAATCATCTAGGCGTGGGTTGTAATAAGATAGAGATTGTATGTAGAGAGAGATTTAGAATCAATTTATGGAAGATGATGTATGTAGTTGTAATAAGAGAGATTGTATGATATTTTTTATTAATTAGAACACATAGTGGACTTGAGCATTATTTTATAACCAAGGGCCAAATTGTTTGAAGCATCATTATAGTAAAGTGGTATGCTCATTTATGGAGAATACAAAATTTGAGCCATTTTGATTGTGTCCAAATATAAGAAAATATAACTTTTACAATCAAAGTTAATCTTTAAATAAACACTATTTTACTAGCTTCCATTTCACTCTTTTTCACTAAAGGAAAGAACTTACCACTTCAATATTCAAATGTGTAAAAAAATTATATGGACTTGGCCCACACTAAAATCGTATGGATCTATGCTAATTCATGTTATTTATTAAAAAAAAGTCACTATATAAAAAAATAGATATAATATCTGAGTAAATATATATTGTAAAGTTTGATGACGTGGAAAAAAAACTGCAAACTTTGCGCTAGCAGACATTGAAGCTAAGCTAAAAGTAATGGCAGCACATTACGTAAATTCAGCGAAATGCCATATCCTAATGATTGATCATAGAAGACGGGCAAAACAAAATGATAATGGACGAGCTTTCCTATGACCGAGGGAAGTTAAAGAGGAGTTCCAGCGACTGTTTCAAGGATTAACAACTGAGCAACGTGGAATTTACAATGAAATTATGTCAGCTGTATCACGAGGAAAAGGAGGGTGTTCTTTGTATATGGATACGGAGGAACAGGTAAGACGTATCTTTGGAGATTGTTGTGTGCCTCATTAAGGCGTAAAGGAGATACCGTTTTGCCAGTCGCATCAAGCGGAATAGCTTCTTTATTGCTTCTGCGCGCGAGGAAGAACTACTCATTCTAGGTTTGGACTCCCGTTATAATGTTGCTGAGAACTCAACATGTGTTGGCATTAAGCCAGGCTCGGACTTAACCGGACTCCTTATGAAGACAAAGTTAATCATATGGGATGAAGCTCCCATGATGCATAAATACTGCTTTGAAGCTCTAGATAGGAGTTTAAAGGATGTTATGCAGTTTGTGAATCCTGCAAATCAAGATATCACATTTGGTGGCAAGGTTGTAGTTTTTGCTGGTGATTTAAGAAAAATATTACCCGTGGTGCCTAAAGGAAGCAGACAAGACATTGTCTTCTCAGCAATAAATAGTTCTTACTTATGGGACTTTTGCCGAGTACTTAGGCTGACAAAGAACATGCGCCTCACAACGGTTCAAGTAATTAAAATGTTGATGAAATTTAAGAATTTTCATAATGGATACTCAATGTTGGAGATGGCTAAGTTGGAGGGCCAAATGATGGTGAGGCCGATATTGAAATACCCCATGAAATGTTGGTAGATGGGGACATGACCCTATTGCGACAATAGTAGAAAGCACATATCCTGACATAGCGGATCACATTTGGGAACCAAGTTATTTTCAAGAAAGAGCTATTCTTGCTCCAACCAATGAAATTGCTGAGACGGTTAACATCACGTGTTATCTCAATTGCCAGGGAAGAAAGAACTTACTTGAGTTCAGATGCAATTTAGTGGAGGAGGAAATTTTGGAATTCATGAATGTATTCAACAGAGTTCCTAAATACAATTAAATGCGAGGATTACCAAACCATAGATATGACTGAAGGTTTGAGCACCAGTGATGCTCCTAAGGAATATTGATCAAAGTTCCGGGCTATGTAATGGCACAAGATTGGTCGTTAAGCACTTAGGCGATCGCATTATAGAGGTTATTGTGGTATCTGGTAGTAATTTGGGCAATAACGTCTTCATTCCACGAATGACGCTGACTTCGTCAGACTCAACAAAATTTCACATCAAGTTCCAACGGAGTCAATTCCCTTTGGTTGTGTGCTTAATGACAATCAATAAAAGTCAAGGACAATCACTTTGCATGTTGGCCTATATCTTCCTCGGTCTGTTTTCAGCTACAGACAATTTTATGTGGCCGTATCAAGAGTTACTAGCAAGAAGGGTTTGAAAATTTTAATAGTTGATAAAGAACGTGGAACATCAAATGTTACCACGAACGTAGTGTACAAAGAAGTATTTCAGAATGTTGGTTAAATACTCTTATTATTAATGTTACTCAATAATTAATTTTTATTTTCATCCACTTTGTTGACATGCATTTTTTTTACCTCAGATTTTCATGATTTATATTGCATGCGAACTTTGAGTGCTTCAAAATATGTTGCAACAATATTTACAGATATTACATTTGATGTACACAATTATCTCAAAAAATAAACTTCCCGTGCATTTTTGCACGGGTTAAAAGCTAGTAATGTTATATTCGATTTGTGGTCAAGTGTGTATGGTGCCCACGATCGAAGATGGCCCATCTTTGATGGGCAAGATCAAAGATTTTTTAGAATTTTCTCTATAATAAAAAAATATGGAAAGAAACGTGTCGTAAACATGATTGTTCATGGTGAGAAATTGCAATCAAACTATTGTAGTTGGGGAATTGATGACTCCAAGTGTCCATTTCTAGAGTCAACAATGACAAAGGTACAAGAATTGGTACTTGTTCTTTGTATTTTTTAAAAAAAGAGAAAAAATTGAAAAAAAAATAAAAAAAAATGGTACCTATAGAGAAAAGGGTTATGTTTAATCTAGGTAGTATATATATATTTATATGAGAATGCATTCTTACATGAAAAATGAGAATGAATTTTA
Source organism: Beta vulgaris subsp. vulgaris (assembly GCF_026745355.1). Classification (NCBI taxonomy): domain Eukaryota; kingdom Viridiplantae; phylum Streptophyta; class Magnoliopsida; order Caryophyllales; family Amaranthaceae; genus Beta; species Beta vulgaris. The sequence goes on along the minus strand of NC_079206.1, from coordinate 1,197,981 downwards.
CGCGTTATAACTCTTATATATAAGTGATGTATAATGAAAAAGTAACGTACTTCCAAAAAAAAGAATATTAGTAAAAAAAATCAAATTTTTTTTTGGGGGCTCAATTTTTTTAGGGAGATATAAATCTAATGAACAAGTATTATAACTAATTTAATCATATGGTTGAGATTCATTCTCATTTTTCATATATATATGGACAAGATTAAATGAGAATGCTCCTTACATTTGTCTAAATTTTCTGGCAAGTGTTTATGGTGGCGCCCACGATCAAACATGGCCCATCTTTGATGAGCAAGATCAAATAAGATTTTTTAGAATTTTCTCTATAATAAAAATGGAAAGAAACGTGTCGTAAACATAATTTTTCATGGTAAGAAATTGCAGTCAAACTGTTGTATTTAGGGAATTGATGATTCCAAGTGTCAATTTAGAGTCAACAATGACAAAGGTACAAGAATTGCCGAATTGGTACTTATTCTTTGTATTTTTGGAAAAAAAGAAGTAAAAATGGTACTTATGAGAAAGGGTTATGTTTAAGCTAGGAAGTATAAATTTTGGAAAGCTATTGTATATTGAGAAAATTTTATCACATGAGAAATGAGAATAAATCTTAACCACACGATTGGATTAGAGTTATAAAACTTGTTCATTAGAGTTATATCTCCCTAAAAATTTTGAGCCCAAAAAAAAATTTGAATTTTTTTTCTGATATACTTTATATGGAGTTACATCACTTTTTCATTAGATTTACATCACTTATTCATAAGAGTTATACTGCATGAAATCATTCTTATTTTTCATATAAGTATGCATTCTCTATATATATATATATATATATATATATATATATATATATATATATATAGACACACACACACACACTTGAGAATGCTCCTTACATGAGAATTGAGAATGAATTTCAATCACACAATCAGATTAGAGTTACAACACTTGTTCATTAGAGTTATATTCCCTTAAAAAAAATTGTGCCCAAAAAGAAAAAATTTGAATTGTTTTCTAGTATTCTTGTTTTTGAAGTTACATCGCTTTTTCATTAGAGTTATATCATTTATTCATAAGAGTTATAACGTGTAAATTTATTTTCATTTTTCATGTAAATAAGTTTGTCCACGAGTAAAAAGACGAGAGAAGGGAGGAGGAGGAAAAAATTATAATCCTTTCCTTTGTTAACTAAACATGGTTTTCAAATGTGGGTTTTTTCATTTCTTTCCTCACTTTTCCATTTTTTAATTTCTTTCCTTACTTTTCCCTTTTCTAATTTCTTTCCCTTGTCCTTGTCCTTGTCCTAACCAAACTCCAAGGGGTAGCCATAATTTGGCAAAGCTCCTCCTTTCTTTAATATAGGACCACTACATGCTGATTTTATTAGTTATTGTAATAGCCCACTAAAAGCCCAATATACAGCTACCTTAGCTCATTCTTATCATAAAGCTAAAGTTCAATCCGATTCACGGCCCGACTCATGATCACTTTACTAAAAGCCCAATAAACAGCTACCTTAGCCCATTCTTATCATGAAGCTGAAGTTCAATGCGGCCCGACCCATGATCACTTATCACTAAAAACCCAATATACAGTTACCTTAGCCCATTCTTATTATGAAACTGAAGTTCAAATTCATCCACGGCTCGATCCGACCCATGATCACCTATCACCTTATTTTTTTTTCCACATAGGATAAGAAGTGTATCATCCATTCACTAGAAAGATAAGCAATTCACTTCTCACTTTCACTGAACAAACAGAGCAGAAAAATGGCTGCTCTAAGTTTTGGTGTTGCTCATTTACGTTCATACACAACTTACTCATTCACTAAGTTTTCAAGACCAAGAATATCCTGCAATTGGGTACTCTTTTTTGTTTATTTCTTTTCCATGCTAAAAAGAAAGTTTGCTAAAACTAGCTAACAACTGATTATTGATTGTTGTTCTGTTGTTGAATACCATTGAAAAGGAAGGATCCAGAAGGTGTATTTAGACAACCTCCTCAAACAGGGCATTTAGCAAGGTTAGAATTCAAGAGACGTCTAGAAAAAGATTCAGAAGCGAAAGAAGCTTATGAGCGTCAGTTGAGGGAAGAGAAAGAACGTCGAGAATCTGTTCGGCAGGTTATGTTTTTCTTCTAATTCATTGGTTTTTTGGTTAAGTATATAAGTATGTTTTTCAATAATTGAATTGATAGTTGTTTGCAAATTCTAGTGTCCAATGCTGTCTTGAAGATTTTGGGGTGTCTATTCTAATACTCCCCCGTCCCATAATATAGTGTTCACATTCCTTTTAAGGTGTCCCAAAATATTGTACCTATTTTTTTTTATCAATTTATTTGGACTCAATTATCCTTCATTTTTACATAAACTTTCCAAAATACTCCTATATTTCCTTAAAACATGTGCCCTTATTTATTGTTTTACACCATTCCAATGAACATTTATTGTTTTTTATTTTAATTTAAAGGAAAAATAAAGTAAAGAGTTAGTTTCAATACAAAGGTACCAAGAAAGTACTTATTCCTTCCATTTTCCTTAATTCTCGTGAAAAATGAGAAGTAAGCATTATATTATAGGACGGGGGTCGGGGGAGTATGAAAATTAGACCTTAAAATTTATAAAAGAATAAAGATGGGATGTTAGAGCATTAAATATGGAAGGTTGAAATTTTAGAGATTGATTATTGAGAAATTTATTAAAGGCGTAAAACAAGAGTGATTTTTTTAAAAAAATTAATGTAAATTTCTTTAAAATACTAAAGTATATTATAGGCCCTTATAATTTTAAGGTTGATGTTGGACTCTTTACACACTCTCATACACCATTGCTACTATGTACTCTTAAGGTTATCGTTCTTGAAATGTTTTTGTTATAAAACCCCGATTGTTTCTATGGTAATAAAGCTTGGAAAAGGCTAAAATCTCTGGTTTGGGTTTCCCTATTTACTGAAGGCAAAATTGACATCAACACCCCAAACTATAGCGCAACCGATGCATCCAACAGTACAAACTTTTGACTAGTAACCAAACGCCACAAACTATTGCCTGGGTGAATATGTATCATAAATGACGCTAGAGCTACCTTTTTTTCTAGTCGGGTGACTACTAACTAATCTAAAGTTTTTTCACTCTAAAAGACTTTTCCTGAAAGGTTCAACCCTTCAAGGTATCACGAAAAGGTATTTCCGGTGTTGTTCATGACACACACACATCATAGTTTGCGGTGTCTAGTGCAATTTTGCTCTTATGAAATGTTTCCCTTTTTTGTTTCCTGAAACCCTAACTGTTTTTGTACTACATAGGCACAGAGTACTCTGCAGTAATACACAAAAAGTTTGTTTTACAACTATGTTAAAATTTATTTGTGAAATAATTCATTGATGATGCACAGGGATGGGTAGAGTAGTATCACAATTTGGGTAATGTTAAATGATTGTATTGATATGTGTGAGATTGTGTTTTGGATTCAGTCTCGAGTTGTTCCGGATACAGATACAGAGTTGATAGAGTATTTCCTTGATACTGAGGCTCAAGAAATCGAATTTGAGATTGCTAGATTGAGGAGCAGGCAAGTTCTCTCTGTCACCTTATATCAGATCTATATCTCATCAAATATTTTCTCACAATGTTCACAAGTATTTCTTTTATTCGTCTGGTCCAACGAGTATATAGTTGTACACTGAGAGATACAATTTCGATTTAATTATACTATTGGACTTGCAATTTCTATTTGGAGAGCATATTTGGTATGAGATTTTCAAGTGTTCGAAACGGTAATCAGAAACAATATTCAATTGTTGCATTCTTTCTATTACGGATGAAGTACATGTTTTTTTATGAGGAATGGGGTAATTGTAAATTGGTAATGGTAAATGTTTCATGACCGTAACTTTTTCCACCTATTCTCTCATACCAAACAACATACTTCTTGTTTTCGTTTCCAACATTCAAAGATCTCAGACCATGATAGAGTATAAACTACTCCTGGACTACAACCATCAGTTTAAATTTTTGGTTGAGTTGGTCTTTTGACATGGTATTCAAGCCAGCGTGACATAAAGGTAACGGGTTCAAATCTCATCCAACCCTTCACGCGTGAGGGTGAGGGGGAATAATAGAGTATAAACTATTCCTGAGACTCCAACCATCAGCTTAAACTTTTGGTTGAGTTGGTCCTTTGATAGACCAAACATGTACTTGTAGAGTTGTAGTTGTAGAAGCTTGTGATTCTATGTAAGAATTTTTATTCATCAGTAACTCTGTAACGAACTTGCAGATTGAATGATGACTTTTTCAAACAATTACAATCTGAATTGGGGCAACTTCGTTTCGCTATGGCGAAAACTGAGGTACTTCTCTTACCATATTTGGCTATACACACCGGATAGTTAACTCAAAGGATGCAAATCAGATCCACTGATATTTTTCTACTTCTGTAGGACATGGAGGACAGGATATTTGAGCTAGAAGCATTGCAAAAGGCTCTTTTAGAAGGAATTGGTCTGTTAATCATAATTAACCTTAGATTATTACTCGAAAATCGCTTACACGTAAAACTTATGTGTTTAGTCCCCTTGCTGTTATGCAGAAGCATATGATAAAATGCAGAATGAGCTTGTAAAAGCAAAGCAAAGTCTTACCAAGATCTTTACGTCCAAGGATGTTAATTCAACTGTATGTACTTGTGATTTTTTATTTGTAAAGCCCTTAATTAAAGGTAAATGGTCTATTATTTACATCTTATGATTTATATGTTGTTATGATGCTTACAATGCAGTTACTGGACATGGTTGAGCAGAACGAGCTGAATAGGTCTTTAGTGACACTTCTTGATGAGAACATAGCAAGTGCATATAGGAGTAATCAGGTTAGTAATGCTTGCATATATCATTTCTCAGTGTTTAGTTAACCGAGGTTTTTGCTTAGTTATTATGTGAGCGTTCATTCATTTAAAACTAGAAGGTGCATTCACCATAATCCCGAGTATATTTATACGAATGATACATCCAAGCCTGTTAGAGTTTATTTGATATTACTATGATTTGATGAGAATTAATTTGATATGATTGTGATTCATGTAGGTTTTATTGTCTATCCGAGTACTTTTTTTTGCTCAATTGAAGTGTTGAGCTTATGTTGAGCCTTTTAAATGAGTAATGAGCAAAAATATAAATTTAAGTATACCTTACTCAAAATTATATCGTAAAAAAAAATTGTATGTGTACGTGTCATCCAGGTAACCTTATAAATCTACCCTTAATTCCATGCACTCCACTTAAGTTAGAGGTGGGGGAGTTGGGCCACTTGGCTTATATATTACCCTAGCTGCCCAGCTTGGATCAGACCACCAATTTGATGGGTCTTGATTCGGACTGTATCCCAATATCCTCAAATGCATCGGCCTAGTCTAGCTATATTAAAGCCCGTTTATTTGGGAAAAAAAGAAAGTAAAACGTGTGGGCCCAGCTCAATAGACACGGCCCAGTCTAGTTACTTATTGAGCCGGTCCCAGTTTCTCCCCACCCCAGCTTCACCTACTGAATTACCACAAAATATTGGTGGGATCATATTTAGAATCTAATCTATCGATGGGCCCTTTTGTCACTGTTTCGCGCATAAATGGCGAGCTTTACACGCTGTGCCTCTTTAGTCTTTATCATATGGGACATGTGTACACCTAAGGAGTGGAAGACGGTATCATTTTGAACTTTTAAAACTGATAGAGACATAGAGTATAAAACTATTTCTGGAGCTTCGATCATCAAGTTTAAACTTTTGGTTGAGTTCTGGTACTTTGACATGGTACCGGAGCCAGCGTGACATAAATGTCATGGGGTTCAAATCTCATCTACCCCTTCTTTCTAAGTGGAACATCTAACGCAAGGTATGAGGAAGGTATGTGCTGCATTCACACTTCAAGCTAAAAGGCTCTTGCGTGAGGAGTTGTGATAGAGCATAAAACTATTTCTGGAGGCTCAACCACCAGCTTAAGCAACATTTACGTGTTACAAAATAATGGTAGTCCTAACTGCGTTAAGAAACTAATCGAGATATGATATCTATTTATGAAATATTTCGATAAAGCATTCTATTCTATCACTGATAGGGTAGTTCAAAGCATTTTGACCGACTATATCAGAAGGTTTCAAGTAAAAAAATCGGGGTCACATATGTAGAAATTGTAAAATTATGTGATTTTATACCCGAGTGTATAATGAACGATTTGATATATATCTGTCGAAAGTCGAATCTTTACATAAAAATCATGATCAACTAGTGATTGAAACTGACATGAATTGATATTGGTTACTTGGACAGAACCAAGCTGCGGAATACATGGAGAAGCTCCGTGCATCTGTTCTCAAATATGTAACAGTCTAGTGATTGTGATTCAACGAAGTTTATGAGCATAATTTGTTCGATCATTTTACTTACTGATTCCAATCGACCTTGATATGTAAATCTAAATTTTTGTGTAAAAGAAAAACATTGAGATATAATATTCGGGAGTTTTCTTACCGTGTTGATCTAGATATAGGAGTTTGCATTATTCCATGTTCTTGAACCACAAGATTGTAAGATACCAAATCAGTCGTTAGAACATTGGATTATTCTGTAAGCTTAATTATGCATTATCAATTTTGTTTATTAATTACTATTATTATTATTATTACCACAACTAATACTATAACTAACTAATACTAGTTACTATCAATACCTCTAGTACTCTAGTACCACTACTATTACTTTTGAATACTAGTCTCTCCTCCCTTCAATTCATTTTAATCTACACACTTACACTTTTCACGTATGTCAATGCAAAACTTTGAGAACATATATCTTTAGTTTTGTATTTGTAAAAATTATAAAAAGTACATATTAATAAAATACATATTATGATGAATCTAACAAGATCCCAGACGGCTATATTTTCATTCGCGTATAAATCACAAATGGTATTCAAAGTGAAATTTGTGAATTGTGTAAAAATATCAAAGTGTGCAGATTAAAGTGAAACGGAGGGAATATTAATTAGCATTTTTTTTTTGATAATTTGCAAGACGTTTTTATTGATATCAAAGTGATGGTGATGGCCTCTAACTCCAAGCGAGGTATTCCCCCACTAGGTGGGCGAAGTTTTCATAGTGCATAAGCACACCCAACAAGGAGGAGTCCTCCACCATACAATAGTTACAATATAGTCTCAGCTACATAAGAAATTGTACATATTACATGTCACATTCAAACAAATTGTACATTGGGGATGAAAACTGCAAATGTAAACCACTGGGAAAGCATAGAACCAAGCCAACATTCCGCCTCGCCTCTGAGACCCTGCTACGCCTTTTGCTCCTCTAACTCTAACTGAAAGCTTTTTTCGAACTTCATCAAATTGGAGCATTTACATCCAGACCACAAATTCCGAATTTCGCCATAAATTTAATTTTGAGAGTTGCTCACCTACTATTTGGGAACTGTTCAGAGTATGAGAGATGGAGATATTCCTTTTCCTTCTCAAGGTAGATCTGATGAACCTGAGGATGAAATTTAAATTTTCTGGACCCCCAACATTGTTCAGGCTCGAATTCACTGCTTCCATGGAGTCAGAAGCAATAAGTAATGGCAGCAAATTGAATCTGGGATTGTTAATTGTGATCTGCACTGCTTTGTGGATAGCTAGAACGGATGCTGCATTGAAATCCATATAAGGAATGGGGCTGGAAAAAGCACATAAGATCCTTCCTTGCTCCAATCTGAGAAAACCTCCCGTTATCAAACATGAATTGCACGGGTTAATTGATACTCCTATTACCCATGATGGCTTAGGGTGGTCCTTCCTCAATCCGTCATGGGGTTTCATGAGGGAGAGTGCAAGCTTAATTTTGAGGGTATCTTCCCTCCACTTTAGACATGATGGCGTTCTTGCTATTTCTTCAGGAGAGTATGGGAAGGGCTCCTTCCATCCTTTAATCCACCATCCTAGTCGAATGAGAATGAGATTGCGAGAATCCGCTATAGAGCTCGCTTTGTTCATAAAGACTCTTTTATTCCTTTCTTTCCAGATTGTCCACATGATGATTGAGAATATGGCCTTCTATACCTTTTTAAAAAATTTGCTCCTTGTTGGGAAAGACCATTGAACAAAAGCTGATTCAATGGAGGATGGACAAACCCATGAGAGGTTCCAAATATTACACCACCAGCTCCATAGAGAGGATGCAAAAGAGCAGTGAAGCAGAAGATGAGAATCACTTTCCAGGGAGGTTTTGCAAAATAGACACATAGCTTCAGATTCAGGGATTATCTTTAGAGAGGCTAGTTTTTGTTTCGAGCTAATTTTTCCTTTGATTGCCATCCATGAGAATATTTCCACATGCAGAGGGACTAATCCATTCCATATCTTCGCAAGAACTGGGCTTGAGCTTGGGCCTGATCTTTGGATTAGTTCCCCATAGAAGGATTTTACCGAAAACGAATTCGAGGAGTGGTGAAGCCAAATCAATTGATCTTCTTTTTCTTCAGAGAGGTGAGATTGGTCTAGTAGACCTGACAGGGAGGCCCATTCAAGAAGGTCATGAGGCCTGAAGGGACGGGTCCATCGAAGGTCCCAATTCCATTTCGAAATTTCCCAAAAACCCATTGATGCAATTAGGGCAGATGCGCTATCTGAGATTCGAAATAGCCTTGGATATTTCTTCTTGAGAATGACATTGTCTAACCAGGGATCATGCCAGAATAAAATCTTTCTTCCATTTCCTACTTTTATTCTTCCTCCTGAAACTATTATTTCTTGCGCCTTATGATTATTCAAAATATGATTGCAGATTGCCCTTCATGGTCCGCCATGTCTGAGATGCATTAAGTCAATCATACAAAAAGAAGATGTATAATTGTATTTAGTTTAGTTACCTCTCTCCACAGTGAATTGGGCTCTTCTGAGAACCTCCATAGCCATTTACATAGTAGACCCAGATTCCTTATGAGCAGATTGCTAATGTTGAGCCCTCCAAGGTTCATCGGAAGTTGGGTTAATTCCCATTTAACAAGAGCTAAGGCTCGCTTGTCCATATCTCTGCTCCACAGAAATTTGCGCTGAATACTTGTGATTTTGTCAATAATTCCTTGCGGCATTGGGAATAAAGACATGAAATAGATGGGAAGATTTGAGATGGCCGGTTTGATTAAGGTTAGTCTGCCACCTATTGAAAGCAATCTCCCCTTTCAAGAGGCGAGTTTTTTGCTCATCCTCTCTACCAATGGCTCCCATGTCGCCAAGCGCGATGCATTACCCCCCAGAGGTAATCCAAGATAAGTCAGTGGGAAAGAACCCACTTTTCAATACAAATTCCTTGCTGCCATTTGTAACCATTGACTGCTGACATTAACCCCCAATGTTTCGCTCTTGTGGAAATTTACCTTTATCCCCGATGCCAGATTAAATAGTACAAGGGTTTTTTTAATGTTCTGAAGGTGCTCCAAATCCTGGGATGTAAACAGGATTGTATCATCTGCAAACTGTAGATGAGATATTGTTGGGCCTCCTTTTCATACTCTCACTCATGCCCATAGTTTCTGATTTGTGGCCTTAGTAATGAGTAAATTCAAAACTTCACTCACTAGTACAAAGAGAAGCGGAGATAAGGGGTCTCCCTGACGGAGGCCCCTTTTTAGTTTGAAGGGAGGAGTGGGAGTCCCATTCAGTAGAATTGAAGCTGCCGCGGAGGAGACACATATTGAGATCCATCTTCTCCATTTGGTGGGGAAGCCCATCTGGGCTAAAGTCCAATCTAAAAAGGACCAAGAGACACTGTCAAATGCCTTATGAAAGTCCAATTTCAGGACTATAGTCTTCTCCTTCGATCTTTTACAAGTATCAATGAGCTCTCCCACAATGAGGATACTGTCTAAAATTTGTCTTCCTTCTATAAAGGAGGACTGATTGGGACTGACCAACGAACTCATGACTTTCTTCAATCTTCTAGCCATTACCTTTGCAATAATCTTGTAAATGCAGCCGACCATACTAATCGGTCTGAAATCCTTGAGTCCACCGGGATTTTCTACTTTTGCTATAAGAGTGATAAAAGCCACATTACTACCTTTCGGCAGCTTACCCGAGTCCCAGAACTGCTGTAGAAGAGCATAAATTTCCGTCTTTATGAGATGCCAAGAAGATTTTATGAAGCTGAAATTAAAGCCGTCTGGCCCTGGCGATTTTGATGAGTTACAAGTATTAATTAGCATTAAAAGGAGTTCTTTGGATTCAAACACTTTTTTTTGATATTTTTAATTAATTATCGATCTAAATACAATATACTTTTTCTACAATTTAATTTTTAAGGTTGAAATAAGAACAAATAGCATATACACAGAAACTTCACAAGTATGTAATACGTGAAAAATTATTTTACGACCACTTTAGTACATGGTAATAAATTAAATAACGATAATAGTAATGATTTGGTATAATTTTACAAGGCAAATGTCATATGAAATCCGTGATCATGCTTCTCCATTTCCGAATATTCATAACTTAGAACGCATATTTGGGATAGAGTTAAACATTACTCATATTACATTAGATATCATCATGAAGATGCTTTATTTTCTGCAAATTAAATTACATTAAAATACATTGTTATTACTATAATCTATTATGGCTATAAAGTCGGTTGTCAAGACTCAAGATTACTACTATTTGCAAAACCGGTTGACCAAATGACCACCATAAGTCCATACTCCATAATTGAGCTAAAGGGTCTACACTCTACAAGCTCAACATTTTTGTAAGCAATAATTCCTAGTCCTTTAATATTTTTTTTTACTTTATCTTCTGGACCCACCTCATAAACTTGATGCATTTTGTGCATTTCTATAATAACGCATTGGCCCTAGTGACTTGGTAAAGAGGATTGGATTTGGAGCCATTTTAGTGGTTAGCGCACTTAGTGCTTATTGATCAAAGTATTAGGAAAGATAACTGATTCGAAGACCAACTCATACTAAGCTACTAGCTCGCAGGGCACACCAGCTAAGAGAATAGGTACAAGGCTAAATAATTCAAAATTAAATGCCCAACATATTGTTTGGATGAGGATTCGAACCCAGAGCAATGCCCTGAATTTCGGGGTGGTATTCTACTAAACTACCACCTCTCCCTCATTGATCAAAATACGTGATTTCAAAACCTTTTACTTTATACTAAAAAAAATCTTTTACTCGAAGTGACTATCTTTTTTTTATTAAGATAAGTTGAGGTGCCTTGCAAATATGAGGGAATTTAGGGATTTATTTACAAGGATAGAGACTTGATCCCTAAGTGATGACGATATCAACAGTAGGCTAACCTGTTACTGAATCAAATTAACTAATGCAATCACCTTAAAAATGTTAACAACAATTTAGTGTAATTATTGTCAACTTATTTTTTTACACTTATGTTATTTTTTTTGGCTAAATATTTTAATTTAATTCGAACTTTTAAAAACTATTCTTTACTTTTTCTAAACTTATAAAACAAATTTCATATGAAGTTATCTTAAATGTTAAATAGAAAAACCCTTACCTATCAAGTTTTTTTTACGATTGCGACCATGTTGCAAGGATTGCATGACATGGTATATTAAGTTCAGATAATATCAAGGATCCTTAGATGCAATAGTACAAGTTCTTATCTCCTACATGGTAGACCAAGGTTCAAATCTTTGTGGAATCAAAATTTCAATGTTGTTCGGGGGGCTTTGTTGGGCCTCTAGATGAGTGACCCTGAGCGAGGTCAGCCTAGAAAAAAAATTTCTTACCACGAGTCACGAAAGGGAACCCAAAAAAATTGAAAGCATATTGAGTTTTGTTTCTGTTAAGAACTAGTCAAAAAGAGTGATGTACGATTGATGAGAGTCAAATCCCGAGCTGGAATATGATCCCGGGTCTTGTCACTTAAAATCCGGCAAATTAAGAGTGTTCCCGAAAAAGCCCCTCCGACGTTCAAGTCAGTGTTGGATTAAAGAGAGAAAGTGATGAATAATTGTAGAGGGAGATGCTCTGGTTTTGCTAGGTGATAATTGAATACTTTTCATTGATTGGATCTGCTGCTTTTATAATGTTGGGGATTTTCCAGATAGGAAACCCTAATGAGGAAACACTCATGCTTTTAGGAAAGTTGTCTCCCTTTCATAGTAAGTTATTTTCTGCTTAAAGAGTTGGTGAGACTCTTGAAAGCATATCGAGTTGATCCTTTAGATGGGCTTTTCATAACATTTTTGGACCAAATAGTGGGTCCAAACAAGTTAAGATGATACAATAATAATTACAACTTTTACTACTCATATGAGTTCATGTACATTCTACTATTACATAAAGTGGATTTATCAGATAAACATATACACCCTTGCAGACATGTAGTGCATAACTTGAAGATAACTACAAACCTTGGAGGCTTGGAGCATATCAGCATAGTGGGCTCTACGCCAAAAAAAAAATGTAATGACAAAATAAGATACTCCTACTTAACTAATTCACACTGTCAAAAGATAAATAAACAAATAACAGTCCACCAAACAAGCCAAAATGGACAGACAAACCAAACTTTTTTCTCGTTAACTACTCATTTTATATACTCTGTAACGCCTCAAAAGAACACACATTCACACAATCAAAGATACTCTCAATCAAATAACCATGGCAACAAAACCAACCTTTACTCTCTTTTTCTTGTTTTCCTTATTCGTTTCTATACTCTCAACAACCATAGCACATCACCCTCCAAACTCCAAGCACTCTAAATCCACCTCAAATTTCATACGGTCATCCTGTCTTGCAACTCAGTATCCTCCACTATGCTACCATTGCCTTTCACGCTATGCTAGCAAGATTGGCCGAAGCCATCGCCAACTAGCGCTAACCGCCTTAGCGGCTAGCTTATCTAGGGCTAGATCAGCTGCTCGATTTGCTTCCCGAATGAAAAAGGCCAAGGGGATCAAACATACAGAGTTAGAAGTAGTTAAAGATTGTATTGATACTATGAGTGATGGTGTGGATCAGCTGACACGTTCTTTCGGGGAGCTTGCGAATTCGGGTTACACCAATGGCGAGGATTTTATGTGGCATATGAATAATGTTCAGACTTGGGTTAGTGCTGCGTTAACTGATGCGACTACTTGTGTTGATGGGTTATCTGATGGGTATGGAAAAAGTGGGAAAGTTAAGAGTGCTATTCAAAGGAGAGTTAATAATGTTGCGCAACTTACTAGTAATGCTCTTGCTTTGGTAAATCGTTTTGTTGCTAGGAGTGAATTTACCAATAATATCAAACATCGTTGAAGTTTTGGATCTACATAAATTTAAGGATGTTTTTTATTTGTGTTTTGTTTTTTGGGAGTAATGTGTGGGCTGTGAAGTACAAAAGGGGTAGTGACTGAGCTCTGTTGACGGTCTTAACGGCCCGTTGTTATAAGGTAATAAATTATAGTAATGGTAATCAAATCATATGTAATTTTGCATTGTATTGATGTCAATGGTCACGTTTAACTTGTGATTTTCTCCAAAAATTTTCCAAACTTGCGGTGTTGAGTGGGAATTAAGATTTGTGAAAATCACATGTACTTTGAAAAAGATTCTGATACTAAGGTAATGAGTGTAGAACGAAGTTTTCTTGTAAATCACATATATGATTTTATTACCATTCCTGTCATTTAGCTAATTAAGTGTGTGTTGTCATATAACAAACTAGCCTTCTATGCCGGCGACGTAATTTTGAAAGCTTAATTTACCGCACGGTTCGACGAATTAAGAAGCCCATCGTCGAAAAGTCTGAAATGATTTCTGCTAGTCAGGTCTCTGATATCATAATGCTTAATAAAATACCTTTTTGGTAAGGGAAAACGAGCGAAAGAGTGCAACTCATCGCCATGCCATGACCGCCCACAGGCTTTTTAAGCAATCCGTGTTCGTTTAGGGCCAGAAAACTACATTTTAATAATTTCCTAATTTTGTTTTTAGTTGATTTCGTATTAAGGTTTGCTAAGACTATTTAAATATTGTAAGTCGTCGCACCTATTCTCATGAAAATAATACTTTGAGAGTTTATCTATTTTCATGTGACTTTCGAAGTCTTTTGACAGATTTATCGCTTGTAAATCTGTTTGTTCGTACTAGGAATTCTGCTTATTTTTTTCTTCATGAATCATGCAGCTAACCTCTCCATGTCAATTTCTCAATTAAAAACTCTATAATCTCCTAATTGATTATAATTGCAATTCTGATTTTCAAGAAAAAAAAGTTAGAACAGCCAACATATACTTTGTTATATAGAAAACAGTTAGATATTATATATTGGAGATTTGGAGTATTTAAAAATCATGACAATACATTTTCCAGATTTGATAAAAATACTTCCAGTCACTACAAATGATTCAACTGTTCGCATATCCAAGTGACAAATTTCAGTGGGATTCTTCAATCATGTTAGTGTCTTTGGCTGTTTTCGATGTGGCGGATCAAATCGTGGGAGTATGGAGGTTGGTTGTATGATATTTGTATCTTGTTGGGCTTTTAATATATAACCAATTGGAAAGAGTGAGATGGAAATCGAATATGGTTTGTTTTTATTTTTCAAGTGGCGTTTACGAGGTGTAGTTCCTATGACATGCCTGACCAAACAATATTTGTCACTAATAGTTGCGTTCTCGTTCCGTAAAATGCGGTATATTATTAGCCACAAAGTGAAAGATAAGCCACTCCATAATTGATGGCCATGAATAATTCAATATGCAAGTTTTATTATAAGTTTGAGTGTACTGTTAACGATTATGTCATATCATATATACTTTGATATACACATCGGCTTTTTGTTTACACCAAATAAAAAAAAGATATACACATCGAAACATAATGCATACTATCTCTCTTTCTAAATAATAGTTACACTTACACTTTTTGCGCATTGTCGATGTACTATTTTGCGTAATGATGGCCATTGGTGCGGGCCGGATCGTGGACCGTAGCGGGCTGGGCTGAGATTTCAAGGCCCAGGACCGGACCGTGAAATTCATGGGTAGGGTGGGTTGGTCCGCAGGCTGAAAAATCTTGACCCACACCGGTCTGTTACTGGTTTTCACGGTTCGAGAAGTGGTTATGACGGTTTGTGGGTCTATTGGGCTGGACCGGCTGGCGGGCCGACATGAGAATGTTTTTCCAAAAATTTTTAATCATTGAAATTATTCATTATTGTTACATAAAATCTTTAAAATGAATTAAAATATATACAATTATTAATATTAATGAAGAATTTTATTAATTTAAAATTTGATTGAATTATAATCTATACAATTTGATTGAAATATATACAATTTGATTATAATATACACAATTTGGTTCAATATTTATTTGGACTGGGCTGGTCTGGTTCATGGGCCAGGCTGGACCGGTTTCATGATCCGGACTGGGCGGTTTTAGTAGCGAATTTTAGTGGGTTGGGCTAAAGAAATCTAGCCCACGACCCACCCACCAATTTCACGGTTCAAGTTGGGTTGGACCGACCTTTTTGCTGGCCTGACCCAGACGGCCCACGAGGTGGGCTGGATTGGCCCGCGTATTGTTGGTCATCTCTAATTTTGCGCCTTTATATCTCTAATTTTGTATTTGTAAAAAATATAAAAATTAATATTCTTAAAGTAGATATCGAGACGAATCAAATAAGACCCCACGTGATTATATTTTCTCTTAACCATAAATCACAAGTGATAATCAAAACGAAATTTTTAAATAGTATAAAAAATGAAAGGGTACGTAATTATGAGGAGGAAGGGATAATGTAGTATATGATATCTCGGCAAGTGCTAGCTATGTAGGTTATCATAAAATAATAAATACTCAATATTTTCTCATATATATATCTGCTCTCATCTTTCATTGTGGAAATTTTTTATACTTACTCGATTCCTTTATGATAATATTTCCCTTTCAACCTTTCCTCTAAAGGCTGTCCTATATTTACTAACCACCTTTTTCCTCCCTTTTATTTTAATTTGTTTATAGATATATATGCGTCAATTTGCTATAGAGTAATTCGAAGTAGCTTTCATAAAAAGAAAAAAAACTCTCATAAAAGTA
The DNA here is from genome assembly GCF_026745355.1 of Beta vulgaris subsp. vulgaris. Lineage (NCBI taxonomy): Eukaryota > Viridiplantae > Streptophyta > Magnoliopsida > Caryophyllales > Amaranthaceae > Beta > Beta vulgaris. The sequence continues at coordinate 1,181,865 of NC_079206.1, read as the reverse complement.
AATAACTTGACCTATCAATCTTTCTCCTCAAATGATACTTTTTCTTTCACGTTGAGGGGTGTGGCCGTGTGGGGTTTGTGTTGGACAAGATTGAGCTTATTTTGAAGTGGTTCACTTTTAAGCTTTTAGTCATTGAAAAAAATGTAGACAGCATCCTGACGTAGTACGTGCATCATATTCAGATTCATGCATGTTAGTAATTTTGATGATGAAAACTCCCTAACTTTCTACATGTCATGTAAATTTACCCAACTCCATGATTAATGATTATATATAAGACAACTTTCTTGTCTATGAAATGAACTATATACTAGACTACTTGTAGAATATTAAGACAGATTTACCACCCACCTAAAGTCTACTCCATGAAATATGTAGTGATGAGGAAGTATTCTTCCATATTTGGTAGAGGACATCTTATTTCATATCATGACATTTTTGTAATTTTACTAGCAATTCGATACAATGTAATATTTACTCGATATGATTACATGGATCGACGATATAATATAATAGTTAACTGATATGATAAGATAGTGTTAAGATATGATATACTTGTCATCTAATACATCGATTAGATTTCAACTAACAATTTTCAAATAAAAATATATGTATTTTTTGTTGTTTTTAATTTATAATTTTTTAACATTAATTAATTTTTTTCATAAAAATTATTTGAATATCATAATACAATACCATATCGGATATAGAAATATCATTCCTTGTTGAGATATAGCCCTATGAGTCATGTAATATGGTCCATGTAATCTGGTCCAGGTCCTCTATTATGTCTATTGTAGTCATAGGTCCTTTATTTCTTTTTTTGTCTTGTTGTGTAGGACACTTGTCTTTCTACTATTGCCTTAGCAATTATTGTGACCTAGGGATCTGAGCTCAGCCGCACTATTTAAACTAAAAGGTGCTGTAATTTCTAGAGATAGAGCACAGAGAAATTCTACAGAAGGAAATGAAAGCTGCTGAGTAACATTGAGCTGAAAATATGTTTTCACTGTTTTATTGCTTGCATCATTTACATTCAATACTGTCAACATGGTATTAGAGCAGAGGTAAAGTTCAGCTCTTCTTTGTTACCATTTTTTGAAATCTTTCCCATTAAAGTTCGAATCTTTATTCCGTTATAAAAAAAAAAACAGTGAAAAAGGATCCTGTAGTTAGTATCTCATACCTTCATTGTGTAGCCTTCATATATTTGTCTCTATCCTTATTAAAGAAAGATGGTTCCTGGAATAGACTCTACCAGTCCCCTATACTTGCATCCCTCTGATGGTACTAACTCCATAACTGTAGAGAAGCTAGAAGGAGCCAGCAATTATAGATCATGGAAAAGGTCCCTAGAGATAAGTCTAGCTTCCAAAAGAAAGTTAGGGTTTGTAACTGGGAGTGTGAAGAGAGATATTGCTGACACTGTGAAACAAGAGGCATGGGATACTTGTAATAATATGGTTATATCATGGATAATAGGAAATGTGAGTGAACCTATTAAAAAATCTGTCATGTTTTTAAATACTTCCAGTGCCATATGGAGGCAACTTGAGCAGAGATTTCTTGTAAGCAATGGGTCTAGGAAATATAGACTAAGTAAGGATCTATATGAGACCAAGCAAGAAGGAAAAAGTGTGACTGAATATTACACTGACATGAAGAGTATCTGGGAAGAACTTGAACAATTGAACTCTCTGCCAGCCATCACATCTCTTACAGAGGAAGTTAATGCCTTTGTTCAAGCATTAAATCTTCAGTTGGAAGAACAAAAATTGTTTTAATTTCTGAATGGTTTAGACAACCTCTACTCTGCTCAAAGGAGTCATCTATTGATGATGACACCTCTTCCTAGTGTTGAAACAGCCTGCAGCTACATTCACCAAGAAGAGAATCAGAGAGAAATTTTGAAACCTGTAAAAGAAGAAGAAGAAGGAGCTGCCATGTTGAGTAAGAATGTTGAAATGACTTGCAGTGTGTGTGGGAAGAATGGTCATACCAAGGAGAGATGCTGGAGAGTGGTAGGATACCCACCAGGTCACCCTAGGAATCAAAGGGATGGAAAAGAAAAAATGAGAGATGGTCAGTTTGTTGGAAGAGGTGGCAGGTGGAATAGAGGAGGCAGAAGCTACAGAGGAGGTAGAAGTGCAGGAAATGCAAAGAGTAATGTGGACACAAGTGTAGGAAGTAATTCAGGTAGTGCAACTCTCACTGCTCAACAACTTGAGCAATTGATGAAGTTGCTTCCTACACCATCCAAAGTTGCAAGTTCTGAAACTGATGATGAGATGGAATACAGTTATGCTGGGATGGTGTCATGTAACTTTGCTGACTCTGTGAAGAGTGAGTGGATTGTGGACTCAGGTGCTTCTGACCACATGACAGGGTGCATTGAGGCACTTAAGTGTGCAAGAAAAAGTGGAAAAGAACAAAAAATAAACCTGCCCACTGGTGAGACCTCTGTAATCTCTCACACAGGAGATGTGGAACTTGACAATGGTATGATATTGAAAAATGTGCTTCACATACCTACATTCAAGCACAATTTACTATCTGTGCAGAAACTTACTCAAGATGGGGATGTGAAGGTGGATTTCTATCCCAACTTCTGTGTTATACATGATAGAGTAACTAGCCATGTGAAAGCTGTAGGCATGGCTCAGCATGGGTTGTACTTCTTGGTAAACAAACCAATAGAAGACATTGTAAACTCTCTGAAGGAAAGAAGTGAGAAGGAGGCAACAGGAAGGAAAACCTGGGAAGGAAGCAAAGTAATGCAAGCTGATTCTGAAATTGACATGCCTGAAACTGTGAATAATGCTCCTAAAATTTCTTTGTCTACAATATGGCACTGGAGGCTTGGACATGCACCTCTGCAAAGAATTAAGAAGATACCTCAATTGAAGGGTATCAAAGAAGAAGGAGAGGATGTATGTATAACATGTCCTAAGGCTAAGTTCACTAAACTTCCCTACAATTCCAGTGAATCCAAAGCAAAGGAGGTGTTTGAGCTTGTTCACATTGATATATGGGGGCCCTACAGGGTGGCAACAAGACACAATCACAGGTTCTTTTTGACTATAGTGGATGATCACAGCAGAGTGACTTGGATACAGCTTCTAAGGCATAAATCAGATGCCTATGAAGCCATAGAAGAATTTGTGAACATGGGAAAGAATCAGTTCAACAAGCATGTGAAAGTGATAAGGTCAGACAATGCTCTTGAATTTGATGATAAGAAATGTAAGCCTTTCTTTGCAAGACTTGGAATTATACACCAAACATCATGTGTAGATAGGCCTGAGCAGAATGGAAGAGCAGAGAGAAAGCATAGAAACATTATGGAAATGAGTAGAGCTCTCAGGTTCCATAGTGGGTTACCTCTTCAATTTTGGGGAGATAGTGTGATGTGTGCTGTTCACATAACCAACAGGCTACCAAGTGATGTATTAAACAATCAGAGTCCATTTGAGGTATTATTCAAAACTCCTCCTACATACTTACATTTGAAAGTGTTTGGATGCTTAGTAATGGCAAAAAATCCAAGTAAGAACAAAGATAAGTTTGCTGAAAGGGGTGTCCCATGTGTCTTTTTGGGTTATCCTCAAACCCAGAAAGGATATAAACTTCTTAATTTAAACACAAATCAAACATTTGTGAGCAGAGATGTGAAGTTCCATGAAAACATAATCCCATATAAGATGTTTCATCATAGAACTGAAAGTCAACCTCACAAAAGCCTCATTATTAACCCTGGAATTGAAAGTGAATCACTGAATGAAGAAAATAACACACCTGAGAACCCTACATCTGATTGTCCTCCTGTGAACAATGTTACTGAGGTTATTGTCAGAAGATCATCAAGGCAATCTCAACCACCAGCTTGGCATAAAGACTATGTCACTGGGAAACCTACCACCACAAATCCCCCCTTACCTATAACCCAGACCATAAACACAACTCCAACAGCCAACTTCTCTTGTTTTTTGTCTCACACTCTTCATTCTCATGAACCAACTCACTTTAAAGAAGCTATCAAACACACAGCCTGGGTGAATGCTATGAATGAGGAATTAGATGCTTTGGAAGAGAATAACACCTGGCATATTACTGACCTGCCACCAGGGAAAACAGCTATAGGCTGTAAGTGGCTTTATAAAATAAAACACAATGCTGATGGGACTGTAAATAGATACAAGTCTAGATTGGTTGTCCTGGGGAATAAACAAAGGTATGGGGTAGATTATGAGCACACTTTTGCTCCTGTAGCAAAAAAAATGGCTACAGTGAGGTCCTTGCTAGCTGTTGCATCTCTTAAAGGATGGTGTTTGCATCAAATGGATGTAAAAAACGCATTCTTACATGGTGATTTGCAGGAGCATGTGTATATGAAACTACCACCAGGCTACAAAGGACAAGGTCACAGATTGGAAGTTAATGAAGAGGGGGAGTTCTGTAAACCCAGTGGAAACAAGAAGGTATGCAAACTCAACAAGTCCCTTTATGGACTTAAACAAGCACCAAGGCAGTGGTTTGCCAAGTTAAGTTGTGCTTTGAAAAGTAATCAATTCATACAATCCAAATCAGATTACTCACTGTTTATTAAGAAATCTGGTGACAGTATTACAGTGATATTGGTATATGTTGATGATTTAATTCTAGCTGGGAATGATAGTGAAGCAATCAACTCAGCCAAAGCCTTCTTGCACAAGTCATTTCATATGAAGGATATGGGATCTCTTAGATATTTCCTTGGCATAGAAGTAGATCAATGTAAGGAAGGGATATTCATCTCTCAAAGGTAATACATTCAAGATATACTGAAGGAGTACAAAATGGGGACCTGTAGGCCTCTCAAACTTCCCATGGATTCTCATGTGAAGATGACTCCAGAATCAGGGTCCCCCTTACCTTGTGCTGAGATTTATCAAAGATTGGTAGGCAAATTGATCTACCTAACCCTCACCAGGCCAGATCTTGCTTTCACAGTTCATGTGTTAAGCAAATTTATGCATCATCCCACTGATGTTCATCTTCAAGCTGCCAAGAGGGTGTTAAGGTACCTAGCTGGGTCCTATAAACAAGGTATCCTCCTTGCTAATCAATCTAGTGCTCAACTCCAAGCCTACTGTGACAGTGACTGGGCTGGTTGTGCCAGTACAAGAAGATCTACTTCAGGCTACTGCATCCTACTTGGAGTCTCTCCTATCTCATGGAAAGCAAAAAGACAAAGTGTTGTCTCCAGAAGCAGTGCTGAAGCTGAATACAGATCTATGGCCCTTGCCATATGTGAAGTGATGTGGCTTAAACAACTCTTAAGAGATCTGGACATGAAGGATATGGAAAAGACTCCTTTGTATTGTGATAATCAGGCTGCTCTTGCCATTGCAGCTAACCCTGTCCATCATGAAAAAACTAAACATGTGGATATAGACTGCCACTTCATTCGTGACAAGACACAAGATGGAGTTGTTTCTCCCACTTACATACCCTCTCAACATCAACTAGCAGATGTCCTAACCAAGCTTCTTCCTACCAAGCAACATCAGACTCTTTTATCCAAGCTGGGAGTTCAGCTTGCTCCTCACTCTCAGCTTGAGGGGGAGTGTGGAGATATAGCCCTATGAGTCATGTAATATGGTCCATGTAATCTGGTCCAGGTCCTCTATTATGTCTATTGTAGTCATAGGTCCTTTATTTCTTTTTTTGTCTTGTTGTGTAGGACACTTGTCTTTCTGCTATTGCCTTAGCAATTATTGTGACCTAGGAATCTGAGCTCAGCCGCACTATTTAAACTAAAAGGTGCTGTAATTTCTAGAGATAGAGCACAGAGAAATTCTACAGAAGGAAATGAAAGCTGCTGAGTAACATTGAGCTGAAAATATGTTTTCACTGTTTTATTGCTTGCATCATTTACATTCAATACTGTCAACATTCCTCATAGTGATAGTGGATATGCTCATTTCCACCAGTTTAGGATAATTTAAGATTTCTGCCTTGACTCTTCCACCTTAAATTTATGGTAGTACGGGGCCACGTTACTCTCAGAAGTTAGAAAGTATCCCTCCAACTGGAAAACTTTGTCCTGTAGATGCAGACTGATGATAATATGCAAACTCAAAGTATTTTTAAGTTTATGATGTACTATTATGCATATGCAGATCCAATGATACAACTAATAGATCCCTTGTTTGGTTTTTATATGTTGCGTTTAACTTTTACTAAGCTATCTACTCCAACACATAACTTTGATAAATAATATTTTAATTATTTATTAGTAAAAATTATAAGAGTTGATAAATAGAAAATACTTCCTCCGTTTAGAAATAGTTGCACCGTTTCTACTTTTCACGCATGCCGATGTATGATTTCAACCATTAATATCTTTAATTATCAATAAGTAAAAATTATAAAAAGTTGATATTAAAAAAATTTACATCAAGACAAATCTAACAAGATCCCACATGACTATGTTTTTCCTAAAATATAAATCACCAAAGACAATCTAAGTGTAAGATGTGAATAGTGCACAAAATAGAAATGGTGCAACTATTTCTAAACGGAGGAATTATATTATAAGACAAATCTAGCGACATTTCAGACAACAATATACATATTTATACTCTAGTAAAAAAAAAGGTCAAAATTAGAATATGAATAGTGTAAAAGTTTAACCATTGCAAATAATTTTAAATGAAAGAAATATAATACTAGTATATAACAGAATATAAATTGTTAATTTTTATAAATGAGGTAACCAAGTATTGGTTAGCATTTTTTTCATGTTCAATATAACAATGGATAAAAAAAAAAATTTGGTAACTAAAGTATATTGATCACCCAAAAATACATACTAGGATAAGACAAACCTACTAGGTATGACTTCATCAACAATTGGTAGGCTCACAACTAGATTTTCGAATTCATGCGAAAGTGTAATAGTAGGAAAACAATTTAAACAAATCTAATGAACAAAAAATTAAAGCAATGATGTAAGCAAATATTACTATAAAGGAAACATAACAGTAATCAAAGCTCCAAACACTCCAAGGATGAGGAGCTAGCTCATGTGGTAGAGCACTCCCCTCTGATCCTTGAGGTCCGGGATTCGATCCTTACCCCCAGCATTATATTGGGGTATTTCCTTAGCATGTTTTGCATGCTTTACCAGCCAATGTGCTGGTAGTTCCTACAAGGCTAGTAGCCTTGGTAGGGGTTAGCTCTTGGACTTACTTAATTTCCCCATAAAAAAAAAAAAAAAAAGCTCCAAACACTCCTCTAGTCCTCTTATTTGGAATATACAGTTGTGCCCCTTTTATGCAACAAAAAGAAAATCTTTATAGTCATGCAACATTGCAACCAAAATCCATCAAGTCTTATGTACTGCCAGTCCACTTATGTATATCTGTATACAATCGCGCAACCAAAATATGCTAAGTCTATACGTGACCAGTCCATATATAAAGCTAATTATTGTATTTTAAGTTTACTAATTAATATATTAAGAGCTACCTATAATTATTGGGGTTAATTATAAACATAGTAGCGGTTATTTATAATTGTATGAAATACTTATATTTCCTATTGGGGTTAGTTATCTTTGGGGTTATTTATAATTTTTGAAGTTATTTACAATTTTTTTGGGTTAGTTACATAAATTGAAGGGATAACTTAAGGCATGTTCGGTATCACTGTGGTTTTCAGTTTTCTAGTTTTTTTATTTATTTTTGAAAGTCATATAATACATGCCATATAATGAGCAAAAACTTAGTCAAACTTATTGGAAACATGATGATTTTGAAAATCGACAACTAAAAAGTGAGAATCACGTTTTTTGGTATTCCGTTTTTTTTGTTTTTAGTTATAAAAAAACAAAAAATCGAAAACAAAAATGATAACAAACAGACCTTTGTGTGTTAATATACTAACCTTCATTTTCAAATAAGTACAACAGTTTGACCTTCACACTTGCCAACACACAACTCTAATCATCAATATCTCTAATTATGAATTTGTAAAAGTTATATAAATTTGAAGTTATGTAAATATTCATTGAAGTAAATCCAAGAACATTTACATGTGCATTTTTTGCTTTTATATATTACTAAAAAATGGTCAAAATGATATATGAATAGTGCAAAAATCAAAACGTTGTACTTAAAAAGAAATAAAAAAAAGTAATTTGTCTGTATTTCACGCATGCTGCCACATGTTCTCGCTTCCTACAAGATATACCTAACAATTTAAAGGCCTTCGTGGCATAAATGAGCCTCCACTAATTTAGTTGGAGGCCCTATATTTTTAGAGGAGTGTTAAGTCTGGATCAACTAAAATAGTGTGTAATTGGTGAACTAAAACAGTTGGATCCCTTCCTTTCTAGGGCCACGTCCATTTGCATATTTTAACTTCGTACTCATTATGAGTCTCAGATGTGGCACCCATAGTGGTCGTGGGCAACAAATATAACGGCCCAACCTAATTGAAAATCGGCCCGACTGATTTTTTTTTAAGGTTTCTGATTGAATTTTGAAGCATATTGATAGTCTAAGCAAATTATATAGGGATATACCTTCACCTTCGACAATCACTTATTTTTTCACCTTTCACAAATACTCCTTCAAGAGATAAATTTACGACATTAGACTTGACAATCATTACGAATTTACGGTAGATTTGTAATCTTAGGTTTTTATATTTGATATTTAGAACACAAAAGTAACTCGTGTATTTTCAAAAGTTTAGGAATATTAAGAGTGAAAATTGCTTTGATTTTTTTATTTTGAAAAAGGAAGAACAACAAACAGCAAATGATAGATTTGTTCTTTTGAGGATTTGAGAATGGTAATAATTTGTCACTGATTTTACCATCATACCATTGCTAAGATTGAAATAGTATTCTTCTTTCATTCATGAGCATATTTCTATAGTAGTCTTTCTTGAATTCTTCAAAATGATACATTAGAAGTTTCTCTGAAAAGGAGTTTTCTTTAATGACATACTTTGTGTGTGCGCATGTGAATAGTACGTGAATGCAAACACATCTCCTTTTTGGGTAAGCATCAATATATATATAGTGTAAGAGTTTTGATGTTAGTTTTATATCATCTAGTCTATCGCTCCTTTTAGCGTGACATAAGCCTTCAAATGTCCTCGGCCAATCCTCACTTAACAGCTTTCAGCAGAACGAGGAAAAGGCCCGAAATTTTTACCAATGTGGTTCATTTTCATTCAAGAGTTATTCTTATGTGTTTCTACTCCCCCATGAAACCTCGAAATTAAAAATGGTCAAATAGTCCAATCTTTCATCACTAGTTTTAACTTTTCAAATTAAATCTAATAGATTAATCGGCTTCAACAATTTAGGTTTTCAGCCTATTATTGATGTCATACACTTAGGCCATTCTGATAAGAAAAATATGAAACAATCCTAGCTAATCTAACATAAGCTTGGGTGTAACTTGTATTGGTGTAGTGTTTTTCCTTCTTTGTATGTGCAATGTCATACATTGGGAATTTTTTTTCACTATGATGCTATAAATGACTTGCTTGACATTAGTGCAAAATGGTTCATGTTCATAATTGTCTTCTTTACTTGAGTAATAAGATAATCTCAACCAAGTGGTCTTGGCATAGTGGTTGTTCACTTTGTCCCTTAACCAATTGGTCGGGGGTTCGATCCTCAACCTTTGGGAATGGAAAGAGATTCTTGGCCAGCCCTCCACCCTTAAGTGGAGCACCCGGGGCGAGGGGATTAGTCACTGCTATCGGCGGTGGATACCTTGGTTGTTCACAAAAAAAAAAAAAAAAAAAAAAAAAAAAAATAACCTCAAATATATATGGTTCATAAATAACTCTTGTATATGTATGTCAAAACCAATGGGTAAATTCTAGTCTCTTCTCAGTCCACCTTTTACTTCTTTGGTCACTAAACTTATCTATAGGAAAACAATAATAAAAAATGTTGTATACTTTCTATATTAAAGAAAAAAAGTCAACTCACCCCACTTGTAAGTGGAGTAACAAGTTGCCTGCGCAGATCAACCAATCAGTTGCAATAATATGTGCAGAAATAAAAACAGGTGTAGAGAGTTAAGGATTGGATTGCGTTACAATTTATATTGGAGATAAGCATGAACGAAAACTAAGTGTTTTTGGGAAGCAGATTAGAACAAACTCCCACGCTTTTTTACGGTAAGCTACTCCATAGGAGTAGTACGTACGTACTGTTTAATAATTGATATAATTGTTATTGGTAATTGTAGCTGTACATTAAATTTATGCACAGAAATTTTGATACTTGAGTACACTAGGAACTTTCTTAATGTCTGCTAATTGACTCATTTATCAACCTCTAAACAGGACAAAACTGTATAGTATTAACTATTAAACATGTTCTTGCAATCTTGTCTTTGTTTGATTTAGTTTCACTGGAGGTCGTACCAACTGCATCTTTACCCTAGATTCTTTTATATCCTTTCTTGATTTTCAAAAGTCAAACCATTAAAAAAAACTAGATATTTTGCGTGGATATCTTTTATGCTTCATTTGGAGTAGTATTTTGTTTTCGAGTATAGAAGACACTTTGTATTAATGTATAGAAATCAGTCTATTGTTTTCAAATAAATACATATTTTCCAAAATTAGTTTTTAACTATCAAGTTCTTGATTAGTTAACATACTACAAGTCGTAATTTTTCAAAAATGATGTATGATCAAACAATAATTAAGTAATAAATAACATCCATCAGTATGTAATGTTATCATATTAAATAATTTTGGAAATACATGTACTTTTTAAATGCAACAGTTTGATTGATGCACTTACTAGTGCACTTACCAGTGCACAACTTTGTATTGTTAATATCTCTAATTATCAATTAGAGTAGTAAAATTATGAATAGTTAATATGTTCAATATATATTATACGATTCAACGATCCGGAAGAACCTCTCCGATCCTGCGTAGGATCTTAATTTTATAGGATCTTTCGTTCCTACTCAACCACAAAAAATCACATGGTAGGATCTTAGTACGATTCAATGATCCTACGACTCTACGATCTGATCCTATCGTAAAAAATCATAAATTAATCTCACATGTTATATTTCTCATGTTAGATTATGGTTACATGTTACTTCAATTTTATATTATTGAAAAACTATCCCTTTTTGCTTGTAAATGAAATATGTCATTATTAGTATTTTATTAACGTGAGATTCTCACCATATTTTAGCATAATTATCTCTATTTTACCGAATTGTAGGATCTTATGATCCTACGATCCGATTCCACCGATTAAGATCCTACCAACTAGTGAAAAATGTTAGTGTATATACCATGTTCTTAAATTTGTCTCGATGTGTGTGTGTATATATATATATATATATATATATATATATATATATATACACTCATCGAGACAAATTTAAGAATATGGTATATATACTAACATTTGTTTTCATATATTAGTGAAAAATTATGGTCAATATAGAGCATATGAAATAGTTAGCTCGATGGATGTATTTTAAGAAGGAGGGACGAAGACTGAATTTTTTTAAAAAATAATTTTTTTTGAATTTTTTTTCCAAAAAGCGGTAGCAAATATGATTTAGTAACTATCTAGAGGTCGCAAATTTGTGTGATGAGTTTTTCCATCCCGACGATGTGAGGAGCAACTATATAATTGAATTTCTGTTATAAAATGGATTGTCGATATCAAAATCTCACATAATACACTTCAATGATATTTTGATGTTTATTTTATAGTGAATAATCTCTTATCCCTAACAAGACATATAGAGTGATCTTATTACTGAGTTTATTATTTGGAATTAGGTTTTTAAATGAGCAAATTTATTAATAAATGGTCAATTTTGCAGTCTATATTAATTGAAATAATTATTGTCAATATCAGATAATACTCCGTCGCTATTTATAAATAACATAATTCAAATAAGTGGCATTTTAATGATGAAATTACTATTTGTTCTCTAAAAACATAGTAATTTTATCTTTAGATAGGTATGTTGAAATTATATGCAGATGAGGAGGGAAATTGGAGTTCCTCCTTACAAGGGGTGAAACTCGATCACAAAATCTCTATGACCGGAGGTGATGACAATACCAGTATACCACCGCGCTATTGCCTGTAAAAATGCAACATATATAGTATATGCAAGTTTTATCCTAAGACTATTCAAAAGATACACAAGCAAAGTCGCATAAACATTAAAATTTAAAATTGTAATGTAGTATATACATAAAATATTGTTTGGCGAATTTAAATGTCTTAGAAGACTTAGAAACTTAGAACCATAACATACTTTTAAGAAGTAGATTTACTGCTTGGCCACGCTGAAACAAACATATGCTATATCTATACTATAAATACCTGTTTTATTGATTAAACACAAAAAAGTTGGTGTCAAAGAAAAAATGTTGAAAAGTTGGCCACGTAACTTCCTAATAAGTGCTAAACTACTCTAGTTAAGAAGCTTAATTAAGAACTACGCAATAACACAGATCAAAATAAAAGTTAAAATTAGCTGGCTATGCGATACGCACTAAGCTACTGAGCTAGGTTTTCGAGGGTTGAAGAAAGTTCCAGACTTCCAGATTATAAAACTTCTGTCTTGAAGGCAAACCAGAATGCCCCTCATTTTTAATACAAGTCAAATGCTGGTTTTGGTTAATGGTTATATAGTACATAGTTATTGCAATTAGCCAAACAATATATTACTTGAACTTTTTTTAAAAAAACAAAACAAAACAATAACACTTTTCTAATCTGGATATATATATATATATATATATATATATATATATATATATATATATATATATATATATATATATATATATATATATATATATATATATATATATATATATATATATATATATATATATATATATATATATATTATAATGCCCTTAGCAAGGCCGTCTTGGAAATTTTGGGGCTCCGGTTCTAACATGAAAATTGGGCCCCTAAATTTATAGAAAATAAAGATGGAACTCATGGAAGGTTAGAGTTCTAAAGATGGAAAGTTGAAAAATCTAAAGATAGATCATTGACAAGTTGATTAAGGGTGGAAAACAAAGATGATTTCTTCAAATATGAAGTAAAATTTTCAAAATAATATATTTTGGGGCACTTATAATTTTGGGGGCCCTGTGCTATTGAGCTCTTTACACACCCTCATCTACCCCTCTAGCCCTTAGAAGATAGATATATCTTTATTAGGTGGAGATAATATACGAGATTTTACACCTTTAAACTTTCACAAATTACTAAAAGAGACTGTGTAATTTTAATATAAACGTAGACCTAATCACCAAATGGATTAAACTAATCACTGAAAGAAATCAAACTAGTTACTATTGGGCTAAATCTGTTTTTAATATATGAATTGTCATTGCCTGATTTTAATTTAAAAGTAGACGGTCTCTTATAAGACTAATTTTCAAACTTTAAATCGATAATCAAACCTAGCTTTAATCTAAAATGAAGACAAAAAAATATATATATAACACCCTTATAAGTTATATCATTGAGTAGGGATTAACGAGCATCAAGTTCCCCACGTTATAGACGGGAAGCCTGAGGATTGTGAGATTTATCATTGAATTTTCACTTAATTTGTAAAATAATATATTTATCTATGTCTAAATATTTCAATTACGTTAGAAACCCATACAAGTTTTTAGGATATATCTAAAACTAGGTAAATAAACTTGAAACATTGGTGATATACACGTGTCGTACGCCTCCATGCATGCAATCGGCGACTCAATGATGTGTGTGCATGATGAGACTGCTCTAGTGTATGTAAACTTGGAATTTGGATAGGTGCCTTATGGTGAATGGTTAAAATAGTATCTCACAAGAATATTTTTGACATTTTGCAAAAAAGACAAAAAATTGACTCTGAATTTTGGTACCAACTTATATCAAAATTCAGTAAAATTAGTACCAATATTAGAATAGTTCTTACTTTGATAACTAAGTATAAGTGAACTTTGATATTAACTTTGAGTTTTGGTACCAATAATACTTACTTTAATACGAATTATATTTACTTTGATACCAATTAAGTGATGCAATATTTTAATTTCAATGAATCATACCCTCCTCTACCCTCTACGCATAATTCACGAAATATTCCAGAATCAAACTTAAAGGATTTTAAATCAATGTAATGTTCCATTTAACTCAAAACACGGTCCAACAACCATAAACAATGAGATTTGATCATTTGCCTAATTGTCAAAACCCAACAAACCAATCTTAAGATCATTAAGTGTCTATTATAACCCAAATCATTTATTTAAGGAATACTCTTTGATGGTGCTCTTGGTTTATACTACAATTTTTGTTATTTCGTGGTCCAATGTATTACTTACACACAACCTACTTGCATTAAGTTAAGCTGGATAGTTGGAGCAGAAATTGAAGTAAAGATCATCTTGTGTTATTTTAATAAGGATCTTGCTAACGAGCATCCTAAAACGTTAGATTATCATTCATTTTATTTCTAAGATTTGTTATAAACTTTGAAATGCATGTCAAAATCACGTATCTATCAATTATTAGTTAATGTTGATAAACTACTTCCTCTATGTGATTTCTAATTGATTTGCTCATTTTTCTATCAAAAAAAAGAAGTCGTATAAATAATAGTGTCTCAGTTCCTTATTTATATTCCTAGTTGATATCTTTTTTAGACTAAAAAGAACGTCAAAGTAATATCAAAAGCAAAAGTACAGAGTACTACAGCTGATAGAGCTATCAAAGGTTGGCATAGGACAACATACACGATAGGAACCGAATAAAAAAAAATAGGTTAGTGTCAAACTTTTTCGAGACGTCTATGTAAATGGGTCAACACGTCTTTGTTACTATTTATTAAATGGGTTGGGTTAATGTTGAGATTCTCAAATCGAAACTCACACTTTTACACGTTTAACTTAAACATATCAGAAAATTTTATATTTTAGCACCATTTAGGTTATGAGTTGGCAAAAACATTAAATGAAATCTTCAAATTTTTTTCATATACGAGCAAGTTATTACCTATATATACATGGGTCAATAGATATTGGACATAAAATCAATTCATATATTGTTGAATTTTTTTCGAATTTCTAAATAAGTAGGTTAAATGGGTTGCCACGGATAACCACTTAATTAAATAGGTCGAATTAGTGTTAAGGGGTTTCACACAATCAGTTGAACGAGTCGGGTTGCTGTCAAGGCTTTTTGGCACGATTAATAAATGACAAGAACATGAAATAGACACGACACGACCTATATGACTGCTCCAAGAGCTGACCGTAAATTTAGTAAGAATTATGGAAAGATTATGCATGGTTAGTAGTAATCAATTATAATAATAAGTATAATATTGAGTTTCCTTTAAAATTAAATATAGTTACTCTTGATAATTTCAAGAGTTGCCAAGTGTCGATGTTTGATAAACCTATTCAACTTTATATATATATATATATATATATATATATATATATATATATAATATATATATATATATATATATATATATATATATAGGACAAATCTGGAAACACCGGAGAACAACTCTGGATCGGAGCACCAGAGAAACAAACCAACTAATACAAGCTATTCCATCAATTCAAATCAGCATCCCTAACCTTAGTAGGAATTTTATTCTCATTTCTTTTTTTTTACAGTATCTTTAATTGTTAAAACAATCTTCTATACAGTATGTATTTGTGCGTTCCATAAGGCGTTATTCCTCTCTTGCCATATATTGTAAACAGTGGCTAGAATGCTGGCTTTCAGCACTTGCTTCTTAAATTTGCCACCCTTGGATCTCCTCCTTATCCATGCCAATAAGTAAATAAGGTTATTGGCAGCAGTGTAGATGCCTAACCACCTTTTGACTTCTTTTAGAACTTGTCTACTGAAACAACAAGTGAAAAACAGATGTGTATTCTCCACCTTCTCCTTAACGCATAACAAGCATTGATCAGCTCGGCTGATGCCAAGAGCATGTAGTCTATCCCTTGTTCTACAACCTGTTCTTCGTGGCTAACCAGCCAATAAAACTATAGTTTGGCAGATTGTGAGCATCCCACATGTCCCTAGACCAATCTACCTTCTGACCAGGATTATGCAATAACTTATGCATCACAGTACCATGATATTGAGGATTTGAAAGCCAGGAGCTTCCACACATGGAAGTAATAATAGCTCTGACCTTGCAATTGACCCTTACAACCCAACTTGCTGTCCTTGGAGCATCGTCAAAATTCTCCCAGTTGTGATTCTGAATATACATGGTGTGAACCCACTTTATCCAAAGATTGTCAGCCTTCATAGCTATATTTCAGGCTTACTTTCCAACCATGATCATGTTCCAATGAGACAAAGACCTGAACCCAGACCACCATTACACTTAAGAATGCACACATCCTCCCAATTAACATAACCAGGTCTTGCAGAGTTGCAAACACCAGTCCAAAGATAAGATCTATATATTGCATTCACTTTCTTCAAAACTTTCTGAGGCAAAAGCAAGATCTGAGCCCAATATACACAAACACTCATGAGCACAAAATTGACAAGTTGTCTTCTGCCAGCAAAGGAAATATTTCTAGTATTCCAGATTTAGATCCTGTTCACCATCTTATCAATAAGCTAATCACATTCAGCTGTTGAAAGCTTCTTGGTGCTTATTGGAACTCATTGGTACTTGAAAGGAGGACTGGCATGCTTAAAGCCACATCAATCAACAAGTCTTTGCACTTCATGCCCATCCATCCCACAACGATAAATTGCAAATTTGTGAGGATTAGCAATCAAACCAGTAGTTTCTGAAAAGAGTTTCATTCCTTGTAAGAGCATCAAAATTGACTGGTATTCTCCTCTACAGAAGATAAGCATGTCATCAGCAAAGCATAAATGATTCATTGCTAAACTACTGCATCTTGGATGAAATTTGAAAGTTTCCTGCTTCCTCACATATTTCATAATTCTTGTAAAATATTCCATACACAGAACAAATAGCAAAGGTGGCATTGGGTCACCTTGCCTCAAACCCATCTTTGAATTAGAAAACACAATAAGGACTCCATTAAGCATAAGAGTAAAGGTAGGGCTTGTCACACACATCATGATCAATTTGATGATCTTTGCAGGGAAATGTAATGCCTTCATCATTTCCTCTAAAAACTCCCAGCAGACAGTGTCATATGCTTTTTGAAAATCAATCTTCATTAAGCATCCTTTTTGCAACTTTATATATATATATATACACAGTCAACAATATGTTACTTTTGTTGTTTAAAGTTGTTGATTGTCACGTTGTCCTAACTTCTCACTAAGATTATGACTATGGAATGGTACTAGGACTAGGTATGAGAACATCGATATTAAATAGGGTTATTAGTGAAATCTTAGTGAGAAGTTAGAACAAATTGATAATCAATTACTTCGAACTAGAGGAAGTAACATATTCTATACTATAACCTTAGAATTTTGTATATCGATCATTTTCTATAGTTCACATCTATCTATACAAATATATTAAAAGGTGTTTCTATCAAAGAAACGGTGCCACGGGTAACTCTACATAAGTATCTATTACACATGTTTATAATCTCATTTAAAAATTTAACAATATGTAGTTACTAGGATTCAAACACTTGACCTTTGAAATAAAATGTGTGAGTTTAACCACTGATTCACTATAATTTCAATTCTTTAATTCAAAGTAAAACATAATAAAGGCTTATAATTATATGCAATCATAAAAATATTGACAAGATTTTTGAGCTCTAACACTTTTACTAAGTAATAACATTCTCTTACCCTGATTTTATTGAAATTTTTGTTTTTATTATAAATGCCTTAGAAGTTTTTTTTAAAACAATTTACAATGACGTCTATTTTTCAATTTTTCAATAGATATAATACTAAGAAAAACTAATAAAATCAAATATGAGATTTATTAATAATAATATATTTGATTATTGTAATTGACCTAAGTGCATCGTCTGAATCGAAATACTAGTTTCAATTAAAAACATTGAAAAGAATCTAATATAATCGATCTCAACGAATATGTTTTGTATCTTTAATATTTTGATTAAAGAAAATTATCAAATAAAATTGATAAGGTTTGACTTTGAACTACTCCATAAAGGATGGGAGAGAATAGCCGCTAGCACATAGTAGAACTCTTTTTGTGCGTTTTGCAGCCAAAGAAGTGGCCTATATATAAGGTTTCAACCCTCTCCTATTCAACAATATACTCTACTCACTTGTGAAACAAAAGAAGAGTACTAGTGTTGTTAAACTTAAACACAAAGCAACTCAAACTCCTCCTAGTAAGCTATTAGCAAACACCAAACATGAAAAAACCTTCATCAACCCCCCTACTCATTCTCTTCTTCCTAATCTCTCTTTCCTTCACACCTTCTCTAGCCGCCACAAAACCAAGCACCACCACCACCACCACCACAACCTTCATTAAACGTTGTTGCACCACCACCTCATACCCTAAGCTTTGCTACGCTACCCTTTACAAGTACGCAGCCCAAATCCAAAATAACCCAAAACGACTAGCCACTAAGTCCCTCGCCGTGGCACTAATCGAGGCGAAGTCCGCGGCCCTGACCACATCCCGGCTTTCTAGGGTCCGCGGACTTAAGCCTAACGTGAGGGCAGCCTTATCAGACTGCACCATGGCCGTGGAAAACTCCGCAGCCCAGCTACAAAGGTCAATGCTCGGGCTAGGCAAAGCCCCCGTGTGGACCCAAATGGAAGAGAGCGACGTCCAAACATGGACCAGCACGGCTTTAACATATGCTGAAACATGTAGGGAAGCTTTTGATGGAAATGATATGAATGGGAGTGTGAAAAATATGGTTCAACATAAGATTGGGAAGCTATCTCAAATGACTAGTAATGCTTTGGCACTTATTAAACGTTATTATGTTTCTGCAGCTATGAAATCTCATCATCATAATAATCATCCTTAGATCTTTAACTTGTTTTTTAGAAAAAAAAAAAAGAACATAAGATAATAAAAGAGAGAAAACAATGACAATTAGAATGTAAATGTTTAGTTGTACTCGTTTTGTTTGGTAATTTTTGCTGTTTATTTGAGTGATCTATCTTGTGATTGTAATGGTAATCTTGTATGTTGAAAACTTGTAATAGTATCGCTCCCGGCTCACTATAAATGTAAGATACTTTTTTTTCATCTGGAGATTTAAGGTATCTTATTGGTGCTTTTCTTTTTTCTAAGTTTCTATGATCTCGTAATTTATTGTCTCCAGGGCCGGTGAATGGGATGTGCAAACAGACCCATTGCACAGGGCCCCCAAGTCAATAGGGCCCCCAAATCAGTTTATAATTATGTTATTGTGATAGAATAGCAAAGGTTTATGTTGTAGCACATTGGTACTACCTTATATTGATTCCTTGTCTTTGTATTTAGTCAAGGGTTCAAATCCTACAAGGTAGCTTTTGAGTCCCTTTTTTTTCCTCTTTTATTTAGATACCATCAAACTAATAAAAGCAAGTATGCTTTTCTCAAAAAAAAAAAATCAAGTATCATTTTCGTGGAAAATTACTAACTCTAGAAATTTATCTTTTTTTTTTTTTACCAAATTAAATCTTAATATTTTTCATTGTTTACATTCAAGTTTTAAATAATGATAAAGATTTCTCGTTCTTAGGTAGTATTAGTTTATTCTCAACTATGAATTTTGTCGTTTGAAATAACAAATATGACATTATATGCCTCGTATGTATTTTCACATATGTCGTAGTTATATATTCTAAAAATTTTGGGGCCTAAATTTAAAATTAGCACAGGGCCCCTGAATTGTTTAAGACGGCCCTGATTGTCTCTAATAGTCGCTGTGACGCTAGAGCACAGTGAACCAAGCTTTTAGGTTACGGTGCGAATCTAATCTAAATGTTGGAACTTGGTCCTTCTATTATTTTAAGAACGGTAGATCAATATAAAATAAATACGAGTTAATATTTTTCACTAATAGTATACTCCCTCCGTTTCAAATTATAAGGCATGTAAACCAATTTTACGCATATTAAGAATTCAGTTAGTTTTAGTTAGATTTGTTTCCTTGAAAATCTCATCCTCATCTGCATCTTCCTTCTCTTCTTCCCCA
Source organism: Beta vulgaris subsp. vulgaris (assembly GCF_026745355.1). Classification (NCBI taxonomy): domain Eukaryota; kingdom Viridiplantae; phylum Streptophyta; class Magnoliopsida; order Caryophyllales; family Amaranthaceae; genus Beta; species Beta vulgaris. The sequence continues at coordinate 1,161,681 of NC_079206.1, read as the reverse complement.
ACCTCCCATTCAATACCTAAATCACTCCACTCTGAGCTTGATGAGCCACTCAGATCTAGCTTCTTATACTCCGAAACAATCGTAAAAGTTGTTCTTATGCCCGTTCAAAGTCGTAGGAGTCCTTAATATACCATCTTATGTCCCCTCGAGGCATCCCACAACATTTGGTGCACAGGTTCCGGGGACGTAAAAAATCGTGACTTATAGCCTTCAAATTTAACCGTTTTAGAGCTCCTCCGGATCCGGTCATATTTTTTGCTGGATACCTTCATATGGGGTGAAGCATGACTTATAATGCATCTCGGTGCTTCGCACCATCGAAATTGCTCCCAGAATGCCACCAACCGACCAATTTTTTATTTTGTCGTGCAACCATTGAATAACCCCGAAACGATCGAAAAACCTGTTCTTATGCCCGTTCGAAGTGTGTAAGTACTTAGGACCTGTTCTCTTCGGCATAAAACAACTGAACTGAACTGAACTGAATTGATTGCAACTGAACTGAACTGAATTGAAAATAAGTTGGGAAGAACAGACCCTTAATATACCATCCCATGTCCCCTCGAGGCATCCCACGACATTCGGTGCACATGTCTCGGGATCGTGACTTATAGCCTTCAGCTTTAACCGTTTTAGGGCTCGTCCAGGCCCGCTCATATTTTTCGCTGAAAACCTTCCTATTGGTTAGGCACGACTTATAATGCATCCCGGGTGCTTCACAGCATCTAAATTGCCCCCACAATGCCACCAAACGACCACTTTATTATTTTGTCGTGCATCCACGGAATAACCCCAAAACAATCAAAAACCTGTTCTTATGCCCTTTCAAAGTCGTCTAACTACTTAATATACCATCCCATGTCCCCTCATAGTGTACCACGGCATTCGGTGCACCAGTCCCGGGGACGTCAAAAACCGTGACTTATAGCCTTCGATTTTGACCGTTTTGGGGCTCCTCCGGGCCCGTTCATATTTTTCGCCGAAAACCGTCCTATGGGGTGCGACACGACTTATAATGCATCAAAGGTGCTTCGCACCATCTGAATTGCACCAAAATTCCACCAAACGACCAATTTATAATTTTGTCATGCAGCCACGGAATAACCCCGAACTGGTCGTAAAAGTGGTTCTTATGCCCGCTCAAAGTCATGGAAGTACTTAATATACGATTCCATGTCCCCTCGAGTCATCCCACGGAATTCGGTGCACGTGTCCCGGGGACGTCTAAAACCGTGACTTATAGCCTTCAATTTTGACCGTTTTAGGGCTCCTTCGAGGCTGGTCATATTTGTCGCCGAAATCATTCCGATGTGGTGCAAAACTACTTATAATGCATTCCTGGTGCTTTCCACCATCTGAATTTCCCCACAATGCCATCAAACCACCCATTTATAATTTTGTGGTGCAGCCACTAGACGGCCTAGAAACACACGTAAAATTTGTTTTTATGCCCGTTCAAAGTCGTGGAAGTCCTTTATATACCATCCCATGTCCCCTCGAGGTATCCCACGACATTCAGTGCACGGGTCATGGGGACGTCTAAAACCGTGACGTATAGCCTTCAATTTTGACCGTTTTAGGGCTCCTCTGGGGCGATCTTATTTTTCGCCGAAAACCTTCCTATGGGTTACATCACGACTTATAATGCATTCCGTGCGCTTCGCAACATCTAAATTGCCTCGGAATGCCACCGAACGACCAATTTATTATTTTTTCGTGCAGCCACGGAATAACCCCGAAACGGTCGTAAAAGATGTTCTTATGCCCGTTTAAAGTCGTAGAACTCTGTAATATACCATCCCATATGCCCTCGAGGTGTACCACGACATTCAATGCACAGGTCTCAGGGACGTCTAAAATCGTGACTTATAGCCTTCAATTTTGACTGTTTTAGGGCACCTCCGGCCCGGGTCATATTTTTCACAGAAAACCTTCCAATTGAATGCGGCACGACTTATAATGCATCCCGAGTACTTTGCACCATTTGAATTACCCCTAAATTTTATCAAACCACCCATTTATGATTTTTTTGGTGGAGCCACGAAATGGCCCCGAAACGGTCGTAAAAGTTGTTCTTATGCCCGTTCAAAGACGTGGAAGACCTTAATATACCATCCCATGTCCCCTCGAGGCATCCCACAGCATTCGGTGCATGGGTCACAGGGACGTCCAAAACCGTGACTTATAGCCTTCAAATTTGACATTATTAGGGCTCAGGGTCCAGTCATATTTTTCGCCGAAAACCTTCCTAGAGGGTGCGGCACGAACTATAAAACATCTCGGGTGCTTTGCAACATATGAATTGCCCCAGAATGCCACCAAACGACCAATTTATGATTTTGTGGTGCAACCACTGAATGGCCCTGAAATAGTTGTAAAAGTTATTCTTATGCCCATTCAAAATTGTGGAAATCCATAATATATCATCCCATGTCCCCTCGAGGCATCCCACGACATTCGGTACACGGGTCTTGGGGACGTCTAAAATCCTGACTTAAAGCCTTCCATTTTGACCGTTTTAAGGCTCCTCCGGGCCTGGTCATATTTTTCACCGAAATCTTTCCTATGAGGTGCGGAACTACTTATAATGCATCCCCGTTGCTTTGCGCCATCTAAATTACCTACAATGCCATCAAACCACCCATTTATGATTTTGTGGTGCAGCCACGGAATTCCCCCGAAATGCTCGTAAAATTTGTTCTTATGCCCATTCAAAGTCGTGGAAGTCCTTTATATACCATCCCATGTCCCTTTGAGGCATCCCACGACATTCAGTGCACGGGACATGCGGACGTCTAAAACCGTGACTTATAGCCTTCAATATTGGCCGTTTTAAGGGTCTTCTGGGGTCGGTCTCATTTTTCGCCGAAAACATTCCTATGGGGTGTGACACGACTTTATAATGCATCTCGTCTGCTTCGCAACATCTGAATTGCCCCATAATGCCACCAAACGACCAATTTATTATTTTGTCGTGCAACCACGGAATAACCCCGAAACGGTCGTAAAAGATGTTCTTATGCCCTTTTAAAGTCGTGGAAGTTCTTAATATATCATCCTATGTCTCCTCGAGGCATCCCACCACATTCAATGCAGGAGTCCCGGTAACGTCTAAATTCGTGACTTATAGCCTTCAATTTTGACCGTTTTAGGGCTCTTCTGGACTCGGTCATATTTTTCGCCGAAAACCTTTCTATGGGGCGCGACATGACTTATAATTCATCTCGGGTCCGTCGCACCATATGGATTGCCCCAGAATGCCACCAAACCACCCATTTATAATTTTGTGGTGCAGCCACAAATGGCCCTGAAACGATCGTAAAAGTTGTTCTTATGCCCATTTAAAGTCGTGGATGTCTTTAATATAGCATCCCATATCCCCTCGAGAAATTCCACGACATTTGGTGCACAGTCCCCGAGGACGTCTAAAACCGTGACTTATAGTCTTCAATTTTGACAGTTTTAGGGATCCCCGAGCCCGTTCATATTTCCCTTTTTTCTCTTGGTTTAACCCGTTCTTTCCCCTTCACCTCTCTTTCTCCTTCCCTTTTCCTTCCAATCCGTTCCCTTTTTTAGCCACATGCTTCACTCTCTTAGGGGTCAATGAATCAAATATAGACTTTTTGTGTAGCTATAGGCTAGTCTTTGGGAGGGGAATCAATTAACACATAGGGTGCTCTAACAGTCCAGGACTCCTCCTAGTAGGACTGTCTTTTTTTGAAAGGAAGATACCAGGTTGTGATTTTATCTTGTTGTTTGACTGTCTTGGAGGCTTGAATCTTGGGCTCTTAAACTCATACTTCGTTTTTTTTTTATCTTCTGTTTCGACACTCCACTATGGCTTTCCTGGGTTAACTGGCCTAGATTTTTTGGGCTTAATGTGTTGGGCTTTTCAAGGCTTCTCAAAGCCTTATGGTAATCTCTGATTATCTCAAGAAACCCAGGATATTTGGACCAAAATAAATAATCAGGGGCTGGTATTTTTGCATGAGTTTTTGGTGTTAGAGGGTCATCATCAATTACATATACATAAAAGAAAAAGCAAGGAATGACAGAGCCGTCTCGGACATTTTTGAGGCCCTGAGCAGAAACTAAAGAAGGCCCTCTAAACAATACAAGTTTTCTGTATGGAGTTTTTTTTTTGTTTTTATAGTGTACTCTTCTATAATTCAACTTAATAAAAAAAACCCCTAATTGTATGTTGATTAATTAGAAAATACTTCAGTGATTAAAAATACAGATTAAAAAATTGTCAATTAATTTGCAAAGGAAAGTAGACATAGATGGAAAGAGGTGAGAGAAGAAATAAGTCAAATAAACAATGGGAGTATGAGAGTATCCTTTTTCCTACTATTCCTTGCATTTAATACTACTGACAATTGGGAATTGTACTATTGTAGTGGAAAAGTCTTTTGGCTCTTGTTTGAGATAGGTTGTAATTTGTTTGGGTGATCAATAAATACTTACACTTACTTAGCAAAAAAACAGTGATATGAGAGAGTTGCATTTACTAGTTCTCATGCTATTACCCAGAATGCCCACTAATAGAACTGCTGAGATTTTTATGTTTAGTAGAATAAAGTTAAAATGAAATGGGCCCCTCAAAAACGGGGTCCTGAGTGACAGCTGAGGGTGCTTACCTCATGAGCCGCAACTGAGGAATGAACACACCGATTTACATGGAAAAACCAAGCTACAGGAAAAAAAAACCCACAAACTTTTAGTATGGAATCAAAGAGAACAATGGTAAACATACAACTCTCTCTCTCCTAAAACCCTAGAAAAAAAATTAAATATCTAGTTTGAACAATGAGATTGTGTGTGACACTCTCTAAAATTGCAAAACACGTGCAGAAAACTGGGTTCCCGCGCTCGAACAATATGACCGTCCATCCTGGGTAGCAACTTAAATGAACTTTTTGTCTCACTGTCCCCCCCCCCCCCCCCCGATAAACCATCCGCCTGGGCCAAAAGGTATGCCCGCTCATTGAAGTTGCCCTCATTCAAGCGTCCACCCAAGCAGAGTAGTAACTTTTGGTGGGGGGCCTATATGAGGATAGTCCAGAAAATTTCTTTTTACTTTTAAAAAATTGACCTATTTATGACAAGTTGTTAATTATCCATCATTCCATCTTATGGGTAATTTTACCTTAAAGGTTATTTCTATATAAGTGGACCAACCTTAAACCCGGCCTATGGTCGTCCTTAACTCCTTGACCTTGTCTACTATCTAAGAATCTTAACCAGTTGTATGAATTTCGATTGAGATCAGATTGACAAATACCAAGTTCTTTGATGTAGACCATGTAGGCATGTAGATGATGTCAAATTAATCTATATAAGTATATACCTCAGGAAAGAGGCCCAAGTGGCCCACATCACATCCTGTTCTGATCTCTTTCATTTATTTTTTTTGGTTTCATACTCCCATAGTCCCATATGATGTGGGCCAACTACGACCTTGCTTGATTTCAGCTCAGGTCTTCATAGTATGAATCACTCCACATGTCTCCCACATTCCATAGGCCCAACTAAAAAAATTAATAAAGTGGGCTACAATTGGCTTTTGTGATATACAACCGACCACCTTCTCTGTAATATCGCCATGAAGACCTTCAAGCTTGGCTTTTATCGCGTAGCCAACTTCGGTGGCGATGATTATGGAGAGGGGTAGAGTTGAAGAGAGAGAACATTTCGAAAAAGTGAAGTAGGAAAGAGGATAGAAGAGAAGAGATGATGCTTTACGAATTATTACGCCTTAAATTATGGTGTGACAGTTCCACCCCGGAATTTCCAAAAATATAAATCAAGTAAAGCACATGTGGGTCAACGCTTGAAAACAAAGTTAACCATAGTTAACTTAGTGCAATCCGACCAGTTGTACCATTTTTCAAAAAAAAAATTATAAGATTGTTTTATGCTATCTCGATTTTTTTACTTGGTAATTTGTCGAAAAAGGTGCATTTTATATGGTAGTTTTTTTGTAAATCTTCCTAGAGAAAAATGCTATGATTAGTATGTTATTGGATTATTGTCAATAATGTATAATTTAATTTCAAATATCAAAATTTTATAATTTAGATTAATTAAATATTAAAGATACTAATAGTCAAACTTTCAAAGTCATATGCTGGCAAGTGCGAGAGTCAGAACTTTGTGGTTTTTGATATAATATAAAACCAATCTTAGGATTCCAATCATCTAGTTGAGTTATAAATAAATATAACAAAACAAATTCTCTTATGTTAGATGTGGCACAAGGTTTACCCTTCCTGAACTTATTTTCATAAGATTACATTGCCGCAAAAAATTCATAAGTCTATCTAATGAAATACTTCATCTGTTTAGAAATAGTTGCATCATTTCCATTTTGTGCAGTATTCACATCTTACACTTAGATTTAGGGTTGGCAATGGGTCGGGCTGGGTCAAGATCAGGTTGGGTTGACGGGTTGGCGGGTTGAGAACCCCTTAACCCAACCTGGCCTGTTAACTTAAACGGATTGAAATTTACAACCCAACCCAACCCAACCTTATGATAAACGGGTCAACCTTCAGGTCGACCCGTTTAATTTTTTTCGTGTTTTTTCTAGAAAAAAAAATAAAAACAACATAATTTATTTGCAAATAATAGTAGGCAGCAAATTAAAATTAAGTCATTATATAAACATATGATAATATTGTTCAAACTCAACATAACTTTTGTTCAGAATCAACACAAATGTTCAAAATTAACATCATTACAACTTCGTAAGCAATTGTTCAACCTTGAGTGTAATGACTAAGTCATAATAAGCAAGAGTAATAGAGGACTCCAATTTTTTTTAGGTATTTTTTTAGCTTGTTTTTTCATAAATGGGTTAGGTAGGTCAAAATCAGGTTGGAATTTTCAACCTGACCCAACCCATTTAATTAAACGGGTTGGATCAGGTCGGCCCATTTAATTAAATGAGTTCAAATTTTTGACCCAACCCATTATTAATGGGTTGGGTTCGAGTCAGGTTGGCGGGTTGGTAATATTTTGCCAACTCTACTTAGATTGTCTTTGGTGATTTATATTTTAGGAATAATATAATCATGTGGGGTCTTGTTAGATCTGTCTCGATGTAAATTTTTTTAATATAAACTTTTTATATTTTTTACTTATTGATAATTAAAGATATTAATAATTGAAACTATACATCGACATGCATGAAAGTTAGAAATGATGCAACTATTCGTAAACGGACGGAGTATTAATTTGTGTGGAGTACACAACCTTCTGATATCCGAGTATAAGTTAGGGTTCTAACTTCTAATAACCATTTGTGCCAACTTTCAAAAATTTCTACATCACGCACCTATAATAAGCTTGCTTTGAAGCAAAATTGAACACGTTCCAAATCTTGAAACTGATCATAGCCCGTTTATTATACCATAATTCTGCAAGGTGTGTAGAAGTATTTATTGCTCTGATGGTTGTCTTTCTGAATATGGCAAAGTTCTTATCCCGAATTAAGCAACATGGTCCCAAGTGGCTGGAAGTCGTATAAACAATGTATCGTTCAGCAAAATTATCAAGATACACCAAGACAAATAATTGGACACCTCATTATTTCATGTGATACCATTACTATTACAACTCATAATTTATATAAGGCATAAGACAATCAATAACTTGCCTTTTGCTCCATTTCCAAAACCACACCAATGTTCCATAGTACTTCCTTCACTATAAAATAATCGCAACACTTGCCTTTTTGTGTAGAGATTTAGGAAAGAGTTGAAATTAAAATAGGGTATTATGATAACATTCATGTTAAACTGAGAAGAGAGAAAAGTTTTTAATATAAGTGGTCTCATATGTGGACATGTTTCTTTTTCCATACATCAAAGTGTTACATCAATTAAAGGACTACTAAAAAAATCAAGAATTACTATATTTTTGGAGCGGAAAAAGTATTCGACCATTGTTGATCAGGTGAGGTACCATCCTAATTCATACTACTAAACATCAACACAGCTATTCTGGCGACTTGAATGAATTATTTCACAAAAGAATTTTTGTAATTAAAAGCATGTATAGTTCAATAGTTGTTCTCAATAGTTGATACATGTGAGGTACCACTTGACTGAAAGAATGCTTATGAATCTTTCCCCACATATAATAAAGTATAAAAAGTTGCTAGCGAGCAGTGATGATTACCACAATAATTTGCGCAAATGACATAGTACAAATTATAATTGTTGCATGTTCTATATATGAGGAGTTGTTTGACCAATCTTAAAATTTGATCGAGAGAAACTGAATTAAACTGAATTGAGAGAAACTAAAATGCAAAGAGTAACTGAATTAAATTAAACTGAACAAAATTGAATTGAACTGAACGAAACTGTCGAACAAAACTAAACTAAACAAAACTGAACTAAAAACAAGTTATAAAAGATAGGGCACGCTCTTGTTGCGAATAAGCAAGAGTATTCCATTTCACTAACAAATCAAAATTCTGGCTGATGCCTGCGATGTGCACACAAGTCTCATATCACACTAGGCTTAGCTTGCACCTTTAGCTTGTTGTATATAACTATATAAGGGGCAAGATTGCACCACATATCAAGCATCGAACACTTAATTAGACCATGAAAATCATTATTAGAGCTTTATCGCGAGACCATCACTGAGAGACTCCTACAAGTCTTACATGCGTGATGAGTACATTGCATTTGTCATCCCTGCCCTAAGGGCGTTCTTAAATATCCGATCTGATCCATGATCCGATTTATTCGATCCGGTTTTTCGGATATCCGGTCTGATTTTTAGCTTTCGAATCGGATATCCTAAAACTGTTGGATCAAATACGGATCGGAGATTTTCATTTTTAAATATTCGAAAATATCCTAAACAAGGGAATTTTTCAGATTTTTTCAGATATTCGATCCAAAATATCCGTTTTCAAGATCGGATATCCAAAATAAGATTAAAAAAAGTTTATTATAAAACTTACTCTCAAATTATAAAGCAACAAAATTTCGAGAATATAAAAGTATCACCTAAATGCGTCATATTACAAGTGATTAATCAAAATTGGACCAGTTACTGATTTAGCAAGCCTTAGGGCGAGCTTGTCTTGGCAACCAACCGTTTGAGTCTCTTAAGGGACTCAAACGGGGGTAATTTGATCATTTTATGCGTTGGAAGATGTCACGCGCGTGTGGCTGACATTTGCTTGGTACCAATGCTAGGTTATAATGGTACCATTCTCCGAAAATATTGATACATTGGTACCAGTCCTGATAACAATTTGATACCAATGTCAGGTTATAATGGTACCATTGTGTTTTATTTTGGGTGTTTGAGTCTTTTTTGGACTCAAACCGTTGGTTACCAAGCCTTTCTCACATTAGGGCACATCGCTTGCATGTGATCACATTGAACCGACAACTCATGAAGGTACGAGATAGTACTTTGAAAACTAACGAGGACAAATGTGCTTTCCATTTATTTTATTTTGGATGCAAAACTAATAATGACCGTAGATTGTATCCGTTCCCCAAGATCATCCTACAATCACTATTATTGGCACCTATGCAAGGACCGGGTACCTACTATTGAGTACATCTGTACATGTAATAGTAGTACCAGTCTCACTAAAAGAATAATGGTTGTGGACCTCCATGTCCATGAGCATAAATTGAGTTGATTAAGAGCAAATAGTGATAGGCATTTAGTTTTACAGATGATTTTTTTGGTACTTAGAAAGGGAGAAACTATTGGCGCATACCCGGTATGAGCCAATAGTGTCCATACAGGGGTATGTTAGTAATTTGCCAGAAAAAGATAAAAAAAGTTGACTTAATGGCAATTTAGACAACTCTGATCATGTAGGATAGAAATCAGATCAACTATTATATGAATCAGATCAACTGCAATAATGTGAATCAGATCAACTATAATGTGAATCAGATCATGAATGTATATAAGTAAAAACCCAAAAAAAAATAAAAAAAAATAAAAAAAAAAAAAAAAAAAAAAGAAAAAGTTATATTTATTTACAACTTTGCCACGGTATTTACAAATACCGGGTATGCGCTTATCAACGCTCCTTAGAAAGACTACAAGGATAAGAGATGAGATCGATCCTAGGATCTGCTAGAATTGGAAAAGTAGGTGTAACCAACTGAGCTATATATATCCCTCACTTTCGAAATTTACAAATTGATACGTAGAAATATCATATATACATTTTTGAATTATAGATAAAGTAAGAGAGGCTCACTTTTAATTTATCGTAGAAATGCTTTATTGAAATGGAGTGTTCTAGAACAATGATTTTGAGTATAAATAAAAAAATTAATGTAATTCCAATTTTGACAAACTTTAAGATCATCTCAAGTTGTGTATATTGTTGAATTAAAGTGATTTGATGATAGACATAATTTAAGTTTTATTTTTTTTTATTTTTCACCACTTGAAACCAAAATTTATCAATCACATTGATCGAATGACTTTTTAAAGAATATAAAGTTTTATGTGATTATAAAGTCAAGAAAATTAATTATGTCTAGTGCTAGTCCATCAATAAGAAGTAAAATGAAATTATTATGAGACTTTGTCAATCCCAGGATTGATTTTATCTTATATTTCAAACTTAATTAAGATTATTCCTGTCAAATATTTCCTATTAGTTTGTATATATTTGTAATTTGTTGTGCTTGTGCACCTAGAAGAATATCACTGATCAAAATTCTGGTAATAAAACATAACCATATATACGTATATAACTTACCGGCCAGATTTGACAACTTACCTCTCAATAAAGTTCGTCTCTTTTTTTCTCACTATCCTTTTAATTTGTTCTCTCACAATTATACTGATGTTGTGTCACGCATATTTTTCATCTAATTTTTCGAATTTTGGTATGCCATAATTAATATAATCATTTCTCATTCACCAAAGGAAATAAAAGATCCTCTCCTTTTGTGCAAGCTTGAAAAAAGGATTATAATGGACCTTTGGGTGGAAGTCCTATACAAAGACAGCCTAAAAAATCTTTTTGAACCTATCAAAAAAACTTAAAATGACATTTAATATTTTTTCTTTAAATCAATTAATTATAATCTATTTGTGAGCTAATATTATCTTCAAAGTATCCTTGAAATTTCTCCACCGTCCATAGAAATAGAGATTCTGCTCAAATTGCGGCTAATAATTATCACCTCTCTCCACTAACTTCTCGCCCGCCCTAATTAACTTTAAGTCATTGATTATTCAAATTTCCTCAAAAACAAGTAATTAAGTAACAAATTTCTAGTATACGTACACCACAAAACTTGGAAACCTATCCCCTCCTTTGTAGTATTAATTGTAATTAGGACGGCGAATCTTTTCAGTTAATTTGTAATCAAGTAGTCTAAAATAACTTATTAAAATTCAACGACAAGCTGCCATTGATTGGTTGGGATTTCTCTGGAAACTAGTCTATCATTGTAGGATCATATTCATCTCCACGTCAACTTTTTATGACTCACGATTTTGACTCACATGCTTGGTCGACATCCGATCCCAATTGATTTTTGTCCTAAAATACCTCTTCCTCTCTTAAATACCTCACATTTTTCATCCTATTTTTTCACAACTCCCAAAAACAACAACAACAACAACAACAACAAAATTTACATCAATTCCCTCAATCCCCAAAAAAAACATACCCAAAAACACAAATTTAATTAAACACGCACAAATTTTCATGGCAGATTCTTCTCCACTTCTCTCAAATCAAAACGATGATGTTTACGATTATCATAACTCTTCCCGCGTAAAAAAATCCACGGTCAACGATCGTATTGAACAATGTATTGGAAACTTAGGATGGGCGCAAATGATACAATGTGTTCTTGTATCTTTTGCTTGGGCATTTGATGCGCAACAAACATTTATTTCGATCTTTACCGATGCGGAACCATCGTGGCATTGCACATCGGCCGAATGCGGGGCCGATATATGCAATCTCCCTAGGGGCGTCACATGGAAATGGGACGCCCCAAGGGAGGCCACGATTATATCAGAGTATGGCTTACAATGTGCCAACTCTTTTTTGACGGGACTACCGGCTTCGTCGTTTTTCTTAGGATGCCTTATTGGCGGACTTGTGCTAGCAACATTGGCGGATTCATGGCTTGGGCGCAAGAAATTACTTTTAATTTGTACTCTAGCCATGTCTTTGTCAGGGTTTTTCACAGCTATGTTCTCTAGGAATATTTGGGCTTATGCGTTTTTAAGATTTGTTTCAGGGTTCGGTAGGGCTGCAATTGGTACATGTTCATTGGTTTTAGCCACCGAAGTGGTTGGAAAACAATGGCGTGGTCAAGTTGGTGTTGTTGGATTTGTTTGTTTTTCTTTTGGGTTTTTGTCACTTCCTGGTATTGCTTACTTGACACAAGGCTCATGGCGTGCGTTGTACTTATGGACTTCGGCACCAGCCTTGATTTACTGCGTGCTTGTGATGGTATTTGTAAAGGAGTCTCCGAGGTGGCTTCTAATTCAAGGGCGTAGACAGGAAGCTATGGATGCTCTTAAAAACATCGCGACGTTACATCAAAGTAGCCTCACGTTGAGCTTCTTTGGTGAAGAAGAAGCACCTCGCGGAGATGACACTGATGTGTACTCCGCGATGAGGGTTATGGTGTCGAGGCCATGGGCGATTCGACGATTGATTACTGTTTCATGGATGTGTGTTGGGATTGGAGTGGTTTATTATGGGATGCCTTTAGCACTTGGGAACTTGCCTTTTAACCTTTATTTTAGTGTTACACTTAATGCATTGTCTGAATTACCTGGCTCATTTCTTACCTTTGTTTTGATTAATAGATTAGATAGGAGGCCTGCTATAATTGGGTTCACATTAGTAAGTGGGGTGCTTAGTATTTTGGTAGTTTTGGCAGGAAATTTGATGGGACTACAAGTCGGACTTGAGATACTTTCATTCCTTTGTGCTGTCTCTGGATTGAACCTCATGTTGATCTTCACAATTGAATTGTTCCCTACTTGTGTACGAAATTCGGCGGTTTCTATGGCTCGCCAAGCACTCGTGTTTGGCGGGGCATTCGCCCCGCCATTGGTGGCCGCAGGGCGACAGAACCCGTTTATAGCGTACGGGGTGTTCGGGGTTGTGATCGGCGTATGTGGGATGTTTGCTTTCTTCTTGCCCGAGACTAGGGGAACCGCACTTGCGGATACCATGGATGAGGAAGAGGACAAGGCACAAAGGCTAGGCAGCTTCTGGGCTACTCATTAATTATTCTTTTGGAGGCTTATTATTTGTTGTATGCATCATTCATAATCTGTTCTTGTCAATTGATTACTCAGATGGATTCTATAAATTGTTTGTTTTTAGGCTAGATGGGGGTCAAATTTTGTGGGCACTGGGCAGGTAAATTATACTAGTTGAACTATATAGTAATCTATATAGTAATTGCTAGGCTTAGCTATCTAGCTAGTTGCAATTGGATTTTACTATCATGTATCCTATACTTTGGTGTATTCCAACTCGCTAGTATGAGATGATCCACAATTTTGAATACAACATTATTGTACTCCTTAGTCCTTACATTCTTTTAACACAAGTCATGGAAAATTTGTATTGTATTAGGAATGAAGACTCGAAAATTTGCAATATTGGAGCTAGGATTTTCCCCAACCCTCCTAGTTACTGTATGGATTATTATCTTGCGGATCATATTAATAGTCCCGAAAAGGCTTATTAGACTGAATCATATGTAATTGGCCTTTAAATTTTATTGAAGTACCATTACTATTTACCAAAAAAAAAAAGTCAAAGGAAAATTTACTATCATGAGATTGAACATTTCTTATATTTTGCTTTCTCAAACAATAAAGTATTATCTGCAACCTCAATTTAGAATTAACAAATCCACCGCACTTACAACTTGTTACCTAGCAAGTTGTTCAATGAGGTAGATTGAGATGAAACAAAAAAAGGCGGCTAACCCGTGACTTTGAAAAAAGGACAAACAAAGAACAACCGTTGCGATGACCACTCAAGGATATTGCTGCAGCGGCAGGTGATTGAAAACATAAAGTGAAACCACCAAAATAATGTAGTCCCATGGTTAGCAACTCGGATATCATTAAATATCTCCCTCAATATGTGCGTAAATGTCCACCGAGAATTGATATTTTATCAAATTAAAACAAGTTGTTTCTCCCATGACCCCATCCTGGCCCAGTTCGTTCCTCTGTTTCAATCTAATTGCTACAGTCTTCAACGGATATGTTCAATCTATCCTTAACCGTCGTAAAACAAACGTAATTTTAGGTTTAGTTATACCTACTACCTAGGAGTGACAATAAGTTTGATCGGTTCGCGGACAATTTAGGCTCAGCTCGATTAAAGCTTGGCTCGTGGTGGTTCGGTTCGAATTAGAGCTCGGCTCGAAACCTACTCAACTACGCCAAGCTCGGCTCGAATATGAGCTCGGCTCGAGACCTACGCCAAGCTTGTGCTGAACTACGCCAAGCTCGGCTCGAAAGCTCGTGAACAAAATCGATTATTATTTTATATAAAAAAATTATTATAATTTAAAGCACTTTAAAAATTTATTATAAACTTAAACACTTAAAAAAATTTAATTTGTATACAATAATATGAATACTTTTATACAAGTTTTTACGTTGAACAATTCATGTCTTTCTTTTTATATCTTTTTAGATCTAATTTGTCGATTTTTTATGTATATTTGTAAGTAATTCATTTGGGTACTGTATATTTTTGTTTTTTTTTATGTATATCCTTTTTTATTTTTTATGCTCAAAAATGAAATAAAATACTGTATGTTTACTTATGTTACTTTTTCTTAATTTAATTTATTATTCTACAAGATCTGTCAACAATTTTTTTAAATTTCGAATATGAATATTTTATTTAGTTTAATGTTGTGTTGGGTTATTTTTAGTTTGTCTCAAATCGAGACCAAGCTCGTCGAGCCTAGTCCAGATGAACCGAGCTAAGACGAGCTACCGAGCTGAGCTTGAGCCTTTAGTGAAGCTCACGAGCTCAAACGAGCTTCACTTATTGAGCTCGTCGAGCTCACAAGTCGAGCCAAGCTAAATGATAAACCGGCCGAGCCCATTACAACACCCCTAGTTATACCAACATTTCTGTCACTAAACCTTCATTTAATGTTAGTAAGCCAATAATGTATTTTCTAGACCATTTTTTGGATACATTACTATTTTCTTACATATATCCAATAATGTATACTCTATAATATTGAAGACTTTCCATAAAAAAATTGAAGACCTGGACATTATTTTAGGAATAGTAGACACGTTGGTAATCTCTATTATATAAGGGAATGGAGAGCAATGATATCCTCTTTTGAAATGTCTATTTTGCCCTCTTTCCCTTTCTAAACTACAAAAGGATTGTCAAAATCAAAATTGGCACTCAAAGAAAACTACCGAAAATTAATTTACAATACTCACTCACAAATCACTTAAAGTAGAAACTTTACAAATCACTCATACAATTGAGAAAATCACATTATAAAAAATCACGCAAATCACTCAAATAATCAGGAAACTTTATTGAAACTTAAAATTAACATACAAACTAAAACTAATAACCTAGAACGTCAATACATACAAAAAAAATTACAAAAATTTACTTACAAATCACTATTCTCAAGAACCATTCACAATTAATGTGGGCCATGATAAAAAAAATAGAGGTGTATTTGTAGTGAAATCAGAACTTAGTAGTTAGACAAGGAAAAAAATTATTTACTTTTTTATAGTGTTTCCTATATATAATAAAAAATTTACATATATTTGGACCTATCTTTTTCTATTATATTATAACGATTAATTATCAAGGTAAAAAGGTTTATGTAAAATATCATTTAAGAATTAGAGTACAACATATATCTATTATATAAGAGAAGGGGGAGCTATGGTGTTCCCAAATGAATAGACTATGTTACCCCCTTCCTATTCTAAATTACAAATTCACTTATTACAAATCAAATGGGGCTTCAAACAAAAATACCAAAAATATAATTATAACAATCACTCACAAACTACTACTTCTGAAAAAAAATGACTTGAAATCAAAGTGTCCACTTTCTTTACAATTTATAAAGTATTGTACTTAATTCAAAAATCAACTAACAAATTATAGTATTAGAAATCATAAACAAATTCAATAAAATTTCTATTTTGTTCATAGAATTTAGCTTTGAAAAGTAAAAAAAAACCAAAAAAAAAAATGGTGAGAGACTTAAGTGACAGAACCTAAACCAATCAAATTTTGCAACTAAAAACAATTATACTTCATATGTCTAATATTCAAATTTTGACTCTTATGTCCAAAAAAATCGAATTTTTGTTTCGAAAAAAATTCAAGCACGCATCACGTGCAAAAACTTCTAGTTGTAATTAGACCGTTAGACCATTAAACTTGTATGTTTCATATTTGGGCATATACATTTCCTTTTAATCGATCAAGGGATTTGGTCGAATATATATGCTCTCTCCGTTTTTTTTTACTTGCTACATTTTTTATATATGAGTGTTTCTTTTTACTTGCTACATTTTCTCATTTAGGGTACTTGGTCCACCATAAAGTATTACTGTTATATTTATTTTTCTCTTTTTCTACTCAAAAGTACTAATTTTTCACCTTTTTCCATTATTTTACATTAAATGGCTCAAAACACTGTCTAGATCCGGATTGAAATATGATATTTTAAATTCTATATTTGGATTGAATTACTACATTTTAAATTTCAAATTTGATTTCCAATTTTGAAAATGATGTAGTATATATTTCCGAGCGTTGTCATATGGTAATTAATATGGTTCCTGAAAAATCTTCAAAAAATAATGTATTACAAAATGAAAAATAAATGATCACTTTGAGATGGGGATTTGCAAGAGTGGCCCAAAGTATAAGATCTGAAGATGATTATGAGTTACATGTACGTATTAGATCTTACAACTAAAGTTATAATTTCAGAAGAAAACAACTAATACATACCTATCGCAGTAAACAAAGTCCAATTTACGTCATTATATTGCCAGCTTGGGGGTACTTTTTCATGCCTAAATATAGGTGTCTGTCACGACTCATGACTCAGGTATCATGTATCCCTTTCAACAAAACAAGATGTGAATCTGACTTGATTAACTAATATTATTCTATTAAAGTTAATTAAGCAGGAAATTTTTTAATTAATAACGTTTGAAAGTAGTTCTTAATGAGCAGCTAGCACGTAGTACTTAGCATAGAGGCTAGCTTGGCTCCATAACACGTCATTGTCAGTACTTAGTACATCGTCAAAAAGAAACAACGAAATTAAAATTATTGATAATTGATTTCCATGTGATACACGTAAAATTTTAGTAAAGCCTAAGAAAATAGGAAAACGATTATATGCCAAAAAACTAAAGCCTTGTTTGGTTGTATATAGGAAGTCATACTTCCTAGGAAGTTATTTTTTCCATGTATTTGAAATTCCTAGGAAGTGTAAAATTGTGTTTGATTGATAATGGGAAGTAGAACTTTCTATGAGAAGCTCTAATGGGAAGTAGAACTTCCTATGGGAAGCTCTACTTATCTAGGATGACCTAGGTAAGTAACTTCCTCCATTTTGGAGGAATTAGATATTCCTAAGAAGTGCAAATTTCCATGATTTTGCCAACCAAACAACTTCATATACTTCTACTTCCTAGGAATTTGCACTTTCCATGATTTGTTTTATCAACCAAACAAGGCTTAATTCAATCAAAAGTTTAAAATGATGGTTGGGGTCCCATGTATATTTTTATACTCTATCAGAATTCCTTATGCCCGTTGCGCTTGAAGTAGATGCAACATATGTCTTTCTCATACCTGACGTTAAATATTGCACTTAGAAATGAGGGGTAGGTGAGATTCGAACATATGACTTTTATGACAGGCTGACTCTAGTACCATGTCAAAGGACTAACTCAACCAAA
The DNA here is from genome assembly GCF_026745355.1 of Beta vulgaris subsp. vulgaris. Taxonomy (NCBI): domain Eukaryota; kingdom Viridiplantae; phylum Streptophyta; class Magnoliopsida; order Caryophyllales; family Amaranthaceae; genus Beta; species Beta vulgaris. The sequence continues at coordinate 1,143,684 of NC_079206.1, read as the reverse complement.
AATTTAAATTGATAGTTGGAATCCTCAAAATAGTTTTATACTCTATCATCATATTCTCCAATAATAAGAAGTATTAGTTTCAGAAAATGAAGTGCTAAAGTGAGTGACGAGCTCCATCATCATACACCTGCATGTGTATGATATGTCCAACATTAATTTATGCTCATTTGATCATTTGGATGATTTCAAAAAAAAAAATAAGTAAAAAAATAATTTTGGGTGTATTATACTATCATTACACCCTGATGTATGATAAAAAGAGTTTAAGAAGTATTATGTTTTGAAAAGACTGAACATCCGATATTGGAAGAATATGAGGGACCAACGTATTTCATATTGCAAGAACCACTTACATGTATGATTAGTATTTTGAGAGAGACTGGTATAATTAGATTGAATTTTGCAAAACTATATGATTAACTCTCCTTACAAAAAGATATCCAATAATCACTGGTATAATTAAATACTTTCTCTCTGTTTTTCTCTCTTCACTCTCTTCTCCTACAAAATCCTAATTTTTAATCTAGGGGCTACCACCATCCTTTTGGGCGGTGGTAAGCCCCCTTTCTCCTTTTATTTACTAGTTTTTTATGTTTATGTTTTTAATAAACTTCAGTCTCTCTCTAATGGAGAGTTTTTCTACCCATATATTGGGTTTTATCTCTCTCCATGTGAGAGTCTAGAGAATTTATTTTTGGATTTTTGTGTAATTCAAGATGTTGATTTGTTGATCGAAATCTATGCGGAGTTGTAACAGATGTCAAGACTTCGTTTGCAATCACTTGAATTGAATCTGATTCTACTTCAAAACTACAAAAGATCGATAGACCCCGTTGCAGAAGGCTGCATCAGACAGCGATGTGAAAGACGAAAGTTTTCAGAATTGTTAGATCTACTCAACGATCGCGGTTTTGTCATATTAGAATTGTATTTATTTCATTTTGATATGTATTTGTTTAGTTTTGACTTCTATTGTAGATGTTATATGACTTTAAATCAATGAATTAATGTTTATTTCAAAAAAAAAAACTATTCCTTACAATATGCTTAACTAATTACTGACGTTAAATTCTTAATATTAGGTCGTCGGATTAAAGACTAGCTATAAATACTACTATAAAATACTTCTTTATTTCAACTTTTCAATAATTATTAAAAGAGACCGTTTAATTTTAATATAAAAGTAGACATAGTCACTAAATGAATCAAATTAGTCACCGAAAGAAATTAACATAGTCACTAACTCACTATTGTGCTAATTTTCTTTTTAATATTAAGCTTACCATTGTCTGATTTTAATTTAAAACTAGACGATATCTTACAAGACAAACTCTAAACTTTTTGATGTGTTTTCTACTCGTGGCTGATTAGGCGATTACGGTGGTGGTGTTGTGTTCCGTGTCATTAACAGCGCGGTACAATTAGGGGGCTACTAATGATGGAACAACATCATCTGAATTCTGATGTGTAACAAGATCAGCAAAATATGCCCAGAACACCAACTTCGCCCAATGCATGCTGCTTTGATTGGATAGAGAAAATGCAGTGTCTTTGCGACAAATTAGGCCCTTATCACATTTTTTGATCTTTTTACCTTGTGCGGAGGTATCTCTTAAATCTCTCTTCTTTCCATCTACATTTTTTTTTTTTTTTTGATTTTTATGAGGACCAGTACAATAGTAGACAAAGGACTCAAAATCTTCCTTCATATAAGTTGTATTCCATTTTTGTGTCACTCGTTGTAATTGGTTGATATTATGTCACAAAATTTAGTTTAAAAGTGGTGAATAATATTTATAATTGTAATCAATAAAATAAAAGGATTTACCCTCACTGGGAACTTTTCTGGTAAAAAAAATGATCCTTCTGGACCAACACCTTTCATAGATCAGTCAACCCAGCTATATATGTCAACGCTTGAGAGTAGGAAAATATAAGAGAATACCTACTCCCAAACGCATATAAGTAGCGAGGTTCAGGTCACAAGGTGAGTTCCTCAACACGTCCACCAAACAAGCTTGGTTGAGTTACAGTCAATTGGTAAACAGAATATAAGACTATTACTATAGTATAGTGCATAGGTTTTATGTGCAAAAGGCCCATGTACTATGCTAGAGAAAAATGTGTATACCTTGTACTATTTGTTTTCCACCGCCAAAAAAAAGAGTAAAAAAGAAAATTCCGACTCATATTGATAATAGTATGATAGCAATTTAAAAAGTTGGAAATGCAACTGCTATCAAAAATTAATGAAGTTATTAGACAAAACTGAAAAGATAACATTACATGTACAAATTACATACATGTCGCTTATCTGCATTATATTCCTTATGTTGTAATTTGAGATTTAGTTTCACAGACGAATTCTCATGCAATGTGTAAATCTGTGTTTGTTGTGTATCCAAGAAAGACATTCTTTTATTTATCTATTAAGGTAATAAGTTGAGGTCCTTTGTAAATATGAAAGGAATTTATGAATCCTTTTTATAAGTGGTGAGACTCGATCCCGAGACCATTGAAATCGAAGGTGATACCAACAATACAAGGTTATCACCTACTGCTCGTATTCAAAAAGATGTTACCAAGAGGCTCGCAACGTATTCACAACTCTTTGTACTCGTAATTATGTTTTCAAACGCTAAACATCATATTTATATTTAGATGAAGAAAAAATTAGTTTCCTCATCTAGGTAGACGAAAACGTGCGTGTTTCCAGAAAAATTAAGACTACGAAAGACCATCACGGACCATGTGTCCATGTAGTATATGCTCCAATGATACATTTATGTAATCTTCACAAGTCTCGTTTTTTCGATAAGGTTAAAAAAATTAACCTAAGGTAGGAATCCCTTGAGCTTCATTTTGTTTGCATCATGGACTCATGGCCCATGGGAGTGTCATGAGAGCTATTCCACCACAATGCAGTGTAGCCGGTGGTCGCTTTCGGCCACTATGGTATGTGCAACAGTGGTGGTGGCAGACTGGTGGTGATGTTTGGTGTTTGTGTTGGAGCGAAAGGGTGAGAAGTTGAGAAAGAGTGGCAGGGGTAGGGGAAGTGTTAAAGAAAAGGTGCAAAGTAGTGTAACACTCGTTAAACGACTTAAACCAAGGCAATATTAAACGGCCCCAATGTGAAATACACATCTGGGTCTAGAATTGCATTGATTGATAGAGAAACGCACATATGGGTCCAGCCAAATAAATAGTACAATACCTGTATTATTAGTTTAGACTTAATGGCCATGATGCTTATAATATTATCATGTGGGTTTGTCATTTCCACAGGTAGTGGGCTTTCGTGCCATGTGGGCTTTCGTGAAAATTTAGATTGCAAGCTGTTTGTGGTTAATTCAAGGGAGTGGACTAACGCGATTCTAACTCTCCGTGTAATATTTACATTATTAATACTCCGTTTTTTAGTAGATGTAACATTTGACTTTCCATACTTGTCGAGATATAATTTTGACCCATATTATCTCTTACTTTTATCAATGTAATATTATAAGAAATACATATTTGAAAAGTGTATATTAAGACGAATCCAACAAAATTTCATATAATTATATTTTTCATTATATATGAAAACAGTTAATGGTCAAAGAGAGGTGAATAAATAGTCCTTAAACTCAAAGTGTTACATTTAAAAAAAGAACCGAGGGAGTACTAACTATCTAACTTTACCTTTAGGTGGTGACATGGTGTTGAGAAAGTATTATATAGGTAATACAAGGAGAGTTGGAGAAGCAACTAAAATGAAAAATATAAGTATGAATAGTGAACTTTCAGACTTGAGCTACCTTATGCTATTAAAAGAACCAAAATCCATTTAATAACATGATACATATGTATAGCAAGAAAAAGAAATTGGGCTAATACACAATACGAATAAATCGTTCTCCCTAAAAAAACACGGAATATATCAATTAAAAGTCATAGAATAAAGGTTGGTCTAGTGGTTGTAAGGTCCTCCTTTCACCTCTGTGACAGGGCCTCGATACTCACCCCTTGCAAGAAGGATCCCCAATTACCACCCTTCCTTGCAAAATTGAAGGCTAGTCACGCTTACGTCTCAGAGACCCGTTCACCAAATGTCGTGGGATGCCTCGAGGGGACATAAGATGGTATATTATGGACTTCCACGACTTTGAATAGGTATAAGAACAACTTTTACGATCGTTTCGGGGCAATTCCGTGGCTGCACCATAAAATAATAAATGGGTCGTTTGGTGCCGTTTTGGAGTAGTTCAGATGGTGTGAAGCACCCGGAATACATTATAAGTCGTGCCGCACCCTATAGGAAGGTTTTCGGTGAAAAATATGACAAGGCTCGGAGGAGCCCTAAAACGGTCAAAATTGAAGGCTATAAGTCACGTTGTTAGACGTCCTCGATCGGGACCCGTGCACCAAATGTCATGGGATATTTCGAGGGGATATGGGATGGTATATTAAGGACTTCCACGAATTTAAACGGACATAAGAACAACTTTTACGACTGTTTTGGGGTCATTTCGTGACTGCACCACAAAATCATCAATGGGTGGCTTGATCGCATTCGCCATTATGGGGCAATTCAAATTGTGCGAAGCACCCAGGATGCATTATAAGTTGTGACACACCCCATAGGAAGGTTTTCGGTGAAAAATATGACCGGCCCAAAGGAGCCCTAAAATGGTCAAAATTGAAGGCTATAAGTCACACTTTTAGACGTCCCCGGGACTCGTGCACCGAATATCGTGGGATGCCTTAAGGGGACATGGGATGGTATATTAAGGACTTCCTTGACTTTGAACGAGCACAAGAACAGCTTTTATGACCGTTTCGGTGTCATTCGGTGGCTTCACCACAAAAATAATAAATGGGTCGTTTGGTGGCATTCTAGGGCAATTCAGATGGTGCAAAGCCCCCGGGATGCATTATAAGTCGTGTCTCATCCCACATAAAGGTTTTCGAAGAAACATATCACCGGTACTCGAGGAGCCCTAAAACGTTTGAAATTGAAGCCTAATAAGTCATGCTTTTGGATGTCCTTGGTGCTCGTTCACCGGATGTCGTGGAATACCCCGTGGGGATATGGGAGGATATATTAACGACTTCCACGTCTTTGAACGGGTATAAGAACGGCTTTTAAGACCGTATCGAGGACATTCCGTAGCTTCACCACAAAATCATAAATGAGTAGTTTGATCGCATTATGGGGCTATTCAAATGGTGCGAATCACCCAGGATGCATCATAAGTTGTGCCACACCGCATAGGAAGATTTTCGGTGAAAAATATGACCGGGCACGGAGGAGCTCTAAAACGGTCAAAATTGAAGGCTATAAGTCACGCTTTTAGACGTCCCCGGGACCAGTGCACCAAATATCGTGGGATGCCTCGAGGGGATATGGGATGGTATATTAAGGACTTTCACGACTTTGAACGGGAATAAGAACAACTTTTACGATCGTTTCGGGGCCATTCCGTGACTGCACCACAAAATCATAAATGGGTGGTTTATGGCATTTTGGGGAAATTAAAATGGTGCGAAGTACCCGGGATGCGTTATAAGTTGTGCACACCCTATAGGAAGGTTTTCGGTGAAAAATATGACCGGGTCCCGGAGGAGCCTTAAAACGATCAAAATTAAAGTCTATAAGTCACACTTTTAGACGTCGTCGGGACCCGTGCACTGACTATCGTGGGATGCCTCGAGGGGACATGGGATGCTATATTAAGGACTTTGACGACTTTGAAATGGCATAAAAACAACTTTTACGACCGTTTCGGTGTCATTCTGTGTAATCTGCGACTTCACCACAGAATAATAAATGGGTTGTTTGGTGGCATTCGGTGGCACTTCAGATGGTGCAAAGCACTCGAGATGCACTATGAGTCGTGCCTCACCCCGTAGAAAGGTTTTCGTAGAAAAACATGATCGAGACTCGAGGAGCCCTAAAACGTTTGAAATTGAAGCCTATAAGTCACGCTTTTGGATGTCCTTGGTGCTCGTTCACCGGATGTCGTGGAATACCGTGGGGGACATGGGAGGATATATTAACGACTCCCACGTCTTTGAACGGGTATAAGAACGACTTTTAAGACCGTATCGGGGACATTCCGTAGCTTCGCCACAAAATAATAAAGGGGGTGTTTGGTGCCATTCTGGGGGCAATTGAGATGGTTGAAGTACCCGGGATACAGTATAAATTGTGCCTCACCCTATAGGAAGGTTTTCGGCGAAGAATATGACTGGGCCTGGAGGAGCCCTAAAGCAGGCAAAATTGAAGGCTATAAGTCACGCTTTTAGACGTCCTCGGGACCCTTTCACCTAATGTCGTGGGATGCCTCTAGGGGACATGGGATGGTATATTAACTACTCCCACATCTTTGAACTGGCATAAGAATAACTTTTACGACAGTTTCGAGTCCATTCCGTGGTTGCACCATAAAATAATGAATGGGTCGTTTGGTGGCATTCTGGAGCAATGGTGTGATGCACCCGGGATGTATTATAAGTCGTGCTGCACCCCATAGGAAGGTTTTCAGTGAAAAATATGACGGGGCTCGGAGAAGCCCTAAAACGGTCAAAATTGAAGGCTATAGGTCACGCTTTTATACATCTCTGAGACCCGTGCACCAAATGACGTGGGATGTCTCGAGGGAACACGGAGTGGTATATTAAGGACTTCAACGACTTTTAACGGGCATAAGAACAACTTTTACGATCGTTTCAAGGTCATTCTATGGTTGCACTCTAAAATCATAAATGCGTGGTTTGATGGCATTCTGGGGCAATTCAAATAGTGCGAAGCACCCGGGATGCATTATAAGTTGTGTCACACCTCATAGGAAGGTTTTCGGTGAAAAATTTAACCGAGCCCGGAGGAGCCTCAAAACGGTCAAAATTGAAGGCTATAAGTCACGCTTTTAGACGTCTACGGGACCGGAGCACCGAATGTTCTAGGATGCTTTGAGGGAAAATGGGATGGTATATTAAGGACTCCCACGGCTTTGAAAGGACATAAAAATAACTTTTACGACCGTTTCGGGATCATTCTGTGGCTGCACCACAAAAATAATAAATGGTCGTTTGGTGGCATTCTGGGGCAATTTAGATGGTGTGAAGCACCCGGGATGCATTATAAGTCGTGCCTCACCCTATAAAAAAATTTTCGACGAAAAATATGACCGGGACTCGAGGAGCTCTAAAACGTTCGAAAATGAAGTCCAACCGAATCCTGTGTTAAACGTTCGAAATTGAAGTCAACTACTACTCTTTTATAGACTATCTCATATTGTTGAATAGATAATAATTCTAGTCCATCTATTTGCTTTATAGCATAGGAATCAGACTTGTAAATTAATTCCAGTGTTGGAGCAATATATACTTGATCTTACCTATGGAATAAATTAATTACCACCCTTAAATTTTAGCCTTTTTTCTGTTCCTAGTTTAACCTATTAATCCATTCATTATGGTCAATTTAGGCGGCTAACATATCAATATATACGTGCTTGTCAATTGGTGTCGTAACAATTCAGTGAACCAAAATTATTAAGGGGTATTATTTTTATGTGCAAGTTGTGCTAATGATATGGCATTAAGCAAATTGCGACTAACTGAAGTTTATCGAACATCAATACCTAAAAACTTCTGCTTGTAAGGCAGCACTTCGATTTCATTTATATGAACATAACGAACTATAATTCTAAGTTCACTTTGCGCCAAACAAACCAATTATAAGCTGAGTAGAATGTCTAGCTAACTTTATGCTCTTAGAAGCTAGCTAGAAACATCGGAATTCGGTAGCGCTTTCTCTCTCACCAAACCCTAGCGAAACAAATTATAGCTACTTTCCACCGCGCTACCCCCTCCCCCTGCTGGCTCGTGACGGGCTGAGCATCTCCGGCTTTGTAAAGGTCATCGGCGAGCGCAACCTCCTTCCCCCCACAATAGCCATAGTGTAGGTGTCGCAAACGGTGGTCTTCAGGAGCCACGAAGAAGGCAGGACCTCGAAGTCAACCGCCACAACGACAGAAACGCACCAGCAGAGCGCTCCATCGGCTTTTCTTTTCTGGGTGCCGGCGATTCACCACCATTACCGACAATTTCAGTAATTACGATCTTCCGCTTCAAATCTGAAATCTTATTGTGATCATGAGGTTATCAATTAAGCTTTCATATTTCCTAGTTTCTTCAATTCCACAAGTTGTAGCTATTCACAACCTAGCTTAGGCTGATTTAAGAGGAGTTGGTGCCTCCTTATCTACTAGTGGTTTAATCGTTTTAGTATTTAGAGTTATCTCGTTATCTTAGAAATCATGAACAGTGTTGACGAGTTAAAGGGGGATTTGTGCCTTTATCACTTTGACGAGCGTGATTATTGTTCTTCTACTGGCTAGTTGGGTCCAGAGGATTGATTATCTCGTTAATCCTTTTGGTATCTTCGAGTATGCTCGAAGTTTGAAAGCTGAGGGTAATACTTTTTGTAGAAACAATTAGGTCAGCCATTGCACATTATATTCAAGACATCAAGTTCTTTTTTTTTTGTTGACATTAATAATGAGGAGGAAAAGTCTGTTTTTTTAAGCCTAACTATCTCTATCAATTTGAACTTGGTTGCGTGTTTTATCAAGGAAAAGGATTTTCAGAAAGTGGGTGAGTTGTGCTCTCTTGTTTTAATGTATGAAGCTACAAATGCCCAAGCTTTTTTAGGAGAGTCGTTGCAGCTTTGGAACTTAGCAAACCCGACATAACGTTAGTCGATCTTATCCAAGCTCTTAAATTTCACCCAAATAATGGACAATTTTAACAAAAAATAAATGAAGTATCATCATTGTTAAGACTGTCTTCAAATTTTGTTGATACTACTACTCAATTAGTCAGTGAGGATGAAGTGTTGAGTAGATCTTCACTCCTTGAAAAGGAGGGGAAAAGGAGAAAGGTAGGAGAAAGGAAATCCTACCAAGGTACCACCACTATATCAAAGTGGAGAAGAATCAAACCTTCTCAGAGAAGGTGAAAATGAATGTTGTTGGAACATATCACAACATTAAAGATACTACTTCGGTCCTAGAGTCTACTTCTGGGGAAAAAGCGAAATCTACAGGGTCCAATTTTTTATTTTCAAATCGAAAAGCGCGGGATAGCTATTTGCATATCACCCCCTCAATATACAGGGTGATGTCAGCGGGGAGAACTTTGCATTACTACTGCTCTTCCCAAAACAAATGATCAGCATCCGAACTCTAAATCCATCACAAAGGATGGATTGCAGCACGAACATAGATTACCATACGCCCATGGAGATGAGACACTCCCATGTTGAAGGTTATGAGCAATGTAAACAAGCTCCAAATTTAGGCCCCGAAGTTGAGGCTACAAGTATAGATTCTCAAAAGTCATCTTGCATCTCTTTGTAGTACCTCCAAGCACCTCCTTTTGCTTGTCGGCGAAGTCTGCTTCACGAGTCAACAATCAGTCTAAGCTACCAGCAAGATGAATATCTCCTCTCGTTTGCACTCCAGAATCAACAGACAACATAATATGATAAACCGTCGAAGTCCCTCTTTTTCTAACCCTTTGTTTTCCAGGGTGCGTATTAGATCCAAGAGAAGTCCATCCTGCTTTACTGAGGACGTCTTCTATCCTTGTAGGAAGAAATGTTATGCCCCATCCCCCTGTTTTAGTAGCTAATCGTGTTCATGATGATTTACTTATGTATGATTAGTATGCTCTCTAGGATGTAATTCGAGTTTTATTAATGCAAGTTTTTCTGATATCAAAAAAAATATCTAGCTAGAAACCAACCAATAGTTGACCTTTGAGATCCCCATTCTTCAGCATCACTGTCATTCGTTGCAAAACTATGAGTTTGTTTGACCAAACATTAAAAAAATCATGGAAAGCGAAAAATTTTCTAGAAAGTGAATGAGGTTGTTTTGTTGGCAAAAATATAGGAAGCGTTTTATTACTCACAAAATAGAGAAAGTTACTTAGTAGCATTTTTCACAGGAAGGTTGTGTTCCCGTGATCAATTAAACAACTACAAATTTAGGCAACACTATATCTTACATCCAGCCAAACGAGTACTAAGTAGGTTATCAGTATTGTTAGGCTTAGTTATTACCAAAAAGAGATATTTGATAATTCAATATATACTCGTTCCAACTTTAGAAAATTTCAATCAAACTAGTACAGAACCAACGAGTCCACTGGCCAACCCTGCACAGATTTGTTTTTAGGCTCCACAAAAAGTATCACAATAATGAAGTTGGTAACTATTTCTTGTATGTCCAATATGAGACTTGAGATATATACCCTAACAGCCAGAGTACTTCTCACTCGATAGCAGATGGCAGATATATATATCTCTTCTAGATGCATCAAACTTGTAATTTCTCATATTCTCGTTGTTGCACCCATAATCTTATACCAGCCTACCAACTTAATTATAATAGTGGGCATTTCAATTATCGACCGGAACGGTCAATATTCTTTTTGGAAAAAAAAATTTGCTTTGCCAAAAAAACGAAATTCAGAGCTCGATACATGGAATGGAACTGCATGTGAAGTAGTGAGCACTTTTCAAATAGTCTAAGTTTAGCTGGCATGGTAACAAATTGTATAATAATAATAGGTAAATGTGAAGTCAACTGGTTTACTATTAGGCTATTTTATACGTACAGTCGTAGGCATGCACATGGGACATCCTTGTGAGATGATCAATTAGTCAATCAATTATCAATGCATTCAATCGCTAATTATACTTAAATCCCTTCATTAGCAATATAAGAGATCATTGCGTAAAAGATTGCATATCTTTGTTTTTCCGGCAAAAATATTCGATACAAACATACTTAATAATCGGTGCAACGAACGCCGATCGGCGATCATGGAGTCTGCCGAGCATAGGAAGGTGGCCGCAATGGTAGTGGGATTGGTAGTAGTATTGTTATCGATGCAATTTATGGCTTCATCAGCACAAGGTGCAATGAAAGGGTTGTGTTGGCAGAGGTTGTCAAATTGCGGTAACAGCGCAACGTCTACTACTATGTCATGCTGCACAGTTCTTCAGCAAGATATACAACATGATAGGGAGTGTTTTTGCAACGCCAAGTCTATTTTTGATGGAAATGCATCTCTTGCCAATACCATGTCGCAGCTTCTTTTGCTTTGTGGAGTCACTTTGTCTTATGACACATTGTGCCCTGGTAATGTAATATTTGTCTTGCGCTATTGTTTTCTATAACTTGGTAGTATTGATCAATTTTGTAGCACAATTGTTTATGATGTTACTATAATTTGAAATTTTCATACTTCATGACTTTTTAGGATAGTCAACCCACTATAACATTCAAAATTTTTTTGAAGGAGGAACTTACTAAATTAGTTGTTGTCTCTCATAATTGAACAATTTAACTTAATTAGTTAGGCGTTTAACTCAGTTAGTTACTCTCTAATAATATCTGGTTGTTCTCAACATAAAAAGTGCTTCACACAAAAACCTAATTCATATAGCATACTTTGCACCACAATTATTAAGGTAGCCAATGCATAACTATGAGTCTATGACCATCAATAAATTTGATTTTTTTAAATAAAATTTATAAAAATTTGATATGTTGAATATATAAATTGAAAGTAAAACAACCAAGTAACATACTTCCTCTGTTATTTTTTTAATTTCACCATTTCGTTCTTCACGTTTGGCAAGAGTAGTCCGAGATGCTTCTTTGAACGATAATATTTCTAATTGCATATAAGTAAAAATTACAAAATCTTGATATTCGGAATCCTTGCATTGAGACGAATTTAACATGACTTCATTTGACTATGTTTCTTCTTACATAATAATAAGAGATAGCTTAACAAAGTTGGTTGATGAACAGTGCCAAAGACGAAATAGTACAATTTAAAAAATAGAAGAAGTATTACATTATAACTTTATCATTATATATTAATAAAAAAATAGTTAAAATGGGGTTTGTGAATGGTCAAATCTTAAAATGGTACATCTTTTTTGAAATTACATATATATGGTAAAGATGAAACTCTGTAAAGGAAATATTGAAGATATTTTATGGAGTAGATGACTTCTTATAATTAATTTTGTGTTTTTATTCAAAAAAATTCATTTAACTTGTACTCTTGTTAATGTACAACTTTGACTAATAATATCTTCATTTATCAATTTTTGAAAAGAAGTATAAAATTTGTTACTTTAACAATAAACAATGTGACAAATCAAACATCTTACTTAGCAAAATTTATGTATATATGTATTGTATGAATAAAAGGCCAAAATCTATACAAATATATTAAAAGGTGTGCCAAGAAAGCCTATGTGCCTCATGACACTCTCCTCAGACTTTAACGCAAATGTTTAATGTCCATGTGTACTCCACAATTTTAAAAATATAAATATTGTGTAACTGTAAGGTATCAAACACGTGACTTTTGAAATTAGAAGTAAGAGTTTAACCATTAATACACTATAATTTTATTGCCTAATATTTCAAATAAAATACGATAAAGTCTTATAATAATTAACTTAACTAAAAAGACTTAAACAAGTGTATACATCTCTAACTCTCTTATTAGGTAACTAACAAGAGAATATTGATGTCATATTCTCTTAACACAATTTCTTTTAAGCTATTATTTTTAAACTCAAACCTTTCAGATTTTTTTTACTTATCACATCATGACGTATATTTTTCAATTTCTTAATGGAAAAAAGAAACGAAAAGTAGCAAATTGAAATTTGAAATTCAAGAATAATAACATATTTGTTTATTATAACTAACCTGAGGTATGATCCGGACCAAAATACTAGTTGATTATATAAATAGTGCGAAAATTAAAGTGGAACATCCACTACAAAAATTAGAGCATTATAGAAACAAATTATGACAACAAAAATTTGAATTGTTGATAGATAGCAACATATATTATTTTTTTGTTACCTATTATAAAGTGACGTTTTTTACTCTAATTTTTCAACAAATAAAAGCAACATATTTTTGATTTGTTGCTATTCGAAACTAGTTGTTTTACTATTTGTTGCTAGATAGCATCGTATTTTCAATTTGTTGTCATATAACAACAAACTACGACAACAAATATTTGGTTTGTTGTCATTAGAAACAATTAATTTTACTATTTGTTGTTAGATGGCATCATATTTGCGATTTGTTGTCATTTAGCAACAAATTACGACAACCAATTGCAGCTCTGTTGACATTAGGAACAATTAATTTTACTAACTGTTACTAGATGGCATCATATTTCCAATTTGTTGCCATTTAGCAACAAATTACCAAAACCAATATTTCATTCGTTGATCACATTAGAAACAATTAATTTTATGATTTGTTGATAGATGACATCATATTTTCATTATGTTGCTATTTAGAAACAAATATGGAAATAGATATTTGATTTGTTATCGTTGGAAACAATATATTTTATTATTTGTTGCTGAAATAACAATTTCCTAAAAATGTGTCCCACATCGAAGAAAGATTAGCCAAACTACCACTTTATATATCAAGAAATTTCATACACTATTATCAATTTCTATTAGTATCAGTATGCAAATATCATTAATAATTGTAAGTGGACTGGCTCTCCTTCTCTTTATTGATTTGCATAAATGTATTTATCAAATTATCAAACAATTAACAAAAAATATAAGGTTAACCCACGTTGTATGAAGAGTGCATTAGTCAAAGTGTAACTCTATAACAATTCAAAGTTTGTTTCTATTTTTAGCAACCAATATCAATAATTTGTTACTAATGTCTAGCAACAAAACATTAATAATTATTGCGATAAGTCGCAACAATCATTTATAACTCGTTACTAGAGTTGGCAACAAATTCGCCAAATATAGAAACCAACATGGCAACAATATTTCAATGGATGCTATGTGGCAACGAAAATCTTTCAGATTTTGTAGCTAAAATCATATGGAAACAAGCCTTTTAGCAACAACTATTTTTTGTTTCCAATTTGTTGCTAACACGAGTTAGCAACAAATTTCTCATGAATACCAACAATTTTTTACTGTTGCTAAATTGATTTTTTTTTGTAGTGATCCGAAATCCAATTGGAGGGAGTATAGTAAAATCGAGTATCTATCAGCTATATGACTATCAATTTATCATGGTATACAAAATCAATACTAACTTTATTTGTCTTTCTTCCTCCATATCCCTCGGTCAGACGTGCAAGCACCTCCGCAAAGTCTAAACTCGCCACCAGAAAGCACCACTACTGCCTCGCATATGTCCCCTACACCTGATAATACTGGTAATGTTGTCTCACTCTTTTATTCCACTACTTGTAATCGTGTAACTATTTCAATGTTACCATGCCCCTAAATGTCTTGTTTTCATTTTTGCATAACTTCATGCTTAATCAATGTTTCCCTATTTTACTTAGGCTCTTTATTTTACCTTAAGCATTGTCAGATCCTCGACTCTCCAACATGGTTAGGATATTTTGACACTTCAATTATACCAAAATCATGAAAGAGTTTCGCAAAATAGCAGAATCCAATACTTGGATAAGTAACGTGTTGATACCAGTACTAGAGTTCGGACGACATAGATATTTCCTATATAGTAATATGTAAAATTATTTTTTGACATTGTGCATTACTGATTTGCTTCCTAAAAAACAGTTGCGTCACATCAGACCAATGATCTGGGTTCAACACCATCCTCAAGTAAAGGTAACATTTGAATAGAATGTATAGAAAAAGTTACTGAGCTTCGGACGTGAATTCTTTGACGCTTGCTCATTGTACTACACTTTTTTGTACAGGGAATCTTCGTATTATTGTTCCTGCTGTCGTTGTTGCAGTCGTGGTCCTGATCGTGATAGTGGCACTTGTCATAGGTTTATGCCTTTGTAAGAAGAAACGCAAGGCAGGAAAAACTCATAATAATGGTAATAATCAATGGCGGAATTAGCAATTTATTCGAGTGGGTTCAAGTCAATCTATACTAATATATTAAAAGGCGTGCGTAAACGAGAAACGGTGCCACGTGGCGCTTTCCCTAGGGAGTTTTAGTTCATGTAATCCATGTACAATAAAAAATTAGAAATTGCATAGTATAAGTAGTTTTGATCCCATGACCTCAAGTTCATGTACTAAAGTTTTAACCACTAGACCAAGTTTTATTTAGTGTTATCATATCAAAGTACAATATTAATAAATGAACATTTTTCTTACCCGGGGCATAGCTCGGGCCTAATAACTAGTTAAAAGTTAAAACTAGCTCTTAAAGATAAATATAACTACTTCTCAAAATCATCTAAACAAGTTTATAAATACTTTTTTTGCCTTAAAAAATTAAGCTTGAAGTATATATATATATAACACTACAAATATATTTCATAAAGTTATAAATTATCAATTGAAAATCTAAAACTTCAAATTTCGACAAATATTAGATATTTATATTTATATTGCATATATATTACACATATATTATACATATATCATACATATATACACCATGTATATCAAGTGGGTTCAATTGAAACTAATTAATAGTGTGATAGTGGCTCCGTCCATGATAACAATAATCAAAGCTTATATTATGGCAAATTATGTTGTGCATATACTGGTTTATGTAATACAATAATTGTGTAATGTAATGCAAACATTGACTTTGTTTTTTCTGGTGTAGTACATGGAAATGCGCTTCGATATGATGTTGCTCCTCCTCCAACTCTGACTCCACATGTCGTGGTTCCAATATCAAATGTCAGCAATGATTCTATGAATGGTAATATCTCAATTAAACTCATATATAATTTTTATAATACTATTTGTATGGGACTTATTTTTCAATTGTTGGTCTTAATGTGTTAGACTGGTTATATGACTTAGGCTGATCGATTACGTACTTATCGAATTGTAAAACTATCTTTAATTATATGACTTTATATACCACATTATTGTTAGTTTGTGACTTTGGACTCTGTTGACCATAACATTTTTCTTTACTGATAATCAAAAGGTGACATAATTTATGAGACACACATGACAAGAGATTTTTGTTTGATCATGTAAACTCCTCAATCTTAGAATATTATATATCGATCATATATATAGGGGTTAATAATAAATTTATACAAAGTATATCTCGAATTGATGGTTGTCATCCTAACCTATTAGAATATGTAAATATTATTCATTTACATATTCTAATATGAGAATGAACAAGGCCGTCTCATAAAATTAGGGGTCATGTGCTAAAATAAATTATAAAGATTAAATTTTTTGGTGAATAGAAAGACGGAAGAGTTATAAGGGCATGTTTGGCAAAACTAGCGGTTCTAGTAGCTGCTAGCGGCTGTAATAGCGGTAGCTGTTGGGGGTAGCTGCTAGCTGTCTACTAGTAGTTGTCAGCAGTTAACGATTAAATTAGTTGTTTAATTAGAAGTGTTTGGCAAAAGTAGTTGTTGGAATTGTAAAAGACAATAAATGACATTTAAATGAAATGAACTAAAACAGTTTCATATGTTCGTTCAATAGTTATATTCAATATTTATTTTTTCAAAGAAGTTACACAAAAAAAAAGTATACGACTTCTTAGCCGCTCAAAGAAATGTATAAATCTAAGAAAATATTCAACCCTCAAAAAATTTATATTACCAGTTTTAACTAAAATACTTGTAAAATATATTATCGTTAAAATAAATATTTAAATTACATCTCTGTTATTGTAAAACAAACATTGAATTGCCATAAAATAAAACAATTAATAAATAGTAAAGGAAAAAAAATAAAAAATATTGGTTAATAATTCTACTTTATGCTATTATATAGTGTTTAGGAAAAATTGTTAGAAACTACCTATTAAAGACACTTTTTTTAAAAAAACTACCTTATATCATGTTTATTTTACAAAACTACCTTATAAGTGGAAAAACTTTAAAAAGCACTACCAAATTCAGAATTTACTAACTATGGTTAACTACTCTATCCAATTATCCCTCTAATATAAGATTATGAAAATACCCCTAAATTCAGTACGTTACAATATGATATCATCACTTTCTTGATCACTTGATGCTCTATCTCTCAAATATACATGTGGCAAGTACAATCACACATTCTCTTCCTCAAAAGTCAATCCCAAAAACAAACCAGCAGTAAAAGTGTCTAGTAGAGTAAGCTTTGCACCATCATCAAACCATATTCTTCATCATCATCAACGACATCAATTCATGACCAAAAACCCAATTTGTATCTGCTTTTGTTACTCATAAAATTAATTGGTGAAGCAAAAGGTTAGGAGAAGAAATTACGCAAACGATTTAAGGGGTATTCAATAGTTAAACGCTGCTGTGAGGGAAATTAACAAAGAGGGGTTGGGGTAAATTAAGGGGTATTTTAGTAATATTATATTAGAGTGATAATTGGAGGAAATAGTTAACCATGATTAGTAAATTCTGAATTTGGTAGTGCTTTTTAAAGTTTTTTCACTTATAAGGTAGTTTTGTAAAATAAACATGATATAAGGTAGTCTTTTTAAAAAAAGTGTCGTTAATAGGTAGTTTCTAACAATTTTTCCTGGTGTTTATTTGCTAGACCGCTACCTCTAAATCTTAAACGTTACTTGTAGTAACGTTTCACAACCGCTACTCATAATTTACTCCAACTGCTACCCGCTACTACAACCACTACCTTACCAAACACTCATAATTTTCTTAAGTAGTGTTTCAATCTTGTCCAACCGCTAACCGCTGCCTCAAACGCTAGTGCCAAACAGGGCCTAAATGAGGCTTTTTGGAGAATAGGAGAAGAAGAAAAACACCAAATATAAATTAATCTCTTTATATTTGTAATTAGATTTAGATTTTTTTTGGGCGGACAACTAATAAAATTAGGCCTCTTATATTTCGGGGGGCCCTGTGCAGTTGCTCATCCTGCACATGGCCTTAGCCGCCTCTGAGAATGAAGCAACTAACGATGGTTGTTTAGACTAATATATATAACCTTCAACGTGCACGTACATTTGTTTGCTTTATATTAGTAGTTTAAACAACATGATCTGTGTGACAAATAACATCGAACTGGGAGACTTGATGACCTTGTTGTTATTCCTTATGGTGCAGACGGTCCGGTATCTGGTGAATTGCCTAAATCACCTATATCAAAGAATGATTTCGTGACCGCTGAATCCTTGCAATATGAACTAAAAACACTCCAGGCAGCCACTAACAACTTCGCTGACCATCAAAAAATCGGCCGAGGTGGATTTGGTGTTGTTTATAAGGTAAGCTAAGCTTCTCTTGGTTCGCCTGAACAAATATTGGTAGAACATAAATTTATTCTTGGGACTCCAACCATCAGTTTAAGCTTTTGGTTGAGTTGGTCCTTTGACATGGTATCAGAGGCATGTGACATAAACGTCATGGGTTAAAATCTCATCGACCCCTCCTTTTTAAGTGGAATATTTAACACCAGGTATGAGCGAAGCCTGTGTTGCATCCACACTTCAATCCCAATGAGCTCTTGTGTGAAGGGACGTGATAAATATATATAAAAATCTATTCTTCTACAGCTCTACTCCAACCATCAACTTACACTTTTTGGTTGAGTTGGTCATTTGACAAATACTATAATTATGGCATAGGCATGAAGCCCAAACCCATAAAGCACAATAATGGGTAAATTTGGCCACTTCACCCCTAATAGAGGCCTGGTTATTCAAGTTGCTCTCATATGAACTTTAACTCATTTGAATCATGTGATAGTTATACAATTTATTTTTCACTAATCTTCCATGTATATTATTGATTACTAATATCTTTATTTTTATATTTAAATTATACATGATGATATAATAAAAACATAAATAAGAAAAGAATAAAAAGATTTTATAATTTCTAGACACCTATCATGAGAAGAAAAAAAAATTCAAAGTTCATAGATTTTGACCTTATATTACAAAATACGGAACAACTATTAGTGAATGGAACAAGTATTATGAGATCGAAGTAACTAATTTCCAAATACCGTGGGTTATTTTTTCAATTAGGGTGTGTTAGTGGATGGCACCGAAATAGCCGTGAAAAGGCTATCAAACAGCTCTAGCCAAGGTGATAAAGAATTCAAGAATGAGGTAGTATTGTTAGCAAAGCTTCAACATAGAAATCTGGTCAAGCTAGTAGGATTTTGTGTAGCGAACGATGAGAAGCTACTAGTTTACGAATTTGTGCCCAACAAGAGCCTGGACTACTTCCTATTTGGTAATGTCTTGCAATTTTTACCATTTTTACTTGTACGTGACAATTTTGAACATTAATACATGCAACATTTCCCATTTAAAGAAGTTGGGAGTCATTTTTTAAATCTTTCTATCACACTTTGCTCATAAATATTTGTGTCATATTTTAATTTTGCAAGTAAAAGAGGAGATGACGTATAATAGAAGAAGGTTAAAATGCGTATATGAAATGTGTTGGAATATATAGGCGTAGTGTTCGTGTCAAATTATTCCTAACATGGTTCTCTTGGAACTTATATGATTTGTGGCATAGATTCTCAGAAACAAGCACAATTGACTTGGTCGATACGCTATAATATCATAAAAGGCATTGCTCGAGGAATGCTTTACCTTCATGAAGATTCCCCTGTTAGAATTATCCATCGTGATCTAAAAGCTGCGAATGTCTTGCTAGATGCGGACATGAATCCAAAAATTGCAGATTTTGGAATGGCTAGGATATGTGACCTAGAACAGACACATATTGATACAAGTCGGGTCGTTGGTACTTAGTAAGTCGATTCTCGAAATTTACAGTTATATACTATATAGGAGTTAACTATATGGTCAATTTAAGACGCATCTCTAACTTTTGTTTTTTCCTGTTTTCTTCTCATGAATTACAACAGTGGATACATGTCTCCTGAGTATTTACTTCATGGACAGTTCTCCGTTAAATCGGATGTATATGGTTTTGGAGTTATAGTCTTGGAAATTGTAAGTGGTCGGAGAGCCACTGGTTTCGTGTATCATTCTGAAGCAGGCGAAAACCTTTTGTGTTATGTGAGTATACTCTCTCCATCCCCAAAAAACATGTTACATTTAACTTTTGTAGTCAATCTATATCTAAGAAATTACATCTACTCATAAATCTAAAATCATTAGTTTCACCTCATAACTTATTAGCATCTCTTAAGATTTTACTACATAAGCTGTAAATAATTCTTAACTAGTACTATTCCTCAATTATTGATCAATGTGTTATAATGTTTCAGGCTTGGAAATGTCATTTGGAAGGAAAGAGTTTTGAGCTCATGGATGCAACATTGATGAGAGATTCTTGTTCAAATGACGAAGTTATGAAATGCGTAAATCTGGGTTTATTGTGCGTACAAGAGGATGTTACCAAGAGACCAACAATGACGACAATAATTCACATGCTCAACTCAAGTTCTGATGCTTCTACTGCACCTTCAATGCTTCAACCCCCTGCATACTTGTACAGCAGCGGTTCAGAGTACTCGACAACAACAAGAAGCAACACTAGTAGTTCATTGCCATCGACGACAACACGAAGTGATGCACATTCAAAGCAATGGTCTCAAAACTATTAAGTTGGAACTTTGGCTTGGATTACGGGTAGCAAAATTAAATTGCAGCGATGAAACAAGTTTTTTTTTTTCTTTCTTTGGGAACTTCTAATAATTGTAAAGTTTTCCCGTTCTCTATATTATAAATGGTTAAATCATTATTTGCATATTTTATTTACGTTTTGTGGCGGACTGCAGTTAATGTAACTTTTTCACAACCCTGAAAAAAGGGTTTTATCCCAACTTTTCAATAGTTAAAATCGATTCTAAGACCTCTTGATATTTGGAGAGATATTATAACCACTAAGCTATCTTTTACTCTCAAGGTTTAGTATATATTTGATTCGTACTTAGTAATAGGTAATTGGTTGGGCCGTTGCGCTAGTAGGATATACAATTGTCTCATAGAAACTTTTTTCTGTGAGCATATACACAACAAAGAACCACCATGTTTTGTAGAGATAATCGACATGTACCAGCCCAAATCGGAAGGTGGACTAATAAGTACCAGATTTGTATGGACCTAGCAACTTTTACTTTGCAAAAATTCTCACTTGCAAATCCAAAAAAAACATTTTGTTCTAAAGCCAATTGGTAATCAAAAGAGTAACTCCTCAAGCTTATTAAGTTTTTTAAAACTCTCCTCATGTTCAATGTGGAACAATACTTACATACATATGTGTCATGCATATGTGCTGTTTGTGGGATCTCAACAAAATGCCATATTACCATAATGCAGCTAATTGAGCCAAGCTATTACATTTTAAGTGCTGCTTAGGCAAGCTTGGCTCTAAAGAAAACTCGTGATCTCGCCTTGTTTGCTTTTATTCGTAAAATACCCAAGTCCCACATGGAAAGGATAAAAATATGACCTTGTTTATATACCATCGTGTTCCTTTTAATTGTGTTGAGAAATGGGCTAAAAGAATGACAAACTACACAAGTGGCTTGTTTTATCATCTGCTGTAATTTTTTTGGATCAATTTTCCAAGATTCTCGCAATCAGTTTGTAACGGCAAATTATTTTTTGCCGTTTTTATATTGTTGTAGAAGATCATAGTCCAAAGCACTCTTGTGGAATTACAATCCCAGAATAAGTGAAGGTGGTATTCCATTAAATCCGAGCAACGAGAACAAACTGGATTGATATTTTTAATTTTCCTAGCAAGAGTTTTACCGACTGGAAGTATTTCATGACCTAGATGCCACAATAACATCTTGTATTTTTATAGGTAAATTAAATTTGCAAATTCTATTCCAGATAATACCTCTTGAGGAGAATAAGTTTTTAGGTGGATAAGCTATTCTATAAGCACTTTTTATGTCTAACTTTCCAGAACCTCTAGGACCCCAAGCAAATTGATCTATTTCATCATGAGGCAAAGGCGACGCTTTGATTAAATTAATGATGTAAAGGGGAGGATGAAGCTCAAACAGTCAACTTCCCATTGGCCATTTTTATGATTTTATCAACTCTCCAATGTTCCATATAGTGGGGAATAGGACTAAGGGTCTGTTCTCTTCGACATAAAACAATTGAACTGAACTGAACTGAAATGAACTGATCGAGTTGAACTGAACTGATTGCAACTGAACTGAACTGAACTTAATTGAGTTGAACTGAACTTATTGCAACTAAACTGAACTGAATTGAACTGAACTGAAATGAATCAAAATTATAACTAAGAAATGATAGTTGGAGCTGAACTGAACTAAATTGAACTGAAGTGATTGCAATTGAACTGAACTGAATTGAACTGAACTAAACTAATTGCAACTGAACTGAACTGATTGCAACTGAACTGAACTGAATTGAACTGAACTGAAAATAAGCTGGGAAGAACAGGCCCTAAGACTACATTTGTATAGCTTTTTGTTTCCTACCCATTTATGAAATCTAAGTAAATTGTTATTGCCATTCCCAACCCTATAAATAATGCCTTGGTTCAAGATTTCTCTACCCTTCAAAATGTCTCTCCGATCCACAGAAGAAAGCAATCGTGTGGGTTCATCATCCTCCATTAAAGTTGGCCACTTGCTTAGCTTGCTCATTGGTGACTTAGTCGCCATCCAGCTTGGTGAATAAGAAAGTGGGTTACTATTACATGTTTAACTACCATATCGTCAACATTAACGACATCTTCGTGACAAGCACTTCGAGATACACCAAGTTGATCAGTACTTAAAAAGCCAACATACATACCATTTTATATGTTACAAGTTGACCAATATCCAAAGAACGGTATCCCTTACAAAACTTAGGTGAAAAAAATATGATATATTATTCTTTAGACAAGTTCTTGCTGGCCTTGTATACGTATCTGAGAAAACATAGGTCACACAACAAAGGGGGAAAAAGATGGAAAGAAAGATGAGAAATTGCATAAAAATGGAGGTTTTCATGGTAGTGGGAATCATAGCATCGTTGTTTATGCCATCATCTGCACAAGAAAGTCCCATCGAAGAGTGTTGGGAGAGGTTCAAAACTTGCACTGCCGGCCTCGCGACAGCAGAAGAACTCCAGGAGCAGTGCTGTCCTGTGCTCACACAAGATATAAGAAATGAGAGGGAGTGTTTTTGTGGCATCAAACCCCAGCTTCAGAATGCAACAAATGCCGAAGCCTTCTCTCAGCTTCTTACGCTTTGTAGAGTAACGGCTTCTTTTGACTCATTGTGCCCTGGTAACTTTATATCGATCCTGTACTTAATTTTTCCTTTTCATTATCTCACAAATCACATTAATGTTATATTTATTGTAATGCTTGTGAAGAGGCTTTACTCTAACTAGGGTAAGGGGAAATCGTCAAATATTCGTAATATTAACTCTTAGGGGGCCTTTGGTTCGTATAATGGCATGTGTTTGGAATCAGTAATGAAACCAAGGTGGTATAAGTTTGGAACTTGATATTTAATACCATGTGTTTGGTTTTATTTGGGAATGAAATTTTTTTTCTTGTATTTAATACCTAGATGTATTGGTATGAGACAAATCCACCTCCCGCTGGAGTTTCTAAACCCCGTACCTTATGGGTTTGAGGTTTGGGTTTTATGAGTTTTGTTCATTCTAAACTCATACCTCATACCAGAATCATATGAACTAAACGCTCCTTAAAGGTAATAGGTGTCTAAGTTAATCATATATTTCTTTGACATGCATAAATTAAGGTCCAAAGAGTAAAATCTAATTTACGAATTTCCCATTATCCTATGTAGAAGTTAAGAAACAAATATTCTCTCTGCTTTTTTTTATTTGTTACATTATTGTGAACGGTTTTCAATGCACTATTTAACCCTTAATCTCTTTTATTTCATTTAGGTAAAAAATTATAAAAATTTGATATTACGAATCTACACGTCAAGACAAATCTAACAAGACCATACATGACTATATTTTTACTTATAAAAGAATCAAAATAATCGGTCAAAGTTAGTAGCTTCATTTCCAAAGCAACAATGTAGCAAATAAGAAAAGCGGAGGAATATATGGTTATTTCCGTTCTATCTGCCTATGGTTTTATTGCATTGTTTCTTAACTGACTTCGAAACTGTCATATGAATGCATCTCTTTCAACTCCAGATTATCCACGTTCCAACCCAGCACCACCTCCAACTTCACCAGGTAAACTTTTCTTTTTCTATCAAATTTATACTTGTAGTATGCTATATGAAACATAATGATATATTGCGGATGCAATAGATTTATGCTTAACAATTTAGAAGTCTCGTTATCATGCAGCGAAGCTCAAGCTGATCATCGTTGTCTCAGTTGCATCAGCAGCCGTCCTACTCATAGTAATAATCGTAGGTGTAGTCCTTTGCTGTAGGAAACCAGAAAAGAAACAAGAAGAGGTTGTCAATTCTCAAAATTGTAAGAATTATCAAAGCTCCAAACAGACTGTAGATTGTTTGTTTTGTGAAGTAATTAAGAAATCTCACGTTATTAGCTTAATTCTTTATATAGCTGGTGCAGTAGCAGGGAATGTGTCACCTGCACGAGCAGACGAAAATATGGTTACAGTTGAGTCCTTGCAGTATGAATGGGAAGCTCTCAAGGCTGCCACTAAGAACTTCTCTATAGATCATAAGATTGGTCAAGGGGGATTTGGTGCTGTCTACAAGGTACTCCCTCTTCTTTTTAACACATTGTTTTTGTAGTCTTCGAGCTGTTGAACTAGAGAAGTAGGCAGCCCTCGTAGGGGACTGTGCTGCATTGCATTTTAATAGGAATTTAGAGCAGATATTTGACCATACATATCTTAAACTATGTATTATCAAAAATTATGAAATTTGGGATGTTTGAAAATATACATTGGAACAATTATAACAAAGATCCCCTGTAAATGATTTCCTTATATAATACTCTTCCGAATTTGCTCATATTTGACGTTTGCAATGAATCTTGAGTAACTCATACTTCCTGTGTTCCTCACTTGACAACCTTACTGGTTTGAAGCTTGTTTATTATACGATAGCCAAGATAGCATTATAGCAACATCGACAATAAAACCTTAAGGTTGTTTATGGTGAAATTGGGAACTTAAAACAACATAAAGATAAACCTGTAAGTTCAATGATTAGTATAATTCTCATGTTTGAGTCAGGGAACCTTACTAAAAGGACAAGAAATCGCGGTGAAAAGGCTATCAAGCGGCTCTTGCCAAGGTGATAGAGAATTCAAGAATGAAGTTGCACTGTTAGCCAAGCTTCAACATAGAAATTTGGTGAAGTTAGAGGGGTTTTGTTTGACAAAAGAGGAGGAGAAGTTACTTGTATACGAGTATGTTCCTAACAGAAGTCTTGACTACATCCTCTTTGGTATGTTACCAAGGAAGTTATTAACCTACTTGTTATGTTATGTTATGTTATGTTTTAATACATCTAGCTCTTAATATAATTTCCAATATTCTACAGATTCTGAAAAACAAAGACAATTAGATTGGCCAAAGCGTTTTGATATTATAAAAGGTGTTGCTCGAGGAATGCTATACCTCCATGAAGACTCTCCCATCCGAATCATCCATCGTGATCTTAAAGCATCCAATGTCTTGTTAGACGCGGATATGCATCCTAAAATTGCAGATTTTGGCATGGCAAGGATCTTCGATGAGCAAACTTATTGCCATACAAGCAGAGTTGTCGGAACTTAGTAAGATTTAAGAGCGATTCTTATATATATATAGTCTTTTGCATGATATATACAAGGGAAATCTATATGCTTAGCTTGCTCTTAAACTGTGCTTCAGAAATGGGGATAAATAGAAGATTGTTACATATGCATCAACTTTAGAATCATGTGTGGGTTATTGATCTTTTTCTTTTTTCATGAATTGTAGTGGTTATATGGCTCCAGAGTATTTAATCCATGGACAATTCAATGTAAAATCAGATATATACAGCTTTGGTGTGCTGATTTTGGAGATTGTAAGTGGGAAACAGATTAGTGCTATGATCTATCAATCCGGCGTGCCTGAAAACCTTCTAAGCTATGTAAGTAGCATGCAAAAACTCATACTATGAGACTACCACAAAATTAGCAGAGCAACTCATGTTCTCTCAATTGCTTTAATGTTGAGGTTTAGTTTTTATACTATTTTACATAGGGATAGTTTGCAAGTAGGTTGTTGGCTGTTGGATTGTGGCTGATTTAGCTGGCTTATTTGACTAGCTAGCTTGAGGCTTTTTAAGCTAGTTGTTTGCAAAAGTATTTGGTAGAACTAGTTGCGGTTGTTGGCCGTTTATTAGAGTTTGTGGACCAACAAGCCAAAAAGGTCGATCCGAAAAGTTGCTCTAGAGAGCTTTTTCATTTTGGCTTAAATTTTCAGCCAACCAAAAAGCTAGTATTAGTAACCAAACATTAGTTTTCTCCGTTTGGTCAAATTGAAAATCCAAAAGCCAAAAGTCAATGAAAAAGTCATGTACCAAATATATGCCCATAGACCATATTATTGAAGAGTTATTTGATTGGTAAGAATGTTGAGGGGTGACCTGTTGTACTTGAGTGAGACATTCTCATCAAATAAGTAGCTAATATAAGCAACTATGCCTTGGCTATCAAAGTTGTCAATTATTATGACATTTAACAATTGTTATTCTAACAGGGATGGAAATGTTGGAGAGATGGAAGATCATTGGAGTTCATGGATCCAACACTAAGAGACTCGTACTCGAATGGCGAAATCACGCGGTGCATACATCTCGGCTTGTTATGTGTCCAAGAGGAGATGAGGAAGAGACCTAGCATGTCAAATATAGTCCTTATGCTCAACTCTAACTTCTCTGTTGGTGCTATGTCGACGCCTCAACCTCCAGCTTTCATGTATAGTGGAAATACAGATCAATCAACAACGACTAACACAACTTCAATGCCATGGTCTAGTGGAACATCAACCAATGACTCGAATACCATGTTATAAGAAGAAATACAATGATAGGGCGTCACCAAATGCTTTCTGATCTTGGAGTTACCCCTATTGCAAAAATATATGGGGTTTCACAATCACGAGAAACTCGGTAGCTTCATATAGTTTTCCTTGTGAGAATGTCAAATTTTTGCTTCGTATGCTGAGTTTGAGAAATGATATAAGTTTTGCTTCTTATCACCAAAATGTGTTTTATGCATAAATGTAATTAACTCCAAAATATGTAGAGATCAAAGTACATATAAGGAACTAATTTTAAATTCGAAGCTCACATAAATTGTATAAAGATTTATTGAAATTAATAATCATAAACTCACTCTAATAAATTTATAGTGTCACCTTCAGCAATATGCCTCCAAATCATACTTGCCAAGTGGCGGATCTTAGGCCGAAAAACAAATGCGAGCAAGTTTTAAATTCCCGACCTAGGCAAATCATACTTGCCAAGTAGCGAATCTTAGGCCCAAAAACAAGTGCAAGCAAGTTAGTTTCAAATTCCCGACCTCTATACAAATGCGATCAAGTTTCAAATTTCCAACCTTTATAAATATTTAAAATTGATGGCTAGCATCACCAAAATAGAAAGACCAAACATTATATTGACAATGTCTAAAAAGTTGTCAAAACTTGTAAGTAAACACATAATCACAAGTGTATAATAATCTTTGAATAACTGAAAATATGATATTGACATAAATGTCTTAAAGGTTGTATATACTTCCAAGTAGACACAAAATCACAAGTCTATAACAAATCTTTGGAAAACTGAGTTAGGCAAGGGCCGCGCGAACGCAGGCCCTCACTAACACAAATTATGACGTAGACTCTCCCACATTGGGGAGATCTTAGGCTAGCGCACCTCACAAAGTGCAATGGAAGCCACTATCCTAGGCCATGGACTTTCTTGATGGTCCATTGACCCCGCCCAGGTAAGTGATTTGCTTAGTATCACTCCGCTTTTACTTATACTGCTCCTCACACACTTCTGCTACTATAGCTTTCCGATGTGGTACATTTCTTTACTATTTGTTTCTATAGGCGATAAGTAAGCAGCTACTTCATATATTTTTGTTCTTATTTCCATTACTCGTTTATTGGTTATATACTACTTCTATATAGTAGAAGTATTACTCAAATGTTAAATCTCTCTTTTGAGGTTGCAATTTACCTAATTATTTTACATAGGCTATCTGATATTGTCATGCCAAATTTTTAAGCTGTCACCAATATATATCTATATTAGTCTTCTCTACGTTTAATTTGACCGTCATTTGTAATTTAATTTTTTTAAAAAAAAAAAAACGAATCATGTAGAATCTTGTTAGATTTGTCCTAAGTGTCAACATTTCTAAAAAAAAAAATTAACTTCTTATATTTTTTACAAATATACTAATGGTCAAAGTTGGACGCACGTTGGAGGACGTCAAAATTAAACTATAAAGATTGAGGGTGCTCCCTCTTTACTGAATTATCCTTAACTAATCTGGACCGAACTAAACACAACCGTTTTTATTGGAATTTATTATAATTCATTTTATAAAGTGTTAAACTTATTTGAACTTATTAGACCTGAATTTTTTTAACAAGGTGAAGAGAATACACCCTAAGAAAACAAAAGTATAGCCAAATCATAAAGACTTATCCAAAAAAAAAGGAAAATGAAAAGATTCTTAGAACAGGAAAATAACTAAATTTATTAGGAATTTGTCTGGTAAGAGATCGCCTATTTTAAAATTAAAATTACGCAATGATAAGCCTAATGTATAAAACAAAATCAACACAATATTGACTAGGTTAATTTCTCTCGATGACTAGTTTAATTCACTTAGTAACTAGGTCCACTTTATAGTAAAATTAAACCATCTCTTTTAATAATTTTTTATTCATTAAAATTATTATTGGAAGCAAAAGTTGGGCCTCAAATAACAAAGGTCAAGGAAAAGCCACGATGTTTAGTTCTTAGTTCTTACATTCATGAATAAGCTAAAAAAAAATGGGCCACATATATGTCCCAAGTTGCACACATTTTATCCTAAATACCAAATACAAAACCCATAACATAACAAAATTTCTTCAATCTAAAACTCCCACCTCACATTTCTTCCTTTATCATCCATTTTTCTTCCCTCACAAAAATAAAACTTCAGTTGAAGTCACAAAAAATAAACTACTCTACTTGAGAGAGTAGAAGAACAACAAAAGAATAAACAAAAATGGCGGCAGAATCAGTGAGAATTACAGGAAGTAGTATTGAACCAATTTGTAATATAAATGGGTCACAAAAGAAGTTATTTTCTCTCTCCTCCTCCGCCAACTTCCACCGTCGTCGCCGTATTAATGTCTCTTCTTCTATATCTGAATTTTTTGGAGGTGTTCGAATTAGTAGGTGTAATTACAGAAATGCCCCTGCTTTGCATAATCAGAGGAAGAACTTGTCTGTTTTTGCCATGGCTGCTGATGGTATAAACTATAAAGCTCTTTACTTTACCTCTTTTTTGTTAATTTTTATGATTTTTTTTGTGTTTTTGGGATGTGGGTATTTGTTTTGCAGGGATTTTATGATTGCCCAGTTGATTAAATTGTATAATTATTGATATGTTCACTTGGTTTTAATTTGGGTTGGTATGTTTTTTTTTTGTGTGTGTTTTTGGGATGTGGGTATTTGTTTTGCAGGGATTTTATGATTGCCCAGTTGATTAAATTGTAGAATTATTGATATGTTAGTTGGTTTTAATTTGGGTTGGTCTTGATTGTAATTGTTCAAATTTTGAGATTAATTTTGTTGAAAAATTACTATTTTGTGATAGATTTTTCTGTGTTCTTTTGAGTTATTGGTGAAACTTTTAGAATGTAGTGGCCAATTTTTAAGTTGATAATCTATTGTGTTAAGTATTGAATGAGGAAAAAATGATGGAAGAAATTGATTTGGTAGTGTTACTAGGAGGAAATTAAGCAGTTTTGCTATAATATATATGGGGTTGCCCTTTTACTACTTTTCACCCTTAGCTTAAATTTTGTGGATTAATATGAGAAAGCATTGCTCTTTTACTACTTTTACCCTTTGCTTAAAATTTTGTCATCTTTCCTGTTTTTATGAACTCTATGTAATGCTTATTGCATAGATTACTTTCAATTTTTTGAGAAGGTGATTACTTTAAATTGTTACCTGTAAATAATACTTCTATAACGAATAACAGGCGTAAGTAACTAATGTCATTTTCTTGTTGTGTGACCGATGTCAAGATTTCGCTTAAATGTTGGTGCTTTAATGAAGGAAGATAGGAAATTGGTTGTCTTCTCTTGTAGTGCTAGCTTATCGAAGTAGGAGTAAGAGAAGATAACTGTTGTCCACTGTAAAATGTAGGAACTAGGGCCTATGCCAGTGAAGGGATTCACTCATTTGTTTAACATAGTTATTCTAGTTGTGACTTCCTCGTGCGTATTATCTCAAGGCTTCTTTCTCCAAAAAATCGTGTGTCTGAAAAAGAAGTTGGATTTCTAGAAGTGAGGATTGTTTTCCCTCTCGGAGACCTTGCCTATGGATGTCATCCTTTCTGAAAAAGAATTAAAATGTTGATCTCACATGTGCCTTCTACAAATGCGAAATAAAAGTGGTGTTTAATTGAAATTCATTCATGGTCTTATATTCAGCATGGCAAACTTGTATGTAGTATTGCTTAAAGAGTTTGTGATGCCTGCGGACTTGAATCTTTGTTGCTGATATACATTTTTGTTTTTGCCAGATGGTAAACGGGAAGTGCCACTGAAAGATTATCGTAATATTGGCATTATGGCTCACATTGATGCTGGGAAAACTACCACAACTGAGAGGGTCCTGTTCTACACAGGCCGAAACTACAAGATCGGTGAGGTACACGAGGGAACAGCTACTATGGATTGGATGGAGCAAGAACAAGAAAGAGGGATCACGATCACCTCTGCAGCAACTACTACCTACTGGAACAAGCATCGCATTAATATTATTGATACTCCTGGCCACGTTGACTTCACATTGGAGGTAGAAAGAGCTCTTAGAGTGTTGGATGGTGCTATATGTTTGTTTGACAGTGTTGCTGGGGTGGAACCACAATCTGAAACCGTGTGGAGGCAAGCGGATAAATATGGAGTGCCCCGTATTTGTTTTGTTAATAAGATGGATCGCCTTGGTGCAAACTTCTTCAGAACAAGAGATATGATAGTCACTAATTTGGGCGCAAAGCCTCTTGTGCTTCAGTTGCCTATTGGTGCTGAAGACAGTTTCAAGGGAGTCATTGATCTTGTGAAGATGAAGGCTATTGTCTGGTCAGGAGAGGAGTTGGGTGCAAAATTCAATTATGAGGATATTCCTGAGGATCTTCAGGAATTGGCTGCAGATTATCGGGCACAAATGATAGAAACAATAGTAGAAATTGATGATGAGGCTATGGAGAACTACTTGGAAGGGAATGAGCCCGATGAGGCGACAATCAAGAAACTTATTAGGAAAGGAACCATCTCAGCTAGTTTTGTTCCAGTTATGTGTGGTTCAGCCTTTAAAAATAAGGGTGTTCAGCCTTTGCTTGATGCAGTAGTTGATTACCTACCGTCACCTCTTGATGTACCCCCAATGAAGGGTTCTGACCCTGAAAACCCTGAATTGGTACTTGAGAGGGAGGCAAGTGATGACGCACCATTTTCAGGCTTGGCTTTTAAGATCATGAGTGACCCATTTGTGGGATCTCTTACTTTTGTGAGAGTCTATTCCGGTAAACTAGCGGCAGGATCTTATGTTTTGAATGCAAACAAGGGAAAGAAAGAAAGAATTGGTAGGCTTCTGGAAATGCATGCCAACAGCAGAGAGGATGTTAAGGTGGCATTAACAGGTGATATTGTTGCTCTTGCTGGACTAAAAGACACCATCACAGGTGAAACACTGTCTGACCCAGAAAAGCCTGTTGTGCTCGAGCGTATGGATTTCCCTGATCCTGTCATTAAGGTGGCTATTGAACCCAAGACCAAAGCTGATATTGACAAAATGGCAACTGGTCTTATCAAGCTTGCTCAAGAAGATCCATCTTTCCACTTTTCACGTGATGAAGAAATCAACCAAACAATCATTGAAGGAATGGGAGAATTGCATCTTGAGATCATTGTAGATCGGCTCAAAAGAGAGTTTAAGGTCAGTATCGGTGTATCTCCCTTACTAACTGCATCTGATTTATATTTCTTTTCATATTTGACTTGTTTTCTTTGCAAGCTGGTGTCTCTACATCATCTTGATGTCACTGTGTTTGCATTTATATGTTACTTAATACTTTCATTAGTGTTTGGAGCCGTCACAAACTGCAAAAAGTTGATGGTTTTTGAAAGCTTTTGTATTATCAGTTTACTTGTTTCCTAATTCTTTAAGCTTTTCCAACATCTGCTAATTGTTGTATATTGTATTGTTGCTTTTTGTGTGGAGTTGCTCCTTTTCCTGAACTTATTGTAATTGTACATTGAACTCGGATTGCCCGTATCTGAACTTATTGGCTATTATCTTGACTTACTTTAGAATTTCCTGAGGTGAAAAGAACAAATCCATAGAGTTCAGCATCTGAATGTTTTATGTCTCTCCATACAGGTTGAGGCAAATGTTGGTGCACCGCAAGTTAACTACCGTGAAAGTATCTCAAAGGTCTCAGAAATCAAGTATGTTCACAAGAAACAATCAGGTGGACAAGGACAGTTTGCTGATATCACAATACGGTTTGAACCTTTGGAGGCCGGAAGTGGATATGAGTTTGTCAGTGAAATTAAGGGAGGTGCTGTGCCGAAGGAATATATCCCAGGAGTAGTAAAGGGTTTGGAAGAGTGTATGAGCAACGGTGTGCTTGCAGGATTTCCTGTGGTTGATGTGCGGGCGGCATTGGTTGATGGTTCATACCACGATGTTGACTCAAGTGTCTTAGCTTTCCAGCTGGCAGCCAGAGGAGCTTTTCGAGAGGGGATGAGAAAGGCAGGCCCAAGGATGTTGGAACCAATAATGAAGGTAGAAGTAGTTACACCTGAAGAACACTTAGGAGATGTGATTGGTGATCTGAACTCCAGGAGAGGGCAAATTAACAGCTTCGGTGATAAGCCTGGTGGTCTCAAGGTATGTTGGCCGTGTTCTTACTGCATACTCCCTCTGTCTATATTATGCTTTTTCGGAGTCAAAGTTCATTAACTTCGACCATTTTCTTCATTTATCCGTTTTGTGTCTCACTCCTGAATCACTCTCTGCAGGTAGTGGATGCCCTTGTTCCTCTGGCTGAGATGTTTCAGTACGTGAGTACATTGCGAGGCATGACAAAAGGCCGTGCATCCTACACGATGCAGCTAGCCAAATTTGATGTCGTTCCTCAACATATTCAGAACCAACTTGCTTCGAAGGAAGAACTGGTTTCTGCTTAATTCACTATCCCTTCTGCAAGGTCCTAGTGACTGACGAGATTTTGCTGAAATTTTGTATTTTCATCATTGGTTTCTATATTCAAGGATGAAGAGTTCTTGTGTTTGGCCTTAGCTTTTGTATAGTTAGTAAATCATTTGAGGAAAAATTTCCTGAATTAATGTAACAACAAATTCTGTCATATAATTTGTGAAAGTTCAAGTAAATTAATGCAAGAATTATAGACCTTGAAACAGCAAAGAATTGGAATTGAATGCATTTCTTCTTATTAGTATATTAACAACTATCTTAAATTTAATTGTTTGAATAGAACTTCTAGACTACATTTTCCTTTGCAATCATGCAAAATCTATTACAAAGAGAAGAAAAAAGACAAGCAAAATTTGCATTAATTCAAAGTACTTATCAGATTGGCGGAGTAAATGCAATGGATGTGATACACACATCAACTGGTACCGGAATCTTGCCTCCGGCATCAATGATCGCATACACTCATGTCGTCATGAAGCCTCCTGCATCCATTGATTCTGGAAGCATACTTCCTGCCTTAACTAATACCAAATCATGTCTCTTACATCAACTCATACAAGCGTCCTGCAGATGACTAGATAAGTATGTATGTAATAATTTACTATGAATGTTGCCTTTTTCGTGTTAATTGGAATTTTAAGAAATAAATTGTCATTAGACTTGCTTTTTATCCCAAAGGAACTACAATCTACAATTTCCATATATACTCACAACAAATATAACCTAAAATCTTATGATAACCAATTAATGATTCAATCTTGTTGCAATATTTATATCACAAACATACAAGGAGGATCATTCTTTGCAAAATGTGAAAACTATAGGCTATAGTATAGATTAGAATACAAATGCATATTATTTTTACTAAAATTTGTAGCAGAAAGCACAAATACTCGAGTTGAGCGTTCAATTCACCATATACACGCTTTGCAAAAGCATCACATGATTCTCTCTCAACTACACATAATTCTTTCCATTTCTTAAGCCTAACTTTCATAGCTATACACAAGTTCCGACATACCAAGAATGAAAAACACTAATTGTTTCTTCTTGGTATATACTACATTCTTTTTTTCATTTTTTGAGACACGATTTTCGATGCGTATTTTTTAAGACACAATTCCTATCTTTATATAAAAAGTACAAGAGAAAATTCTAAAAAATCATATATTTGAAAAGTACAGATTCAGATGTAGATAAGATCTAACATCACTATATTTTTCCTCAAGCATATTACCATGTAAACAATACTTACCAATTCAATATAGCAAGTAAGAAAGAGAAGACAGTTCACGTAGCAGTATAGACATCTAGTAAGTAGTAATTGGTAGAAACAAAAATAAGATAATCCAAAACTGAATATGTGATTCTAACACCACCACTTCAAGTCTAAAAAGCTGCATTTAGCGCAACTATGCTCTCGTAGTGCGTGGATCTCAATGAAGATGTGCACCCATATGTCGCAAGTAGGAGAGAATGAACTTGGGGGGAGCTTGGATTTGCATTCTAGCACACTAGCTATAATTTCCGAAATCTATAACACTAAGTTCATAACCTCACCTCAAGAAACTACTACCGTTTTCGAATAGTTGCAATAAAGAGGTATTATTCGAGAGACAAAAAGAAAGTAGTATAAAAATCTACAAGACTATCTGAAAATTCCAGGTAATTACACTTAATAATAACCTAAAGTTATCAACATGGCGTCTTGTACAAGAAAGGAGATAGCGAGAAAAAACACACACACATCGCAAAATATAGAGTTGAGAACATCCATCCATTCAACGAGTTCAAAAAATGTTTCACAAAAATTTAACTAAGATTGATCCAAGCAATTACACAATTGGGAAGTGCGAAAACATAGAATTAAGCTTTGTCCCTGTTTCTATTGAAAATCAATTGCTCCTTCCGTTTCATCTCATTTGAACAATTCCAGCACTGACCAGCTTTTGGATCTTATTCATCACCATCGGGTTCTTCATATGATCCTGTGCCGCCTTCGGACTTTCCTGTAAATCAATCAGAACCTGACCAAAGAACAAAAAAATCGATCAGTCCCAATCTTCCGGCAATTGAGAATATCACATACTCCCATTATAGAGATTCAACTTTCTGTATATATCCTAAAATAGTATATTTAACTGAATATACAGTACTATTTTTTTCGAGGGAAGCAATATCCGGCACTGTTGGTTGATATACAAGTTCAGAAAGAACATACCTGTCTCATTACAGGATCGGTGAGAATATTCTGGATTTCGGGGTCCTGCATTGCTTTTGCCTGCAGAAATGAGATGCACAACTGTCAAGTTTTTTCTCAAACTAATAAAGTGAAAATATATTCAAGCAGCAAGCATAAAACAAGACCTGTCTCTCTTTGAGTTCTTCAGGCGTCAAGTCTCCACGGCTTGCTTTATTAATTTGGTCTACACATCTGTAAGAAAATCACAATGTCATTAATTTGTACAAGAATGCCTGAAGGTAGAAGACACAATATTGCAATATGTACTTTCAACACGCACCTTCTCACACCATCCAACAATTCCTGATTATTTGGGTCAAGTTTAAGTCCTGCCTGATAGGTTTCTAGTGCTTTGTCATGCTCCTTCATAAAGAATTGGACAGCACCCTTCCTGGTGTATCCCTTAACAAAGGATGGATCGAGCTCTATGCACTTCTCAGCATCTTTCAACGCTTCTGGCATTGCCCCTAGCTTGGTGTAACTTGCAGCTCTGTTGCTGTAAGCCTGAATTGCACCATAAATAGCAATATGAATTTGATCAATTCAGTGGCGCTATTACTAAATGCATAGTGAGCAGGAAAAATGAGTACTACCTTTGGGTCTGTAGGGTTCCTTCTTATAGCTTCTGTGTAATGCTTCACTGCTTCAGGATACTTTTGCTCCTTAAAATACTCATTACCTGAACAATGACAAGTGTAGATCACAACTTAATGCACATGGAAAAAGTCTTAAAGGCAAAAGCTACAATTAAGCACCGGAATTTCTAAGTAAACTTCAAAGGCAAAAGATCCAGATATTTTACATTCATTAACACCCTGATAATCTATATCAACTGGAAAGATTTCGACATTGAAAGCTCCAATCGTGATAATGTGCAAGTAAAATGAGTAATTACTGAATGGCATTCAAAACTAACAGTCACAATACATTTGTATTCTAATAGATGTATTACAATCTGTTGATATCCAAAGGGAATAAATACCTTTTTCACGTTCTTCATCAGCCACTTTAGGATCAAAATACTCCTGCTGTTCCAGTTCTTTCTTTGCCCTTTCAGCATCATTGAGCTTCTTTAGCGTATCGGGATTGCGGTGCTCTGTCAAAGCTTTGTGGAACGCTTCAATAGCTGGTTCATAATCCTTTGAAGTCTTTGCCAATTTTGCCAAAGCAGTTCCTTTCCTGGTCAGGGCCCTGGCGACCATTTTGTAATCTGATCTAAGCTCCCTACCTCTTTCAACAGCTTGGTCACAATCCTTGATACACTCGTCATACTACATAAGACATATATGAAGAAAGGAAGAAATCAGAAACAAACAGATCACATTGTACCAGTGAATAGACAGCTCTGAATCACCACTACAAAACGAGGCAAAATTGAAAGAAAATATTGGAAAAATTAGTGGTTTAATTGCTTCTTATTTTGCTGTAAATTTCCAGATTATCAATCAAATATCAGTTGAGTCCTTAATCCTCCTCTTTATTCTACTTTGAGATATCAATTCCACACATGTTAACTCAATCCACAGCCCTGAATTAATTCATCTGAACTTTAAAAAACCTATTGTAGCTGCCATCATTAGTTCAAACCTATAGGTCCTTATCTAAAACTTCCCTGAGCCAGCCAATCAGATCTTACTATCCCTGAAATCGAACTTACCTCAACATTTTTTTAATGAGTCTAACACCCCTCCCCCCTTTACACAGAACTTAATCTATAGTATAACTGCCATACACTCTATCATAATATACCAAATCCCCGAAGAAATAACACACATCCATGTTATTTATCTTCACCTCAAACCAAATAGCAATATGCATCCCCAACATGCTCTCATACCAAATCAGGGACAACGACTCCATAAAAAACAAATAAACCGAGAAACTTCCCGACTCCCTATAAGTTCTCAGGTTTTCTACTTCTGTTTGCCCCAAAGTTCTTGGCACTTTTCTTTTGCTATTGATCAAAATAATATATAATCAATTCCAAAATTTCTTAGGCCACTTCTCTGATTTGAAAGCTCTACCAACCCACAATCTCACTCCTCTATTAAAAAGATGGGGTGCTCCCTACTCTCAATCGGTTTGTGCTTTGATGGAGCACATAGCAATTACCACCGAAGAAAACTCACTCTTAAACCAATCTAACCAAATATTTTTGCACCAAACACCAAATCACCCTTCCTTAGAAACAAACCAAACCCAATTGAGTGCCTCTAGCTTTCATGACCAATCCTAACCATATAAATGATTAAATTCACTCCCCACAATCTAAACAAAGTATGAAGTATCATGTTAACAACGTAGAATCAGACCGCAAACTGTGTACCATTGTGAATGTCTAGCATTAGAATCACACCGAAAATGCCACAAAACCTCATCCCTTACTATCATAGTTCATCCTGCCATGCTATCACTACATACCAAGCAAGTTAACGCAAACAAATTAAACCAACAAAAAAGCACTTATCACATTTCTTAAATCAACCCTTAACACCAAAGCAACTACACTCAACATAGCTAGAGTTCTCCTTTTCATTCACCTTCTTAACTAATCACAATACTTTCCATCTTATAACGATAATTCATTATATTCTAGGCGAAACCAGAGTATCATCATCCATTTTCTCATATCATTGTCCACATTTTAGTAACATAAAATCCAAAATTCAACAAACCAATCAACCTACTCTAATGAACCACATATCACATCCTCCTCCCTAAAAAATAATTCTCCACATGCCAAAACATGACCCAATTCACACATTCCAAAAAAAAAACACAAAAAAGCTTAGTTCTTAAGTTAATAAAACAACATAACAATATAAAAAAAGAAAAAAAAAACAAATATACCTTGCCCATCTCAAGATAAACAGCAGCTCTATTAGTCAAGAAAGAAATATCCTCATCATCCAATTCAACAGCCTTACTATAATGCTGAATTGCACTCTCAAATTCCTTCTTTTTATAAGCAGAATTCCCAGCTTCTTTCTCCTTTTGTGCCATTAATTTATTCTCCTTCTTCTCATCCTTCTCCTCCTCCTCCTTCTCCTCAACCATAGGCTCAGGTTCCGCTTTCGTTTTCGCCTCCGCTTTCGCCTCGGGTTTCTTCACTTCTCTCTCCTCCATAGCCTCCTCCTCACCAGAAAAACCACCCATATCATCAGGCCCACCACTCCTCAACTTAATATTCAACAAAACTCCAAGTGCTTGCATAACCCTCTGATCTTTCAAATACAAATTCAAATTATTAGGGTTCTTCTGAATATCCTGCATCATCTTCACAAAATCGGGTTGTTGTAAAAACAGCCGGGTACCCGGATCCGCAGTCAGCTTGGCCCACATCTCAGGCCCAGAAAAAGCGTCACCGAATGGAGAAGAACTTGGGCCACGTGAACTTCTAGAAGCAGCAGATTGAGCGTCGGAAAGCCCAGATTTAAGGGCCTCGTTATTTGGGTCAAGCTCAAGACCCTTTTTATAAGCGGTAATTGCTTCGGAATGATTGTTAAGGCCCGAATAAGCGGCACCTAAACGACTGTAACCTTTGGGCCAGTCGGGCTTAATTTCTACGGTTTTTTGTGCATCGGGTAAAGCGTCGGAGAATTTTCCGAGAGAAGCGTATGCGGCGGATCGGTTGGAGTAGAGGACATGGTTAGTTGGAGAGAGAGTAATAGCGTCGGTGAAGTGTTTAATTGCTTCGGTGTAGTTTCCGGATGAAAACGCAGCGTTTCCTTTGGCTTTTGCTTCGTCTGCCATTGAAAAGAGAAAAGAAATTGTGAGATTTTAGAGGGGTTTTTTGTTTTTTTGAGGAGGAGTGAGGGGAAGTGAAGAAGGGATTAATAAGGGAAAGAAGGAGGAGAGACGAGAGAGTTCTGGGTTATGGGGGAAGGTGAAGGGGTTCTGGAAGGTTCTTTGGGAAGGGGAAGATGAAGGGTTGGACTAGGATTTAAGGTGTAAATCTAAGGAGTGATTACTGATTAGGTTTGAAGTTTGAAAGATGCCTTGTTTTAGATTGGAAACTAGTTATTAGGTCTGGGCTAGGTCCCAGGTAAGAAAAAATTTCGTTTATTAATATAATATTTTACGATAATTTTCTAAATTTTTTTATTGTACATCGATTACATAAATTAAAACTTCCTAGAAAGAGCGTCACGTGGCACAATTTCTTGTTTATGTACGCCTTTTAATATATTTATATAGACATCTAAATTCGACTGAATTGAAAATTAGTCCAAACGAACATGGTCTTAATATGAATGACCGGTTGACAATGGGTCGGACTTCGACAGAATTATGCGTAATCCGACTCCGACAT
The DNA here is from genome assembly GCF_026745355.1 of Beta vulgaris subsp. vulgaris. Taxonomy (NCBI): domain Eukaryota; kingdom Viridiplantae; phylum Streptophyta; class Magnoliopsida; order Caryophyllales; family Amaranthaceae; genus Beta; species Beta vulgaris. The sequence goes on along the minus strand of NC_079206.1, from coordinate 1,103,682 downwards.
CTTCGAAAATCCAACTCCAATCCGACTTGAAATATGCACTTTCGGCTGAAAATACGAACATCCGACTCTGAATTCGATGTGACTTATTTTTTAGCTCATTTTTTTTTAATAGAAAAGTCTTCTGCAATACAATAATCTAATCATTATATTTTTTTCTAATAATCATATGGAAATCTTATATAATACAAATAATCTAAATATTACTATTATTTTTAACAACCATTTCTTCAATAGGAAAAAAAAATCTTATACTTCCTCTGTTTCTAAATAAGTGCAGCACTTCTTGTTTTCACGTTTGTCAATGCTTTATTTTAACCGTTAATATCTTCAATTATCAATAAGTACAAATTATAAAAAGTTGATATTAAAAAAATTCACATTCAGATGAATCTAACAAGATCCCACATGACTATGTTTTTCCTAAAATGTAAATCACCAAAGCTAATTAAAGTTTAAACTGTGAATAGTACACACTATGCAAATGTTGCATTTATTTTGAAACGGAGGAAGTATAATACAATGGACTGAAAGTCGAACTCAGGTTATACATAACTAATACATTAACATATATAAGAAAAAAGGACTAATTGACGTAAAGTCGGAGCCGGATTCGGATGCCGGATTATTTTATGAGATCCGACTCCGATCCTCCTCCAACTCGAAGTCGGATTTTTCAAACGAAGTCGGATTCGGAATATTTTTTGTCTGGGACGGTTCGGATTTTTTTCCTTCAAATCAAAGCGGACAGGATTGCCATCCTTAAACCTTACTAACGTTCTTTGTAATAAACGTCATAATGCTTGGAATTAATAGTTTAATACGAAAATGACAACTTTTAGAAGAAACTACTATATTTACACTAACAATCTTACATAACTAACTAATTCTAATGTTCCCCTTTCTTTATCTCCTCCTACTTTATAATTTCCATTTACAAGTTGTAACACTTTGGTCGTGTTTGGCAATTAGCGAATGTTATTGGCTGATTATATTAGTTGATAGCTGATTCGTCTAGTTGATTGCATTAACTGTTTGTATAAGTAGATGATATAAACCATTGTTGTACTTTAATGTTTATTGATATAATTTTCAAATAACTTAGGACATAAATGTAATTTGGCCCACTCATTTCCAAATTTCTAATGTCGAGAAGCTCATCCCTCCAAAAAAATTTCAAAAAGAGATTATTGAGAGTAATCAGCTAATTGAGATATATATTTAATTACCAAGCACTTGAATTAGAAAATTGACTAGTCAAATTTTCTAAAATGAGTTTAACTTTCTAATTTTACCCCAAATCAAACAAGGTCTTAATTTTTGCAATATTCATACATAGACTTAATATATTCTGCTTGTATTGAAGCATATACATCTATAGGTATTTCATATCTATTGCAACATTTTCTCTCTTGGTAAAAACACTATATCGAAACTGACAATATAATCTTAATCTTCTATAACAGATTCAATTGTACAATCAAGTATATCAGAAAAACTGAAAAACATAGTAATAACTTGAAGAGAGGGAAAATAAAGCGGTTATGACCTACATAACATCTATCAGTTCATTTTTGGTCAAATAGGCCACACACAAACAAACCGTGCAACCACAAATCTTCTCCATCACCATCCTCCTTCCTCATTCCTCAAATCTTCGACTTCTTTACTGTACCTCTTCCTCCTTTCCCGACCCAATTCCTCTTCTCCTCACATTTGTCATTTTCTCTCTATTCCTCCCAACAAAAATCTCACTCCTTTCTCTTTCTCTCTCTCCATTTTCCATTTTCTTTCTCCTCATCTTCTCTGTCATTAAAGCTGCAATGGCAAAGTACGCAGAGGAGCACCACGAGTAGTAGTCGTTGATGGAGGAAATCTCTGACAAGATTCACAACCGCGATTCATCCTCATCTCCCTCACACGATTCATCCACAATTCACGACCTTTCTCTTTCCCCCTCACATTCTTCTTGTTATCTCTTTCCTATCTTCAACTTTTCTTTTCTCCTATCGACGAAGTGAGAAGAGTCAGAAGGGGTTTCAGGGGCGAGTTCGATGGCAAGGTAATAGATGGGGAGGTAAGATGGGACGAAGGTGGCCAGGTGGGGTTGGGTGGTGGTGGGGTTACTAGAGTGGGGGCATCACATTTGCAGCAGTTTGATGGAGGAGTTGAGAAGAGTGAATGAGTGATAGTGATTGGTTGTTTGAGTCGGTAGTTGTGGTGGTGATGGGGAGGAGGAGGACGTGGTGGTTCCATGGTTTGATCAAAGAGAGGGGAGGGAGATTGAGATATAGTGTTGTGTTTGTATAAAGTTAACCCTTATATAATTACAAAAAGTAACACATACTTTCAGTAAAAAATGACCCCTCAACATTACAAAAAAGTAACCTATTTGAAAACGGATTTACGCTTGGACTTCTTTTTAGGGGACGCTTGGGCTTCATTATAAAACCTAGCTCGCGCCTAATTATTAGCTGGCCACACCATTTGTTCAAGGTGTGACCTGCCTTATATAAAAGTTTGTGAATATCTATTGGGTGCATACTAATTAGTGTGCACCGAACTACGATTTTTTTTTTACTAATAATATTATGCGTCATCTGTTATTAGAATGAATTGATGAAAAATAACTTTATCAACCCAATTCTTAATCCACCCATTAGAGATAAGCACAAATAATTATTAAGTACTAATCAACATAGTTAATTGTTTTTTAACTATTTATTATTAATAAGTAATCTAATCGAATATCCAATAAGCAGATATATTAATCTCTAACGGAGAAAACCTTGGTAACCAACTGTTTGAGTCCAAAAGAGACTCAAACACCCAAAAAAAAATACAATGGTACGTACCATTATAACCTGACATTGGTATCAAATTGTTATCAGGACTAGTACCAAGCAAACCTTACTTTGATATCAATATTTTCGGACAATGGTACCATTATAACCTAGCATTGGTACCAAGCAAATCCTTGCCACACGCGTGTGAAATTTCCAACACATAAAATGACCAAATTGCCCCCGTTTAAGTCCCCTAAGAGACTCAAACGATTGGACGCCTCGCCAAGCTCATCTCTAACGATTACCATTGGATTGTTTTTGTAAAAAAAACATTTCGTAAAAAAAAAAAACATTTCACCATTACATGATGGAACCAAAAACAAACGAAAAAGAGAGAAAAGATGAACTCATTAAACCCTATTCATCTCTAACCGTCAACTACAATTTACAGCTCTGCTTCTCTCTCTCCCCATTTTTGTATAGCTTTCGATCCCAAACACATTCTCTTACTCGCGCAACTCCAGGTAATTTCTTTGATCTTCATTCTTGTTTTTTATAATTCGATCCGTGTAATTTGCGCTAATCCTCCATCGTTATGTAAACAGTTCGATTTCGTATGTCGTATTTCCTGCATAATTCAACTTACTTCTGAAAGAAAGGAATTCAAGGATTTCTTTCGGCCATTTCAAAAAATTGAAGGGTTGTTTAGGAATTAGGACTAATTCTACCATTCTAAGCTGTGAGATTTAATTTTTTGAGTAAGAATTTTGAACTTTATTGTAATTTTATTCATTAGTTTTGCTCAAAAAAATCCAGATTTTAGGGATACTTGTTATGTGCATTTTACTGGATGGATACCTAATTAGTCATTAAAATTTGTTGAATTTATGATGTATAGTATTTGGTGAGTGTTTATTTAGATTGATGGATATGGATTTTTCTAGGATGAATGAAACACTTGTCTAGTTTGATGTCTTCTAGTTTGAAATTGAAGTTGCACCCTATGTTACTCGACTCGTGTGCTTGTATCGGACAAGAGTACATATCCAAGTGTTCGATTCGTGGTCTGTTTGGGGAACCATTTTAGGTGCCTAAATTGATAAGGTGCTAAAATGTTTAGGTGTTGTATGAAAAATTTTCTTGATTTTGGCCCAAAATGAACTGTTGAAGTGTCCAAATATGTGTCGAGAATCCTGGTGCTTGAGTTTAAATGAAGAGTCCGAGTAATATAGGTTGCACCATTATTGTCAGTTTGTCACTGTCTTTGCTAATGACTTAAAAATCGTGTATACATATAGGTGCATTCGAGATTGAAACTTAATGAGTGGTGCTTCCAGATCTAGTAGCCTAAAATCTGCTCTTTCATATTGTGTACAACAAGTAAGAAGCTATGACTACCACAATTACCTTTGTCTGCTCGAACTCCCTCCAGAGATGCGAAGAGCTGCATTTGCACTTCGTGCCTTCAATGTTGAAACGGCCAAAGCTATGGATGTTGCTTCTGATCCCAGGATTGGCCTAATGCGCCTTGTTTGGTGGCGAGATACTATTGACAAAATTTATGCCAATCAACTGATTGAACATCCTATAGCTCAGTCTCTTTCTTCCATTGTATCAGAGATTAAAATAAGCAAAGCTTGGCTAAAAAGATCTATTGAAGCTCGTATAACAGATGCACAAAGGGAGCCCAATGAGATCCCGAAGAACATTGAAGAACTAGAGAAATATTCTGAGGACACTCAATCTACCATCTTGTATACCACATTGCAATCTGGGGGTATCAATTCTACTGCAGCTGATCATGCTGCTTCTCACATTGGTAAAGCTGGTGGGCTTGCCTTGTTGCTAAGGTCTCTACCGTACCATGCCAGTCGTGAACGACTGTATGCTTACATCCCTTCTGAGATTGCATCCAAACACGGTTTATTGATTGAAGATGGGGGTCAGACTGGAATCTCAATGGACTCCCGCGAGGGGTTATGTAATGCTGTCTTTGAGATGGCCTCAGTGGCCAACAGTCATCTACAAAAGGCACGCGAATTGGCTAAAACGCTACCTGCTGAAGCTATTCCTGTTCTCCTCCCTGCTGTTCCAACTCAGGTCTTGTTGGATTCATTGCGCCGGGTGAATTTTGATGTATTTGATCCTAGGTTGCAGCGAGGTGTTCTGGGAATTCCTCCACTATGGTTTCAGCTAAAATTGAAGTGGCATTCTTTGAGAGGCAATTACTGAACAATATTTCTGTTGTAATAACATCCAAACTTTCATTGTCTTAGAAACATTTTGAGTAGAGACAGGTAGCATTCAGCAGGTGTATAAGTTTTACCATTACGCTTGCAAGCAAAATACACATTTTGAGTCTGTTGCATTTTGCAGTTGAATTTACAAGAATAAATCAACTTATGATTTTTGTGTATTACGGTTACCAGAGCATATATTGATACTTCTATTGTGTTCAAAATGTGAAGATGCGTTGGAAAATTAAGAGGCAAGAGAGAAAAAAAAAGATCATCGCTAGAAGGAGGGGTCGAACCTCCGACCTTGTGGTTAACAGCCACACGCTCTAACCAACTGAGCTATTCCAGCTTCTTGCTTTGAGATGCTTCAGGTAATACTTGTTTTATATCAAAGCGTTTGCATCAGACCAGGTGGTCAATTAGGCCTATTTTTATATATAGAGTTTTAATTGAACTTAAATCAAAAGCTGAAAAATAAGTCTAAAATAATAGTGGTTTAGTCGACCACTTTTTACGCATAGTTTATCCGGTTCACCTATTACAATTGGATCGATCATGTTGTACACCTACACTTTGGGTTTGTGAGTCTCCTAACAAGAGTTTCTACCTACAGCGAAGCTTGAACTTGAAATTTTCCTTAAACAACATCCAACTACTAACAACTTGAGCCAACTCTTCATTTATTGCATTTGCACGCTTTATTGTTATGATATGTTTTTTCTTATTTTCCCATTACATTCCAATTTCTTTCGTGGATCTTTGTGGGTTCAGTTGAACCTACTGAATCCACGCTAGATCTGCGACTGCCCCAACACCTCCCATTACCACCTAAACCACCATTTTGATTCATGATTTGTCTCTTATCAATTATACCTAAGCCCATAATTAAAAAGAAATTAACAGGTCGTCAAAAACCCTTACAACATTTTAGGAATTCAACCAAGGTTTATTTAAACTTTTTTTATTTCAATTGTTTTCTTCTAAATACGAAGATCTTGTTCTTTTAAGCGTGAAGTTGCACTACACTACAATGACCTCTGAAATTGTATCCAAATATAAGGTGTAAAAATAAGTTGAATAAAATAGAGCCTAAGCCAGTTTGACCGACGATCCATCCTCTTAGTTAACCAATCTAAGCCAGGCTCTGACCCAATGTAGAGGTTGGTACATGTAGTACCTACATTCGTCACCTCTTGAGTTTCGAGTGGTCTTAGTAATTTTATACCGCACCCATCGGCCGCCTGGACACCAGAAAAGAACAAGAAATTAAAGTGCTCTCTAAACGAGGAGATTACTTGCAGTTGTATATCCATCTACGTCTCCTTAGTAAACCAGTTTGTTTATAAAATTGAATAACAAATTTCAGATTTACACTGCTCCAATTACAAAAGCAAACAAGAAAAGCAGAAATTATGGGTAAATAGCACAAAGAGAGAGAACTCCAAACAATAAAGTTTAGTGAAAATGTAAAAGAGATAAACACTCAACTTCAAACGTAACTCCAATAATAGTAGTAATAGTAAGTTAGTAAGTAGTGCAGTGCAGTAGAGAACAACACATGGTCCACGCAAGACGATTTCCAAGACTCTTCACCTCTTTCACGTGTCACTCCCTACTTTTGCATGGCGTTTATCCCTCTTCTTCCTCTATTTCTATCTCTATATCTATTATTTTTCCTTCAAAATTTCAGTTAATCTCATAAAAACTTCACCTTCTTTCATTATTTTCTAGCTTAGCTAGCTTTCTTCTCTTCCATGGCGACTTTAAAACTTTATTTGTTATTAGTATTTGTATTTATACAGGTAGTATGGAATTGTGAAGCATCGAGGTGGGACTCAAATATCCGCATGACTACTGAAAAAGAAGCAGATGCTGGTTTGGATGATAGTGGTACTAGGTGGGCACTTCTTGTTGCTGGTTCTCAAGGTTTTGGTAATTACAGGCACCAGGTATATTATATGGGTACAAGTTAATTATAGTACTCTTTGCGTTTTAAAATACTTCATCCGTCTAGAAATAGTTACACATTTTATCTTCTCACACTTATCGAAGTATGGTTTCGAACATTAATATTTTCAATTAAAAATTATAAAAAATTAATATTATATAATTATATATTTTTTTAAATATAAATCGCCAGAGATAATTAAGGTGTAGGTTAATAGTAAATAATATAAATGGTGCAATTAAATCTAGACGAGGAAGTAAATGAAATGCTAAAGTGTTTCTATTTATTTTAAAATAGAGGAAGTATTTTTTTTTTATCACACCATCAATCAAGTTATTGTATTTGGGATTTATAATTGTGTACTACTGCAGGCAGATGTTTGTCATGCGTATCAGATATTAAAAAAAGGAGGATTGAAGGATGAGAATATAGTTGTGTTTATGTATGATGATATTGCTGATAATCCGCTTAATCCTAGGAAAGGTGTGATTATTAATCACCCTAAAGGCGAAGACGTATATGCTGGTGTTCCTAAGGTAAACTTCTCTATTTTTCTTTTAACATTTTCTATACAACGGTTGCACACACTGTCATATCTATGTTATTTGGACTCTTCATTTCAACTCAAGTATCTTTTCGGATTCTTGAAATTCCAAGTTCCAACATGGTTAGAACATTTGGACACTCCATTTTGGGCCAAAATCATGAAAAAGTTTCTCAAAATAGCGAGAGTGCGACACTTGAATAGGTACCCGAGTTTGAGCAACATAGATTGTCTTAACCTCAGCAAAGTAAGGGGTTTTGGGGGTATGAAATTACACGAGAAAGGATTCTAAAAATATTTAGCTTTGCTGATGGTAATTCGTTATGCAACAGCTGTATAGAAATTTTCTTTCCTAGAGTTATATCTTGCTAAATTTTGTGTTTTTTCCATCAATTTTTTTATTTTATAAATTCATGTTTATATAAATTAAGAGGTACACATGCAGACTCTTGTAAATTCATTTCACACTTTTTTCTTTTTTGCAATTTTGTCTTAATTAGCATATAATTTATTTGAGTCTCTCCAGAGAAATAAATTGAGGAATTTGAACAACCAAAAGGAGATGTTAAGTCCCACATTGGATAATCAAAACAAATTTGCTCAATTAATATATCCTATTGATTGTATACCTTTCGCCGAGCTAAGTAACATGAGCTTGTGACCCATGTGGGGGCAATAATGTGATGGAACATGATCGTGGCCTTCTGGGTCGGGTCTGTGGTTGGCTGAATGCTGGCTCGCCCTATCCAAGTTGGGAGTTGGCTCATGTGGCTTGGGCGAAGGTCCAAGTTTCATGGGCCCTAAAGTGGAGGGTACTGCGTGAGGCTGGTTTCACAGAGCAACGAATACCTCCCACTCTTGTCAGTGGAAGGAGAACGGGCTAGTGCCTCCTTGGCCCATTAGTACCTAGTTGGCTGATATCTTAAATGGACCATCACTTTTTTTTTTTGGCATTTAAGGATGTTGATCTTCATAGATGTATAGAGCATTAGAAACATTTAAGGATTATGTATGTGTCAAATTTTACTTGCGTATTATGACCATCACTTTTTTTTTTTTTGCTCACTATCATTTAAGGATGTTGATCTCATTCATCATAGTCATAGATGTATAGAGCATTAGAAACTAAGATCTTGTTCGTCTTGCGAAATGATTATGCATGTGTCAAATTTTACTTGCATATTATGACCATCATTTTTTTTTCCTACACCAGATGATTATGTATGTCTAGGTTTAGGAAGCATTTAGGCAATTAGCTAGGATGTTGATCTCATTTGTTATATTTCGTAGTCATAGATGTGTAGAGCATTAAAAACAAACTAAAGATCTTGTTCGCCTTGAGAAATGATTATGTATCTGTCAAGGTTTAGGAAGCATCTATGACCGTCACTTTTATTTCCCTGTACTAGATAACATATGCATGTATAGGTTTAGGAAGCATTTAGGCAATTAGCTAGGGTGTTGATCTCATTTGTTATATTTCGTAGTCATAGATGTGTAAGAGCATTAGAAACAAAATAAAGATCTTGTTCGCCTTGAGAAATGATTAATGTATATGTCAAATTATACTTGCATTTTATGACCGTCACTCCCCCCCCCCCTGTATATACTAGATAACATATGCATGCCTAGGTTTAGGAAGCATCTAGGCAATTAGGATGCTGATCTCCTTTGTTATATTTCATAGTCGTAGATGTTTAGAGCATTATAAACAAAGATCTTGTTCGCCCTGTTAAATGATTATGTATCTGTCGAATTATACTTGCACTTTGTGACCATCACTTTTTTTTCTTCCTATGCTAGATAACGTATGCATGTCTAGGTGTAGGAAGCATTTAGGCAATTAGCTAGGGTGTTGATCTCATTTGTTATATTTCATAGTCATAGATGTGTAGAGCATTAGAAACAAAATAAAGATCTTGTTCGCCTTGAGAAATGATTAATGTATGTGTCAAATTATACTTGCATTTTATGACCGTCACTTCCCCCCCCCCCCCCCCCCCCCGGTATATACTAGATAACATATGCATGTCTAGGTTTAGGAAGCATCTAGGCAATTAGGATGCTGATCTCCTTTGTTATATTTCATAGTCATAGATGTTTAGAGCATTATAACAAAGATCTTGTTCGCCCTGTTAAATGATTATGTATCTGTCGAATTATACTTGCACTTTGTGACCATCACTTTTTTTTCTTCCTATGCTAGATAACGTATACATGTCTAGGTGTAGGAAGCATTTAGGCAATTAGGATGTTGATCTCATTCGTTACATTTCGTAGTCATAGATGTGTAGAGCATTAGAAACAAAGATCTTGTTCGCCCTGTTAAATGATTATCTATCTGTTGAATTATACTTGCACTTTATGACCGAGTTGTTTGATGCTTAAGGCATTTCTGTTACCTGTTACAGGACTATACCGGGGAGCATGTCACAGCCGAGAACATGTATGCAGTGCTTCTTGGGAACAAGAGTGCTGTAAACGGTGGTAGTGGAAAGGTCATTGATAGCAAACCAAATGACAGGATCTTTTTATACTACTCTGATCATGGTGGTCCTGGTGTGCTGGGTTAGTACCTACATTATTCCTTTTCATAACCATTGTACAAGGCCTGAAAATTACTGCCCCTACTCGGTAAATGTGGACTGCCTAAGCAGACCAATTACCCAAATACACAATTTTCTACAAAGTCCATTGGGGCGAGGCCACACCATAAAATGATGGCCTGACTAATTGAGATGGGCCACAATCTAAGCCGGAATTCTGATGCCAAACCCAGTCTTTGTCATCTCTAGCTGCAATTTATATTGAATAAATTTTGCAATAATGCTCCGGATTTTCAGTTAAGGTTTATAATCAAACTAAAGGGTTTGAAGTCGGTTGTAGGTATGCCAAATATGCCATTCCTTTATGGTAAGGACTTCATTGAGGTATTAAAGAAGAAACATGCATCCAAAAGCTACAAGGAAATGGTAAATGATCAAAATATCTGATTATAAGTTGGAATCTCAGCTAGACTTTTGTTAGTTTGACTAACAGAAGTCTAATCCATACATGTATTCCAGGTAATATATATTGAAGCTTGTGAAAGTGGTAGTGTTTTTGAGGGCTTGATGCCCGAGGATCTTAACATTTATGTTACAACGGCATCAAATGCTGAGGAGAGTAGCTGGGGAACATACTGTCCTGGTATGAACCCTGCACCACCACCGGAATTCATGACATGCTTAGGCGATTTATACAGTATTGCCTGGATGGAAGACAGGTTGTTTCCCTATCAACTCTGTACATCTTTCCTCTTACAGGGTTTAGTAGTTTGATCACATTTTTTGAGAAATCGATATAAAATGAAAAATTATTTTTATGTTACATCTTTTTAGCATTCATCTTAATCTATTATTTCAAAATATTGAATTTGATTAATATTACGAAACATAATTACTAATTTCTTTGAAGGCCATGAACCGCTCCAACTAATGAAAAATCAACAAGCTTAGCAGCCTCTACATTCAGTGTCAATCATGAATAAACTCAGATATAGTTGCTTCTCTGGCTATGAATTGATCATTCTAATAATTAGTACATGTTGGATGCTGCTCTATATACCGCTGTACTGGCCTTTTGTTTTCCTTAAGAAAGCAGCGTAAACTAAAAGTATTATAACTTTTGTCTGCAGTGAGACACACAATTTGAAGAAAGAAACAATCAATCAACAGTATAAGAAGGTGAACTCAGTTTAGTGGAATAGCATAGTTCGTTCTCTGACATATGAGTAAAATTGGTGGTGGTTGATATCATATCCATGTACTTTGATCTGGCAGGTGAAGGAGAGAACTTCAAATTATAACACCTATACTGCTGGATCCCACGTGATGGAATACGGAAATAAAAGCCTTAAACCCGAAAAACTGTATCTGTACCAAGGCTTTGATCCAGCCACTGTCAACCTTCCTCCTAACAGATTGCCTCTTCATTCTAAGTTGGGTGTTGTTAATCAGCGAGATGCTGACATTCTATTTCTTTGGAAAAAGGTAAGCCTCCAATTTGGTTCTTTCAAACTGAATAGTTCGGTGGGTATTCGTCCCTGATGTTAGACGTGAATTGCTCATTTTATTCTGAAGTAGAGTTGTTGCAAAGAGTTAGGATGCGTTCTTTTGACCTTATAGAGCTGATCTAGTTTAATAAGTACGTGATAAGTTCAAGCGAAAAGAACAAACTGTTGGACATGAATTTTATGAGTACGGACGCTTGAAACTTCATTATCAACCTAACATGCAAAATTTTGATCGAAATGGCCAAATCTGTGTGTTGTACAAGTCTGTTGTACGTGTATCGATGTCTGTCAGTACTAGTTCGTAAGATTTATTGAGCTGAAATACTTTTACCTGTCTCTTGTAGTATGAAAGATCAAGAGATAAACCAGAGGAGAAGCGTAAAATCCTTCAAGAGATAACTGAGACCATGAAACACAGAATGCATCTAGACAGCAGCATTGAACTTATTGGAAAACTTCTATTTGGACCAAACAATGGCCAATCTGTCCTGAGCACAAAACCAAGACCGGGAATGCCGCTTGTGGATGATTGGGATTGCTTAAAATCAATGGTAAAAAAGAATCTATACTCTTTACAAAGAGGGTTTAACTTACTTATTATTGTTCTCTTGATTTAGCTTAGTGCCTTTGTTAGATGATGGACGTTCTATATTTTGTCTCCTCAGGTCCGCGTGTTCGAGAAGCAATGCGGGTCCTTAACTCAATACGGCATGAAACACATGCGAGCGTTTGCTAATATCTGCAACGAGGGGATCCCGCTTCAAGCGATGGAGGAAGTTTGTGTAGCAGCTTGCAGTGGGCACAACTCGGGACTGTGGCATCCTTTGTTCCTAGGCTATAGTGCTTAAATGACCAGTCCCATGGCTATAGTAGAAAACAAACTGCCATTGTATGTGCCTCAGTGGCCTGTCTGTATTATATAATATATATAGGTGGTGTTCGGGTAGTTTACGTATTTGTCGTATGTTGAGTATCAAATGATGGTGTTACACAAACTAGAAAATGACACTTTGTTTTGTGGTGTGTGATCTATAGTAGAAACCTTTGGTAGAGGAGTTACCCAGTCTAATTGGCTAATTAATTAATTCAAGTGTATTACATGGTTCAAGTTTGTTTTCAAAATAAGTAATTGGGAATTTATGAAGGATATGGTCCCTTTATAGCTTACGTCTATTTCTTGGTTTTCCACACCTAGTTGGAAAGGGTCATGTCCTCTCTAATACTAGGACAAAGGAAATAACAATCTCTTAGTTGTAGTAGTATTGTTTTTTGATCGTTTAGCTATATATAAAATGCACTAATAAACGTATGGGCTGATTAAATGCATGCTAACAAATCCCAATTATAATATTAAAGTAATTCAATACAAGAGTAAATCTAATAAATCTGATGCATGCATCTAGGAAATCCAGATCAGCCACAAAGATAGTACAAAGTACAAAGAAGGGGAGGGGTATTCGAACCTGTGACTTATCGTTCACAACACTTCAATCTTAACTACTCGGTCAAGACATATTTATTCTTTTGGTATTTATTTCTTCTATTTAATTTGATACTCAAACGTGTAATTTTCTTTTTATGATTTTCGTGGTATATTTTTCATTTCTTGGGGGAAATTTTCTTCCTTGTTTTCTTTCCACTATTCCAGTTTATATATATATATATATATATATATATATATATATATATATATATATATATATATGGCATGATTTCTTATGTCAATTTGATGCCTCCTTTTATGACTCGTTATAGTTCCATTTTCTTTAATTTACAATAGACTTTTAATATGCTTTTTCTAAAGTCAAATTTGTAAACATTGATCGTTTATTCTCCTCAATATATATAAATAGTATGTATGCTCTTAAAATGCATGTTCAAGATCGTATGAAACAATTTCGAAAAGCTATTAAGGATTAGAGGGAATATTTTTTTATATTTATTTGTAACATAAGTGATGCACAAGTTTGAAGAAAGCCCATCAAATGGACCACGCCCTTAGAGAGAAAAAGAGAGGAGAAAAAAAAGTCAAATAAGGTAGCTCTATAAGTATTATGAAATTTTCATTATTGAAAAAAGAGTTACAATAAAGAAAAGAACGAGTAAATAGTTTCTCTATTCCCTTTTGATAGGTATTAATGTAACAATTGACCTTTACAGGATGACAAAATCTTTTAAAAACATCTAAAAAATAAATTCAACAAATAAAAAAGCGCATATAAAGTAACGATTCTAGAAATATACTATCTATGGTCTTTATTAGTTTATCAGTATTCTTTTTTTAAATGTCGCTAATTAGTTTATCCTTTTTTTTCCTACTTTTGGAATGAGACCACTAACTTCCCATCACACATACATTTAATTTTAATATAAAACAATAGTTTCTCTTTCTTTTTATGTCGTACAACTTTGTTTCTCCTAAAACTTTGTGCAAAAAAAAATACGGGTAAATTAATAAAAACTGGAGGGCATAGGTTAGTAGGTTACTTCTATTTTTCCGTGGAGGGTTGGTTTTCTATTGTAAAGGTATGTTCCTATATGCAATAGTTGAAGGCAAGTTATGCCCATTGTATAACCCATGTCACCATGTGTGCTCGACGTAGTAAATAATGAATGAACATTCAATGTTAGCATGTGCTATACTATTGAACCTGTTTGTTTAATTTCGGATTAATTATACTTCAAGTCTACTGTATTCTTGGTGTTTTCTTGCCCTCTAAAGAAATATTAGAAGTACTAGTAACAAACAATGAGAATCATGTTGAAGATCAATATTGTTCGTTGTTTGACAAAAAAAAACAAATTCATTAATGATTTTTAGTTTGATTCTTCAACTAAATAAACGAAGTGATCAACTGATCATAATCAGAAATTTATACAAAATTCATCTGTTACTGTACAAGTGGGTCCTTAATCAAGATTTGATATTTGATTCAGTTTGTGATGAAAGTGGACTTTGAGATTTTTTAATGGATTTTATAATGTAAGTAAGCAACTAACAAACGTTTGCAGTTTATACACATCAAAAAATGGTTTTATAAGAAAGAAAATTTTGCTCCGTGAATGGGGGAGAATCAAGTTCGTTGCGAAGCTTAACTGAAGATATCGTTGTTAGTCACACTAGTCACTAGTTGTTGAGTTGGTCTAGAATTAATGCTTTTTCTTTAGTAGGGAAAGCATTGCACACATTTGTTATTGACAAGCAAACAGATTTGAATTTGTATGTAAATTTGTAAAGGTACGTCTATTTTAAGGGTCCAGAAAGTTTTATTGCTAAACAGGATTTCTTTATGAATCTTTAGTATTAAGTATCGATAAAGAAATAGATAGAGTTATTTGAAATGAGTTTTTATGTTGCATTGAAACAGGTCAGAAATCTGAGATGAAAACGGGTAATGAATGTTTATAATGATATACTCTGCTTATGATAGAGTAATCTCGAGGTTTTCGAAAAAATTGGTTTATTTAAAAATCTTTGTTATCATGTAATGATAAAGAAATAAATAGAGTTATTTAGAAATGGACATTTATATTGCACGAAAATGCTTAATGCTCGAATAAAAATCTGACATGAAATTGAAAAAGGAACGTTATAATAATATTGGAAAATGATATACATAGCCCTTACTCCTTAGGGCTACGTATAAGAAACTTAAAATGGAAATAAAAACTTGAATCAAACATTTATTACCTCAAATGATGTGTAATTTTGTCCATGATAGGATAATTCAAACGGTTTCAGAATGGACTAGCAACTTTTATGAAGTTCCGTGTAAGACAAAAGGACATGTGTTACTATACACATTGACACGCGACTTTAAAAATAAAATATAATATATAAATTCATTATTATTACCATGTCTATAATCTATAAGTATAACCGCCTATGAAACTGATTGTTAGTTTTATGCGACATGTTTTCATTATTGCATGGCAGATTATTGCATGGCAGAAGCTATATTGTGGAACTTCTTTGGTGAAAGCTATTGTAAAAACTTCACCAACCACATATATTGATATATTACCAATTCTCGATTCTTTTTTAATCTCTTTCTTTTGTACATAATGAGAAATCCAAACAAATGAATTTCGATAAATGGGGAAACTTTGTACACCAGTCCTACACATAAATTCACAGCCAGAAAAAAATAACATATGCCAACCTTCAATTTCTAGAGATATTTGTTTTCAAACACATCCAAGAGAATTCGTACCCCACAACATGCTATTATTAGCTTGCTAATTGTGGTTGTTTAACTTAATAAGGGAAAATGATCGTTTCTTTTTTCTAATAAAGAAAATCAACTTTTAAACAAATATTTCTAAAGACATCTTGCTATTGAGGCGACAATATTTGCGTATAAGCATTCAATACATTTCTTAAAATAATCGTATTAGCTCAAAATTTTATGACAAATCACACGTCGATTGGTACTATTAATGGTAACTCATTATATACATACCTTTTTGCAAAAAGAGACATTTATCCTTTGTTGTCAAGTTAGCGCACCTAATCAATACATTTATATATGTTGCTTAAAAAATGAGTTCTCATTAAGGAAAATCTCAAAACACAATAAGTCGAGGAGATAATTGACGTAAAATTAATGTTTTAGTGTATTAATAACTAATAAAAATTCAATAATAAGAGAACTGACAACTCTTAATATCACTCAATCACTCCCCAAATCGAAAGAAAATCCCAAGACACAAAATATAGACCTTTTGCAAAACAATCAATTATCGAAGTGCTGCTATGATCAAAAATCATAATAGTTCACATGATATTTTTTTTGATCCATGAGCCACGAAGGTAGTACAAAGTACAAAGAAGAGAAGGGGGGATTTGAACCTGTGACCTATCATTCACAACACCTTAATCTTAACCATAAGGCCAAAACATCCTTAGTTACATGATATGATAGCTTGTAGAGCATCTTCCCAAATAACATGTTACCAATTCTAATATCATAAAGAATAATGTTCCTAATTTGAATTGTATTATTCCCCATATTACCTACTTATATTATTGACAATACTTTAAATCAATCAAATAAAACCACACACAATTCAAAAGAGAAATTATCATCATCATCATCATCTTGGAAACATCTTTGTACAACTCTAAAAGAGTCCTAACATCGCACACACTACACCTATCTCAACAAAGAAAACAAAAATTACAATAACAAACCTAGTGAGACTAAACACCCCCATAACCATGACCAAATATTTGATTGTTGAAGGGGATGACAATACTTTACATCAACAATATTTTGTAAAAACTACACTCTCGAGTATCATTCTCGTCAGTGTACTCCCAAATCAATCATAGTCGTCACAGACATTGTACGTCATTTAAATGACGAAGCCGGTGAATTCGAGGCCGGCATTTTCCTTTTCCGGCAGCAATCCTTGTCTGAACATTCTCAAACTCCGATATGGGACAAGGTATAGTGATTTGACCCGGATGATCATACCCATAAACATTCTCAGCTTCCTCTAATAACTTCCCAAATAAAGGATGATTAAGGAAGATAACAGGCACCAAAACACGCCGCGTGTCACCTTCTGGCTCCTCCACGTGTACTGCCAGGTGTCCCTTAGGTATATGAGTTGGTTTTGAGTCAATCAACGAGTCATGAACAACTCGGGAATAGTCCCGAGTTGTCACTGAGTTGAACAGGCCGCGTTGAATCTTTCTACCCCAGCTGCATATTTTTGTTAAAGTCTTGTTTTTTCCCTCGTTTAAACCACCCAATTTCTCATATTTCATTGAATTTCCCTTTTTTCGTGTAACCCATCTGAATACTTTGATTAATTTCCGACCCAATTTGAATCCTCTGTTTCTTCCTCTCATCATCATTTTTGATAAAATTTGCTGAAAAATTCAACAAATTTTTTAGGAGAAATTTGAATGAACTATTGAAGTGATAATTTGATAAATTTTGTGAAGTGGGTATTTGAGATAGAACTCCAAAGTTTCTTCCTTTGAATATATGGTTTTTTTGGAGTTGAAATGTAACTTTTGTGAAGTGGGTATTTAAGATAGAATCCAAAGTTTCTTCCTTTGAATTGTAGAAATTTTTTTTGGAATTGAAATGTAAATTTTTGAAGTGGGTATTTGAGATAGAACACCAAAGTTTCTTCCTTTGAATATATGGTTTTTTTGGAGTTGAAATGTAACTTTTGTGAAGTGGGTATTTGAGATAGAACCCAAAGTTTCTTCCTTTGAATTGTATAAATTTTTTTGGAATTGAAATGTAAATTTTGTGAAGTGGGTATTTGAGATAGAATTCAAAAGTTTCTTCCTTTGAAATGTATACTATATGGTTTTTTTAGAATTAAAATGTAAATTTTGTGAAGTGGGTATTTGAGATAGAACACCAAAGTTTCTTCCTTTGAATTGTAATATGGTTTTTTTGGAGTTGAAATGTTAGTATGAAACAGAGGAGATAGAGAGAGAAAATGAAACAAGTGGAATATGAAGGTGAGAGTTAGAGGGAGGAGGATATATATGAAATAAAATGGAGATTTTTAGGGGAGTATTTTAATTAATATTTTTATTTTTTGGGAAATATGAAAAGTCAGCTGATTAAATGTTGGTGTGATGTTTCGTGGGTGTAACGATCATAAGTGTATGCTATGTGAGGAAGGAAGTAATTAATGGTGGGGAATTTGAAAAATAGTCTTAATCAGAGTTTTGTTTGGTTTTGGTAATTTTTAATTATGTGTTAGAGGGAAATTTCGTAGGAAAGCGACAAATAAGGCAAAAGATTACAATAAATTAGACGTATAGAGGACGTGCCCCTTGCGGCCTTGCCTAACGTTGGCTGTACTTGTATATGCTACGGACAATGTAAGAGCACTGTGACTAGGGGTGGCAATGATGCGAGTCGAGTTCGAGTTTGAGCTAGCTCGACTCGACTCGTTAACATTTCGAGTCGAGTTTGAGTTGAGTCGAGGTCACTCGAGTCGAGTTTTGGTCGAGTTTTGACCGAGCATTGGCCGAGTCGAGCTTTGATCGAGTCGAGTTTTGACCGAGTAGATTTCGAGTAGCTTGCAAATGTCTCATGTTACAAGCAACAATAAGGTAGAAAAATGTTGAATTTAGGTATTTTGCTATTGATAATTAGGTATTCGAGTTTCTCACGAGTTTTCGAGTCGAGTATCGAGTTGCTCAACTCGACTCACCAACATCTCGAGTCGAGTTCGAGTTCGATTCGAGCTCACTCGAGTCGAGCTTTGACCGAGTTTTGACCGAGCCGATCTCGAGTAGCTCACGAGTTGTCTCATCTCATTGCCAGCCCTAACTGTGACATAAGACACATAAAGCTAGTTCATTAAGCTAGTTAAGTAGTTTTTAGAGAATCACCTAGTACCAATCAAAACGCTTGGAAGGATAATTATACTTCATATTTTTTTATGAGGATTTTGGTAACGAACGTCTTGTGGTGTTTGGATAAGCACTAAACATTAGTTATGAATTTTATTTATTACTTCCTCCGTTTTATATTACTCGCTACACTTCTCAATTTACAGACTTCAAGACAATTTTGAGAGAAGAAAGAGGTAGATAAAAAGAAAATGAACCCATGTGAGAGGAGAAAGATAGAGAGAATTTATTGCCCAAAACGAAAGTGTAGCAAGTGATGTGAAACTTCCCACAATGGAAAGTGTAGCGAGTATTATAAAACGGATGAAGTATTCTTATAATTGGAGATTTACACGTTCTTTAATTTTAAATTATGTATTCTTTTATAAGAATGATATGTTTTTTTAGAGTACACAATGAACACTATGCACCCTACTGTATAATCCACGTTTTATCCTAATTATGTTATCAAACTCTAGTTGATCTTTATTTGACCCATTAATCTTAATTGATTCACCAACGAAACACCTCCTATGGTTATAATTGACCATCCATAAATCTCTTGCCTCTTCTTTATTAGTCATACATGGTGTTTCAATAGTGGTCTATTAGAGTAAATGGGTTAGATTGGAGTTAATTGGGATGTAGTAACGAAATCAAAGACTAAATGATGAAAAAAGTTGACAGTTATTAGTCATTAAGGACATATGGTGAATTTAAGATATTGAAGGTATCTAGTTAATTTTGAAAAGTTTGAAGGTATATAGTGAGAAAACAGATTACTCAATGATATATGGTGAAAAAATAAAAATCCGTATATATTAATATTTAACTACTCTCAACCGTTTGTTTTTAATTATTATACTTCTTACACTTTTCTTGCATGCCAATGCAAACTTTTGAGGATATATATCTTTAGTTTTGTATTTGTAAAAATTATTAAAAAGTACATATTAATAAAATACATATGAAGACGAATCCAAGATTCTACATGACTCTGTTTTTATTTACATATAAATCACAACTAAGGGGTCAAAGTACAATTTGTGAATAGTATAAAATGTCAAAGTATAACAATTAAAAGGAAACGAAGGTGGTGGTTAAATTCTTCTATTTTGAAACCAAACAATGAAACTGAATCATAAGATACTTTTTGAAACTCCATATATATATGTGGTGGTTAAAATAACTATCAAAGATAGACATGGATAGACCTGGGCATGGGCCGGGCCGACCTATTCACGGGAATGGGGAAATGGCGGGTTGGGTCGTGCTTAAAAATTTCAGATTTTTCCCACGGTCCGGGGTCGTGCCTCCTGCAGGACAGGGCCATGTTTTATG
Source organism: Beta vulgaris subsp. vulgaris (assembly GCF_026745355.1). Lineage (NCBI taxonomy): Eukaryota > Viridiplantae > Streptophyta > Magnoliopsida > Caryophyllales > Amaranthaceae > Beta > Beta vulgaris. The sequence goes on along the minus strand of NC_079206.1, from coordinate 1,083,400 downwards.
TTATTTTTGACAGTTTTAGGCTAAAATAGAAAAAAAAGGAGCGTTTGGCCCGCGAGTCGGCCCAGGGAACTCGTGTCGGTGCGGGCTTGAAATAGACAGCGACAGGCCCCGACCCACGTAGTGGACAACGGATCAGGCCCAAATCGTGTCGGGCCGGCCCACTGGCCCGACCCATGCACACCTCTAGACATGAATACTTATAGAAATTCAACTCTAACATATGTGGTGGTTATAGACTTATAATGGTTTATCTATTGATTGGGTTGATTTTCCTCTGAGTATTCTTCAACGCAATGTCGCAATGTATCGCATGTCTATAGTTTTTACTATGCTTTGCATCCAATAACAAAAAAAAATCTAGTTTCCTTGTCTATGTCTAGCAATTAATTATTTTAAAAGGTAACGTGGGAAATTCGAAAGTGAGACTTACGAGTCATAATCACCACATATCTGTATAACTGAAATCTTCCACATTTTTTTAATTTAATCTATTTGTCTTTTAACCATTGTACAACTAGAAAGCTTTTCCATGAGTGTGATCATTTGTATAATTAAACTAAAAGATTTGACCTTTGTAATGCACATAAGGGTCAAGAATTAAGATGATGATGGAGTAGAGTAATTCTTGAAATGGAAATTTGGCATTTCATTTTATGACCTTTGGTGAAGGTTTGGGTCAGCAAGAGCTAATCTCCATTCCCAATTAAGATTTTTGTAATGAACTTGTTGGGACAAAGGGAAAAACATTTTTTTTTAATTCATTATGATGTTTTAAGTTCTTATTTTCTTTTTAAATCTATTTGAGCCACGAAGGCAGTACAAAGAAGGAGAGGAGAGATTCGAACCTGTGACCTATCGTTCACAACACCTCAATTTAAACTATTAGACCAAGACATCATTGATAAGTTCATAACTATTGTAATAGTTAAAAACAAATTTCTAATAGAAGTTTGAGCTAGCAAATCATCTAAATTGTTCTTATTTTATTTACACACTATCCAGATATCCTCTATCTTCCATCTTAATTCCCCAAAGCTCCTCTTTAACGAACTAAAAAATGTTCGAAACAATTACTAACTCAGAACTTCTCAACGATATAAAAGGTGTATTTTTTCCTTATTTAAAAACTAAATAAATCGAGCTTATTTTATTCAAGAAAAATTTAACCATTTAGAACAAATGTGTGTTGACTTAATTACCTGAACATCACTTGTCTCAACTTATTAGCTATTGACAAAACTAAATTTAATTTACAAGAGGTTATTGGAACAAATTGTATCTTACTGATGTTGTAAATATTGAGTTTCAAGGCTACTCTCAAGGCTCACAAGGAAAAGTGAATTTTAGTATATGTTGTATATGGAGAAACCACTATTTTGAAAACGAGATTCAGATAGCTGATCCGAGTAACTAAATTGTCGGTCAAATTGTTCCATAAGGTTAGTGCAACTCGATATATACAAATACAAGTATATATTGTACTTGCAAATGAGGGATTAGAGCCATATAAATGCGCTTATGCATGACGAAAGTATGTAGTTTTGGGTGTGATTTAACAAAAAGTACGTGTAACGAAAACAAGATCTTATTACTCATGACTATAATAGGTTCAAAATCAATTGACATTCAAACTGAAAATGATATTTTACAATATATCATATACATCTACAATGACCAGAAAAGTAGTAGCTAATTGGATTCATACACCATATGAATGTGCTCTATGAATTCAATATTGTTACAACGTGTATTGTAAACTTTTCCAGAAGAAGAATTTGAATTGAAGTACCAATCAAATTGATTAAGATCAGGTATTTCGAAAGTAGGACTTTTAAAAATGTAAACTAGCTGGACTAGTGGTGTTATTATTAGCCTGTTTGGCCAAGATTTAAACGTAAGAAATTGAAGCTTTTTGGAGTACATACGTACATTCCGTACAAATTTAAAGAGCTTAAGCAATAAATAAATGCAAGTGTTATATTGGTAACTTGTGATTTTAGGAAGTCTACTACACCTTGAAAAGGCAATTATTTGACTTCAGCCTCTAGGCATAAAGAAGAAAGAAATACCACAAATTACGCCCTTGGCCTTATAGATGGCTCATGACCTCTTAATATATAACTTTGAAGTGGACAAAATCAAATTTTGTCACACTGCACTAAAAAAATCAGCAATTTGCAGTCCACCAACACCCCAACCTAAAAGAGATGCAGCAAACTAGTTTTGAAAATCACCTGAATTTCGTCTCTCAACACACAGTTTCCCTTTTATATCAGGTATTTTTAAGCAAGACATATAACCCAACACCATTTAATATCGCTCGAGACAAGTTTTATTTGAACTGTACAAGTATAAGTTAGTTTTCGTTTAATAAAATATTAAAGAGCAAATGAAGCTCACTTTAGTGTTTGTTTGCTTTGTTTTATGTTTGGATTTATTAGCTTTAGGTTGTATTCCGTTTTAATTAATGCAAGTTTTCTCGATGTCAAAAAAACACCCCCAATAACCTCAATGTGGATGCTAGTAGAAATAAGTTGCTATAATTTTGAAGCTCATACATAATACATGCTATATGATTCAATCACATATACTCAAGAAATCTAATTGGTTACCCACATATCAATTGTCCCATATTAAAATTAGACGAAAGAAAATTCCAATTTATAACCTAGAAGTGTTATTCCTACTATTCGCCTTTTAATTTTAGTATAGATTCTCTTTCAGACTGGTCATACCAAACATACATTCAATTTTAGATCATTCAATAACTTCCCAGGTGTATGAATGTTGTTTAAGCTTTCTATTCCTACCAAGTACCAATTCAAATTCTCCCCAATGTCAAAAGAAAAAAAAAAGTACCAACTTAAAAACATGAAATGAGAAAATCTCAGTCAGAATTTATGATTTAATTACTTGAAATGGTTCAATATGTTGCTGTCGTTTCTTAATGCATGAATTAAATTGATTAACTACATGACAAAATTTGTCACCAAATACACTGGACTTTAACATGTCCACGAGTGAACAAAACACAACTCATAAACACACATGAAGACATGATATAAAATTATGTCCCTCAAACATTTGTACATATGCACACGAGTGGCTTTTTATTTATAATATTTTCCATTTACAAATTCAATCAAATACAATTAGATATACAATTCAATTTACAAATGAACCTCCATAAAATAAGACCTCGACCAAAGTACGAATATCGAGTTTAAGTTATAGGATCAATAATTTTTCTTTCTTCCAAAATTTGGACAACTCATATTTTACAATTAGCAAGTAATGTTGTGAGGATTTTTTTGTTTTGATTGTAAAGATCCAAGATTTGCATGTGCCTTGGAGACAACCATACATAGTTGGACTTTATTTAAAGCAGCTACATAATTTGTCCATGATTTATGAGGCATGGATCTTATATTACGGTAATTAGATTGCCACCTATAGCGCGATTATCAAAATATTATGAGATAAGTATCAAGTTAAGTAGAATTTTAGTTGAGAGAAGTTTATAATATTGGAAAGTTAAGTAGAATTTTAGTTTAGAGAAGTTTACAATATTGGAATTTGTTGTCTTTACATGGAGACAGTTCTTATATTTGTTTGTTGTTTCAATGGGCTAAAATTTCCTTGTCCTAACATAATATTTCGTCTGTTTTTTTATAGGTGCAACATTTTTAGTTTAAAGGGTTAATTAATCCTTTGATCATCTTAAGCATTTTTTTAACTAAACGTGTAAAAATATGTTTTTATGAAATTTCGTTAGCTACATCTCAATATGTATTTAAACTTATGAATTATTTTTATAGTTTTAACAAATATATGATTAAAGACATTAATGATCAAAGTTGTGCACTAGAAAACATATAAAAGAAAACATTATAACCAATTACAAATGGATGACCAAGTAGGATACATTCGACTTTTGTGGTCAAGTTGGGTATTTTACTCGTTCTTTTAGTTATTATGTCTCCTTATTGTTATTAAACATTATCTATAGGAATCACTTTTTATACTTTTTCACGAAATTAGAGAGGTCGATTAGACCACTATATGGAAAGAATAGACAGACAGATACGTATATGAACATTCGGGGATATTAAAACCGCCACACCGATGATCATTCGGGGAAAGGCGGGATATTGCGAGGTGGGTAGTACATAATTTTTTTTTAAATGAAATTAAAGTATAAGGCTAATTTGTAAATATATATTATTCTAGAGCAAACTAAAAGTTGAAAATTTTTATTTCCATAAATGAAATGTGCTATAGTTTGAAACTCAAGTATAGAGGTACAAACAATATCATTGAAATTTGTAGATATGGATAGGGGTGTAAGTTATTTGGTTAAAAACCGAAAACCAAACCAAACCAAACCGAATTAGTAATTTGGTTTGGTTTTTTTTTGAAATTCGGTTTGGTTTGGATTCAAAAAAATTATTTTTTCGGTTTTTCGGTTTGGATTGGTTTTGGTTTTGGAAACCGAAAAAACCGAATTATTGTCACTTAACATACGAATTTTGTCTATTATTTTTTTGTGTTTCTTTTTTTAATATTAATTACGAAAATACAAAAATATTGTCACTTGAAATACAAATTATCAAAAAATTTGGTTTAAATTCGGTTTGGTTGTTATCTTGGTTTGATTTAATTTCATTTCGGTTTGGTTTGGATTTTGGAATATGAAAAAAAATTGGTTTGTTTTGGTTTGGATTTTGAAAGATAAAAAAAATCCGGCTTGGTTTGGTTTGGTTTGGTTTTTGATTTCATATTTTGGTTTGGTTTGGTTTGGATTGAGTCGAATTTCGGTTTGGATATGGTTTGGAAATTTCAAAACCGAATTTATTTTGGTTTGGTTTGGTTTTGACCTTAAACCAAACCAAAAACCGAACTTACACCCCTAGATATGGATACGACTTTTTAGAGCTTTAATTTGCAACACTTATTTAAGATGAAATATTAAAAAGCTGATTTTTGTAAGTCCCTGGATTGATATCTTTGACTGTAGAACTCAATAAATTGGCTCGTCTGAATTGGTCTAAATGTTTACTTTTAGGGAAGCATCACTACATTTGCTTGATGCTATATTATCTACTTGGTCCTGAATCATGATCTTTCCTTATTAGTTTACTTCTATTAGTTTATTCATATTCAACGTTTACTATCCCCTCATATATATAATAGTATAATACTATAATTATCCCAAAGTCTAGGAAGAATATAGATTATAATTTTTTTAGTAGCTTAATTTGTAATGTCTACTATGCATGCATGTAAGCAATTTCAAGTTGCTATAATTTTCCTATGACTTATATGTGTTATGTAAGCATGACTCCTTCCAAATCATTTTGAGTCAGCAGCTCTTTTACACAGTGCTTTCATTACCACATACTTCGTTCTTTTTACATGATCAAAATTTCAAATCACCAATAGACAATCTTATAAACTTTTATATGAGCTTCTTGGTTGAACTAATTTAAGTTGAAAATAACCGAATGTCATGGACGATGTCTCGATGTGTAACAAAAGATAACCAACTAACATTTCGCTGTAATGAACTTCTTTTATACTAACTAATAAATTGACAACAGAATATCAACAAAAATTACACGTTAGTATTAGCAGCAGGGTGATCATGAATATTATGTAACAAAGGGGGGAAAAGGCGCCCTTTTACCATCTTCGTATAGCATTGGTAATATTATAAGACTTTGGGGGTGTTTACAATTTGTCGTTTACCAGTCGATTGATAGTTGTTGGCTGTTTTACTTGGCTAATATGACCAACTATTTAGCAGTACTAGAACTCGTTTTCTTGAAGGCATGTAGGAAACAAATTGTAACATCTCAAGGGCACATGTCAGCATAATTCAAGTTCAACCAAGGATTCAATTAAGTGACCATCCGATCCATGCTGATGCATCTCATAAATTCAATTTGTGCAAGATCAGAAAATAGTAGATGTATGTCCAGTATCAAGTAGGCAATATGCATGCATATTATTAGTTTACAAAGAGCATTCATAGTGTTAGGGCTGCTCAGTTAATACGGTACATAGTGTTGGGGTTGTGTTTAGATGGTGGTTTGAATAATTAGATCGTACATCAGGTTTGATATTTCAAATGCATAGAAAAAGAACATAACATAAAAGAAAGACACATATTATTGACTTGGTGATTCATCAAAAATGAGAGAGTCACATTAATAGGTCATAGAGGACAACTTTTTTTAGGTTTGAGGAGCTCACAACAAATATGGACATTAGAACAAGTGAACAACTTCATTTTAGTTACTCTTAATAGAGTCTAAAGTATATTACAAAGCACATGAATTCAAGGCGTCTCAAACTAGTAAAAAAAAAGTTAAATTTACCGCAAAATTTCGAAGTTTTCATTAATCTCATAACTTCTATAGACACACAATAAAAATCCGGCCAAAACCATGCTGATTAAAGTCTCGGATATCATGCAACATTGTAGTTGATTGGATAATGATCCTTTAAGTGTTTCAATAGTGTTGGTCAAAAGCTAAAGTTTTTAGCTCTTGCGGTACAGTTAATGGTGCACAAATTTTACATAAAAGTTTTGTTCAAGTTATTAACTAATAATTAATAAAAAAACTACTTTAGCATGTTGTTTCATCAAACATCGATATTCTTATACCGCTACTTTGACTGCTAACAGTTAAACATCAACTACTAACGGTATAGCAACTACTCTCACAGCTACAACCACAACTACTATTGCCGAACAGACTCAATGCATGAAATAGTCTTTCGGAGAGGGAGTAGTTAGACCGATTTTTCAAATTGGCACAAGTATAAATTTACTGTTTTCAATCCAATGGTTCAGACTTTTTGTTATAGATTTACTGTTTCTAACCCTTCAGTTCAGATCTTTTGTTATAAATTTATAGTTATATTTCATATTACTGGTAATTACTAATTAGCGTTGATCCACAAACACTTAAAATTTCATGGTTTTTGCTTCTGTGTCTTTAGTACAATAGCACTATCTCATTCCAGTTAGAGTCTAGCAGGTAATTTATTTTATTAGAAGGCCAATCTTGACATAGGCGTGTAACTGCAGCAGAAGATGATTCTATCCCTAATTCCACTATAAAATGTGGTGTTACTGTCTGCTTTCGGCAATTAGCATAAATCTAGCTAGTTCTATATTCTATCCAACTTTATAAATATAGAAGTTGTACTTCTAGATAGAGTTCAATGCACCAATACTTCTAGCATGGAGTTGTTGACAAATTTCTGAGTTTCTGTGAAATTTCCAATCAGCAAAGTTTTATCTAGTAAAAAGTTGGTGGAAATGTGAAGAAATTTCCTTGATTATGACTCATGATTAGTCATTTCATGATCTTCCAATGAATTAAATCACAATTATATGTTTTTTTTATCTGGTGCAACACTAAATTTCGTGATAATTGTAACACTTCAATTTTATCTAAATAACCTTTTTAAAGCATAACTTGACTAAGTACTTAACATATTTACTTTATTAGTAAAATTTTTTACCACATTGATAGTTTGTAAATATAAGTTGAAACTAATCTTCACAACACATACACAATACACTATTTTGGTATAAAAGCCAAGAAAAAGTGAAAAATTATTTTAAGAGTCCGTTTTTGGAGAGACGGTCTAACGTGAGACCGCTGATGTCATGCCGAAATCACGCGCGTGCATCAAACCAGCAGTAAATTTATTTAAGCGCTTGCACCCATTAGTTATGCTAGCCTTAAATTGCTTCTGGGTGAATTAGTTAAGCGTTGAAGTATATTAGTTAAGCGCTGAAATATATTAGTTATATCATAAAAATCAGATTATAATGCATTTTATTGGCCATAATTTCAGTATCACGCATAAATAATTCTCTCTTTCTTAAATAACTAACATACTAATTCTCTCTTTCTTGAATAACTATCGTATTTTTGCATTAGTTATGCCAACCTCAAATAATCAATGCAAAAATAATGTTTACTAATGCATACAATAAATGAAATTAATGACTTTAAAATCATAATTATTGACGACCCATACTAGCAACCCTCAAAGTATAATTGTTAACCAAATATCAAAACTATAACCATAAAACCATGCATCATTATTACTCATGAAATTAATAAATAATTATTCATTTTCTATAATAATACTCTTTCAGTTTTTTTATAGACTAAAACTATTAGCCATAAAACCGGAACTAAAAAAAAGTCATAACTAATGTAAAAAAAATAATAACTAAATACCCAAATATCATAACTATTTATTAGAAAACAATAACTAATAGCCAGAATCACAACTATCAACCATAAAACCATAATTATTAACCACAATTAATAACTAATAACCTAAAAATCATAACTATATATCCGAATTTCATAACTATTAAGCAAAAGCTAACTATGAATCAAAAACCATAACTAAGAGCCAAAAATATGTAACTAATTATTAAAATTCCTTAACTAATTGAAAAATTATAACTATAACTTAAAAATGACAAAATAGGCCCCTTTGAGAAATATGTAACCCATCATCTTTATTCGCTCTCATGGCTTCATCTAAAAGTGCCACATTAGTGTTTTGTTGTCAAAAGTTTGTCTCATTTCAACAAAATAAATGGAACCCCAAACCCAAAACTCTAACCTATTTCTCTCCCTCACTCACCATCCTTCTCCTCTTTCCTCTACTGCCGTCCTTTTTGTTGTCGCCTCTGCCGGCGACATTGTCGTGCTCCGGTGCTGCTACAATTGGTGCTGTTGTTGGTTGTTCTTAGTCCCATTTTCTCACTCCTATGCATTTGTTGCCCTCGTTCTCTCTCCTCGGCATGATTTGCCAGATGGTGGTGCATGCAGCGAGGTGCAGCGCCACCGTGGTGCTTTGAGTGTAGATTGCTGTTACAATGTTCGCGTAGCAATTGATTGGAGGTAAAAGGGACTAGTCTCACGTTAGTGTTAACGTGAGACGGCCTTTTATAAGACTTTGTGTTATTTCAAAGTCAGCACTTCATATGATATGGCTCAGACATTCCCAAGTCATGTCATGTAGTTTTTTAGTGATTTCTTTCGAGTTATATGTATCAATTATTTTACTTTAAGGACAACATTCGCTTATTTTTACATTTATTAAATTAGAATCTCAACAAAATATATAATCAAGAATATATAGAAAAATCGATTTTCTAGGTTAAACTATCAATTTTTTACCTTAATTCAACATAATTGATATATATATGACATAGTTTTATCATATGACTTTAAACGAATACAATAATGCTATGTTTGGCAATACTAGCTAAAGATATACTGAAACTGATAAGTTAATTGAGACTAATAAGATAAAGCTGAAACTAATAAGGTGTTGGAAGCTTGGAACTGATCGATAAGGTAGCTGATTAGTTTAAATGTTTGGCAAAATTAATTAGTTGCTTAAGTTGATAAATTATTTTGGCAAAATTAGTTTTATAAAAAATTTGAAAAGATTTTTCAAAATTCCAGTCACCTGATTTTAAAAAGGTAAAATTTTTAACTTATTATTTAAGTCAATTTAATCAACTAAAATTTTATTTTAGGTACTTCCAAAACATTGCTAATCATATTAGCACCTAAAATATGTTAGCAACTTATCATTTAAGGTAAGTAGGTAACGAAAATACTTTCCAAACATAGCCAATATACAAGATATTTTTTAAAATCATATATCAATGCTTTTACTTTAAGGACAACATTCACTTAATTTTACATTTAATAAATTAGAATCTCAACAAAATATATAATTAAGAATATATAAAAAATCGGTTTTTCTAACCTATGCACCTAATTCATAAGTTTAACTATTTATTTTTACCTTTATTCAACATTATTGATATACATCACATAGTTCATTAATGGAAAAAGCTATATGCAGCATTAATGGTTGTATATAAGAAGCTAAAAATGAAAATAAGTTGCATTAATTGATCATTTATTACATCGGTTGATGCAAAAAAAATTCATAAATTCACAACTTATTTCCATTTTAAGTAGTGTATGTATGTCTTGTATGCAACCCTAAGGGCTGCATATAGCATAACCCTTAATTAATTAATTAATGATATAGTGTCTAATTAATACTACTCTATCTAATTTCTATTATGAGAATAATATCTTTAATTAAATATGATATATTTAAAATGTGAACTTAGAATCAGGATTAATGTTGTACTGTCTCAAAGTCAATTCCTTATAACAATTAATTCATCTGCCTACATCATTTAACGATTGGAATGATTAGTTGATGATAATTTACACTTAGCACTAAAGACTAAAGTGAAGTCGGCACTCGGCAGTGGGCTCATCTAAACTGGGACTAGTCGCCTGAACTTATGATATGCTTCCACTAACCTTGAGATATGAGATATGATATCATAGGAATATTGTATGCAATGTGGTCTAAGGAGTTTGTGGTTACATATATGAGAATGTGAACACTCCCAACTTTTTTTTGTTAAAAAAAAAAAGATTGGACTGAATTTTCTTTACAAAAATTATTAAAAGAGACAGTCTAATTTTAATATAAAAGTAGACTTAATCACTGAATGGATTAAACTAGTCCGCTAACGAAATTAACCTAATCAATATGGTATGTATTTTGGGACATGGAACTTGGTTTCGGAATCAATCTTTTCTTTTTTGACGGTATGAATGAATCAAATTTACTGGTAAATTTTGTTTTATTTTATTTGGGACTTGTAGTGAGATGTGGATAATTTGTTTGGGCTTCTTCTTTCTGAAAAAGATTTGAAAAATATGTTTTGTTATATACATGAAAGCTTAGTTTGTTTTTTTTGGGTAAGGGACAAGCTTGACAAGTTGGGGAAAGGAGTAAAAGAAAATAGGGAATCTTAACTTACCAAGGGTGAAAATCAATCACAAAAGGTCTTAGAAGCGAAAAAGATGCTCTAACCATAAAATTACTCTTCACTCTTATAACAATTATTCAGTTGTGTAAACTAAAATATAAAAGGAAGTTTAAGTATATTGTATTATATATATGGCCTACATAAATATTAAGTTTAGATAAGAGGCGATAACAACTAAAGCTGAAAAGTTAGATAAGTGGCTATCAATTACAATTTGCAACTATCAAGAATGTCTTGGCCTAGTGGTTAAGATTGAGGTAATGTGGATAGATAGGTTACAGAAAAAAAAAATTTACAATTTGCAACTAGAATTAAGTTCATTTTTTCCAGTAAATTTTGATATGGGCTAATTGTGGTGATTTAATCTTATCTCCTATACTAATAAGTTCACAATAAAGTGTTCATTTTAAGTGATCTTTATTCTAAAGTTACCTGTAAATCTAATTACTGGTCAAAGTTGAAGTTTGCTTGTACTTGTTGGGACTAGCGAGTTTGTTGGATCGGCCTTGAATGACAAATTGCCGAGGTTCATTATGATTGGGCTCATTATATGGGCATTTCATTAAGAAGGCGCTCAGATCTCGTGGGTGGACGAGTAACGTTTGGATTTTATATTTGTACTTCGGGCCCGCTACAGAAAAGTATATACTTCCTCCGTTCCATATTACTCGCTGAAATTTACGGATTTTTAGGCAATTTTTGGAGAAAAGAGCGGTAGAGAGTAAAAAGAAAAGGGACCCATATGAGAGGAGAGACTGAGAGAGATAAGAAGAGTTTATTTCCCAAAATAAAAGTGTAGCAAGTAATTTGAAACTACCCATAATGGAAAGTGTAACGAGTATTATGAAACCGAGGAAGTAATATGTTTTCAACAAGGGTATAGTACTAAATAGTTCAACATATAGATGACATCTAACTTAGTTGATAAAGTCGTAAAGTCTTGTTGAGTGGTACTTAAGATTTTAGACTGAATTATCATTGCGCTTAATCGCTCTCTAACATAAATTTTTTTTTTATCAAATACAATATTATGATCTATCTTGAGTCCTACACACATAAACCTTTGTCGAAGCAAAGTTTAATCACATACAAACCCAATGAGATTATGTCATTGGCATTTGCAATAAGTAGGGTTGGAGCTTTGTTAAGAGTTGTGGGGTCAATTGATTTTATTTGAGTTTGAGATTTTTTCAAATTTTCCTTGAGATTATTTTTGATAATTCTACTTTAAGTTAGATAAGTTGATTCCATTAAAACTTTCAAATTCAAGTGGACAAAATAAAGAGGTTTTTTTTCGTAGTTTAACCATAGAAAACGTGAAATGTTTTTAAAAGTACGCAAGATTACTGTTAGGAGTAAAGCCCACATGTGAGTTAGGAATAATTGTCCCACATTGAAGACTTAGGCTATGTACCTTATTTTTGCTTATTTCGGATCAGATCAGATCAGAAAAAATAAGTTCAAATCATGCTTATATTTCAAAATCATTATTACTATTAAATATCTTTCATTACATATTAGTAAAAATTATAATAATTGAATATCAATAAAGTACTCATTTGAGACGAATCAAACAAGACCTCACATGACTATATTTTTTCTTATATATTGAGAAAAATCTAAAAGATAAGATCGTGTAAATCAGATCAGAAAAAATAAGTTCATATCAGATCAGATAAGTTCAGATCAGAAAATTTCAGGTGAACTAAACGTAGCCTTAGAGAGAGAATGACTAAACATATAGATTGGTGGGTTAATTCACCTATCACCAGTTGGTTTTAGGATAGAACCTTGCCAACCTTCATGTGGTCACTCTCTTCTCCGAGGTATGAATTTCCACGAATTTTTTACCAATTCATTTTCTTCCACAATATGTCGTACACATTTTTTCTTTACTAATAACAAGAGGCTCGGATAAAAGAGAGATTATGAATTATATACAGAATCTAGAAGTGGTATCATTCTCATGATCATTTGGGGGTGGCCTTCATTTTATTAGCAGTATTATGAAAACCACTAAAAACTTCTTGGAACGTCACTACCCAGCATGGCTAAGTGATGATGATGAATTTTAACTGTACATCATAATACTTATCACCTTCAATTTACGTAGTCATTCTCAATAAGTGTTATAGTAATGTATGATAACAAATCACAAACTTTCTTGTTAAATGCTTATATTTGGTATGATCTTATTGACTTATTAGCACTTTTTAAAAGATAGCAGTGCAAGTTCTTCACTTAGTGATTTGGTGAGAGTTTGAATAAAAAGAATACATATGTTACTTTGTTGGCCAAGGCTTCGAGATCAAGCATATGATCTGGGGCCACTTTAACTATGTCAATTCATAATTTAATTATTGATGCTAATTCGTTTGTCAAGGCATTGTGGGATTATGAGCTCACAATACAAATAAATATAGTTAACTAGTGTTTGCGTCCCGATGATGCTTCAGGCTAGTTTTTTTTTTTTAATTTGTATTAACAAAAAGAGAATAAGTTATTTGGTAGTGTTGGAATTAGAATTAAAAATGGATCCATATAAGAGATTTAGTTTAGTGATAAGATCATGACATTTGAAAGAAGAGGTCATGATGAGGTTTTAGACCTCTTACGCAAATCCATTGATCATTTTAAAGAGAATTTCATGTCGAGAAATTAAAGAGAATGAAAATAAGTCATTTTAAGCATAAAATATATTTAAAGCATCATAACTTAGCTCCTGGTTTCAAAACTCAACAATCGGTATACTTGTCTAGTAGCCTATGAACAAGTTCAGAAGACACCATGTAAAAAAGGTTATACCTAAATAATTAAAAATAAGGGTCATTTACACCAACACAAAACTCGTACCCCGCGTATTTCCTCTCGCTTCTCACTAACAAACTACCAACCCTAAAAGCTTAGCTCACCGCCCAACACAGGCTCGCTGGTGGCCGGCTGGAGCATTGCATTGCTTCGCAGTCAACGGCGAGCCTGCAAGTTAGTCGTCCTCTCAGTAAGTTGTCATAGGCCCGTCTTTTTCGAGTCTTTCTTCTTCCCCCTCCCCTCGTCAATCTCCATTTCCCCTCCCCCATCTCCCGTAGCGTCGCACCACCTCCCCCATTCCCCGCCGTCACGCCGTCCTTCCCCCATAGTAGCGTTGCCTCCCTTCCCTTAGTGTTTCGTCGGTTTAGTCTCCCCCTCCTCTATTTCGATTATGAAATATGATGGTTGCAGGTGTAAAACTCCTCTGACTTGTGTTTTTGTCGCCGCCACCGCCTGTTCATGGTGCTTCGTCGTTGTCCATGATCCCCGTCTTAACGTCCCTGTTTAGTGTTGTAGTTGTTGAGGGACAAGGTGACACAAGAAGTTCGTAAGCATGGACGAGGCGATGATAGTTTTTCATGGTCGTAACATTTGTTTTTCAATTTGCATCGATTTTGCAAAATGGAGGTGTGTTTGAGTGCTTAACTTGTTCGGCTCTCTAGCTTTGTAGCTTGGCATTGATCTTAATGGTCTTTGCCTTAACAACTTCAAATATATGAAGGCGGCACCTCAGTTGCATTTGGAGTATTCAGAAAGCCCACTCTTTGGTGTTTCTCCTACATTAGGGAGAAACCTGAAATACTCTCGATCGAGAGTAATGAGTCACAATGGAACTTGACTCCTCACATAATCATGAGATCAGAATCCCAAGTGATATCCGATCGTTGGGATTTCTCATTGCGGCGAGACGCGATGTTCGCCGTTGGTTGTTCGTTGTCCGGATCGTGATCGTCATCCGCTTCTTCTACCACTTCCATCAGCCATCCGAGGTTTGCATCCACCGTCACAGCCACTGACCAGTTCCCAAGTGATTTTGTATCAGTTTCACTTATTGTCGGTTTAGGTGGAATGTGCGCAGGCCCGACCCTGGGGGTTGTTTTGAGGGGCAACCGCCCAGGCCCCATAAACATAAGGGCCCCAGTTTTTCAGTAAGATTTAAATAAATAGAATTAACAACAACTACATTAGACAAGAATCAAGTTTGGCTTGTTGGTTTGCATCTATACTTATTAGTACACACATGACAGTAATGACACGGGTTCAAATCCCTTTATTAGGATAGAAATTTTGTTTGCTTTTTTTTCTTTTTACATTTTTCTTTTTACATTACTATCTCACAATACTTTTAACACTTTATTTCATTTATCCTACATTAGCCTTGACAATTTCATTTTTTGATAAAATTTCATTACTATGTCAATCTTTTTTGTCCTCGAAAAACATAAGTCATGACGCTTTCTCCTCTAAATAAAATAACCACTTGGCTAGCTTGTATCAGAACTACCTTTTTTACAAGATAACAACTGATATCAACCCTATAAAGTTATGTATCTTGATAGGTGTATGTCAAAGATAATATTTTAAAAAATATAAAAATAATGTACTTACCCTAAAAAATATACTTCCTCTGTTTTTTTAATTGCCTACTTTAACTTTACTACTATTAAGATATCTACATGACTATGACTATCTATTTTAAAGTGTACTTAAGAAAAAAATATAGTGTACTTATTTTGTTGTGTACGTGTCAAATAAAGTACTTTAGTGGCGAAAAATCTAACTCTGCCATCACATGTAAGGGTCTCCAAGCTTTTGTTTCTCCATGGGCCTACAAAATATCAGGAACGGCCCTGAATGTGCGAGCTTCTAATAAAGCTCCTTTAAGTTTGTTTGTTTGTTTTAGTTTGGGTTGTATTAGTGATAGAGTATAAATCTATTCATGGGGCCTCAACCATCAGCTTAAGCTTTTGGTTGAGTTAGTTGGTCCTTTGACATGGTATCAGAGCCAATGGTAGGCGTGTCGCGCACCTATCAAAAATAATTACCTAACTAACTTCCTAACTATGTAGCAGAGCAAGTCAGGGTCGAATCCACAGGGACAAACGTATCAAACACTAGCTATCTTGACTCAATTTAACTAAACGAGTGACAAACCATGATGAAAAGGGTGTTGACTAAGACTAACACTAAACTATGACAATTACTAGAAACACACAAGATATAATCAATTAATTAAAGCATCTAGAATTAAGCATCACCACTAGCATGACCAATACATGAATAAATTCCATCCCAAATAACATAATCAAGAATCCAAGAGGAGTAATGCACCCTATAATTACCAAAGATCTCTCCCGAGTACCAATGGCTACTCTAAACAAGCAATCAAACCTATTCCCATAGAATCATGCAAGAAAGAGGCATTAAGCATAGCATCACAATTAAATTCCTAGCAATCCCATCTAACTATTCCCATAGAAAATATTCATACCATTGATTGGATCAACAAAACCATCTAGATTCAATTCCCATTGAAAATAAGATATACGGAGTCAAATCAAAATCACCTATCCCTAGTATGATAATGAGCATAAGAACAATCCAATCAAACAAGAACAATTGATCATATAAATTTGGGATTAATGGAAGAATTCATATATTAAATCATTGCTAGGGTTTTACTTAACCCTAGATTAATGGACTACTCACTCATAATTGAAATAACAAAGCAAATAATAAACAAATTAAGAGACATAATAATAATGAAAGGAAAGAAGAGATTAAGAAAACTTAGTCTTTACTTGAAGCAATCAAAGCGTAGTAATCAATGTTTAACAATGGAGTAAACTCAAAAGCTCTCTAAAAAGTTATAAAATGTATTCTCTAGTAAAAAGGCGTAAATTCTAATTCTAAGAAAATAGTATTTATATGTCCCGTAAAAGTGGCGCAACACGCGCTTAAAACGCTCAAAGATCGTCCCGCCCGACCGGTCGGGCGGTCGTCAGGTGTCATTTTCCTTCGTCGCGCCTGGCCGGGCGCTTTTCAGCAGGTCTTCATTCGCCACGCCCGACCGCCCGGTCGGGCCCGCATGTAATACTCTTTTGGCTGCTTTAATCTTCTGAAAATTGGCTAAGTAGCATTCGCCCGACCGCCCGGGCGGATTTCGCCCGGTCGGGCGGTCGTCAGACTGCACAAAATCTCAATCTTTAAAACGCCATAACTTCTTCGTTACTCGTCGGAATTAGGCAATTATCTCCATTCGCTCTCCTAAAATCATCTTTTCCCATACAACATTTATTTAAATAAACAAAAAATCTTTACTATCCCAACTTGCATAAATTATCGTGAAAAAAGGAAAATGAGAACTATATTTTGGGACGGAGGAAGTATACTTATATTCTATAAGGTCATGAAAATGCTTATTAGATAAAGTAAAGAATGACTGTGTAATCATTTTAAAATCCACCTTCTCATTCTCAATTCGTTGTCATTTCTTTCCACCACAAAATTTCGTTGTCACTTCATAATCTTTATTGTTGCTGCCATTATTAGCGCTATAATCATAAATTTTCTAAGGAATATATAAAAATTGAATGTAATAGTTGCACTATTCGATCTTCCTGTTAACTAGTTATTAGGTTCGGACTATGTCTTGGGTAAGAAAAAAATTCATTTATTAATATAATACTTTATGATAATAACACTAAATACAACTTAGTCTAGTGGTTAAGACTTTATTATATGTACTTGAGGTCTCGAAATCAAATCCTATACTGCAAACAAGTTCTAATTTTTTTTTATATTGTTGTGGATTACATAGAGTAAAATTTCCTTAGAAAGAGCGCCACGTGACACCGTGTTTTGTTTAGGCACAACTTTTAATATATTAGTATATATTAGTCACGTATTCTTAATTTTTTCAATGTTTTTAATATATTTTATTTGGTTTCCCTTTCCTAACAATTAACATATGTAGAAGTTCAATGCTATATGATCGTGAAAAGAATAGCTAAAATATTTGTAGTAATTATTAGCCATTAAGCTTAGCAACATCTATGATGTTGGAGTGTGGGAGCTAATCAAGTTAGACACAGCAGTTGACCAGCATCTGTCAGAAGTCAACTGTCAATGAACAAAGATAAAACAAAACAATAATAAAACCCTATTTTCTGTGTATTATTAATTATATGTCATCAATAATCATACAACATGAGTAGAGGATTATTATAGGCTACTTAAGGAAAATTAGAATTTACTACTAGGCTTAGTGTATACACAATAATGGTCCATAAGTGGCCCTTCGGATGAAGTTCAATTGAATCCTATACTACACACAAGTTGTACTTGTTTTTTTTAATGTAAATGGGGTGAGCTAAAGCTCATTTTAGTGTTTGGTTAGTTTTACTTAGTTTATATTTTAATTTGTTGGCATGGTCTTTTCTAGGTTGTAATGTCAGGTTTTGATTAATGCAAATTTTATTGATGCCAAAAAAGAAAGTTTAGCACATAAAATAATGGAGCCTTTGTGGTATTTTATGCGGTAATAAGCTAATAACTACTAACATGCATGGTTGTATACAATGACACAGGATCATTAAGAATTGGGGATTACACGTGAAATTAAATCAGCTTGCAATTAAGTGAAAAAAGAATAGGAACAATCCAACTAGCTATGAATTTTTAATTCCACTTTTTTTATGCCAAAACCTTCTAATAAATTACTCTCTTCTAACTTACTTCAATGTATTTTTATTAAGATATGCTCCATCACAAAGGCCATTGATGTTATCATACTTTTTCTTTACAAGAAGAAAAATGATTTCATTCATAAGAAAGAGCCAAAACGACACTTATAATCAATTCTTGAAAAGTCGAAAATTTCAACACAAGTAACGCATATATAGAACTAGGTACATAGCAGATTCAATCAGATTTAACCTTAATGAAAAACTTCATCCGAAGCAATACAATATGTGAGTTCGCTCTGATTCAGCTTAGCTTCTGCTGATGCATAGTAGTTTGGGTGAAGATACTTTAGTGGTCTTCTAGATTCCTATAGAGAATAGAGATTGTTAGATCTGCCTCCTTCATCAGCAAACAAAAAAAGAAATTGAATAAAAATATCATCTTAAGGATATGAGATATACTTATTGGAAGCAATTAAAGGAGTTTTTGGGGCTTACTACCAGTAAGAACACCACTGGAACCCCCTATAAAGATTCAATTGAGGCCAAGAAGAAAATAGATAAAAGAGAAAGAAGGGTAAATAATGAAGGAAAGACCTCCGAAAAAAGCAGGAAAACCTGTGATGAAGGCTATAAAGAAACTTTTCCAAGGAGAAACCCTAAAGGAAACCAAAAAAAACCCTTACAATGAGAAACCCTATAGCAAACTTTCTACACTCCCTTGATTTGTCATTGGTGTTATGATACTAAGTGGTCATTTGTATGTCAGTTGTAATGTCTAATTTTATGAATTTTTTTTCATAACAAAAATGTGTTGTCTACCCCATCTATGTCCCAATAGTGGTAGATAGTGTATATTTTGTATTCATGTAAATTAAAAAAGCAATAGCCTTTAAATTTTAAGGTGAATTAAAATTGCCTATAAGATAATTGTTTACATTTTTGCTAACTTGCTATTAATACTTTTGGAGTGCTTGATGATGTAGTTGACTATATCTTACAATTTTTTTTGGTTGACATCAAATATATCTTACAAGTTACAATTTAGCACTATATACATATATGGCACCAATATTAAAAGTCAATACAAGAAATAAATTCCCAAAGTTATATTATATTGTGAAAGAGGCCGGTAAAAGGTCCCCTTTCTATGATGCAAAAGGAAAACAAATAAAATATACTCGTATACCCCCCAAAAAAAAAAATACTTGCAAAAGTTGAAAGTTGTCAAACCAAAATATAATAATGTATATATCTGCCAACAATTTTAGCTAGCTACTAATTATACATTGCCTAAGCTTTACTCTTTACCCACATAGTGGTACATGGTATCAATCGACTGGTAGGACCATAGGACGCATTTTGATCGGATGGATTAAATTTTGTACAAATAAATTTGTTTTTTTATTCAGTCTATGTAATGGCTCTATGCTGTATTCATCGTTATAACTTTACGGTCACTCTCCCTTGCCACAATTCGATCATAGTTATATTGAGGTGGTGGATTTAACTGTACTAAAGGCTTTTTGAGGGTGGAGATTTCTTCTTACCATTCCCTCCTACTTTTAAGAAACCTTGCGAGCAAATCCGAACCAGGTTGACCTGAGTGAGGTTACGGTTCAATTAAGCCGCATTCTCTTTACCTTATTAAAAAAATTCAGCTATGGTTATATGACATAGCCTAGACATAGGACTAAGGAGGAATAGATCTGGCAGGGTTATAATTATTGGTTTTAAGTCAAATTATTTTGCATATGTCTTGTTTTTAGATCATTTTAAGTCAGATATGTTCTATTTCCTTTTCGATTTTCATTTGGTTTTTTATGGATCAGGCCAGTTTGAAATTAAGTAGAAATCATGTAGGATTCAATCGAATTGCATCTATATTTGGTACGGTTCATGTAGGAGCAAAGGGAAAACAAAACTTTATATTTGGTTGGGCTAAATGACATTTGGGTTTGGATAAGTTTACAAGTCAAAAAGTAAAATGTATATTTTATAGGTTTAAATTCATTTTTTTTATTGGGAAATTAAGTCAGTTCAAGGGCTAACCCCTACCAAGGCTACTAGCCTTGTAAGAACTACCAGCACATTGGCTGGTAATGCATACAAAACATGCTAAGGAAATACCCCAACATAATGCTGGGGTAAGGATCGAACCCCTGACCTCATAGATCAGAGGGGAGTGCTCTACCACATGAGCTAGCTCCTCATCCTTTATAGGTTTAAATTCATAATAAGCAATAATGTCACTTGGAACATTAGGAATTTTCATTATTTATTATATTTTCATTAGGTTAACAAGTTTTTTAATTAGTGTTATGGTTTATTTTAGTCTAATATCTTACATAGACTGATCAATGTATATTTTAATACATAAGTGGTAAAACCACTTTATATTGAAATTTATGTTTCTCTTAAAAGTGGCAATTTTCAAGAAATCTTCAAATCCTGCAAGAGTTGGAATCCATTTTATTTTTATAGTTACTTACATTTGGGTCTACTTGATCCATATCACTGTTATCCTTTGAATATTTGCCTTTTTGGAATATGAGGTTACATCATATTATTTCGAGTTAGACCGGATCATTTTATATGAAAACATATTTATATAATATTATTATTTTTACATATAATTAGTATTATTATTGCTATTATTCTATTAATATTATTACTAATACTAATAACTTTAATACTATAGTTCGAGTAATCTGTCGCTCGAACCTCTTAAAAGTGACGTCATGTTTCTAGTATAAAGGTTGCATTAGTCACTTTTCCATCTAAAAATAAAAATCCCTTAGACCTTAGCATCTCAATTCTCAATTGTCAAAAATGCTCCTAATCTTTAAAACATCTCTTCAGTTTTAGTTAATTAATTTTTGTAATATCAAAGGAAGATCTCTCCATACTCCCTCTACTTTTTTCTGGCCTCATCTCTTTCTATCAAAAATTAGTGTCCTTCTAATTAGCTAGATGCGTGAAAGTTTTCGATTGTACGTCCCTCAAAATGCTTGAATACTGAAATACTTCCTCCGATATTTATTATGTTATCCACTTCTCTGGAGTTAGAATTCTGGAAGAACTAGATATGTGGGTTAGTTGATGCCTTCACATACGATAATCAAACCATTGTTGTTAAAATCCCGATCTGAATCTTACGATCCTACAATTTTACGATCCAGGAGTACCTCACTGATCCCGATCCTATGTAGGATCTTAATTTTTTATGATCTTTCGATCCTACCCAATTTTAACCGAAAGAGACATTTTCTTCTGAATACTTTCACTGAACTAGCTGTTTTCTTTCTTTTCACTTCAAAAGAAGCGTTCCTTGCAACAATTGTTTGTTTGTAACGAATTCATTGAATTTTTTTTTTAATCCGATTTGATTTCATTCAAATGTAGTAGTATACTAATGAACCGAACTAAACCTATTTCATCGAAGTTGAAGAATCAAGGAATTTGTCTTACAGATTCTGATAACTCGAGAAGTTTTTTACTGAGGTGAGAAGATATGGGATAGAAAAGCGCATATTTACACGATTCTATAATCCTACGACTTTACGATCCGATCCTACTGTAAAAAGTCATAAACAATTTCACATATTATTAAAAGGGTAACCCACGAGTACAAAAGAAGCTGGCCAATGCCTATTGAATATATTAAAAGGGTTGGCCCCACAACTTATCCTGAATTACTCGTGGGAGCCAAAACAATAATGAGTGGGGCCCTCTTTAACATCAACTTACCATTGGTGCTTCTTGTTTACCTTTTGGCTAATCAATGTTCTGTTCTTAAGGTATTATATCTAGCTATCTGCAACATATGAACAAAAATAAACATCACTTTGTCAGTTCTATATAGACTGGCCGGTGGTGGGCTTATGTCTCCTTACAACTTTAGATGAAAGAATCTTGGTTTCATTCCCAGCCCAAGAAACGCATTAAAAAAAAATTATCTTAAGTACTATCATTATTTAAGTCCTATTTTGTTAGAATAACACAATCATTCTAGATTGAATTAAAATTCATTTGTTTGAACTGAAGTGAATTAAATTTATAAGAAGAAATAAATGAATTTGAAATAAATTTGTGTGAACTAAATTGAATTGAATTTCCATTACTTTAGTCCAAAAAAAACAAGGACTTAATATTATGTAAATTGTGAGAAAAATGTGATATAAGTAATGACAAATGTATACTATTAATTGAGGAAATAGAGATAGGTAGTGCGCCAATATGAAATTTCTTTAGTATAATTAAATTATATAATTTCAAAAATAAATAAATTATATCAATAATGTGTAATTGAAATAAATTATTATATCTGGTATAACTATTAACTTTATAGGATATATTCTCATTACTTTTTGACCCAGTCGGACTTTATGAAGAAAAGCAAGCGCTAATCTCGAATCAAGAACAAACAGATTTACAAGCGATAAATCTGTAAAACTCCGGAATCCACCAGAATAAGAGTATAAACTTTGTGATATTATTAAAAGTCAAAAACTGCCTCCAAACATTGACCTAATAATGTTTAAATACGTAAAACAAAACCCTAATACGTAATTAAGGAAATAACAAAATTCGAAAATAATTAAAATGCCTATTTCGGGCCTTAAACGAACTCGTATGGCTTAAAAAGCCTTCCGAAAAGGTATCACAATAAGCAATCGGACTCCGTCGGCCCAATTAGCGCAAATCATTTCAGGCTTTTCGTCGCGCTTCCTTATCGAACTTATCTGCCAACCGTCCTACGTCACTTTTGTACCAAGCAAAGCTGGGCGTAGTAGTAAAAGTTTGGTCTCGTGAATTCAAGGTCATGGGATCAGATCCCACTAGGGACTTTTGGGGTGAAGTTTCCCTTACCATCCCCCTTTCCTCCAAGAAATCCTACATGTCCTCATTAGTTTTGTGAAAACTCATAATCTAGATGTTTCTTCCACTTTTAAAACTATGTTTTAGGTATCCGCATTATAATATACATTTCGTGAGCCAAATATATTCCACAAACTATTTCACGTAATTTTTCATGTAAAATTTTGCGTATGGTGATACTATCAATTGATTATGAAAGTTCGGTTGCTGGTAATTATCCATGTTGAAAAAAATTCCTAATAGTACCAATTTATTTTATTATTCATTATTATTCTTAGTATTCTCAACCCTATTCCTGCATGTAGTTTACCGTTTTCTTTTTATTTTACATTAATATTTTATCATGCTGTTACATTTTCGTCCCCATTTGCTTATATGCATAACACATGGAGATCTCGAAATTTAAGAGGGTAAAGGATAAAAATACACTTGAATATAGGAAGAATAATTATGTAAAAATTCAACTCTTTCTAGTCAGCTAAAGTACTATTCTTTCCACCTTTCTGGAGAAAAATGGAAAACGAGGCTTTCCAGTAAATGGGTGAATAACAATGTAATGTAACTTTTGACGGTTGAACAATGTTTTGGAATAGTTACATAAATCTGAGCTTTGTAGGTCATTGAAGTGTTTGTTCATTGTTCATGTTCGTTTACAAACCTAACAACTAAGTTTTACCGAACATTAATTATTCTAAAACTAATTTAATAGCTAATATGTAGCAAGTAACATTCAAAAGCTGAAAAATGTATATACCTTAATAACTAACACAACTCTAGTAATTGTCACAATTACTAATTTTACAAAAGAAGCCTTAAAAACTTACATACGGACTACAATATAACTTTATCTATGTAACCATTAGAGTAACATTATATGTAAAGGGTAGATATAAAAACGAGATATAAATGAACAGTAAAATCACACTACAACTAACAATTACCAAAATTAAGCAAACCACATTTGAAAGTAAAGGAGTTTATGTAGGAGAATTTAGACTTAGGCCTCATAGCTCAAAACACATGACCAAGATATTAATTAAACACATTATCTCCTAACAAGTTGGTCCACCATCCTCACTTTATGAGCTAAAAATAACCATTTCTTATGTGAGTATAATCATCCCTAATCAAAGATTGAGGATAATATTTTTCTAATTTAAATTGTAGACTTGTAGTACTTTTGTTTAACAACAAAAAAAAAAAATGCCACATAGGCAAGGGTGGTGGGGAGCACGCAGCATTACACTTGAATCACGTGTGTCCCTTTTGCTTCACTTCTCTACTTCTTATCACCACCAAGCAAACATGTTCCCTTCCTCCTCTTCTCCCCTTTCTTTATGATCCCATTTTCTTTTCCTTTTTCTTCAAAATAAGGATTCTTCAAAATAAGGAGTTCCTCAGTTTTATAATTAGTGCAACATCAGCTCACGACATATATATCATTTAAAACGATATGTGAAGAAATTAGACATGTAAATAGATTAAAAAAAAATGAGATTCATTTACTTGAAGAGATATAATATTATGAAACAAAAAGATCAGTTCACGACATATCATTTAAAACGATATGTGAAGAAATTAGACATGTAAATAGATAAAAAAAAATGATATTCATTTACTTGAAGAGATATAATATTATGAAACAAGAAGTCTTGTTATTAACGTTAAATTTCCATATAACGATATAAGAAAGATACTGCAACAAAAAAACGAAGGAAATATTATTCAATTTTTTATATAGTTACGCTAGACGGGTGCGATTAACCGGGAGAAGCGAAGGAAAAAAGTGGAGAGGGTTGTTAAATGTCGCTCCAAAATTACTTAAACTTGTCCCAAATTTATTTTTATAGACTATTTTACCCTTCCTCTTTTCCACACCACGTTCCACCACGCACTTGCCATCCCTTGCCACCATCGGCCATCGATCACCTACCTCCCCGCTGCCACCCGCCACCTCCTCCTCCACCCACATGGAAGCAGTCGAAATTTTTTTAGGTAGATGGGGAGAACGTCTGACCTAAACGTTCGGGCTATGGAGCGAACGTCTAGGCCAGACTTTTGCCACATCATCCTAAAAAAATTCCGACTGCTTCCAGGTGGGTGGTGGATGGTTGTGGCAATGGAGTGGTGGTCGCAGGAGGTGGATCGTGGTGGAGTGAGGTGGTGGTGGTTTAAGAAAAAGGGAGGAAAATGTTAGAGATATAATTTCAATTTTTTTTAGGCGATTTTAAGTACTTTTGGGGTGATGAATTGAAGTTCACAAGTGAAAGCCCATTTAACATATTGGCACGCTTAAGCACACGAGGGGATAGATAGAAAGGTGTTACGTGGAGGATGCTTCTTGGTTACACTTGGCACTCTTGGAGTTGATCAAAAAATTATAACTTTTCCCACATAAAAAAAAAGTTAAGTGGGCCCTGCAACAGGTTCATGGATAACTGCAAGGGGCCCACTTAAAACGGGGGAGTTCTTAATGTTCTTGGGCTAAGCCCACGCCGGACACCAGCCGCCACGTCCTGAATTTCACCCGTACATCATCATTCCGTTTAGTGGGCCCTTTTCTCCACCAGCCTCCACATTCCACAAGGCCATAAACTACTGTTTCTCTTTTTTCAGTTTTTTTTTTTTTTTTTTTTTTTTGTCTTTTCCAATAAAAAAACCTTATTGTTTACTCCCTTTCTATATATTTTTATTTTTTCATTACTTTCGCACAATTTTCAATATATGTTTCTGACGGATAATAGATGAATTCAACAAATTCTCAAACGAATATATTAAAAAAAAACTACATGCATTACCTCTGAAAATAAACACAATTTTACACATCAAATATTTATTGTTCCGTCAAATGAATTGATAATTTATATAAATTTTATAACAAGTTAATTTATATCTACTATATATGAGATTATAAGAGACAATTTCATGAAACTAGTAATAAGTTAAACATAAAACTCTTTTTTTTTTTTAAAAAAAAAAGGATTAAACATGGAAACTTTTGAGTAACATATCATTGTTTTACAATAAGTTTCAAATTTTCCGTTATCTTTCTATTGAAACAGTAATTTTTGGATTGCAACACTTTAATTATGGTATAACAGTTACACACTAAAACTCTGTTAGATGAAGAACAGCTCGTCGAAGCTACCCAAGCCATGGCTTAAAACTACTACTATAAGCCACGCCAAAGTCTCAAGCTTCCTTGTGATCTACACACTTATTTTTTTTTAAATGTATAGTTTTCGTGGAGGATCGTAGGCTGATATAATGATAACATTTTTGGAGAGCGGTCGTTGTCGCAATATATGACATAGCATTGGGGTCGGTTTGTGGGGTCCATTTTTAATCCTATCAAAGAACACAAATTATTATAATAGACGGTCTAATTTTAATATAAAATTAGACAATGCAAACGTACGTTCTTCTAAGAAGCCCATTCAATTTCTCTCTAACCTAACACTATTTTTAGGTATCTTGCACCATCCTAGTCGTCCATTCTCTTCTCCTTCTTTTATTTCCCTTCTAAATTTCGAATTAGAACAAACAATTTTTAAAAATAGTCCGTCAGTCTTACAAAATGGATTAAGCTAGTCACTAAATGGATTAAATCAGTCACTAAATGAATTAAAGAATGTTATTAATGAATAGATTAAACTGGTCACTAAATAGATTAAAATGGTCACTAAATAGATTAAAGTAGTCACTATATTAAGAAATATGATCTATTCTCTTCTTAATATTGGGCTTGGGCCGCGCCTACTTTTAAATTAAAAGTAGACGGTCTCTTACAAGACCAACTGATCAAAGAATTGAAAGAAAGAAATGGACTTTTAATTTAATATTTTTTTTATCGCTAACCAACCAATCAAAGATCGCGTGCATTTCTAATGTTTAAAGTATCCCAAAAAATAAAAAACACAAAAATGAAACAAAATAGTAATTCAGTAGTTTATTATTAATGAACAAAAATCCGAAAAGGTACTTTTTTAACGTTGTTTCTGAGTGTTTTGTTGTGTTTGTTGTTAAGTGGAAGTAATTACATAAGTTTATCATTTAATCAATCTGTACTAATATATTAACAGACGTGTGTGATAACATAAACACATCACGTGATATCTCTATATATCGATAAACAAAAGGAAATTGGCTTGTAACAAGATTTGATTATGTGATATTTTTGCTATTATAAATAGCACAATTACCATTTGAATCAACTTTTAATTATGTTTAAAATCTCGACATTATTGTATTTGTATCTTTTACATGTTGAATCTTCTTTAATATTGATGCGAATGGAAAAAAAGCATATTAAGCACGAAAAAGCAGTACTACCTGAAGCAACGTCTGAACCAAAATACTAGTTTTTATTTATAAGAGAGGGAAAAAGTAAAAACCCCGTGCAACACACTTTGAGAAGATGTTGAAGTTCAACGTTACAACTACTCTGATGTTGCTGACTCTTTTGGTCATGGTCAAGCACTCCTTTACACCACGCTTATCTCAGTTATCAGGCTGCTTGCTTCCCTCTTCTTTAGATTAATTTATAGGTGGTTTTAATGTTCATGTCACCTATAGTTTAGTCATTTAAACTTTGAAATCATTATGTTAAGAACATATATGTGTAAATATGTAATATATATACAATAAAGAGAAGGGCGTGAGTATCATATGATTTTTTGTTCATATAAGTTAAACTATCATATAATTTAAAGGTGCTTGTTTTTATATGTTCTTTTAAATTATATTAACAAAAAAACCACATAATTTAAAAGAACATATAAAAACAAGCACCTTAGTTAATTACTCTTGTTTTAAGTAACTCGAGCGTTAGACCATAACACTAAACCAAATAATTAAGAAAATCAATATTTTTGCAATCACATGTGCATGAGAGATAATGAGTCAGCCTAGATAATCAAGATGAATGTTTTATCTTACTTTTTAAAAATAAAAGTAAGAAAACAGAAGGTTAGCATACCCCGCACGAGGGGAGCTCCAACCTCATCGTTTACAAGAATAGTATGAAGAGTAGAATGAGTACATTTTTCTACATCAAACTGAGAATCAACCAAGTGGTCAACATTGGTTGTCCAATCAGCTGCTTTGTTTGCTTCTCGGTAAACATGACGAATAGTTAGCGAAATGAAGGAACGAAAAGCAGAGCTTGGATGTCTTGAATGATATAAGCAATCTGTCAAGAAGGAGACCAAAGACATTTAACTGCATTGATGACCATAAGATTGTCTGTGTAGGTGGTGAATATTATTTTGGATAGCAAGACAAATCCCTTGATAAAAAGCGGTGACTTCGTCCATGACCGCCTTGTGAAGGTGACCATCAGAATCCCCGATTATAATGCATGGTGCAGCAGAAGTACCACGAATCGTGTCGTCGAAGTTGAGTTTGAAGAAGGGGTTGGG
The DNA here is from genome assembly GCF_026745355.1 of Beta vulgaris subsp. vulgaris. Classification (NCBI taxonomy): domain Eukaryota; kingdom Viridiplantae; phylum Streptophyta; class Magnoliopsida; order Caryophyllales; family Amaranthaceae; genus Beta; species Beta vulgaris. Next base: position 1,054,688 of record NC_079206.1, on the reverse strand, counting down.
AGGCGGCTCCGAAGCAATGAGGATGGAAGATGGATACTCGGGGTGGAAGAGAGGAATGAGAAAACGGGGATCCGAGGAGATGCAGATGTCAACCGCGTTCTTAAGTATCCATTATGTAAATAAAAATTTTGTTTTATTAAGAATCCTGTGAACATTAAGAGAAGCATTATGAAAAATTATATTATTTCTTTTCAATTGCTCCATTTTTATCTTACTACTAACAAATAAATTGATCATAGGAGTATATTTATTTAAAATAAGTACCTCAATTACTTTTGTTATACTATAAGCTACGAGTATCCCGAGTGATTAAAATACTTTCTTTTATGGTTATTCAATGACTAAAATTGATAATTAATTTTGTCATTATTATTAAACAATGCAAGAACTAATTTAATTACCTCCCATATGTATCAAATATAGACAAAAAAAAAGCACTACTTCAACAATCTATAAACCTAAAAAAAATATAGGGCAACTTCTAAAGCAACCAACCTATAAAAAAGATAAAAACTTTATAAATTTTGTGATTGGTTGCAAGTACCCAAGGGACAAAAACTGTAGAAGGACCAGTTTAGGTTGTAACTTTTGTTAGAACAACACAGTCCTTCTAGTTCAACTTACAATCCCAAAAAAAAAAAAACAAAAACAAAAAAAAAAGCCCTCATAATTCCAAATCTGTAGATCACACCATCTTTTTTGAGAAGCTTTTAGAAGACTAAAGCTTTCTCTTCTGCTGACATATCATGTAGTGTATGTACTATTATTTTTATTAATAATAAGGTCTTTATCAAAAGCTGGTAAGAGTATTAAGAGAAAGAATAGAAGAGTTTCCATCTTTTAATCCATATATCCTTAAGCTTATACCTTAATCTCACCCTCCATATCTGTCTCAAATCCTCCATTTTTCGCGGCGAAATCTTTCGCAGCAATCAATCCCAAGATAAGGAAGAAAGAGAATGAATTAGCCCTACATACTACATTTTCTAGAATGATGATTGATAATGAGATCACTATATTAGTTTTCAGCTAGGGATTGGTTTTTATTAGGGCTTTTTGCTTTTTTATAGAACCTTTGCTTCTTATTTAACCCTCCTTTCCTCTTTCTTTTTATCACTTCTTCTTTCTTCTTCTCCTCCTCATTATCCTTATTATCTTGGGATCTGATCCCACCCTCTCTCTCTCTCTCCTCCTCCTCCACCAATAGAGTTCTTGGTTCGTTTTTCGAGGAGCGCAAATCTAAAAGGACATCTGATCTTGTCTTACTTATATCTATCTTTGGTCCATTCTCTAAATAAGTGTCTATTTTAGTTACTCGAATCGATTCGAAGGAGGTTTGGATTTGATCTCAAGCTAAGTGTAGTGAAGCTGATCATATATATCAAAAGGTTATGTTTCTAGCTAGTATTATATATCTTCATATCTCTTAAGTAATAACTAGATCGATCTCTTTGTTTTGTTTACTATATGATGATGTTGTTGTGTGTTTTCTAGTTTTGTCTATATTTGTTCATAATATTTGTTTGTTTATAACTTCTTTGAGTTTTTAACTAACCATTATCATATCTAGGTTTTTTATATGATTATGTTTGATAATATGTTTGTTTTCCCCCCCTTGTTGGCGGTTGCTTTTGCTTTAAGCTTTTCTGTCATCAAGTGTGATAATCTCTTCTTCTTCTACTTCTTTTTTTTTTTTTGAAAAAAAAATCATTTTTGATGATCTATATAAATTTCTATGGTGATAATTCTACTTAGTGCAACTTAGTTATGATTTATATCGATTCAACTTCTATTTATATTGTATGATTCTGATATTTAAAAGGTGCATAAATCATATATATACACTTAACTTTGATGTTGGTTCTAATTTTTCTCTTCATGTTTAGTCTCTTTTTGTTGCAAAGTGGGAAATTTTTGTACAAGAAAGCACGTTTTTAATCAACCGAAAATTTGCTACCGCTTTCTAATCAGTCGCAGTTTCTTACATATATACTTCCTCCGTTTCGTTTTAAATGTAACAAAGGAGTATTATCAGTGAGATACAAAATATTCATTTGTTGCATTTAAAACGAAATGAAGAAAGTATAACAGATTACCTTCAAGAAGTCCCAAACAATTTTTTTCACAAATAAAACCCTTCTTTGATTTTGTTTTAAGGGAAATATATATTAGACTCTATTACATGATGATTTCTTACAACATTGGTTATATTTTTATGGAGATTAATTCTAGTACTTGGTTTATTTGTTTTCTTTTCCATTCGCTTTTGTACATCTATAAATTATGAACCCGGATCTATCTTCAGTGTAGTAAAATATACATAAGAAAATTAGACTGAACTTCTCTCAATGGTAAATATTATTTGGTGCAGTTTATAGGTTTGAAATACATATGAATTATCATTCAAATAAATGGAAAACTGAACAATAATCAACATAAGGAGGAAAATAAAAGTGTGAGTACGATTAGATCATTCCAATCCTCAAAATATTTATGTAGTACGTGCATCATTAAAATTGTGGAAACAAACCAAGGTGGTGAGCACTTGAACATACCCTCTTGTTATAAGTTCACTTTCATGAGTGGCAACAACGCCTTTTTTAAGCATTTTTACAAAAATTAATGTGATTTAGCTTTTAATCTAGTTACATAACATGCTTGAAATGGAAACTTAATTATAATCCAAAACTTACATATATATACACATAATTATTACTCGGTATGGGAATGAGGAATAATGAAAAATGCATAGTGTAATGCATTTCTTTTATCCTTTTCATCTTTTTAGTTCTAGAAGTATAGCTTCGTGTCCGTGATTTTTCTTTATGTTGAACAATACATTAAATTAAGAAGTCATGGCAAAAAGCCAGGTGTTCGTGATTGATTTTGGCTTTATATATATATGCTTGGAAAAATGATATCTATGGAAAAAAACCACTTACATTAAAAGTGTAAAACTTGACTTCATAACTTTACTTTATCATCCTTTTTCTATGGTAATCTTAGCTTGATGCTATACTTTCCAACTGAATTATGTTGACATGCATTATTCTACATAGCATGCATGCAAATTAAATTATGTAGAATTCATGATTAAGTTAACATTATCCTTGTAATTACTTTGTACGTACCTTTAAAGAAGCTACAAACTAATGGGTGACATTTGGATCATTAAGCATTTTACCATAATGTTTAATGCCTTAATTAGTCATCATCTCATGCAAAAATGGATTTGAAACATCATATTCTAGCACTTGTCCAATAGAAGCATGCAATGTAGAATAAAAGAACCTTACTATATAGTACTATAGTAGTACTCCAATAATTTTTGAGAATTTATTTCCACGCGTTCCCTTAATTAGTGATGATCATCTCAAGTTCTTAAGCCTTTCTCTAGTATAGTATATAGAGGCATTGGACATGTATAAGAGGGTTAATGTGAACATACCAAAACAAAAATAATAATAAAGCAGAAATTTAGATGATACAGTGAGTATGAGAAGGAATGATTCATTTCCTGTATAATCAACCCATACTAAAGCATGTAACTTATATTACTTCTTAATACCTATATATGCTTAAACAAATGGCTAAGGAACCATAGGAAGTTAATCCAATTACATATTCTAAGCAATAAAGACATACTTAAAGACTCTTGAGGTTATAAATAAAGAGCCACACATCGTACCCCTATGGCCTTCGTTTCCCTATCCTTCAAAGGCGAAGCCAGATTAGGTTTAGGTGGAGGGTCTCAAGGTCCAATATACTTCCCTTTTTTATTATTACATTACGAGGGGCCACTTTACCAGAATTCTTAATTTTCATATATTTGAGTTTCTTATATATTATAGGTACGGTTGGACTAGCAGGGGTCATGGCCATCTTAGCCCATCAGCAGTCTCACCCTGCTATCCTTTCTTGGTCGAAAGAGAACGGTTAGATTACAATGATATAGTAAAAAGGGTTCATAAGGTCTAACATGATCCTTACTAATAGGAGTATAGGACTATATATATTTAGGGTTGGGAAATCATGGCTCTTAGTCTGAATCATCATCTTCAACCTCGGTCCACGAGCCGAAAGGTCTATGTACTTGGCTAATTTCCTCCCTACCTTTCTGCAAAGATATGTCCGACTTAAGCACTCCATGCATATAATGCATGACATGATATTGTACAAAGTGGAATATGCATTTTGTCGGTGTGTTCTTGGTGATGCCTTTTATTGTCCTCTTAACAATCTGAAAGATATGTTGCGCCTTTAAACAATCGCACTTGAAATAACAGAAATTGGTTAGGTGTTGCAAATTTTATGTTAGGTTATTGGATAAACACCACAAACGCAATGTTTGTTACTTGACGTATAAATTTATGAAAATCAATACTCGTTTCTGAAATGTCAAGAGATTAGTGCATGGTTAAAGATCCCTATATATATTATATCATCTGTGGTCTCGACCATTGATGAGTTCCTATAGTGGAGCACTACATGTAAGCTAAGAGTAATTAATTATTTTGATGCCCTATCACAAATCACAATACTTAATTGGTAATTCTAGTGATGGGAATACTTAATGTTCTACATAGGACCTTTTATTATTGTGTTTGAACAAAGGTAATATCTGATATTATTAGGTCATACATACTAAAATATAAATCAATTTGTATGTAACACACTTGCTGGAAAAAAAAACTTATTTCTCTAGAAATAAGATATGGATTTTTAAAAGGATGAAGAACTAAAATTCGAGAAAATTAATCTATTATAGTTTAATTCCTCAAAACAAAAAAAAACCTAGAAAATTGTGCTATATGAGGTGTTCGTGAGATACTTGCTCTATTTGGGGAAGCATTTTAGTTAACTTGGATGATAAGGTGCTACAAATGATTATTGTTTGGAGAGTACCTAAACTGAATTTTAGGTGGTTAAAATGACTGAAATGATAAGTTAAAACTTTTTATCTTTTCAAAATCAGATGACTGAAATTTCGGAAAATCTTTTTAAAATTTTAATAACAACTAATTTTGCCGAAATAACTCATCAACTTAAGCAACTAATTCCGTCAAAATAATTCATCAACTTAAGCAACTATTTTTTTCCAAACAGTTAAGCTAATCAACTAATTTATAAGTTCCAGCACCTTTTCAATTTCAGTTCTATCTTATCTAATTTCAGCTAACTTATCTGTTTCAGTTTATTTTCAGCTAGTATATTGTCAAATCGAGCCACAATCCCCTGAATAGTATTTTTACTACTTTTTGCATTACCTATAAAAGATTTTAGCAAATCCATTATTTTTGGAAAAAAAAAATCTATACTACAATGAAGGAAACTAAGGGTTTATATCTAGAATGCAAGATTCATTTGTCTGCTCATTTAAGCATACTGGTGAGGGCAAAAGAGATTGGCCTTTCCTTTAGTAGCATCATCTTGTCTGCCACAGCTGAATACATGTGAAAAATTTGTTTGACCTGAAGAAAAAGGATTGACTCTATTATAATTTTGGTTAATTTGTTTATATTGCAATTAGCATGCGTTTGCATCTTTGTTGCATTTTTATAACAATGTGTGGCTACCACCTACTTAAGTATATCACGATTTGCCTCCCCGTTTTATGGCAAAATTATGCAGCCTAATATAGGGTTTTTATCATATAATTTGCTTCATTTAGTAGCTTATTTTCATGATTGAAATTTGAAGTGATCTCAATATAATATTGCATCACCTAAAAAATTTGTAGAAATTTGTCTAGCAGGAAATTTGTAGAAATACACATGTATGTACAAATACAATGCGAGCTAAACTGAAACGAGCTAAACTGAATTGAACTGAAGTAAAACATTAGGAGGAAAGTAGCTAAACTGAAGTGCACTGAACTGAAATAAATTGAAACTATGCCCAAAAGAACAAAGCCTAAATGATTTATATGCTAAATTTCTTTCTTTGCATGAAACATGCAGGTTGCTTGACCTAGTTTAAGAAAATGGATACATTTGCGCATGTTCCTCCGGGCTTCAGATTCCATCCAACTGATGAAGAACTGGTAGATTATTACCTGCGCAAGAAAATAGCTGCAAGAAAGATTGATCTTGATGTCATTAAAGATGTTGATCTTTACAAGATTGAACCATGGGATCTTCAAGGTAAGTCTTATTTTCAAATGTACACATTTCATTGAAGTGCCTAATGAAATTTTTTGTCCTTCGTTATGATCAGAATACTCAAAGGGGGTAATTCCAAATCAATTTGAGTCAATATGTAACAATCATTATATTATAACAAGCATAAGACATGTGTAGCACAATTTTTTTTTTTTTTTGGCTTTTAAAATATACTCCCTCCGTCCCAAAATATAGTTCCCATTTCTATTTTGGGAGTCAAATTTTAAAAACATTGACCAAACATTTTTACTAATGTATACAAAAAAACATATTCATGAGGGGTCTTGTTAGATTCGCCTCAATGTATAAATTCGTAATATCAAACTTTTTATATTTTTTACTAATAAGAAATAGAAGATATCGTAGGTCAAAGGTAAGTCTTGGAGACTGTGCAAAATGAAATGAGAACTATATTTTGGGACGGAGGGAGTAAATATTTCTAACATATGGAGACCTTTATGCATGTCCCGGTCATTTCGGAGATTTATTAGCATGAAAACAGTTGGGGTTTTGAGAATAGAAACGTTTTAAAGAAAAGGGAACTTCGAGTAGTCCTAGAGGTGTCCATGCTTCATACATAGTATAAAATTATTAGCTAAATCTATTTGACTCTATTATCATACCTAGGGTGAGAGTCTCTTTAGAAGCGTTGGACGCATATTAATGTTAACCTAAATAATTTCATTTATTCATGTTGTATCGTTTGTAAAAAAAATTGAAGCAGAATTATGCAAAATAGGTAGTGAAGAACAACATGAGTGGTATTTCTTCAGCCACAAAGACAAGAAGTATCCAACGGGAACTCGTACGAACCGAGCTACCAAAGCAGGATTTTGGAAAGCTACTGGAAGAGACAAAGCCATATACTTGAAGCATAGCTTGATTGGTATGAGAAAGACTTTGGTTTTCTATAAAGGTCGAGCACCTAATGGACAGAAGTCTGATTGGATTATGCATGAGTATCGCCTTGAAACTAATGAAACTGGAACCCCTCAGGCAAGTTTACTTATCTCCTAAGTTACAACTAAATTTGTATGCATGCTGTTCAAGCTATGATGTATAGCGCACAACACATGTTGTGAGTGTCCCACATTGATAAAAGAAGAGGGATGTGTTCACTTTATGGCGCCGTTTGGTAGGGCGTAAAACGTTTTCCTGGAAAACTATTTTCCTCTATTTTCAGTTTTACGTTGTTTGATTGACAAAAGAGTGTAAAACCATTTTACCTTGGGGTAAAATCAATTTCACAATGACGGAAAATCATTTACAATTCCCTTCAAAATAAAGGAAAAATTGTTTTCCTTAGCTCTCTTGTACATTCCTCTCACTACCTTCTTACTTTCCCTTTCATTTCATCATTTTTCTTACATGGAACCAAACAACAGAAAACTAATTTTGGAATTGTGTTTTACATTGTAAATTGTTTTCCATGAAAATCAGTTTACACTGAAAATATTTTACGCCCTACCAAATGGAACCTATATTGCAAAGGGGCTACTCCTTTTCTTGTCATATGGTTTTAAGGTGCAACATCTTTTGTCTTGTGAAGTGGGAGTTCTTGAGTTATGCGTGGTCGATCTGCACATTGATCAAGTCAAAACTTGTTAACTTTGACCATTAATTTCCCTAATATAAAACAAACATTACGAATATTAAAACACTTTTGTATGGTTTATTTTGTCAAATGCTTTTTATGCACATCAATGGTTAAAAAGAATTGTATAAGTGCGAGGGAATGAAGTGGTCATAATTAGTAAATTTTCGAAAAAAATGTTACACAATAAATTATGAAGTATTCGAATGTATGACGTAAATTATAACACGGTAACCTAATTGAGATAACATTACTCCTATCAATAGTGATCTCATACAAGATTACTACCTAAAAAAAACACATGCTATATATCAAGCCATATCATGCACTTTCTTGCAATATAATGTAAGCATTTTAGATATCAAATTTCCTGTCACTAATGAAAATTCTAACCTATGTTTAATTTACTAATATTATTCTTCCTAACAATTTTTTCAGGAGGAAGGTTGGGTAGTATGCAGGGTTTTTAAGAAGAGAATGGCAACAGTACGCAAGTTAGATGGTTCTCCATGTTGGTACGATGATCAAGTTTCTTTCATGCATGATATGGACTCTCCAAGAAGAATTCCTCATCATCCTAATTACCATGCACCTAATAATAATTTTCACAACCACAATATGTACCCATGCAAACAAGAGCTTGAAATACCACCCTACAACATGTCTCACCATGACCAATTCCTTCAATTACCTCAATTGGAAAGCCCTAAAATGCCTCAAGCTAGTGTGCAAAATTGTAGCTCAATACAACCCTATGGATCAAGCATGAATATGCATTCGTCGTCGATGCTTACTCAGGATCAAATTATTCATTCACAACCATTGAATTCAATATATGGCAACAATTTTGGAGGAGTTGTAGATCAAGTTACAGATTGGAGGGTACTTGATAAGTTTGTTGCTTCTCAACTTAGCCAAGATGAACATGGCCCTCCTGGTCCGAGTAAGGAGTCAAATTACTCGAATGCGCCTATTTTTCCTGAATCTGAGCACATGAACATGGTGATAAGCCCTAATTCGAATAAGCAAGATAATCTAGGGATGTCATCGGATCAATATGCTTCAACATCTACCTCGAGCTGTCAAATTGATATGTGGAAGTAAACAAAGATGTTTACTATATTACATGCTAATTAATTACCTAATTAATCTGATCTTATACATATACATACTGATTATATAGGAAGTACAATTACTACAAGAGGAATCTTGGATAAGTGCCTTGTACATAATAAAAATATACATGGTTATGCAATATTGTTAGTAATTAAGGGTATTGGACTTAATTATGAGATCAACCCTTGTGGTTGTCCTCAAATGTGGACTTAGAATATATGATGCCTATTGTTATTGGATGATAATAGCATCTATCTAGGAGATTGAAAGGTTTCCAAGTATTATTGGGATTTCAGACTCAAAACGAATATTTGATTGTACTTATTTTTATTGAACTTAACTTACATTCGACGGATTATTCTGTTATCTTTATCCAATCGCTTGATTATTTGTTATTCTACAATATTATGCACTACTAATTTTCATGTATGAAGAAATATACTTTGTATTTCAATAGATTTCTATGAATATTTTGTTTGTAAATAAATCATCCAAAGTAAGAGATTACTTGTATTAATTTTTATTCTACTAAGCTTGATCTAACTTAGTATATTTATATATTGTTGGGGATAGGAGATGATTATGTGCAAGAGTTGAGAGGATTGCATTTGTATTGTAGGTGACCATCCTTGTTGATTTGGTTGTTTGATCCCAAGGGACAAAAACTTGGAGACACATACATTGATGTATTAAGAGATGGAGGTGGATAAATTTTTATTAGATACATTATAAGCCCTCAAATATTAGTTAAATTGCTTTGTTTGATCTTGAAGGACAAAAAAGTTGGGGATACATTGATGAACTAAGGCTAGTGGAATGAACAAATTTTTTAGTGATGGATATTTTGTGAACCTTCAAATATTAGTCAAATGGCTTCGTTAGATTTCAAGGCTGAAACTTGATTGTTGAATCCCGTTGATCACCACGTGTGAGTACTGTCCCACATTGGAGAAAGAGGAGAGACTAAACCGGCCACTTTATAAGATTAGGAGTTAATTAAGATGGAACTTTTTTTGGCTTGTAATAAGTGGACTAAACTCTCCTCCTTTTTATTGAGTTATCCAGGCACATTTCATATAATCTGAAAATTGACAGAACTTACATGGATGTACTAATATATTGGAGTGGAAATTATACTTAGTAATAGTATTTTTTTTTTTGTCATTTAGTCAAATATGTGTTTTATGATTATTGATCTCAAGGAACAAAACAATTGGCTTACATTCATGTACTAAAGGGTATTGGAATGGGACAAATATTTAGTGATAAAGTTTTTGTTAGCTCACAAAATTTAGCCAAATCTTATTTTTGCAATAACATGTATAAAGTATACATAATACATATATATCATAAACTTTTTAACTATAAGCCTTTGTTTACATAGATGCAAAGATATTCATATAAGTGCACCACATTAATCATGGCATCATATAGCTGCAAAGTTAAAGTAGAGGTTAGCACTTGAGTCTCTTATGTTCGTACGCCAAAGCATAGAGGTGGATGTGTCTAATAGAAGGAAACAGGCATATATATATGATGCCAACTTCTGCTGTGAAGTGTGAATCATATATGGTAGTTCAAAAGGTGTAAAATACTAAAATTGCCAATGTGATGAATATAATTTTTTTTTTTTGGGTGTTTGCACCCGGTTCACCCTTCGGGCTACATCCGGATCGAGGCCAAGTTCACAAGGTTGCACATATCTATCTAAGCAAAATATTTCAATATAAAACTACCATCCATTATTTGTCAATATATCAGTTAAATCCCTAAGAAATGTAATATATCTGACAGCCTCATAATGTACATTGTGCTACCATATTTGCAATTTAAGTCACAAACAATGTTTGTTTTAAGTAAATTTCATGTGCAAATGATGTTTAAAAGTTACTTATTGAGCTTAAATATGTAAATGACACACTCCTAAATGGCCACTTATATTTGTTAGATTCTTTATTGCAATATTGGAGTTTTTTTGGTTCATTGGCCTGACATTTTTACTAATATATAAATAAACAACACTAATTATCACGTGAAATCTTGATAAATTAGTTTTTTTTTAATAAGATAAGATAAATTAGTTTCAGTTTATATTTCCAAATACTAACATTCATCAAATTTATATATTTAAATATGTTTGAAAATATGAAGACGTAAAGATTATGAAAAGTTTAATATTGCAACTAAAAATAACTACATGTTGCCAAATTAATTAATATTATGGGCATGCCCGACAGGCCGACACTATATTTTGGACTTTTTTTCGAAATAGCTAAGCACAACATATATATATATATAACCAAGGATGTCTTGGCCTAGTGGTCAAGATTGAGGTGCTGTGAATGATAGGTCACAGGTTCGAATCCCCCCTCTCCTTCTTTGTACTTTGTACCGCCTTCGTGACTCATATGGATAAAAAAAAACATATATATGAGCCAATATTATCATGTCGAATATTAGTATAAAATAAAACAGATTCAACTACACAATTTTTTTGATATCTTCTCCATGTCTATACCATAGCATTGAGCAACATGCATCATCATCCATTCTCCAGGAGTGGACAAGTAGAAGTGTAGAAGAACATCATCAAACAAAAGAGATAATGTTTTTGTCCAGGGCCGGCTATGAGCATGTGCAGCCAGCCCCATAGCACAGGGCCCCCATTTTTAATGGGCCCCAAAACTGTAAAAATAGATTATATACAAATTGCAGCATTTATATTTAACTAGTTCTTACTCGGCTCAATGGTAAGGTGTTATGTTTTGTTTATGCCTTTTTAATATAGGTTGTGGGTTCGATGATTGTAAGCAACATTTTTGTTCTTTTTTCATATAATCTTCAAAGCATAATCCTATAAGGTCATAAGCCTATAATCTATAATACAGTATACTATCAGTAACTCTTAGCACTTGCCACTTTCAATCTACAATAGCAATTAGTCTGAATATCAATGTCAAAAAAAATAAAAGTAATAAACTTACTAAAAATACTACTTAATGTAATATTTTACAATATTAAAAATTACATATAGTTAAAATTGTCTGATAATTTGTAAAGGGCCTAGTTTTTAAACAAGGCACAGGGCCCCGACATTGTTTAAGACGGCCCTGTTTTTGTCTAATGTACATATATATTGAAAACCATGCAATATAAATTTTTTTGCATTAAAAAGACACTAACAACATATTACTGAATACTCAATTCTAGTAAGTACTAGATTATTAGGCTAATTAATAATACATTCAAGAAAATAAAAGCTGAAGCAGCATATATCATTTCTTTCAATTGCTCTTATTTTTTCTTTCTTTCATTCTGAAAAAACATACCTGAATGAAGAAACATATCCCTTGATGAAGCACACATCACTTTGAATAAGAACAGCAATTTTCTCCTTTCTCCTAGAGAAATAATAAGACATGCATCTAATTAAACTTCTTCTCTTATAAACGATACGCGAATACAAGTAAATCTGTTGGAGATTTATTACAATTTTATTTCATCAGAATGTAGAAATATTCTATAGTACATAATTTTCATGCATGAGCTCAATCATCCACGATATGTGTGATGCTTTTTTTTGGTGACCGTTAAACCCTTATTTCTATATAAATGGGTAGAAATATATATTTAGAAAAAAGAAAAAGGAAAATAGTGGACCTAAAATAAATGATAGTTAAAGTTAGCAAAATGATTGTTAATTCTTTCTCAAAAAAAGACATAAGAAGACACCAGTAGAATCCACTTACTTAGGTTGAAGTCAAGCATCTGACTCAATCAATTGCTTTTAAGCAATGTGAGACTAAAAAAACAAGTAAAATTAGATGGAAAAATTTGTACTATTAGTGGTACTCTTATTTTTGGCAGGTTGACATAATCATTGAGCGTGCTGGTATTAGAGAGAATGTGGGTAGATACAAATAAGCAAGTAAGAAAGTGGTGTGCCTTTATTTTCTTTTTGAATGTTTGCTTCTTTTTTGGGATTTGGATTGGTTGAATTTTAATGGCTAAGTTTGACAAGCATGCTAATTGCTAGGCTATTCACATCAAAGTTAAGTTCCCATTTCGTTGTTTTTGGGGGTGTTTGTTTATTTAACTTGTTTCACACTCACTTGTGGTATAAGGAAAAGAAAGAGAATAAGTTGTTTGTGTTGTTCTTTCGTTTTACGCATAGGTTACAAAGGTACGTAGCATCAATTAGGGAAAGGAAGAGAATCAAGGAGGGTTGGAGCTTTATTGTATAGCTAGCTCTATCCCAAAACAACATATGCGTTGTTCCGCATTGACGAAAGAAAAGGGATGAGATTCATTTTATAAGACTGAGAGGCTACTCACTATATCACCAGCCATATGGTTTTAAGATGGAAAAACTTAGTGAGAGGATGACCAAAACCGAAAAAATTGAAAGCTATATAATCCATGATTTTGGACATTCCAAAGGACCAGACAATGCAGCTCGTACGATGCACCCCAAGGCTATTAGAGGGTCTTTGAAGAGAACACATGTTTGTGTATGCGCATACAATTGGCTCTAAGGCAAGTCTGGGCGTAGTGAGGGTGGTGCAAATGGTCCCAATAGAAGGCATATGTGGACAACGAAGAGGTCAAAATCACCAAATGGTCATCCTGGGCCTGTTATTAGGAAGGTCATGGATGAAAATTAAGGCCAATCCCGGAAAAACCAAAAATGGCTCTCAAAAGGGAAAAATTTAAGGCAATAATCCATTATTCTAACACCCTAAAGGTGTGAGAATCGGAGCCTGTATGATGTGCCCCAGAGCCATGAGAAGATCTTTGAAAATGTTATTGAATTCGTGTCACTGTATATTTTCTAAACTTTGTAACAAGACAAACGGCCATAAAGCCCATTTTATTACCCACTTATGTCTTCCACTGGATTTGAAGACAAATGGTTGCAATTCCGAAGAAACAAATAAATGTTGGTTTGATATGGTAACATTTTATTTATTTGGAGTTTGTGGCGATCACAAAATATAAAAGGAATTATTATAGAGATAAATTATGTTAGTTTAGTAATCACATTTACTTGCTAGAGAATAAATGTTATTTAGTGGGACAATATTGATTAAATCACAACTAAGTTAACCTAATTCTATGAGGTCACACATTTTAGTAACTAATTGAAGTAAGAAAATCGGCAAATAGGAGAAATTAGGGTTAGGTTAGGTCTCTCTCTTAACCTATTCTCCTACTATTAAAAAAGGTTATAATAAGAGAGTAGAATAGAGCGTTCTTTTTGTCAGTAACTTTCAAACTGAAAAAGAAAAAAAAACCTATTATTTCCCTTTGGAAAATCCGGCTACCCTCCCTAAAAAGCAAGAGAGTGAAATTTGTTCATCCTCTTCCGTTCTAACAAACGTGGGAATTCAATTGGTGCTCGTGGACTAAGTAAAGGGATATCAATTGTTGTTATTTGATCTCTAGCACTTGCAATCCGGTAGAAAACACGCTACAAAGGTTGTACACTTTTTTCCTTATAATATGATTCATGTTATGCATGCGATCTTGTGATAGATATGTTTAGAAAATTTGTTTCCTGAAATTCCGCTATATGTTCATCTATATTCCTATAATACTCGCCATAAAGCTAAGGTGACAATATTAGGGTCTGTGGGAATATCCTCCAAAATTCAGCCTGCTGACATTTCATCCTAATCCAAAATATGGGTCAGAAAACTTAAGAGACTCATTGATGCAAGAGATAAGTATGAAAGAATTAGTATTTACTTCAAGTGTTAAATTAAAATGTTGTTTGCAGATTAAGAAAGAGGATATCATTGGGTTTTCAACATGTGTAGAAGCAGCAGCATGTGAGTGCCTGTAGAATTTTTATTTTAATCATATCCTTCTTCAAAGCTTTCTTTCTGTACATTAACTTTATGCAATTCTTATCTACTTGGCACGCAGTTGGTAACACCCCAAAGAATCGCATAAATTTTTTCTTATTTCATAGTATAAAGTGTAGTACTATATATATATATATATATATATATATTTATTTATTTATTTTGTCCCTTTCGAAAATCCGTAGTATAATGAATTTCCTCTATCCTGCTCTCGAATAGGACCATTCATCCAGTCTCCAGAGGCCCAACAAGCCGCAAGCCCCCCTCTACAATATTGAAATTTTGCTTCCGTCAAAATTTGAACTTTAATCTCCCATATAGGAAATAGGAAGCTATATCATTAGACTCGAAAGTTTTTGGTCACAAATACATACATATATAATCAAGTAGAAGAGCAAATGCTACAAAAAAATTGGTTGTTTTCAACTCATCTCATGATCATGCTGTACCAAAAACACATGTGAGTTCATGTCCAAGGTATCTGAAAAAAGAAAAAGTTGCTAGTTTTGTCTTTCTAAAGGGAACATGTCGCCATTTTGGTACCGCGCATTCAACAACAGTCAAATATTCATAACTATGTTAGATTTGTATTACGCTCGCTCGGAGCTAATTTCGATATCATTGGTGGTCTTTCTCCTTTTTCTCTATTATTTCCATAGTTCTATTTTGTTGTTTTTATAGTTTTTTACTTTTTTTTTTTTTGATACATGAGAAGAAGTTAATACATCCTTAAATCAAGAAGAATGAAACGATTAAAGGTAGAATTGGTTCCAACAACGACGTCCATTGTGGGAGCAGAGATAAAATGACCTTTTTTTTATATAGTTTTTCTATCTATACAAATATATTAAAAGGCGTGCATAAACAAGAAAACGTGCCACATGGCGCTCTCCCTAGGGAGTTTTACTTCATGTAAAACATGTACAATAAAAAAATTTAGAAATTGCATAGTAGGGTATCCTGAGACCTCATGTACATATACTAAAGTCTTAACCACTAGACTAAGTTGTATTTAGTGTTCTAATCATAAAGTATTATATTAATAAATGAAATTTTTTTCTTACCCGGGGCATAGCCCAGGCCTAATAACTAGTTATTGGTTATTAGATGGGTTAGTCACTAGGACTTACAAGCTATTTATATATCACTTAAGTAAATTTACGTCCTAAAAACGACCAAATTAAAATAATAGCATATGCAATGAGCTCGTATAAGAAGGATAACTTCTAATCTATAAGATCCATGAAGTTACAAAAAATTCCCTAGAAAAAGTTCCATAATTACTTATTGCATTTCTACCTTTTTTTTAATTTTTTTTTATCAATTATTAGTATAAGTAGAAATAATGTATAATTGAAATTTTTAAATAGCCCTAATATAAGTTATAGAAAGTTCAATATGTATCAATATATATTAATAAGCTCTAATTAGTTTTCTTTTTAAAGAGAAATTTCATTAATTGAAGGTCAAGCAACGTCTAAAATAAGTATTAATGAAAAACAAGATATAATCAATCAAATCAAATTCGTATTCGAAGAAATTACAATGGATCAGATCAAGCAATACAACGAACTCCCTTTCAATTTGCTGAATCACATAACTATTAATGGAAAAGTCTATCATTCTGATATATATAGTTTGGGGAGAAAAAATCTTGATTTAACCATGTTGACCGCATTCGAATTTCCAATATCTCGTTGTTGATAGTCTTGAACTTCAACCGATAGGAATAATTTCTCATACCATTTTTTAGACTTCCACATGGGAAGTATTAGACTAAATATAAGCTAGTATATTTTGTCCATATTTAGTAATGTAAATATGGTAACTAGGTTACGATGTATCTTCTGTATCCTTGAGTATATATTGTGAATGAGAAGTCAAAGCCTCCGGAGGGAGGATTCTACATTATAACATGGTATCAGGCTTCTTCTTCCTTCTCCTCTAATCCCCTCTTATTCTTCTTCTTCTCCGCCATGCCCGACAACGCCGCCTCCTCCCCGCCGTCGTCGGTCACCCCGGCTTATCATCCAGCCTTAACAGTCACTAATGTCAAGGCTTTGATTCCCTTGGTTCTTGATGTCGAAAAAGCTCAATACTCACCCTGGGCTACACTCTTCCGCAACACATCAAAGGTTTATAATGTTCTCGATCATATAGACCCCACGATCAAGCGACCATCGGACGTTGATGATGCATTATGGGAGCGGTTGGATGCCATCGTATGCCAATGGATGTATGGCACGATCTCCATCGATCTCCTTCTTAAAATTCTTGATGATAAATCCACAGCTATGGCGACATGGGACCGTCTTCGAAATATTTTTCAAGATAATAAGGGCACTCGTGTAGTGCATCTTGAGAATCAATTTGGTAATATTCATCTCTCTCAGTTTTCCTCTCTTGCGGATTATTGCCAAGCTCTCAAGACTATCTCGACCCAACTCGCGGCGATTGATCATCCAATTTCTGATGAAAGGTTAGTTCTTCAGTTGGTGGGAAAATTAACTTCTGATTATCGTATGGTTGCTACCTTGATTCAACAATCTAGTCCTCTCCCTCCATTTGATAAGGCATGTTCCATGCTGGAACTTGACCGTGTAAGTCGTGATAAGGCTGAGAAAATCACTCCTCCTGCTGACACCGTCCTTCTCGCCAGCGCCGGTGACTCCTCTCTCCGGCAGACACCCAAGTCCATTAATGGTGGGGGTCATCACTCTGGTATGGTAAACCTTCTGGTTATGGGAAGAATAAAGGCAAATCTAAGGGGCATACTAATAATCCTAAGCACTCCCATGCATCGCAGGCCAAGGCCCAACCTATGTTCTTTTCTCCTTGGATGTCTCCTTGGGCCCAGCAGATGTCCTACCCACCCTGCCCATATCCGTCTCAGCCAAACAGTACTTGGAGACCTCCAGTTTTTCAACAGCCCGGTGTTTTGGGTCCAGCTCCTGTCAACACCTCTTCGGTCCAGGCCCAGCAGGCCCTATTAGCCCCTGGCAGCTATCAACCCAGTGAGCTCCCCACCTTTTTCAATGCTCTTTCTCTTCAACCGCCGGATTCAAATTGGTACATGGATACTGGTGCTACTTCTCATCTTATGAATAATACAGGTATTAATTCCTCTATTATCAATTGGCACAATTTTAATTCTCACATTTTGGTTGGTGATGGTCCTAAAATACCAGTTATGGGTTCAGGCACTAAATCTTTATCTTCTTCGTCTCCTTCCCTCACTCTCAAAAATATTCTTTATGCTCCCAAAATCATTAAAAATCTTGTGTCTGTTCGTCAATTCACTTCCGATAATTGTGTCTCTGTTGAATTTGATCCCTTTGGTTTTTCTGTGAAGGACCTCCAGACGGGGAACATCTTGACCAGGTGCAATAGTGTGGGCAATCTTTATCCAGTGTCTTCCCCATCATCATCCTCCTCCTCCTCTGCTTTTGCTGCTATCTCTCCTGAAGTTTGGCATAATCGTCTGGGTCACCCTGGAGATCATGTTCTTAGTTTTCTTAAACAAAATAAATTCATTCATTGTACTACTCAGAAATCTTTATCTGTTTGTCATGGATGTCAATTAGGAAAACATTGTCGTCTTCCTTTCTCTGTTTCTTTGACTAAAACCTATGCTCCGTTTGATATTATTCATACTGATTTATTTACATACCCTCTTCGTAGTCCTTCTGGATTTCGTTATTATGTATTATTTCTTGATGATTATTCTCATTATTTGTGGGTTTTTCCTCTTAAGAATAAATCAGATGTTTTTCCTACTTTTGTGCGCTTCCATTCGTATGTCACCACACAATTTGGCATGTCTATTAAAGCGTTACAGTGTGATAATGGCCGTGAATATGATAATGATCCTTTCACTTTATTCTCTCTTACCCATGGCATGATTTGGCGTCACTCATGTCCTCACACGTCTTCCCAAAATGGGAAAGCGGAACGTATGATTCGAACGATTAATAATATTTGTCGTTCCCTTTTATTTCATGCCTCCCTTCCTCCTTCCTATTGTGTTGAGTCTCTTCACATGGCGGTTTATTTGCTAAATATCCGTCCTACGCGTCTTCTAGATAACCTTACTCCTATGCACATTCTGTTTCACAAAGCTCCTTCTTACGATCATATTCGCACTTTCGGATGTCTGTGTTATCCTAATCTTTCATCCACATCCCCCCATAAAATGAGGCCTCGCTCTACTCCGTGCATATTTCTTGGTTATTCTCCTTCTCATAGAGGGTATCGTTGTCTTAATCTTATGACTAATAAAGTCATCATATCGCGACATGTGATTTTTGATGAATCTATTTTTCCCCATTCCTCGAAATACAGTCCTACCTCGTCTGATTTTGCATTTTTGGATTCCAATTTTGGAACCAACTCGCCTCCTTTACTTCGGTCCCCCATAACCCACTCTCCTGAGCCTGCCCCTACTTCTCCTTCTACAGCATTAGGCTCGCAGGCCCACTCTCCTTCTTCCGTGTCTCCAGGCCCATACGCCCTCTCTATCTCTCCCTCCGTGTCCCAGGCCCACACCCCTTCCCTCTCTCCTTCCGTGTCTGTTTTGGCCCCCAGCCCAGATCGCTCTGTTGCGTCTGCTGGGCCACGCATTCTCCTTCCTGGCCCAGACTCCTCCCCGCCTCTTATCCCTTCTCCTATCTCTAGCCAACCGGTCCATACAATGCGGACCAGGTCTCAATCAGGCATTTTTAAGCCCAACTCTAAATATGCTAGTCTTGCCTTAGTTACTATCCCCTCTCCTCAGATTTCCCCTCTTCCTAAATCTCCTCTCCGTGCCCTTGATGACCCTAACTGGTATAACGCCATGTGTGATGAATATAATGCTATGATTGATACTCATACTTGGGATTTAGTACCCCGTCCTTCAGATGCAAATATTGTTCGTTGCTTATGGGTTTTTACTCACAAAGAGAAATCTGATGGCACTTTTGAGAGATATAAAGCCCGTTTGGTGGCTAATGGTAAAAGTCAAGAGGTTGGGGTGGATTGTGGTGATACTTTTAGCCCAGTTGTGCGACCCACTACTATTCGCACAGTTTTGAGTTTGGCAGTTTCCCGTCATTGGTCTATTCATCAGCTTGATGTGAAAAATGCTTTTCTCCATGGTGATCTTCAGGAGACAGTGTATATGCATCAGCCACCCGGATTTGTTCATCCTGACAAACCTAAGCATGTTTGTCTTCTTCGTAAGTCACTTTATGGTCTGAAACAGGCTCCTCGGGCGTGGTATCAGCGATTTGCCACTTACATTGTTTCTTTGGGGTTTGTCAGCAGCAGGTGTGATACTTCATTGTTTATTTTCCGCCAGGGGTCCGATACTGCTTATCTTCTCTTATATGTGGATGATATCATCCTTACTTGTTCTTCTGATGCTCTCCGCCTCCGTATTATTGGTCTCCTCAGCTCGGAGTTTGCAATGAAGGACCTTGGTCCTTTATCATATTTTCTTGGTATTTCTGTCTCTCGTACCAAAGACAGCATGTTTCTTTGCCAACGAAAGTATGCGATGGAGGTTCTTGCCCGTGCCGATATGTCTTCTTGTAAGTCGGCTGCTACTCCTGTTGATACTAAGTCAAAGCTTAGTGCGAGTGGTGGGAAAGCCCTTGACGATCCTTCTCTTTATCGTCAGTTGGCAGGGGCTCTTCAGTATCTCACTTTCACTCGTCCCGATATTTCATATGCCGTTCAGCAGGTTTGTTTATTCATGCATGCTCCTCGCGAGCCTCATTTTCATGCTCTTAAGCGTGTTCTTCGGTATCTAAAAGGCACTATTGATTATGGCATGCATTTCTCTTCGACTCCTGCTTCGGGACTTGTCTCTTATACTGACGCCGATTGGGGTGGATGTCCCGACACTCGTCGCTCCACTTCTGGGTATTGTGTTTTTCTTGGTGATAATCTTATTTCATGGTCTTCGAAGCGACAAGCCACCTTATCTCGTTCTAGTGCCGAGGCTGAATATCGTGGTGTGGCGAATGTTGTTGCTGAATCTGCTTCGATCCGCAATCTTCTCCTCGAGCTTCATTGTCCTTTGAAAAAGGCTACTGTTGTGTATTGTGATAACATTAGTGCTGTTTACATGTCTCATAATCCCGTGCAACATAAACGCACAAAGCATGTAGAGATGGATATTCATTTTGTCCGTGAGAAGGTTGCTCTGGGTCTCATTCGTGTTCTTCATGTGCCGTCTTCCTCTCAGTTTGCAGACATTTTTACAAAGGGTCTGCCTCAACCCTTGTTTACGGATTTTCGTTCCAGTTTAAGCATCCGTCCTCCTCCTGCTCCAACTGAGGGGGTGTATTAGACTAAATATAAGCTAGTATATTTTGTCCATATTTAGTAATGTAAATATGGTAACTAGGTTACGATGTATCTTCTGTATCCTTGAGTATATATTGTGAATGAGAAGTCAAAGCCTCCGGAGGGAGGATTCTACATTATAACAGGAAGAGAATAAAACCATACTCCAAATTTCCATAAAAGAAGAGAAATAACTAGAAAATCGGGTGGAAAACTCTCAAAAAGAGAGAGAGAATGGAAGATTACTAATAAGTTTAGATAGATTTAGATGACTCAAATTTAGTTTAGTAAAAATACACAAAATGTTGGAAATCAAACTTCCCCTCGAGTTCGAGAAAAATGATATATTCTGCCATCCCTTTTCTAGATATAAAGTGCAAATTTATTTTCCAAGGATTGATAGAATATAAATATATATGGGTAGAATTGTCGTATAGTGAGGATATATTTTGTTGATAGAATTATACTTTGGGTAGGTTTCCTGGTCATAATAGGACTATTATTCCTAGAATGTATCACTATATATATCGATCAATGATAATCTATTAGTACTCCAGTTGAGGAGTTTTTCCAAATCTAGCTAGGACAATACATTCTTTATCTACGTGGTATATCTCCTAAAACTTAATATTATATTAAGTTTTGATATTAGATGTAGGGTTTTATAGTGTGTGTAAACGTTAACATCATCTACGTACATATTGAGAAATGAAGTTATAGAATGTCAATAAAGGGATATAAATTGTAAATTCAAATATACAGAAATTTTTTCACAAACCAATGAGAGGGAGAAATAATGCAAATGATTACCCTTGATTTTTCGATCCGTCTTAGAATATACACACAACACCACTCACAAGATACAACCATTAAAGACAAAGTATAGATTCGTATATATTACGAACAAATTGAAGTACAAATTAAAAAGAAGAAAGAGAAATACATATGATTTATATGTGAAGATTAAATACGATATATTGATGGTGAAGATCAGAACATTATTATTGATAATGGGATATAAGATATCAGGCGTTAATGATTTACTTGAGATCGAGTGAGTGAGCAAATAACTTACTATAATTAAGTGGGACACTTAAAAAGGAGTAAGTTGACAAGCTAAGAGGGCACATTTTTTGACAACTTGTGCTTGAAGGCTTGAAGCGCAGCCATTAACTAGACATTCCTCTCAAGTCTTTGTTTTTTTGTTTTGCCTTTCTCATTCATCTTTTGAGAGTTAAAGTGTGCTTATTATCCGGGATTTACCATTCCCTAATCATAGTTTAGTTTGTTTTAAATAGGTTTTATTTCATTTTCTACTACCCACTTACCCTTGATATCAAAAGGTGGCCCAAAATCTTCTCTTTCTAAAGACTAAACTCTAACTAGCGTTCAACCTCCTTGTCAAAGGACCAACTAAATCAAAAGTTTAACCTGATTGTTGGAGTCCCATGAATAATAAGTTTATATTTTATCAAGCCCCCTCACGTGAGAGCCTATTGGGCTTGAACTGTGGATGCAGCATAGGTCTCCCTCATATATGGCGCTAAATATTATTCAACTTAGAAGGAGGGATGGATAAGATTTGAACCCGTGATCTTTATGTCATGCTGGCTCTGATACCATGTCAAAGGACTAATTAAACCAAAAGCTTAAGTTGATGGTTGAAGTCCCATGAATAGTTTTATACTCTATCACTCTTCACTTATATTTCACTTATTTCAAATGTTGTTTTTATTGATATTCTTTTGTTCTTTTGATTATGAATCAATTACGTATGTTTAGTTCACCTTATTTTTCTTATTTCTGATCAGATTAGGTCAAATTAGATCAGATTAAATCAAATCAGAAAATTAAGTTCTAACCAAATCAGGCAAGATCAGTTTAAATCAGGCTTATTTGATCAGCTCATTTGATCAAACTTATGATGTAATTTTTGCTGTCTAACCCAATCATTATTTTTATTACTAAATATTATTATATTATTAAATTTAATTATTAAAATAGTAATATTAATTTACTTCTTAGATATTATTGTTATTATATATCAACATCAAGTATTAATATATTAATACAAATAATATAAAATAATTATTATTAATTATCATTATTATCATTAATTATTATTATTATTAATATATTATTAATATTATATATTTATAACTATCATTTAAAAATATCCAAAATACTATTATTATTATTATTATTATTATTATTCATTATTATTACGTATCATTATACTTATTATTTAATATTCATATTATTATTTTTTAAATATTATTTATATATTTATTACATTCAATTTAATTCAATTTAATTTAATTCAATTCAGTTCAGTTCAGTTCAGCTCCAATCAGTTCAGTTCAGTTCAGCTATTTTATACCGAAAAGAATAGGCCTTTAAACTCTCCTTCTCCTTCTTAAATATCTCAAGTCTATTAACCTCTAAATTTATTCAAAACCGATATAATGAAACATGTAGTAAGAGTTCTTATCGTTCGTCCATAATACAAATATAATGAACACAATTTTCCTCCTACAGGCTTAACATTTTTTCCAAACATTAAACGCAAAATATTCTACAAGGTGTAGTTATGAACTAACTATTTATCTTAATCAACCACCAAAAGAAACATATTAGTGGGACAAACAATTAACATTGTTGCAATCATGTATGTCATAAATTTAGGTACTTCTGGGTGAAATTTGAGGCCTCAAAGGATTTTTCATCATAATAGTGAATATTTCCTTCTCATCCAAATCTACACCAATTCCATCCATTGCTTTCCACTCAAAAGGGTTGTTTGGCAATTGGTTGTTGGCTTTTGACTGGTTTAGTTAGTTTGTTTGACTAGTTGGAAGCATTGGATGTATATGTATTGGCTTTTTAAGTTGGTTGTTTAAACCAACTATATGCAAAAGTGTTTAGTGAAATTAGTTATGGTTATCGACTATTTATTAGAGAGTTTGTGGGCCAATAAGCCAAAAAACAATCCAAAAAGCTGGTATTGAGGTGTTCTAGACAGCTTTTTCATTTTGGCTGAAAAACCAAAAAAATCAATAATCAAACACTTTTTTTTACTATTTGACGAAATTGAAAAGCTAAAAGCCAATAAAAAAAACCATTTATCAAACATGGCGAAAATGCGAAATCAAATTAGCCACAATGTACTTCAAATTCAGCCTAGCCAACCCATTTCCTGGGCACATTCTCCTTCCTACCCCAAAAGGCATCATTTTCATCTCTCTCCTTCCACCCACATCAAAATTTACAATATATTTATTTTATCATGACCCGAACCCATTTTCGCCAAAAAAAATTCTCCGAGTTGAACTTCATTGGATCCTCCCACACATTCGGGTAACAATATTGTACAAATTTTTCTTCCATCTCATTGTTCATAATTTCCCGGGCCTTTATTAACCCAAGATACACCTCGTTAAGCTCATTTCTTAAGTTCTGTACTTCGGCCCACCAACCCAGTAATAGAAACCTGGTCAACTTGGGCCATGCATTTTGGGTATTAAACTTTAAAAAGGGACCCCATACCTTTTTTTTTTTTACTTAACACGCGTTAATTTTAAAACTTTTTATTTTAATATATATAATCTATCTGTATTATAGTTATGATCACGTTTAAACTGTGAAAGATTAATAGTTAGAAGAACATAGATATATATTTATCCGTTGAAGTAAAAAAAGGTTATGAATGTTTAAAATTAATTATTTGTAAATGAATTTTAAACAAAAAGAATAAACATAATGAGTTGATTTGATTAATTACTAGTCTTACATGCACGCAATGCGTGCGATAATGTGTGACAACAAATGAAGTAGAAAATAAATTAATTGGGTAGAAAAATTGTTTTTATATTTTGTTTTCTCAAAAAACTAATGTTCAGTTTAAATATCCTACTTTCCCCTTCTTTTCATTCAAATAAAATAATTAGTTATCCTCTATTTTTTTTCCCTTTTATTCATTTTTTCTATTTTTTGGTGTCCCCCATGTGTTGCATTATATAATAGAGATTAAATTAAATACTATCAAAGATAGCGAATGTATAAGACTTTTCAGGATGTTTTGTCCATTTAAATTTTTGATTGAAAAATTGATTCATATTACCATTTTTTAACTTGTTTAGAATGGCAAGTTAAAATGACAAAGGATTCTTAAATTGTTTTTTTATATAATTTTTTTTGAGTTTGTTTTGTACAGAGACCGCCTATTTTTAAATTAAAATTAGTCAATGATAAGCCCAATATTAAAAAGAGATAAGTCCAATAATGACTAACTTAATTTCTTTCTTTAATCCATTTAGTAACTAGATTTACTTTTATATTAAAATTAGATCGTCTCTTTTAATAATTTTTGTAACAAAAATTATTAAAAGAAACAGTCTAATTTTAATATAAAAGTAGACCTAGTTACTAATAAATGAATTAAACTAGTCACCGAAAGAAATTAATCTAGTCACTATTGGGCTGATTCTCTTTTTTATATTAGGCTTACCATTACTTCGATCTCTTACAAGACAAACTCTTTTTGTTAATCTTAACATGGTATCAAATCCAATACAAAATCTATCAAATCAAACCACAAAATCCATATCTTTATGAACAACACCAACTCAGTTGAATACAGACATTGCCAGCTTTTACTTGGCTTAACTATATTACTTGGAAAACAAGGTTTTCCTTAAAAAAAAAGACATTGCAATATTTGCCAACTGTTTAACCACATTACTTGGAAAACAAGGTTTACCTTAAAAACCTAGGAAGTAGTATAATATAAGTACATGGGTCTTAAGTCTTGACTACCAAAGAAATCAATTATCATACAACAACAAAAAAAAAATGGCAACCTCAGAAGAAGAGTATGAACCTCAATACCCTACTGATTCTGATGAAATCTATGTACTAGAACACTACGACGATCAACCTCAGTCGTCGTTGTCGTCGTCGTCGTCGTTACTTCAATTGTTTGATAATTTAGATGGAGTAGAAGAAGAAGATGAACGTGAACCTCAATTAGGTGAGGATTATGATCAAGATGATGATAATGAGATGTTGCTCGAAGGTTTTGGTGATACGGACGATTTGGTCTTTGGATTTAATTATGATATTACTCTTCTACATGATGATAATGAGTATTACATAACATCATTCAAGGATTCACCTGAAGAAATTTTACATGATATTGATGCTCCATGTCATGATGATGATGAGAAAGACATAAGTTTTGGAGATAACAAAGAAACCTCTTTTGGATGTGGAAGACAAAGAAGTAAAATTGATGATGATGATGATGTCGACGATGTTAATGATGAAAAGGGTACAATTGCAGGAAAAACAAGAAAAACCCTGTTCAAGAAGAGGAAGTTTTCTGCTGTTTGTGATGATAATGATGAGGATGTTGATCATGATGCTGATGCTGATGATGATGATGGGGATAAGAAAGATGTAACTTTGCAAGAAAAGAAACAAGGTCTTTATAGGAGAAGCAAGATTACAGTTGTTCGTGATTTCCCCTTTGGATGTGGAAGACCAATGACTAAGACGAGTGATGATGATGATGTTGGTCATGATGTTGATGTTAATTTTGATGATGATGATGATGGGGATGGGGATGGGGATGATAAAGATGTAACAAGGCAAGAAAACAAACAAGGTATGTATAAGAGAAGGAAGATTACAGTTGTTCGTGACTTCCCCTTTGGATGTGGAAGATCAATGACTAAGACGAGTGATGATCATGATGTTGATCATGATGATGATGTTAATTTTGATGATGATGATGATGATGGGGATGGGGATGGGGATGGGGATGAGAAAGATGTAACAAGGCAAGAAAACAAACAAGGACTGTATAAGAGAAGGAAGATTACAGTTGTTCGTGACTTCCCCTTTGGATGTGGAAGACCAGTAATTGATAAGAAAGATTCTGTTACAGCTATCCAAAAAAATAGTACAGAAGAAGAGGGTGAAGGAAGAAGAATTGTTTTGGCTTTGGCAGCTCCTTCGATTTGTCCGTGGAGGGACACCAATGGCGGTCTTAAGAAGGGAAGATTTCGCGTTCATCACCTTAACTGAAGGCATAATTCAATCTTGGATATCTTGATTTTTGCTCATAGCTTTATGTAAACATGGTGTCTATTTAGTAGAAGGAAGAAGAGACTAACTTTATCTAATTAGTTTAATTTCTATATGTTTTAATTGGTTTTGGAATTAGTTCATAGTAGTATCTGATGTATGACAGTAATTTGAAGTTTTAATGATAACACAAGTAATTCTCAAACAGCAAATTCTGCTCTGTATCACCTCTATGCAAACTATATGTACATACAAATTAGGATCTTTCTTGTTGATGTACTATTCTGGAATTACCCATGTTACTTAGCTTCACAAAGACCAGTTGCAGAATCACAAAAGCCATCGCGATCAAGCAGTTTTTGAGGGGGTGCTGAGAGTAAAGGGGAAGATGGGCTACCATATGCATTTCTTTTCTTGCTTCCGCAACCTAGGCTTACTCGCGTGCTTACTCCTGTAATTGGGTTTGTTCCACTTGCATACTTGCAAAGAGCCTGTAATATGACATACCAAATTTAGTATTCTTTCAACCATAAAACTCTTAAGAAAGTTAAGTTGTGGGTTGATGCAAGAAAAAGTAAATAAACTTTTACCTGTTTCTGAAGAAGGTCAATAACAGCATCACTAAAATCAGCACCTTCAATGGTAGCATTAGCAAGGTCACTTCGAGTAAGGACTGACCTTACAAGGACAGCATTCGTCAGATTCGCTTCATTTAAAACCTGTAATATGAGTATTAAGCAGCAAACCTCTGCCTTGACAAATCAATTTATTTATTATTGAAGCCAAATTTAGAGTGTAATACGAGTATACGACATACAGTCCCATTCAGAATAGAACAGGATGATTTAAATTTGGCAGGAAATCTGAAACTAACAGGCAGAAAATTGCACTAGGTAGGTAAGGCCATCAGCTATTCTCCTTTGAGATTTCAGAGCAAATGATGCACATTACATCCTTTTCATCAGCCATTTACCTTTTGTTACTAGGACTAAATTAAGTGTTCAAGTGATTAAGTCTGCTATCAAATGAAATTTTCCAAATTCACGTCCCAAAACGAAGTGGCAAAGTATTCATACCCATTTCGGAGTGTCAAAGATCCAACGATACACACAAATACTTGATGCAAAGATGAAGAGTATGAGTAACGTAGAACTTCAACTTACCATACGATCCATCAACGTATCACTCAAGTCAGCACCTGGAAATGGGGAGAATTACAAAATAAGTCTACTAGAGTCCATCAGGGTGCATCAATGCTTTAGATTCTCTAAGTCGAGACTAATTTACATACTGATCATACTCTTGCATTGTCAGCAAATTTGCTCAGTGCAAGACACTCTTAACAATGACCTATTGTGACTTCTGAGACTAAGATGACCTGTTCTTTTAGGGGTAACTTTTAATGTTACAATATGTGAGACGGTCTCACCCAAGACGTGCTCATTTTAGTCTATCTACTTGTTCTCTAGGACTGAAACTGCTGAGTTCAATGCAATGGAAGTAATAAAGTAGATATGATTATATATTTTGCAATTTAAGGTGAACCATACCAGTGAAATTGGTTTTGTAAGCAACAGCTTTCTCAAGATATGCACCATTAAATGTTGATCCACTGAAATCTGATTCTCTCATATCTGCTGATGTGAAATTTGCTCTTCTGCAAAATTCACAGTATATCACCATGATCACTTTTTTATCTTCTAATCTCTTATGATTCCAAATTATAAAGTCATGAATCTCTAACTTTACATTCACAGTAATTACTGTAGAATTTTTAGAGAAGGAAAGAGAGAAACTTGGAGAGGATTAAAAAGACTACATTTTTATATATTTTTCATACTCACATCATGAATAAACAAAACAACTTTTAAATAGGCATACAAAGCACTACTAATAATATGTCCACTATGTAGCCCACTACTTGCTGTCCCACTAACTAGATCATTATCTAGACTATTACTTGTTAACCCACTAACTAATTATTAGCAACTAATCCTAACTATTAGGAAAACTATTTGACTAATTTTGGAGCATAATCCAACAATTACAATCACTCAAATGAATTACTTTCTATAATGCATATCAGAAAGATACATGTTTTTACTTTTTACCTGAAATTTTCATTGGTGTGAACTGTTTTCCTGCATCCAATCAACAGGCAATAAAATCATCACAATCAAAATTCAAACAATGTAAAATTTGTATTAAACCCAAACTAAGAAGAAAAACAGACTTTAAATCAGCAGAACCAAATTGAGCAGCAGAGCCAATCCCAAATTCGCCTCGCATTTCGGCTTCAAACTTGTTTAAATCAGCCAAAGCAGGGTAACTAGTGCTCAAGCTCACAACTGCAGCAGCTGCCAAGGCTGTGGAAATCCATGATCTTAACCTCTTTGACTCTACATTACCACACAACATAAATTACTTTCCTTGATTTATTCTATTACATTATAACCAACTTAGGGCATGTTTTCTTCAACATAAAACAACTGAATTGAACTGAACTGAATTGAACTGAAATGAATAGTGATATATGAGAGTAAAAGTATTGTCCAGAGCTGAACTGAACGAAACTGAATTGAAAATAAGCCGGGAAGAACAGACCCTTAATATAAACTATGCATGAAAGGATTAAAAAAAGCAGAAATTGCTGAACCCACCTGATAAAACTGCATTCTTGGTGTTTTTGGGTTCTAATTGGCAAATAATTGAAGTTGAAGATTTTGTATTTCTATGAGACAAAATGTTTATACTACTTGATTTAAGTGGTAATAAAGAAAATGAAGAAGTTGCCATTTCTGTTAAAGATGAACTCAAACTTTGTGATTTGTAACTGGTAAAATGATTGAAGAAAGAAGATAGGAAAATCTGTTTTTATTATTATTATTTGTTAATATTATTATTTCCCTCCAAACTCCAAACAATATCTTTGGCTTAGGTTGAAGTATGATTGGATAAAAAGAAGACACGTTTTACCAGTTTTCATTTCTTTTTCTGATCTTGTCACTCTAAATAGTGAATTTCAATGGGCTTAATAAGTCTGTATACAGCTGCAATAATCGTAAAATGGGCTTGGGGCCTTGGACTGGAAAATAGGCTCCTTTCAACATGTGATATATATTCTATAAGGCCTCGAAAATCGGCTCATTTCAATTATACATCGAGACAAATCTAACAATACCTTATAAGATTATATTTTTCCTAAACTGTAGATTACCAGAGATAATTTAGATGTAATATGTGAATAGTGCACAAATTAGAGATGGTGCAATTATTTTTAAACGGAGGAAATATTTACCATTTACCTTCGCGAGGACTTAGATGTGTTTGATTGGGAGTAACATATACACTTTTTGGTTTGTAAAAGGTAGATTTAAGTAGTCAAAAATACTTCTTACTATGATAGGAAACATTTTTGTTAATTAGTTGAAGGATTGTTAGATTTTCTTCCTTAACTCTTATCTTCCTTCTTCCATTCATTACTCATTAGTCCATCACCTCCTCTCCGTTTCGATTTTTCATGTTTGTAACTCTTTTGTAAATAACCAAACAAAAACCTAATATACAATTTATATATTCTCCCGAAAAATGCTTTTCATGCGAAATTATTCTCCAAGTTCAATTTCTTTCACTCAACCAATGTGTTATAATACTAATATGTCTAGTGCAACTATTGTGTTACGTCTTACCATCAACTAGAAAAATCCCACTCGTTAAACGAGTCTGGGTCGCGCTCGCCACAGAAGAATGCAAATCTACTTTACAAGATAAAGAGGTTCACAACACTCTTACTCGCATGTGGTTTTGTTCATGGGCTCCACACTCCCCCCTCATATGTTGGGCTCTGATGATACCATGTTAAACGGGACTTAGTCGCGCTGGTCATGGAGAGGTGCAAATCTACTTAACAATACCAAGGAGGTAGGTTCACCTTAAAACATATAGTGAGAGGGGAGTTTCTCCTTATCCTTATAAGGTGAACACAACTCATGTATTTCTTTTTCTTTTTTTTTTTTTTAGGGGAACTCATGTATTTCTTATGAACAACACATCGCAACACTCCCCCTTAATTTCAAATTCATTAATTATGCAACAACACTCCCACTCATATGTGTGCATGTTTATGGCTCTAACACCACTATGTCATATGCTTAGACACACATATTGCTAACGTGGATTGATATAACCTATATCAATTAGATAATTTAGCCTACAATGTAAAAAATGCAAATGTTGTATTTGAAGGAAAAATTGTTATTAAGAGCACTTATCTAGCGCTAGAGGAAAAAAAAAAAGGAAACGCCGTTGCCGGGGATCGAACCCGGGTCACCCGCGTGACAGGCGGGAATACTTACCACTATACTACAACGACTTGATGTATAATAATTGAAGTTAATCTTATGTGGCCTTTGTAGGATATTATTATGTGCGAATATGTTATAGCCGATAGGATATTTCTTTTTTTGACAATGTTACAGGATATTTGTGTAATTGTGTCCCAGAATATTATCTTTCTGATTTTTATACTTTAGAAAGTCTTAGAATTATTTCTAAAAGGAAATTATCGTCGAATATTAAGTTAATCTAAACCTAATAGGTAAACCAACTTACCGAAATCTATATGAAGTAATTTCTCCGTTTCATTTTAGTCGCTACACTTTGACTTTGACGCTTGCTGATGTACTACTTTGACTATCAATATCTTTAATTGTGTATTAAAGTAAAGTATAAAAAATTGATTTTAAATTAAAATATTCATTGAGACGAATCTTACAACATATTACATTATAACATTTCATTTTATCTAATGTTAAGTAATGCATGGTCAAACCTCATGGATGAATAGTGGAATTTTCAAAATGTAATGAGTAATTTGAAACTGAGAAAGTAGTTTAATTGTTTCCTTGCGTGTTAATTAGGCGACAAAAGAAATTTGGACATGTGAAATTGAGACTTTGGGATCAATGTCTAAAGTGTGAATATTTCATGGCAAGTCTATTAAAGCCAAACTGAAAAGCCTAATCAAGCTAAGATTCTCTATATTTGTCAAAGAATTATGCATCTGTTAATCAATATATACCTACAGTTGTTTGTATATGCCTAGGCAATTGCCATGCTTGCTTCTGAATGCTGATCAATTGTCAGCAAATTAAGCTTTGGAGACGTTATTATTAATATTTTTACTACATCCTCCCTAGATATATGCTCCATTTCTCTTTTAACCTTGATCACATAATCTCGGTAATATATAGCAAATAATACTATCATGTTAGATCTCGATAGATTTGTCGTGACATATAGTTTTATCTTTTTATATTTTTTTTACTAATGTGTATTTAGTGATATTATGGTCCAACATACATATTGAAGACCGTGAATAAGAAGATGAAACATAGGTTTAGAGAAGCCAAGGACCGGAGAACTATAATAAATTAAACACCCTCGAGTCCTTGGATGATCAAAAGAAAAACACAAAACACCAAAACTATCTTCAGATTAGTACTTGATCTTTGGATTCTTAATTCTTAAAAAAAAACTTATAATTGATTAATTTAGTAAAAAAAAATCGGTGAACTCATCATGATAGACCAATAATAATATTAGTAGTAATATTAATAATAAAAATTATTGTTGTTGTTTTTGTTATCATTATTAATAATAATAAAGATTAAGTTAAAGTAAGTTAAACTGAATTAAAGTGAAATAAACTTAATGGAGTTGAGCTAAAGTGAACTGAATTTAATGGAGCAACTAAACTAGATAATGAACTACCTAATAAAAATGAACTTAAGTCCGAATGAATCTTTTAAAAGTATGTAATTACTCTAGGACAAAGAGAGTATATAAAATTTAAAATCCGTTTTCTCCTCTCCTCTATGGAGATCGAGGAATCAAGGGAATATAAATTCTCGGTGCAACTTGTTTAGGTGGAAGAATCAATAATGATCAAGGTAAGAACTAAGAAAGGTGGTAGTATATGATGCATTGTTCCCATTTCGATCAATAAAAATCCAATAACGCAATTCTAGTATAAACCCTTTGGAATAAATTCACAGTTGTTATTGTACGAAATGCTTCAATATGACAGATATGTATTCTGTGATTTACTAAAAGAAGCTGATAAAAGATCAAACTTTTCTCTTCTTTGTTCTCCAAAAGCCCAACACTCCCAAATTCTCATAGGTTGTCAGAATATATACCTGTAAATATAAGGTCTATTTGGTTAAAGCCGCATAAAATGTGAAGCTTAAAGTACTGAGTAAAATATCAAATTAAGACCGTCTAAAAAGAATCCATAAGATATTAGGGACTTAGGGTTATTCAAATTTGAAGAGAGCTTAAGTAAGAGTTCAGAGTTGTTTGGTTCCAAATTTAAAGAACTCTAATTGAAGAAATTGAATTAGTTACTCTTGTCACGAAGGTAGTACAAAATACAAACAAGGGGAGGGGGGATTCGAACCTGTGATGACCTATTGTTCACAGCATCTCAATTTTAACCATTAACCCAAGACATCCTTGGTTCAAAACACTTCTAATTCTAATGAGAGTATTAATTCCGTCATGTATGAGTTAGTCTTGCGTGGACTTGGTCCACAATAATATTGTCGTGGATCAAAGCCCACTTATTTAGCATAGTTAAGTTACACTATACATTTACTATCTATCATAGTGATCGTTTTTTTAATATAGTCACACTTTCTTACATTAGCTTATCGTATAAAATTTTCACTTTGTGACATATTAACCTTTTTTTTTTACATAGTCAAATTTTACAATCTATATCTACTCAACTTTTATATCTATTTTTTTATATAGTTACCTTTTTTCTCATAAATCACATGAATTAGCATTAGGCCGGTCCACACTAATTTAGTGTAGATCAGATCCATATAAGTTTTTAGAAATACTTATTAAACTAGATCAAATAATATAAGTCGACAATGAAAAAACCAAGATCGTTGATTAAAATGAGTATTCTTCAACTTATTTTTCTCGCTTAGCTTAGTTAGGAAAAACACTGATTCATAAACCTCTTATTCATAAACACGATTTTTATAAGCGATCATAACCTTTTACAGGTCAACCTAATCCCAGTTAACAAAGTGGATGTTTTGGACGTTCCAAAACACTCTTAATAGGAATTTAAAAAGTGTAATTTTTCACTAGGTCAAACTTAGCTTGATATACGCACACCATGTTAACTAACTAATAAAGCTTTCATACATTAATTTGGCATGGGGTTTCTTTATTTTGTAGAAGACAACACACTTCTTCTGAGTTCTTCCTAATAACTAATAAGTACGTAAATGATAAATCTAATGGACCACTCATGTTGGCAGCATTGAGGAATACGATAATTGAGTCAATTTATTCGTAATGGCCAAACCCAAGTGGGAGCACGAAATAGCCATGCCATATTGGCTTGTTGCCATACATTTGTTACATATTACTATTATTAGTGGGGCGCCATGAAATGTGCAATAATGTACAAACATGCACTTTCAGATGAGGGCCAATGGGGATAAGTGGTTATATATACTCTTGTTTTTTTCGGGTGAAAATACTACTAAGTTTATACAACAAAAAAGTCAATTGCCTCTAATTGTGGGATCAAGATTTTCTACATATATATCTAGTTATGGAAGAAATTATATTAGGGTTATGGAAATATGGAATTTCTTTTCTTCAAAAGAAATTATTAATCATGTCTCATGTTACTACTAGAGGATCATCAAATAACTTAGAACACGATTTAAGATAATGTTTGATAAATGATAGAAATTTGTTATATTTCAAGGACGTGATGTCATAAGAAAAATAAATTTAACATATTTGTAGATCAGTAGATATAATTTGACGTATAAGTAGAAAAACTCTTCATTTGAAAAAGTGAAAAAAAAATTTGATTACAGACAATAAACTTAAAAACTAGTAGCGGGAAAGAAAAAGAGGTCTACCACCATCCAAAAAAGTGGTAGGGTTCTTTAGATTGAAGAAAAAATAAGGTTTTGGAAGGGAGAAGAAAAAGAACAAAGAAAATAGTTATTCTAGCATAGATTTTTTTTTTCTTCGTTTGTTTCTCTTTAAGGGCATGTGTATTATTTTTGTCCTATTATTGTTATATTAACTTCCAAATGTGTGGCAATAAAATTGTGTGTATGCATGTAATTTTCGATAAAATCTCCTATTGTTACGTCAAATTCTAAGATCGCTATTTTTGTCCTATTTCTAATGATGAAAGGGGGAAAAAGTGAGGTTGTGGAAAGTATTTTGTGAGCTAGAATAATTATATGAAGTTATTGTATTTGAGTAACTCCCAAACTAACACTTGGAAATTCTATAAAATATTACAAACCAAAATCTCACATTTCAGGCATGCACCAATGGATATAACCCCCTCCCCTTTCTAAATTTAGCACACTAATGACGATAAATTTGCAGGTAACATTTGCAGGAGGGAAATAAACAGAGTTTCGCTAGACTTATAATATGATTTTGAAACAATGAACCATTTATGAACAAGTTATCACTAAAATAGTCACAACTTACATGTGTATGATTTCAACCCGATTTATTTATTAAATTACTTATATCTCTATTATTTACATAAGAATTAGTATTATTATATTATATTATCGACAAACTCGCTGGAGAGTATAAAAATTGATGGATTTATTAGAGGAAGTAGTTAGTGGGCTTTGGTAAATTTAGGAGGCAAAATTTTAATGTTGCAATATTTGATAAGGGAGAACAATTGAGAAGACTTTTTATATTATTCTGGAAGATTTGTATTACATGTAATAACTCACATGAATTTATAGTGCTCTAAGTCAGTTTACAACCGCCTAACTGCATAGTTTTAGTTTTTTCTTTTTCTTACTAGATCTTTCTAGCTTATTTACTAGATTTTTATTAGACACATTCTAAAATATAGATTACATATTATTTTACAAAAGTAACTAAGATTTTTCTAGATTAACATTATTTTAACAAAAATCATGCATTTTTCAAGTATTTGCTCATTTTCTTAAGGTGGCAAGTTAAAATTGACAACATAAATATGAGTAATCTTTTTATCCTGACTATTGTTTGCTTAAAACAATGTAGAATCACTATATTATTACTTGAGGAACTCATGATTGGATCATAAATTTCAATTGAGCCTACATAGTAGCATGTTAAAATCTATGTATATGGAGAAGTGCACCGGCATAAAATCCAATTACAACATACTATATTATGAAAATAAAAACCTAGGGTAAGGTTGTTCGAAAAAAAAAAAGTAATGGAAACCTTCTATCCCTTCAAATGTACTCTATTATATCTGGTCTTTGTTAGTTTATCTGTTTATTCTTTTGCACATATTTCAAAAGAAATAGTGTTGTGGGTCATAATAAAAAAAACTATTATTTT
The DNA here is from genome assembly GCF_026745355.1 of Beta vulgaris subsp. vulgaris. Taxonomy (NCBI): domain Eukaryota; kingdom Viridiplantae; phylum Streptophyta; class Magnoliopsida; order Caryophyllales; family Amaranthaceae; genus Beta; species Beta vulgaris. The sequence continues at coordinate 1,018,119 of NC_079206.1, read as the reverse complement.
ATATTAAAGTTGAATGTACGTCTGTTATAAAGTTAGCAGTCCTATTTCAAAAATAGAAAAAAAAAATGGTGAACTAATAAGTAGAAATGGCAATGGATCAGACTTTGGATCGGATTATGCATAATTCGACTCCGACTCTATAAGAAGTCGGCTTTTAAATCCGAATCTGACATATCTAACCCATTTTATCCGAATCCAACCCGACTTATCATCCGAACAAAGCGAACATTCCAAAAAAATACGAGTAAACTAATAAAGATAGGATTCAGAGGAAGTATGAGCTAATTTAGGTAAAGTGACAGTATTTTCGTTTTTCTCTTTTTCTTTCTTTATGTATTCATTAAAAAAGTTAGCAGTAAGAAAGAATTAATAGGACAAATCAGAGACAGGCAGGCAGCTATTTGGCTTTACTGACTTAAATTCATATCTGCATGATAAAGTAGGGACTGATTGAGTGGTCAAGTCATAAAAAGTTAAAAATTTCATACCAGAAAAAAACAAAAAAGAAGAAAAAATTAATAAAATAACACTAACCCTATTTTCATGATTTATGATATTGTTATGTAAGAATAGCCGCCCAGGTGAGGCGGAGACGGATCCGGAAGGTTTGAATGTAGGCTTATTATCCGCGGGTTTATACATTTTCAATCAATCACAAAAGCCGCATCAAATGGTCTCCACTAGGCAATAAATTTGTCACCAACACTATGTACTCAAGGTGGGAAGGAAACTACTTTATGCGATCTTTATTAGTTTACTCGTTTTTTTTTTACATAAAGTTTTACTCCCTTCATCCCAAAATATAGTGAGAATATTTATAGTACACCTGGGTGTACCATGCGCTGGGTGTACCATGAGCATGGTACACCCAAGACTATTTTCTCCAAATGAGCAAAATGAGCAAATGAGCAAACATTTTTACTCATTTAAGAAAATGAGCAAATACTTTTATTACAAAATGAGCAAATGAACAAATGAGAAAATGAGCAAAATGCCCATATGAGCAAATTTGGTGTCAAATGAGCACATGAAGTTTTAATTTATTACAAAAATACCCTTGGGTGTACCATGCTCATGGTACACCCGGGTGTACCATGAGTGAACTCAAAATATAGTTCCCATTTCTTTTTGCACAGTCTTCGAGACGTATCTTTGACCTATTATATCTTCTATTTCGTATTAGTAAAAAATATAAAAAATTGATATTATGAATATACACGTTGAGACGAATCCAACAAGACCCTACATGAATATGTTTTCTTGTATACATTAATGAGAATATTTGGTCAAAAATTTTAAATTTTGACTCCCAAAATAGAAATGAGAACTATATTTTGGGACGGAGGGAGTAGTAGATTAAAACAATATTGTCGGGCATAAAAGGAAAGATAAACTATTATTTTATTTTAAAGTTAAATATATTTGTGATGAAATGTTAGTGGTCTCATTCCAAAAATAGAAACAAAAGAAATAGGTAAACTAATAAGGGACATCTCAAAAAGAAATACGGGTAAATTAATAAAAACTGGAGGTAGTATTAGGATATTTCTCCGTTTCTTAACCTTCATTAGATAGAGATGATGGTATTTAAGGATATATAAGTAAAAGTTAATGCATGCTTACGGAGAGCTTTGTCATACATATAGGAAAGTTGTAACATTATTTTGTTCTTATCAGTTTACCAAGAGTGTCAATTAGCTTTTGCCTTAAGGATATAAGCAAGATCAGTTATTAAATCAAATTTTACGGAATCGAAATTGGACCTAAGGAGACTACCTTTTAGAAGTTTGAAACTGAAACTACGGTTATCGATTTTCCTTTTGATAATTATTCTTTTTTTTAGGAAATCCTTTTGATAATTATATATATTCTAGGCATATATGTCATGTTTCGATAAATTTACTTTAGTTATGACAACTTCAATTCACTTGAGTTCAATTCCATTTCGACAAATTGATTCTGTTCAATTTGAATAAACTTTGTTCAGTTTTATTTGGACAAATTCAGCTCAATTCGATCAAAAAAAAAAACTTTAATAGGTATAGTTATATAGCTTTTCTAACCTTTAGACACTTTTATAAACCTATTGCCAATGGTAAATAGCAACCAAATGTTTTTTTTTTCTATTCTTCTCCATATTAGGGCACCGATCAATTATTTATCATGGCGAATTCTTGGAAGAAATTGTTTCCTCACATAATCAAAATTGATTGATGAGATTTATAAAATATATCATGTATAACAATATATACCAACAATATCTATACCAACATTTATCTTATAGTAATATAGTATTTTTTTTTTTGACCGGATATAGTAGTATAGTATATTGATAAAAATAAATATGATCAATGTTAATATTTGAATAATGCAAAAGTTAAACGCGTACGTAATGATGTAGACGAGATCTCATGCTAAGATTTTACCAACTAAGTTAGATGACATCCCCTGTATATGATAGAACTTGCTCTTGTTGCATGCTAAAAGTCCAAATTAACCAATCCCAAAATAAGCTAAAAGTTGATTGTTAAATTTAATCTTCTTGTTTCATTTGCTATGAAAGGACACATTCTTGATTCTTTAAGAATTATAAAGGAAAACATGATGAAATCTATGGGCATTAAATGGGACCAAGATGTTCAGAAGTGCGTTCCAAATTTTTTTAGCACTTGTACATCCTATAGTTCCATGTGATTAGTTCGATCTTTGACAATCCCATCAAATTCTTCACCAGGCGAAACAGCATATTATACTGGTGTGAATGCTCTTCCCACGCCACAATTAGAAGTCACAATAACTAATTTCTTGGATATGTTGCCCATATGTTCCTTATTCCAATATTAAACAAAACCATGCGATAACCTAGCTTCTCTTGAATATAATCTTTATCACTATCTGGCCATTGATGGATCCAAATAAAACATGAATATAGTCATCTAGTAATGTGGACACTTAAAGCATGATTAAAAGTTGGTTGAGATGGTAGTTGTGTCATGTTGTAATAGTAAGAGATCACGGGTTCAAATCTTGTTGCAAGCTAATTTTATTTTTGTCAATCGACATAGCTAAACTATCCGATCCACTGTATTCAAAAAGTGGTATATATGTTCTCTTCTTAATATTGAACCTGAATAGTTGCCTAATTGAGGTTGAGGTGGTGGAGTAGTGGTATCCCCCCCCCACCCCTCCTCAAGTGAGTCCCGTTCATCTTACCAAAAAAATGCATAATTTTAAATTAAAATTAGATGGTCTCTTATAAGACCGACTCTTTCTGCACATAGGTCGCAATTTCTTTGTTTCTATCTCTTTGCTTTATTTTAATTCCACACTCTCCGTCAACATCTTACTTATTTTAGAATAGTATGTATGGTAGTATTAAATGGTAAAGCACTAAAACTCCTATAATACACAAAAGTTTACATATTATATACGAGATTACAATATACTTCCTCCGTTCTTTTTATATTACAATAATTACTATTTTCTATAGTATCAAATCTATTGCAACAATTCCAATTTTGGTATAAAAAGCAACTTTAATTGACAATATTGCCCTACTTTATCTTATTAAAACCATCATTAATTACTCACTTTGCCTTATAAAATTGCTTTTATTTTCTAAGGATGATTTCTCTCCTACTGTAGTTAAATAAAGAGTTACTTTTATGCTAAACTACACATATGTTCCAAATCCTTAAAAATTGTGTCCAAACACATTGTTGTAATAGAAAAAGAGCAGAAGTAATATTAGTTCGGCTAAATTTTAATCGAATTGGGTCACCTTTAGTTATTACTCCCTCTGTTTTTTTTATCATTCCTACTTTTCTGTGTGCGTCTTCCAATGTACGTTTTAAAACTTAAATATCTTTCATTATATATTAGTAAAAATTATAACGATTGAATATTAATAAAGTACTAATTAGACGAATCAAACAAGACCCCACATGACTATGTTTTTTCTTATAAATTGAGAACATTTGAGAAGATTCTCTCTATGCATGAATAGTGTCAAGATTCCAAGTGAGAAAGATAAAAAAAACAGAGGGAGTACTACTTATAACCTTCAATTTTGTTGTTTTTACGACATTTTTTGACTTATTCGGGTCTGGTCATATTTTCTCCCGAAACATGTCTAGGAGTTCCGACGTGACTTGTAACATTGCGCATGTACTTCGCACCATTTGCATTGCCTCGAAAAGCCTCTAAACATCCCATTTGTTCATTTCTCGTGAAACCCAAAATTAACTCGCAATGAACGTAAATGCTTCCATATACTCGTTCCAAGCCACATGAATCATTTTCAATGACCTCCCATATCCCTAGGAAGCATCCCGTGGTGTTCGGAGCTCGGACCCTGGGAAAGTCCGAAAGCGTGTATTATAGCCTTCAATTTTGGCTGTTTTTTGGGACATTTTTAGACTTCTTCGGGCCTGATCATATTTTTCCCCGAAGCATTCCTAGGAGTGCCAATGTGACTTGTAATGTTGCGCGTGTGCTTGGCGCCATTTGCGTTGCCTCGAAAAGCCTCTGAACAACCCATTTGTTTATTTCTCGTGAAACCCAAAATTACCTTGCAATGAACGTAAATGCTTCCACATATTCGTTCCAAGACACATGAGTCCTTTCCAATGACCTCCCATGTCTCTATGAGGCATCCCGTGGCGTTCGGAACTAGGGCCCCGGGAAAGTCCGAAAACGTGTATTATAACCTTCAATTTTGGCTGTTTTTTGGGACATTTTTGAACTTCTCCGAGCCTAGTCATATTTTCTCCCGAAACATTCCTAGGAATGCCGACGTGACTTGTAAAGTTGCTCGTGTGCTTGGTACAATTTGCATTGCCTCGAAAAGTCTCTGAACACCCCATTTGTTCTTTTCTCGTGAAACCCAAATTTACTTCGCAATGAACGTAAATGCTTCCATATATTCGTTTCAAGCCACATGAATCCTTTCCTAGTGACCTCCCATGTCCCCACGAGGAATCCTGTGGCGTTAGGAGCACGGGCCCCGGGAAAGTCAGAAAGCGTGTATTAACCTTCAATTTTGGATGTTTTTTGGGACATTTTTGGACTTCTCCGGGCCTGGTCATATTTTCTCCCCAAAAATTCCTAGGAGTGCCGATGTGACTTGTAAAGTTGCGCGTGTGCTTGGTACCATTTGCATTGTCTCGAAAAGCCTCTGAACACTCCATTTGTTCATTTCTCGTGAAATCCAAAATTACCTCACAATGAACGTAAATGCTTCCATATATTCGTTCCAAGCCACATGAGTCCTTTCCAATGATCTCCCATGTCCTAGGAGGTAACCCATGGTGTTCGGAGTTCGGGCCCCGTGAAAGTCTGAAAGCGTGTATTATAACCTTCAATTTTGGCTGTTTTTGCGACATTTTTTGACTTCTCTGGGTCTGGTCATATTTTCTCCCGAAACATTTCTAGGAGTTCCGATGTGACTTGTAACATTGCGCGTGTACTTGACACCATTTGCATTGCCTCGAAAAGCCTCTTAACACCCAATATGTTCATTTCTCGTGAAACCAAAATTAACTCGCAAAGAACGTAAATGCTATCATATAATCGTTCCAAGCCACATGATTCATTTCCAATAACCTACCATGTCCCTAGGAGGAATTATGTGGCGTTCGGAGCTCGGGCCCAGAAAAGTCTGAAAGCGTCTATTATAACCTTCAATTTTGGCTGTTTTTGCGATATTTTTTTACTTCTCCGGGACTAGTCATATTTTGTCCCGAAACATTCCTAGGAGTGCTGACGTGACCTGTATGTTGTGCGTGTGCTTGGCACTATTTGCATTGCCTCGAAAATCCTTTGAACACCCCTATTTGTTCATTTCTCGTGAAACCCAAAATTAACTCGCAATCAACGTAAATGCTTCCGTATACTCGTTCCAAACCACATGACTCATTTCCAATGACCTCTTATGTCCTTAGGAGGCATCCCATGGTGTTCGGAGCTTGGACCCCGGGAAAGTCTGAAAGCGTGTATTATAACCTTCGATTTTGGTTGTTTTTGCGACATTATTTTGACTTCTCCGTGCTTGGTCATATTTTCTCCCGGAACATTCCTAGGAGTTGCAACGTGACTTGTAACATTGTGCGTGTGCTTGGCACCATTTGCATTGCCTCGAAAAGCCTCTGAACACCCCATTTGTTCATTTATCGTGAAACCCAAAACTACCTCGCAATGAACGTAAATGCTTCAATATATTCATTCCAAGCCACATGAGTTCTTTCCAATGATCTCCCATGTCTCTAGGAGGCATCCCATGGCGTTCGGAGCTCGAGCGCCGGGAAAGTCTGAAAGCGTGTATTATATAACCTTCAATTTTGGTTGTTTTTGCGACATTTTTTACTTCTCTGGATCTGGTCATATTTTGTCCTGAAATCCTAGGAGTGTTGACTTGACTTATAACGTTGCACATGTGCTTGACACCATTTGCATTGCCTCGAAAAGCCTCTGAACACCCCATTTGTTTATTACTCGTGAAACCCAAAATTACTTCGCAATAAACGTAAATGATTTCATATATTCGTTCCAAGCCACATGACTCCTTTCCAATGATCTTCCATGTCCTTAGGAGGCATCCCGTGGCTTTTGGAGCCCGGGACCCGGTAAAATCTGAAAGTGTGTAATATAACCTTCAATTTTTGTTGTTTTTGCGACATTTTTTGACATCTCGGGCCTGGTCATATTTTCTCCCAAAATATTCCTATGAGTGACGACGTGACTTGTAATGTTGCGCGTGAGCTTGACACTATTTGTGTTGCCTCGAAAAGCCTCTTAACACCTCATTTGTTCATTTCTCGTGAAATCCAAAATTTAGGATTAAATAACTATTGTTGTATAGAAATCTGTTGTAGTTTTTTAGTATCGACAAAAGATGTACATAATAGGGTATAGACTATAGAGTTAGCTAAGAGATTTTTAGTTGGGAAAATATCATTTTGTGAGTGAAGATCATTGAGGCAAGAAACTCGCTGGTCTTTCAAAGAAATTTGTCCTCTCGAGTTTCGAAAATGGAAAACATGATCTTCATGAGAGTTTCCATGATGAATAGATTTTTAGATTTTTTTAATGTCTATTTATTTACACATCCTTACTTCCGCTTCAATAGTTCTGTAAGTGAGATTTTCTTTTTTCATAATGCAAAGCGATGGTCTCCGGGTTTATTATTTTTACCAAGAGGTTGATTCTTTGGTGGCTTCTTATTATATTATGTCTTTTTCTAGATGGTAATTTAAATTAAATTTTTATTGTGGACACTTAAAACATGATTAAAAGTTGGTTGATATGTTAACTGTGTCATGTTATAATAGCAAGAGGTCATAAGTTCAAATTTTGTTGCAAGCTAATTTTACTTTTGTTAATCAACATGACTTATGTACATATTGTACAATTCTAGTGGATTAACAGAGGTGACATGTGGCGTGTATACATTGTCACACACGCCTTTTAATATATTTATATAGACATACAAACAAAGTATCATATACAAATTAAATCTTTTCACCTTCTCGAATTATAGAATTTTTTTCAAAGAATGTTAAATTCTATAAGCCTTTTTCACCTAGTTAGTTCCCCTCAATAATAGAAGAAGAGTCATAATATATTAAGTGCATTATTTGATAGTTTAGTTATCATTATTTGATAAAATTTGTATTTCGCAGACCTTAATTAGAAATATAACAATGGTGTTTATGAGAAAGCTCATCTCATCTAAAAAATTTAGAAGTATCTTTCTTTCCTCTCTTATCAGTTGATTATATGAACAACTACTATTTTTTTCTAATAAATTAGCGTTTCTCTTGAATTGCCCGGATATTTTAGGTCCGTTCTTTTTTACCTATTTTTGCTTATTTGAAGAGTTAATGAACTTACATAAACTTATTAGACCTTATTGGCTTGTGCTTAAAATTATTGCCTTATTTTGTAAGTGTCACAAACCTTATTTTTGCTTAGTTTTCCTGAACGGAATTTATTAGACCTTATTATCTAAATTTAGTTGAACTTAGTTAATTTTTCTTACGAGAACTGAAAATAAGATGAACAAAACAGACTTTATTATGCTCTAGAGTGGGAGAACTCTTCATTTTCTTATTTGTGTCATTTTTATCTATTATAACCTCCAAAAATCATCAATGAAATCGGCAAAACCAAATTATCAACAAACCTCCAAAAAGATCCCATACAAAAAAGAATTGTTCATATGCACTTTAATTTATATAGTTAATTTTATGTACGCGCTTCAAACGGGTTAAAATAACGAATGTGAAACTTTAGGACCAATCATATTATGAAGTCATTTGAAAAAAATTCCTAATATTGAATTTAGTAATACAAAGAAGTTATTTTTGGTGTAGAGAAAATCACAAAGGCGAATACTAATGTAGACGGAATTTAATCGCAAGTCTTGGACATCGCCTCTCAAAATTTTGACCAATTAAACTAGTTGACATCTACAGTAATACAAAGTAGTTTAGAAACTACATAAGTGCATTGAATTTGTTAGCTACATTTTCTAGGCTTGTACCACTATTGAGTTATTGACTGTGTAAAGAAAGTGATAAAACCACCAGCAGGGAGCTTACAGAAAGGTTTCACATTAACCCTAAAATTACTAATAATTTAAGAACGCAAGAAAAAAGATCAATTTAAGGAGAAAATAGGAACCACATACATAAGATCACAGACCCCTCTTAACTGTGATAGCAACAAGTGAATGATCAAAAACAATAAGCAAATGTCCCTTTCTAACTCCTCTCCCATATCTGCCGCGTCTGCTTCCCCCCCTTTCCCCCTCTCTCACATACAAACACAAACTACAAAGATAAATTGGGAACACCACCAACATCACATATATGTCTATAATGGACCTATGGCTATGTATGTGACTAGCTATCCATTGTAAGCTGTTACAATCCCTATGTCTCTCTTCATCCACTATCATGTCGTCGTAATTTGTGTCTTACTACTAAAGGCACTTTGGAAGTGGGATTCTGTTACTCTATCTCCACGCTCAAGTATGTCGTGTTCAAATTGGATGGAGAGTACGTACCCTGATATATAGTAGAGCTATACGGTTTAATCAACAACTATTCTTTTAAATTGATTAGTTAAATATGTTATTATATATATCAATGTAAGTGATATATTATATTGTTACTCTATGAAGAAATGATATAATTGACATAGTATTTTTATTAGGTTGGATGTTTCATCAAATGTAAGTATTATTTTCAAAAGGACATAGTGATTAGTGGTATAGATGATTTATGGAAATATGGCACTTAAAGCTAGATGGAACATTGGCACACATTACCCTAGTCATAGTTCACAATTATATACTAGCTTTTTTAACAAAATTGTATGGTTTAAGCAAGTGTTAGTACATCTTTATATGAGATCCTCAAGAGTTGTAAGTAAGGGTCTGTTCTCTTCGACATAAAACAGTTGAACTGAACTGAACTGATTTGAACTGAACTGATCTGAACTGAAGTGAACTGAACTAAAATGAATTGAACTGAACTGAAATGAATAGTGATATGTGAGAGTAAAAGTATTGTCAAGAGCTGAACTGAACTGAACTGGTCGGAACTGAACTAAACTGAATTGAACTGAACTGAATTGAACTGAACTGAATTGAACTGGACTGAAAATAAGCTGGGGAGAACAGGCCCTAAGTATCGTGAATGTCAACAGTCCTCGGGGCGGATTCAATGTGTAAGTAAAGATAGTAATAGTCAAAAGCGTGTATTTTCCTCAATAAATGTACAAGGGATCATTCAATAATTTGAGATCATTTAAGAAGTCAAATAGTGATGATGAGATAAAATGAAGGAACATTAATTTCCGTTACCTTATTTAACTTGAACATATCTACATCAAACTCATTTGAACTTAATAGAATAGTTGAACTTTTTTTCTATAAGCTGCTAATACTTGTTGAAACTTGTCTAAATTTATTAAAACTGATATAAACTTATTAAACTTGAAACTAATTTAAATTTTTAGGTCATGAAAATCAAAAACGCACCAGAAGTATATCACATACATCATCATGTTAGTGATGACATAAATGAACATGACATACATCCATACATGTAGAATCATTTAGGCCAGGGTATAGAAGGTTACACAAAGGGACAAAATAGGGATGAATGAGTACATAAATAAGGAGATGAGCAAGTAAGAACAATACTTTTGCTTCCTTATTTAAGATATCTCTCTTATTATTACCTACTAGATCAAAAACAGCTCCCCCACTATCTTTCTCACTCTCTTTTCTCTTATCTTTCTCTCTCTTTCTCTCCACTAACCTGTCTTTCATCTGAGCAGAAATACACAAAGCTGAAATCAAACTCATAATAAAGTAAAAGAAAAGAAAAAAAAGGATCCAAGGTGTTGATTTCATCAGTCAAACCCATCAATCAAATCAAATCAAATCAAATCTCTCAAATACAGGATTGATCATAATTCAATTCTCTGATATCAAAATTATATAAGAGAGAAAAAAAAGCTAAGGAAATGTCAAGTTCTACAACTACAACTAACTTGTCATTGGACCACTTCCCACCTTCTGAACAACTTTGTTATCTCCAATGCACTCGTTGTGAGACTGTCCTTGCGGTATGTTATGTATTACTACTACATTTTACACTAATCAAACTTTCTATTCTCTTCTCATCATTTCCCTTATACTACTACTACATATACCACTCTAATATGTACCACTCGGCACTCGATTCGTTATATACTGGGTCGTTGTTGTTGTTATTATTATTATTGTTCGACAAGATTTGTGAAGGTACAGTTGTTAGAACAGTACCTTCACAATCATCTTAAGTAGTCTAACATACTTAAAAAATTGCTTTTGATTTAGATATTGGAGTATCTTATTCTAGGGTTTATGTTGAGTTATTTCAAGGAATTTGCTACTTATTGAATTATTGGACAGGTAAGTGTGCCATCGTGCAGCTTGTTTAAGACGGTGACGGTCCGATGCGGCCACTGCACCCACCTTCAGCCAGCCAACACGCGGTCTCTACTTGTTCAGCCGCCGCCTAATCAGTTTCATTTGGCTCATAACTACTACTCTCCGCCCACATCCCATTATCGTCTGGTATGATTATCATGTTATTTATAGAAGTATCATTAGCTAGGGTTTCTTCTTTTGGAATGATAAGAATTTTTTTCATTAAATGAAAACCTAGATAAGGGTTTCATCTTTGGTTTAGGTTAAATTCTCATCTTCAAGCATAAGATTCTAATAACTCAAATTTCTTTTGAATTTTTTTTTTCTAACTTTTTCCATTAACTTTTCCCAAAGTATTTTATTTGTTATCGATATGAGCCACGAAGGCAGTACAAAGAAGCGGAGGGGGATTTGAACCTGTGATCTATCGTTCACAACACTTCAATCTTAACCATTAGGCCAAAACATCCTTCGTTTTTCCAAAAGTATGTTAGTAGTTCAAGCTTTTGCTAATCTTGGATAATTATATTTTGATTGTTGTTTTATTAGGGAGAGATGGCAAATCCATCCCCAACTTACTCAGTGACACAACCAAATGCTACATCTAGTTACATGACTCCAACACTAAGCCGTGGCGGTTCGAATGAGCTGCCTAAGCCTCCTACCACTAATAGACGTGAGCATTTTCATAATTCATCCTATTTTTCTTTGAAGATCTTGCATATATATGATTCATCTAATTAAAAAAAAGTTGAATTAAATTTGATGGAATTTTGAAAAAATTATTTATTTGTTAGAATGGAATGGGGGTGTTCTTTTAATGCCTATGTCCACTTTTTGCAGCAACTTTGTCATTGATTCAGTGTTGTTTCAGCATTAAGTGATGACTTTGTTACTATGTACTTTGAGCTATCTATAGGGCTTAATCAATTTATTGTAATTAAAAGCAACAATAAGTTTGGTCAATTTAAAGTATTTGTACACTCCTCAAATCACGTTTTTTGTTGCCATTCGTTACACTAGCAGTCCAAAAACTGGTCGTATTTTTTTTTTGGGGGGTAACATACATACCATTATTGATTACAAAAAGTGGTAGCTAATCTTTCATTTTCTTCATTTCTTGTAGTGAAAATGATTGAAGGGGCAGGGTATGAAGTATACGAGAATTATTGGTTCATCTAACACCATCCTTTGTTTGTAATAGAACTTTAGGTTAAGTAATTAAATTAACTAGGGTACATGATAATCAGACGATCATATACTTCCTCCATTGTGAAATAAAAGAAACGCTTTTTTTTATGTGAGAGTTTTTGAAGAAGTACATATTTCAACGGTCAAAAATTATTAAAAGAGACGGACTAATTTTAATATAAAAGTAGACCTAGTCATTAAATGGATTAAATTAGTCACCGAAAGAAATTAACCTAATCACTATTGGACTGATTCTCTTTTTAATATTAAGCTTACCATTGCCTAATTTTAATTTAAAAGTAGGCGGTCTCTTATAAGACATACTCTTCAACTGTGGAGGGAAAATATTCATGGGTGTTTTAGATTTACAAAGTTTCAAAATATTGGGTTAGAAGACAAAAAAGGATAATAATTAACTCATCTTTTCTGGTAATTAATTACTGTTAATATCCTTTCTGAAAAGACAATGTCTTTTCGTTTGGTGATTGAGGGAGAGAGAGATGTTATATCATTGTCACCCGGAAGTTTAGGGAAAAGGAACCAAGGGTGAAAACCAGTGATGACTGATGTGAACAAAGAGGGTGGGGAAGATATAATAATTATTGCAAAAAAGTGAGAATTTGTTATTGTCGATCAACATATGTGATATGTCTAATTTGAAGAAAAAGAAGTGGAATTATGTACACTGATAAACTAATTTTTTAGTATTTATAAGCATTTTGCAAAGTTGGGAATAATCCTTAAAATACTATCAAAATTAGCATTAAGTTCAAATGAATTCTAATAACTTCACTTATATCAACAAAAAAAAAATAGATTTTAGATTAATCAAATGACACGTGTGTAGAATTTTTTGCGGAGGAAAAAAAACGTGGATAAGTTAAAAAGACTACATTTTAATATATATATTCACACATAAATGAATAAACAAAGCAGTCTTTAAATAGGCATACGAAAAACACTACTAATTACATCTTAACTATTAGTCATTAAACAGAAAAATTGGAAACATGTCAATTACATAGCCCATTACTTGCTATCCACTAAATATACCATTATGTAGACCACAACTTGTTAGACCACTACTTGTTAGTCCACTAACTAACTGTTAGCAACTAGTTTTAACTATTAGGAAACTATTTGACTAATTTTGAAGCATATTCAACAACGTGTTCATCATTAATTATTTCACTTAGCTCGATCTAAATAAGAGATCCAATGAAATGAGTTAAATTGAAGCCAATAGGTAGTTCAAGAAAAGTCAAGTTCATGAATATTAAGTTAAAGTCAGTTAAAATGGTTTAAGATAAACAGATGTGATCACAATGTAAGTTCATGAATATTATGCATTGTTCAAGCTCACAAGTTTTATGTATTTCTACTTCCTAAGTAAATTATCCAATTACCATATCCTCTTTTCGTAGGAGTTCAAAAATACTATGATGGCTTCGTTGCATGGGATTAAATTCCGAGTTAATGCGAAGTAAAAAAAAAACAATAAGATTATGGAAGTAAATATTCTCGCATTTATTACTTACTATTATTAGTAGTATTTTCTATTATGAATAAGGGTTTAGTAATCTTTTATAGTGTAGACATTTGGAAATTTTTGATAATGAACTTATATTCATTTTTGAAGCTTTTGTTGTTGATGAAAAATTAAAAGCTATTATCTATGAATTTTCTAATAAAATTTTGGGTAATTTGGGGTGCCAGCTCCAGAAAAAAGACAGAGAGTTCCTTCTGCTTACAATCGCTTTATCAAGTAAGTAATCCATCCTCAATTCTCTAAGATTTCTTCTTTCTCTTTAATTTCTAGCCTATTTAGTGACATTATTTTCTAATTAATTAGTCAAAAATTGTGAATGCAGAGAAGAGATTCAGCGTATTAAGGCTGAAAATCCCGATATTTCGCACAGAGAGGCTTTCAGTGCTGCTGCCAAGAATGTATGATTATTTAACTTACTTTAATTCAAGCATGCATATTAATAAAGTTTTTAGTTTAAGCATTTTATGCACTTTAATTAGTTTGTTTGATTTCGTTTAGAATATGAAAATAGACATTCTTTATTGTTGAGTTAAGTTTATTTGGTTAATTGTTGATCATTTGTTTTGATTGACAATTTAATTCACATTGCAATTATCCAACCCTAAATCGTATACGAAAATTTAGGACCGGTTCGTTATCGTTTTTTGTTTTCGGTTTTTTAAAAACTAAAAACAAAAAATATGAAAAAGAAAAAGCGGTTTTCATTTTTTAGTTGTCAGTTTTCAAAATCATCATGTTCCTAATAAATTTGACTAATTTTTGTCCATTATAGGACATATATCATATGACTTTTTACATAAAAAAAAAAACCAAAAAACTGAAAATCACACTGATGTCGAACGAGCCCTTAATTACTTACCCAGAATTTTGATTCGAGATTTGTCCAATATTTGCACAACCTTATTGTTGTGACCAACTCAACCAAAAGTTTAAGCTGATGATTGAGGGTCCAGGAATAGATCTATACTCTATCACACTCCCTCACGCAAGAGCCCTTAGGTCTTGAAGTGTTGATGCAGTACAAGTCTCCCTCATACCTGGCGCTAAATATTCCACTGAGAAAGGAGGGGTGGATGAGATTCGAACCTGTGACCTTTATGTCACGCTGGCTCCGGTACCATGTCAAAGGACCAACTCAACTAAAAGTTTAAGCTGATGGTTGAGGCCTCAGGAATAGATCTATACTCTATCACTTATCGTTTATAGAACTTACCATATGTCGATAGTTTAATAGTTGATTTTAGGTATGCCATTGTTCTCTTTTGGGTAAGCAATCTGGAGAAAAAAATTGCCATATCATGCTTATTTACAATATATAAGTTGTTCGATTATCACAAATTTACAGTCACATTAGGTTAGCTCAAGTGTAAGTAAGAATTTATGGTACATCAACATATTTCAACTAATTTTTAGACAAACCGTCTAAAGATGTGTGTTCATGTGATGAAATTGACGATATTTGGTAACAGGACTATAAAATTTCATGTACATACTCTAATCATTGACACGAGCTCAAGGTCTTAGGCAACCTAAAATTGTGAAGCATCTCATTGCAAAAAGTGAAAGCAAAATACCTTTAATTTAAAGACAAAATATTTTTTTAAAAAAAATCATATTCCAAACATCAAATTTTAGGCTTTTCTAAAATATAAAATAACATCTAACGAAGGATTTGAACAATAATATCGACGATCAAACAAAATATAATTGATACCTTGATTTTCTTCCTTTTTCATTCAAATAAAAGATGATCATATCATAAGATCGGAATATCGCGTGAAATATTATTGTGGGGGAAGGAATTATCATAGGATTTATACTTTGTAGAGAAGCTACTACAAATTTACAATCTTAATTTCTATTCTTATAATATTACTACATGTCTACAATTAGGGTTTCCATAGACCAATTTTATAAAAGATTTTGCATGAAATTTAACTAAAAGGTATAATTATGGTAATTAACAGTGGGCCCACTTCCCCCACATCCATTTTGGGCTAATGCCGGATCAGACGGCGAAAAGGACAAGTACCATGCGCCCTCACCATCCTCAGGTATTTCTTCATTCCAATAATATTTTCTAGGGCAAAACACCATTTTTTTCCCCAAAAAAACATAAAACAGACATTTTCATCGTGTTTTTTTCTTCTTGTTTTTGAAATTTGCATGTTTGTTATTAATGTAAGTAGGAAGCTGGAGAAGATAATGTTCGCATGAGAAGTGGATTTTACTCTGCTCAAACTAATGTTGGTGTTTCTCCATATTAAATCAAAACTATGCTGATGTTTGATTAATTTGTAACCTTCTACATTGCTTCAATTAGGGGATGGTTTTTCATAATAGTCGTCGACGACGAATGTAATTAAGATATCAAGATTAATGGCCTTGTTAATTTATCTCTAATCTATGTACGTGATATCTTCATAACCCTCCATGCATGGCTTCCAGTAATTTCAATAATGAAAATATGTTGGGAAATTCTATATGGTGACCCTCAACTTTTTCAAATTCTATTTGGTAGACAATTTTTATCTTTCCTCTATTTGGTAACCCTCTACTCTATTTTTTTAATTTTCTTTAACCTTATTGCATTTTAAAATCATTTTTTAATTCAAAAATTGATTTTTCAATTACAAAAAACTGATTTTGAAATTAAAAAAAAAAATCCAAATCCTCCCCTACCATTACCACCCATCCCACCCTCCTTTCCCCTCCCCTAGCCTGTGACTACCGCAAATAATCCCCCGGTTCCGGCCTCTTGCTACCACCCCCACCCCACCCCACAACCTGCGACCACCGCAACCCCACCCCATGCAAGCACCGCAACCCCCAAAATCAGCTCTCCCCGCAACTTTCCCCTTCCCGTTCTCGATTTCAGCCCCCATCCCCATTGCCGATTTCGGCCACCCCTCCCTTATCCGTCCTTGATTACGACCCCAACTCCCTACCCCGTCCCCAATTTCGACCCCCTCCCCTTCACGCAACCTCCATCCTTTCTGCTTTTCCTGTAGGTTAAGGTTCAGGGAAATGGGTTTCGTGGAGGTGGTTTTGCAGCAGTAGGGAAAGAGAGTAGTTTCTGGGAGGGGGTTGCATTTTCGATAGGGGAGGAGGTGGAAAATGGAGAAGGGAAGGGAGGGGTCGCCGGAAATGGAGAAAGGAAGGGGAGGGGGCGCCGGAAAAGGAGAAGGGAAGGGGGCGCCAGAAACAGGGAGGGGGAGCCGGAAATGGAGAAGGGAAAGGGAGGGGGTGCCGGAAATGGAGAAGGGAAGGGGAGGGGGCGCCGGAAATGGAGAAGGGAAGGGGAGGGTTTGAGTTTTTTTTTTTCATTTTATAATCAGTTTTTTGTAATTAAAAAGATCAATTTTTATTTAAAAAATAGTTTAAAAATGTAATAAGGTCAAAGAAAATGCAGAAAATAAAGTAAAGGGTTACCAAATAGAGGAAAGATAAAAGCTGTCTACCAAATAGAATTTAAAAAACTTGAGGGTCACCATATAGAATTTCCCAAATATGTTTGTTGTATTTTTTTTTTTGTTTGGTAAACAAAGCCCTCCATTCATTAAACATTAGAATTCAAAATATTACAGTTCGAGATTAGGTGTTCATTACAATAACTAGGGAGGTGAGGGAAAATCCTAATTACGACACAATCATCGTACCATATATGACCCTACATGTCTTGGCCATGCTATTCGCCGCTTGACTGTTTGTTGTATATTACTCTTACTATCTAGTACAACGTTAGCTTGGTTTATACACTTAACCAATTACTCTTTCAATCAGTGTACTTGGAGTGCTTGTTTACTGTCTACAATACAACATATGCTTCACTGCAACTCCCTTCTGATAATACAACATAAGTAAAAGATTAAACTGATTAAGATAATTTTTTTTTAATTTGAGCTTGGCATATTATGTTATTTAAGAAAAGTATAAATGGTTACACACGTAAATAAGAAAAAATTGTAACCATTGTTTTTGGATTCAAAGTTTTTCTAAATCTCTATAGTGCTCTCAAGAGCCTCAAGAACTAGGTTTTGTTTTGTCTCACATTTTTTATAAATTTAATATTTACACATTTGATATTGTGCTCATTTGAGTAAAGTATGTGATAAAAGTTTTAAAAATTATGTTGGAGCACCTAAAATTTTGTAACACTTTTAAGTTTTTCAAAGTTATATAGATATTTTTATTTGAATTAGGGTGAAGAGCCTTTAGATTTCATTTGATCGATGGTTAATTATGTTTTCAATGATCATATCGTGTCAAGTACGTGTACGGTCTGTTTGTAAATGGGTTGAACACCCTCAACCCTAACTCGACATATTTATTAAACGGATTATTAACACACAATTCTAACCCGATCCATATATTAACTGGGTTACGCGGCCCGCTATATTGACCCATTTGTCAAACGCTTATATATGCAAAAACTAAACAAAAGTGTTTTATATATATTTTTTAACCCATGTCATATATACTAATATCTAACCTAACTAAACAAAAACAAACAACCAAAGAATAAATCTTATATTTTAATGAAAAATATTCAAATTATTTTAAGCCCAACTAATACTATTCATATAGAAGAGCGATTAGACGGATTGTCGTGTTAGATTCGGGTTAAAATGTTCAACCCTAACCCAACACGTTTAATATATGAGTTATGTTGAGTCAACCCATTTACTTAAATCAATTGTGATAAACTTCATTGAGCATGTACACAAGCCCATGTCAGATGAGAGATTGACCACATACAAGGTTGACAGGGTTCCATCATAAAATCAATTGGTGATAGGTGGAGTAATCCACAAACTTATATGTTAGTCAATCTCTCTCTAATTCTTCAATTTGGGACAATTATTTCCTACCTCACATGTGGGTTATTCTTAACAAGTTGAAACTTGACCTTGACCCAAACCCACTATTTTTTGTGAGGTTCAAATCGGGTTGGCAGGTAGTGTCACTTTTTACCATCTCTATAGGCTCTTTTGCCAACGCTTATATATATATATATATATATATATATATTATATATATATATATATATATATATATATATATATATATATATATATATATATATACTATTACTTCCGCTATCCCAAAATAGATAACTCAGGCTAGAGTGAGCTTGGACAAACTTCATCTTTGATCCTATTGATATATTAGATAAATCATATTGATGTGGAATAATATTGTTGGATTCTATTGTATAGTTATTAATAATCAAAGTTATGTCTTTATAATCACACTCAGTTTGTAGATGTGACTCTAGTTTGATTAGAGGGAGTAATAGAATACTGAATACTCCCTCTGTCTCAAAATATAGTTTCCATTTCTATTTTGGGAGTCAAATTTTAAAAACTTTGACCAAATATTCTTACTAATATATTATACAAAAAAACATATATATTCATGAGAGGTCTTGTTTGATTCGTCTCAATATGTAAATTCATAATATCGACTTTTTATATTTTTACAAATAAGAAATAGAAGATATCGTAGGTCAAAGGTACGTCTTGGAGACTGTGCAAAATAAAACAGGGGATGAAGGGAGTATAATATTGTTTATAGGCTATATCCTAAATTGAATAAAATAGAAAGAGTTTAATTGTTTGGCTATATATTATTTAACTAAATTTAATTTCATTAATTTTGTGGGCATTTTGATAACTTTATTTTCTATGAGGCTACGATATAAAAAGTTGATATCTTGAAAAACCACATTGAAAACAATTCAACATGTTACTAATAATTGTTATTTTATATATATTTTATATATTAGCAAAAAACACGATCAAAGTAAGTATATAATCAATAGTATAAAAGTCAAAACGTTTCAATTTTACAACCACGACAGAAATACAAAATTAGCGGCTCCAATATAGTTACTTAATACTAAGCACTTTTGAATATAAAAGGGTTACTCAAGAATAAGCTCAGAATAATATATTCTGGACCCAATATATATATATATATATATATATATATATATATATATGCATTAAATTTTGACTAAAATTTACCCCAGATAGAGTTTTTGTTGTTAAAAAGGAGTTTTGTCTTCTATATTGAGAGACCTAAAAGTAGAAGTGGAAAAGGAAAAAGATATTCTCGAAGAATTATGGCATGATAATGATGGTTTAAATGAATTTGGTTCTGCTGCTGAACAGGGGGCAAAGGCAAAAGTATTATTCCCACTGTTTAGAAACAATTAGCCCAATTTTATTTTATAAGTTAAACTTTGGAAAGTAAATTATTAATCTATTGGAAATTATCAAGATCAAGATTGTTATTGTCTATCCATGTTCTTTTATCTACCAATTTGATTTTTCATTAGTATAGTTTGTTAAAGACCACATCGTAGATAGTAATATTTTATTTTGTTGGCTCATTTCATAAGAGGAATAATTAGATGAGAAGCAGGTGTTAGTCTAGTGGTATACGTATTACTTTCGATTTTTAGAAAATTTGGGATTGAATCTCACCCCTAACAATATTGAATTTTCCTTTATTACCTCAACTTACTAGGGTTTCTCCTTGCCTTATAAAATATGTAATCTAATTGAAATCTAATGGAGTAAAATTTATAAAAATATATCATAATTTGGATTTTTCACATTAATTGCAACATTTTTATTATTTGATAATACCTTTTTCATATCTCTTTTCTATTACATGGATTTCATTTTTTATCTATCTTTATCTTTCTCTTTTTACACGAAGACTTTCGTTAAAAAATGTGTCAAAGAGTAATGTTGCAATAATATTGGAGAGAAACGAAAGGAATATATAAGAAGTCATGCATGCACCTCTATAGACAAATACAAGTCACTCCATATTAATATTTAACCACCAAATTACAATTTTTATTTAATTCGTAGCAAAGAAAATAAATTATTATAACCTTCTACCTTATCAAGTGAGGCTAGCCAGTAGCCACCATGTATAGTGCTCTCCCAACCGTTATCCACGTATATTAAAAGAAAAGGCTAGTTAATTAATTGTTAATAAAGAACTAAAAATCCACCCATAATAATTTTCACAAATGATCTCTATGATATATTAAAGAACTAAAGGCTACCACCAATTCAAATATACATTATCATAACGCTATTAACAAGTTTTCATATAACAACTAGTTATTAGGCCCGGGCTATATCCCGGGTAAGAAAAATTTTCATTTATTAATATTGTATTTTGATATGATAACACCAAACTAAATATTACTTGTTGTACTAATTAAGACTTTAGTATATAAATTTGAAGTGACGAGATCAAGTCTCTTACAAGACAAGTAACACCATTCCTTATTTACATGATTACCTGATGTTGTCTTAGTGTTATAGATATGAGATATAATCAATATCGGAAAAATATATGCATGTATTTTCCGATACCGATTATATCTCATATCTCTAACACTTAGCTTATCGGAGATTTTGAGTGGACTAGCTATGTTAAAAGGCCGGGATGTGGTCAATAAAATGCTTTTGGTAACAAGCCTAACAGGGTAGACAGTAAGCATATATTGACATAACATGTAAAGTTCCAAAGTGAGATGCAAAAAAAAATGTACTTTTTTTGCATTGCATGTCTACCATACACTTATGCATCCTAAAAAAAGCAATTTGTTGATGCTCTTGCTAACTAACTTAACCCCTCCTCCAAACATATTTCAAGATGCTTTTTTTAAGATAGTTTTTCTCCTTCATTCTCCATCTCAAGCTGCAAATTTAGATTGCCATATATGATTCTTTTTATATATTCTACTATTATCTTTGAAGAATCAAATTGTAATTATTCTGGCTTGAAATTAAATTCTTCAATTTTTGAAATAATATTTAAAATCTTCAATCATCCCATTTTTAAGATTATGCTAGGAGAAAAGTTGTACTCTGATCTTTCCATGGCAGATGACTTAATTATAACTTATTGACTTGCCACTTTAAGTTTATCAGCTTTGTACAATTTTTTCCAATAATGAGTTATAGTAACTTATAACACTTCTAAATTTGGAAGGGTCCCAAATTAATTACACCAACTTTTTCTTTAATTATTCCCTTAGGGTTGCATATAAGACATACATACACTACTTAAAATGAAAATAACTTGTGAATTTATGAATTTTTTTTGCATCAATCGATGTAATAAATCATCAACTAATGCAACTTATTTTCATTTTTAGCTTCTTATATACAACCCTTAAGGCTACATATAGCTTTTCCCTTTTTTTTTTTTACATATTCTACTCGGATACGGTAGATTTGGAAACCTCTAGAAGCCAGAAATAGGTCCTTTTGGTGGGGGTAAAGAAGGGTAAACGATGTTTAGTCAATTTATGTGTACCGTTTTGCTAGGGAAATGATGGTATGTAATACAGAAAATAAAATTTATTAAAGTGAGTACTTCCAAGAACAAATATGAGTAGATTATTATACACAAAACACAAATGTTCTATTGATTATTATTTTCAGAAAGAATTTATAGATTTGTCGAACAAATAGCAATATAGTTGTTGTTTTAATACCTAAAACCAACCACATACTCTGATACTCTAATGGTTAAACCAAAGATACTTTATTGCTTCACATTAACCTTTTTCTTATCCTCGGGCCTGGGACTGGAACTGGGCCTGGGCCATAACAATGCCTTGTCCTTGCTTGTGTAGTTGTGTCTTTGTCAAGGTCGAATAAGCTAGGAAATAACAATGCACATCTCAATATATGGCCCACACAGACCAGGCCCAATAACTTTTTTTTTAGGGTAAAACCGTTAGATAGAGCTATCATTGCAAATCATATTCCGCCAAAGTAGAAATACTTTGGGGAATTGGAGCCATACAAACAAGTTCAGCACTACCAGGCCCAATAACTTCAGTAACTGTATATACCAAAACCTTCTTTTTGGGGTAATTCTTTTTCCTCTTTTTTCTTTATGGTGCAATTTTTTTAGTCTAGTAATGTAGATAGAATCTAATACTTCCTCCGTTTCTAAATAAGTGCAACATTTGCATAGTGTTTACTATTCACAGTTTAAACTTTAATTAGCTTTGGTGATTTACATTTTAGGAAAAACATAGTCATGTGGGATCTTGTTAGATTCGTCTGAATGTGAATTTTTTTTTAATATCAACTTTATAATTTTTACTTATTGATAATTGAAGATATTAATGGTTAAAATAATGCATTGGCAAACGTGAAAACAAGAAGTGTTGCACTTATTTAGAAACGGATGAAGTATTAGTTATCGGATATTATCCACCAAGACTTTACCATCTAATCTCGATGACATCCTTATTATTGCAATATGATTTTATAGTAGTTCACATCACAGTGAGTCCATCCTTTTTGGCTCAACATATTTCTTATAGTATTGAGGTTAAGGGAGTGGAGTAATGTATTAAATGTGACTATTTTTTTTTCTTTCAACATATACTCTTACAAATATGGTCAAAATACCACAAGATCTTTCTAATGTGCAAAATAAAAAATATGAGTATCATTTTTGCATTTTTTTCGTCTTATATTATACTGAAATTTTAAGACATCGTAATTCTATAAATTTAGTGTAGATCAATAAAAATACATGATGTATAAATATATGAAATCTTGAAAGTAAGAAGATGAACTCTCGAGTATTGACATTTAACAAATAGATAGTCATGATTACATTTGATAAATAAATGGTTGAAAATAAAAAAAGAATAATTAACTCTCACAAATTAGGCTACATGGAGAATTTGGGAGCATCAAGAATATAAGAAAGGGATGAGCTACAAAAACTAAATAATAAAGTGCCGTAGAAATTGTGGATATCCATATTGACAAACCTAAAAGACACTCAGACTCTAGGACCAATTCTCACCAACAATAATCCATGCTTCTTAACAGTAAACAATCTCATTCCCATCCAGGCTATAACACCTCAATGGAGATGGAAAATCGCCGCGCATATCATCAACAGCGTAAAGATGAGCTGAATGGGACTGTTTGCTGCAGAAGAGATGTCTTGAGGCCTGCGAAACAAAACAAAACAAAACAAAACCAGATGCAACGTTATAGTCTATCTTGCACGTTGATATTTCGTGAAAATTAAGAGTCCGGCTAATTGCCTAGCAAAGTAACAACAACTAAGGGGAGTAATGTTGATGGTGCCCTTAAACCATAATTTGGAGATTAAGGGTATTTAGGATACTTTGCCCCCTGTTAGCTGCTGAACTTTCTTAGACAAGTAGAGTTTTTCTAGGGAATATTGGGTTACAAGGACATACTTCTGCAGCTTCTTGAGTGCACCACAAAAAAGGACATTGTCGGGAACAGGCAACTCAGTTTTCAATGCCAACTGTGGATTGCCAGCGGTTTCTGGATTGACCACCCTGATATAGGTTTCTTGTCCAAGATACCACGAGTCAAGATTTGCGGTTCTCAAATTCCAGACACCAACGTTGTCGAGTGAAACCAAGATAGCAGTCCAAGCCCCAGGATAAACCTACAACAATAAGGATATTTCGGGTTTTAGTTATTGCTCAATGTGAATATTTCTTGGACTTACCAGAAACTTCAGCGCTTGCTTCAGTTTACTTGATGATTTCCATAATGGACTAAGATGAAAAAGAAGCGTAGTTGTTTGTATAATGAAACAAGACATGATGGTACCTGTGCTGTGGTGCGAGCAATTCCATCCCATTTGTTGTATGTTCCTCTACTGTTTTCTGACCACTCACCGTAATCCATTCTGTAATTGAGGCATCCAAAACATTCTTGAGTATAATTGATACCAAAAATGTATGAAGAAACAAAGTTCAACGATAACATAAGTTATAGGTTGAACTTGATAGCAATAATAAGCTCATATGTAAAGGTTGTCCAAGTTCGATTCACAACTAGAATACTTAATAGAGCCAATAATAAGTTTGAGGTTGTCCTAATTTATATCTGATATATGCAAATATTGCATACTAGTGGCATTCTTGGTTATTTTTGGAGAAATTGACAGGTGTTTCGGGAATTGTAAACAAAAATAGGGGGTGTTTAGGAAAGTATTTTCACAAAAACTCCTGAATTTCGGGAATTTTTCTTAGAAATTCAGGGGGTTTCAAGTTATAAGAACAAAGCCATAATTGAAAGGCTAAAGAGAAAATGATCCTTACCCGACCACGAAAAAGTTGTATCCATCAAGGTGATAAGTGTGGACCCTGGTCTCGTTGTTTTGAAGAATAATCTCCAGAAATCCCCTGTAAGTACCATTAATAATTGATGTTTCCATGCGAGGGGCTCCTGTCAAGGGCCTATGGGGAAAGTCCATCTTATAAACACCTTTCAGTTTGTGCTTATCAGCAAGCCTCATTGGTGTGGAAGGATTGACAAATGAAACCCCATTGAGAGTGGTGCGTTTTTTCCCGTTGATTCTCACTGGTGGCTTGTTTTGTATGAGAAAAAGATCGGTCACATTTATGGAACCGTATTTAAAGGAACCTTGTGGGTTAGGACGGGCACCACTAGCAGACACATTCCACCTACATAATATGACCACAAAACATTTCAGGTCAGGTACAAGATAGGGACATATCACGGCCTACCTTGCTCAATAACATAATATATCAAAAAGAACAACGATATCAACATTCAACAAGTTGTACGAGTGTACGGACATCTTATAATAAGGTAAATATTCTGCAATTTATATACTCCTGCACAATAAATACTCTGATCCCCAACAACACACCAGAAACAGCCTTATTATACGGTAAGTATTCTGCAGTTTATATGCATCTGCAGAATAAATTTTCTAAACCTCAATAGTACCAGAAAACATCTTATTACAAGGTAAACATAGAATGCTTTACAAGAACATGGACAAATTCAGGCATCTACTATGAAAAAGTGAGCATTATGATGCAAGTATGCAACCGATTTTTCCTGAACTGCTTCAGTTTCCCCAAAGATCTCCCAAAACAGTACTGCTCCCTATTTTCACAAACTGATAAAGTACATAAACTAAGAGGAAACTTATCTACAGTAACCCTGTACTTTATGTAGTTTTATGAAATAATACTATTTAATTACAGCAAGAGAAGGGAACCATTTTCTAGCGTGTTTCCAAAGTTTAGGGTTATATTAGAGAAGGCCCAATAAGTGAGGGACTGAGGGTCATTTCAGAAGAAAAAAAACTCTGAAGTACTGGGTAATGTATAATTTCCCAAACTAAAAAGATCAATATTTATAGTGGATCACACACAATTTAGATATTACTAATTCACTAACCTGATCGATCTGGCCTGGTTCATGGAGAAAGTCTTGTCATTTTGATCCTGTGGTGGCTCAGGGAGGTGCCCGTGTGCCTTACCTTTGGAATTTGAGTAATGCAAGATTCCAACACCAGTAACTCTTCGCCAAGTTGTTTCATTGACCATCCGAGCACTGGCCACTACATAGTAATCAGAACTGGCATTCTGATCCGTGGTGAGCAAGAATGAGTAAGATTGTCCAACATGTATGTCCAAGCTAGTGTAGTTTTGCTGCACAGTGTAGGATCCCTCAGTTTCAGCTAAAAGCAGATTGTGGCTCTGGATTCTGAAGTTTAAGCTAGTTGAGATTCCGACATTGTGTACACGTAAACGGTAAGTCCTTCCTGGTAGTTACAAAAACATTGTTGCTTATGTTATGCTCACATAAATAGCATGATAACAACTTATTTGTTATCGATATTCTTTCGGTAACTAGAAAAAGTAGCTCCTAGTATTCTGTTGTCAACGAACATGCTTAGTTTAAGTATTGAAGGTATATTACACAGAGCTCATATCATATGACTTTAAAAAGCTTAAAACTTAAAACCAAAAACTGACAATTGACACTTATACCAAACGACCACACATTTTGGATGTATCATACGAACATGCTAAATTTAAGAGCATTCTCCACATTTTGCATCAAATTTCACATGCTCAATTTGGGTTATAGGGAACTAGAAATAGCAGTAATGAGACAGGCCGTAGTTCCAGGTCCTTCGTACCATCGTAACCCCCAAAAGACTACACCAGCTAAGTTGGCTGGCATCCACAGTTTCACCCACTTATTGAACACCAAAAGAAATCCAATTAAGACCACCAAAATTCTCATGACAACAGAAAAGTTGGAAATTATCATTGTTGTCCAACACATAACATGCAAAGATGATATAACCATAAGCAGCAACAATAACCCCACCAAAAAAGAATTTAGGGGCCAGCTCAATTTGGTTAAGTCAATAAAGGAGTTTTGTTAATAAGAATATTCATTATTCACATTAATTACTCCAAAGAATTCAAACATACAGAAGATCAAGCACATGGCTTCTGTCATAACCAAGTGAGACAACAACTTAGTCAACACATAATGTTGAAAAACAATAAAGCATAGGGAGCAGCTTTAACCCAACAACAGGTATTCTATCACCATTCCTCAAACTAGATGATTAAAAAACACTAATCACAATTTTTTTTGACACATTTGACTAAAGCTAAAGGATTCAATCAAACATATAATGAAGCACATGGGTTTCAAATATCTCAATTAGTAAAAAAGATCTTATGCCTTCAAAGATAATTTACCTGGATGAACATTAAAAGTCTCATAATCAATGCCATCAGGAACAAGAGTGTCATTATATCTGTAAGGACCCTTTCCATTAATAAGAACACCATCTGGCATTCCTAGAGATTTCCCTCCATTAAGAGTTTTCCTCAAATCCTGAACATATCAAAGAATCAACCATTAATCTATATAAATTGATTCCGTGAGGCCGTGACCTCAAGTTCATATATACTAAAGTTTTAACCACTAGACCAAGTTGTATTTAGTGTTAACATTTTAAAGTATAATATTAATAAAAGGAATTTTTCCTTAACCAGGGCATAGCACGGGCCTGATAACTAGTTTTCGCTCAAAAGATGCACAAATATTCAAACAAATACAACATTGCACAAATGAATAAAGGGTTTAGTAACACTAACTGAGTGGCTCTTGGTGAACCAATCTCCAATCATGATAACAATATCTTCCTCCGGCAGCGCGAATGGAATCGGAATAACTGGACGATTATTGATGATTATACCTCCATAACCACCAGAAGCTCTTTGGAAATTGGTAGAAGGGAAGTAAAAGAAACTTCCAATTTGATCCTTAACTTGAAATTGGTAAGTCCAATTCCACTTTGGAGGAATTGGGCAATTAGTTCCCAAAACTCCATCTTGCCAATGAGTTCTTCTCTGAAATATACCAGCCCTATTTCCAAAACAACACATTTTACCTTAATAATATGCTTAACATTACCAAAAACACAAAGAATTTGTTAGGGTGATGTAGAAATGTTACCAAGTCATTAAAAGTTCTTCATCCAATTTGTTGTGCACATTGACAACTACATTGTTGTTAGTAGTTACATTCATAGGAGGTCCAGGAAATTTACCATTTATAGCAATGACCTACATGCAAACAAGTTCCAAACTTTCAAAAAAAAACACAAAAGCTAAGAACTTTAACTAAAATTGCATAATATGAACATGAATAGTTCAAAAAGATTACAACTTTAGCTATATAGTACAAAAACAGTAACTCACTATTTACTGAGCTTAAAGATTAAAAGCACATTTTGTAGATCTGAAAGAAAAACTACCCCTTTTTTCAAAAATTTAAGTAAAACCCATTATTCAAAATCAAAATCATAGCAATACCCAACTAATCAAATGTGCAAAAACAAGAAAAAAAAATGAGAAGATCTGAAGAAAATTTACCTGCTGAGGAACACCCAATGGAGAAGCAGTAATGTAGGATACTTCAAAATCATAGTAAACAAATGCATCTCCAGCTGAAGATAAGTTCACTAATAGTGAAATTAGGAAGGCAAATAACACTAAAGTAGTGCTAGTATAAGCCATTTTTTGTGGGTTCAAAAAAAAATGGTGTGTTTTTCTTTGAAGATTTTAGAGTTTAAAAGCCAGTTGTTTTTGAGATATCAGTGTTTACATTATCAACTTTAGGAGAGAGAAAAGCAGAGGCAGAAGAGGATGATGAGGAAGACACCAAGAGAGAGAAACAGACACAGAAGAGACTATATAATCTAGAGAATATGAGATTATGAGGCTGTTTTTATGGGAAATTTGAGTTTTTTTTTTTTTTTTTGAGGAAGAAAAATTTATTAAATTAGGTGTTGAAGTGTGGTATAAGTTCACGAAAGCATAAACTTTTGAGGCAATATGAAAAAAAATTAGCAAGATTTTTTTTTTAATTAGTACCTTCTAAACTACAGTAATTTTATCTAAGCATATTTTACAGTTTTCACATGTGTTTGGTATTTCTTACCAAAAATAGGAAATGTTTGCTATTATCAATACTCTTTCTTACAAGTTAATAGGGTTGTGAGGGGATGTGTTAACTCAATGGAGTACCATTTCGATTCCAGGACATTGCTAGTTGAATCTCGCTTTTACTTGTAGGTTGTTTAGTCTTTTATCCAATCATTAAGTTGGTGTTCTTATTAAGAGATAAATCTTATCTTCTATATGTAGATATCTTTTCTAATATTGTTATTTAGAGTTGACTCCTTATTGTTATCTTTTAGATATCTTATCATGTAAACAACTGTATCCCTATTCTTTAGCCTACGAAATACTTATCTCTCTCTAGGTTGTTGTAATCTCTGCTTATTTAAGCAACTCTCTTTACTCAGTATAATTCACTTGAAATTATAAACCTTACCGTTCTTAGGCTAGTAGTCTATCATGGATTCATCTTCGTACCAATTATCTTTCTTAATAAAAAAAGAAGTTAATAAGATTTTAATATATTAAAATTTAGATTATGTGATAACTCGACAAGTGGTCTCACATAGATACAAAATTTTGTGACTTATTATATTTAAACTATAACCATTATTCCTTAAAGAGTCAATTTTACATACTACAATTATGTGTCTCCAAATTTATGCTTATTTGCTTTATACATGCAAATTTGCTAAGATCTAAAAAGTGGGAAAACAAATGAATCGGTGAAGAAAGTTTACTTAAGAAGATTCCATCAAAAAATTGAAATAGATTAAATAGAAAGATGTAGCACATGTTTTGAAATGGTGGAAATATTTATTTTTGCACTCTAATTTTTTGTCAATATTTCATACTAAATTTTTCGAGTATATAAAAATAAAAGTGAGTTTGCAAAATATTTAATTTTATCTTTATATATAATTATAAAATTTTAAAATTAATTATATATTTTTTATACAAACGATAATCAAATATATTAATTGACAACCATACATATTGAAAAATGTGAGAATCCAAGTGTTATAATATTAATGAAATGTACATAGTGATTGTGTTTAGAAAAGTAATGCAAATATGCAAATTATTATTCTCTAACTTTGAACTTTTCACACCAATACTTTTCACACCAATACGTCTTTATAGGTTTGTGTAATTAAACTAACACAAGAAACAAATTGATGAAAAGGAAATTTGTAAATACCTTATGCTTCCTCCGTTCTTATTCTAATATAATAATTGATTTTTAACGTTTGTTAATGCACAACCTTAACTATCAACATCTTCAATTACTTTTTAATAAATATTATACAAATTTGATATTTTAGAAATATATATCTAGACAAACCTAAAAAGACCCTACATGACTAAGTTTTTTGTATGTAAAAATCACAATAGATAGTAAAAGTGTAGTATGTGGATAGTGAAAAACCTAATTATTGCAATAAAAAAAAGGACAAATTAAGTAATACTCATTTGTAGAGATACAATTTTGTATCATGCATTCAAATCTAGCGACTAGTGTACACATGAGTTAACTTTTTCAGTCGTCAATTATTTCGAACGCTCCAAATAAGTAGAAACAAATTATATACGAAAAAATAGTCTTGAGCATACGATACACTCTACACGTAGAGAAGTTTTTTTTTGTTGTATGCACCCGGTTCATCCTTCAGTCTACATTCGGATCGAGACCAAGTTCGGGGTGGTTAGGTTCCATTCCTCTCCTAAGGGTGTTGCGGGGATTCGAACACGGGTCCATTCTACCAAAACCAGTCTCCATCACCACGAGAAGTCTTTGGATAATCTTAGAAATAATAAACCAAAAAGAAATCAATGTTATGGAGAAAATTACGCCGGAACAAGCGAGCCGCAACAAACACCTCGAAAAGAATATTGATAAATTAATAAAAAATGAACATAGTGAAAATATTTTTAATGAACAATAATAATATAGGTTGGTTGAATAGACGAGCTTTTTGTCGGTCATGATAATTTATTTTTACAATATGCATAGGAGAGAGAAAGAAAAAAGAAGTAGAAGAAGAAGCATAGTAATACTATATGGCAAAAATGACAATACAAATGACAGCCAATTGACAGGTCACAAAATTAAGGGAAGAAAAAAAAAAAAGCACACGCGCACTAACCTTATTGACCGTTGCTTCCTAGTTCCTAGCAAAAGGGGACCTTTTTTTCAAACTACTCCCATTTTATAAATCATGAGTTTTGTTATTGTGCATGTATTCTTATCTTTTTTTCTCTCTGTTGCATCATGTTGTGATCGTTTGATTTCATCGTCTACCTTTTTACTACTTTTTTTTGTTATTGTTTTGTTTGTTACTGTATGTTAGATTGATATACTGTTGTCCAACGGTCAAGCAGAAAGTGAGTAAAATGTAAATTTGTAAGACTGCGTAACCAAGATAAACTGTAATAACTGCTTTAGAGATGGCCAGCAGTGGTAATTCAGCCCATCCAGCTCAGTCCATCTCTTAGGCTGCATGAGTCGAGCCCGCGAAAAGACCAATTCAGCTCGACTCGAAACATGAAATTGATGAGTGGATCGTGGGTCGAATTTTTTGATCCCAACCGGCGAAAGTTCGCCACTAAAACTGCCCAGTTCGGTCCACGAAACTGGTCCAGCCCGGGCCATGAAACGGACCAACTCAGTCCAAGTAATTATTCAACCAAATTATGTACTTCCTCCGTTTCAAAATAGATGGTACATTGTGATTAAAACGGACTCCTAGGCAAAATTTCATAAGTATGTTTAAGTAGTATAAACGGAGGTAGATTAATTCTAGTGGTCCCATGTGAAAAGGAGGGAGAAATAAAAAGTTGGGACCACATGTATTAATTAAGTAAAATGGTAAAAGTGTAAGGCAAAAGTTACTAAATAAGGAAAAAAAAAACAATGTCTCATCTATTTTGAAACACCCATAAATAGACAATGTATCATCTATTTTGAAATGGAGGAAGTATATTTTAATCAAATTGTATATATTTTAATTAAATTGTATATATTTCATTAATAATAATTATTATATACATATATTTCAATTAATTTTAAAAGTTTTATGTAACAGTAATGAATAATTTCAATGATTTAATAATTTTGAAAAACAAATAAAAAAATTCTGATGTCGGACTGCCAGCACAGTTTTGCCCGCAAGGCCCACGAACATTCAAAATCGCTCATCGAACCGTAAAAACGGGTACTGATGTGGGCTAAGATTTTTAAATCAATGTACCAGCCTGCCCAAACCGTGAATTTCAACTGTCCGGTCGTGGGCAGTGAAATCTCAGCCCGATTCGCTAGGGCCCACGGACTGGGCTGCACCAGTGGCCATCTCTAACTAGAGATGGCAGTGGGTAATGGACCGTAACTGGATCCGTGGATCCAGATCCATTTTTGACGGATCTGGATCCTCAAATTTTGGACCCTATGGATCCGGGTAGGATCTGGATCTTCCTTGAAAAACCGGATCTGGACCGGGTCCTAAATTATTACCCAGATCCAGATCCGTTTACCATTTTGATAGTATTATTATAATTTAATATTATATTTTGATAATATTATAATATTAGTTATTACATGTAAAATGGATTTTCGCTTGAATTTCGGATTATTATTCTAATTATTGTGTGATTTTTGTGCGAATTTAGAGGATAATTAAGTTCGAAAATTGGGTAGATAACTAATCTACAATTTGATAATTGAATAGTTGTAAGGAGTTGCAATGGTTATTTTTCAAAATTTAAATGTATTTTTTGATTGATGTTAGATGACTTTATTATTTAAAATCTTTAATTATTTTAAAAATTAGGTTAGTTTGAAGACAATAAGCAAAGATCCGTTTTGGATCCGTTTAGGACCCGGATCCATAGGATCCATATGGATCTGGACCCTCATTCTTATTACCCAGTGGATTCGGGTAGGATATGGATCCGTGTGTAAAAAACGAATCTGAATCTGGATCCTAGAGGATCCTGTCCAGATCCTACCCATTGACATCTCTATCTCTAACTGCTGCCTACTTTTTTTGAACTTTGGGTTATGTTGGAAATTAATAGTGGTATATTTTCGAAACTTCCAAGAATTTTTTAAAAAATGTTAGAAGAAATTTGGCCGGTTTCATGTTAGAGATTTTATTTTGTTTCATTTTACCAAAATAGTATTTACTCAACTGTTCACTCAAAAAAGAATGCAACACTTGTATTTTTATTTTTTCAAAAGAGAATAGGAAGATTTAATTAATAAATTTAAATTGTCATGCGACATCTACAACAACAATAATACTTATGTAAAATATAATCTAAAACACCAATTTGAGATTCTTCGTTGAAGTGACTAATATAAACACTTCGAAATCGCGTTTTTTGTTATATAGTGAAAACCATAAACTAATTCGATGACTCTAGTAGAATTAATGTGGTTAAGGGTTAAGGGATTGGAGGTGATTGAATCTGTAGGTTGATAGGAATATATCTGTGCAGGATTGAAGGGGGGACGCGGAAGCATGTGGCCTGGTATAATTTCTCATCACATGCGCAAGTTGGGACAACTTCCATTGGCAACTCATATATTTACTATTTGGTTGGTAACTTAGTAGTATTTCAAACGCTACGCCATACACTTTCGTTTTTTTGTTTTTTCATAGTCAACATTCTTGATATCTTATGAATGGAATCAGTTCCTAGAAATGTAGTAACTTCTCGTACTTTTAATTAACTACTGCATTCGAATTTGAATTTTAATTTTAAAGTCTTGATTCATATTGTCATATACAAAACTGATGAGAAAGTTCTATATGGATGTTTGTGCTTTTAGTTTTGGCAATACTCACGACTTCGTATCAACAATTACGGATCTTCATCATACGATTATTTTTCAATCTCAATTTTATGTTCAATTCTAGTATTATTTACTAATTGATCATCTACATTCTTATCTTGATCCTCAAATTCCAATCCAACCACATCAAATTGTTGCGTATAGGAATATTTGAATGTACCTGATTGTCCTTGGACGATTTCGATCGTTCATAAATTGCTTGCATTCATTCATTGAAAGTATGTCGTATCTCCGATTGCTGTTTCAACGCCATTACAGAAGATTTTGGAGTTAAAACTTCACCAAAGCCAAAATCAATCGATTCAACTCCCTTATATGTCATCAATAGACCTAGTTTTCTGCGCTTGAGAATCCGAAGAAGGATCTCTAAGCTTGCCACCCTTCTTTCCACCACTTGTAGTTTCTTGCCATGGCAACAACTCACGTTAGCAATGTGCGTTGAGAGAAACTTTTGGAGGGAAAAAGGAGAGAAAACTTTGATATTTGGAATTATCACACTTAAAAAATGCATCTTTTAGGAGACCTTCCAAGTTGATTTAGGGTAAGTTTCAACCTCCACGTGTTTTGAGTTTAGGCTTTATAAGGCAAACCTCTGGACACCCTCGCTGCAGGGTCAGAATTAATTTAAGGATGTGACTTCTTTATTAGTTCATTTAGTAGAATCCTAGGAGGAAATTACTGCTCAAGGACCTTGGAATTTCTCATCTTGTGGACATAGTTTTACAAGATGAAATAATGCGGCAATCTACTTATGAAGATTGTAGGGGTTCAACATCTCAACAGATTCTCTCTCCTTA
This sequence comes from Beta vulgaris subsp. vulgaris, assembly GCF_026745355.1. Taxonomy (NCBI): domain Eukaryota; kingdom Viridiplantae; phylum Streptophyta; class Magnoliopsida; order Caryophyllales; family Amaranthaceae; genus Beta; species Beta vulgaris. The sequence continues at coordinate 983,439 of NC_079206.1, read as the reverse complement.
TATCAGGTCCTTTTATCCAAGACATATAACCCAAACCCACCAAACATCGCCCAAGCTAAGCTTTATTTGGACTGAATCAGCAACAAGTTGGCTTTCTTTCCTCGAATAATTAAGAGCAAATGAAGCTCCTCTTAGTGTTTGTGTGTTTTCTGTTTCATTTTTCTTTGTGATAGTGTTAGGTTGTACTTCTGTTTTCTAATTAATGCAAATTTTCACGATATCAAAAAAAAAAAAAACAGCGGTACTTTTACTTGTTCACGAACAAGTAAATGATTAAAACGTCTTTGTTTGGATAAAACATTCTCCATTTCAACTATATATAGTTTATCAAATCCAATCATATAACTCACTCCATTTTTCGTGTGATTCAAATTACAAACAAAAAAGAAAAAGATAGATAAGTGGGAAAATGCAGCAATCATTAGACGGGCACAAATTTCGCAAATGAGCAATTCTAATTTGATTTAGTTTAGTCTAGCAACAAGCAAACCACGCCAACATTCTCGTAAAACGCTATGCTCCCGTTGATAATGAATGATATTGTGAAAGAAAAATACGTGTAGACGACTACTACAAGGCAATATAATGCATGCACAATCGAGCTGTTTTGGTGATTGGCTTTGTTTACCAAAAAAAAAATCGAGCTGTTTTGGTATGTGGTGACGATGGGAGATGGATGATTATAAGGTGATATGAAAATAGAGGATCGGTGATTGAAAAATAATCAAATACTGCAGAAGGAATTATTTGGTCGGTGATGGAAATAGGTCAAGATTAAGGCTGTAATCTTTTAGACTGAACTAAATTGAATTTAATTTGTCTGAATTAAATTAAACTGAACTGAAATTAATTTGTTGGAACTGAATTGATCTCAACGTGTGTTTCATGAATTGAGTAATAATAATAAAAACAAATAGAATAATATTTTTATCATCATTAATAATGATAATCAAGATAATTAGTAATATTGATAATAATAATGACAATGAACTACATTAATGAGCTAGCCAATAATATTAATAATTATTCCATTATGTTAATATTAGTAATAGTTTTATTGATGATAATAATAATATTAATACTAATACTAGTATTATGTATAACAATAATAATATGGATTTTTTGTGGGGAAGGACCAATTAGAATAGGGTTTTTGTGGGAAAACACCACTTATTTTTTTGGAGGGAAGGACAAATTAAAATGCTCCCGTTGGCAACTAAATACCACTTTATGATTCTCAGGCCATTTTGTCAACATTTCGATGGTGACTTATTTTTTCCTCCAAAAGATCGTTTTTTTCTTTAATCTCATTCTACCTCCATTTCCTACTTAAAACCCTAATTTGCCCAATTTTCCCCAAAGTAATTGAAGGCGCTCTCATCCTCAACTGCACTTCACTCAGTCGTTTCCAGCAATTTCTAATGAATTTCTTTCTTTCACTTTATTTTTTGAAGTTTGTGTAATTTAGGGTTTCGGTTTTTGCGGGATTGAATTAGGGATTTGATAATGTCAAGGGGAATCTTCAACCATTCGAATGCATACCATATGTGGTTGTGGCATCCCTGTTATAAAGGTTAGGTCTTGGACAAAAGATATTCCAAGTAGGATGCCTCGAGAGAACATGAAATGGTATATTAAGGACTCCTACGATTTTAAACGGGAAACATCTTTTACGATCGTTTCGAGGCCATTATTCCGTGGCTGCACCACAATGTCAAAAATGGGTAGTTTGATGGCATTTTGGGGAAATGTAGAGGGTCTAAAGCGCCCGTGATGCATTATAATTTGTGGCATACCCCATAGAAAGACTTTCGGCGAAAAAATATGACCGGACTCGAGGAGCTCTAAAACGGCCGAAATTGAAGGTTATAAGTCACGCTTTTGGACGTCGCTGGGACCCGTGCACCGAATGTCGTGGGATGCCTCGAGGTGATATGGAGGGTATATTAAGGGCTCCCACGGCTTTGAACGGGTATAAAAACATCATTTACGATCGTTTCGGGGCCCAACCATGGCTGCACCACAAAATCACAACTGGGTCGTTTGGTGGCATTCTGGGGCAGTTCACGTTGCGGAGCACCTCGGATGCATTATAAGTCATTCCGCACCCCCATAGAAAGGTTTTCAAAGAAAAATATGACCGAGCCCAGAAGAGTCCTAAAACTGTCAAAATTGAAGGCTAATTCACGCTTTTAGACGTCCACGAGACGCGTGTACCGAATGTCATGGGATGCCTCGAGGGGACATGGGATGCCTCGAGGGGACATGGGATGGTATATAAAGGACTCCCACGGCTTTAAACGGGCATAAGAATAGCTTTTACGACCGTTTCGGGGTCATTCCGTGGCTGCACAACAAAATAATAATAGGTCATTTGATGGCATTCTAGGCACTTCAGATGGTGCAAAGCACCCGGGATGCATTATAGTTCATGTCGCATTCCATAGCATGGTTTTGGGTGAAAATTTTGAACGGAACCAGAGGGGCCCTAAAACGGTCAAAATTGAAGACTAATTTACGCTTTTAGACGTCCACGAGATGCGTGCACCGAATGTCGTGGGATCTCTCGAGGGACATGGGATGGTATATTAAGGACTTCCACGGCTTTGATCGAGCATAAGAACAAATTTTACGACCGTTTCGCGACCAGTCCATGGTTGCACAATAAAATAATAAATGAGTCGTTTGCTGGCATTCAAGGGCAATTCAGATGGTGCGAAGCACCCATGATGCATTATAAGTCATCTCGCACCTCACAGGAAGGTTTTCGGCTAAAAATATTATCGAGCCCGGAGGAGCCCTAAAACGGTCAAAATTGAAGGCTATAAGTCACGCTTTTAGACGTCAACGGGACGCGTGCACCGAATGTCATGGGATGTCTCTAGGAGACATGAGATGGTATATTAAGGACTTCCACGACGACTTTGAACGGGGACAATAACAACTTTTACGACCGTTTCAGGGTCATTTCGTGGCTCCACGACAAAATAATAAATGGGTTGTTTAGTGACATTCTAGAGCAATTATGATGGTGCAAAGCACCCGAGATGGATTATAAGTCATTCTGCACCCAATAAGAAGGTTTTGGGTGAAAAATATGATCGGGCCCGGATAAGCCCTAAAACGGTCAAAATTGAAGGCTATAAGTCACGCTTTTAGACGTCCAAGGGATCTCCGCATCGAATGTTGTGGGATGCCTGGAAGGGGGCTGGGATGGTATATTAAGGACTCCCATGACTTTGAACGGGCATAAGAACAACTTTTACGACCGTTTCTGGGTCATTCCATGGTTGCACAACAAAATAATAATTAGGTCGTTTGGTGGCATTCAGGGGCAATTCAGATGGTTCGAAGCACCCACGATGCATTATAAGTCATCTCGCACCCCATAGGAAGGTTTTCGGCGAAAAAATTACGGACCCGGAGGAGCCCTAAAACGGACAAAATTGAAGACTATAAGTCACGCTTTTAGACGTCAACAGGACCCGTGCACCGAATGCCATGGGATGTATCGAGGGGACATGGGATGGTATATTAAGGACTTCTACGGCTTTGATAGTGCATAAGAACAACTTTTACGACCGTTTCGGGGTCATTCCATGGTTACACCACAAAATAACAAATTGGTCGTTTGGTGGCATTCAGGGGCAATTCAGATGGTGCGAAGCACCCAAGACGCATTATAAGTCATGTCGCACCCCATAGGAAGGTTTTCGGCGAAAAATATGACCGGCCCGGATGAGCCCTAAAACGGTCAAAATTGAAGGCTATAACTCATGTTTTTATATGCCAACGGGACTCGTTCACCGAATGTCGTGCGATGCCTGGAGGGGCCATGGGATGGTATATTAAGGACCCCACAGCTTTGAACGGGCATGAGAACATCTTTTACAACTGTTTTGGGGTCATTCCGTTGCTATACGATAAAATAATAAATGGGTCCTTTGGTGGCATTCTAGGGCAATTCTGATGGTGCGAAGCACCTGTGATGCATTATAAGTCATGCCGCATCCCATAGGAAGATTTTAGGTAAAAAGATGATCGGACCTGGATGATCCCTAAAACGGTCAAAATTGAAGGCTATAAGTCACGCTTTTAGACGTCCTCGAGACCCGTGCCCCGAATGTCGTGGGATGCCTCGAGGGGATATTAGAAGGTTTATTAAGGACTTCCATGACTTTTAGCGGGCGTAAGAACTATTTTTACGACCGTTTCAGTGCTTTTCCATGGCTGCGCACAAAATTATAAATGGGTGGTTTGATGGTATTCTGGGGCAATTCAGATGGTGTAAAACACTCGGGATGCATTATAAGTCGTTCCGCCCCCCGTAGGAAGGTTTCGGCGAAAATTATGATCGGGCACGGAGGAGCCCTAAAATGGTCAAAAGTGAAGACTATAAGTCACACTTTTAAACGTCCACATGACCCATGTACCGAATGTCGTGGGATGGCTCGAGGGAACATGGGATGTTATATCAAGAGCTCCCACGAGGCCACGACTTTGAACGGACATAAGAACAAGTTTTACGACCGTTTCGGGCCATTCCGTGGGTGCACCACAAAATTAAAAATGGGTGGTTTGATGGCATTCTGGGGCAATTCAGATGGTCCGAAGCACCCATAGCATCCCATAGGGAGGTTTTTGGCGAACAATATGATCGGGACTCGAAGAACCCTAAACCGGTTGAAATTGAAGCCTATAAGTCACGATTTTGGATGTCCCCGAGGCTCGTTCATCGAATGTAATGAAATGCCTCGTGGGGACATGGGATGATATATTAACGACTCCCACATCTTTGAACATGCATAAGACTGCTTTTACGATTGTTTCGGGGCCTGAGAAATTATTGTTGAGAAAAATATCGATCTTTTGGAGGGGAAAATAAGTCAACATCGTAATGTTGAGAAAATAGCATGAGAATTATAAAGTGGTTTTTAGTTGCGAACGGAAGTATTTTAATTGGTCTTTCCCTCAAAAAAATTTTGGGTGGTGTTTTCCCACAAAAGCCTATTTTAATTGGTCATTCCCCACAAAAAATCCTAATAATATTCTTATGAATTGAGTAATGCTCCCCTGTACATTTTTTCTTTCTCACTTTGAATCTTGACAATATTTACAAATCAAAGAGATCTTTAAAAAGTTTCTCAATATATAAGAAAATTTATAGTCATGCGAGATCTTGTTTGATTCGTTTTAACAAAAGATATTTAATGTCCAATAAGTGCATTGACAAACACACAGTTAAAGTAAGATAAAGATAAAAAATACAGACGGTTAATTTAATTTTTTTTTTACCCTCTTACGTATGTGTGAAAGATTAAAAGTGAATAATCAATTGACTGTTGTCTCACCTGATAAAATAGGACTAGTTTTGGTTAGTGTGTTAATTAGTTTGTTTTATTAGTAAGATGAATAACCTCTTCTGAATTGCCATCACGTATTCCCGATTAAGAGACCGAAACCACTTACAGGAGGGGGATGGCAAGGGGAATCCTCTTCCAAGTGCTCCTGACTTGGTGAGATTTGAATCGCTGACCTTGAGATCGTGAGGTGGAATCCTCACCAAGTTAGTAGGTTTGTCTAAGCACTAGTGCACTACCAAATACTTCCTCTAAAGTTTATTCACTTTTCTTTTTGGGTTGTCATTACTAGCATTAGTTTACCCACTTCTTTATTTTAATCTGTTTTTAGAATGATCCTATCAATTTTAAATTATTAATTTTACAATAAACCTGATAAAGTATCTCTTTCCATGAGCCACATACCTTCTTACAATAAATCAATACTTAAAATTCCCTTTTATAATTCATATATATATTTCTCCTAAAACTTTGCGTAAACTAATAAGAACCGGAGTGAAGAGTAGTAGTATTTGAAGTACTAACTACTATCATTGTAGAATGGGCTCAGCACATGATGCAACTATGCAAGTGTGGTGGGTTCCCTTTTTGTGCCTTTTGCATTTTCGAGGGTGTAATACTTATAAGGCTGGTCATAAAATTTGGTGCTCAATTAGCTTTTGTAATTGATTTCTAGTTTATTCTCTTCATTTTTTGTATTTGTTACCTTCTTTTTCTTTTTGGAAGAAGGAGCAATATTAATGTTATATGTAGCCCTAAGGGCTACATATAAGCATTAAATATATTTTTTTAAATGGAAACAGTTTAAGAATTTAAGAAACATTTTCACATCAACTGAGGTAATAAATGCTTGATTCAATATTTTGTTTTCATTTTAAGCACCTTATCATTTTCCTAATATTAATACGAGCCACTGAGTGATTTTATGCCCTTCTTTCTCTCCTTTACATCTTGTGTCATGGGAAAAAAAATTTGGATGAAAGGAAAAGGAGATAAATAACTTCAATTTCCATGTTTATTCTTAAAAAATGGTGAAAGTGATGGGGAAAAAAATCTTATGATTTTAACAGTGCCTCAACTTTGTTTTTGTCCCCCTTTCCCTCTTAGTTAGTTAGCTTGTCACATTTGTATAATTTCGACTAACAATCTAACATGTTTTACACAATGAAGTGAAAACCTATAAAAAGATCTAAAACCACTATAATTAGCCTTTGTGACTATGACGGTTTAGTGCAAGCCCTAAATGAAATTGACAATGACATTCGTAAAGATAGTCCAAATTAACCACATGGTTGTTGCTAACTTGTACCTCTTCATCAAATTAAATTTGTCTCCCTTCAACAAACCTCCTTTTTAAAAAAAATTCTTTTGTTGGCCGACTAATTATACTTCCTTCGTTTTTTTATAACTGCATTATATGGAAGTGATACAATAAATTTAAAGAAAACGGAGAGATATAAAAAGAGGAACTCATATAATAGGACGTAGGAAAGATATACCAAATAAAGTAATAACGACTTTATTTTGCATAAAAAATAAGGTAATGATATAGTTTAAATTAAAAGTAATACAATCATAATAAACAGATAAAGTATTGAATAAGACCATACATAATTTGATGGTTCAAAATGAATTTAAAATGTGAATGTGACTTTGTGAGTCTAAAATTATTCCCAAACCAAAGAAAACTTGGGCTTGAGAGGCAGGCTAGAGCTATGGAACGGTAACGTACTAACTCTAGGAAGAAGTCAATTATCACCTAATATCTCCCACCTACCAACGGATCCAATGATTAGACACACAACTACAACATACAATGGGCCCGACTTTGAGCCCTAATTTTAATGAGGCTTATATTTTTGGTCCAACGGATATACTATCCGCTATTAATAAAGACTTGTTTAGAGTTGTTTATTGCTCTATTAGTAGTGAGTTGTCTACTCGATTAGTAGGTGTAGCAATGTTCATGTTCTTCCCATAAAAATTATGTAAATAAATTATGGCATTTTTGTAAATAGTAAAGTAAGTTTTTTCAATAAAGATAAAAGAAAATAAAACTTTGTGTTGTTTTGCCAAGAAACAATAGTGTTGTATAATAAATAACAAATGTTGTATACAAAATTATTAATGTTGCATAAAAATAATAATTGTCGTATAAAAAATTATTAATATTGTATATTAATTTTGGCCATGAAATAAACACTATCAATTTTGACTCCAATTTATCACCATTATATAAAGAAAAACATAGTCAAATGAGATCTTGTTAGATTCGTCTCGACGCATACTATCAAATTATAACTTTTTATATTTTTAACGTGTGCACATCTAAAGATATCAATGATTACAGAAGTGCATTGAGTTGTAAGAAAAAGCAAACGTTTCATTTAAAACAAAACGGACGAAATATATACACTTAATCCAGTACATACAATCATACAACATTGCAAATTTACAATACGAATTGTGAGCTTCGTTAATAATTTCTGCTCCAAACAAGTAGGCGGCTTGATTGTTCCAAAAGGTGAAATAAAACTCTCACAATAACCTCCCAATCGCGATGCTCGAGGGTAAGGACAATTATGAGGGTTAAGGTCATGTCAGAATCTTTCTCCTTTACCCATTCTTTTATAATAAAATAGGATCGAGATAAAACACTCCATATAATAATACGGATTGTCATTTGACAAATATGCATAAAAATGCTTTTTTTAAAGAACAAAATATAGATAACACAATTTTGAAATAAGATAAACGGCATTGAGTTATAAGATATATATTGAGTACTACATCTACAATGATAAAAGTTTTATATAACCAAACACTAGAATTTGACAAAGGTTGTTAGAAATATTGGTAAGTTAAGTTTCACCTTTCAACTTTGCACTTGTTTATGAAACACTATGTAGAGATTAGGGAAATTTATGACGAATACTTGACAAAGTCCAAAATCAGTACGTATTTTACATCTATAATAAACAGAACATCAAATCATCAAACGAACTACTATATTGAACATGAAGTAATTAGTTCTCGCAATAGATATCATATTAGCTATAACAATGAACTTTCATTATTACCACAACAAATCAGAAAATGAGCTTCAAAATTCAGAAGTTCATTCTCTACCAATGTAATACATAATGAACAAATGGATATCAATACAACGAATTAATGATCGAAGGGATCGAGCAATGGAGGGAGCCATTAACACTCATGGAGACATCATGGTTGCATAAGGATCATACCATCATGCTACATTGCTACCCAACAACTCTATTAGTATTTTTTTCTTCCCCCAAAAATGTGTACATTGTGTTATCATGACACAAATGAATGATGAATGATGAATGTTGAATGATGGATGAATGTTGATTGTTGAATGATGGATGGATGAATGAATAAATGGCATGTCATGACTCCTCTACACTCCACTCCCATTGCTCATCCTCTTCCATCAAATGGACTGCACTCTATACCTCTTTTTCTTCTTCTATCTCTCTTTTGTTTCTTCTATATTTTCCTGTAATCCTATATTCATATACACAAAACAAATAGTCAAAAATCAAAAGCAAAAAAAAATATAATTCTTTGTGTTCAACCTAAGTTCAGATTAAGGGGCGGCCAATGAAGATGAATGTAGAAAAAAACATGATGAGATGAACCCAAATGGAGTTGCGAAGCATACGTGCAGAGCTCATTTGCCAGGTTTTGATGGAAGCGGTTACAGTAGCTGTAGTTGCGTTGTTGAACACATATAGCTTTGTTTCTTTGTAGATTGCTTTTGTTGGGTAAACTCGGGATGTGATGCAGGTTCTACCACCTTGTGCAAAGGCTTCTACTATTGAATGATCCACCTTTTTCCAGAAACAAAAGAATTGATTATATATACACAGTTCGTAGCTGGTAATCTCTGACAAGATACGATAACATGGACACTGACATGAACATGAAATTACAGAGAACGATTGAATTGACAGCTCAAGTATACATTTGATCCAGAGAGGATCAAGAAACAAAATAGGAAGAAGTTACTATGATCAGCTTACCAGAATTCTCATGGATAATTTTTCTCCTTTGAGAACTGGAACTGTGCTACCATAGATGTTTTTGAAAACATCAGTGGCTGCAGATGACCTGCACATATATCATCAAACAAAGAACAAATCAGAAATGTTACTAAAATAAACAGAAAAGAAAGGTAATCTTTGAAAAGAAAGAAAAAACAGACCTTGATAAATCAGTGCAGAAGAAGGTTTTGAAGCTGCCACTAAGGGTTTTGATGACATAGAAGTAGACAGGAGTCTGCTCAGCAAGGTCATTGTTAGCAAGAACCAACAATCCAAAAGGTCCTAGAGCGCCTCTCTGAGCGGCTCCCTTGCTGGCTGGGCAGCTATAGTGCTCTTCCGAAACTGGTAAATTTTCCAATGCCTCTTTATCAATGTCGAATTCTGCTATTATATCAATCTGTGGATTTATGAAAACATGAAATTACTAGTTAACAGCAAGAAAAAAAAACATACTATTTCATGGTGAGTTTGATCCTGAAAAAAGGGGTTAAAGATTGTGTAAGCACCTCGGTGGCTGCACTGACATCCAAGGGTACAACAGATCCTGCAGGAACTTCAACCTTGTCAAAATCCTTGTTGTTCTGTCTCAGAGTTTCTACTTCTTCTACTGGCCATTGAACTAAGTTGGTTCTAGTCTTTTGATCAAACAGCACAGTTCTTGGAATTCCCTGTAAAACCATCATACAACATATATAAAATGGCTTCAGAAATTATTGACTTGAATGGTGCGTTTGGTTGGATGTACAACATTTTCAACGGACTTTTAAAGTACCTGGAGAGATGCCCATCCTTTCTTTACATCAGCTGCTTCACTATCGCCTTCTGTAATCCAACCCCACAAGATCCTTCTCTTCTTTTCATGGTCATAAAATGTCTTAGAAGCGTAAAATCTACCATAATCATACCTTAGTCCAATACCAACATCAATGGCAGGATTATCAGGCACCCATGTAACATTGTCCTCAATATAGGTTCCCAACGTGTAGTAATCGTTCCTGTCATCATCCATGCTTGCCTTAAGCACATGCTTTACTGATGGGCCGTTAGTGGATGTATCAAGTCCATTAGGCTCAGCAACAGAGACTGGATAGAAGTCAACACACTCCCACATACCAGTGCCTTGCACAGCATGAAGGATGTTGCTCAGTAGCTCATAGTTCTTAAAGTCAGTGGTATCATACACTAGAGAAATGCCTGTTTTGTTGAGCTTGGACCCAATTGTGATCCTCCATTTACCCTCAGAGGTTAGCCAAGCAGTTGTAGGGTCGCGGAAATCCAATTTGCCGATTCCTGGAGGAGGGACAAGGACCGGGTTACCAGGGTACTTAACCCATTCCAGGAGAAGTGGGTCAGATAAGTTAGCTGGATAGGCAAGGTTTTGGACTTGGACCGATTCGTTGGTTGATCCAGTGTAGAGCATCATGATTTGACCATCAGGTAGGATAGTGGCTGAGCCAGTCCACACTCCATTGAAATCATACCAACGGTCCGCTACCATGGCTATGGGAAGGTGCTTCCACCTTATGAGGTCCTTGGACACAGCATGACCCCATACTATGTTTCCCCATACTGCACCTGCAGGGTTGTACTGGTAGAAGAAGTGGTACCACCCATTGTAATATAATGGACCTATTTTTTAAAAGTACAAAACTTCATGAGATTTAGAATGCAATTTTTCCTTAAAATCTAAGAAAAAATCATGTCCATGAATAAAATTGGTAGAACATTATTCAACCTTTGCAGGATTTGCTAGTCTAATTAAAGTGAAATAATGACCAACTGGGTATGCCAATGTGATCATCTTTTCAAAGTAAAGTACCTGCTTATGAGTTATGACTGTTAAACAATCACCCTGTTCTCTACTTAATTCTTCTTTTAGTGATTAAAACTAATAGTGATCAGCATGATTAAGACATATTAACAGCGCTTACATGCTTATAGCGATCTTCGACCAAATTCTAAGTAGCACTAAAAAGATGATGTCCAAGCTATGCAATTAAATGTGACAGTAACAGCATACATAACAAACATGAAAGAACTAACTTGGATTATAGGAGAATTTACAGTAGTTAAAGGTTTCAATTTCACATAATGACATAAACAACATACAGTTAATCTGTTTTCTAATTTCCTCCTACAAATTGTCCATGTTCTTATAAAATTCATCAACACAATCAAAATCATGCTTTTTGCAGGACAACTTATGTTGAAGCCTTAGCTTGTAGGCCATGCAGAATGTTGCTGTTTCTGAAACCTTCATGTATTTTACAGCAAAATTTTGAATCAATGACAGAACATAACATAAAGAATGAGCAACTATACCGTTTGGATCTGATGACGAACAGTGGAACATCGACAGCAACACCAACCACCAACAATGCAGATCACAGAAAAGAACATAGATAATATTAGAAATATGAAGTTTGAAGTTGTGCAAGTACTATACATTACCATTAATTATGATAACACAGATATGCCATACTTTTGTGTTTTTGTATATGACAGATATGCTTATGGCAGGTATTAATGTAACAGTGCTAGTAAAGCATCACTGAATTACAGTTCATCTTAGTTTGATTGAAGGAATATACGTCCCACTAATTACTTCATGATGTACTATGTTGATTAATTCCTAATCTCTAATAAATTACAATATCATCTACTCTGTCATGTAGATTTGGAAACATTCCTCCTTTTCACTTTTCAAAGAACTGCCTACCTTTCTAAAAGTATTATAGATGTAACATGTAAAGCATCTTACCTTTTCCCTAACTACATTGTCACATGGTTAACCTGACAAATGATATTGACATTACAGGTGACAAATGAGTCGTTTGGATCAAATTAATTAGAAAAGGATGATATTTACGCGATACAGGTCATATTCGAAAAATCGACAATAGAAGTCTGAATTTTGGGGCTTGGGCGATAATTTTTAAAAGGTTTGAACTATTGATTAACCTGGTCCCAGCTTTAGGGGGTTTTAACTTTTAGCGGGCTCGGTGACTTAAAACTGGCGATTTTTTTTTAAAAATCTCACCTAGTTCCTACTTCCCTCCCTCAATTAACCCTCCTGGTGTGACCCAAGTTTTACAAATTACGACCTATTAAGCCAGTTTCAAGTCACTAAGACCCGCTAAAAGTTAATACCCCTAAAGTTGGGACCTACACAGGTTAATCAATAGTTCAGACTTTTTAAAAATTATCACCCAAAGTTGAGACATCTATCGTCAATTTTTCCTAAAAATAAATTAATACTAGTCCTATAATTTTTAAACTACATAGGGTAATTCGGCTATGGTACGAGTCAGTTTTGTCAGGTCTAATGGGTACGACTAAAAAAAAAGTTGAAAAATTACCATTCATCCAATTCTTCTGAGGCTGAAAATGAAAAGCAGTTCTTTGCCAAGCTAACTGAAGATCATTCCAATCAAAAAAAGGCACCTTAAGGCCACGCAAAGGCAAAGAATTAGCCTTCTGAGATACACCATGAGGCTTACCACGCGACACCTTAAACAACAAATCCTTTGATCCAGGCATAACTTCTACACTAGCCACATTTTCAGGTGGTGGCCTTAAAGTTAGATCACCAACAACATTATTGTATTTGTTGGGTGCATTATTGTTAGACACATTATTCTCAATAACATTGTTGTTGTAATCCAATATGCTCATTAACAATGCACATATCATAAGGGTCGAAAACACTGCTAACCCAATCTTTAAGGACCTTCTCCTAGGCTGGTTTTCGCCCGGTCCGAAACCATTGAACTCATTTTTTGTGGCTAAAGGTGCATAGGAGTATGGAAGGGTTGAATCTGAAGATTCAGACATTGTATGTTTTGTTTGGTTTGTATTTGTGATGTTATACAATGTTTTGGAGATTGATTGATGATAATAATAATGGTTGAAATATGGGAAAAGTGATGAAAAGAAAGAGAAGATATGGCAAAGTTTGCCAAGTAGTATAGAATGAAAGGAATGAGAGGAAAAGTTGGTTTATTTATAGTGTGTGTTGTTTGAGAATCATACAAAAATATATACTTACCAAAAGGGTGGTTCTTGGTTGATTAGAGAGAGAGAAAAACATTGATGATTGATCTATGTTAAGAAAGTTGCAATATAGAAATTAATTGGTTAAAATTCTAAGATATATGCTTTTGTTATATTTGCGTGCATGAGTTTATGAGGAAGAACAACTGTAAAAAAAATATATGGTTTTTGGTTTCTGACTTTTGACAAAGATGAAGATATGTCATGTGTGGTTTTACTTATTTTTTCTTTGGATGTTGATACTACGGCATAGGTGATAGGTCGGTTCTTGACTATATAAATTGGGAGAAAAGGTCGGATTATTATTAATTCAGAAGATACGTATAGTACACTATATAAAAATTAATTCACGTATAATTACGAAAATATATCTTAAATTAAATATAGTATTAAGAAATATTATCTTTAAATAAAGATTTTTTCTCTAAATAAAATCACTTTTAGATATGTCTAGATAACACTTCTAGATAAATAAATTTAGGAAATCATAGTATAATGAATTTTAAATTAGTCAAACTAATTCAATTATATATTCCCATACAAAAAAGATAATTCAGCTATAAATCTTGTTTTGTTGATTTATATTTCGAAAAAAAGTAAATTAAAAGATAATATTTAAGATAATAATGTGATTTAAAGATATCAATCATATATTTATTCTTTTGTGATATTCTGATATATGATATATCCCCAATAATACACGCAAGAATTAATATGTTGTGTCCAATCACTGAATTTATCTTTAAAAGTATTTAAAGAAGTGACAAGTATTTGAAAGTCTTTTAAAAAAAATGTGTTTCTAAAGATCAACTTCTTCTTCAATTACTTTCTTTATTCCTATCTAACTATTACATACTTCTCTTTTGGATGTTCTAACTAATACTTCATCTGTTTCTAAATAAGTGCAACACTTCTTATTTTCACGTTTGCCAATGCATTATTTTAACCATTAATATCTTCAATTATCAATAAGTAAAAATTATAAAAAGTTGATATTAAAAAAATTCACATTCAAACGATTCTAACAAGATCCCACATGACTATGTTTTTCCTAAATCCTAAATCACCAAAGCTAATTAAAGTTTAAATTGTGAATAGTAAACACTATGCAAATGTTGCACTTATTTAGAAACGGTGGAAGTGCTTGTTATCTAGGTTGGCAAATCTTTCTCTTACTTTTATCTAACATTGGACTGCACATTTATTTACCCATTTTTCTCTATTTTTTTTTTCTTCCATAAAATTTGTGCAGAAAATTAGTATAGCAAGTAATTTAAAACTGAGTAATTTTGATGCATTCATAATGTAGTGTAAAATATAAATTGATCATTCAAAGTAAAAGTTAATAATGTATCGGAGGAACTAGAGTGGTTAATATTGTGTAAAATGTAAATCGGTCATTTAGAGTAAAAGTTGATAATGTATCGGAAGAACTCAATTAGTTAATATAGTGTAAAATGTAAAAGTCAAAAATAGAGACATATACATATACTAGTGAGGTGGAACTCTTGATCGTGTATATTGCGTCATCTCACAAAGCTAATAACAACAAAAGCTAATTTGATTGCGTTGAAGATTCTCAACAATACTCCAAACATAAAGTGGATTATTCCACAAAGTCACTCTTATATTATGAGCCTTAAACTGAAACCTACATTTGATCTAGATATACATAAACTCAAGATGGCGCATAGTATTTCACACACATGCACTGCCAAGCAATATGCGGGAAGCAGAGGGGTAGATGAGGGTGTGCAAGGAGCCCAACAGCACAAGGTCCCCAAAATTATAAAGGCCCAAAATATATAATTTTGAAAATTTTACTTCATATTTGAAGAAATCACCCTTGTTTCCCACCCTTAATAAATTGAGTTATATAATCTTTAGATTTTCAACTTTCTATCTTTAGAACTCTAACCTTCCATCTTTATTTTTTGTAAATTGAGGGGCCCAATTTTCATGTTAGAACCGGGGTCCCAAAATCTTCAAGACGGCCCTGGCGGAAAGGGCATTACATCAATACCGTGTTCTTTTGGACTTATTTTCAGTTCAGTTCAGTTCAACGTAAATCAGTTCAATTTAAAGCAGTTCAGTTCAATTCAATTCAGTAATTTCCTTTCAGTACTTGGTAATAATATCGTGCTAATGCCATGCATTGCCAAACAATTTGATTGATATGGATTTGGTAAAATCAGAGCAAGTTTTGCGATCTACACAGTACCCACTTATCCACGTTATGCTCTATTGTCATGAATCTCGTTAATGATGAAGAAGACAAAACGGAAATAATAACAAAATCTCAAACTTCAATATCCAACCAAGGAACCAATATAAATGAGCAATAAACAGGTCGAATGATTGATGGATGGTTCAACTTATATTAATCATAAGGGGGACAAACCATGTTATAATCCTGGGTCCTTATTTCACATGTTGCACCTCCCAATTCTTATTTTGATAGTTTATCCACATGCCTCTCATATTCTCTCTCCTAACCTAAGATATTAACATTGAACGAATCACATGATCATGAGGGAAAAGTGTTGTTAAATTGATCTCGTCTGTTATTTCATATAATACTACTTAACTTAGTTATTTACTTATTCGTACTATTATTTACTCCCTCCGTTTCATATTAATCTACACACTTTGACATTTTACACTATTCACAAGTTGCACTTTGACCCTCGTTTGTGATTTATACGTGAATAAAAACATAGTCATGTGGGATCTTGTTAGATTCGTCTTAATATGTATTTTATTAATATGTACTTTTTATAATTTTTAAAAATACAAAACTAAAGATATATGTCCTCAAAGTTTTACATTGGCATGCGTAAAAAGTGTAAGTGTGTAGATTAAAATGAAACGGAGGGAGTAGTATTTACACGCATTAAGGTTGATACACTCAAAATTAGCGATTCTTAAAACTTTTTAGTCCTTGTATATTGTATATGTTTCTATGGGGAGGGGAGGATATTCCATGGGCGTGCAGGGTTCTAGTCCGAGATCTTATTTCTTGAATTATCAATTATAAAACCTTCATTTTTTTTTTATTAGGAAAGATAATTGTCGAAGACCAACCCCTGCTAGGCTACTCGCCTATATGACACACCAGCTTCGAGACTGGATACAAGGCTAAACATCCTAGAATTAATTACCCAACATATTGTTGGAATGAGAATTCCTACCCCTGGATAATGTCCTGGAATTATAAAACCTTCATGATTGTCCAAAACACAAGGTTGAACATATTTGTTTGATTGTTTTACAACACAAGGTTGGAGGTTTAAATATATTTACCCGTCCATTTTTCTTGTCCAAGATAGATATGTAACTTATTTTCACATTAAACATGGACGTGTAATCTTTGGAATATATAAATATCAGGAAACATAGTGGAAAATCAGTATAATACTACCAAAGCCAAAATAACATGTGTAATGTTTCATATCCAAATGACAAAGAAAACTATATGATTAAAATTCGACATAGATTAAAATGACTCAATTATTGATATTTCAAAATGTAATCATAAACTAGTATTGATAATGGACCAAACTATAACACAATTCCAATTGAATTACTCGTCACTTATATGTAAATTGATCATACTTTACAATATAATCATAATGTCAAATTTTCTTTATCCGATGACCTCGCTTCAACTTTCAATTTTACCTGCTTGGAATATATTTTTGTCAATTCGATATATGATATTTACTGTCTTGTTTAATAACGAGCCACATACCACCTCCAAAAGACTTTACCGACTAGAATATATGATATCCATATAATAGTTCCCCGAGTCCACCAACACAAACCTTGAAATCAACGCAAATGATAAACATTGAAATCAAGCAATATGTCCTCTTTGTTTGTGTCAAATGACATCCGATAAATTCTACCCTCCCGGAAGCACAAAGAAAGAAATCCCTCAGTATAATACTCAAGTCACAACAGGTCTAGAAAGGATACAATTAGTTAATCAAGAGCGCATACCATCTCCCTGCCAAAGAAGAAAAGGAAACGAGGCAGCATACATATTTGGAGGTCAGACGATAAATTCAGTAAGGTGGTGTCTGGTGAATGCATCATTTTACTGCTCTGGAAGTGAGAATTGGTCGTCACTTGTGAGTCAGCACAGTAGATGTTCACACATTTGGAGGTGGCCAAATCTTCCCAAATAATTCTTCAACTCTGTTTGCTTGATTAGCATAACCATCAATCCCAGCAGTGAGAAGCTCCACTGCAGCAGGCCCCATTGCTGATGCCAAGGTTCTTTGGTCCCACTTTACAAGCTGACATAAAAGGAAAGATCAGCATCCCACAGATCCACCTTCAATCGAGATGTAAGAAGTGTGATACAATATTACCTCTAATGAATGGTAAATACATTTTTGGAAAAGTGAATGTTATAATTGTGTGAGTGACGTTCTAAATCTTAGTGCATGAATTTCTAAATGGGACTGCACTCCCTCAGACTCTTTCCATCTATCACTTTCGGTGTTTGATCCTGACTCCAAGTGACAGCACAATGCTCCATTGGAGAAGCAAAAATTGGGTAAGCATGATATTCTCTCCAAGTTGCAATACAGATATTTCCATTTTGAAAAGAGATCAACATTTGCTTTGGCACAAAAATCAAGAAAAAGAAGAGAGGTAGTTAACTTGTTTCCCATCGAATAAGAGGGGAAATCAATGATTGCTATTAGAAAGATATGAGGGGCTCATTTCTAATATTTCATTTTGAATTTGGCTGAAGGCGAGGACTCTCCCCTTCCCCCCCCCCCCCCCTAAACAGCCTGATATTGGGCCTGCTAAAGGTTAGGGTCAGAGGAGATGAATACAGAGCCCATCTAACCCAAACGGCAAAAACCTACCAGTGACCAGCCATGAAGTCTTTGAAAACTAGAAGGTGCAGTTACTCCTACTTTGGTTTGACAATCTGTCTTGGTAGTGAAAGGCTTACACTGCTGAGTTAAGTGGCGTTTCTGCTTGTATCAATGTATTATCATGAAAAAAATCTTAGATAATCTATCTATATCAACTTACACATCCACATAAAATCTCTTTTTTGTGCACGATCCACCAACTCTGCCATCTTGAAAAATTAATAATTGTACAAATTTTAAAATTTAAAAAAAATCTGTACCAGATTGCCACTTTACGAAAGAATGAAGCATATACATATCAGCAAAGCCACATAATTACTGTACCAACAAGATTTTATTGACTAGCATTTACTTACATCCTCAAATCATAGATGTAGCTGTTAGGGTTTTGAGTACCTTAACCCAACAGTAGCTTTTGCAGAAAGAGAGCAATATTCATTTCAGATCACAAATCAAGCATTCTACAAATCATTAGATATTTGAAGATCTCCAAAAATAAGCTCAACAAGAGGTAGAAACTAGATATGCAACTATGCAAGCAAGGACAGAAGCAAACCTCATCTTTGCTGAACTCATAGGTAGCAGCAGATTGTGGAGACAGCCTCCTCATAATAGCATATTTCTCATCAGGCGAGCTTATAGATTCTTTTAGTGACTGTAGTACTTTCAGGGGTGCTATTATGTAGTCAACCCTGAAGAATGAGGATAAGCATTAGAGGAAGAGCTGGACAACTGGTAGTACTTCAGAACTATTCAAGCACTCAATATCTCTGGAAAAATCTAAGATGCTGTATTACCCAAGAAGACTATATAGGTCCTGCTTATTGCGAACTGCTGCTGCCATTAGCTTTGATTTGTGACCATATTTGTGAATATAGTTGTATGCTTTCGTCATCTGTAAATATTGCATATAATGAGACTTCAAGGTGAACCTTTATAATCCTCATGTGATCTAAAATTTACTAATCCAGAAATCAAAATAAACACTAACACCAGCCTAGCTATGGATCTGCAATCTGCATTTCAAGGTCCGAGGAGGACCAGATTTATCCAGCTTTACCTCTATCAAGTCAGAATTAGTAGTGTGTGTACCAAAGCAACCTACAGCTCCAATTACAACATGAATATAGTATCATAGCTAAGCCCAAATGATGAATGTAAACAAACTTCAGAACATCACACTATATTGTAAATGTGGCAAGAGAATCTCAATCAACATCTTGCTGCCAGAAGCAAAGTTTCTAAAGGACAATGAACTATATAGTGAAAACAGCCTTGCTAGGCCTGCAAATAAAAACTTCAATAGGGTAGGAATCAAAAACAAAATAACTCATTCAGCTCCTTCCCTTGAGCTTCACCAACATGTAGTGAAACTGACATGCCAAGATTGATCCTCCCCCCTCTTGTCTCACTCAGGGATGATGAGTTGATGACCATGGTTTGTTCAAAATTCCAGGTCGTGTGGTCTTTCTAGATTTCTTCTGACAGACAACTCCTTCAGCAATGTATAGAATATTCATTCAGAAAAGCAAGAATGTATGTACTACCATCCACTAGGTTGAGTGAAAAATCCACAATTGTGACTCGAATAAAAAGGTGACTAACAAGCTCGAAGTGGCATACTGGATACAACCAATATTCCATAGTTACAACTTACAATTTACAAGATGGCTAAACATTGAACATATTTTTCTTGTCCTATTCAAACAAAGACATCACTTTTCATATTCAAGTTGATCGGCGTGAGATTACTCGACACGTGTAGAACTAGCACACTAAGAGGTAAGAGCAATAAGGTCTAAGAAGTCCATTTAAAACTCACCAGTGCCAACCCAGGATCTTCTCCTCGTTTAACAGCAGCATCAATCTCAGTATCACCAGAATGATTACGAGCCCAATCCTGTATAAACGCAAATGATTATTAGAGAAACAAGAGTACAAGACACAATTATAATGAACTCCATGTTCCCTTCTGGTTGAAATTTACCCTTATGCGACCAACAAAAATCTGAATAACAGATGCTCCTGCTTGGGCTGCTGCAGAAGCTTGGGCAAAGCTGAAATATCAGATAAGAAGCATGAGAAACAAGCGACATTTACCAGCATCATAGCATGCATAGATCTTTATCTAGAAATCAAACAGTATCTAACAAAAATAATGGGCATCATATTTATACTCCCTACATAAGAAATCATACAACCGCCATTGAAATTTATGACTCATAAGAAGGTGCCAAACAAAATGGGATGGCGGGACCAACTTACAACTTTAGATCATCAAAACCGAAACAAATTGAGTTTCTTCTCTTATTAGTGTCCCTGGTTTTCTTATAGTAAAAACGCTACTCCATTTTTAGTAACCCTAGATTCCCAGTTTTCACTGCGAAGCTTGAACATATTTGTTTAACAAGAAAAAAAGCATTTTAAATTTAAGTTAGAGGTGGTGAAAAACATAACATAGACAAAAATGACAATTTTCGAGGAGGAAAAGGGAAACCAAAAAAAAACAAAGAAGAAATGGATAGAGGGATTATCAGTATTCATGAGTCAATGATATTCAAATATATTACAGTTACCTATCAAAGACAAATATTGAAGAGTTTAACAAATTTCTTTAGTCACAAGAAGAACAAATCTTAAATATTAACTAGGGAAAAGAAATAGCACTTCTTTCACCAAAGCCAGATCTGAGTGAATGTCCATACAATCACAAGGAGAGTATGAGTTAGTAGTAACATGCCTATAAACAAATGTCAAGTGAGTCTGTATGCCCTCAGATTCCAGCACCCTTGCAGCCTCTATCCCCTGAATATAAAAGCAACAATTGTAACATGAGCTACTCAAAACCACGGAGGCTTGTTTAATACATCAAAAATTAAAATTACTGCTTTTAAAAAACCTGCCATGTTGAAGGAATCTTAAACAGCAAACGCTCCGCAGGGACCTCAATATCATTGTATAGCTTCAAAAGGTCATGCACCTGAAATTTGATAGTGTAATAGTTATAATGGAGAATACAAGACTTCTATTATGAATAATACTGCAGGATTCAGTTCTATCACATTGTTAGAAACCTTGGAGTTTGTGACTTGCAGAATTTAGAGAGAAATTTTCAAAGCTTGCAAACAATACCAAATGGAGAAAGTAGCTTTCATATAAGATATAATATATTCTGTGAGAAATCATTCCATGTTAGTAGGCAAACTCTTCTTATTTTTGGTAAAAACCAGTGATCAGGGAAAAAAAACTCGGTCGCGGTCGCGTTCCCGGGAACGGTCACGTTGTCGCGGGAACGGCTTGTAACGGGCAAATAGAACGTTTCGCGGCCGACGCGGCGTGAATTTTTAAAAAAAATTCACATAACTATGTTTCAACTTTATTTGCATTTTTTTAGGTTATGAAGCATTATTACAACATAATGTAATCAAATCTAATAGAATATCATGTTTCATCAACTACATAATTAAATCATAGAAAGAATTTGGCCAATGTTTGAAAAAAACGGATGTAACGGTGATAAAAGCGTTCTAACGCGGCGAGTTCGCGTTACGGAACGGACAACGCGGCGAGAAGTATGTGAATTTTATTATGGCGTTCCGTAACGGGATTTCGCGGAACGGCAAATCCAAAATCCGTTACAGAACGGCCGTTCTGTAACGGAACGGGAGAGTTTTAATTCCCTGCCAGTGATACAAGGAACGAAATTCGATACGAAACGCGGGACGGAAACGGAAACGGGAAACGCTACCTTGAGTGAATCGGGAACGTTTGGTGTTTAGTTTAATATATATATATTTTTTTTAAAAAATCTGAAAAAACAGAACTAAAAATGTATTTAAAATTAAAATATTAATTACCATTAATCCATTTCTCAAAATATGATTACATAAAAGAAAAAATAAGAAAAACCTCCATAGTTCATAACTTCATACTTCATAAGTTCATATTACCTAGTACATAAACGTCCAAAAGTTAACTAACAAAGTGACAAACACATGAAAGGTTTCAACTCTCAATTACATCATCAAAATATTTTTAGTTCTCAATCTGCATATCTTTGGGTACTTGAAGAAGAAAAAGGAAACGCCATGACCACCGTATTGAGACGCAAACCGCAGCAATTTGGGTCGCGTTCGTTCCGCGATTCGGTACGAACGACTCAGGACGCGATTCGGCCGTACGTCCCGCGTTCCTGGTTTCACCGGTAAAAACACACCCCTTGCTTATCAACCAAAATACTACCTTAGACAAAGTACTACACATTATGTAAACTTTATTGCTTCCTGTAATAACAGTCATGCACAACATAAGAGCCTAACACGTCTATAAAATGGTCAATTACCATCCTACGACAACTCAGCCAAGTGTTTTCGCACAGTCACCAATCAATCTCATATATGGTGTGTTTCTGATTTTGATTCCGGTTAGATCTGCTAGGATCCTTCTCAATCATTTGTTAGCATATTTTTACATTGGTTTGGTTAAAAGTATAAAGGTGGGTTGGGTGAAACTAGGAAAGAATACTTTCTTAGGGCCTGTTCTCTTCGGCATAACATAACTCAACTGAAATGAATAGTGATATGTGAGAGTAAAAGTATTGTCGAGAGCAGAATTATACTGAAAATAAGCCGGGGAGAACAGGCCCTTAGTTTAGTTTGTTTTTTAGATAATTCCTCGAGAGGTGGTATCTACTAGCTCTAGTTGGAGTAAACCCAGGAAGTGGGGTCAATAAATAGAGATTTGTGGACCATTGTTATATAAATTTTGAGTGTGCAAGTTTGATGTATCATAAATAATTAAATACCATAAAATAAATCTGGAGATGTGCAAGTTTGTTGTATCATAAATAGTTAAATACCATATAATATACACTTTGATGATTTTCCTAATAAGATTTTCACATTAATTTGATTATGGCTTTGTTCGCTAGCTAAATCTCTCATTTCCTTAACTCATATCTCTATTATTAACAACAACCATGTCAAAGTCTTAATCTAAAAAGATGGGGTTGCCATTGGCTGACATAAAGAATCTCCCAAGATCCTCTTCCTCAGTTAAATTTTATCTATAATATGCTTATATAAACCCATTATCTTCAAATCATTTTCAATTCCATCCAAGTCATCTTTGGTCTTCCTTCACTCCTTGGCCTCTTCTTGAATCCCCACAATCCAAATCCAAATCCAAATCCAAATGAGGCAAGGTCAACGGAATTGGAAAGTAGACATCCATAGATTTCGAAAAAACTATTATAGGCCTCTAGAAGAGGTTCGGGTAGATAGTTATGGCCCATAACTTATGGGTTTCCACAAATCATCCTTCTGCTGAACCATAGCCTTTGTAATATTGAAAAATAGCTTTGATCCTCTACCAACCTATAATGTGCGACTATATAGATGGTTAAGTTTCAGCGCCTTGTGCAATGTAAATACTACCAACGTGCAAACCCTCTGTGCAATGAGCAACTCTTTTCTTATGTCTTTTGTTCTGGCACTCATCGAACCTTCTGCCGAGCTAACCAGCACACACCTTTTCCGAATATTAAATCTTTGTAAATAGCCTAACTTTCCTATTTCCCCTCAAATATCAGACTTCTCATCAGTCATTCACACGCCAGCATTTGCAAAAACCCTAAATCCTCTCCAAATACCAAGCAACATCATTAAACCTCCTCTAAACTTCACCAAAATGCCTACGGGAAGACTGATCTTTGAAACAGCATGACTTCATTCCAGACCTCCTCTGGGAACCCATAAGATATTTTGGAAAGCTACGGAAGTCTACTTTCCAATGCCATTGATTGCATCATTTGGATTAGTAATGAACAACTTATGGCCCAAACAGTGAAAGGTGATCGATTTGAGTCTGATTTCAGAAAATTGCTCACGTCTCCTCAGCTTTAAATCGTAATTGAACTTGTTGTATATCGTTGGAAAACTTTTTCGAAGGATTATACATCCATGCAGATTGCATGAATTAATTTTTAGATGAATGAACCTTATAAGCTTGATTTTGATTATTTTCAACTTGCTTGGCTATGAATCGGACATGAACCCTTCAATTTGAACATTTTTAAAGCTGCTTACAGCTTGATCGAGTGATCCCATCGAACTTGTGACACTCAGATTTGATTGCACACAAAGGTACTCTTGCACCATTCATCACTATCTACTTTTTTTATGCTGCTACAAAAATCCCAGTTGGTTCATATCACTTTTAATTCCCTTCATCTAAGCCATCTTTGGTCTCTCTCGAGTCTCGACTTCTTCCTAAATCTCCACAATCCCCATTATGGTCGACATCACAGCATCACACGTACCCAAACCAACATAATCAGTTTCCTTTATCTTATCACCAATTTGTGAACTGAATCTTATTCAAGGTCTATCTTTACGGTGTTCCCACATATCCAACTCAACCGAAATATCTTTGTTACACCCATTTTCTTAATATGATCCTTCCTAGATGCCCTGAAGTCATCTTCAGTCTCTTTATGTTGTCTTTATTACCCCCCTTAGTGAACTATGCCCAAAAGAATTTGGTTAGGGTCCTTAGCAGAGCATCTAGGAATGATTGGATCTGAAAAAAACCTCTTAACTTGTCAACCAAATGGCCGAAAAACCATGGCATCACTAATTTCACCTTTGACTGGAAATAAAATCCGTAAGGGTCTTTGAAAAGCAATCTCTTCTTTACAAAGATCTTAACTTCCGAAGACCTCACCAGTGGAAAAGTCAAAAATAAAAGTGGTATCGTTGTTCCTCATAAGTAAATTTAAAAAGAAAATTTTTGAGGTGAGACAAGAGTAGAGTATTCTTTCCCATATTATGTTAATTTAATTGTTAGAATATCATCGAGCTCCTATACTAAGAGAAATGCCGTGAGTGGGTTTTGAACCCGCGTACTCGCAACATTCCCGTGAAGACAGTGCCATACTACCATCTCTGCCAAACTACACACTTGCAAGGCTAAGGCTGAATTAGATACTTAATAACTTTCAGATTTCTGGCGGGCGCCCCGCCTGCCGTAGCCCATGGCCGGCCTGGTCCTTAGGGATACTGGGATAGACCCTATCACATGGTCCTTGGTAACTTGGTTATGACCTACTCCCTCCGTTTCTTTATAATTTACCCACTTGACTTTGGGGGAGAACCAAGGAGAAGTGCAAAAGTACGAGAGAGAAAGTGCAAAAGTACGAGAGAGAAATTGAAAAGTGTGAGAGAGAAACTAAAAAGTGGGTTAAAATATTAAAAAGTGGATGATATGGGTGGAAAAAGATGAGAAAGTAGATGTGACATGTTATCAAAAATAGAGAAAACAACAGTGTGTAGATTAAAAAGAAACAGGCCAAAAAGAAAAGTGTGTAGATTGGAGTATGATTTTAGCTCATCCTACGATTTCCTCCCATCCGAAACAGCTAAGTCTTAGGTTGATTGACACCATAATACCTTCCTCATGCGTCATGGTGCCTACTAGGTGTGACCTAGATCACTAGATGGGTATTCTATTGTCATTCTGGAATAAGTATTATGGAAAGTAATGGAGATGTACAAAGGGATATCATCCAAAGATAAAAGAATAGCAAGGCATAAAAAGAAGTCCTGCCCCTCAAATGGGCTTTACACATAGAGAGAAACAAGAGAGGAAAAGATTCCCATAAGAAAATAATTACTTGTGATTTTATCTACAAAGCCAAGATCTTACAAAACAAAACTTTGATATAACCATTTGGCCCTGCTACATAAAAGCAGCAAAACAGATAACTTGAGAGCTTCACATAAAACAAGCAATACCCGAAAAAATCAACTACTATCTCACTTTCCAAGTGCACCAAACGGCAAAGGGAGAATATTCCATACTTTTTTGGCTTGCTTTCGATGCTACGAAAATAAATATGAAGATGCCTATTGAGCCAAAAGCATATCAAGAATGGAAAAGTGACACTAAGCAACTTCTACCATGACATCATCGTATTTCCACATCCTCAGATATCGGACATATACAGAATTTTGAAACCTAATTGAAATATGCAGAGAACTTTGCTGGCCCTTTCTCAGCCCATAGCCAAGACACACAGACTGGTGAGTTTCCTCTATAATTTAATGACTAGAAGAAACGTACACTGGTTGAAACTTTAAAAGAATAGTTCCTGAGGGTGTTAAAATATGCACCTAGAGTTACTCCAGGGAAGAGTTTATTTAAGATGGACATTTGCTCCAAGGTAGAAACAATGTCATGTCTATGTCCTGGCATTCCACACAATTCATAACAAATTAAAAGATCACACAAGTGCAAGTCATGGACTCACAGTTAGTTTGTGAAGCGCAGCCAAAACTCAACATATTCCACTCAAACAGTAGTTGATGCACATTCATCATAAAACATTACTAAGGCATATTGATCCCCAAATGAAGAAGCATGATATATACCCAATGGAAGCACAGTACAAACAAAATGGCATATTTCCCCTAGCATTAAAAAAAAAAAAGCAATCTTCATTCATGCTGCCCAATCGATAGGTTTTAACAAAAAGCTCCCATCATGTGAGTTAGATCAATACCTTGTGAATAATCCCATGGGTGTCATAAGCTAGACGGGGATCCACTTCTGTCGATACCCTACCGGGTACCAGCTTAGCCAAGTCAGCACCAACATTCACTAGGGCCTACTCATGGCCAAACATATATAAATCATTTGATGAATCTTCCAAATAAATACATATACTTATACTTTGATCCAGAAAAATATTGCCGAGATATATAATTCTGTAAAATGAGAGAAAAAAAAGGACAAACCTTGTCATAGAAACATGACAATCTACCATCTGACTTGCCAAGACTAGCACAATCAGAGTCTGCCAGGGCGGTATCGACTGCACTCTACATCCAAAAGAAGAAAAAGGAAAAAAAAAAACAAGGAGATAAGCTTGACATTATCACATTATCAATAATTTGAGTTTCTACTTCCTGTGTCTTTTAGTTCTACTACTATTTTGACTTTTGACACTATCAATATACTCTACTTCGACCATAAAAAAAACGTAGTCATATGGTATCTTGTTAGATGGTTTCAATACATATTTAAAACATAACAACTTTTACAGTTTTATACATAGTAAATCGAAATTAATGCTCGAACTTGTGCATTGGCAAACATGCATAGTACTAGAAATAGTAAAAACAAAAAAAAACGGAGGAAGTATAAATCTTCTATGCAATTGGATTACCTTAAAAATCGTATCAGGAAGACTCAAAATCCCTAACAGAAGGGAGGAACTAACAGTTGCAGCGGTTGGAGGAAACCTATAACAAATTAACAATAATACATTTAATTCAAAAAAAAAAGATTAACATGATCATCGAATTTGATAAGTTATTAAAGCGAAATTCGAGCAACGAAACGATGAAATAACCTTTCGAAATCGTCGAAAACGACGGTATCAGGAACAATCTCACTGAAGGTCGAAACATCATCAAGTTCAGTACTTACACCTTCATAAAAACAAACAAATGCGACATTTCAAATTCAAATTATAACTAGAAAACAAGTAATACATTGATGAATTCAGAATGATGAGCGAAATAATTAGGTTTGAAATTACCAGCATGAAGAGAAGAAGGAAGATTACTAGCAGAAGTGCGAAGTTGAGGAAAAGATGATTGTCGAAAGTTGAAAGTGAGATTAGATCGAACAATGAGCTTAGATCGTATTCCCTGATTTTGCGTCAATTTTGCAGAGTTTGATGAAATGTGATTGGAGAAAGATAAAAAGGAGAGAGAAAAGAGAAAAAAGAGGAAAAGTTACCTGGAGAGGTGAGGAGAGAGAAGATGGCGGAGATGACAAGGTTGTTGCGGACATTGCTGAATTCTGAGCGTGATATTCGGTTGAGAGTTGAGAGTTGAGAGTGAGAAGTTTTTTTTTTTTTTTTTGACGGGGAGAGTGAGAAGTTGAAGTACTTTTGAGTGCTAAGAATCTTTTTTTTTGACTTCTATTGACGAAAAAAAATGATTGACCATTGTCCGAAGGCATTACAAAGTACAAAGAATGAAAGAGGGAATTCGAATCTGTGACTTATCGTTCACAGCATCCTAGTCTTGATTGATTTTTATTGAGAAAAAAAATGATTGTCTATTGTTCGAAGACTGTACAAAGTACAAAAAATGAAAGGGGGAATTCAAACTTGTGACTTATCGTTTAGGACACCTCAGTCTTAACCAATATGCCAAGATATTATTGGTTTTTAGTTGATGTTTCTAAATGAGACTAGAGTTTTGTTCGGAACTCAATTCTCACTATGATTTGACATTTTGCAGGTAGATGCTTGAGTAAGGAGAAAATAAGGGGATATTTATACTTCATACCATAAAACATCACATTTGACAAGATTCAAATCTAAGATCTCTAGAATTTAAGGTAAGAGTCTTATTAAGTGACCAAGCAATTGGTTAAAACTCTCTTGATTAGCTTGTCCAAATTTGTAATTGTGATATTTTAATAATATGTTACAAGTACAAGGATAAAGATGGAATAAATTGATGATTGTTTGTCGCTATTATTAATGTCTACCTAGTGGGTAGGTTTTTTTTCCCTATAAATAGAGATTTAAACACTTAAAACATCCGACAATCAAAATATCGTTTTTTTTTATTATTATTCAAATGAGGAACAAGCGAAGATAACAGACTAGGTGTGGGAAAGTCACACATCTACTATCCTCAACCATCAACATGCAAAATTGAGTTTGACAAGACTCATTACATGAGTCCAACTCAACTCAAGGTCCATCTTTGAATGAGTGACTATGAGCCCAAATGTATTAGGGACTAGGTCACTAGGGAGTCTCAACTCAGTAACAACCCAAGTATTCTAAAGCGAAAGCATAATGGACATCAACGCAATAATCTACTAACATTGCATGATGTTAACAGATCTACTAGAAAGCAAACACTCCAACTTACAGGAACTACTCTAACAAAAACTATACTACATAAACATAAAAATGGCTGATTAAATAAGACTTTGCATTAATCACTTAAGAAAAGATTGCAACTCCACCCTAAAACATACATTTACTTAAGAACGGTGGCGAATATAGGCAAATTTCGAATAATATTTCTTAAAAAAAGAACCAAATTTTTTGGTTCAGACTGAAAATTGTGAATGATGCAGGCACTAGGCAGCCTTTGCTGCATACCTTTTCAAAATTTAAATCTCTACCCTAAACATATATAATTAAGTCTACATATTATTAACTAATTGTTCCTCCTCTTTGTGCTCTGATTCTGCTCTCTCCATTGCACCAAGGCCTCCAGAAATTGCTTAACCTGCTTGTCGCACAAGTAAAAAAATGCAAATTAATCCTCGTTATTAAGATGTCAGATTACACGAAACGGAAAACACGAGGGCAAAAACTAGCCACCTCTGAAGGGTCCCTGAGAGAGTAGAATGCCTTAGTATCTTTTGGGATTGGGGATACTAGAATACCATATCCTCGGTTGCCCTTCCGTAGCACCTTTAACCAGAGTAAAAGTTGAGAGTGAGTACGATTTGTAGTTATCAATGAAGTGATCAAACCTTAAAAAATCTGCAGCAAAATAATTTGCATACCTTAAATGCATCTTCATCAGTCCTGTCATCTCCTATGTAAATTGGGAGCACATCATCACTGTTACTTAGGCCTGTTGCGTTTGTGCACAAGACACAACAAATATTAGGGAACATTTCCACAATACACACATAATAATGGAATAATGGAAACACATGAAGCGGAAGTGGGAAAGAGATGAGAGAGCCATCAACCGTCCAGATTTGAGTCCGAGAGAAAAGCTTGTAGGGGTATTAACTCCCATCCCACCCCTCCAAAAAAAATTGACATAAATAATTCCAACTTCCATAATCTTCTCAATAATCCTATGTTTTCAAAGGTCCTTGAAATAACTTGAATTATTGTTTTTTCTTATGCACAACTGAAAAGGCTCGATTATTTTTGTATAATCAAAAAATTGATGTCCGAGAAATTGAGATTATTCATGTCACCTTTTTGCCAAAACAAAGAGAAACAAAGAGAAGTAAGAGAGGCAAAAGTACCAAGAGACTCAAGCAAAAATTCAACTGCTTTCCCCTTATCCCAGTCAATGACGGGTCGAACTTCTAAAACCTGCAATTTATTAATTGAGAAGGCAACAAATGCATCAGAACACGAGTTAGTAATATATTTGACGAAGAAACATATGGCAGAAAAGAAATAGATATAAGGTGGTACCTTCCGCCCGTGAGTTAAGCGTAACCGAGGATAACTTTTAAGAATATCATGCACAAGCTGGGCAATAGTAGGCCAATTCTGCAGTTCAAATAAAAAATAGAGCATCATTTTAAGGTGCTGCTACACAGTAGCTGGCTCATTTCTCATTCATTTCTATGAAGACTAATCTACTCACCTTCTCATCAACATTACGGTAATGTACAGATGCACAAAACTTGTGGTTCTCAACTTTTGCGCCTTTAATACTTTTAGTCATGTCAACAAGGGTTCTAAAAACCTGAAGTAACGAACAATTTACAAACATTAGTTGCATATTTAATAACTTGTTCATCAACTGAAGGGGGCTGCAGAAACGTTAAAACCACGAGGAAAACTCACCTCATTGATCATGGGCAAAAATTCACTAGCAGGCTGGAATAAACTTACTTCCTTATCCTGCAAATCATCAGACGGCTGTAAATTAAGTTGGTCTGGAGACCATATAACTAGACTTTTTTTCCATTAAAGTAGAGGAATCCTAATCTCACCTGCTTGTCAGTGGCATTACTAAAGTTAAAGTGGTCATCAAATACATCGTGCACTGGGCTCATGATATCCATCCCATGACTACCAGCATAGTGTAGCTCCGTTAAACCTACCAACTCGTAGACCTTATCACGGCTTCTTCCACTAATGATTGCTGTTGGAAAATACTTGGCAACATTTCTCACAGCTGAACGCATCTGAACAGTTGACAAATTTAGCAGAAAAAGATTTAGATAGAGCTATAAACAACTCAATGAAATGACAAAAATAACCATGTGACGATCCTTACATCATTAGACATAAGTGCACGATCAGGGTCATCCACAATTGGAGAAAGGGTCCCGTCATAGTCCAAAAATATTGCAACCTTCTTTCCGTCAGCAAAATTGGTGATTTGTTCAAAGGAAGTCAAGGCAGACGGATGCTTGTTCTAAAGATTCACATATACACCACAAAAACAAAGCATTAGTAAAGAGTCATCCCACACACTACACTCGATCATAGTCTCATATACTACACCAGTAAAGAGGAGATCATTACCATCCAAGCATAATAACCAAAATCAGTGTCATCTGAGACGACCCCAACATTGAAGTCCTTAAGAAGCTTCTTTCGAGGAGGAGAGGAAGATTTCATGGCATCTAACCAGCCGTTTGACAGAACATCTTCAAGCTTGCCAGGCTTTTTCTTGGGAATTGGTATATACATCCCCGTGGAGAAAGATGCACCTGTCTGTGAGTAAGGCATTAGGTTCGGATGGATGCCGACTCTCTCCTTGATGGGAGCAGGATCAGTCAGAACAGGGGAGGGTTGGCCTGAAATCATGTCTAGCGAATCCAGATTGCTTGTTTATGTTAGTGGAATAATTAGTCAAGATACAATTAATGTTATCAACTTGTTCAAGTCAACTATCCGACCCTCTTGTCAATGAAAAACCACCTCTTCAATGTTTTCTTATCACTGCAGCTTGAAGAACTGTCCATCAAGCAAGAATTACCTGAAGTCTATTGAAATACATGCATCAATCCGTATTCTAATTCTACAAATGCTTGAAAGAAAATAGACATACAAATACTATAACAAAAGAGGTACCTTGTCATCTTGAATCATAAGCTGCATTTACACGATATAGCTGAAAATCATTTCCTCCCAAACTCAGATTTCCAAGAAAAGTGTCTTAATTTTAGCCTGAAGCAAAATACAATAAGCTCAACTAACAGAAAGCTCAGAAGTCACAATCACGCTCTATGTGGACACCATACATAAGGGTACTGTTTTGTCAAGTATACAATGTCACTTCTTGCAAACGAAGTGGCACTAACAAAGGAAAGACAACTTGATGAATAAGTGAAGAGACAACTATTTAGATTGGAGGAAACACTGCATACAATTATGGGTCTAGCAACCAAGCAGTGACCAACAATTATATAGCGATAAAAATATTAACCATCATCTCCCTACGCTTTTAGTTATTAATTTCTTTCTTTAACCTATATGCTCAACTACCACTCATGGGTGCAATCTAAATGAGCAAGTAATAATGATACTCCATATCATTAACTTGATTTAAACAACGTTCTTTTTGGTTTTTTTCGGACTTTGAAAACACAGTTGGACCACCACCAACTAGAAGACTGTCCAATTAAGAAATCACAAAGGTTAAGTAAGGAAACTCAGGGATTTCAGAAGCATGTAGGTGTACTTATTTACATATTCGGAAGTAAATCTTCTCAAGGATTCACATCATTGGCAAATCCGATGTCACATGTCATTTGGTAGGATAAAATTTTTCAGTCAAATGTGAATGGACCAAACATGTGGAACAGAAAGAGAAAATCACACAATAGTTTGTTGATTTAAGAAAGGTGTTTAAATTAATATACTAATAAATTGGCAGTTCAGAATATTTATTTATGCTAAGGTCCACTTTGTCCCAAAGTAACTATTAACAGCTATGTCACCATAACACAAGCAGTCGGCACATTAATGCATACTTCAATAATAATGTGGAATTGCTTCAAATGAATTGTCACTATAGGTAAAAAGGGATTCTAGCATAAAGACTACGCTGCAGCAGCCTTTCTTTGTAAAAACAAAATTGATTGTACCCAATTTTTGACAGAAGACATAAGAGAAGGAAGTGGACCACTCTTCTGTAAAAACAGGAAGACAAACGAAGAAATACTTGTATAGTTGTATGCAATATGGAAAGAAAAGGAAACTCAAATTATGCACACTTCCTATCTATTGTCAATAAAAACGTTAAAAGATCCAGCTGGTACTCAAAGAAAAAACAATAACTTCCTACATCTAGATAAAAAAAACATAAGTAGAGACATCAAAGCACTGAAAATTAATTTTGGATTTACCTGTGATTCAAATAACATTAACAAATAGAAAACGTAAAGATTGTCACCAAAACTTGCACATAATTATATTAGGATTACTGGATTAGGATGTTGGATTTCCCAAAACAAACTTCCAGTTTCCTTTTCTAGGTTCTGGATTAATATGTCGTACATATTAGTAATAACATTGTCACCTAAAAAGGTTACTCTATGGAAATTATCCTTAAAGCGAAGAGCAAAATTAAGAATGTAAGAAGAGCAAGAATACTGATTCACATGACAGCAAAATGTGTAGATTCACTGCACATACATTGATCATTTTTCACAAGGTAAAATAATGGTCCCGAGAATTGGAACAGAATTTGACAAGATTTGGTCATGCACATAACGCAAAATCATTCCAGATCTATGTATTACAAGGATCTTCTTAGTTGTGAAGATACTAATTAGAACTAATATAATGTGTCATTTTACTCCTTTACCATGTATACTTGTCTTTTATGACTCATTTGGTAGGTGGTACTAAATGACGGAAATGGCATCAAATCATATGTAGTAATCTGAAAAGAAAAAGGCCCCAACTCGTTGCCATGATAATGGAATCCTATCTCCGAACATGTGATTTCTTTACAAATTATCATTCCCACTCAATACCATATTTAACGTGGTAAAGCAAAATTATGAAGAAGATCACATGCATGTTTAGAAATCGATTCTCATTACCATTGACGTCAACATAAGTCTTTGTTGCAAGACTACGCTATAATCCATTACTAGTAGTCTAAAACTGCCTATCAAACAAGCTGTTATGGTTATGCACGCATATAAGACTCAAATAATAAAGCATAAAGTGACGGATATTATAACAAGATCCATTAAGTCAACGATTGATACAAGATTGACGGAGCACTAATTAATTTATAAATCGAACAAGATGCCAATAACATATTTAGAGTTAAAATATAATAAAGCTAAACCAAACTTTTGACAATAATGTAGGTTAGTTGAAAGTTCTAGGATATATAAACTTTTAGTTCAAGTAATACAATGCTACAAGCAAAAAAATGTCTAAAATCGCACGATATTAGCAAGATATTAGGCAATATAAATTCAAAACTAATTCACATTTTTAAAGTGTCATTAACCATTAACATCTAATGATTTCATTAAACTGGACTTGAGTGTGACAGAAATTAGGTGAAGTAGAAAAAGGTACCAGCTAGCAATCTTACTTTAATGGTCTAATAAAACGTTGTGATGAAGAAAGAAAACAACAGCTGACTTATTAAATAAGTTTTGATTAAGACATGTTTGTGGAAACTTGGTCATTTTCAAGCTATGTCCAGAAACTAACTTCCAAACATATGGTATTGGTAGTATAAAGCATTATGGACCTGTACCATACTATTTCAAGTCGCTAGAAGTTGGCTTTTGGGACAGAAACAAAGACCACCTGAAATTAATACATTTTCTTTTTTCTGTTCTAGGGTAAATGAGTTGGGTAAAAATCATTTTCCTACAATCATTTTGCAGGATCAATTGCCATTTTCTCCTCTTTAACTAATTGACCTACAGATTAAACTATGAATCATAGAAACTTCAGCAACCCGACGATCCAAAACCCGACTGTCTTCATGCTAATGATGCCCGAAAATGTTAGGGATCTAACGTTTATCCGCTTCAAAACCCCAACCATTTCCGTGCTACATAAATTTTTAATCCATTAAAGCGCAAAATAATTGAACTTTCTATTTCTCAGATTGATATTGTAATCTTAGATGACAAAACAATGACATGTTGATTCATAATCAAGGACAGTAAACAAGACTATAAACCCAAAAAAAAGGTGGTGATTAAGACACATACTATATGTTAATTAAACACACAAGATCAATACTTCATATAGCATCAAAGATTATCATCAAAGACACAACAAATACATTAATTTGACATCTTAGAAAAGGTCAAGCAACTAACTTTTACACCCAAACAACAATTTAGAATTCAGAAAACTCACAAAATCTAACCAAAATTAACTTTGTAAAAACAAATTAAAAAACACCAACCACTTATAAAAATAAAAAATACAACTAAGAAACAAAAAAGCAAGAATCTAATAAATAAACAAACGAATTTCCTATGATAATAATTCACCCAACATGCGCCACGTCCACCGCCAAATGCTCAAATCAATTGCTGCTTCCTAAGTTAAACAAATGCATATATTTCCTCCGTTTCAAAATATAGTTGCACTGATTGGTTTTCACGTTTGCCAAGACACGCTTTTTTATTGAACGATAACATCTCTAATTGCGTATAAGTAAAAAATCGTCGTATTGACACGAATTTAACGAGATCATCCTATTTTGAAATGGAGGAAGTATACAATAATACTAAAAACTATAGTATATATTCATCATTAATGAAAGTCAGCTGATTTGCATGTTTCACCAAAAATAGCGTATTAAATCAGATAGAAAAAAGGGAAATTGAAAAACAACAGCTGTCATTGTTACCCATCAACAACACCCAGAAACACGATTAAATTAATTACACAAAAACAAAAATAACAGATCTATCAGTGACAAAAAAAAATAACACAATCATCAAATTTTACAATTTACAATGCTAATTAATTGAGAATTAAACAGCATTATTGCAGCTAAATTAATATGAAAATTGAAAAGCAATTGTTTACCTGAATTAAAAGAAAGACGCAAAAATGCAGAAATTAATTCTTCCCCAATTGAGAAAAATGAGAAAATAAAATTAGGGATTTAAAGAATTGTTAAAATGAAACGTAATTTATGAAAGAAACAATCTTTGAGAGGGAGAAAAACGGCGGAATTGGAGGAAGAACAAAAAAAAAGAAAAGAAAAGAGAAGGAAGGAGACGAAGAGGTTGAGATATAGAATAAGTGTTTGTATTTATAGAGTTTCATAGGTTTTCTAGAAGACGTGCTAAACAAGGCAACTTAAGTTTTGCTCCAATTGTAAACATTTTACAGGGTTTTTGTAATTACTCCCATTTGCCAACTAAGGTTATAAATTCTATACCTCATGTTGGAATTGGGGAATTGGGGAAGGTCCTAGCATCGAGTCTCACATCCTTATAAGAACGAGTTAATATAAAAAAGCTGATTTGCGTAGACTCGGTGCATGTTAATATTAATGTATATCAGGTTAAAGGCACGTATCATTTCTGAATAATTCATTATATTAATCAGAAACTCATTATATTATGCATAAACCCATTATATCATTCAGAAATATACTAAATCATGCAGAAACTACATCATTTCTAAATTAAACCATCCATTATATAATTTAAAAACCCACTATATCATGAAAAAAAAAACTCATTATATCATTTAGAAACATACTATAATATGCAGAATTTACATCATATTTGAATAATACACTATGTCGTTCACACACTCGCTATATCATGCAAAAACTCACTATACCATTTAGAGACTCACTATATCGTGTAGAAATTATATATTTCTATATGTTAAAACACGTGTCACGATATATATTATGCGATCTAGATATTCTTGTATATTAAACATTATATTAAAATTGAATCCTCCACTATATTGCATATAATATCAATATATGTTTTTCGTTGATAAAATCCACTATATTGTATATAAGTATACTATATCTCTATAAAACTCACTATATATGAAGTTAATATCAATTGCCAACCCGGTGAACTTAGTATGCGCGACTCCATTTAAGTTTTTTTTATATTGTAATACTTCCTTTGCTCTCATTTAATTGCAATACTTCCAGTTTTGACACTATTCACAATTACTCATAGGACTAGCTTTTATGTTTCTATATATGTATGGAAAACAATAGTTATGTGGGAGCTTGTTGGATTTCGTCTCAACGTGTACTTTATTGTAATATCTAATTTTATAATGTTTTATCAGAAAATAAGTGAATATTTTAATGACGTGACTTATACATTGATAAGTGTGAAACTAGAATTATTGGAATGGAATGGAATGGAAGCAAGGAAGCTAGTATATACTTCATCTGTTTCTTTTTACTTGCAACAGTTTGACTTTCACGCTTGCCAATGCATAATTTCAACCATCAATAAGTTTAATTACCGATAAATAAAAATTATAAAAAATATATATTCGAAAAATATACATTCAGACGAATCTAACAAGATCCCACATGAATATGTTTTTCCTTAACTATAAATCACCATACATAAACTAAGTAGAGTTGATGAATAGTGTAAAAGTCAAACCGTTGCAAGTAAAAAGAAACGGAGGAAGTATGAAATATAAAATATGGTGGACCTCATCACAAGTGAAATTACAAAGATGTACTATAGAATCGTATTACAAATTTAGTTATCTTATAATTCAAGCATTTATCAATGTAGATATTGTCAATATAATATAAAAAATATACCATTTGTACTAAAAAGATTTGAACATATGTTGGAACACGTAGATTAAAGTGATAAATTATATAGTATGGTTATCAAATGTTATTTTATTATTAGGGGCAATTCCTCCCTAAGGTTAGATATTTATAATTTTGAGGTGACAATCATGTCGTTTGGTCAAATTTGGTTTTCTAGTGTTTGTCAAGTCCAACCCAATTGGCTTGAAAATCAATTCGATTCTTTGTTAAAATTCCTACATTCTTTATTGTTATTAATCTTGTCCAATTCTTCGGTTGAAAGTGAAAAAATACGAATTTTTTTATTGTTGATCGTTCATAAAATTCTTGTAGAGGGGTAGAAAAATAATAGTACAATAACTAATACTTTACTTGGGTAGGAGGAATGGAGAGAAAGGCAGGGGAACAAGTTCCCTTATCTAGATAAGATGTTGGAGGAAGAAAAGGGAGGGAGAGGGAAGATCATTTTCCTCCCTCTTTAAAAAAAAAACACCATCTCTCCCAAATTGGAGAGTTTTGGAGGAAAAATGGAGCTCCATCTTCCCCCTACCTTTCTTTCTCCATCCCTTCCTTCTCTAACCATCCCATTTCTTTTCCCTCCTACTTTATTATCCTAACAAAGTGTAAGTAAATAATAGAAAGTTTCGAATATTTCTATAGAGGATATATATATATATATATATATATATATATATATATATATATATATATATATATATATATATATATATATTAAATAGAAGTGATCAAAATGGATTTGGTACGTCTCAAAAATGGTTGGGTTTTGGGCATGAGTTTCGGCCCATGGTTCAGGACCGACCCGATCTTTTGGCAAAAAGGTTGGGTAACCTAAACCAGGCCGAATTTTGGCCGGGCCAGAAATACCCTTTTGGTTTTTTGCCCGTCTCGAGGTTTTGGCCGAAAATAGACTACTTTTTCTGGCCAAAATTCAGTCCGACCTGACCCATAATCACCTCTAATATTAAATTTTCATAAAAGAAAAATACAAACAATAATAGATGAATGGAATAAGTATAATTTTAGATGTTCACTACCTATATAGTACATAATAATATATTTTACTTTTAAAACATATTTCAAACACTTTCTTATACTCCATATCTTAAAAAAAAAACCTAAATATAAATAATGGTGGATAAATGATAATGAAAAATTTTAGGGTTGAATTTTGAATAAACAGCCTAATACTCCATATTTAAGATTCATCGAGGATAAGACTAAAACAAAGGTAAATTATAACATATTATTACTACTAGCGTTTGACTTAGTTCACCTTGAAAAGGAATGCATGCATCATGCATGTGTATCACTGTGCCGTAAGAGTTGAAAAAAATTAGCTGACAGCTGATTTCTTGCATTGAAAATTGTATTTGAGAATCTCATTTCGTGTTATTATATTCTCTCGTGATGTTTATTGAAATATGAATGCCTGAAATGACCACCATGTTTCTGGAATCACACAGCCATATTAATCCTTCATGCTTGTTTTGGTTGACAAATATTATTGCACACGACATACAAGTTTGATTGATAGAAGATTCTTAGAAATCGGGAAAATTGTTGATCGAGCTGTTTAGTTGACAAGAATTGAGAAGTGCAACATTTTGAAAGATGTTATATACTTTCTCGATTCTCACTTCGTGATTAAAATAATATTCTCGATAAGAAGAACTTCGAACAACATTTCAATGTAAAAAGTTGGAAGAATAAATAGAAAAAGAGATAGTACTTGATAACTAACTAAAATAGATTAAATTTATATATATAATTAAAAGATTATGAAAAATTTAAACATTATTAATTAGAGTATATTATTAGTTATAACTAATATTACATAATTCACTATAATTAATATCTCTAGGATTTCGCCTGTTTGAAATAAGCTTAATTGATAAGCTCGATTAGAGTTTAAGTTGAGGAAAATTGAGCCTCGAGTACAAATGAACTAAACCATGTCCAAGATGATACTAAAATTAGCTTTGAAAGCAGCTTGATTATGCTAAAAGGATTGCAGTTTTAAATCGATAATGTTTTTGTATGTTCATAGAATTCAATATTTTTTGAAAAATTTGATTTTGCTTTTTAGCATTAACAAAATAGTTGAGGAAATTTTAAAAATTAATTTCTTGTCAACTTTTGGTGATTGATGCTACATTATTTTCTTCACACATAAAGGTGTGTGGCTGTAAAAGTCGTATGACTTCATAATGATCTGTATATTTTACTTTCTGACTTCTACCGTAAAAGTCGTATGACTTCATATTAATAAATGAATTTTCACTTAAAGAAAAACATGCTCTTAACACAAATAGATGTAGTTACATAGACTATAATACTGATATGGGCATTTGATATATTCTATATATATATGATTATAAAGCCCTAACTATAAGTTATAACCCTCTTGAGTATAATTAAGCAACTATAACCCCCACTTACCGAACTACGTAGAACATTATATATATGATTTAGAGAAGAAAAATGAAATTTAATTACTCATTGATGATCAATATGTTGCATATAAATTTGTATCGACAAATAGTACTAAAATAGTAGTGTCATGTCGAAATCATGTGGTGGATGTTAAAGCTTGGTCCCTTGGCTCTTTTTATAAGCAAGGAGGTTAGAATTATTGGGCAACGTTCTACATCATAAAAATTCTTCATTTCAAGAAAACAAACTGAGAAAAGCAAAGGGGTTGTCATTGTGTTTGTGATCTTTATTATAAGGTTAGGTTACCGTCAATATTTCATGATTTGGTCGTACTCGTACCCAACTCCAGCATGCTACAAATTTTTATTTTTTTTTAAGATAAGGAGAATGCGTCATAATCGAACCGGAATCTCGTACAGGTCAATCGGTCCGGGTTTGCAGACAAGGCAAGGAATGGTAAGGGGAAATTCTCACGCCCAAAGTGCCTATACTTCAAGGTTGAGATACAAATCAAATCACTAGACCAAGTACGTACTAATTAGTAACATGCTACAAAATATGATAAGTTCTACTCACTTAATACGCAAATTGTTTATTGAGATGATGATACAAAATGATAAACATCATGGACGTACACCTTTTTATTAATGTCAAGGGGAAAAGTAAGCATTTTAACAATGACATATAAAACAAATAAACACAATGAATGACAACGTATCACGAATTCATGATACCATCAAAATTTTTGAGGAAGATCATATGACTATGGAGTTTAAGTGACGTAGGACGGTTGGCAGATAAGT
Source organism: Beta vulgaris subsp. vulgaris (assembly GCF_026745355.1). Classification (NCBI taxonomy): domain Eukaryota; kingdom Viridiplantae; phylum Streptophyta; class Magnoliopsida; order Caryophyllales; family Amaranthaceae; genus Beta; species Beta vulgaris. The sequence goes on along the minus strand of NC_079206.1, from coordinate 942,239 downwards.
TCGTCGATAAAGAAGCGCGACGAAAAGCCTGAAATGATTTGCGCTAATTGGGCCGACGGAGTCCGATTGCCTATTGTGATACCTTTTCGGAAGCGGAACGGTCCAACGAGTCAAACTCACCGCTATGCTGTGATGTATAGGCTTTTTAAGCCATCCGAGTTCTTTTAAGGCCCGAAATAGGCTTTTTATTTATCCGAGTTCGTTTAAGGCCCGAAATAGGCTTTTTAATTATTGTCGAATTTTGTTATTTCCTTAATTACGTATTAGGGTTTTGTTTTACGTATTTAAACATTATTAGGTCAATGTTTGGAGGCAGTTTTTGATTCTTAATAATATCACAGAGTTTTTACTCTTTTCTAGTGGATTCCGGAGTTTTACAGATTTATCGCTTGTAAATCTGAGTGTTCTTGATTCGAGATTAGCGCTTGCTTTTCTCCGTTGATTCCGACTGCGTCATTAAGCTTTTTACTAATCATATTGTGCTCATAATATAATATGGTAGATAAATATAAAACGAGGATCAAATAAATAAAGCTAGATTTAGTAACCAACTTATTTAATATAAAGTACATACATATACATAATAACAATATAATTAAAGTCTTGCATTAATTGAAAAGCAAAGTGTTCTTATGTTAGTGCGCATAAATGTTTTTGATAATATACGTGCATATGCCTAAACTTTAAGGCTATGTTCAGTTCACCTGAAATTTTCTGATCTGAACTTATCTGATCTGATCTGAACTTATTTTTTCTGATCTGATCTGATCTGAACTTATTTTTTCTGATCTGATCTGATCTGATCTGATCTGATCTGAACTTATTTTTTCAACAAGATCTTATCTTTTATAAAATATATTATTACTATTATATTATTACTTTGTAAATCATTATTATGCAATACATTATAAGATCTTCTTTATAGTGTTACTATTATTATCATTTTATTTCTATTACAACTTTTATACAACTTTTATTAATAATAATAATTATTATTATCATTATTATAAGAACAACAATAATAATTATAATCATAATTATTATTATTACTAAAAATAATTATATAACTCAAGTCATTATTTTATAAGAGCACTTATACAATGTTTCACACTTTCCCTTAAAAAAAAGTTTCACACTTGAGAAGTCGGCAAACTGAACTCTTTTTTTTCCATATAAAATAGAACAAGATATACAAACAACTATGACTTGAGCAAAAAATAAATAAATATCGTGCAACTTCAAATAGCTAGAGAGATTTGGAATTCGGTAGGAAGAGGTATACCGAATCTAAATTTATAATTTGTATCTCACACTTAGCTTATTTTGAAATGTAGTCCGAACTTAGTAGTTTTGTTGTCATGAATTTGAGATATCATATCTTATTTTTGCGTCAATCTTATGTTCTTAACACGTGACTTTTAATTTTCTATTATTTAATAACAACAAAATAACTTAATATAATAATAACAATGACATTTATAATGGTAACAACAAGATTAATAATAATTACCAATATTAATAATTAATAAATACAACAACAACAACAATAATAATTCTTTTGAACAAATGTACTAGTAAATAATAATACCCCCTTGTATTTTTTTTATCTTTATCACTTAGAATCTTGATACTATTCACAATTAGAGATAATCTTTTAGATTTTTCTCAATATATAAGAAAAAATATAGTCATGTGGGGTCTTGTTTGATTCGTCTCAATGAGTACTTTATTAATATTCAATTATTATAATTTTTATTAATATGTAGTGAAAGATATTTAATAATAATAAGTTTTTAAATATAAGCATGATATGATCTGAACTGATCTGATCTTATCTGATATGGTCTGATCTGATCTGATATGATCTGATCGAACTTATTTTTTCTGATCTGATCTGATTTGAACTTATTTTTTCTGATCTGATCTGATCTGATCTGATTAGATCTGAAATAAGCAAAAATAAGGTGAACTGAACATAGCCTTAGTAAGTATAAATACCAATTAAGAAGTTAATATCGAATATAAGACATCTATAAAAACTTGTATAGTTGTTTGCAACAATATTGTTCTAATTGTCATGAAATATCAAATATTACCTGTTGGTATTATGAATTTGCTTACTTGCTTCTCCGACATTCAAGTTAAACCATTTCTTTTGTTTGCTAAGATTAGATTAATAATTTGAGTTTGAGCTTAAAAAAAATAATAAACATAATATTTGAATGTCACGTGTACGGTTAATTTACACAATTATTCTAGTACAATAAAAACTAACAAGATCTCTATTATATAAGGGAAGAGGACGGGGACATAATAAATGGTAAACCTTCTTATACCCTTCAGTATAAAATATAAATTCACCATATTTTTATCATTATACCCTCAATCAACAAAATATTTACTTAGCTCATCCTTGATTTATTGATTTTCAAAAAACAAAAGAAAAATATACAATGAATTTTATGAACAATTTTTCGTATATATATTACGCAATTGACCAAATACGTGCGAAAACAGAACTAGTAACAAATATATTGAGACGAAGTTTAAAGTTACCATCTACTCGAACCACTTTCATATTTTTTTTTCCTGCTACGAGTACTCCTCCTATGCATTATAATTCAATGTATGAGTATCTCTTCTTTTTATTACCTCTTTTTAGTTTCGACCCCCCACACCAATTTTCTTCACTACTTTAATAATTAAGATAATTGAAGGTACAATAAAAATGGGTAACATCTGAGTCAGCATCTCCTCAGTTCTCATTTTCATGTTATTAAGTCTGCATCAAATATCCAAAAGTTTCTTACTATAACGTCAAATTTATTAATGGGACCTTTTAGAAAATGTATAAGTTGCCATCAATTTCTAAGTAAAGCTTTGAAGTTTGGTTGGTCGCAATTTTTTGTTGTTGTTGGTTTTCTTACTTTGCTTGATAGCGACAATTTTTCTCCTCGTGTGCTTTCTTGCAATTGGCTGCCTTGATTTTGTGCTACCACTCTATTGTCTTCTTCTACTACCACTACTATTACGATCACCTAGTGGTTAAAATTGAAGTGCTGTGAACAATAGGTTATAGGTTCGATTCCCCCTCCCCTTCTTTGTACTTTATACTACCTTCGTGACTCATATGGACCAAAAAAAAACCACTACTATTACGACCCGTTTGGTAAAAAAAGTAACGTAATATTTGGGAAGATGATATTGGGACTTGGGTGGTAATGAAAATTTAGAAAGGGAAACTCCTGTTTTGTAATAATTAATAAAGTTTCATTCCCATGATCATTAATATAATAACTTCTTTACAAATTTACACTAAATATCATTATCGTTACCACTAACTAAACAGGTGCTTATAGATTTATTTAGCATAAGAAAGTAGGGCTGGTTCTCTTCGGCATAAAACAGCTGAACTGAACTGAACTGAACTGAAATGAATAGTGATATGTGAGAGTAAAAGTATTGTCAAGAGCTGAACTGAACTGAATTTAACTGAACTGAAAATAAACTGGAGAGAACAGGCCCGTAATGTATCGGAAATTTCAAGAAACTACTGTAAAGTGATCTATAGGTGGAAAGTTGATCTTTCCTTTTTTTTACTTTTATAACTAAACCTAATTATAATATATTAACGTATTAGTCACCTAAAGGCTAAAGGGGTACATATTTTCCTTGAATATGCCCGTGATGTGCTCTTAATTTCTCTGCTTACGAGATCATTCTTGGTTAATACCTCAATTAGTATAAAGTAAACCGTTCTCTTTTAAAAATTGTTAAGACAAACACATGTAAAAACAACTAGGAAGATAATTAAGCTATTAATAATAATATTTTATATATTAACAGTTGGTTTTAGAATTAAATCCAATTATTTTTATGCATGTGGTCAGACTCTCCTTTGTCGATATTCAGGCTCATTAATCATGTATCACGTTACTTTTTTTGGTGAAAAACGAGGACAAAGTCCAACAATACAAGAAGAAAAGAAAAACTAGCCAACACACTACGAAAAGAAAGACAACATACTCAAAACAAATGGAATAAAACGACTAACAAGAACAAAAACACAAAAAAGAAAAGACTCAAGACCACTCTACCCAGCTACCCTAGGAAGAACGAGACATACTACTGCAAGGGACCAGGCGAGGTCGTGCTACGTACTCCACCAAGGTCTTCCAATAAAACGGCTCGAAGATCCCCGGATACCGCCTCTAAAAGCATGATCTTGCTCCACCAAATCAACCCCATAATTAGCAAGTCAATCCGCCACTCTATTCGCCTAATGATAGTAATGCTCAATCACCACTACCCATTCTCTTTTCTTGATAAGAGATTGACATTTTCTAAGAATATGAATATAGGAAGAGTTGGGTGGGGTTTTGCTCCCCCCCCCAACCCCCAAACAAGCGAACCACAATCTCGAAGTCTACCAATAGCACAATCCTTCGATGGCCACCATTCCACACAACACTCGAACCCCTCAAAACTGCTAGCAATCCAGCTTTTGTACACGAACAAATCCCACATCTCACAACAAATTAACATCTCGAACAATTCACTTCTTTTTTTTTTTTTTTTATGCCCACGAATCAAGCCCCCGACTCCTAAATGATTATAAGTAATTATCCAACTATCAGGTTATGACTTGTATGTTTGAAACGAAATGTCAATCCTAAATAATAAATCATTTCTGTCTTATGAAATTATTTTGGATATCATCCTCATCCAATAACTAGTCATATAATTATAAGTAAGGCGTATATATGGAACTATTAATAAAGATCGCACCAAAATGGACTTATCACACAAAAACAATATGTTCTTGAATCCCTAATTAGCTAGTGACGACTCTGCCATCTTTTTTTATGCGCAAGTGACTCCTCATTTAATGTGTACTCCAAGAAATACAGTAGCTAAATGATATCAATACCATGGTACGCCGTACAAGGCATCCTAGTTAATTCTTTCAGCAACGTTGTCAACTACTTCTGTTTGCAAAGAGAGTTGCGTGTAACTATACATTTTACACACTTTTTTTCCATTAACATAATTGGTATAACTGCTCGTGAAGGTATACATTTCCTACCAATTTTTGCGTATAAACATGCATGTCAAAGATTTGTCACTGTCGGTGCCTAATTGCACATTCATGTAACTGTAATGGTTGGTGCTAGGTTGTGTTGATTTTTCAAAAAAATCACAAATTCTTTAGATCCATGTAACAAGCGAAATAAGACTAACACAAATTCTTAGGTGCAACTGTTACACCATAATTTAACATATATACTACTATTTCTTTGCAAAAAGAATTCAAATGACATGAAATTCATGTCACTATTTGTATAATTCATGTCATTCTTATTGGAGCCTATGCCATTATGCGTGTTTGACATTACACAATAAGTTATGTGCAATACTAGTCACTGACTCATTGCAACCTGCTACACCAAACAAAACACACTCCTATTAGAACCAATAGAGGGATACAAAGTTTTCTAGTCATCGCTAATAATCGATCTTGCACTTTTCTAAGCATGACTGCGTCATGAGTGGGTGATGGTTCTATATCTTATGGAGATACCCGATTTAATAACTTTATATTGTCATTAATCAAACACTAGAACACCGTTTCCTAATACATAGATTATCCCAGCTTAATCAAAGAAACAACCACCTTGCAGATTAAATAAATGGGTTGGAGTTCCATTATTTTTTTGCACTTTATAATTTTATTTTAAAGTTCTATGATATGTACGATAAAGGCTTGTTGGGCCTTGGTGAGTGAACTTGTACAAGGGCAACTCAGAAAAAATTCTTTTTATCATTATACCATACCTAATCAAACACTAATATTTTTCATAATAGTGTTTTAAATGAGTCAAAATACTAAAAGCTACTTCAAAAAATTGTGCCGAACACAACCAGCGTGATACTTGGTAATCTATGCAGTACGCTCCCAGGTGAACTCTTAACGCTGATACACAAACAGACAACAATGAAATGCGGGCAAATTTACAAAAAAGGCAAAGACGAATTTATGATGTCCATTGTCTTAAGCTCTTAAACTTCCATAATAAACCCAATAGTAGAAACAAACTTATATTTTATAAGCGTGCATGTTGCTGATTGTCTGACATAGCAATAACATTGGTACTATATGTTAGTATTACTCTGCACGAATCTGATAACCATCTCTGTACATGCAAATCTCTAGCTTATTTTTAATACTTCAAATTATATTATGATAGCTACGATACATTAGTGCTGCTATGTTGGATGAATAAGAGTATAACTTAAATTACTCGTAACACACTATGAAGTAGTACAAACATATCTTAAACCTTAGGAGAGAAACATCAAACATCTTCGTTTTGAAATTTTCTGACCATTTCCATGACGAAAACGGTCTTTGTATAAGGTTTTGCTAATCTATTGGAGTATTATGTTAATAAGGAGTTTAGTTAGTTAGTTCAGTAGTTCAATATGAACTAGAATTCCTAACAACATCGCAGATTACACCATGATGGAGTCAATTGTTACCAACTCAATAAATGTATAGAGTAGAAAAATTACTAACTAGGTTCACCACCCTCTATATTATAGCACACTGCGCACCTAAGTAGAAAAGTGTAGTAGGATGTGTGAAAGCCACCTTATGAGCAATAGATTATGGTAGTATCGGCTTTGCTTGCCCATAATAAGTGTGGTTAACCGTGTAAGTGTCAAGAGTAGTAAGAGAAAGTGCTAGAGAGTTTGTGCTATCACTTTCATGTAAGTCTTCTACTAAGAAGTTGTTTCTTACTAGATGTTAGCTACTGACTTTTAGCTAAACTCTTTTATCCTACATTATTTTTGTTAATCTTTCCACATAAATTACCCCAAAATATCCTATATTCGATCCATACGATATGAACACAACATAAATACATGTATAAATGAGTGCAGAATCATATATACTGTTACTGTACAATATTTTCTGAAATCCTGCAGTTAAAATCTAACTCAGTTGAAGTTTGGTCAATCAGAACTTCAACTTCAGATATCAGGCTTAAAACCACTTCACAGTCTCAGGAGTCAGGTAAATGATGTTATAATAAGGAATTTAGATTCTAATTACACTACCCATTGAACAGCTTCAAAGGTCACAATCAATCAACTGAAAAAGATAACATAGAAAAGCACCACTTGTATAAATCACACAAAGAAATTAAAGCATCATTATAACATTGCTTTTGCATTATCACATTCACAGATCAAATCAATACTAAAAATTGCAAGTTGGAAGCTCAAATACAAACTTATTTGATGAGTTGTACTTCACATTGTACTCATACCTTCTTCTGAACATTATATTGTTTTGCATAATCGCATAGAGGCCTAATAAGGAATGTCTAAGATCATCAGATCAATGTGGCACGCTTTGTGGTTCGCGATGGTCCATATCTCATATGCAATGCAGCTCTAAACATCTTTGATCCAAACAAACAGTTATTAACAGAAAATATGAAACAAACAGTCTCCTTGTGGTTTGATCAAAATTCGTACGTAAAATGATATCTAACCATTTTCAAGTTGCATATAAACTAATACAGATACCAGTATTAAGACGACATCTGCGTGATTCAGATATCAAACAGTTCATGTGAAAATGTATGATTATTGATTAAAGAGCTGAATCTATAATCCCTTCAATATAAGATTATTAATCAACATAACAGTAATCTACAAATAAGGCAAGTACACACTTATTCAATGAGCTGTACTTCACAGTTCACATTGTCCTGTACCTTTTACTTCCAGGAGACATTATTGTTTATACTGATGCCTAATAAGGAAAGTCCAAGGATATCAGATCTATGTGGAACTCTCTGCTGTACGCGGTGGGACGTATGCAATGCAGCTCTAAACAACTTGTTTTAATTAAACTCTAGTCCAAACACACAAACACTTATTAACAGACGCATGAAACTTGGCACAACGCAGGCAGGGAGTATAGTCGTTTCCTTATTAGTCTAGGACTCTAATATAATATACTTACCATAACTCTAATAGGGAGTGTCAAAGGACCAACTCAACCAAAAACTTAAGCTGATGGTTGAGGCCCCAAGAATAGATTTATACTCTATCACGCCCCCTCACGCAAGAGCCCTTTGGGCTTGAAGTGTGAATGCAGCACATGTCTCCCTCATACCTGGCGCTAAATATTCCACTGAGAAAGGAGGGGTGGATGAGATTTGAACCTGTGACCTTTTTGTCACGCTGGCTCTTGATACCATGTCAAAGGACCAACTCAACCAAAAGCTTAAGCTGATGGTTGAGGCCCCAGGAATAGATTTATACTCTATCAGGGAGGATCAAACTATCAAATATCAAGACACAAGAAGCAGAGATATTATAATAATGATGTACCAGACAGTCTTAATTGTACAAGTTGCTAACTACACTTCGATTTCAGTTAAGATCCAAGGGGAATTATGTCAAGATAAGCAAATTGTATATCATTGTCATTGCGAGTTGCTACTACTTTTACTACCTGAATGCAAGATGAACTGTAAACAGCAGCAGTTTAACTTCTTAGGAAAATGCTAATCATATAACTAAACTAAATAGAACCTGATCTGTCATGTGTGATAATGCCAAGCAGTCTTGCAGCAAATGGGAATTACAGTAACTAAAATATGAAATAAAAAAGATTAGACGTCAGTTATCCTAAGCAGACATGAAGTTCGATCAACAATAGCATTTTATTGCTACTTGTGCAAAGTTTATCAAGTATCAACATGGTAACATATATATTAAGTAAGCTCATCACAAACTCTGAAATCAGAAATTTATTTAAAAGTAATGGAGTAATTCAGAATCATAAATAGATTATTCACAGAAGAAAGTGAAGCATGTGCTTGAACCACACAGATAAGCATGGCTTTGTTGGGTTGAAGAAAAAAAATACCTTTAATGGATAAAGATTATCCAAGGGAATATACAATTGCGAATTAGATTTCCTTTGTTTGGTTCCTCGCACGCATGAAAAGTTTAGAGAGAATAGAGGGAAAAGTATGGATGGAAGAAAAGAAAGAAGGTTTCAATAGGGTGTTCATAGTGGCATTACTTCCCTTAAGAAGTCTAGGAGATAATTTTCCACCCTAGAGAAAACAACTTTCCACCATTTCTCTTACTATGCCATTAACAAAAGAGGTAAGTTCATACAATACAGATGATAAATTTCAGTCTTTCAACTTAGTGTTTCTTTTACACTTTGAAAGAACATGATACAACAAGGGAACTAAGATAGTCTTCTCTTAAGGCTGAAAATTATTAAGTCGAACTATAAATTAAATCTAATACTTCCTCCGTTTCATAATACTTGCTAAACTTTCCGTTGTGGGAAGTTTCATATTACTTGCTATGCTTTCTTTTTAGGCAATAAACTCTCTCTATCTCTCTCCTCTCACATGAGTCCCTTTTCTTTTTACTCTCTACCTCTTTCTTCTCTAAAAATTGCTTAGGAGTCCGTGAATTGAGAAAAGTAGCGAGTAATATGAAACGGAGGAAGTAGCAAGCATTAACTTTGATCAAAACTGTCTACGCTACGAGTCTACGACAAAGCCTTAATCCCAATCAGATGGGTAGAACAATCTAGCATAGATTATATGCAGTAAGCTTGCTCCTATAGAGTTACCACTTCATCAAGTGCACAATATAGATATAAATCCATTTTCTGAGATCAGGTTCAAACACAAACAAGACTTAACACAACATCATTTAGTAAAAAATGTTCAATGCAACAAAGTATTATGGAATTACTTTAGAGAAGTAATGATTAATCTTTGAAGTGCACTCTGCATCACAGACTGATGAGTTGTACTTCAGACTGTAAGAAAACCTACTTAAAAGTTATCTAAAGTACCTCAGGTACTAGTTTAGTACAATATGGTGTATAAACATTTACACAATAATTATCTTTACAGTAAACAATAATATTCACAATCAAAAGGAATCTTTTTAAACTAAATCTAACAATCACAAACATAAAACAAATGCAAGCATGATATGCAGTGCATGGTGATAATTAAGTTTCCCAAAGAAGATGCAAAATAAACAAAAAGGACTGTCTCTTTCAGATTGGAGTTAAAATTAATTTGATGCTACATGATTAAGGAATTAAAACAAGTACAAGTTTCCATGTTTGGTAATGACAATGTTGATATGCATTACCCATTTCAAGGTGAACAAAATTTGCTTTGACTGGATTAAAAAAATGCAACTAGCTTTTTTGGAAAAAGAATAGGAAAAGAAAAAAGAACCATGCTTTTTCCATACAAAACTGCTAGTCAGCATGCTTTTTCATACAATGTCCTGTAAATATGTCTACGGATCCGGAGCAAAATGCTGTCACTGTAAACTCAAAACAGACTAGTTCTCACAAAGATATTGTATTTTGTAATCTCAAAAGAGACTAATTCTCACACGAAAAGTACACAAAGTATTACATAACATAGAAATCCAGTGTAACATAATTCGCTATATAATTCGCTTTTTCAGTTTGCAGTTCGTCCAAAATGGACAAAAAAATAGACCATAATTCGCTTTTTTTGGATCGCAGTTTGCGGTGAGATTAGGGAATCATGTTACACTGCGGAAACCAGTAGGATGTTGGAAACGTTAACAATGTGGAAACAGGGAAAACTCAAAGTTCCAGTCATTTTCAAACTTCATTAGCATGGTTGAGGTTTCGGAATCAGAATCAGAAAACCACAGGTCCAAGAGGTTTTCGTGCTTCACAACCAAAGTTCTATCTCCGTTTCACAATATACATGCACCATTTTCCTTTTCTGGATGTTTCACAATACATGCACCATTTACTCTTTTGGATGTTTCACAATACATCACCTCTTTTAAAACATAAGCACATGATTTAAAAATGCAATCACAACCCCCTCTCTTCACCCTTGATTTGTGTACCATATAGATTATAAAAACAGTGCATGTATTGTCAAACAGAGGTAGTATACGATAAAAGCCACAAAAAGCATGGGAGCCAATAGGCATGCACATGACGTGCATCCTAATTCCTGTGTAAGAGAATACTTATTTCTATACAAGCCACCTAAAAAATGAGAGAAACTATGGAAAGAAAAGGGAATATGAAACAGTACAACTTGCAGATTAAGGAATATGAAAAGTACAACTTGCAGTTTTTAGTATGCTAACTGTCAACTACCATTTGCTCCACTTGTACAAAAGCAACAACCTTGTTTAGAAGAAAATCAAAGCAGCATTTCTTTATCATTAAGCACCCACGTGATCTTATTTACAAATTACAATGAGTCTGAACCACAACCCAGTATGGATCTACACAAAAGCATTATACTACATTACTACGTCCTAAGTAAATGTCCCGGGACCCACATAAAATGCCTCTCAAACACCTGGGAAGGTCTGAAATGTCACAACTCACAAATGAAACAAAGTTTAAGATGAGGGGTGTATCTCATGCCTTTTGCCTAGTAGTAAGAGCATTGTGTACCTCTTTATTTACTTAAATCATCACATCATGTAGTAGTTCATATAGCACATTATAGTAGTAGTATAATGATTGTGCATGGGAATTTCATCTAATTTAGTTGGTAAAGTCTTGTGAAAGTGTAACGAGGACCTAGGGGCTAGGATTGAATCTTATTTACACATTGTCATATTTGACTCCCTATGCACGAAAAAAATGACTTCAGTAATTAAAAGCTATGGTTGAAAAGAAGATTAGGGTTCACAATACACTTGAAGACGGAAGTTGTAACATCCTGTTTAAGACTGATGAGTAACGTTCTTTGTTATAACAAGATCATTCCAATTTAATACTACATCTTCAGGTTAACTTGTTTTACAACTAATATTAGAAAAAAAAACTAATTTAAAGTATCCCTTTTTGCTCAAGAACTACCAAGAATGTGTTTGTGTAATTTAACTATAACTGATGTAATTTAACTCAAGACAACAAAATGTGATATGCTCTTGAAATCTTCTTGTGTTCTTGTCATCCAAATAGGTCGCTAAACTGAACATTATAGCAAAAATTATCTGCACATAAATCCTTCCTTTTAACTATTATCATAGCCAGTGCCTTAGATAAGGCTCCTACCTTGGGGCCTAGGGCAGGATGAGGAATGTGTGTTTTCTGTGCGTCCCTAACCCAGTGTACGTTTCCTTTAACCATCATCATTACTCGGTGCCTCAAGTAAGGCTTCTGCACAGGCTTAACCCCGCGATTGCAGTGAGGTTAACTCTGCTAGACCAGTGATTGGCAGTGCTATTGACTGAACTACTTCTTCACTACACATAAAAGGCAGGGGACAACAACACAAGTACACAACAAATGATGAAGATTAATCCAAAGCTAAAAATATTGCCATTGAACTTTCACAAAGGACAGCAATATATGACATGGTTTATAGACAAGAGTTTTATTTTCATTTTCATTGAAAAGGACTGCTAATTTAGACCGTCAAGCAAAAGATTATGGAACAGAAACCACTACTTCAGTTCTACTCTAATTTAGTTCACAAAAAAAAGGTTTGCTTACTGCACTAGGAACAAAAGGCCTCTGTCCTTCGGATCACCAATACCTACACTTGTAGCAACTGCTTGAACAAACAGTTCTCTACTTATTTATAGTGAACTTACAGCATTTTCAGTCTTGGATCGAATTTGCAAATCCTGCCTGAACTGCAGGCATAATGTTATGCAAGCATTATGATCAATTGAATAATCATGTAGTAATCAAAGACCCTACTAAATCCATTTCAAAACAATGGCTCCAGACTCTTTTCATAAACTTTGACCACTATTCTTTATCATTACTTAAGTAAAAATGACAAGAAGAAACTTTATAGAAGAATTTCTAATGATGAATGAAACAAGTTCATCTTCACAACTTAGGTTTATAGTTGTATGGAAGAATTTCTAATGATGACTATATATATGTAGAATACGTTCTCGATGAACATCTGAAGTTTGTTTACTGAGATACAGAAAAATTTATAGGGTTGATATGGAAGTAGAGACTTAGAGTAGTGCTGGTGCAGAAATTTATATGCTTTTTGTATCCATATGACTCCGTCTGTTTACAGTTCTATCAGTAAATAAACCCATACAGAGGAACTAAAAGTCTCAAAAACATCACATAACCATTGCCTTTGTCATCTCACAATAAAAACACCATGCAAAGCACATCCAGTCATGCATGGAATCGGATTTTCAGTCTGCACAACATCAAGTAACCAGACATGAAATTCCAGTATCTTGATCAAAGCAACGAGAGAAAGCCTTGATCAGTAACAGTTCAGAGTCCATTTTTGGACTCAACAGTAGCTAATGGTACCAAATAAGCATCTATGACTACCATTTACAAGGTTTGGTTATACCAACACAAGTTTTATAGTACCAAAAACCTTTATAGTAGTGCAATTTGTTTTTCTTTTTTCTTTAAAAAAACGCTTTCTATACACTGATTGCATGACACATCATAAGACCAATGAATCATATCAAGCCCATGTCTGAAGATACCGAGGTTACATTGTTTCAGATGCTAATAAATAAGAAATGTAACCACACTAGAAACAACAAGAGTTAGAGTTTTGGACTATGGACAATGTGTTCAGAGACCGAAACTGATACCCATCAATGATACGATGCATGAGAAGATGCTTAGCAAGTTTGATTATGCCAAGGAATTCTATCCAATGTTACAGCAAGGGGATGTAAAGGGTTATAATATCAGCTCAGAGGCTAGAGAAACAAACAGATAAACAAAAGCTCTTTCTTTTACTTAGGCAAAGTAATTGCCTCGTTGATTTGAGCTGATCTAAAAATTATAACCGTCACCTACAAATAGCTAAAGACTCAAAAACTTGTTGAGATCAATCAGATATGATAGAGGCTAACAAAGCTTGATCTATGTATGCAGAAAGTGAAGTTCTTTGGAAAAACTGCTTGGAGCATCACATTAGCTCTACAAAAACTACGATCTGTTTTGCACCGCATCATTCATAATCTCAACCATTTTTATGCAGTCGACTCTTTACTAATAAATTATTTTATTGTTATGGCCCCTATCAGGAGGAATTATTTTTTTGCTCATGCATTTATGCCTCGTTTCACCTGGAAGTGAACATGCATATATATGCCTCATTTCACCTGGAAGTGAACCAAATACCAGCAAGGATGCAGGAGTACAGAAAATTCTCTCTAAATTCAAGAAGGGAGGAAACATGAACAAGTCCAAGAATGTCGAATTCCAGAGAATTACATAATGAGCTACGATTTAGAGATACATGGTACAGCACTCTGTAATTCCTGATATGTGACCATTAGCAATTTAGCATCGTCGCTCAAAAGAATCAAGGAAGTAAAAGATTGTTACACTCCTATAGAAAGTAGTCTATAATTCAATTCATGAACTCTGAATAATGCTAATATATTAGCAGTTTCCAAGAATTTCTATTCCCCTTTAATTGTTACCAGCAGAGTTTCTTGGAACTGCTAGAGCAGAGTGACCGTACGCCCTTATTAATGAAAAGATCTGGCTGCAGCAGCCAATCCTTTACCCAGCCCCAAGCAAATATTTGATAAAGAACTCCACATTCAGTAATCTATATCACTATATATTGGTTGTGGAGCAAGTTTTATGACCACTATCTTCCAACACAGTATCATCTGTGTACTTACACCATTGGTTTCTTAAATGAGGCAAATGGACAGGGAAGCAATCAGATAAGATCTTCACACACACACACACACACACACACACACACACACACACACACACACACACACATACACACAAAAAGCAAACAAAACCTATCGCTATTACTTACAAAAAGATTATTCAGAGAAAACCAACATGTAATAGAACACTAAACCATTGTAATTTTCAGCCATAAAAGAGTCAGAAACATAGTATTTCTTTTTTAATATATTCACAGAGATCAATCAAACAAAATCTCATGGTCGCAGACCTTTGTCTTTCATTGTGTGGCGTAGCCAGTCCGACATAGACTAGTGATATACATACCATATACTTCCACACAGGCAGGAATAGCAAACTTGTATAGCTCTCTCTACCTTGTGAGTTGTGACACAGGAAAAAATGAAAAATCGCAAGTAACAAGAACTAGTAGACCAGCAAATACAAAACCGATATCTGAATTATAGTAATCGCTATGAAGAGGCAAACTTTGTACAACAGAACTTACGACATCACATGAAGTCGTTGAATCGTCTAATTCCAGATGAAGAACTCTCAAGCAGAACAATTATAAAGATAAAACAAAACAAGGTCCTCCTTCACATAATTAAACAATGATTATCAGCCAGATAATTCCCTGCAAACAAGAGAAACATAAATTCTTTAGGAACAAAAAAAAACTCAACATACATAACTCAATGTAAGCAAATGAAATCAATACAACTAAAACTACAACAGGAGACCAACTCACCAAAATATTAAAAATCCAAGCCATGCCCCCTTTCTTCCCATCCAAGAAATTCCAAACTTAAAAAAAAACCCATTAATCCAGAGTTAATTTGGAGTTGTTAAACTGAGTTAGCAACTTATTATCCCAAAACCCAACATAGAATTGGGCAAGACTGTGAAAAAAAATAGCAGCTTGATAAACATTTAAAGCCCCCATAATATCAGCAAGAACACTTCTTCTTAACCTATTAGCATCCATGAAAACACAAGTCATATCATCAACCAATTCATGAATCACCTCACCAACCTCAAAATTCTCACCTTTTTCCCTCCACCCAACACCCAATTTCTCAACCAAAGCAGCCTGAGCATCTCTAGACCTCGCCGCAATCGAAGGAACCATCAATCTCAAACCGCACTCCATCTGTTCGACGATATGCCCCAAAGAAACATCAGGACATTTCCACACATTCCAAGCTTTACCCATAGAATGAAATCTCTTCCCATCATCACATTCATCACTATCAACATCATCATCATCATCATCATCGAAGAAAGAACGAAGAAGATTAGTGAAGATATAAGGGTGGAAATCACCAAGCCAAAGAAAGGGTTTTTCAATGGGGTTTCGCCAGTCAGGGAAGAGGAGCTGTGAAACGTCGTCGTTTGAGGCGAGATCGAGTGCGGAGAAGTAAGAATTGAAGTGTTTATGAAGAAGATCGAGTTGGGTAGAAAGAAGAAGAGGGTCTGGAGAAGAAGAGGAGAGAGAATTAGTGAGAAGAGGTAGAAGAGTTGATTTTAAGGTTTTAATCCAATCTGTGTAGAAATCTTTGAAAGAATGAGAGTTCTTAAAACGGTTTAAGAGAGATTTCATCATGTTGGAAAAATGGAAATGGAGTTTCTTGATTAATTGTGTTCTTGATTAAGGAAGGAGAAGAAGAGGAGAGAGAAAGTAAGAAAAACAGAGGAAATGTTGCAGAGGTTGGAGGGAAGGAAAAACAGTTTATGTATGTTGGACTTTGGAGGGAATTCTTTTGTGTTTGTTTGAAATGGCTGACTGGCTCTTTGGTATAAGGAATTGGTATTTACCGTCCGTATTTATAATTTATCGTCTTTTTTTTTTGTCTTTTATGGACGATTTTAAGTATATCTATGACGGTAAATAGTATGAAAGTTATCATCTCAAGAAAATAATATACTTTTTGTTTTATGATAAACTATGTTATAGCACAACCTTTATTTCCAAAATCTTTGCGCCACTTCTCTATTACAAGCTAATTGTAAGGAGGGACATATAAACGCGGGCCTCAAACTATAATAGAAAAGTTTATCGGCGATACGAGTTTCGGAAAAACCAGAGAGAAAACTAAGAGAAGAAAAAAATAACTTAAATAATAAAAAGGTGTCGTTACCTAATTAGAGATCCTCCGATATAAAACTTTATCTCCTTATACTATTAGGAGAGTAAGCTACAAAGTAAGATAAGCCCATTTAATCACAAATGAGGTAGAATTAACTAATTCACGCAGTGTGGCTGGATTCAACAGAATAGTATGAACTTCCTAACTCGTGTCTCCTAAACTAGAATTTGTTTTAGGCCGTGCAACTTATCATCAGAAAAACCCCTTCAAGCCTAGTTTCCAATGCTAGTGGAATCATCCAATTACCATCGACGCATTAAAAGTTGTGGACAAAAGAGCATACTATTCCCACGTTTCTTCTACTGAATTTCAACTTAGATTTGACTCAAATTCGCACTCAAAGATATCATTAACGATCCTTATGTAATGTAGTTCCCTTCTAAATGCTCTTAATGTTTAAACTTGTCAATAATATTTCAAATATATTCTCAATACCTGAAATAAAAATAAAAAAAACAAAAACACACTAAAGGAGCTCTTTTTTTACAACTTAAATAATACTATACAATTATGAACTAAGTATGATGCACTTAAATGCTCCTATAATCCAACTCAAATGCACCTATAAACTATATGCAAATATGAAATATCAACTATGCAAAAAAAAAAAAAACAGATGTTACAAATTCACAATTTTCTTAGTATAAAATGTGTTTTCCAAACAAAAAAATATATCTTGGGTAGATCGAGTTTACAATAACTTACTGTACACTTGGAACCATAAATACAGTCAGTTATCAAATGCAGTAAGCTTTTGTACGATATAGTGAGTCTTTTTCTAATATAATCAGTTTTTGTTTGATAAAAGTCATTTTGAATTCACAATAATTTCAGTTGGTCTGTAATAGACCATCTACTTTTAATTTACAAGTAGGCGTAGCCCAAGCCCAATATTAAAAAGAGACCGTCTACTTTTAATTTAAAACAAATATTACAAATTCACAATCTTCGTAGCTCCAATAGATAAAAAAAGACCATGTACACAAGTTCCTTCGACTTATTATCCATCAAAAAATTATTAAAAGAAGCGGTCTAATTTTAATATAAGAGTAGACCTAGTCACTAAATGAATTAAACTAGTCACCGAAAGATATCAACCTAGTCACTATTGGGCTAATTCTATTTTAAATATTGGGCTTATCATTGCTTAATTTTAATTTAAAAATAGACGGTCTCTTACAAGACAAACTCATTATCCATATAGTGATATACATGTAGACACCATACCAATTTCAATATTGTTGGGAGGGGGAAGGGGGTTGGGGCTTATTGGGCCTCTGGGTGAATGGCACTGTACGAGACAACCCAGAGGTTATTCATCTAACCACGGGTCCGAAAAGGGTGGAAAAAAAAACTCTAAATACTACTACATTATCTAAACTTTTTGCCAAAAGATCTCTTATGCTCCCCCACCCCACCCCCAACAAACAAACAAATGAGTAATAATCTACTCAAATTAAGAAAATCCAACCCAACCTAAAGATACCCTCACTTGAGCACTTCACTTATTTTCCTCTTTCTTTTTCCAAATGGACAAAAAAAAACACAAAAAAAAGTAAACTTCACTGTAAAGTGTAAAATCTGAAAAATCCCAAAACCAGAAAACACTCAATCTTCATTCCCACACATCCATGGCAACCACCACCACCACCTTCTTCCTCCTCCTTTTCTTCACTTTCTCTCTCCTCAAACCAATCACAACCACCCAATCAGACACCAACTGTACAGGTCGTTGGATCCACATCAGAAAACTCCCATCAAAATTCAACCTCGATCTTTTAACAAATTGTTCATCTTTCTTCCCACTTTACCACAATTTCTGCCCTTTTTTATCCAACCATGGATTAGGCCCTAAAACCCACAATCAATCTCATTCATGGTATCGTACTGACCCACATCTTCTTGAACTTTTCTTCCATCGTCGTCTTCTTGAATACCCTTGTCTCTCTCCTCATCCTCATCAATCCGACGCCATTTTCTTACCTTATTATTCTTCTCTTGATTCTCTACGTTATCTTTATGGTCCACTTTACAACTCTTCTCATTTACATGGTCGTGATTTATTCTCATTTCTTCAATCTAATGATCCTCATATCTTGAGTAGATTCAATGGTCATGATCATTTCTTTATCATGGCACGAACTTCGTGGGATTATTCTCAACCTCTACCTCTACCTCAATTTAATAATGATAGTCGTAATGATAATGATAATGATAATGAGAGGTTATGGGGTACATCATTGTTGTTAATGCCAGAGTTTTTCAATATGACTGTATTGACATTGGAGAGTAGAGGTTTTCCTTGGCAAGAACAAGGGATACCTCATCCGACGTCGTTTCATCCATCGAGTTTAGTGTTTTTGGAGTCATGGATTTTGAGGGTGAGACAATCTAGAAGGGATACACTTATGATGTTTGCTGGTGGTGGTGGGACTTCTTTAAGTGGTAATCCTAATGTTAGGAGGAGTATTCGTGAAGAATGTGGTAATGTGGTTGTTGATTTTAATACTTCTTTTGTTGTTGGTGATGGAAGAAGAAGGTTCAAGAAGGTGTGTGATGTTGTTGATTGTTCTAATGGAATTTGCGAGCATGATCCTATTAGGTAATGGTTTCGCTTGCTTTCTTATTGTTATGGTTATTGGTACTACAATGATAATGGTTTCGCTTTTATAGCGTGCATATAAGGCTAGTGTTTAGTTTATATTAGTAGGTGGTTTTATGTTTTTTGTTCCATGATTTTTTGGTGTTGGTTGATTATTGGATAGTATTGATAATCTATGAGAATAATGTGTGGTGCTGTTAGATAGAGAAAGGAAAAATACTTTTTGTGTGATTGTTTGAGAGGTATAGCTAGAACTATATAGTGGTTGCTTGAGCAAAATTGTTATAGTTTAGCTTACTGCGATATTATTCACGCTTGGTTTGACTGATGAGGGATAAGGTTTGATCAAGTTTATCTTTGAGTTTGAGCTAACTGTGATATGTAGATAATGTAGTATTTTGATTATGTAGAAGAAATGAGTTGTGAATATGTGTAGGTAGTTGCTTGAGTAAAATTACTGTACTAGTACTAGTGTGATGATAAGCTTAGTGTACTCGTGAACGAGGGTTTTCCAATTCTTAATTGTTAGGAACATACTTTTGTTTGTAATGGGGAGAGTGAAAGATGTGGGGGTCGTTTGGGAAATGCTCTGTTAGGGGGGTGGGGGTTTGTTCCTAACCAGCGAAATACTCATGCTTGGGTTGAGACACTATTGGGTAGACTAATGAGAGCGAGGGTTTGATCAATGTACTTGTGAACAAACTCTAATTTATTGCTCCAAATTAAATTGAAGAAATGAGGTTTTAATATGTTTGTGGGCAATCATAAATTTGGTTTTTAAGGATCTTTAAGTATAAGCAAGAGAAATTGAAATGATTACAACTTCTGAAAGATATTTGCTTTGTTGGTGCTTGGAATTGACTTTTGAGTTGTTGCAAGGCGAGTTGAGCTACCCAAACTTGAGCTTTGCCATGCTGTTGCATACTCTTTCCTTGCTTAGATGATTTTACTAGATTGTTCTCATTGCAAATTAAGTTGAGGCATATGGGACATGGAGAGGATACAAAAGAGTTTTTGAAATATTGTGAGCACATTATACAAAGGATGCCTCATTCTTTCATTAGGAGAGTGTTTGGTTGGGAGGTTAACATTTTCCTAGAAACGTCGTTTCCCTTTTTCCTTTTTCTGATCTGTAATTGTTGGAATAGTTTTCCAAAGGGTGTAAAATTGTTTCTTCAATGATGGAAAACATTTTTTTCCTTTTACAAAGAAAGGGATGCCATGTTTTCCTCTCTATTTGTTAGCTTACTCTCTTATTTCATCTGTCATCTTCCAACATTTTCCTTTTCCCCTTCCTCTTTAACTTTTCGTTTGAGCAAGCAAAGGAAAACAACGGTACATTTCTGTTTTTCCTTGAAAAATATTGTTTGTCAAGGAAAATCATTTTCCATTAGAAAAGCCTTTCTCCAAACCAAATCAAGCCTAGTTGCACGAGGTTAACTTCATTGTGCCTTAGTGGTTGAGAGTTGAGACTGACTTTTGGGCATGTTAGATGCACTTGGACCTCCAATGAAATTCGAAAAATTAAAAGTAAAGAAGATATACCATTGTTTATATTAGAAGTGCATAACCTTTCTTTGGTGTTTTTAATCCTCATTTTATCAATGATACCTCAATTCTGCTGATTAGGTATATGAAGCCAATGCTGCAAGCTAGTTTCTGTTTGCAACCCCCAGGGGAGACTCCAGCAAGGAGATCGACTTTTGATGGGATAATTGCTGGATGCATACCCGTTTTCTTCGAGGACCAATCAGCAAAGACTCAGTTTCAGTGGCATCTTCCACCTGCCGAGTTTGCAGAATTCTCAGTGACGATCCCAAAGGAGGATGTGGTGTTTAAAGGGTTGAAGGTGGTGGATGTGTTAATGGCGATTCCAAAAGCAGAAGTGAGGAGGATGAGGGAGAAGGTGATGGAGTTGATTCCTAAAGTTATGTATCGGAAGCATGGGAGTTCTTTGGGTTTGAGGGCTAAGAAGGATGCTTTCGATATTGCAATTGAAGGCACTTTGCAGAGGATTAAGGACAGGTTGAAGGATGTCTCTACCTTTGCTTGACTGCTGCTGCTTGCTACTTTCTGGTGCACATTGGTGCAGAAGATTATAGGTTCTGAAGTTTCACCTGACTTTTTTAGGCGCCAATCGTGTATTTGTTTATTTTCCCGATTCTTTTTGAAGGGTATATACATAGTATATGATGTACTAGTAGTCAATTTTTGTATACTAGGTTATTTATATATTCATTATGCTAATAAAAGGCAGAGCCAAGCTTCACAAATTGTATGTTGATAATTCTAGGTTTTTATTGTCAGGTATAAAATTACCCAACACTGATTGTTAATCAACCATATTATTACCTACTATGTATTGAATAATGTCAATTGTATATTGGAATAAGTAATGCACCAATCAATTTGTTGTACATTGAACTAATTTTAGTTCTATATTCAACCATTTCAATCATATAATGGTAATGAATTTGAGCGTATCCAAATAAAGGCCAAAATTATTTTTTTACTTTTTTCTAGTAAGATGAAGATTATGTCCAAACTGAACCAAAGCTAACACCTAATATAGTCCAACTTTGGATGTTAGATCTTTGGAGTGAGGAGATATCCCCACCCCAAGAACTACAGCGGGCAGAAAGCGAACTTGTGACCTGAACTTGAAAGTTCAAGGTGATAAATACTCCTTTTTCTTTTGTTGCCCAGGTTCACCGGAGCTTTGTTCCGATTACATCCGAGTCCGATCCGGGTCGCATACCTGACTTTGGTGGGTGAATCTCATAAGAAGAGTTTATGCATGCGGTGAGGCTCGAACTCAAGACCGACGACATCAAGCTGCTTACTACTTGGAGCCAACTCTTGTTGGTAAATACTTCTATTAACTACATCCATTAATACTTGAAAGGAAGGTTGTATTATTTAGCTAGCTGTTTAATGAGATTTTGAGTCTGTCACAACTTACTACATCCATCTTAGCTGCACTGCCTGCACACCATAATCACCCCTTCAAAACCAGTTAGTTAATG
This sequence comes from Beta vulgaris subsp. vulgaris, assembly GCF_026745355.1. Classification (NCBI taxonomy): domain Eukaryota; kingdom Viridiplantae; phylum Streptophyta; class Magnoliopsida; order Caryophyllales; family Amaranthaceae; genus Beta; species Beta vulgaris. The sequence continues at coordinate 919,721 of NC_079206.1, read as the reverse complement.
GTAATTTCCCCTTTCTAAGTAATATTTTGCTATTTATTTCACTAAAACCAGTGATGCAACAAGTTGTTCAATAATTGAATCAAAGATGAGAATAGTAAACATATTAGCTCAACAACATACAAGGACAAACAGAGGGGAAGAGCAATCCCGGTGAAGCTGTTTACATCTCACCTGAAAAAATCCTAGCTCTCCTAAGCAACAGCGAAAAATCTATGAAAATCAAACTCAAGGGTGTCCTTGTTCTTCTAGTTAGAGAATAATACACCTAATAACAATAAATAAATAAAAATTGACCTTATTCAGGTGATAAAGCGAAAGATACAACACATGAAGGGGCCTCTCTGATGGAGCTGCTGTGAATTGCATGAAGTTCAGCTCCTGAATCCTCTATGACGACCAGGGGGGAAGCGAGCTTCTTTGACAAAGGACGGACTGAACAATACTTCCTCCGAGCCCCCCACGCAAAACTATAATAAAACCAGGTCAATCCCTTCATATTCAATTAAGATGGATGTTGCAAAAACTTTTCATTTTTTATCCCCATCTAAGAATGGCCGAACCCCATGTAAGACCAGCCCCAAAACCGGAGGCTGCAATGATATGTCCTGGTTGCACTTTTCCACTCCGAATGGCTTCATCTAAAGCTAAGGGGATCGATGCCGCACTGGTATTACCATAATTCGCCAAATTAGATAGGACGCGTTCTGAAGGGAACTCTAAGCGTGTTGCAACAGAATCAATGATCCTTTGGTTTGCCTGCAGTCAAAGTTTTAGGGCGTCAATGTATGGCCAAAATAAGCATCAGATTTTTACAAGGAAACTGACATGAAGTGTCTTGTCTGAAGAGAATGACTAGTTATCTAGATGTTTGAAACATGAATATATGGCGGAATTTTTGTATCTTCAGTTGAAGTAGCTAGGTATCTAGATGTTTCTAACATCAGTATGTGGTGGAATTTTTTGTAATTTCACACGACACTCTCTTATTCTACATTTAGATGTTTATGGTTTATCTACCAAAGACATTAAATAACTAATGTGAACAAATGTTACGACTTCTTGAACAAAGGAAGTACTTTCATAGCTTAAATCAGGAACTTAAAGCAATTACTAAAATCCATTAATCATCATGCGCAATACCTGATGCAATAGTAACCAATCAATATTGGAACTACTTAGACCAGACTTTTGAAGTGCAGCCTCAATTGACTGGGGCACACATCGAACAGCAAATCGAAAGACCTCTTTTCCATTCATATTAATACATGAATAAGATGAGTGCCTTGGGGGGAAACCTGTCACAGCACCATTGCTACCAATTGCTGCATCCGTTTCATCATTTGTTAGGGATGCATTTAAATGCCTGCATGTATGAGAAGTACCAAAGAATTATAACTTGCAGAAACATAACCAGGTCAAAACAACATGGATTAACCCAGCTGTTGGAAGGGTCTTGGGAAGTCTATCTGTACATAGACTTGTTGCCTTAAAGACCAAGAAAGTGCAAAGAATATTACTTCAAAAGAATTCACATTCAGTTCTCACTTCTCAATGAGACTCAAATGCATACCTTAAGCCATCGCCATCACTATGCAGGTCAAAAGCAAATAAGCCGTCTTCTTCACTGTCGCAAGCCTGTTTGAATTCAAATCAGAAATGTACTTGTACATATAAAGAACTTCCTAATAAAAGAATAACAGGTAGAAACATCAAATAATCATAATTTCAGACAGAAAACTTGCTTAAGAGAAGAATCAATATGGGAATATGGGATGTAGCTCGGGGCCTGGGGGTTATATAGTATGTACTGGAAAGCCAAAATAAAATGTGAATCTGTGCAGCTAAATCTTTGCAAGTACAATTGTATAATGTGATCCAAGGGTATCATAGCTAATTAATATGTTTCATATTTGGTAAAATGTTTTATAAGAAAAAAAATCAAGTCAGTTTACTCTTACATCTGTTTCTGGTTAAACCATTCACCTAGCACATAGAAATGCTTTAATTCAACTCAACATCAATAGCACAGCCCATTTGTACATAAGCCGGAGTAGAACAGGGGAAATAAGAAAAGCAACTATTCGCATGAGACTTCTCCCCCAAGGCGCTCATCTTTTTTGATGAACGAACAACCAAAAACTAGGAAATCCTTCAACAACCCGCTCCCCCCTCCCCCACCCCCGCCCGCCAAAATAAAAGATAAAAAAGGAGCCAGAAAACAAGAGGAAGGACGAGATCCTAAAGCATATTGGCAGCTCACCTGTACTACCACAGCTCCAGCAGCATCACCAAAAAGTATGCACGTCCCCCTATCAGTCCAATCAACAAAACGAGAAAGAGCATCTGCACCTATAACTAGTACATTCTGAAATCCACCACCTGTCATAAATCAGGCAAGAGATTAAAGTTTTTGGAAATTGAGATTCTATGCAAACTTCACTAGAGCAAAGAAATTAAAGTCACTACCCCTTACGTGACAAGCAGCTGACACCAAACCCAGCATGAATCCACTGCAAGCTGCAGTAATATCATAAGACAAAGGACTTCGGCTGCATCCCAGTGCTCTTTGCACCTAGATAAAAATAAAAAGAATCAAATTCACAGAAATTTATGGAAGGACAACAAATATATTAATACGCATACGCAAGTGGGAATAAAATTGCTACTAACTTTCTATCTTCCACAATGATTCTTTCTGTAAATTTATTTTTCCTTTCTTAGTCTTGCCTGGTTATTACAAGGAAGACTACGTATATCAAATTCCTTTCTTTCTGTATAATTCTTGGTCAAAGAAGCAACAAGCAGCGAAATTCTCTGTTTGATCTCATCAAAGTAAAATTTTAGCAAAAATTTGCTATATCCTAAGCTTCCTATGTCTAACTTTCTCAGTCCTCCACCTTCTGACCAACAAAGAAGTTTCTAGATGATAATGCTAAGCAATTCGGCTCCTGAACCCAATCTCTGTTTAATCTCATCAAAGTAAAACGTTAGCAAAAGTTTGCTGTATCCTACCCTTTCTATGTCTAAACTCAACTTTCTCATGCCTCCATCTTCTGACCAACAAAGAGTTTTTAGATGATAATGCGAAGCGATTCCGCTCCTGAACACAATAACCAATATTGATTCCACTAAAGGTGTAATCCAGGAAGGTCTATATGATTATATCTACACCGACATACACATAAAGCCTAACCCGTTAATAATTGAGACTCGTAGAGAGGCTGTTTCCAGAAAACTAACAAATATAATGACGAAAGCACATGGTTCACAAACATTTTAACCCTTCGTATATTTATGGTCAAATTGTAACATTGAGAGACAAATACATCACTCCCTTTGACATTTAAGAAAAACAAACCACCACTCCAATACCCCATGCAGAAGGCTGCTGCCTCAGGGAGAGAGGGTTTATGAAATCCAAGAAGCCCAAATAAATCAATAAATGACTAGTCAACATCAAGAGAGAATTACCTGGGGAGCACTTCCAAAGAGGTCCTCTGGAGTAGAAGTGCACATCAAAACAAGGTCAATTTCATCAGGGCCAACGTTGGCCATCTGAAGAGCTTTCTTTGCTGCTTCGGTAGCCAAGCCTACCAAACTGTCGTCACCTGTAATGAAGCAATAATGGCTTATGAACAAGGTTGTTTGTTATGTGCTTTCAAGTTATCATGGATTAACCAGAAACAATGATGCAACCTATTTTAAAATTATACAAGGCAGATAAATTAACCTGAAATGACACGTCTCTTTCGTATCCCAGTTCGAGTAGCTATCCATTCATCTGAAGTTTCAACTATTTTAGAGAGGTCATCATTGGAGATCTCCAGCTTTGGAACAGCAGAACCACAGCCAACTAGCTTGCACCCCCTATTTACTAGCCTGCATAAATTACCATCAAGACACCAAATTCTGTCAGAATAATTCACGAAAAAGCCAGCCTTTTTAAAGGGGAAGGTGAGCAAGACCACAAGATTGGAAAGAGTAAAGGAATGTAAGAAATAGAAACTGAAGGATCAAATTCTGGAAGCAAATCATGAATAGAAGGAACAGTATGGAACTTGGATTCTGGACAGGCAATGCTCATAATAGAAATTACATCAGAGACAGCAGAAGCACAAGAGAAGCTAAATAACTAAGATGTCTAGAACTCTAGATTGACAGCCCCTAGAAAAAGGGGGGAGAAAAGGAGCAAAGTAAAGCATTATAAAAGAATCTCAAGATACTGAGTAGTGAAAGGCATGCCATCACAGAAACCCACAAAAAGAATGCCTTATAGAAGAAGTGCTTAAGTTTCTTCTTTTTTTTTTCCCCTTTTTTGTAGAATTACTATGCAGGAATGATTTACATGTATCTAGACTCTGAAGACATACCATACTGTAGCACGTACAAGAGAGGGAAGACAAGCCTCATACTCCACAATCTGATGACCCAAAGACAATGTCCCCAACATGATCTTGCCAAAATTCAAGCATAAAGCTATACATTTTCCATCCGGATTTAGTTAATAGTTAGGCACTATATTGCTAGTTCAAGTTACAGTATGAGAACACTTATTTTCAATCATAAAAACAGTAGATTATATGCACTAAAAGAGCTAAAGAACCACTGCAAGTAAACAATAAGGATAATTTCGGAAGCTTGCAGCTACACTTGCAACGGTTCTATACTTCTATCAACAAATTTGATAACCAGGTCTAGATTGCTTCATTAGTTTCTTAGCTTCATTTTGACCAAAAACTGAGTGCAATTGTTTCAATTATTGTCTCAAGCAATTTATGCCTCCAAGTCTATTAGTAATCATTATGTGCCAACAAAATAAAATTCCTCAACAAAAGAAATAACAAAGAGAGACATAAACTGTTTAAAGAAAACATCAACATGACCTAGTTATCACTATATTCACTATCAAGCAACCGAGATTCTTTCGAAAGCAGCATAACAAGCAACATTGTTTCACTACTTCACTCTATGTTGAATTTTGAAGCAGTTGGAAGCATTAACTATATATCACAATCCCACCACACAAATACAAACTCTTTGAAATATCCCACATCCGAAAACCCAAGCCATACACATTAATGCATCGCGTTGAAACTTGAAGCATGTGTGATATTAATATAGTAAGAGGTTTAAATGCTCTGTGGACTGAAATACCAACCAAAGCAACAAACAGTTCTTTTTCTAGAATCCTGTAGAAGGGATTCATATGCTAAGTTGAATAGTAATGTCCCTTCAGCCCCCAATCCATAATAATGATGCTACCTGTTACCAAAATCCAAAAACTGTGTTGTACACCCTCTCTATAAGTTAATCATGGCATGTCACTTCATCAAATGTTTTCAACATATCAACTGGATCACGGATCTCGGACATATCTACATAGCTCCAGAAGAATGTTTTCTAGAACATGAACATCCTATAGGTTGAAATTTGGTAGTTACATTAATGCTCCACTGATTAAGAACAATAGGATTGCAAGGAAAGTAACCGGTTCAAGTCGCAACCTCCACGGATGTAACGGGGAAATGTGGGATCAGCTTTTAAGGATTGAGTGTTTGACAATTATTCGTCCTGTGATTTAGCTAGAAAGCTTGAAAGAATTTCAGTTGTATAACAATTCAGAAATGACTGTTTCCAAATTATATCCCATCCTAAAGGCTAGTACCAATTGGCAATATGAGTAGTAGCTCAAATAGGTTAATTACATGCTCAAAGCTGTCTATTCTATTGATGTAAAACAACAATCAAATTGACATTTCAATGATGATGATTAACACCAGATTCAGCTATATCTCATTTAGGACCACCAGTCCCCTTGAAAGCAAACCATTTCACATCTTCTACATGAAGAATTTCACGGTTAAATCTTGCATTATTGCTCTGATCAATGATGAAGCAGACGCTCGAAATCATGAATTCTATACAGACACTTGAATAATACACTCATTAAACACAACCTAATCATCATATCAACTTCATAAGATCAACCCAAATGAAACATCTCATCAGCATGGCCTCCCAAAAACAGAACATTAGAATCTAGTGCATGCCTCACACATTTTAATTACACCCAGTAATACTTTGAAATATCTACCATATCCAAACTAACATTCAATTGAATAAAAAGTATTATACAGACAACCAGATAACAATCTCAACTAACATTCAATAGCTTAGAAAACCACAATTTCTTATCTTTTTTTTTTTTTTACCCCAAATGAAATTCTCAACAAATGCCCTTCAACTCTAATCACTAAACTCAGATCAGAAAAAATTCAAACACCTCATTTTGCATATACCAAATTGAAAACCCCTTTCACATTGAATAAATTATGTGAAAATAACATGAAATGACACACACATTTATCACAAAACAACCAATAAACCAATCAAAGAAAGGAACAAAAAAAAGAAAAAGAATACCTAGGAACTCTGAATTCAGTAGGGGAAACAGCAGCAACACCATGTTTCTCAGCACCTTCCATGGAAGAGCAGAAAATCCTTTTGCTGAAATCGAAAGAGGAAGAAAACCCAGATCCAATTGAAGTTATAGATGAAGAAATTCTGTTGTTGAGATTAGTAGGTACAGAAGGTGAGAACAGCCCATATGCACTCGCCATTGGAGAAGAAAGAAAGAATGCAGATTAAATGAAATTAAAGGAGAGATCTTTAGCTGGGAAGAAAGTGAAAGATGATATTTTGGGAGTGTTTAGAGCTCATGACAGAAGAAATTGAATAATCAATAGGGAGAAAAATATGAGGATAGGTGAACCTGAAATAAAGACAGTGGAAATCGATCTTCGGAGACTCCAAAGAAGGGAGTTTGGTGTGGAGTGATGGGAAAATTTGTGTGCCAATCTCGAAATAATTAATTAATTCGAAGAAGAAATCCGGTAAAGAGTTGGTCTTGTAACATACCGCATACTTTTAGTTTTTAACCACGGTTCAAGCCCAAATCTTAATAACAGAAGAAACATGTCGCATTTTTTAATATAGTGACTAGTTTAATCTATTTAGGGATCAATTTAATCTGTTTCGGGATCAATTTAATCTATTCAGTAATGATATTCTCTGATCCATTTAGTGACTAGTTTAATCCAATTAGTGTCTAATTTAATCCGTTCGATAAGACTAGCGAGTTATATTTTTGAAACTGTATGTTATAGTTCGATAATCAAGAAAACAAAGGAAGGAAAAGAGAATGGATGACTAGGATAGATTTGGATTAGAGTGAAATGGAATGAGTTTGTTAAAAAAATTCAGTCTTGAATTCGTCTAATTTTATGTTAAAATTAGATCACTTATTTTAATAATTTGTGTTCGGTAAAACTCATCTCACGTCCTCACCCAATATTTTTTTTTTTTGCTTTCAGAACTCAAGAAATGATAGGCTCCTAACCATTAGTTGTCACTCTATTTTTTCATCTACACGAGTAAACTTCACTACGACAACATCATGTACTGGGCTTGTTCGTAGGTCAGGCAGGTTCAGCTTGGTATGAATTTGAAATCGGCTCGGTCCACTTTAGGCTCAGCCGCTTAGGGTTGTGTTTTTTCAAACATGAACCGGTTTGGCCCCAGTTTAGGACTCAGGCTGGCCAGTTTGGATGAGGCTTGGCCCATGAGTTTAATTTTTTCGTAATTGGAGATGCATTTTGATTTGAAAATTTAATTGCATATGCACTAGTATTTACAATAAATAAATTTCAATACCGTTCAAATGCACTAATGTTCTTTAATACTTGGGCCGGAGATGAAGATTTTGTGTGCATTTTCTCGACCGGTTCAGGGCTATGTGAGGTTCACGGTCTGGTTAACGATTGAGTGTGCATCGCGGCCTATTCAGGGGTAGAGTCGGACCAGTTCATGTGGCTCGGTTCAAGAACGGGTTCTTTTAGGTCCGCACAATGGCCACCTCTAACATGATTGCGCCTATTGGTCGTAGCCCTGATCGCCACACATAAGAAATGACGGGTTTATAAATGTTATAAACGCTACACTTACTATTTATAAATTAGTTTATATTCACTATGAACTAAACAAAGCTTGGCCATACATAGAATTTTTTTTGTTTGCTAGAAACGTTTCTAACATTTTTGTATTTATTTTGATCATTAATGTTGTTTATATATATCTGAAACTAAAAATGGAGAATGAGAAATGGGCTATTTGAAACCACATTTGGATCTGGCTACTTGTCTAGGAAACGATTCACGCAATCCAAATGGACCACGCAGCTATTCACAATCCAATTACACGATCTATTTGTCAAGGTATGCAGCTATATGATGTCTTTTTTTTTTTTTTTTTTTGAAGATAGAAGCCAACTTAAATTACGAAATTAAAAATTGTTCTACAATCCGACAAGAGTTCGTCCAAATAATAACTAGGGGGATGAGGGAAAATCCTAGTTACATTTCTTCTACCAAGACCACCTCGACCATGTTTGGCTAGAGCATCCGCCACACGGTTCTCTCTCCTGCTGCAATGCTCAATCTTCACTCTCGGAATGGTCCTCCACAGCTTTCTGCACTCAGATATCACACTCATATATTTGTCAGGGTTAGTCTCATAGTTGCAGAGAATATTCACTGCATTAATACAATCTGAAAATATGATAGCTTGGTCATAATTATACATGGATGCAATAAGTAGACCCTCATGAATGGCCCATAGCTCGGAGAAAAGGCTGTCAAAAGTCAAAAGATTTTTCCCGGATCTCATAATCCACTCCCCCTGAATATCTCTCACCACTCCACCCACGCCCGTATGGACTAAGGTACTCACAAAGGAAGCATCTACACGGATAAAAACATGTGTGCTTGGTTTCGGTCTTGGTTCTCGGTTACTCACACCTTTCCCAGTCGTGGATACTAGATCTTGCAGAGCCCTAAGTCTTTCTAGGGTCAGCCTTAAGGCTTTGAGGATAATTCATTGGATAGGGGATGGTTCAGTACCTTTAAATCTACACTCGTTTCGATCCTTCCAAATTTCGTGGCACGTGTAGGGGAAAAAATCCGCCCATATTATGCCTCGAAACCTCTCCTCCCTTTCCATATTGAATTTTAGCCATTCCCTAAAGTCGCTAGGCCCAGTCTCATGGGGGAGACACTCTTTCTAGACCCGGTCAGACAAGCTACAGTCTCTTATGATATGAGATGATGTCTCAGGAAAGAGCCGGCATCGGGGGCAACATGCGTCAGAGGTTATTTTTCGCGTAGCCAGAAGGGCCTTGTGGGGAAGTCTATCCCTCCAGAGGAGCCAGAAGAAAATTTTGAGTTTAGGTTCCATGGTCGATTTCCAAATCCAACTTAGGTTAATAATAGGGGTACTGAATTGGGCGTCATACGCTTTAGTCAAAGAAAAACCATGGATATCACAGAAGTCAGGAATGAGGAGATCCTCGGGTGCATCAGTACTTGGGGGTGGCAAGCTCTGTATTCTCTCAATAATGCAACTAGGAATATCGAAAGATATCCTACTCAGTTCCCATCGGTCCCCATGGACTAGGTCACTCACTGTACGCTGCTCCTCATCTTCATTGAGCGGGCCATGTGTAAGACTCCTTAAATTGCCTATTGCTAACCAGTTGTCCCTCCATAGGTTTATTTTTGTGCCTTTCCCCAGACTCCAGGAGCTATTTTCCTAAAGGAGAGGCCAACCCATCCCTATATTTTTCCATAGGTTCGATTCATTTTTAAATTTGGTAGCATGATTATCGTGGATGTATTTGGATCTAATGCAGTCCTAGGCCAGGTTTGGAGAAGCCTGCGACATCTTCCAACCTAATTTCGCCATATAAGCAATATTCATATGCTTTTGGGCCCTAATTCCCAAACCTCCCCTATTTTTAGGCATGAAAGTTTGATCTCTTCCCACCAAATGGATTTTCCTATTTTCCGTCGAACCCCCCCAAAGTATGTCTTTAATTTGGCATGAAAGCTATATGATGTCGAACAGTTGAAGTATGTCTTTGCTGTGATTTTAGCCTCTCTCTTTTTTTTTTTTTGATAATTAACTTCGATTTTAACCTTGCTTTTGTCGAAATTGCCTTCTTAATGTTCTATTTACTAAGTTTTAAGAGAAAAATGAACATTTTATTTGAGTATCCCCTTGTTTCTTTTGTTTTTGTTGGTCAACAACCTACCAACCTACTCACACGAACCACCAATAAATTAGAGGATTGATCAAATTAAGATGTTTTAAGGAATCACAATAAAATATAATAATTATCATGTATTTAATTTGCAAAAAATCGACAACCTAGTAAGTATAAGTTAGCGAATAGGTGAAGATCTTTCCTCCTTGCCTTAGCTTATTCCTTAGTAACTATGATACGAGAAAAAACAATGTGAAAAGAAGGGACATCAGTTAAATATATAGTCAAATTGAGATCTATTAGATGACGCTTGTATGAAGTTTATTAAATGCTAATAGATATATCAAATGACTTTTCGAGAATTATTTTCGATTAAGGTGAGTTATCATGAGTTATGACTTATGAGAATAGTCATCCTCATCTAATAAGGATGAATTTTGAGCAAATCTTCCTAAGATATATGTTAATTATATGCTAATTTCTTATTCTGTCATTTTCAATAATACTTCTATTATATAAAGTGGATCACTTAATCATTTATGGAACCAATGCATTGAGCAAGCAACATCCAGTCACCCTCACAATTTTTCTTAGAAAAAGGCAACATTCACCTACAAATGCATGGAGTAGAAGACAATCACATGAATCATGTATACTAATTTTTATTAAAACACAGTCATGTTACACCATTTGCTTAATAATACCTCAAAATCATATATAATTTTTAATGATTTTTTAGATTTGATAAATCTGGGTTAGTTGAGACTTTGAGAATTGTATTATTATTGTCGGAAGAAAAACAAACAGATAATATAAATAAACAAATATGTAAATTTTTTTTTTTAAAAAAGATGAGATTACAATCATCCATATTCAATATTCACTATTTAAGCTAGTATATAAAGGGGATTATGTTTGCTCTTATATTTAGCATTCATTATAGTGATTAATAGTTAATACTATTGTTAATTGAGGTGCTTAAAAATGGGTGTGTTAGGAAAGATGGAAGTTGAAGTTGATATAAAGTGTTCAGGAGATGTGTTCCATCAATTATGGGGCACTAAACCTCACCATATATGCAGCATCACTCCTCACAAAATTCAAGGTTGCCAAGTGCATGAGGGGGACTTTGGTCAGCCTGGTTCTATTGTTTTATGGAATTACTCCCTCGGTAATTTTGTTATGCTTACGCTTTTTATATGATTAACTATTCAACTTATAATTACTCATTATTAGGCTATGTTCAGTTCACCTTGTCAGATCTAATCAGATCAGATCAGATCTAATCAGATCAGATCAGATCAGTTCAGATCAGATCATGCTTATATTTAAAAATCATTATTACTATTAAATATCTTTCATTACATATTAGTAAAAAATTAGAATAATTGAATATTAATAAAGTACTCATTGAAACGAATCAAACAAGACCCCACATGACTATATTTTTTCTTATATATTGAGAAAAATCTAAAAGATAAGATCTTGTAAATCAGATCAGTTCAGATCAGATCAGATCAGAAAAAATAAGTTCAGATCAGATCAGATAAGTTCAGATCAGAAAATTTCTGGTGAACTAAACATAGCCTTAGTCTATAACTCCCTCCGTTTCAAAATATAAGGCACACACGATGTTCAAGGTCGAACTTTGACCGTTAATTATCCTCAATTTACGTGGATAAAAGATTTAGAAAATGAATGTTATTATACTCCCTCCGTCCCAAAATATAGTTCCCATTTCCATATTTAGTTCCACATTTTTCCGTAATTTGTCTCGTAAAATCGTGTCCCATCATTTATTTGCTTCTTGAATTTTGCTTTTTCCTTTGTTTATTCAACCAAAATGTTCTAATTAATGCTCTTTCACCAATTATTCTCCATTCTCTCTCCTAAAATTATTTTTTCCCATACAACATATATTTAAATAAACAAAAAATCTTTATTATCCCTCTTATATTCTACTTGCATAAATTACCGTGAAAAAAGGGAAATGGGAACTATATTTTGGGACGGAGGGAGTAGTATTTTTCATGACGAATCCAATGATATAATTTTTATTTATTATATTATGAGAAATATTTGTGGTCAAAGCAAATTTTCGTAAAGCGTGAATGTCTTATATTTTAAAAAACAGAAGGAGTAGTTTATTACTATCATTGCTTAACGATGTAACCAATGGTTTCATTATACTCTTGTACCAGAGGCGAATCTAACAAATTCTCTAAGTGGGTGCGCTATATTAAAAAAAATAGGGATTATTTATATTGTTAAGTATAGAAGAGAGTAAAAAGAGCTCTTTAAAGACTTGAACTTGGCACCAGACGGGTGCAATGTGCCCCTAGTACTCTAGTGTTGGATACTTGGATCCGCCACAGACTTATATATAGGTCCTTTGGCAATTAGTCTTAATTAATTAATAACACTAGATAATCTTTGTGAAAAGTCAGAGTGTACAATATCTTAGGAATTTAGGATACAAGGAATGTGTAAAAATTAATGCCGTAGTGTATATATATCAAGATTCAAGGGTATAAATATAATCTATATAAATATATGAAAATGCGTTCTTAAATAAATTTACACGGTATTATTCGTTTAGTTGTTCAGTTCTATATTATCAACATACATTAAAAAAAATTCAAAACATGCTTCATATAAAATTCGACCATGTAATATCAAGTTAATACAATAAAGTTTTGACCAGGAACTATACAACATCAGATACTACTCTTTTACAATGGACATATTAATAGCCCGCGACATTGCTCGGATCTAATAATTAGTTTAGATTTAGTGTTAACTTTTTAATTATTGCAGAAGGGGAAAATTGTACGGCTAAGGTGATAGTCGAAGCTATAGAAGAGGAGAACAAGTTAGTGAGATTCAAAATGATTGAAGGATCAATTTTAAAAGAGTATAAGAGTTTCACAACAACTCTTCAAGTGGTGGACAAGGCTGAAATTACTGCAGTAAAGTGGACTGTGGAGTTTGAGAAGTTTGATGACTATGGGCCTTACCCGAATAAAATCATGGACTTCATAATTGCAATAACAAGAGATATTGAGGCCCATCATCTCAAAGATTGATGAAAGGAAATTGAAATCCTCAATATCCCCTATGTATCCCATTGTATTATTACATGTACTTTATATTTCTGGTGTGTTCTGTGTGCTACAATATTCACTTATCTATGCAAATTTGAATTTGTATTGTATAATTTGGTGTGCGCTCTATAATATTTTCTCTCGAAAAATTCACATAAAAGAGAGAAGTGTTCACTCTTCCAAATCGTTACTTCATAGGCCCATATTTTGAGGTGAAGGAGAAGCTTGTGTGGGCATGGTGCAACCTTTCCATTATTCGTAAGTTTTTTGTGGACTTCAAATCATGGATGCATCTTAATTAGTTTGGGGGAATGAAAAAAGAAAAGACAAGTAAATGAAGTAATAGAGGAGGTAAAACTCTAAGGTTAAGTTATGTATAATCTATACAAATATATTAAAAGGCCTGCGAAAATAAGAAACGGTGTCACGTGGCACTATCCCTAGGGAGTTTTAGTTCATGTAATCCATGTACAATAAAAAAAATTAAGAAATTGCATAGTATAGGGTTTGATCCCAAGACCTCAAGTATATATACTAAAGTTTTAACCACTAGGCTAAGTTGTATTTAGTGTTATTATCATAAAGTACTATATTAATAAATGAAATTTTTTCTTACCCGAGGCATAGCCCAGGCCTAATAATTAGTTGATCATGAAAAGTTGCATGGAGATTAATTCGGTCAATAATAATTTTGTTTTATTTTAAAAAAACTAAAACATTTTTTCATCCTAAATTGAAAACACATGAAGAAGATCAAGATAGATTTGTCCTAATAATTTAACCTACTAGTAATCAAAAGTCATAAGAAGATAAGGAAGTAACTATTTGTGTTGAAATTGCACAAAGTAGCTTTTGTCTAATTGTCTAGCTAGGTTACTAAAAGTTGGCTTACGACTTCCCTACGGGTGTCAAAATTAAATGTTGTAAGTATTAAGTAATTGCTCATAGTTGATGTAATGCTCTATATAGTTGGCTTTACATATTAAGCTCTATTAAAATTATCCAACGTAGTACTCCCTCTTTTTTTTAAAGATCTTCCCTCTTTTCGTTTAAGTGAGTTTTCAAAAGATCTTCCCTCTTTTACTTTATTCTTTATTTAGAATTTTTTTTCCCCTCTCATGTACTTATCATATAGTCCATCATTACATTATTAATTCAATTTTACTCTCTTTCTCCCTCTTATTTTACCCATCCCAAGAACAATAACAAGGAAGATCTTTAGAAAACGGAAAGAGTATTTCATGTACTTATCATATAGTCCATCATTACATTATTAATTCAATTTTACTCTCTTTCTCCCTCTTATTTTACCCATCCCAGGAACAATAACAAGGAAGATTTTTAGAAAACGGAAAGAGTATTTCATAATCTTGAAGTGAATAAGATGCTTCAATAATGTGAGAAAACAATAATTACTTGTAAAAAAAATGATACATAAAGAATATGGAGATGACTCTATTCAATAGGCTTCTCTAACAATCAAATCTCTCCATTTATTCATATTTCATTATCTCTACAACTTTTATTTGATATTTCACATTTTACAAATATATAGTTTATGATTTTTTTGGTTGCCTTGATTACTTTCACAATGTTAGTGGAACCTCTTTTCTAAAAGTCCTAAATTAATCACTAGTTGTATAACGTTGTTCAATTAAATACATTAAACATTAAAATGTCCAACATTCTAATATTTCCTTTTGTTATGCATGCTTCAAGTTAAAATCCCAGGCTCCCTGTCCTTCTTATTAGGGATGTTCATAAGTATCCGATCTGTGATTCAATTCGATTTTTCGGATATCCGATCCGCTTTCTTAGTTCTCGGATCAGATATCCGAAATTTTTTGATCGATATTTTTCATTTTCGGATATCCGAAAAATACCCGAACATGGAAAAACTCCGAATATTTTCGGATACCCGTCCGAAATATCCGTTATCAACACCGGATAACCAAAATATCCGATGATCCGATCCGAAACTTGTTTTATGAACTTCTCCTTTGAAAATTTCTTTTTTTTATTTTTCGGATATCCGATGATCCGATCCGATACGAATTTTTTTGGATCGGATTTAGATCGCTTTTTTTCCGATTTTAAAATTTCGAATATGCGAAATGAACACCCCTACTTCTTACCATCTCTACCCCTCAGTTGATCTATCTAACTAGTAATGGCATAGCATCATTTAAACTTTAATTCATAAAAAAAACAATTTTAAAAAATAATTCTTACTTTGTCAGAGTCTCCCAATATAGCACATTTTTTTCCCATCACAATTCTTCTTTGGACCATTATATAAAATCGAAAAAAGCCCAACATAATTGACCATCCTGATTATTAAAAAGCTTACACCAACAGTGATGCAAAAACTTTCCAAACTTCAAACAATCATCTCAATTCTCATCTCACTCTTTAAAAACATAAAAACTGTAAAAAATAAAAATTTTAAAAAATAATACTTTTTTCGTTTTTCATCGTGAAAAGTTTTATATTACTTCCTACACTTCCTTTTTGGGCAATAAACTCTCTCTATCTCTCCCTTCTCACATGAGTCTTTTCTTTTGGAGTTTGTTAAATATCACTCCAAAATTACTTAAGATCGTCCCAAATTTATTTTTATAAACTATTTTACCTTTCCTCTTTTCCACACCACCACCTGCCACCCCCTGCAACCACCCGCCATCACCTACCTCCTCACTGCCACCTACCACCTCCTCCATCGCCCACCTGTAAGCAGGCGAAATTTTTTTAGGAAGATGGGCGAACGTCTGGCCTGGACGTTCGCTCCATGGGTTTACCTCTCTTCATCAAAAATTGCGTAAAAGTCCGTAAATTGAAAATCATAGCGGTAATATGAAAAGGAGGAAGTAATAATAAAGAACCATGATAATTTTTTTAAAAAAGAGGCCCAAAGAATGGTTGCAATTTGGCAAAAGCCGGTATTGGCAAATGTCTGTCGTCTGTCTGTCCTTAGTCCTTACTACTAATCCTCTGCTACACTCACAGTGTACTCACTCTACTAGTGAGTACTGAGTACTGAGTACTGAGTACTGAGTAGTGACAGTGTAGTAGTGTTTTCCAGTATTTTTATTTTCTCTACCCAAACAAGCCATACAAAATCTCCATAATACGACAACTTCTTTTCGTACTACCCGCTCTTACTCACTCACACTCACTCACTCACTTCACTCACTCATTTTCCTCTTTAATTACACCCAATTAATCACACTTTTTATTTCTCTCTCATTTACAATACTCTACAAAAAAAAATTGAGAAAAAAATGGTGGGTTTTTTTTTATATTTTGATTTGGTTAATTTTCATGTTTTTTTTGTTAATTTTAATATTTTTTTTGTTAATTTAGCTTGTAATTGAAGTTTTTTTGTTGATGAATTTGAAATTTGTTTGTGAAATTTTCAGGTGGGTTTTTGTTCAATTACTCCATGGTTAGAAGCTTTGTTAAATGAGAAATTCTTTGAGCCTTGTTTGGTTCATACTGATTCTTGTGATAAAAAAACAGAGAAAAATCTTTTCTGCTTTAACTGTTGTACTAGTGTTTGTCCTAAATGTCTTTTTCGCCACCGCAAACACGTCCTTCTTCAGGTAATTAATTAATCATTCAAATTTTCCATCTTTTTTTTATAATTATTTTTACAATTTTACATTTAAATTACTGATTTTTTTGTATTTTTTTTATAGGTGAGAAGATATGTGTATAACGATGTTCTCAAATTGGCTGATGCTGAAAAGTTGATCGATTGTTCTGGTGTTCAAGTAAGTATCTTTTTTTTTAAAAAAATAAAAAATTATACTTTTTTTTCGATTTTATCATATGGGTGTTATTTAATTTTCATGATTTTACAATTTTATCATATGGGTCTGATTTAATTTTCATACTTTTACAATTTTATCATATGGGTCTGATTTAATTTTTCTTTTTTTTTTCTGGGTTTGAAAAAAAAATAGGCATACATCACAAATAATGCAAAAGTTGTGTTCTTAAGACAAAGACCAGTAACTCGATTGATGAAATCTCCTGCAAATTCCTGCTTCACTTGTAATCGTAATTTACAAGAACCCTTCTTTTTCTGCTGTCTTTCTTGCAAGGTATTTTTTTCCTCTTTTCATTTTTGCTAAATTTAGTAAATTTCAATTTTATTCGTATAATAAGGAGTATAATATATGGTTTCATTTGTTATTGGTACGATTTCTTATGCCGATTCATGTTAGCCGATTCCATATCATTTATCATATATTAATATATACTATATGCCTATATGGTTTCATTTGTTATGTTACAATTTCTTATGAGGATTCATGTTAGCCGATCTCATATCATTTATCATATATACTACTATATGGTTTCATTTGTTATGGTTACAATTTTTTATGACGATTTATGTTAGTCGATCTCATATCATTTATCGTATATACTATATGGTTTCATTTGTTATGGTTACGATTTCTTATGACGATTTATGTTAGCCGATCTCGAATCATTTATTTATTTATTTATATGGTGGGTGAATGAAATATAAAGGTGGAACATATGATTGCGACACAAGGGAGTGTAAAGATGAAAGTTTCAGATCATAATATGCTAGGATTTTCAGACATGGACGAGTTTCAAGTTGTAACACCTGACTCAGTACTTGACTCGGCCGGTTCAATTCCCACATCGTCCGGTTCAACTTCAAGCAGTGATCTTCGAACCGCGTTACTTTGCACTGCAACTACTGAGATTGTCAGGAAAAAACGCAGTAATTTGTCAGCTCGTCAGGGTTCGAACCGTGAATCTGTATGTCCTGAACCGGTTGCTGATCATAATTCTATGAACCGGAGGAAAAAAGGCGTACCGAACCGGTCTCCTTTATCTTGAAGAAAAAAAAAGGAATTTTCTGAAAAAATGGAAATAATTGGTTGGAATTTAGTGAAGAATTTTACTATTTTTAGGTTGAGAGGGAAATAATATTGTTTACTTTAATTTCCCAATTTTGTAGATGAGTTTTTTTTTTTTTTTTGTTAAAAAAAAAGGAAGAAGAAAATTACTGATTTGGCCACAAGTAAAGTAATTGATTGAGCAGTGTCAGTGTACGTAGGTAAATCCAATAGGCATAGTTATTATCCACAGTTGCAAAAGGATAACAATTTGACTCAGTCATCATTTTTGGAGAAATTTCTCTAATTTGATGAATTAACCATATGTTAGTAGTTAATTATAATCTTTACTCTTATTATATGATTACTCTCCTTATTATGTTTATGTTTCTTTATAGATCTAATTATTACTCTTAACTGTGTTGAATCAATTGTGTGTTAACAGTGTTATTTTAAATGTATTATGTGATTTCCTTCAAAAAAAAAAAATGTATTATCCGAGTAATGGTAAAATGGGTCTGTTTTTTTTTCTTTCTTACCGTAATGAATGAATTCGGGGATATCCGGAAAGATCTCTGGGTTATCGGCTATGAGTTAACTTATTCGAACTTATTTTACCTTATCAATTATTTACTGAACTTATTTGGTGAGTGTGTCAAATTTTATTTTAGTTGAACTTAATATATATGAACTTATTAGACTTTATGATGGACATATCTGAGCTTATTTTTTCATATAAAGACTAGGAATTAGGGATGGGCAAGGGCAGGGTCTGGGTCAGGTCCAGCTGAACCCTAGACCCCGACTCTAATTTTTTTTAAAAACCCGGACCCTAAGTGTCTGAAAAAATTGGACCCGGATCCTTAGGGTCTGGAGGGTCTAGAGGGTCTGGAGGGTCCAGGCCTAAATTTTTTATTTTGCTAAATTTTCAGCTTTATTAATATCAATAATCATCTGAAATTCGCATGAAACAAACACAAAAAATCGCATGAAACAAACACAAACATATAAATTGAAAAAAAGGAAACAAACACAAACACAAACTTATAAACTGAAAAAAAAAAACAAAACAAACACAATTCACAAACATATAATAAAAAAACGAAACAAAAACACAAACTTACACTGAAAAAAAAACGAAATAAACACAACTTACACAAGAGTTTAGAATGGGTGTTTTAATGTTTTAGTTTAGGTTTTAGTCTTTTAGAAAATCAGTTTGTTTTTTTAAAAAAAAAGTTAAATGTATATATTAGATAAGTTTAGGGTCTAATGGTGGGGTCTGGGTCCAAAACTTTAAGACTCGGACCCGGACCCTAAAAAATTTACTTGGACCAAGACCCAGACCCTTAGGGTCTGAAAAAGTTGGACCCAGACCCTTAAATTAGGGTCGGGTGCAACAGGGTCCGGATAGGGTCCTGGACCCATGCCCATCCCTACTAGGAATAAGGGCCTGTTCTCCCCAGCTTATTTTCAGTTCAGTTCAATTTAGTTCAGTTCAGTTCAGATCAGTTAAGTTCAGACCAGTTCAGTTCAGTTCAGCTCTTGACAATACTTTTACTCTCACGGCACAGATCTCTATTCATTTCAGTTCAATTCAATTCAGATCAATTCAGTTCAGTTCGGTTGTTTTATGCCGAAGAGAACATGCCCTAAGATGAACAAAACATATTCTACATTTCTCGTTTTTTCAAATTAGCATGATCATGATCTAGAATAAGATTCTCTTTGGCGTATTCATAGAAAAATCTCATATGAAGCGGGTCCATAAGGAAATATATTGTAGACCATAAGACTAGACTTCTCAATTTATTATGAACTACACTTATTTTTGCACAAGTTATCTTTTCGTAGGTAAAACTTGAACTTAATAATAGTAAAATTTTAATGTAATGCATAAGAAGGTAACTCTAGTTTCATGTATTCAAAACTTGAACATAAATAGGATTCCCAACTCGTACGAACATGAGCTCTTATAATATAGTCATAAATCTTAGATTGTAAATTGATCATGAGCGAATTTGTTGATGTGATGACTTATAGATGGGGCCATATAAAATTTATTGTCGACTCTCCTCTCTTACAAAAATGCCTTTATTTTTTAGTTCACATCTAGAACTTACAATACCTCCTTAAAATTAAGTAAATTACTTTTCAACCCCTTGCTCTCGAATTTTTCCTCTCATGCAAATCTAGTTGTTATACTAAAAATTAGAAATTCCAATTCCCAAAAGAAATTGAAGACTAACCGGATCCCATATTGATAAGTCATATTTATATATAGTTTTTAGGTTCATTTAGGTTCATTTAGGTTGCATTTTAGAGCATTTAGTCGTATCACATATGTTCGATCATTTGTTGTGATGTTTAATGCTCATAACTACCAACCAAGTGTTTGTATAAAAAAATTGAAGTTGGATCATTTATTGTAATGTTCTAGTTAAGTATAGAGCAAACAGTTCGAACACCCATCCTTCTTGCAACCTTAATTCCTCCTCTGCTTACAATCTTTAGTTTTTTTTTTATATTCAAAACTAGTTATTAAGCTCGGGTTATATCGCGGGTACGGAAAAAATTTTCATTTATTAATGTTATACTTTAAAATGATAACACTAAATATTATTTGATTTTGTGGTTAGGACTTTAATATATGAACTTGAAGTCATAGAATCCTGTACAATACAATTTCTAATTTTTTTTTTTTACTCTTTGTGTATTATATGAAATAAAATGTCCTTAAAAAGAGCGTCATATAACACTATTCCTTATTTAGTAACGCCTGTTAATATATTAATATAAATATGAGTCAATCAACAATTACTTATAACATTCATCATGGAATTCTAATAAGATAAGTTTGATTTATGTTTTTGACTTAATATGTCATGAGAGGGATGTTTGCACGCTTGAGTAACCAATAGCTTCACCTCCCAAAAAAAAGAAAAAGAAAAAGTGAGGTTGTGATAGGTGATGGGCCCACAACCTTAGTCTTCCTAAAAAGAAAAATTGTAATTTGATTGGTCAATTTTCTGCAGCAAAAATAGCTGGTTGGGGGAAGTAGGGACCTGGCAGAAAAAGCAGGCCCAACAAGAGCCCGAATTGTGGGCCTTTTTGGGTCACACCATTTTAACAAGTGGGCCCTTCCATAAAGCTGAATTATAAAAGCCTCCTACTTGAACTGGAATGCCTGGGTTAGAAATTAATATTCTTTTTCTGTAGTTGGTTTTGTTTTGCAGTTTCATTTACTCCAGTATTTAAGGCTTTATGGTTTGGTAATTCAAAGTTAATCACACTTCGAATAATAAACGCTGATTAGGGGTGGTAATGAGCCGAGTCGAGTTTAGAAGGACTAATAATGGGTGATAAACTGATAATAATATACGAATTTAGAAGGTCGTACTTGTATGTAAATAGAAAAAAGAGTATGTCGGGTACAAATGGTGTATATAGCTTGTCTATTTGTTTACCATAATTGGCATCTTACCCTTCTTTGAAGGGTTCTCATTGTAGATAACAACAGTGATGAATAGGTATCACACTGCACACTTTATAACAAACGCAGCTATTATAGTCCAAGATACAAAACCATTTGTTTTTTTTATTATGCAAACTTATGGGGTCGTACATAACAACAATAAATCCTTATGTTTTTCTTAACATCCCCCTCCCTCCAAGTAGAGTGACATACAAACTTGGCTGATTATACCTGTTCAAGGTGCCAGTTCAGTAGAGTCCTTATTTTTAAATGACAGTGTGGAAGAGGGAACAAGAGGAATGCTTTCGGCAGGCAAGTATTGCTTAAAATCTTGATAGGCTGGCAAAATCCAGTCTTCGTCATCCCATTCATCACGATATGTCTCTGGTTGATCTCGCTTGCGGAGGCTAGTTGCTCGGTACATGGCCTTTCTCCATTCCTCAATGGGAGGGCTAGCAGTCACAGCAGCAAGCCAATCATCATATTCAAACTGCCATGACAGAGAGAGTTGGAGAGTTTGCATCAGTCAAGTTATGTAGTATCTTCATGGGAAGAGGTTCTGTGCAGAAATCATGAACATCTAGTATCCAATTTGAGTCATCTCTATATGGATCAGGAAATAAACTACAGCTATGTTAATACTCATACACAGACTAAGTGTCTACTCGGATACGGGTGTCCAAGTGTCCAACTCGCTGTTTTGTAGAAAAAAGTCAAGTTGGACACTTGAACTACAGGGAAAACAAGGGGAAGGAGAAGGCAACGGACAAAAGTATCATGAACTTACTAATAACCAAACTTGTATATAAATTTCAGAACACAAAAAGAATATGGTTCTTAAGTAAGACATGCAAAACTGCAAAAGAGACTTTTTGCAAGCCTTCAGACGTACTATTAAATTCCAAAGACAGAAGATTGTTGCAATCTTTGGCTACTAACATAACTGCTTAGATGGGCTTGCAGGAGCATAAGCCGCCATTGACGCAGCTATACCGACTGGATCTGGTATCATATTAGACAGTTACAACAATTTTCAAATCCCCCCAAGAAAAGGGAATTTATCTAATGTTAACCTATACTTAAGAAGTTCTTCAAAATAACCCTATTTTATGACATACAAGAAATCTTTTAGAGTGTTTTTCAGAAGTTAGGGTTATTTTAAAATGCACAATAAGTGAGGGTCAGTTCAAAAAAGAGTCTGAAGTTCATAGTAAACCTGCATAGTTTCCAATTTCTAGGAGTGAAGCTACAATTTCAACTCCCAATATAATAAATCCAGCTCTCTTAAGCAGGATTCTATCGCTATGTTATTTGATTAGGGCAGAGGAACGGAAATTTATACGAGAAACAAGGGACGAGGGGAAGAGAAATCATAGACAGAATGATGAACTAGTAGCGGTCATAATGGTAACTCATGAGTTGTGTATCCACATATTTGCTCAATGGTTCTGACAAATCATCAAAAGTCAGGCAAGAAGTGCCTATAGAAGCTCTTGACTTAGTTACATTTAATTTGTGTAAAACCTCACAGAGATATGGTTCAGTATCTGAAGAAGTCCTTACTATTATCTCGTTTTGTTTGCTTATATATCCCTATGCTTATGTATGCAAGCCTGATAATGCATAAGCTAAAGGTGGATATTGAGCTAAATTTTACCTGATAATCCCCAATGTTATGAGTATACCGCTTAGGAACACCTGCAGCATCTAATTGTGAATAGAAAGCTTCTATATCCTCCATCATCTTCTCTTCTGATGGAAGTGATATACGACCCGACAAAGTGCCTGCTATCCATCTACTTTGAAGTTCACAAAGGATGAAAGGTATAACCTGGCACAAATTTTGAGATAACTTTGTTCAGTTGGTCCAACCATCCAGTAATGACTGATGAGAACTAGGATCTACCAACTACCAAGATAGACATAACATAACACCAAGGAAAAGCATACATTACCTTCCATGGGAGGCCAACAAAGGAGATCCCTGGGGCTAAGGCAGGTGGAAATACGTGCTTGTACAGTGGTCCCACACGATTATCATCGACATTTATGGTACCAATGTTACGAAGGAACGGGAAATGATACTTGTAGCTGAAAGAATGTTCCAGGTAAATTATTATTACATGATATTCTGCAGCTTATTGCTTCAAAATAATTTATTTGCTAAAAGAGAGCTGCAATATACCCTGTGCAGTGGAGAATGACTTGTGCAAGCACTTCGCTCCCATCTTGAAATGTGATTCTACCATCTTCATGGGCACTTTCAATCTGCATTATTTTTCTTGTTAGGAAGACATGATATCCAACTTATCCCCAGCAACAAGGGTAAACAATGCCATCAATGAACTTTCTCATGATGACCGCCTACTTCTTACCCTAGGTAAGTGCTTTTACCATTGGATGGAGCCACAGGTTATCATAACCAGGTTGCTTTCCGAATTCTCCTTCTGGCTTTGATCTAGATGCTACATGGACTTCTTTAGCAAAACTAGCAAGGTCCCTACAGATATCGACAGCACTTGCTGAACTCCCTATCATGACGACAATCTGGTAGGAAGCAGGATGGCATTACCAAGATCATGTTTATTAGTCTCTACTATAAAAAGCAAAAAGATGCAGTAATGCTAAAAAACAGAAAGCATGTTCGCACATACTTGGTCCCGAAAAGGCTCTGGAGTACGATAATTGTGGCTATGAATTTGCCTCCCCGGCCAAAGCTCAATACCTGCAAGATACAAGCCATGTGAAAGGTAACAGTGAGACAATCATCAAGAACACTAACAACCAAAGTAACCAACTATAACAAACAATTAATTACCAGGGATTTCAGCAACGCGTGGTTCTGTATAATGTCCATTGCAGACAACTACAGCATCATAAGTTTCATCAAATTCACTACCATCATTCCCATTCCTCCTAGATTTCACCTTCCACTTTCCTTTTGCCTCCAACCCAACATGTGACACCTCTGTTTGGTATCGGATCAACTCATGTAGTCTAAACTTATTCGCGAAATCCTCTAAATATCTCAACACCTCCTCATGACCTGGAAACCTGCGTGAATCTCTATTCGCCTTTCCTGCAAGAAAACCAGCATACACCATCACCAGATAACCCATACATACAGTCTAGATAACCAATCTCCAAAGCACTGATCATATCTTACAGAGGTTTTTTCTTCCATCATGTAATACACTAATGTCCTTTTATGATCATTCAAACACCCATACACTCAACTGCTCAAGCACCACCCACTAAACATTCTGTTCTTACCATGTTATAACTTATAAGAAGGTACATTTGTAGATTCTGTCCATGTTCTGTTTGTGAGAGTATTTTCAAGAGTCAAACACATATCGAGCTTTGCATAATTCAGAACCGTTCAAAACATCTTTTCTTCAAATCATCAAAAATTTTACAATATCTAATAAATTAAAGGATTTATTTTGTCAAAACCACCTTATATATTTTAAACCTTAACAAACTTTTTTTGCAAAAACAAACTTTATGCCGGATTCCGATTATTGATCCAAGGTTCCGGCCTCCACCATATTATGTGCAAGGCAAGTGACTTTTTAAACTCAATAAAATCCATGACATAGTCAATGCCAGAACCTTAAATTAATGATCGAAATAACGATAAGGTTTGTTCTCGCAACAAAAAATTATAAGGTAAGCCGAGATATTATTACACATCAAACTCGATCAAAGTAATAATATTTTAAAGTATCGAAACCATACAAACAAGTTCAGAACTACCTTTCATGTCCCATCTTGCCACACCAGATGAGCTACTGCCTAGTGCCTACTAGTAGAAAGAAAAAAAAAAAAAAACAGCATTGAAAACCATTTTAATTTAGACATTAGTTTAACTATAACTGTATCAATGTGCATTATGAATGATGTCTTCGCCCAGTGATTAAGATTGAAGTGCGATAGATTACATGTTCGAATTTCCCTCGCTCTTTCTTTGTATTGCTTTCGTGGCTCATATCGACTAAAAAAAATATGTAATTGAACAAAGAAGATTTACCAGAAGCAACAAAGGGGAAATCAAGATAGCCCATAACTTCTCTAGGAAGATTAGTGCGGAGAGAGCTATAAAGGCTTGAATGAACGATTTTTCGAGTCGAGTCGAGGCCAAGTGGGTCGGATTCAACCTCGGGGGAGTAAATCCAGGTCCCACCTAATTGGGACCCACGTTCAAAAACCACCACCTTGTGACCTTCAGTTCGAAGTTCACGCGCCGCCACTAATCCGGCTGCGCCACCGCCGATGACGGCGACTTTCTTGGGGGTCAATTGGAGGGGTGTCATTGGGATTGGAGATCTGTAGTGGAGGGAAGAACAAGCACTGCTTAATCTCATACTTTCATCATCCACTTTTTTTTTGTGGTTGTCAAATAAATTATTGGACAAACTACCAAATTTGTTATAAAAAAAATTGACTCTAAAAGATTCTCTATTATATACTTTTTCGGTTTTTTTTAAATGATTCGTTTTGAGTTTTAATACTATTTAGGAAAAATGGATCTGAATACCCCCAACTTCGGCCCGTCCGCTTTTAATACCCCCAACTTTGAGTTATTTTTAAATACCCCTAACTATTGGGGAGGTCGGTAAAAAATGCACCCCTGACCTAAAAGAACCGGTTTAGCAGGTTAAAATATCATGTGTCATGCTCTTATTGGTTTTACTTGATTTTTTTTATTTTGCTTTTTTATCACCCCACCCTTACCATTTTACTACTCCCACCCCACTGCCACCCCTCCCTTTCCTCCCCCTCCTCCCCCTCCTCAACCACCAGTCCCCTTCCACCATCTCTTTCGCTCTTCTCTCTCTCCTTTTACCTCAATTGAATGTGGTCGCAGTGAGCTCCTTAATCACTATTTTTCCACCTTTAGTTTTCTCTCTCCAAAAAAATGTTCATAACCATTCACAACTTTTAAACCACAAACTCATATTTTCTCTCTCCTCCCCCTTCAATGGCGACACAACATTCAAGTCGACGTCAAGAAGAACCTCAATCGGAGAAGACGCCAATAATTCAACTAGCAGCAGCAGAATTAGCAACATAAAAACAAAACCCAAAAAAATTACACCTTTTTCACCAGCATCACTATCCTTATGCTTAAGAATCTTTCTCACATTCTTACTAAGAAACAAATTAAGCATTTTCATGCAACAAAGCATCCCCAAAAACCCACCACTAAAATTGGTCACCGAATTGACAAAACCGTAATAAAACCAACACACAAACCAGAAAATTATAGAAGAATAAGAAAAAAAATGGATTTTTATCTTATGAAAAAAAAAAACTGAAAAAGTGGGTTTTATATGAAATAGAAGTGGGAAGCAAGAGTAGAATTACAAGAAAAAGTTTGTAGTAAGTGGGAAAAAGAAGGAGTGATAGAGTTGAAGAGGGACACGAGTGTTGCAGAGAAACAGGTCAATTGGGGGAAAAGGAAGAGAGGTAGCAGTGAAAGTGGTAAAATTTATAGCAGTAGTTAATCGGGGGTGGGGGAGTTTAGGGGGGGTGCTGGGGGTGCTGATGGGTGGGGAGGGGGAGCTGGGATGGCAAGAGGTATCATGGGAGGGGTGGGAAACTGGGAATAGGGGAGGAAGAAAAAAATAAAAAAATTAAATTGCTAACAGGTTACAGGTCACCTGGGTGCATTTGTGGCGGACCTCTCTAATAGTTGGGAATATTTAAAAATAACTCATAATTGGAGGTATTAAAAGCGGACGGGCCAAAGTTGGGGGTATTCTGATCCATTTTTCCTACTATTTATATGTATAACTTTGATTGTCTTTTGTGATTTATATTTAAAAAAATATAATCATGTGAAATTTTGTTAGATTCGTCTTAATCTATATCTTCATAATATCAACTTTTTGTAATTTGGAGCTTGATAAATATTACATTTAATATGATTAGTTTTAAGATAGATTTCATACCGACAGTACACAATTTTGTTCCTAGTAAAGCAGAATAAGTACAACGAATAATAACATTTTGTTTTTTAATTGTGAATTGAATTTGAGAGGTGAAACTTATTTTAATGTAAAAGGAAAGTGTCGCCATAGAGATTTATTCTTTTTTTGAAAAGCAAGCTATATTACTCTATAGATAGTAAAATTGTAATTTGAAGGTTCTCAGTTCCCACTAGGGTTTCCTTGGGAGGGTATGCTAGTGGTGATACTAGGGTTTCCCTTATCGGAGGGCGTTTCCTTGATTCTGGGAGTGCAAATCCTCTCGTTATGGAGGACGAACACAATACGAGTAGCGAATCTTTAAATACGGGGCAAGATGATAGGAGAATTGGGAAGGACTCAATCTCTACGAACACTGATGATCAACAAAAAAGGGTAATAGAGAACGATAACGAGAAGGAGATGATTGAGTGGGTCGACGATGAGTCGGAAGAGGAGGAAGCAAGGGTGGTGTTAGGGTTAGTCGAAAAAATATGGACAAATAGGCATATCAATCAAAATGCGTTTATGGCAACGATGAAGAATATATGGCAACCAAAGATGGATGTGGACATTCGAAATATTGGTAAAAATTTATATGTCTTCCAGTTTCATCATTGGCGTGATAAGCAGAAAGTCATTGATGGGCAGCCGTGGCACTTTGATAAACACCTTATTCTTATGGCAGATGTGAAAGGCAATAGTAAACCCTCTGATATTCAACTTTTTGAATTCCCCATATAGGCTAGGGTTTATAATTTACCTTTTAAAGGAAGATTGAATATAGCAAATGTCAAGGCTGACAACAGATTACTCTTCCAACCAGCTTTCATTGGCTAAAACCCTGTCCAATTTTGAGAACACTCTATTGTCCCCATCTTGTTTATTAGTCCATGTAAAAAAGTTTACACAATTTTGAATTCTTGCCCTTAATTATTTTTTATTTTTTATTTTTTGAAAAGGAAAGGAAACTAGATGATCTCTATTCTCTACACAAGAGACACCACCTAAATCATCCCTAGGATGACAACAAGCTTCAAGAAAATAAAAATTGAAGAACAAGAGAACATTAAGAAACCCATGTAGATGCTCCGCCGCAACGTATACGCCAGCTCCTTAGGACCCAATTGAAGATATCTTCTTGTAACTTTTCTCACGTGGGCCAAGTCAAGCAACACTGTAAATGATAAGGCTCCCAGAACTTCCCAAAGAAACTGCAGAATCTTGAAGCTACAATCGAACTAAAAAGCCTAAAAAAAAAAAACAACCCTACACGCAAACTATACAGACAAAAACAAGGAAAAACTACAAACTACACGCAAACTAACACGAACAAGTAAACCAAAGTCAAAAACCAAACAAATGGCTAAAAAACAAGGACAAAGCAGAAGAGCCTTCAATAGCAAGAGGCTTCGGCAGATTTATTCACGGAACTGGCGAGGCAAACAGAGAACACCAGCGAGGCCCGCTAAAACAAAGAGGGGGATAAGATTAGCACGATCTTAAACCCGAAATCGGTATGCGAAAAGGGGATCGAGTCCAACGAGACCGAAATGAACAACCAACAGACCAACCAGATGGTGGACGAAGCTCCAGAAAAAACGCCGGCAAAAACATCTAAACTGAGGTCTGAGGACACCAAAGATAGATGCTATATGAATTGTCTTAATCACGGTCTAACATCGAGAAGAGATAATGGTAGTGATCTCGGTTAAAACTTAAAACCGGCTGAGGCAACCGGGATCAACAACCGACGCAATAAGAGAAAAGGAAAAAAAATCAATCGAGGACTAAAAACAGACATCTATTGAAGGAGATGCTAGATTAGGACTGAGCTAATTAATTAAGTAAGAGAATGATGAAAAGTGATTTAGGAGAGTTGAAAAATCAAGATGATAAACGACGGCTAGGGATGGCTTACTATTAGAAAAGGCTTTGAAGAGATGAAGAAAAAAATTGCTAAATTTCCCAGAGAGAGGGAAGAGCCTCTCTCTCTAGAAAGTTATAATTCTTGCCCTTAATAATTTTGGGAAGAAAGACATATCCAAAAGTACAACACATCTTTTTCAGCGCAGCCCTACTTAAAAAGTGAAAGGCTGCTACTGAAAGGGCTGCTGTCAAAAAGCGCAGCCCTACAAGCTTTTTTCAGCGCAACCCTTCTTCATTTATCCACTAGTGACTGTTCTACCCTTTACTTATTAAAAAAATGCTAACTATAAAATATTCAATTCTTTCTTGATCTATATTTATGTGTAATAACTAATAAGGAAACTTAAGATTGTTTAATTTATAATAAGATATAATGTACACATAAAATATTTTCCAAAATAATATGCTTAAAAGAGATATTTTTGATTGAAAATGAAACTAATCTAACTAAAGCAATTTCAAACAATTAAAAAGTAAGAACTTATACATTGACATAAATATGCATATGAGAATAGTAATAGCTTATTGTACATCGATGATCTGTTAGAATTCTAAATATTATCATATAAATAGGATTATTATTCCTAGCCTGTTCTCTCCATCTTATTTTCAATTCAGTTACAATCAGTTGGATTCATGCTCCGTTTGGTAGTGTGTAAAATATTTTTCATGAAAATTAGTTTTCCTTTTTCTCTCATTTTCCGTTGTTTGCTATGCTAAGGGGTGTAATTCCTGTAGGTGGTTATCTAATCCTTGAGGTTTTTTGAAGAATTGTGAAGGAAAACCCATTGTGACGAGTTCCATGAGTTGGTTTGTTACTGAGTTTGGTGAATCTGACGGGGCGTTTGGTATGAGAGATTGGGAGTTTGGGGATTAGATCAGAGGATGGGATTGGGAATGGGAGTTAGAAGGTGGGAATTCATCAAATATATCCTAATCCCTTGTTTGGTATGTTAGTGGGATTATGTTGGGAATATTATTATCCCATGTTTGGTATGAGGTACTTAAGTAGGGAATATATTGCTAAATTACAAATTTACCCATTTTAATGAAGGATAGTAAAAGAAGAGCAAACAATATTGGTGAAGTATATTTTAATGAAGGGTAAATTCGTCTTTTAACATAACTAGAAATAACCCCCTCCTTAATACCTGCCCCCTCCCATGTCTTATTTTGATGGGATAAGAGGGGTTTAATCCCATTCCCCTTCACATGGAAATTTAGATATTCCTCAAACAAACATGGGATATATACCCATGGGGATATAATATCCCATTCCCACCCCCTAATCCCCCTAAACAAACACCCCCTGAGGGTATTATAGAAGGACATCCCAATGATTCCCATTTGCTCCAGGTGAAGGTCAAATAGTTAGAGTCAAAAAGAGAGGCAATATAAATCAGATTGATGCATAAAAGGATAATTTTGGTTCTAGAAATAGTTTTATGACTTTTATCTTATTTTTTACCTTACTTATCTAATCTTAGGCGGATATATGGAGTTGGTAGATGTAATCCTTAGATGCGTATGCCTTTTAACATTGATGATAGTTATTAATTTGCAAAATTCTAAATTTTTGTCAATTTATTTTATCTGATTCTATTTTCCTCTACTGTTCTTATTAGTTTTTGTTTAGACTAGTGATAATACCTCCATACTCAAATGTGTTGTTTAAGTCTTTCTTATGTTGCAGATGTTATCAGTTACTAATAAAAAACAATAATATGATGGTTTGGAGATCGTAAAAAGGCGGACTGAACAACGTTTGTATAGTTGCAAGGAGTATCAACTTAAAAAAGATGTACGTAGTACTATAAACTATGCATCATCCTACCCTTTTAAGAGTGGGAAAGGTGGTTTATGAACAATAATTTACATGTGCATTGGGGCGTTGTTGTTGTTGTTAAAAAAAAATTATTTCTAACTTGCTTTTGCTATTAATCTTCACCTTTCAGCTACTTCGCTTTTATGGCTATTATGCAACAAATTATCCATGGCAAGAGCTTTGCCAATAAGAGCTTTGGGAGTAGGTTCTTGTTTTCATCATCTAAGTCGTTTTTTCTCATGGTTTGCAATAAAACTAAGGTTTTATAAACAAAATCTCTTTAGTTTAAGAATGAGCTGGTAGGAAGAGGCAATGGGAGTTTCCTGAAGACCATAAATAATGAGGCTGTAATGAGTCAATCTAAACTCTAAAGTAATCAATATCTAATTTTTTGGAAAAAAGTACCTATTAAAATCAAAATTTTGTGACTACCTAATAAAAATAAAGTTTTGTATCTTGTATGTCCATTCTATATAACACAATGGCAAAATATTCCTTTATTAATTTTGTATCAGAACCCAAAATATATGTATTTTATGCGTTGTGGTGCTTTGTTTAATATGGTTGTTCAATTACAAGTTTTTTAGATATTGAAAATGTGTAGTTTGTATTTTTTTAATTGTTTTTTCAACATAAATATTATACTGTAGATTTTTCATTTGAATGGCTAATATAGTTTTATACTACCTCCGTTTGTTTTTATCTGCAACAATAACTATAAAGGGATGTTAAAATTATGTGAAACAAGTTACAAACTATCCTTATTTAGTAAAAAAAATTCAATAAAAAGACCAAAGTACCCTTATCATAAAACTTAAACCAACAATTAGTATACTCATCCAACATCAATCAAATTTCTAATCTAACTAATCTCCTTGCTAATTTCACCAAGAAAATCATATTTTTCCATTCATTCTATCTCCTCCTTCAACCTCAACCACTTTCATCAACACCAGTGAACGTAGTGGTTAAGATTGAAGTGATGTAAACGATATGTCAAAGGTTTCTTTGTACTTTGTACTGCCTTTGTGGCTCATATGGATAAAAAAACTAGTGACCATGAAGAAAGAAATAGCGCTACCATTCATCTATATTTGCTTAAATAGAGATTGTATTGACAATATCTCTTATATATCTCATGTGCAAATGCTTCATCCCTTTTTAAAAATCCTTCAATATGCTTTTGTCATTATTAATTTTATTACACGACTTGTCCAAAATATATATTCTTTCCGTTTCTTTTTAATCAACACATTTTCGTTTTGGTTTGTTTCTTTTTAATTTCCACGTTGTTGCCTTTTCTATTATTTGTTACATGTCACATCTACTTTAATTTATCATCTTTTTCCACCGATGTTATCGTACATTTTAATATTTTAACCCACTTTTCAGTTTCTCTCTCCACCTTTTCACTTTTCCTCTCATATTTTTGTGGTTGTTCCTCCTTAATTCTCCCCCAAAGTAAAATGAATAAACTAAAAATAAACAGAGTGAGGAGTATTTATTGATTTAATCACTCCCTTCGTTTCAGAATAGAATCAATTATTTATTTTTTGTACTAATCACATACTCCGACCATATTAAAACTAATATTTACTAACATGCTAAATCAAATGCCGGTAAATAAGATCAAACTAGTATTTGGGCCTGGACGTTGTCCCGGATTGGTATTGTTTTCCGAACTTGATATGCATTTTTTTAGGGCTGGCAATGGGTCGTGTTGGGTCAAGATCAGGTTGGGTTGGTGGGTTTGCGGGATGAGAACCCCTTGACCCAACCCGACCTGTTAACTTAAACGGGTTGAAATTTACAACCCAACCCAACCTTATGATAAACGGGTCAACCTTCAGGTCGACCCGTTTAATTTTTTTTCGTGTTTTTTTCTAGAAAAAAAATAAAAACAACATAATTTATTTGCAAATAACAGTAGGCAGCAAATTAAAATTAGGTCATTACATAACCATATGATAATATTGTTCAAAATCAATATAACTTTTGTTCAAAATCAACACAAAATGTTCAAAGTTAACATCAGTACAACTTAGTAAGCAATTGTTCAACCTTAACTGTAATGACTAAGTCATAGCAAGAGAAGTAGAGGACTCCAAATTTTTTTAGGGATTTTTTTTAGCTTGTTTTTTTTCATAAATGGGTTAGGTGGGTCAAAATCAGGTTGAAATTTTCAACCTGACCCAACCCATTTAATTAAACGGGTTGGGTCAGGTCGACCCATTTAATTAAACGGGTTCAAAATTTTGACCCAACCCATTATTAATGGGTTGGATTTAGGTCGGGTTGGCGGGTTGGGTGATATTTTGCCAGCTCTAATTTTTTTCACTCCTATTAAAATATATTAAGAAAAACTCAACATTTTAAAGGTACAAATAGGATAATGTTGACACTTAAAGCATGATTAAAAGTTGGTTGAGATGACAATTGTGCTATCTATAATAGTAATAGGTCACGGGCTCAAATCTTGTTTCAAGCTAATTTTACGTTTGTTAATTGACATGACTTATGTACACATTGGACAATTCTAGTGGAGTAACACAGATGCCACGTGGCGTGTATACATTGTCGCGCACGCCTTTTAATATATTTGTATAGATAAGATTATATCGGAGTTGTCTTATTATATATTTTCAAACTATCAACTTTTCATAATTTTTTTACTAATTAATAATTAAAATTTTACCGATCTAAATTGTGTATTTGCAAGTATGATAATCAACCTATCACACTCGGTCATAGACCAAGGGAGTATAAAAGCGATATAATATAAACACTCTAAATATCATATAAACTACTTCCTCCATTTCATTTTAAATGCAATAAAGGGGTATTTTTTTATAAGATACTTATAAAATATTACTTTTCTGCATTGAAACGAAACTGATGAAGTATGTAGTTTCCACGTGTCCAAAAAGAATTAGTTTCATTATAAATTTGTATTCTCTTCTCATGTAAGTGTGATTCTAACAATAACATAAGTATGTTGGGGCATTGCAGATGCTAGATTCACACA
Source organism: Beta vulgaris subsp. vulgaris (assembly GCF_026745355.1). Taxonomy (NCBI): domain Eukaryota; kingdom Viridiplantae; phylum Streptophyta; class Magnoliopsida; order Caryophyllales; family Amaranthaceae; genus Beta; species Beta vulgaris. The sequence continues at coordinate 885,415 of NC_079206.1, read as the reverse complement.
TATAATTGTGATTTTTGGTTTTGGAAACAAGAATTTAGGTGTAGCATACATGTTGTTTTTAATGTATTAGTACTACATGATTACGTGATTATATACTTTGTGTCTTTGCTAAAACCTTGAACTATTTATTTGTTAAGTGCGTCTATAACTAACATCACCACTTATACATTGCATATTTTTACCACATTTTTTGTTATAAAGGTAAGGAGAAAAGAAGGTTAGGAGACCCTCCGCACGAGGGGAGCTCCAACCTGATCGTTTACAAGAATAGGATGAAGAGCGGAATGAGTACAATCATCTATAGTAAACTGGGAGGTGACTAAATGGCCGACATTTGCAACCCAATCTGCTGCTTTGTTTGCTTCACGGTAGATGTGTCGAATAGTCGTTGAAGAAAAAGAACTGAGCAGAGCATGGATATCCCAGATGAGATGCGCAATCTGCCATGGAGGAGACCAAAGACCTTTTACTGAATTGATGACCATAAGATTATCACCTTCGATTTGGAGGTGAGTGATATTATGCTGGAGAGCGATGCGAAGCCCTTGTTGAAAAGCAGTGGCCTCGGCGATGACGACAGAAGATACTCCTAAGTTGAAAGCTGCTGCAGTTAGGAGTTGACCAGTAGCATCTCTAATTATAATGTCGGCTGCTGCGGAGGGCCCTCGGACCGAGCCATCGAAATTAAGTTTGTAATATGAGGTTGAAGGGGGTTCCCAGGAGACAAGGATGGAGGAAGGATACACCGGGGAGTGGTTTGTGATGGAGGAACTGGAGAACGGGGAACCTGCAGAGGCGCAAAGATCGATCGCATTCCTGATAGACCATTCTGAAAAAATGAAACGGGCCTTATGCAGAATTCTGTCTATATTGAGAGAATCGCTATGAAAGATAATAGCGTTTCGTTCCTTCCATATACTCCAGAGAAGGAAAACAAATTTGATGATCGAAGACCGATCATATCTAAGGCTGGATAGAGTTATTTGAACCGCGGCCCCATGTAGGGAATGAGGTATCCACTCCTTTAGAGCTGATAGTTGCCATAGGGGGATAAGAGAAGGGCAAGCCCCAAAGAGGTGATCTAAGGATTCCTCGTGTCCGGAGCACAAGGCACAATGATTGAAAGGAATAATGTGGCGATGGGCTAAAACAGCTCGGACCCCAAGACTGTTGTGACAGATTTGCCACAAAAATATTTTCAGTTTCGGAGGGACATCTAGTTTCCAAACCCAACGGTGCGGCCATTCCACTGTTGGGGTGAGATTATGGGCTAGCCAATTAGCGGACTTAACCGTAAATAGACCTGAGGAGCTAGGTCCCCAGATGGGTTCATCCGAAGGGGGTTTAGCGGTAATGGAATGCCTTTAATGGAAGAAATAATGTAATCGGGCAGCAGGAGCTGTAGTTTGGCTATATCCCAGGTTCTATAATCATTTAAAAATTCTCATTCCAACTTGACATTTAAAACAAGTTTAAAAATGGTATATGCATCAAATACTTCAATCAAAAATTAAATGGACAAAATATTTATACCTTATAAAAAAGATGGCATACATAACGTGCACATGAAAAGTCTGAACATTCACTACCTTTGATATTCTTTAGTTCAGTTAAACCAACTCATTATTTTTGTTTTTTCTGTTCAATATTCATTCACAAAAAAATTAATGTTAACAATCACTCACAACCTTTTTATTTTTTTACATTAGCGAATTAATATATCTAAATTCATCTAACTGTTGAATTTTTCACATTTAAGTTTAATCATAAATAAAGTACGAATGGAGTATCTAATAGAATAACAAATTTTGAAATTAACGCACGCATCGCGTGCATATGAAGGCTCTTTCTTAATAAAGTATGTCCTCCTTTGAAAATACAAAAATACCCTTAAGAAAAAGAAAATATTAGGAAAGAAAGAAGATAGAAGCTATTTCCATATTAAACAAGCTAAGATTAAAACAAATAATTACCTTATTAAGACACAAGTAAAAAAAAAATGAATTTGATGAAAAGTTTTACACAAAAAATTATCAAGATCATTGATAAAATGAGAATCCAATCTTCAATTAAAAAATGCATGGTTTCCAAATATTGATTATAATAACATCACATTTTCCCGTCAAAAAAAAAAAAAAACATCACATTTTCACTGCATATTATTTTACAGAATATCAAACTTATACACTCATAAAATATTGCTTATTGCCTACTATTGACCATTTCTATCATATAAGGAATGGTAAGGGAGTGATAATAGTTATAAAACATTAACACTCTACCTTTTAAACATATTAAGTTTACTATAATTTTGTTTTAAAGAACACAGTAGTTCAAAATCTATGGTCTTACATGTAAAAACATGTCAATTTTAAAATGATAATTTTATTCCACATTATGTTGCGCATAAAATTGTGATTAAGCATAAGTTAATGATATCATCTTTTTAAATACCTACGTGTGCTCAAAATAAATGCTAAAACATATGCACGCACGCATCGCGTGCCAAAAATGCTAGTCCTTACCTAACATAAGTCCTATTAGATATCCGTGATTCTTCTTGAATATTTAACTAAATAAACTCAATTTTTATCCTAACATAATTCTTTTTAATTTTTTTTACATAGATCACTATCTAACGCTACTAGATATCAAATGACGTAATTCTTTTTTGAATTTATATTATCAATTAAAATAATAAATACTAAATGATTCAAGATAAAATCTTAACCATCTAATATTTCTTGTTATCATAAAACTGTATATTAAAGATAAAACTTCAACTATTATAAAACTTTAGCTATTTAATATTTCCCTTATCATTAGATATTCAATAATTTTACTATTATTATCAAATTCGACATCATAATATTACCATATATCCATCCATAATTTTAATTTTTTTTTTTTTGTTTTATTTTGACGAGAAAAATATGTTCAGGTTCGAACTCAAGACTATATCACATATGTAATGCACCCTTACCAACTCAACTAACATTAGTTATTATCCATAATTTTAGTTAGACCAAATACAAAATACATATGTATATGTACCATATTCTAAACATGATATAATAACGTAATAAAAATATATACGAATTATCTCTATTCTATATGGGAAGAGGGGTAGGACACCAAAATATTAGAAATCTCATTTTACCCTCATAACATCTCTATTATAACTACTTCATTTAATGAAAAAATAAAAAAGAAAACTACCTAATTAATTTAAAAAATAAAAAAATATTACAAAAAGAAAACCATCAAGAATTCAAATATTCCTACTTTATTAAAATAATTAATAATTAATTTAATTTTTTTCATCTCCTAAAAAAATAATTTTGTACGTATGTTCGCACGCATCGCGTGCATATAAAAACTAGTATATATAAAGGGGAGTTTTAAGGGAGTATAAGTCGCGCCCCATGGGCGATATGCCTGTTCTAACCCAATTGGGTTATAGATCTGAATTTTTATAGTTTTAAAAAAATTCGGAAGCGTACGTCGCGCCACATAAAGATAGCAGTCATTTGTAGCTAGTAGATTCAACCATATGATTCTTCAAAATCATAACCAAGATTTAGAAAGAAAAAAATAATTCAGAGTAGCAATAATCGCAAAACTCAAAGATCTCAGCAACAAACTCAACTCATATACTGATATTTAACAATTAATAATTATTCATAATACTCCCTCCGTTTCCTAAAGATCTTCCCACTTATTGTTCCTACAGATACCAAGGAAAATCAAAAGTTGTGTGGGGCATGGTGTGAGTAAAGTAGGAGAGAGAAAGGGGTTAAGATAAATAAACAAATAAAAAGGGGTTAAAGTAGGAGAGAGAATGGGAGTAAAATTGAATTAATAATGTAATGGTGGACTATATGATAGTGACATGAGAGGGTAAATAGGGAAATTTGTTTTGCCAAATAAGGAATAAAGCAAAAGAGGGAAGATCTTTTGGAAACACCCTTAAACGGAAAGAGGGAAGATCTTTAGAAAACGGAGGGAGTAAGTGATAATAATTCATAATATCTAATTATTAAATATTAATTATTAAATATTAGATATTAATAATATCTTCAAAGAGCCACTTATCATGCCATAAGCAAAGGAGTCAGCATCAGACAACGAGAAGAGTTGGTGAATGTTCTTAACATGAGGCAGGTGACCAGACATGAAAAATACCTTGGTATCCCTTCTATCTCAGGACGGTCGAAAAAACTTATATTTGACTCTCTTTTAGATAGAATTTGGAAGAAACTCCAAGGCTGGAAAGAAAAGCTACTTTCAAGAGCGGGGAAGGAAGTTCTATTGAAATCTGTTATTCAGGCAATTCCAACTTATCTTATGGGAGTCTATAAGCTCCCCACCACCGTTATTCAGAAGATTCACTCTGCTATGGCTCGCTTTTGGTGGGGAAGTTCTGCAACTCATAGGAAGATTCACTGGAAGAATTGGGAGTCGATGTGTACTCTAAAATGTTTGGGTGGCATGGGATTTAAGGATCTAAAAGTTTTCAATGATGCTCTTCTGGGGCGTCAAGCATGGAGATTAGTTCGTGAGCCACACTCTCTACTTGCAAAGGTGATGAAAGCAAAATATTACCCAAATGGTGATTTTCTGGGGGCATCTCTTGGCCACTCTTTTAGTTACTCTTGGAGTAGCATTTGGAGCTCGAAAGCCCTTCTAAAAGAAGGTGTGGTTTGGCGAGTTGGAAATGGTTCGCAGATTAATTTGTGGGATGACCCATGGGTGGTGGATGAGGAAGGTAGGTATCTCACTAGTGCCCGAACCGAGCAGTTTACTTGGGTAAGTGATTTGATCGACTTCGAACGCAAGGAATGGAATGTAGAAGTTGTGGAAGCGAATTTTAATGACAGAGATGTTAGGTGTATACTGGGAACTCCCCTTAGCTCTCTTGATATGAAGGACGAAATTACTTGGGCTTTCACGAAAGACGCTTGCTATTCAGTGAAAACGGCGTATATGATTGGGAAGGGGGGAAACCTAGATAATTTCCACCAAGCTTGGATCGATATTTGGGGTTTGAATGTGAGTCCAAAAGTTAAACATTTTTTATGGCGCTGCTGCACTTCTACTCTCCCTGTTCGTGATTTGCTGAAACATCGCCACATGGTGGATGACAACTTGTGTCCACGTGGCTGCGGGCTTGTTGAAACGCAGGAACACGCACTTTTTGCTTGTCCTTACCTATTGACTGTGTGGAAAGATTGTGGGGTTGATGAATTGAGGCTGCATTCCCTTAATCTCACCATGTGTGAAAGTGTGATGCAGTGGCAGAGGTTTGATGTCAAACTACGTGTCAAAGCCGCCTACCTAGCATGGGGTATTTGGAGTGATAGAAATTCTATTTTTTTTAATCAAACACCTACACCTTTCTCGGTCCTGCTGGCCCGTGTTGACAGATGGGTGGATGAAGCAGGAGCTTATCTCCAGCAAATATATCGGGTGGGTGTGAATTCCCCTCTTGGAAGCCCACGCATATGGATTCCTCCCCCAGTTGGTGTTGTAAAAATAAATGCTGATGCATCCCTTGCTGTAGATGGATGGATTGGTCTCGGCGTCGTGGCTCGTGATTCTGGTGGGAATGTCCTCCTTGCAGCGTCTCGACGGGTCAGACCCCATTGGTCAGTGGAAGTGGCTGAAGCGAAGGCTTTAGAAATGGCTGTGCATCTGGGGACTCGCTATGGGTTTCACCATCTTATTGTGGAATCGGATTGTCAAGCCGTGATAAAACGTCTATCCAAGCATGCTGTTTATCTTTCTGATTTAGACATTGTCCTCCATAATATTTTGTTTCTCTCCTCTAGTCTGTCTTCAGTAGTTTGGTCACATGTTAAACGTGACGGCAATTCTGTTGCTCATAATCTAGCTAAGTTCATCCCTTTTGGAGTTGAACAAATCTGGGAGAACCATGCTCCAATGGAGGTGGCTCCTTATGTTTTGATGGATTCTTTATCTATGGAGTAACAAGTGCATGCTTTTCCCCTCAAAAAAAAAAAAAGTTAATATCTTGACCGTTTCCTACTTTCCATGCAATGCTGTTTTTATAAATCTCCCAACCTATTCCAAATGTAAGAGCCTCTAATTAGCTTAATTCCATTGAGAATTTTTGAGGGTTTCAATAACCAAAAAAAATGGGTGTTTTTAGGGAGGATGGAAGCAAACCTCATGATGTGTGCAACATCACACCTCACAGAGTTCAAGGTTGTGGAGTGCATGAGGGTGAATTTGGCCAATCTGGCTCTGTGCTTTTCTGAAATTACATTACACCTTTGGTAAATTATTTATGGTTGCAATTTTATGATTCATTGATAAAATCAATTTCATAGGAAGTAATTTTAAGGCCATGGATTAGTATAGATTCGTATGTAATGTAAGTGATACATCTAAGAAGGTAAAAGTGAAAATAAAAACAGCGATAATTAGATTATAGTTTTGGTCGAATATTTTTTTAGTTTTAGATCAAAATCGTTCTACACTACTTTCACTGTCATTTTGTATATGTAATAGTTATTGAGAAAATAAGCACTCATCCAATGTATAGATTTGGTGCAACAAATATAGAGCTCCATTAATCAATTATTCACATAGGTTTGTAGATTCTTTCTTTCAAAAAGTTCCGTCATATTCAACTTATTAATAAAATTACAAAAGTACCTAATAAACTATTTCATAAGATATTGTTTATCCTATTTTAGTACTCTCTTTGGGTAATAAATGCATATTTTAACTTTAATATCTTCGTCAAAAAAAAAAAAAAAAAAAAACTTTAATATCTTCATTTTCACCGTACTTTCATACAATATGATGGTCTCGGTTCATAAATAATCCACTCTATTATTCCCTCCATCTCAAAATATAAGGCATTAAGGCACGTATGATGTTCGAGGTCGAACTTTGACCGTTAATTGTTCTCAATATATGTTGATAGAAAATTTAAAAAAAATAATGTTATTGTACTATTTTTCAAGACGAATCTAATGATATAATTGTTATAATTTTTATTTATCATTTTATGAGAGATATTTGGGTCAAAGTAAATGTTAGTAAAACGTGACTGTCTTATATTTTGAAATGCAGGGAGTACTCATTTGTGAAAAATCAACATACATACTTGGTGTAAATGCCTTTTTTTAAAATATATCTTTGGTGCGTGTAAATGCCATTTTTTTTTAAATATATCAAGGGTTTAATCAATATGTTTTAAAATCGAAATGTGTTTGCTTTTACATTATTTCAGATGGGAAAGAATGTACATCCAAGGTGATCGTTGAAGCTAAAGATGATGAGAAGTTAGTAAGATTCACACACATTGAAGGATTTCTTGTAGAAGAGTATAAAAGTTTCGTGGTAACTCTTCAAGTGACAAACAAGGATGATGAAATTACTGCAGTAACCAACACATGCTTAGATCAACTGGTAAGGGAGTTGTTCTAGCTTAACCAGATGTCTTGGGTTCGAGCCCTGGGAACGCAGCAGTGTATGTTGGGAGAGCTTTCCCTCCAATTGGGGCCTGACCCGGCTCGAATCCGGATTAGTCGGATCCAAAAATGGATTTCGGAAACCGGATGGGTTCACAAAAAAAAAAAAATTACTGCAGTAAAGTGGACTTCTGAGTTTGAGAAGTTTGACGACTATGGGCCTTACCCAACTAAACTTGTTGACTTTATGATTGAAACTACAAGGGAAATTGAGGCCCATCATCTCAAAGAATGATGTCTTCTGAAGGAGGAAATTGAAAATGCTCTAATCATTTATTTATTTCACTGAATATAGGGTTGAATATATCAACGCGTGTGTGCTTTGTAAGTTTGTATTATTGGTGTGTTACGTAAGATGATTGGGCTCATTTGAGAATTGATACGAGGTGTGAAATTATGCCACTACAACACTACCTCAACCTCGTATAGTCATATTGTTGGCATGTTGTTTTATGTGCAAGTTATGGTACTTTTCCTTAGCTTGTCGAATACTATATTTAAATTATTTGTATTTATCGACTGATAAGTGTCTGCAATATTATAAGAGCACAAGTAAAAAGAAAAAAATTCCTACTTTGATGACTTGCGTTTAATTAATATTTTACTTTGGTAGTTTGATGGATGGAAGATTTTTAGTTAATTTCAATGTTGGAATTGATGGATCAAATCTATATAAATATATTAAAAGGCGTGCATAAACAAGAGAGTTTCAGTTCATGTAATTTATGTATGATAAAAAAAAAATTAGAAATTGCATAATTTAGGGTTCAATTTAGGGTCTTAACCACTAGATTAAGTTGTATTTAGTGTTATTATTATAAAGTATTGTATTAATAAATGAAATATTTTCTTACCAGGGGCATAATTCGGGCCTAATAACTAGTTTAAGGCTAAAATTAGTGAGAAGGGCACAAACTCTAGATTAAGGTTCGACCTAACAATAATTATCTCGAAGATTTAATAACAAACCCTACTCAAAGAAAAATTAAACATAAATATCCTCCTAATATAATAGAACTACTTGTAACCTTATCTTCATTTCAAAATGCACAAAAAATTCAGATTATTAACAAAATCAAAATACGTTTGAGTTTTAATTAAAATTTGAAATGTTAAAAAAAATGATAATACTTATCTATCATAATCTTCAACTAATAAGATTATATTAAAACGTAATAATAGGAAAGAACAAAACTGACGGCTGACGCCTCAATATAAATCCTAATAATCCTCAGTCTCCCTCTAATTTGCACTTGATAGTTCTTCTACCTTTCTATTCGTCATTGTATGCACAGGTTAGCTTCTAACTAATACTCGCCTTGTTTTCGAAAGTTCTTCCTACTTTGATCAATTTCTTCGTATAAAAAGATTTCAAACGGGAACAACTAAAGAAACCGAAGGAGTACTATGCTTGAATTTATTCTTTCTACACATTACACAAGAAAGGCAGAATTTATGTTCTTAACTTGAATTAAATATCGTTTATATTCTGTGTTACTATCAGTATTAGTCAATAAAAAATATTCCATTTTGAATTTTGGAGTACTAATTGTTAATTCTGCGACATATTCACGTAAAGTGCAGTTGCATGCAATGAAATTTCTTTTTATTTTGTCAACTCAAGTTTATTTTATTTTCTGTTTATGGGGAGAGGTAAATCACTAAATTGTGTGAGGTTTAATAATTTACCTACCTTAGTCTAGATTCTTGGAAGTTTATGATGAATGATAATAAACCCAGTAAATTCTAGATAAAAATTACAGAATTTTTATATGTAGAACAAAAAAAATTAGTTAGTGGAAATCTCTTGTTATATTGGCCCTATTGATGAGTGTATTTATTTAATTTGTTTGCGAGGTTTATTTTTTTCATTGGCATATTATGAGAGATAGTACTTTTTAGGCTTTGATATAAGATCTTTAGCTAAGAGAATGATATTTAATGTCTTTAATTAAAATGATGTTGTGTTTTCAGCATAGTTGATCTAGTTGCATCTTGTGTTTTATATATGGAGTTCTTTTCTACTCGTATGATAATGTGTCATTTTACTTATTTTTTCATTTAGGGCATGTTCTCCTCGGCATAAAACAGCTGAACTAAATTAAATTGTGTGAACTGAAATGAATAGTGATATGTGAGAGTAAAAGTAGTGTCCAAAGCTGAACTGAATTGAATTGAACTGAAAAAAATCTGGGGAGAACATAGCCCTTAATCGATAGGCTATAAGGACATTTTGGTCATGTTCATACATCATGGTGTACAATGCTAATTTTTTTATGTGTTAACTAATTAACCGCCATGAAAGATGTGTGATTGATTCATGTTTACGCCACTCCTTATTGTATTTCTTTTTTGATACAGAAAAACTAGCACATTCACTCTATCCCCATCTCTTATTATCATCCCAAATCCTGCAATTCTAATTCCAATGATCAAGAGCTTGTTCTTCCCAACTTATTTTCAGTTCAATTCAATTCAGTTCAGTTTCTGATATGGTGTTTCTGTTTTCTTAATTTCCTTTGTTTCAGGTGTGACATAAGACACCTAAAAGAAAATGGCACAAGAACAGCTGAAAGTGCTAAATGCACTAGATGTTGCAAAGACACAATGGTACCATTTCACTGCAATTATTGTTGCTGGAATGGGATTCTTCACTGATGCATATGATCTCTTTAGCATTTCCTTAGTCACAAAACTTCTTGGCCGCATATATTACACTGAGCCTGGTTCACTTAAGCCAGGGACTTTACCTCCCAATGTCTCAGCTGCTGTTAACGGCGTTGCATTCTGTGGGACTCTCATGGGGCAGCTCTTCTTTGGGTGGCTCGGGGACAAACTGGGTCGAAAGAAGGTCTATGGTATGACACTAATGATGATGGTCTTATGCTCCTTTGCTTCAGGTCTTTCATTTGGGCATGATGCTAAGGGTGTCATGATAACTCTTTGTTTCTTTCGATTTTGGCTTGGATTTGGGATTGGAGGAGACTACCCACTTTCTGCCACCATCATGTCTGAATACTCCAACAAGAAAACTCGTGGAGCCTTCATTGCCGCGGTTTTTGCTATGCAAGGATTTGGAAACTTGACTGGTGGTATATTTGCTCTTATAGTATCAAGTGCCTTTAAGTCTGCATACCCTGCTCCTGCTTATGAGAACAATGCAGCTGCCTCAATGGTACCACAGGCTGACTATGTGTGGAGGATCATTCTAATGTTTGGTGCTATTCCTGCTCTGCTAACTTACTACTGGCGTGCCAAGATGCCTGAAACTGCTCGTTACACTGCACTTGTTGCCAAAAATACTGGACAGGCCGCCTCTGATATGTCTAAGGTAATACAGGGGCTATTCATTCCTTTATACTATGTTACTCGAACTTCTCATTTTTTTTACTGTCAATGTCTAACAGTCTGATAAATCGAGTCTTCTTATCCTATGTTCTTGTAGGATGATTGTTGTGACATTTGTATGCTTTCAGCAATTTGAGTAGTCTAGCATAATGCAGAAGACAAAAAAGTTCAAACTTAAGAAGAGAAAAGTAATTTTGTGGTGCTTAAGTATAGTGCAACTCTGAATTCTGGTCTTTAGCACTTAGCAGTAGCAAAATTTTCTCTTTAAGGTTTATGGTTTAAGAAAATTGAGATAATTGCTGGAATGAATGATTTAGGATTCGAAATTTGCGTTCTTACTTCGTTCTTGAAGATTGGCTATCAATATATCTATTCTATATCTATTCTATCTAGGTAAGAATCATATACTAGTTTTTTTCTTCTAATCTGATAGTTGCCAAATGCCAATACACATCTTTTCTCTTAATTCTTTCAACTGTTTTGTATTGTTGTGATGAAAATTTTATAAACATTGAAAAGGGAACACAACTTTGCTGTCTCGTACAAATAGTCATTGTTTTGCTAGTAAATCTATTATCACTTAAACATTGTCAGTGTAAAAATTGTAAATTGCACTTTGATTTTTCCTGTTGCAATAGGTTTCAACTTTCAAGTGCTTGTAACAGGTTTCAGTATGCTTATTTTTCTTTGGTTTTGTTGTTCAAAGGTATTACAAGTTGAGATCAAAGAGGACCAAGAAAAGGCAGCAGAAGTAGAAGAAAGGAGCAAGAAGCAATTTGGTTTATTGTCTAAGCAATTCTTGAAACGACACGGTCTTCACTTGCTTGGAACTGCCACATGCTGGTTCTTACTAGACATTGCATTCTACAGCAACAATCTCTTCCAAAAGGACATATTTAGCGCGGTAGGTTGGCTACCAAAAGCTCAGACAATGAGTGCTCTTCAAGAGGTCTACATGGTAGCTCGAGCACAAACCTTAGTGTCTCTATGTGGGACTGTTCCAGGGTACTGGTTCACAGTAGCCTTCATCGATGTCGTGGGTCGTTTCATTATTCAATTGATGGGATTTTTCCTTATGACAGTCTTCATGTTTGGACTTGCTATCCCTTACAACTATTGGACTACCCCTGGGAACCACATTGGGTTTGTAGTCATGTATGCTTTCACCTTCTTTTTTGCTAACTTTGGTCCCAATGCTACCACTTTTGTGGTGCCGCAGAGATCTTCCAGTCGTTTCAGGTCCACTTGCCATGGGATATCGTCTGCTGCAGGGAAAGCCGGTGCCATTATTGGAGCATTCGGGTTCTTGTACTTGGCACAGCCTACTGATCCAAGTAAGGCTGATGCTGGATATCCTGCAGGTATTGGAGTTAGGAATGCACTTATGATATTGGGTGGAATTTGTGGACTTGGATTCTTCTTTACTTTCCTTGTTCCTGAAGCTAATGGAAAATCCTTGGAAGAAATGTCTGGTGAGAATGAGGATGATGAAGTTGAAGAGTATCAATTGTCTGGGATTGATAATAGACCCGTTCTAGTTTGAGAAATTGAGAGCATCTTTTCTTTATACTCTTGATATCAGCTTTATATATGCACGCGATGCGTGCGAAATTGTAATTGGAATTAAATTAGTTGAGTAAGGTTCTAATGCTAGGAAAAGTGTTGCACGTTGTAGTGGTTTTATATTATAAATAAGCACTTTTAGGCTGTGCTATTGCTAGGTGATTGTTATTAATTCTTGAATTTTGCTTTAAACAAGGGAGTTCTGGTTTACCAATTAAGTGACATTTTCCTTTTTAGTTGCAAGTGTCATATGTTATTATTTGTTAAATTAATGTTTGTTTTTCTCGATTATTCTTGGAGTGTAAATTTTTAGAAAATGATTATTTTTTCGAATCAAATATCCAAGATGATAAGAGTGAAAATAGGTACTAGTTACGATTAAGTCCAACATTTCAGACCCAAAACTTACAAATATTATCATACACCCAACTGCATCATTAATATAGTTAGTTGGTCTTGTAAGAGACCGTCTACTTATAATTTAAAAGTAGGCGCGGCCCAAGCCCAATATTAAGAAGAATAGATATTTCTTAATATGTGACTACTTAATCTATTTTGTGACCATTTTAATTATTTAGTGACCAGTTTAATCTATTCATTAGTAAATTCTTTAATTATTTAGTGACTGATTTAATCCTTTAGTGACTAGCTTATCATTTTGTAAGATTGACGAACTATTTTTAAAAATTGTTTGTTCTAATTCGAAATTCAAAGGGAAATAAAAGAGGAAAAGAGAATGGAGTAGGATGGTGCAAGATACCTAAAAATAGTGTTAGGTTAGAGAGAAATTGAATGGGCTTCTTAAGAGAACGTAGGTTTGCATGGTCTAATTTTATATTAAAATTAGACCGTCTATTATAATAATTTGTGTAATATAGTACACTCAACGTTAATATTTTTACTCATTACTCATTTGAATGATATGTATGAAAAAAAGAGTTTCAAACAAGTAAAAATTAATCTTAAATTATACACATGATACATCTTGGTATATGATGAACGAACTCCCTAAAATCGGCTCGAGTTCTAGATGAGGGTGGATATTTACTATATCCGGTTCTTATTTTGGGCTGACCCACTTGTGAAAATAAAAATGGGTCCTTTATAACGTGCTTTTTTGCATTGAAACTGTCCCAACAAATTCTGACTGGCCCTCCTTTTGCAACAGAAATCTGAAACTACACAAAATAAAAAAATGAAAAATATAATAGTTAGTACTATAATAATCCTAGTCTGTTTTGGTAAGAAGAGGAGAGAGAAAGAGAAAAGAAGAGGAATCCCAACGACTGATGAATGAGAGAGAGAGAAAAAGAGTGAAAGAGACACCCTACTTATTATATTTAGATTTTAATATAATATAATTGCCCTACTTTTTTTTTTATCAAGAGAGATAATATAATATCCCTACTAGCTACTCGCTTATTCCTTCCGTTTCATAATATAGTGTGTGTTTATTTTTATAAAGGTCAAACTTTTTAATCTTTGACCAAATATTCTCATGAACATATTAAAAAAACATATTCATGTACAATTTTGTTATGTTTGTGTACTCTCATAATATCAACTTTATAGTTTTTGTCCCAAATTGCTTTTAACTTTCATGTTTTTACGAAAAACTACCTTATAAAAAATTATCGTCCCAAACTACTTTACTTTTATCATTTTGTTGTTGAAAGCTACCTTATGCCGGTTTCTGGCGTTGGCTTTTGTTTTTTTTCGATTTTTTAATGTCACGTTATATCACTTGACCTCTTTAAATCCTTTTTTAATTTCCCCACCGTAATTTCCCCATTTTTTGTTTGCACGTGCTCTCTTTCACATATCTATGTGACACTTTGTACCACCAATTTACCGTTAAATTACTTTTCTAATTTAACTAAAATTGAAACAATCACCCTCTTCCATTTTCACAAGCGTATTTTTTTTCACACAATTTTGAATTTAAAAAGCAAAAGTCAACGCCGGAAAACCGACATAAGATAGCTGTCAGCAACAAAATTGTAAAATAAGGCAGTTTAGGACGATAACTTTTTTTATAAAGTAATTTCTCGCAAAAACTTGAAAATTAAAAGTAGTTTGGGACGAAAAATCCTTCTTATTAATACGTAATTAAAGATACTGAAAATCAAAAATATATCTTGAAAACCATATAAAAAGCAAACTTAACACTATATTATGTAAAGAAAGGAATATTAGTCAGTACCACAAGATAAATTCGATTCAAAACCTACACATATCTCGAACACTCGAAATAATACTCCACTAAACTACCCCTCTTTCGAATATAACTAGCCTATGTTTCTCTCTCCTCAAAGGCTCAAATCACATACTACTAATACTATAGTATAGAAAACCAAAAAGAAAGAAAGGCGATATTGATGCTACTTCTTTTTTGAGTTTTTTCTCTCTCTCTTCAACTACATTAAACTTTCTCTCTCCTCTCTCTTTCTTCTCCTCTCTCAATTCTAATCAGAGAATTATCTGATTCCCATTAATTCTCCTTAACCTCCTCTTTCTTGTCTTCTTAACCTTTATTCCTTTTTTTTTGTTTCATTTTGCAAGGATTATAAACAAGATTATTATCATTATTATTACATATATTTGTATATCATAATAATAATAATAATAATTATAATTATATTATTATTATTGCGATATTTTTGGAAGCATTCAACATCATTGTTTAGTTGCTTCTGACCTCCACACTTGTTCTTCTTCTTCCTTTCGTACATCTTTGAGATCCTGGTACTTTCTTTTCTCTTTTTCTTTTTTAATATCTTCTGTGCTTTCATTATATTTAATTCTTTTTTTTTTCATTTTAATTCATGTATATACTAAGTATAGTTTTAATATGATTATCGTTTTTGGGATGCTCACATTTGTGGGGTTGTTTGTCTGAGTTTTTTTTTTTTGGTTTACGTTGCTTTATTTTCTACCAGTCTTATATGCACACGATGCGTCCGAAAACATACAAAATTGTTCATGTTTTTATTTGTTTAATTAAAGCAGGTGCTTAATTTTTTTATTTTTTTTATGTCCTACATGTATTGCTTTATGTGATTAATACTCCATTATTAAGGAGTATTATTGAATATAATTAAAGTGTTTTGGGATTAATTACTTAATTAGTTATATGGAGTACTACTATATATGGGAGAATACTACATAGTTCATACAATATGAATAGAGAATTATATATTATTTTTATTATTCTTAAGTTGGATTCCGCTGTTTATTTTGTTTATCTCTAGTGGATAGATTACCCGATAAAGTTTTTTTTTTAGGGATATATGTTGGGTTATAATCAAGAAAGATTTTATAGGTATATGTTCCTTGGAAAAATCTAGTTTAGGACCCCCAAATTTATTGTGTAACGAACTAAAATCTTTGGCTTTTTAAGATTACTATTAAGTAGTATTATAATGCATAATATATATATTTGTGTGGATGTATTGGATTTCCAAACTCTATTAGATTTGATGTATTGGGAATGTGGGATATAATTGTAGTTATATTTGAAAATGGTAACTGCAAATGCATTTTTTTTTTTTTTGCTTTGCTTAAGTGAATGAAAATTCGAGTTCGTGGATCAATGTAGTTATCTTGATTGGTTGAAATTTTGATTCTTAAGCAGAAAATGTGATAATGTGGTATGCAGTAGATTTGTGTTTGGAAGAGACAGAGTATTGGTAGAATTGTTGATTTTACAAATCACATACAGTTAAGATTATGTAGAAACTATTGAAATGTTGGGTAATTGTGTAAGGTGTTCTAGTAGACAACATTTGTGGGTCCCTTGTGTTGTTGCTCATTATCGATTGGATTGAACCTCGTTGATACTATCATGTACTCTATAAACTTGAGCTGCCCTTCTTTCTCCCTTACAGATACATTTCTCTAGATTACTTAGATTAAGGCCAAGGATCAGTACGCGTATGGGGGTAGATAGGGGTGGATAGTGGACATGCCATCTTTATAGAGGTTGTATATTGTATGAAGCATATCATGTCATATATAGGTGTTTAAGTATGATCGCGTTGTTTTTGCGGCCACGTCATGGCTTGATCGTAGTCATTTGGTCGTGCTTGTTCCAACGCACAGGATGAAAAATCATTGTTACCTGTAATCTTATCTGGGCATCTAATTTTACAAGTTTTTTTAACCTGTCATTTACATATTGGGTAAAAGGATTGTTGGATTGATGCCTTTAGAAACTGAAATAGATTGTTATATCCTTTTGTTGCTTATGGTTTGTTAGGATAGAATCATAGAATGCAACAAATGAAATAGATTGTTATATTGTCATTGATTTCATACCAATTAGTGAACAAAAATTGATCAAATGCTCTTTCAGTGGTTATGTGCAAACTTTTCTTTACATCACAGTCAGGTTTAGACTACCTAGCTAAATTTTCAACCGATTACTTCAGCTCCTTATTCTCAGTAATATTTGGCAGGAAATCTTTGGCCATTGCAATTAAGACACAAACCTTTGACCCTGATTTTCATCTTGTCTTTTTTATGTCATTATTGGCAAGGGATCACTGAGTAGTAAATGCATATGTTACTACATCTATAATTTTTTTTGCCTTTCTTTTGTTATATATAGCCAATCTATATCACTAGTAGTGCAACTTCAATATTTTCTTCTCCTGCTGAGATATCCTTCTGAAAGGGTGTTTGCTATGCAGGAATGGGAGGTGCGGAGTCAAGTGCAAGAGTGAGTGATCTCTTTCACTGATTTCCTCAAGGGTAAAATCCTTGGCCGAGATCACCTTGATCTGAATTGTGCTCACAGCTCTGCAGATTCATTTAAGGAGACATTAAAGCAGACAATGCTCATTCAAGAGCTTGTTTTTAGGAGACAGGTATAATTACTGTTCACAACTCTTATTAAGTACTTTGCTTTCTATAGTTATATACTTTAGGTTCTTACATCCAGCAATATCTTGGTAGATTCATAAATATATTAAGTAAAAATCTTGTGTAATTTTATTGATGTGGTTCAAGGTTCTGTCACAGGATCTGGTTGTCCCCAAAAATACAGGAAGTGTCATCCTGTACTTTTGTGCAAATATGAGCATCCAGTCAACCTGTGACTCATTTGCCACTATTTTGTCTTCAGGTCAATGAACTTCATCAACTCTACAGAGTACAAATAAGTATGATGGAGGAATTTAAACAAAAGGATTTAGAAAATTACAATTTGCATAAACGAGGCATGAGTCCAGTCACTGTAAACCTGAACGATGAATTAAAATGTTCGATGGTGAGTTCGAACTTTGAAGCTGTCTTCTATACTGTGTCCCTTCGTCTAGCTGGAAGTGTCACTTTCTCCTTTTCTGTTTTTGGTCCTTTAGTTCATCTCTTGTTGGAGGGTTGTGGATGGGTCATATCTATGTGTTGTTGGTGCGGTGGTGTTTGCGGATCCTTGAGCACAAATCGTAGGTAGTCACTTTGGAACATTCACCAATAACGAATATATTTTGAACACGGAAAAGCTGAATTTCTATGTTCAAAAATTTTGTTGTATGTAAAACAAATATTATTTATGTTGAAAAACAAACTTTTACAACCTCCAAGATGTTTACCTATATGTTTTTAATAGTTTATCTATATGTTTATAATAGTTTCCTTGTGTATGTTCAATATAATTTGCCTCCATATACTACTATAAAAGCATATGGAGGTATCATGTAAAGAACACGTAGATATAGAAAAGATTGTGTTCTAAACCTTTTGAAAATATTTATGTATATGCTAAACAAACATGAAGGTTTTTTGATAGAGAACGTGATAATACAAAAAAAATAAATTATTGCATCATGGTCCCGGGTGCATGAAATAAAGGGGTGAAGCCATGGAGGATTGGCGATAAATCTATCAATGTCTTCTTTATGCAGTGATTTTTCTGGATCTGCGAGCTTGTAACAATGTAATAATGTTTTTTGCATTGTTCTTAACTTGTTGTATGATAGTCTTAAATTAATGTTTTGCAGGCTGAACTCGCGCAATCTGAAAATGTCTATTTGCATTACGAGTTACAGCAAGAGCCGCATGTCTTTACAAAGAAGCCTCTTGATCTCCAACTTTCAGCTGATGAGTTCATTAGCCAATGCGTTGATAATTTCTCCGGAAAGGGGGAAGTTATAGGTTGTTCGAAAGAATCCATTGTATACAAGAATTCTTCTCAAGATAAAGCAATTTTTTATCAGAATAATCTGAACCTATCTTTGAGCATCAGAGAAGGTGTTAGCAAGAAGTATGGAGAACAAAGCTCTTGGAAGGGAAAGAAAACATTTTCAACCCCATTTGGCATCATTGATCTCGAAGATGCAAATCAAAGATTTACAAACTATGAAGCAAATCTCGGGTTTAATTATGATTCTGCTGCTCCTAAATCTTGTTCGAAAGATGAGCACAAGTTAGACCACTTCTTGAAAAGTGGCAAGCAGAATTTAGAAAGCTTTCCTCAAAGTGGCATCAAAGATGGCTCTTATGGAACTACACTGAGTATATCCCCTGTTGATACCGGACCAAGCTCTCAGAGAAAATCACTATGTGATTCAGGTATTCTTTTGAGTGGGGGTATACCTCTTTGTCTATGTATGACAATTTTTCATAAAGTAAGAAACTTATGTTTTTATTAGCCCTTCTTCCGATATCGGTTTTTTACAATTTGACTGGACATATTTGCCAACGTCCAATATTGACCATTGATATCTTTAAGCATCCACATAGAAGTATCATATAAAGTCGATATATTGAAAATATACATTGAGACTAATCTAACAATATTTTTATCATAACATTTGTTATTTATGTATTAGTAAAAAATGTGGTCAAAGAAGTTTAAACTTTAAACTAATATGGGATAGAGGAGTGTATTATCTGTGTGGAACTGGTCACTGCTCAGAGCTCAGATTGTCAATTTGCTCAAATGTGCAGGATCAAACGCGCACCACAGAAAATTATTGGCTGCTAATCTTTTGGAGAATCAAAAACCACCTACTTGTAAAGTGTTTTTGGACCTTAATACAGTTTTACTTGAAGACCCATCACATTCTTCACATGATCATTCAGTTGTGGTCAATTCATCAATAACTAGTTCATCACCTGAGTTAGAAAAGGTTCATCTCAAGTCCAATGTAGCCTCTTCTGTCAGGCCAACTTCCTGTCGAGAAGCAAATATGAATCAGGTCACAGAAATGCATGATATTCATCGAGAAAAAGATGTGTATCTCAGAGGAAACCAGGGAGAAAAGAGCAGTAAGGATGGAAAACTTAAAGGAGACGTAGCCCATGCCAGCTTTGTAGATCTTGATTCTGATACCTCCGAGGAGCTTTGCAGTAGTAGATCTGACTCAAAAATTTCAAGTGTGGGGTCCTCAACAAAGATCTTAAATGGTCTTTCATGTGAGATGGATCTGGTTAATGTGGTTAGAGCGGAAGCAAACTTAGTGAAGGGTGTAGAATCTTTTGAACAGCCACATTACTGCAAGTTGTCTAACTCTTCTGAATCAGAATGCATGATCTTTCACCATTCAAGTAGCACAAAAACCATGCAGTCTGGTGTTCAATGTGATGATATTAACTTCTCTATATCTCATCCGAAAGAGCATGACCAAAGATCTTCTGACACTACAGAATCGAATATTCAGTGCGTCACTCTAAAAGAACCAGAAGTTGATGGAACAGTTCAATCAGCAGCTGAACTACTTCTGCAATTGAAGAATTTACAGATTGAAGAAGACAACCAGCCTCAGTGTAGTTCAGAATCTTATGAGGCAATGGTACTAAAGGCAGAAGAGTGCAGCCCTGATAATTACTGTGTTTCCTCAAACGCATTTCTGGTGGATCAATCTGACAAGAAGGATATCAGATATAAGCTGAAAAGAGGAACCCGGATGAAAGACTTTCAGAAAGACATACTCCCGAGCTTATCCACCTTATCTAGGCATGAGATTCAAGAAGATATTAACATTCTGGAAGGTGTTATAAGATCACGAGAATATAAAAGGATGAGGGCAAAGATGGGCGACGGAGGAAGTGATTGGTGTAGATCAACAAGGAGTAAGAGGTCAAAAGTAAGAAGACATTATGTTTAAAGTGAGAAACTGTTTAAGTTGTCAAGGACACAGCCACACAGCCACACAGCCATACAGCCACACAGGTTCTGATTATTGACAGAGCTTATATTTAGGCTAAGTGGATTTGAAAATAATATACCCCTTTAAGGTTTCAACTCATATATATATATATATATATATACTATAAAAGACCATGTATTCAAGTTTGTAGCGCGTAATTTAGCACATCTCTGTAGAGAATCTATCAAATAGAAGTAGTATTTAGGTGGAATATTGAGCAAAATTGTCATTAATTTCATATTGATTGCCTTGAAAGAAATTAGTAGTTCAATTTACGATGTTGTTGATAATTGATGTTTGCATGCTTTTTTGAGCAATTTGTCACCAACAATATGAATTTCACATATGAACCAAATATGGACGTTTGCTCTTGCACTTGGACCAAGAAAAAGATAGAGAATAAGAGTAAACATAAGCCAAAATATTTGCATAAAAAAGAAGAAGAGGGAGTGATAATTTTATCCCACAGTAACGACAATATCCATTTTCGATATGATCACCCTAAAGTACATAGATTTGAACTCATAAGCTCTTGCTTTTCGTATCAAACGGTCTGAAACAACCAAGTCATACTTGAACCTGGGAGAAATCATGCTATCTAATTCTCTTTAGTTTACTTTTTATTTAGCTGATACTTTAACAGCCAAGTATGGCCAACAACCCTTGGAATTTTGTCTTAATAACTAGTACTATACAAGTCTGAGTCTACGATATACATATACACATCTGCTGACTAATAACATCATTTGACCACCTGAGTAGAGATAACGTTTAGACGTGGTAAGTTGTTAATCTCATCTATCTTTATAAAATACTCCACAAAAACCTTAATGACTTTAGAACACCAATAATTAACAATGCATTATAGTTCAAAACTTCTATTCTGTCAAATATAAACTATTGCAGTAATGATTCTCCATTAAGTTGGATTGTCAAACTGCTTTTGTGTTGAAAAATATGAAATCTGTGTCAAAAACAACATAACAAGCAGCAGCATTCTTGATCAACCCACAAAAACAATGCAAAGTGCTTCAAATTTATGTGATTTGAGCACAGAAAAGTACATCAGTAGTAATGAATTGCAAATTAAGGAGGTGGGTGAAACAGGTCTAAGATATGCACACCAATATATCAGCTCAATTTCTGATCCAGGCAATGAAAACTCGAGTTTAATTGCCAATGAAGCAATCAAAGAGTTGAAGAAATTTCTTGGTTTCCTGAAAGATTCAACACCAATAAAAGCAATGCATTCTAAGAGGGTTAAACAAGGTCCTCTGCCTAAAATCCTAGGCATAAACCCGGAAGAAATGCTTGATCTTCCTGTTAATAATTCGTATCAGTTAATAGCTTCCACTCGTCTTGTTCCTACCAAAGAATTTAACTTCATAAGCGCGCAAACTCAAGTTATGAATCGATCATATTCTAATCCTGTGTTGTGCATGGAGGGATCAACCACAAGTAGCAAGCAGATAACCATGCAGAGTTCAATGTCAGGGATTTTGAGTTTTAGTGAAGATGCTAGTACAAAATGTGCTTCTTCTAGCAGGACATGCCATTGCTCCAAGAAAAGGTAATGCATCTTTAATCTTTTGTTGTCAACTGAGTATATTTTTGTGTTGGATATTACTGCATAGCGCACCATTTAGATGGTAGACTCGTGTCTATCATCTAATTTGCGCTGCACATCATAATTTTGTCTAAGGATAAATGATGAATCCCCCAGGAAGAGAAGAGAAAAGCGAAGAACAAGAGTTCCAGCTATTAGTGACAAAATAGCTGATATACCACCTGATGATTATTGCTGGAGGAAATATGGACAGAAACCAATCAAAGGCTCTCCTCATCCAAGGTAAAAAAAAAGTCCTTATATGCAACGCGCTACATTATTAGTTGATGGCGTGATGTGACTTCCTAATTAGCATGAATGAGGTTATTGATAATGCATATATTAGAATAATAATGATAATCAATAAGGTTTTAATGGGGTATATAATATGGGCATACTGACAAACAAAATTATGATTATTGATTATGCATATATGGTCGTATGGGATTATTTATTATGTTGCATCATTATTTGAGAGTGAAATGCATTATTAAAAAAGACGCATCAAAAATCTTGGTACGAGTCACAAATCATATATTCCTATTATAGAATCAAATTTATATTGCACAATTGGTATCTTATCTCTTTCGAAATTAATACTCACATACTCTTATCGTCCATCCTATCTCCAATTACCTTATACATATTTGGTTTTTCACTTTTGGAACCACCTAAAATTGAGAATGGGTAAAGTAATTGAAGGTGGAAGGATTACTACATTTTATAATGAAAGCTGTCAACTTTTTTTAAATAGTAAAAATATTTAATGACTATGTGAGTATTAATGAATGTAAACAATCCATACCAACATATTCAAGGACGTTTCTAAACAAGGATAGGTGCCACGTAGCACTATTTCTAAGTGCATTTTACTCTATGTAATAGACATATATTAAAAAAAAATAGGAATTACATAGTATAGGATTACGATCTCGAGAATTCAAGTTTATATACTAAAATTTTAACCACTAGACCAAGTGTAATTTAACGACTTTAAATATTAATAAATGCAAATTATAATTATCTGGGAAATATCCGAGCCTAAAAACTAGTTTAAAATAGTAAATAGTTGCGACAGTTTGATTATTATTTTCGGATGAGGTATACCATATTGGTTGATTTTTGATCATGTACGCACTGTATAGGAGTTACTACAAATGCAGCACTTGCAAAGGATGCCCTGCGAGGAAACAAGTTGAGAGATGTTTGCAAGATTCAAACATGTTGATTGTAACATACGAAGGGGAGCATGTACACTCCACATTCACATTTCCATATTCAACCATTACATTTTAAAACAACTCTTTATGCAATAAATTAATTCATTCTTTTCAGGTGAAATGAATTCTGATGAGATGTATGTGATTTTATTTTTTTTCAATTATTCACCTAGAAATGTACTTTTAGTCGATTGTCGATTGAAGTTTTTATACTCTCTTTGTTTCTACTTATAACTTATAAAACAATTTAGAAGAAAAAAAAGTGTTTTACTATATAAAGTTACTTGAGTTATAAATCAAGTCAGCATAATTAAATGCTCTAATAAAATGCATACACGTCCTTAATCCTTGCTTGGTTTGGTTTGGTTTGGTTTGATTTTTATGTAGATATGACATCAACTTATATTATAAGCACAAACTACATGTAAATCTTTAGTGAGATCTCTCAAAAAGGTAATATCTTTAATTTATAAATTTAATTAATATTCTCATCACTTTAAATTTTAGGTCTAATAGGTTCAAAGTAATTTTTTTCACTAATTGGATAATCAATCGATCCATAGAGGACTGATCTCCTGTTTTCATTATTTTTTTATTACACAGCGATTAAGCGCAATAGTATAGAAAAGATTCAATCTCAAGTTTTAAATACCACTTTCACTATTTCTACAAGACTTTACCAACTAAAATAGATAACAGTCACTTTAAATTATTTTATGAATTACCTAGTGAGATACTAGGATGTGATCAATATTGAAGTTGTATTTTCCTGTGACAAGTTATGGGCCGGCAGTTGTTAAAACCATATGTGGGCCATTTTTGAGGAAAATGACATTTGAGCCCACCTTGTAAATCTTTTTATGGGCCATATGACAAGATTCATTAAGCAGTACATACCCCATGAAAGTGCTAACACTGACAAAACTTTGATTAAACTACTCTTTGAATCTTTTGAAATTCAGTTTGATTTGAAATACAAATCAATGTGAATAACTACGTCATTGAACACACTTCAATTTGCACCAGAAAAACTTAGGAATCAACAAGATTTGCATAAATAATCAACCTAGTTATTATGATAATGATATTCAATTAAATCAAATCAAATCTTTCCACTAATCTACTAGATATATATGCGGTCCATGAAA
Organism: Beta vulgaris subsp. vulgaris; assembly: GCF_026745355.1. Taxonomy (NCBI): domain Eukaryota; kingdom Viridiplantae; phylum Streptophyta; class Magnoliopsida; order Caryophyllales; family Amaranthaceae; genus Beta; species Beta vulgaris. The sequence goes on along the minus strand of NC_079206.1, from coordinate 860,875 downwards.
CCAAATGTTGTTAGCCGTGTAGTGGACGAATGTAGCCAATGACAATCAGTCTCATGTTATCTACCAAGTCCCAAGAGTTTGTCTTATAAGAGATCGCCTACTTTAAAATTAAAATTAGGCAATGGTAACTAGTAAGTCCAATATTAAAAAGAAAATTAGTCCAATAGTGACAAGGTTAATTTCTTTCGATGACTACTTTAATACATTTAATGACTAGGTCTACTTTTATATTAAAATTAGACTGCCTCTTAATGATTTTTATACTAGAGGTGATTGGTTTGATGCAATAAGTATTTGATTAGTATTAGGAATAAAATTATCTAAAAATATTATCATGTCTAACAAGTATTTTTAATAATTCTTTAGTAACGGTCAAGAATAATTTTCATTCATAACATTTTTAAAATTGAATATGCTAATAAAATGTTATAGAAGTATGATAAATATTGTTTATCATATGAATATAGTGAGTAATAATAATGTTGATAATTTGATTTTCATATACATCTTTCATTTGTGATTCTATTTAACTGTTATGATAAGAAATTTATAAGGTGTATGTATTAATTAATAATGATTATGAATCAATCATTTTATGATCATATGTAATATTTACAATTAGATCAGTGTCTAGATAGATTCACGCATAAATCAACGCTTGATGCTTCATAATATTATATGTAATTGTAGTATATAAGAACTTTCTGATAAATTGGTAAGTAGCTGATATTAATAATCATATAAAAATATGATCTTTACATAATTTGTAATATCAACTATTCACCATATATATATAAGAACTTTAAGATAAAATGATAAGTAGTAAATATGATTGATTTTTTTTCTTTTTTGATGATGGTTTGCAACTTGATGAATATAATGGAGATAAGCTAGCTAGTAATCATTGTTAGTATCAAAGGCGAAATTCCCGGAATTAAAAATGCATCAAGATGTTGACAAAATTCTTTTCGGTAATAGTTGGCACTTGATGGCTATTGACTTCTACCTCCTCTATCAACAAATTTATATGGACCTAATCAACATTAAATTTAGTGAGGTCGGATTTAATAAAAGCACATGCGATTTATGAAATAAAGGTCACTATATTAAAACATAATGGATGTAAGGAGTAACCATAAGTTGTAACGGATAATAATATGAGAAAAAAGGTTACTACGTTATAAGTAATTATATTATGGTAAATCTATACATATTATTGAAAATGTGTGAGTAACCATTGTATGTCACCTCACTAAACTCATTTTTATTGTAATCTCATGAAACTACACAATGAATTGTGCTTGTGACAAAATATCAACCTCAAACTGCGCTGATGACAAGAAGTTTATTTCCTTCAAATACTTATATTTTGGTTACTTCATTGAGCACCAAAAAAATATCATGGAGCTGTGGCTTTTCTTGAAAATCGACAGAGTTTTTTGTTCAGAACTATCGATGGTTCGAATCCCTCTCTCTCTCCTTTTGCTTGTTTAATAGAACTGTTTCCTTATTTTATAATTTTAATAAACCAAGCAAAACTTATAAAATAAAGAGAATGGCTTGGTATAAATAATAATAACATATGTTGTATAATAAATTGATAATGTTATACAAAGTAAAAGTGGTTGATGTTTATCTTAAAAAATGAACATTTATAAGATTTCAGTAGCTTTAAACTTTGAAGTTTAAACCTACTTGACTCAGAGTATGTTCTTACTTTCAACAAAATCTTTTGCGTGGTGACCTTATCATTGTATGGCTGCAAAGTCTATACTCTATAGATAGCTAGGACTAAGAAGATAACGGATTGTGCACATGCACAGAGTGCACACAATACTTCTTTTCTAAAAAATTCTCATTTGGCTACTCCACTTGATCATTGCTACTAGAAGATGATAGCATTAGAAGTATTAAGTATAAGGATAAAAGTTATTCAGACAAAATTTAAAATCTAATCATCCAATTCAATTCAAATTTATAATTTGAACGGTTTGTTCACCAAGTACTCTCGAGTTTTTAAAAAATTCACCTGGTACCCTCCAAGTTTTCAAAATTCACAGGGTGCCCCTAAGTTTCAAACTAATACACCGGGTACCCTTAAATACCCTTAATGACTAACGCCGTTAACCGCCATTAGTCATTAACCCTAATTTTCTGCTTTAACCCTAATTAATTCCCTAATCTTAACCCTAATCCTAACCCCTACCCCTAACCCTAACACTAAACCCTAACATTAACACTAACCCTAACCCACCACCCCCCACCCTCCCACCACCCCTGCCCCCTCCCCCACCCTCGCACCGCCCTCCTCCCCCACCCTTGTGCCCTCGCGCCGCCCTCCTCCCCCTCTCAGTTCATTTCAGCAGTCCCCCACCCCTCCCCCCATCGCGCGCCCCCAACCTTCCCCCCCCCCCGTGCCAACCACAACACCACTCCCTTCCATTTTCGCACTCCACCGCCTGCGCCCTCCGCGCCACCCGCAACCCCTTCTTCTTCCCTCTGTTTTTTTTCGCTGTGGGGGGACTTTTTGTTTCGCGGAAATTGGAGGAGGGTGGTGCAACGAGGGTGGGGGAGGGGTGCGATTTCAGGGGCTGCGAAAACGAGGGTGGTGGCGCGGGGGTGGGGGTGTGCTGTGGGGGTGCGGGTGTGGGGGAGGGGGTGAGATTTCAGGGGCTGCAAAAATTGCGTGGAGTGGGGGGCTGCGGTGGGGGTGGGGGTTGCTAGGGTCGGGGAGGGGGGCTGCTGGGGTGAGGGAGGGGGGCTGGGGCGGTGGGGTGGGGGTGGGACAGGGGGTAGGGGTGGTGGGAGGGTGGGGGAAGGGTGGTTAGGTTTAGGTTTAGGGTTTAAGGTTAGAGTTAGGGTTAGGATTAGGGTTAGGGTTAGCGTTAGGTTTAGAGGTTAATTAGAGTTGAAAACAAAAAATTAGGGTTAATGACTAACGGCGGTTAAGGCCGTTAGTCATTAAGGGCATTTAAGGGTACCTCGTGTATTAGTTTGAAACTTAGGGGTACCCTGTGAATTTTGAAAACTTGGAGGGTACCAGGTGAATTTTTTGAAAACTCGGGGGTACTTGGTGAAAAAACCGTAATTTGAATCGGATTGAAACTGTATTCGGATTGAGAGTTTTGGAAAAAATGCATTTTCGGGTCGGGTCGGATTGATGGTAATTGGATCCAAAAATCCAATATGCATTGTATTATTTATATGAGTTGGGTTTATGTGCTTAAATGTTTTTTTTATATAATAAAAAGCTAGTCCATAACTTAGTAGGCGTAGCTTTTCAAACCTTCCCCTAAAACCCTAACAACACTTGATTCCTCATTTCTAAATCTACTAGGCTGTCATTGTGATTAATTTATTTCGTCGAAAAACTGCTAGAGTTTTAAAAAATTGAATTTTCAAATCGGATCCAATCTAGTGTATGAAAATTCGGATCGAATTGGATTGGATCGGATTCAAACTCTAATTGGTTTGGATTTGGATTGGAAAACTGAAATCAATTTTGTTCGGATCGGATTGAATTAGGCCCTAATCAAAACTGTACACCAAACTTTCTCCCTTAGTTAAGTATAAGCATAACATTTTTTTTTTTACAAAAAGCTTTCATGTCATAATGCAAGGGTTGTTGAAACACATAAACCAATTTTCTCTAATGCTGCCTCCTTCGTGAATTTCATCCCCCAAATTTGTCTTCCTACATATGTAATCGAATTGTGATCGCTCTTTCCAGATCCAAAAAAATATGGTGTCCACAAAAATGCATGACATATACGCCCACAAATGACAAGTCCATATCGGAGAAACATCCGATTATATACAAGTCCAACAATGTTCCATCTTAAAAACAATTAATAATATAATAAGAAGGATAGCTCACCAGACTTATACATTAGTCCTCGTGTTCCTTTTTTTTTCAATGTAGGAATCAAATGTAGGTTCCGCACTTCATATAATTCAGGTATGAGTTTTAGACAAGGTAAACATACAAACAAATTAAGATATATCAAATTTCTATAACCCAAGCCTTCCTTCTTACATGTGTTTTAATTATTTTAAATAATTTCCCCCTTTATCTTATAACCTCTTCTTTTATGTTAAGTGCACTACACAATCCACATAATGTAAGTAATGAAAAAGGGAAGAATGACTATATACATAAAACTTAATGAAACATAATTTCATAATAGTTGAAATTAGATGTTTCTAAGAGAGTTGTGACATAAAATAATTTTTTAAAATACTTCTATTTTTTAAGTTGTTCCATTTCTTCTTTACACTTTATCAATGCACAATTTAGACCTTTGATATTTCTAATTGTAGATGAGTAGAAGTCATAAAAAACTTGGTATCTAGAAAGTATATATTGAGATAAATCTAACAAAATCTCACTTAACTATATTTTTCCTTTTAAAATAATAACCAACGATAGTCAACTACAATAAATGAATAGTATCAAAATATCAATACGAAACAACTAAAATAAATGAAGCAAGTATAAGAAAAGGAAAAGAAAAAACAAAAAGAAAACAATAAAATGGTTCGAAAGGACATTTTAGATTGACATCCTCGATAGAACGTTAGCCTAGTTTTTTTGCTTTCCTTATTCAAAGAAAAGGATAAGATAAGCAAAGCTAAATTAATAAGATTGACAAAATTCTAGCACTTGGTCCCAAATGAGGATCATATAAGCTGAACACCATACATATTGCCTCTAGTGGCAAGCTGGTTTAAGAAAGGAAAATATGCATGTAGTGCTCCATATGTCAATAAATATATGATGCCCCATATTACAAAAAGAGAAGCCATATTGGTATGTCATATTCTCAGAACTAATACAGAAGAAATCACTTTCTACACTAGTATCTAACCATTTACATGCTATAGATTTGCCAACTTGCATGTTACAATCACATATCTTTCTGAATAAGTGTCATTTGCATTTCTTCCAATGGAAAAAGAAAGAGCTAGTAGTGACCACATGGTAGAAAACAACTTGGATATGGACTTGAGGCTCTAATTAGCATAGAATCTTTCTTTCATTTGATTTTGTACCTCTAATATCAAGTTTTTAGGTAAGCTACTTCATACTACAATTTGTATTGAAAGGGATTGCAAACATTTTCATATGTGAGAATTGATGTTTGGGGACTAGTAGATCGATGGAAGATCGAGGATTTAGGACTAATAGATTTATTGAAGTACGTCATTACTTGTCTTTTTAGTGATGCGAATAGAAATAGAATGAATAGTAAAATTATTTATTGACATTCACACCATTTCTTTTTTCTTTTGACGATATTTGGTCATTTGACTGCTATCTCAGTTCTCTATCTTTGACAAATTAAAATAGGTTATTTCCAATAATTTCGTTGCCAAACTTGAAGAAAAACCAAAAATAATTAAATAAATAAGAATATCATTAACCTTATAGAAAAATACTTAATTTCATTATATATAAGTAGTTTAATATGAAAAGAATTATTATTTCATTTATTTTAGAATACTATTAATGTAAGATTTTGATATTGTTACACATTAGAGAGTCTCATAGGCCCATACGATATTAAGGATCCCTTAAAAAACTGAAAAAAAGGCCTAGTGCATCTCCTATCTTACAATTGTTACAGTACTTGCACTTTTAAGAGTCAAATTTTATAAATTTGACCGCCAATTTTGGCTATAAAAGACAAATAGCCTTATGTAATCTTATTAAATTCATCTTAAAAAGTAATTTATATATATATATTTTTAAGTATCAAATTTTCAATAATTTATTTACTAATATAATAATTAGACATATTAATGATCAATGTAACGTACCACAAGATAACAAGTTCAAATTACTACATAACTACATACACACGTCCGTAGGATGAGAATCAAACACACGATAAACATTAAATACTAGATTATGAACACAAACACCAATACCAATGAACATGTACCAACAAAGATGTACATACGTTTATTTGACTTGTTATCTATATATATTTTTGAAAGGTAAGAAAAAGAAGGTTAGGAGACCCTCCGTGCGAGGGGAGCTCCAATCTTATCATTTACAAGGATGGAATGAAGAGCTAAATGAGTACAATTTTCAATACAAAAACTAGAATTTATGAGGTGTCCAACATTGGCAATCCAATCTGTTGCTTTGTTTGCTTCCCGAAAGACATGACGAATAGTCCAAGAAGAAAATGAGCGGAGAGAAGTCTGAATATCCTGAATGATGTGGGTGATCTGCCAAGGGGGGACCAGATGTCTTTGATAGAGTTGATAACCATGATGTTATCTCCTTCGATGTGAAAATGTCATCTATATACATTTAGCTTATTACCATGCACATTTGTACACCATATTTTACGTACAAGCGTGTGCGCCATCTACGCCTTGGATTACAAGGGTTATGAAACGCCCTAACTAAAGACTAAACTACTAAAGTCATAGAAGACTTGTCTATGTAAAAGAGAGATCCTTCCAAATTTAGAAGATGTTATGGTCACTCTCACAACCTTCTTCTTTGTTGTGCAGTAGCCAGTGAGCTGTGAGCCCCCCACACCCCCTCCTAAAAACTCACTCAAGTACTCAACTAAACCATCTTCATTTCTCTCACTCTCTCTCTCCTCTATAAGTACATTAAAACCCACCATTTTTTTTTCTCTCTCCTTCTCTTTCTTCTTAGTTGTTTCAGAAGAAGAATCAAAAGATAATCAACTAAAACAAGAGTGTTTAAGTGAATAAAAACACCATCTTTCACTTCTTTTACCTACCCAAAAACAATGTCGCTCTGTAATGGTGATGATCCTCGTGTTCATGACATCAAAACTAAAATCCGTGTTATTCCCAATTTCCCTAAACCTGGTATTGTTTTTTTAATTCTTCTTTGAACTGGGTATTTTTGATTTCTGGTTATTATTTGAAAAAAATGCTGCATTTTTTTTGTTACATTTTCCCCTTAATTCTTGCGCACTTGCATGTTGAATTTCGTTCAAGAAAGTGTGTATATTTGTGGGAAAGAATTATTTTCTTGTAAGAAATTGGTTCTTTTAGGTAAATTATATTAGTGGGTTTATGTGAATTTTGCTTGATTAAAATTGGGTAATTTTATTTTTTGTAAAGGTATCATGTTTCAAGACATTACTACCCTGCTGCTTGACGCCAAATCTTTCAAGGATACAATTGATTTATTCGTTGAGCGCTACAAAAGCAAGAACATTTCTGTTGTTGCAGGTAAATTTGACTTCTTACGTAGAATTACCAACAAATTTAGTTTGATTTTGTTAACAGTGAAATGTATATTGTGTTAAGTTTGATATATCAGAAGCAAATATAGCTAAAATTAAAGTCATCTTCTTTGTGTGCTTCTCTGCTTGTAAGTTGTATGTAACAAGTGGGAAAAAAGACAACTTTCTTTGTCATGGAGTAATATGGATAAATGGTGGGTGGGTAGGGACTCCTTTTTGTTAAAAAGCATAAAAGGGATATTGTGGAAACTAGTTTAATCTTTTTATACAATTTTACTAGCAAAAGTTTTAATTTTTGGGTAACATTTCATGGTTGAAGAAAATGGTATGGTATGGTGTGGTGTGGTGTGGTGTGGTGTGGTGTGGTGTGGTGGGGTTAAGTTGAGGAGAAAAAGTTGAGAAATCAATAATAAAATGGTTGAGTATGCTCAAGTTTCTGGTTGGCTTTGAAGAGTGCTTTTAGGAGTGATTTTTTGTTTGACCATGGGGCTTGTCCTGTGTTAGTGGGGGTGTGCTATCGATTACTATCTGTGAATATAATGAGCGGCTTGCATTGTTTTCTTATGGTTTGTGGTTGGATCCAATATTGGGTGGACCCTTGTGATTTTGTTCTTGATTCTTTTGGTCCTTTTCTAAAGTGGTGTGAGCGAGTCCAAATTTTACTGTTTGAGTGGGTTCTTTATGTGCCTAGTTTATTCTTTCACCGCCTCGTAGTAATCGAGCTATGACAGATTAATCTTCGCTTCGTTGATGTAGTTGGCTGCCTTTAGTTAGTAATCTCTTGACAATTGATGTGTTATACTTGTTGATGTTGAGTTGAAATGATGAAATATGCTTGTAATCTGATCGAGACCTATATTAGAGGTATTGTCTGAATATGGTATATGTGATTATTCCTTTGGCTATTCACCATAAGAAAATACATAATGGCATTAAGAGCCTAGAAATCTCATTTGTCTTTACTGTTGAAGGGGGGATGGTGAGATTTCTTAACATGTGTTGTCTATGATTTGTCATGTTTAGATTTCCGTCCTTTTCCTGCAATGTGGGGTTGAAGAAAGTTGTTCAAATCCTTCACTTGGTTGTGCCCCCTGTTCATTTGCATGCTTGTAAATCTTTTGGTTGGATTTAGAGGTGGTATGGGCCAATGATTTTGTTATTGCTGTCGCATGTGCATAAACAGAAGTTTTTGTCACTTTCTTTACTTATCTGTTTATTGCGCTCTTTCTGTGATCAGGAGAAACCTTGTTGCTATCTGCAATCTTCTTGGTTAGATTTTGTACTTAGGATTTGGGATTCCACTGCAGAAGCAGCTTTCATCTTGTCAATTGATCATAAAAATAATGGCGTTCTTTGCTATTATCTCATGATCTTTTCGTATCGACTTATTGCTATTTGGATGTCCCATTAGATGAGCCAATGTAAGATGGCGAAAACAGAAAACTTAATAGCTGTGTGACCAGTGAATAGCGTAGCCTGTTCGGTATAAAGTATGACTTTGCAATGTGATAATTAATAGAGCTACTTTTTAACCTTTTTAGCGATGTGATAATTGACTTGGGATACTGTTTAATGTTTTTAGCAATGTCATAATTAGTGCAGAATACTGAATAGCCTTTTTAATCTCTTTCTAAGTGTGTGCAAGGTAAGTAAAGTAAAGAAAACAAAAGAGATGAATGAATTCTGGATTGGACCTAAAGTCTTTGGGTTATTGTCACATAATTTTCTCATTTGCGTAATATTCAAAGCTTAAACTATATAATTAAGCCATTCATTTTAGAGATAAAGCGAGAAATATGCTCATATCTACTACTCAGATTGTCACTATAGCTGATATTTTGTCACAATCCTTCCCTTGTGCCAACAAATCCAGCATTAGGAGCTCAGTACAGCTAATTTGGGTGCTTCTATATTGATATATTTTAAAGGAAATTTGTGGATATTACATGCAATCTTTTTTCTGGATTGCTGAAATGTGTAGATTCTAAAGTTGAAAATTTGACTCCATGTTGCTCTTTCGCATCATGTGATCCCATGTAATTTGTAGATTGCGTTTGCTCGTAACAATTATTCCAGTTATCTACAGTTCTTTTCCATTAAGAGTTGAAAATGTTGTGTTATGTATGCTTATGTGGAGGTTTTTTTTTTCTAGGCATTGAAGCAAGAGGTTTCATCTTTGGTCCTCCTATTGCATTGGCCATTGGTGCGAAGTTTGTGCCATTGAGAAAGCCAAGGAAGTTGCCCGGTACCTTCTTCCAGAAGTTCTTTTTGCTAGCTTTATATTTCTGTTTGCCATCTGCATTTATGCAACTTGCTGTCTTAAAGTATGGCTTTTGCTGATGAGCCTTAGCATTAAGGATTCCTCACATGAGATCTAGAGGAGTGATAAAGCAAATGCAAATTTCTTACTGCTTTAACTGGGATGATGATGCTGACTCATAACCAGTCTTTTCTCATGGCTTTTTCTTATATTCATGACATCCCCTCTCTGTGTTGATGCCCTGAGCTACTTTGAATCGGAAATCTGCCTGATTTAAGGTTATGATGGTATGTCAAACTCAATATATCCTTGGATCTAATAATTTGACGAGAGTAGCACCACTGCGTTTGTTTCTCTAGTCCATTACTGAAGGCTTTAACTTATGTGAAAGTGAAACTCAATTACAGTATAGATTTATAGCTTGTTAGTGGCTTTTTCAAAGATCTTGTATACCAACGATAAAACGTGAGGATAATTGTTATTCTTGTGTGTAATCTGTGTATAATAATATGCTTATCAAGTTCTGGCAAAGACTCGAGAATATAAAATTGTAGTCGTACTGGGTTACCAGAAGTTGCCAACAGTTTGCCTTACGTATAAGCCGCACTTATGCCAATGCACCATGTTTGTTGTGTAGTATGAAATGATAATTGGTTTATTTTGACAGGTGAAGTTATTTCGGAGGAGTATGTGTTGGAGTATGGCAGGGATTGTCTGGAGATGCATGTTGGAGCAGTTGAAGCTGGTGAACGTGCCTTAGTAGTGGATGATTTGGTTGCTACTGGTGGCACTCTATGTGCAGCTATGAATTTGCTGGGTAGGAAAAAATTTACTTGCCTCAATGGTTCCTTGTTATTATGGTGTGCCAAATTATGTGATATTAGAGCACATAATAAAGTAAGAGAGAAAATGATTTTTTTTTATAGTTTTGACCAATTTGAAACTTACACAAATCGCGATCCTTTTCAACTCATAGTGGGATGGATACCCAATAATTGAATGGTCAATTGTGTATCTGAAATTGTGGGCTGTAGCTATAGTAAAAGCTTGCCTCTTTTATTGGCCGTCAAACTTGCCAGTGCCTAAAGGCTGTGCGTCAGGTTTTCTATAGCTTGTAAGTTGGATCCATATCATAAGGTTTGGTTGAAGATGTCTTTGGACCTACCATGCATCTAGGAGTCATTTGGAATGGAGTGTATGATTTATGAGCTCAGTTAAAAAAGACGCCTATAATTACCATGCTTCTTCTTTCCCTGGTCCACTTGGAAGCTGTAGGAGCACCTCATTTTTCTTGTTTGCTTCTGATTTTTATCACAAGTGATCAGATTAGAAGCAACTATATTGATGGTTCAAATTTCTAGGAGGAAAGCTGAAACATTGTTTGCCACACTAAAGTTTCTGTGTGACCAGCTGCACGGAATTTTACAAAGTGACTTTTCTTTTTTGAGGGGTGGCTTGGTGAGCTCTGACCCACAAATTGGATGACGTTGCACCTGAAACCAGCTATTGCACCCGAGACCCACAAATTATCCCAGCAATCCATCAAATAATCAATTTTAGCTTTGGAGGTATATATTTCAGGAACTGTATGTATTTATGCAAATATCTTTGCTGGCCAATCAGGGTTATAGATTGGTTGGACAAGGATGGAACCAGTACATATTTGTTACTGATTTAGAGACACCGACATTGTTTTGAGAACATTGTGAACAGGAATTGTTGCATTATGTCAATACATGGTTTTATGTTGCTAACAGAATTTTTGGCTATATGGTTATGTATTATTCAAATAGTGACTAGATACTGACACCCTTTTTCCCCGTTCTACAGAACGTGCTGGAGCAGAAGTGGTTGAATGTGCATGTCTTATTGAACTACCTGATCTGAAGGTGAGATCTTATTTAGTATGTTTGTAGAAATTTGATGGTAAAAATGCAAATAGTTAATTAGGTCTAAATGATAATATCTTCCTTTATAACCCAGTTTTGTGGTGAAAGATCTGCCTGTGGAACTTTATGAATGTCCATGAAACTTTAGAAACTAATTATCATATGGAAAACTGGCTATCAGAGTTTAGTTAATCTTTCTTTATAAATCAGAGAGTTCAGGCTGGAGAGAGGTGTCCTGTCTGCTTGTGTATGCGATGACCAACTTTACCTAATTTGCTAAACCCCTGTGAACTACAATCTGAAATAGGCAAATTGGTACATGCAAGTGGCATACTTTTGGGCTAATTTAACATAACTAGGTAGCAAATTGTGCTCCCTTACCCACTGCTGTACCACAAATCAGGTAACACTTGATGACACATGCTTAGTATGTATTATGTGTAGTATGTGTATGTAGTCAAATTATTGATGCGTCTAAAGAAACGAGTTTACTAGTCCTGGCAAAATTTCAATGTTACAGATAGACCCTAACTTGATGCCCACTCATCAAAAGTCCATGGACTTGACCAAAATTCGGTCAAAAATATGATTCTTTTTGTGGAAACTAAGAAGAGTTTGGAGGTTGTCAAGTCCCACAACTATAATGTGGCTCATATTTTAAAGGAATCTTGTCCATAACATTTGATAACAGAATTATCCCTGTTCATAAGGATGACTTTTGCAAAAGAAAGAGATTCTTTTATGCATCATAAGTTCAAAACAGTAGCACAAGGTTCAATTTAACAACATCAAAGCAAGGAACTCGTTAATATATGGAATCCATTTAAAAGATCCAGCATGAGCAAATGCAAGAAATTAGTGTTGGGCCGTTGGCTATATGCTGACACAAAATTACCAATGCTTATCTGCTATTATAAATGCACATCCACATTCAATTTGGGATGGAAATGCTACTCTATACGATTCTTAGAAAGCAACAATCCCAAAGGGCACATGTCCCTTTCCAATACAACCTCTTCTTTTTTCCCTTTTCTTGTTCTAGAAAAGAAATCATTAATCTATTTCGACTTCTTTTCGCAATGTCTTGAGTGATTAAACAAAGGGGAAAAACTCCAGAATCTAAAATCTCTACTTTTAGGTTTCCTTAGTCATCTACCAGATTTTAATGCACGCAATGTGTGCTTTAAGCTCTAAAAACATGTGCAATTATATTAACATAATATTTTATAAATGTAAAAAAGGGCATTAAAGGTATTTTAGGTAAATACCAAACTCCTCAAGAGTTGGCCTATATAATAGAGATTATCTCACACATCTATTTGTTATCTCCTTTCTTTTTGATTATTTGATGTTCATTAAAGCCCTGTTCTTTTGGGCACAGTTTCAGTTCAGCTCACCTGGTTTCCCTCTCAGAGTCACCTCACTCCAGTTCAGCTCACCTGGTTTCCCTCTCAGAGTTCACCTGTTCTTTTGGCCTAAATGGTCACTTGATAGGATGTACGAAGTGTCACTTCCTTGGAATTTCCAATGCAATGAAGTTTAATTTCCTGAAATATATAATAAGTTGTTTGGTTGAGTATGAAAAGTATTAATTTCTATGGCAAGTTCCACTTACCTAAGAGGCTAGGTAGTCAGTTCCTTTATTTTGTGGGAAATTAAACTTCCAATTTTCCACTTTCCTGAAAACTCCATCCCATGTTTTCTGATGTCAACCAAACAAGCACTAAGATACACTTTTCAACGCTCCCATCATTATTACAAACTTTTCCTGGATTCACGTTGATTTCCAAATGCTCTTTTGTATAAATTGTAAAAACTCTTTCTCAATTCATAATCTTTTACCAACTTCATAATTAGATGAATAAGATTGGGGTTTTACATGGGCCAACATATTAGTTTACTAATAGCAAGTAACCAATATGAAACAAATTTAAAATTAAGTACCTAAATTGTGAATATGAAAATAATTCTACCCGAAATGATTATGTTTATAAGAAATAAAATGAAAGTTGCCACATCAACATCCAATCAAATGAAACTTAATTTTTACGGGTCTGTTCCATGTCATTGTAGGTTTCAGTTGTTGGTTTCAAGTACATGCGATTAATTGTGTAGAGAAATTAAAGCTATACATACTTATAATCATCATAATAACATTGATACTCAAAACTGGAAACAATAATGAATATGGGTCCTAAAGTGTCCTAACTAAAACTATGAAATTACTAGGCACTGACGTTGGAAATCGCCAAAGCTCGCACCACCATAAAACTCCGAAGCTTTTCTAAGTAAAGGCGATGTAGCTGGCGATCAGTATTTGTTACGGTGGCAATTAAGTGAACAGCATAAAAATGCTGTGCTTTTTCTCTTTGTTCTTTTTCCTGTTAATATGCCGTTGGATCTATTAGACTTTGATGCTCCGTTCGGATCGATAGTGACCTTAGACTATATCTTGCCAAAGCTTGGTGTTGCATGTCTAATCATTGCAGCTCAAACTAACAAATTATAGTATGGATAGTCTTTAGGAGGAGATGAAACCAATATATGTGTCTGATCTTCATCTGCATAATGGGGACTGCTTTTGAGTTTTTGAAGGAGTTGCTAATAAAATTTCTGTGCACTTGGGAATGAAATGAAATAAGATGAAATAAACAGAAAGGGACGGGAGGGAAGGGTAGGGGAACAAGTTTCTCTTGTTTAGATAAACGGTTGGGGAAAGGAAGGGGACTAGGGGAGGGCCCCCTTCCTCTCTAACAAACTCCACTGCTCCAAGATTGGCGAGTTTTGGAGAGAAATTGGAGCTCTCCACCTTCCTTTCTTTCCCACCTTTCTTCTTCTTTCCCTCCCTTCGTTCCTTTCCCTTCTAATTTGCTACCGAAACAAAGTGTAAACGTTTGAGCTTATTGATATGTTTACCCCTTGTCCCAGAACTGTAAGATTAAGGGTATTAAATTCTACCTGTAGATCTAAAGTAAGGAGGATTTGTTACCAGTTTGCTCTTTACTTTTCCTATAAGGAATCAATTCCTTTTGACTTGGGCACTGAAAAAAAAACGTACTTCCTCTGGTCCACGAAAGCCAAAACTTTTGCTTTTGTGTCCTTGTAGTATAATTCAATCAATCGTGACATAATTTGCTTTCATGGGGCCTATTGAATCATCTAGGTTTGAGGAGATATTGACAGACTGACAGTTATACAATGTACCGAGATGTTTATGCTTCTGTAAATAATTTTTTTGACTCCTGTGCGTCAAGTAAGACCGCATTGCGTTTTTTGAACCTTTTTTGTTTTCTGTTTTAGGAACAAACTATATCCATCTCATGTTCTTTTTGATTTATGACATGGGCTAGCTTCTACTACTGATAACAGTTACTGAAGTTTCGATGTAATTTCTTTTTCTTGGATTGCCTTAGAAGGTTGTAGTTTCTGCAAGGATATCAAATTTGATAGTATTTGCTTTTGCCTTTCATGCACTAGTCTTATGTCTTAACAAATTGCTGGACTAATGCAGGGCCGTGAACGCTTGAAGGGGAAGCCATTGTACATACTGGTGGAAGCTCATTAGTACAGCAATTGGTTTCTCATCCCGCAACAAAAAACTGTACATTTTCAAGTACATGAATGATTTGGCAGCTGCAACTGATTCGGTTTACTTTGCTGTCGTATTTTTCTCACCCGACCATCTCCTGATACCTCATGAATCTGGATATGGCGGCGAACATTTCCTGACTGTAATGCAATCGCGCAAACATCAGATCGACACAAATTCTTCGCGTATCTAGGGACATTGTTCACCCTGATTAAGCAGGGACTAACTTTGTCCTCCCTAGGTGATTTTGTTGCATTATGGTTGGGTTGTAGGTGATTTATCTGGCTAGGAATCAAAACCAAACTGAGATTTGACAAGTTTTTATTTACCTGTTATACTTTTATCCCATTTTTAGGCTTCTAATTGGTTTTTTACCGCTACTTTTTACTTCCTCCGTTTTTTTTACATGTTACACTTTCTATTTTAGGAAGTTTCTAATTAGATGTTACACTTTTATTTTGGGTAATAACTTCTCTTTATCTCTCTTATCACATGTTCACGTGGGATCCTTATATCGATTGCTGCTTCTCGAGTTTTGGCTTCCTCCATTACTTATTTTATTCCCACCATTCGTTGTGGGCATATCTTTATCTCTTTCTTCTCCAAAAATTACTTAGGAGTCCGTGATTTGAAAAGTGTAACATGTAAAAAAAGACGGAGGGAGTATTACATTGCTTTAAAAGAAAAAATTCAGGAGTTGGTATTATCGTTCTTGACTGCTACTAGGTGACAGTGGAGCACACCGCCCCATTATCTTCCTTCATAACCAATTTAAGTTTTTCATGATTCTTTAAAAGTATGGGAATTCATATAATGTGAAAAATAAAATAGCAAGAAATTAGGTGAATGATAAAGACCATAAACCATCCCCATGTGGGCTTTTTATTCCCTCGTAAGCCAAAGGAAGTTTCTCAGATTTCAACAAACACTACAGGGCACAAGTATAAGTATTTTCATATTTGGTAATTTAGCAACTCTCTAATACTACGTTCGGTTCCGAAAGATCTTCTTTTTTTGACATTTTCACTATTAACAAATTACGCTTTGACCGTTGTTTGTGATTGATGTGTAAGAAAAGAAATATAGTCATGTGAGAGCTTGTTGTTGAATTACTTTTTATATTTTTTTATAAATACATAATCAGAGATATGGTTGTACAGAGTTTTAAATTGACATGCTTGAAAAGTGAAAGTGGGAGGATCCTTTTGGTATTACTATGTCACTTCAATTTAGAATTCTTTTCGTTCTTTTGTTTTTCCTTTTGTTGGGTTTTGTACCCTCTTTTACACCCAAAAAAAAAAAAATTCAATTTAGAATTTAGTAGGAGAGAATTACACCAAAATTTTTGCACAAGTGATGTAAATGTTTTATGTTAGTGAATTCAATAACTTAATGATATGAGATTAGAATAACGAGAATATTTTTCGGAGTGTGAGTATACATTAAATATATAAAAGCAAGAAAATCTTAAGAGAAAATACAAAAATTATTAAAAAAGACGATCTAATTTTAATATAAACTAGACTTAGTCACTAAATGTATTAAACTAGTCACTTAAAAAAATTAAATTAATTACTATTGGGCTTGCCATTACCTAATTTTAATTTAAAAATGGGTGGTCTCTTACAAGACAAACTCGAGAAAATATGAGATCCGAAAATGAACCGAAAACCTTTTGTATGAGTCCAAAAGCATCACTTTATAAGTTCAATTGATGTTACTCATGTACAATCATCAAACCATTGCTGAACTAGCTTTACAAGCAATTAGATGCCAATCTAACTAATTTTTTTGGCAACGATAACTTTAGACTTTTGGTACCCATCACTAATTGTTTCTTCTTTCTCCTTTTAATCAATTTCACCCCTTATTTTTATTATAATTTTTTCCACCATGAGATAGAAATTGAGCCCAAAAAAGAAAAGCAACAATCATTTAACCTTTGGTGTATGTCATATTGTGACCTACAACCAACTACAACATAACAAAATATATGTGTGACAATCAAAGTTTGTTGTCACATACATGTGCATGTAAATTCTTCAATTTTAAGATGGATATCTTACTAGGTCTATTGGTTGCATACTTGCATTTGCATGTTAGAAATTATACTTTTCTTCTGTTTTAATTCATGAGAAAGATAACAAAAAAATACTTCATACTTCTGATAAAAGAAAATTACTTCATACTTCATTTCCAAAAAGTGTAAGCTTTTCCGTTTCCTTGATTAGTAATTATAACCCTTTTAGCAATTTCTGATGTAGATGGAATGAATCTACTCTCACCGTCTCAAAACACCTGCAACAATTTGAATTTGCACTACTCAAATATTCATATGCTTTACTTTGACCGTATAAGTATTTTTTGAGAGAACACTTTGGTTGTTTTATTGTACTACCATATAAATATAAAAGATGCTATATTTATCACAATATATACTTCTAAGATATCAACTTTTTCATTTTTTTTACTAATAGAGAAATTAAGATATTAATGGTTAGAAAGTCATACATTGACCACTATGATAATAAAATTGTTACAATTATTTCCAATTAAAGAGACTGCTATATCACAAATTTTTTTTTTTTTTTGGCAGAGACAAATACACAATTATTACTACTTCCTCCGTCTTATTTTAGATGCAATAAATAAATATTTTTTATGAGATATAAAATATTCATTTGTTGTACTTAATTAAACGAAATGGAGGAAGTATATATTGAGGCGTATATTTGAAACCGATGAAACTATAAGTTTTTACATTACCCAAAGCTGAGATATAATTTGGCAACTTTCTGACCAACTCATTTTTGTATTTAAGGATAAATACATGCATCATTGCATCAACTGTGGGAGACTATACATAAGACAAGGTCAGGGCATCTCAGGGTAAGGTAATAGGTATGAATTACTGTATGATTTATGAAACGCCTGTATTATTGACTATTGAGTGGGGTAAGCAAGAAGTTCACTACAACAAAGTTTTGCTACCAACTGTTTTTAAAGCATATATACTATACTTAATTCTGCAGACTGTTATTACACTAGTACCAACCACCATGTTTTTTGTCATCTTTGAAATGTAGTTAATTTGTATGCGTCGTCGATAGTAGTGACTAATTTCCTTTTTCCGGGTGCTCCACTTAAGGGTAAAGAGTTGGCCAAGAATCTCTTTTCATTCCTATAAGCTGAAGATCGAACACCCGACCAATTGATTAAGAGACAAAGTGAGCAACCACTACGCCAACACCACTTGGTTCAACTCACGAGTTTAAACATCAAAATTTTTAGGAGACAAGTAATCATTCTAAGAATCAACTTGGATTAAAAAACTAAACAACATGCATTGGTACGATTAATTTAAATATATGGTCATACAACTAGAAGTATCAGATGATACCAAGAATATTAATATAGTCCCCATAGTATATGTCAGGGGTAAACCTTAATGATTCATGCACGATCAGATTAGACAGAAGAATCGTCAAAAGATCTGAAACTCTTTATAATGATTCATGGATGTAGTATTAAAAGCAGATACATGCAGATTTTGCATAAGGACTACTTATATTCCAAATTGATACTCCATATATATTTTTGCATGTCTTTTGCTGCTTATATACCGCTGAGTCTGAGCCCATTTCATTTATAACATTGCTGCCACAGTTTTGTTTGTGGGTGAGTGGGTCACCCTTTAGCTTCATTACTTATTAATTACTAGATTCGATTGGGTCAAGACCATGAATTCCCCATCCTATAGAGAACGCCAACAAAAATAATAGCTAGGGTGGTAATTAGGTCGGATATGGTTAGACGTGCGTGGTAGAAATTCGGACTGAATTGGACTCAAGATTCACAATTCGAATTTTATTTCAGATTAGATTAGATATGAACTATATTAACATTAGCATCCAACTATGAGGTTGGAGTCGTGATTGAATCTTATATATGAACTATGATCTCAAATATTACTCGGAATAGTTTCCTAGTCATGTTAGTATTGCTTTTAGTTTTTAAGTTGTTTAGTAGTGAACTAAGTTATTGATATTGATCAACCTTTTGGTTTTGATTATTGTGATTTCAAATATTATTCGGAATAGTTTTCTATTTATGTTAGTATTCCGTTTAGTTTTTAAGTTGTTTAGTAATGAACTAAATCATTGATCTCCTGACTGGTGTTGGTTTAATTATAAAACATGTTGCACATAAACCCCTTCTCTAAGATATAGGGAGGATTAATTTGAGTGATCAAAAAGTACCTAGTCGAGCTTAATAGGCAATGCAAGGCCATTTTGTTACTAGGAAAAAGGATAAGGAAAATCTCTACTATTCTTGCTCCAAAGTGTTGCCAATGAGGTTTTATCCGGCCTACACTATCCAAAATTTACCAAAAAATCAAGTTTGTTGTCTAGCTATTACTTAATTAGTTGGTGTAGAATGATGAGCAGATTTATAAAAAGAGTATTTACCAAAATGATTATGCAAAAAAAAGTAGAAAAAGATATCCCTACATACTGAATACAAAATTCTAAAGTTGACAAATAACATGATGAACAATAGATCTCTGAAAATCTATACCAGACATCATCAATGATATTACTATCATCACCACAATCAACGGAATGAAATCATCCAGTTAACATCGTTGACTATACCATCCCATAGAAATAACTAATAAGTATGGAAGACATATTTATACACTCAACAATAATTATGTGGAAAAAATCCCAGCTGAGAGGCATGATGTCCTTTTAAGGTATCCATGCAAATTTCCGTAGAAGATTAGTTCACTCGTCGGAGACTGTGATGGGAAACTTCTCGTGATAGAACCAAAAAAAAAAAAAACATGTGTTTAATTTCGTCCTCTGATCAGCACCTGTTCACTATTTTGGTATATTGTCAATATTAGTACTGCTCCTTGATTACTTGGTACTTGAATATGTAAGTAGTAGTCAATGGTCTTTTTGCCGTTATTGTCTTAATTCCATTAGTTGAGAACGTTTCATTAATTAAAATTACTATAGATTGTCAGAAACACATAGTTTTCTTTACTTTTTCTTGTTTGTTGTTGCTTGGTATTTTAATATTTCTTCCGTAACAAAATAAATATTACACTTTCTAAACACTTTTTTTTTAGGCATCATCTCTCTATCTATCTCCTATCATATAGGTCCCCTTTTTTCTCTCTCTATCTCTCTCCGTCTTCAAAAAAATTGCCTAAAAACGTGTATTTTAATAATGTAACATCTATTTCGTTACTGAGAAAATAAATAGCTTTACATGATCACATCTACAATGTATATTTTTCTTCAAAGCCATTATCATGGTATTAAAGAATGGATGAAATTAATAACAATTACTACTCAGATTTGATATATTAAAGCAAATCGAAATGTTACATTTGTAGTAATTTAATTGCACACATTGCACAATTAATTTATATCATAAATGCATATCAATTCTAAACAAAGTGAGTATACTTTTAACCTTTGGTCATAACGTGTGATAATATATCAGAACTTGAGATCAAATTCTGTTTTCACCATACTAGCTATTTGTGCACCAAGGAAAACATAAACATAATCCACAAAATTTTCCAAAAAGTGGATATCAAAATTAATGCAAAGATCTTTACACATTGGCCATTCCTACAATGAGAATGACTTAACTGCTAAGCCTTTGCATGCTTTAAGCTTCCTAAACAAATGGTGTTTTACTTTTGTTCATAAAGGAAGTCCATTAAAATTCGCTCTTTAAGATTTTAACCAAGGTCTCGGATTCGAGCCTTGGGTATGGAAAAAATCTTAACTAGAAGGAATGCTGCTCTTTGAGGTACTCACGCAAACTCGCACAGAAAATTATTCCACTTATCGAAAATAGTGGGGAAATTCCTCGTAATAGGACAAAAAAATGGAGTTACAATCCACATAAACAGCTCAATACTATGCAAATGCTATTTACACAACTTTAATTTGTTCCCAAAAAATGAATATCAATCTGAATACCAAAGAAGATTAATAGCATTAACAAATTTCTAAATCATCAATTACACAACCCCTTTAATTGCTAAAGTTAAAAAAAAAAAATCCCATAATATGCACATAATCAAAGAAGAAAATTATCAACACAATACTCAGAAAAAAAAGTAGTAGCAGTAAAAAAATGAGTAAAAAAAATTGTGTTGATAAATTTTTTTTCATGTCTTTTTTTTATTTTTACAGTTTATAGACGACAAGAAAACAAGGCAAAACCGCACGAGAATCAAACACAAACAACTCGCCATTCTCCGTACTCACTGAGTCAAACTCACCCAACTCGGTGGATCCATTCCCTAGCCCAACTCGTTTCGAAACCCGGCCCGCTATCACTCTACAAACCACCATAGCCCGAAGCCCAAGCCCACCACCCGCACTCTCATGGGCCGCACCACTACCCGAATAAGTACAAACCGACGTGGCACCTTTACTACCGTTGATCTTCTCACAAAAACCATCACAACCGTCCATCATCACACTTGTGGGTCCCAAGCAATGAAAACGCATCATTTCATTACCATCCGCAACACACCGACCCGAACCCGAACCCATATGAACCCGACTCTTGATATATTCTCTATACTCCTCGAACCGGCCCAAAGTCCGGCCCAAATTCTGAATCTTAAAAACAACCTCAACCCGACCCGAAAACCCTTTCGGGCCCCACCTTGTATGAAATATTATCTCTACAACGTTTCTTGAAGGATGACCAATTTGTAACTCTGTTACCGAAGGAAATACCGGGTCAATGATAATCGGAGTTTTACTCAATGGTGCTGAAACGCTGCGTTTAACTCGATTTGATGATGAAGTATGTTCATGGTGGGAAAATGGGTCGGGCTTTCTGGGCTTTTTTCTGGGTTTTGTAATGGGCTTGGAGTTGGGCTTGGACTTGGGATTATTATCTACAACAACAACATCTTTGAGATTTTGAAAGCTGTTTCTGCAACTAGTGCTTGTAAGAAGTTGTTTTGGTTGAGGTTGGTGTACATCTTCAACTGCTTTTGATTTGCATTGTAATGATTTCATCCAACCAGCCGCCATTAATGGAGATAATGTAAAGCTTTCAGTTTTTTTTTTGTTTTTTGGAATGGTTAAAGTATGGTGAATTTGGTGGGTGTTAAGGTTGTTTGAATCATTTTTTTTTTCTTGGTGTGGGTGATGAATAATGATGATTGAGATTTTGGGTTTTGAAATTTGTTGTTTGAGGATGTAAAATTCAAAATTTGGGGAGGGTAAGTGGAGTTTTAAGTATGAGTTTTTGGGTGGTAGGAGGAAGGAAAGTGAAGGGAGAGGAAGAGACAAAGGGGAAATAAGAGTATAGGAGGTGTGGGAATTTGTAATTATTTGGTTTGAGTAGGGAAGTTACAAATATGCCCCTAGGGAGAAAAGAAACATACTTCATTCGAGTTATAATAACAGAGTTATGCTATATGCAGTCTTTAGGGTTGCATATAAGACATAAATACACTATTTAAAATAGAAATAAGTTGTGAATTTATGAATTTTTTTTGCATCAACTGATGTAATAAATATTTAATTAATGCAACTTATTTTCATTTTTAGCTTCTTATATACAACCCTTAGGGCTGCATATAGCTTTTTCCTAAATAAAAACTAGAAAACTTATATTTGGGGTCGGGCGGTTAGTATGATTTTCTGAGCTTGATATGTATTTTTTTCATTCCTAATAAATTATATTAAGCAAAACTCAATATTTAAACTGTACAAATATAATAATGTAGACGCTTAAAGCATGATTAATAGTTGGTTGAGATGGTAATTGTGTCATGTACAATAGTAAAATGTCATCGGTTCAAATCTTGTTTCAAGCTAATTTTACTTTTGTTAATTTACATGACTTATGTACACATTATACAATTCTACTAGAGTAACAGAGGTGTCATGTGACGTGTATACGTTATCACCCACGCCTTTTAATATATTTGTATAGACAATGATTTGTTTTTTTCATTTTATAAAAATAAGTTTAATGCCTGATAAATTTGGATAAGTTTTAATTAGATTTTAATATGTTTCTAATCAAATCTTATAAGTTTCAATAAGATGTAATAAGTTTCAATAAGTTGAAATCAGGTTTAATAAAACCTAATAAATTAGAGATAATCAAGTTTAATAAGGTCTGATAACTTTATATAACTTCAAGAACTTCTAGGTGAAGAAAACACATTTGTCAAATAAAAAGATAGTATATTGAAATAAACAATACAATTGTCTTAATTAGGGCTGGCAATTCGTGTTAGTGGGTTGTGTTCGTGTTTGATTTCGTGTCGATTTCGGGTTGGCCCCCCAAATGTATTAAAAATGATATAAATAGTGGAATAGTTGCATAATATGATAAATACAATTAATCGGGTTGACTTCGTGTCATTCATGTTTGTGTCGAGTTCGTGTTTGATCTCTCAGTCACTTCGGGTCAGGTTCATGTCGTGTCAGGGATTGCCATCCCTAGTCTTAATATAGTTAAAATAAATGCTAGTTGTATTTTATGAAAAATTGTTACTTACTTCTTTCATTCTTTTTCAATAGCAACAATGAGTTTAAACACAGTTTTTAAGGAAGTAAAAAAAGGTTGAGTTTAACATAAAGGTATCTCTTTCATTAACTTGAGTAGAAAAGAAATAAATCCTTAATAAAGTACAGGCAATTTTTATTTTTATTTTTTAAAAAACTACCTTATATATATATATAACCAATTTTTTTTTCAAAAAACTGCATTTTTTAAAATTTTCTTTCAAAAAACTATCTTATATAACAAATTTCTTTCAATATACTACTATTTTACCTTATATTTAAACTAATCAATAGACGACAATCGTTGTAAGTGTTACTGCCGTTGGGATAGCGAGAAAATAGGAGAGAAACGAGGGGAAGAAAGGAAACCAGTTTTTTTTTTGTGCCCACTCGGATCGCCGGAGCTTTGCTGTGACTACATCCGACTACTACTCGAGTCGCACACCTGGCTTTGGTAGGTGAGTTTCGCAACAAGAGTTTCTGCATACGGTGAGTCTCGAACTCGAGACCTCCTTTAAGCGACATCAAGCTACTTAGCACTTGAGCCAACTCTTGTTGGTGAAAGGACACCAATTAACGGTGACTAAATTATTAGTGATTAATCCCCATTAACAGTAATAAAATGGTAATATATTGAAAGAGATTTGTTATACACGGTACTTTTTAAAAGGTTTTTTTTTTTTTGAAAAAATGATTAGAATTGCACTTTTATAAAATAAAGCAACTTTATTAGACAAAATGAGTAATTAAAAAATAATGTAAGGGTAATATTTTCAAATAAAATTATTTTTTTTACTAAAAGTGAATTGTTACCATAGATGTGAAACTACCCAAAGTGTTAAATTGTTCCAAATAGAAAAAGAATTGAATTAAGGCGGTTTGACTTATTTCCGAAAATATAAGATCTTATAAAATAAGATTAAAAAAACTAATATGAACCCGGTGCACACTAATTAGTGTGCACCCGATCCATATCACGTGAGTTTATGATAGTGTATATTGATATGATATAGTGTATGTTAAAATGATATAGTTAGTGTATATTAAAATGATATAGTGTATGTTACAGTGATATAGTATATGTTAAAAATGATATAGTTTATATTAAAATGATATAGTGTATGTTACAGTGATATAGTGTATGTTAAAGTGATATAGTGTATGTTAAAATGATAGAGTGTATGATAAAGTGATATAACGGGTCACGTGCCTGGACCTGGTCCACACTATTTTTAGTGTGAACCGGGTCCACACAAGTCGGATTGAAATAAGATAATATCATATTAGATAAGATCAGATAACATAAAATAAGATGTTACCCATATAATAAACTATCTTATAAGATAAGATAAGTTGAATAAAACGGATCTTAAGTATATGTTATTTTAAATACCAAATTAACTTTGGCTTAATATTTTGAGGGAGCCTTCTGATATTAGCCTATTAGGGGGTTCAATCTCCATAAAAAAGCACTTCCGGAGAAGGGATTTTCGTATCCTCCCCCTCTCAAGTCTCAATCCCAAATTAAAGTGTCTATATTCTAGCTATGAACTTGAACATTTCTCACTCGATAGAGCAACAAACAAAGGGAAGCAAAAAAAATTGCGTAGTGAGAGTCGAAAATAAACAACAAAAACATATGAGTAAGTTCCAAATTTACATTTAAATGAGGTTGAAATAAAAACAAAATGATCATAATTATATGTCACGGATGTGCCATCCTCAATGTAGTGATGTGCCCATTTGGTAGTGTTGTTCAAAGGAGGAGTGGAGGACCCTGTTCTGCAATTACTTGCACATAGGGGAAGGGCGAAGGCTCGATCTTTGATTGTTCATCTGACCATAACATTAATCAGGTTTGTCGTCTTGACTTGCCTCATTTATGTTGTTTAACAAAGATAAAAAAATTTAGATTGCTTCCAATATAATTATATCAAGTATATTCTTGCAATGTTATCTTAACTTACTGCTCAATGGATGAAATAAGTCATTTGTTCTAAACTTCTAATTATACATTAATTGAATCTCCATAACTAAAACTTATGATTTACATACAAATGAAATAAAATTAACCATTTTTTCACCTGTACCTTTGACAATTTTTTTTTTCACCGTATATATACTCTTTCGACTTTTGAAATTCACCATATACCCTCCACTTTTCAAAAAATACGTTCACTGACCCTTGATGATTAACGGCGTTAAGCTCTGAAAGTCTGAATTTCCTTCTAACCTAAATCTAACCCTAACCCCTAATCTAATACCCTAACCTAATCCTAAACACCCCTCTCCACCATAACCCTAATCCTAAGTAAACCCTAACTTTCTCTCTCCCTAACCCACCCCATCCCACCATCCCCGCACCCACCCCTATCCCACCAGCCGACCCCAACCCAACCCCAACCCCATCACCCCCCCCACACACACACACAACCATCGCAACCCCGCAGGATTCGTTCTTTGGACAATTCTGGAATTCGGGATGGTATTCCACTGAACTACCACCTCTCCCTCAAGTATAATATCAAAATGAGCATACATTAGTATAGGAAACATACGAGGAAGATATATGCATTGAATTAAATAAATAATTTCCCCAATACGTTGCATAATTCATATAACACTTGCAATTTCAAGGTGTTTAATTTGATGCACCACTCTAACTATTTATCTTCTATTTTGAATTAGTAAAAACTATAAAATTTGATATTTAAAAACTACATATTGAGATGAACGTAACAATAAGATACCACATGCGAATGTATTTTTTGTTATTTGAATATTTGACTAGGAGATTTAAAAATATGAAAATTAGAAGTTCTTAATATGCTCAATCCAATGACCACTAAAATGAAAAAATAACCTAGTGCAAAGACATTAAAAATGAGAGCAACCAATTACGTACGATCAAATATCTTTGTAGAATACTTACCTGATACAGATACTATTACAATCAAATGAAGTTCCAAAGCCAATCTAATTAGCCAAAAGCTAAAGGAACTACTATAAATGTAGTTCCTTTGTAAAAATAATGATATCAGCACAGTACATAGTATGTGTATCAATGTATGCATGTTATTAGTTTCATCATACATGAAACGTATTCATATCTGAGCATTACGCATTCATGCACTTTCATGATACATAAACATAAGTCATAAGTGTAGATTCTTAGACAAATCTAAGCAGCAATTTGCTAACACTAATTAAGTACTTGTGCCAAAAAAAGAAGAGAACATTACATCATTTGCTATACTCTTGTTCCCGTCATATTACATGGACAGAAAATTCAGCTGTCAAACCGTACAGTATCATACTACCATTGACTTCGTCTTGGTGTCATCAGTCATGCTGTTACGTTACTCATGCATGTATATATATATGCATGGTGAGAAGCTTCATTGTTTATAGAATCTTTTTTGGTCAATAAAGTATAGATTATATACAGTTGTTTGTCCCAAAGGAATGATAATCCAATATACGAAATTATCTAATAGCCTCTCATATGAATAATAAGCCGCTAATTTCGTGAGCGGTTTTAAATCAGAAGTACTATTATGACTTGAATAGTAAAAGATATGTGATGCCTTTCTGAAAAGTTATGGAAGTATGGTAAAATTTTCAAGCCTTTGGGCTATATGGCGTAACATTCTCATTTATACACCACAAATAATGTCACAAATTTAAAAATAGCTAGTGATTTAATTTATATCTGAAATACAACCCCAAATGTTGCATTTTTTTAGTATTCGTTTGTTCATATTTCTATGCAAGTGATATGCATTCACTTTTACATACATCATGCACCCGTTCGCTTGTATGAGAACATTATATATAATAATACATTGCCATATATCAAATGTATTATTTCTTGGATACAACCAATAACATGATGTAATTTGCGTCAAAAATCTAAATCAGTCACCTACTTTCGTAACCTTAAACGGGATGAAATAAAAAACCGAAATCATAAAAAATTGTGGCCGTCCATGACTCATTAGATTAAATACCCGGTAGGTAAAGTACCAAACTAAATTAAGGCAAACCCTTTTTGTTTCTCTCTAATAAAGTCAGGAAAGAGCACAAAGAGGTTGGACCTTTGCAACTAACTACGAATACTACTATTGTACTTCCTTAGAATCAAAGCACAACTTTAAGTGTATTGGTACACTGTTTCTTTCGTAGCATTACTATACACAGTTTTTTTTGGTAAACAAAGAAATGCATTAATTAGATAGTTGTAAAAATAAAGTTATTACAATCCGCTACGAAGTTGTTAATAGTATAACTCGGGGGATGGGGAAAAGTTCGAGTTACATTCACTTCTTCATCACTTTTACGGGCTTCCTTGGCTAGACTGTCGGCCACTGCATTGTCCCTCCTAGGCACATAGATGATGCTCACGTTACTCAGTCTCCTGCACAAATCCCTGCAAATATTCACCACAAGTGTAAACATGTCAACCATATTCCTGTTTTCATTGATGGCTTGAATGGCCTCTTGGCAATCATTGTAAAGGGCCACATGGGTGATGTTCATATCAAGAGCAAATTGCAGGCCCATTTTGATGCTCTGGATTTCCGCCATTAAGCTGGATTGGGCAAAAACTTTCCTACCAAACCCCCTAACCCACTCCCCCCTCCTGTTTCGGATTACCCCACCCAGCCCAGCAGGGAGCAAAGGCCCAAGGAATGAGGCATCCGTATGGATCATTGTACACGGTTGGGGCTGAAAACGAAGGATTGTGTGTTTGTGGTGACCCTGTGAATCATTCATGGCTTTATAGAAATTAAGAGCTTGGGTCTTAGCCTTGGCCAGAACCGCAGCCGGAGTGGTATGTTTTCCCTCAAAAATGTAAAAGCACTACAATTACAAGCTTAGATTGTGCTGTGTACTGTGGTGTATTCTTGTCTGCCTCATATAGGTCACTTTAAATTTTGTTATGTTTATATATATGATGTATGCATCAACATCACCAATGTGTTTTAGTCTTTTAGAACTCTTTTTGCTTGCTTAAAGTATCAGTTGTGATAAGAAATTACAAAAAGTAAGAAGTAAAGCATTTCATGATTTGTTGATAAGTACTCCATATTCTTTGATTTTCAATCATAATTATTACAATTTACAAACGAAAGTTTCCGCAAGAAAAACATTGTTGTTTTGTTTTTAGTAGTACAAAAGAAATTAGGTTACTTTTCTTTCAAGTAAGAGACCTCGGTTATTATTATAAAATAAGAAGAAAGCGCAAACTCAATTGTAATGTAATTAGTAAGGTGTCTAAAATCAATTT
Organism: Beta vulgaris subsp. vulgaris; assembly: GCF_026745355.1. Taxonomy (NCBI): domain Eukaryota; kingdom Viridiplantae; phylum Streptophyta; class Magnoliopsida; order Caryophyllales; family Amaranthaceae; genus Beta; species Beta vulgaris. Next base: position 832,036 of record NC_079206.1, on the reverse strand, counting down.
TAATATATTAAAAAATAAAATTTGTTGATCAATAATAATCCTGGTCTAAAACCAGCTACCATCAACATTAACTACACGACATCATTTTACGTAGTTATATTCATTTTAAAAAAGTCGACTATACAAATCTCTATTATATAAGTCAAAGGGGAGCTATAATGTCCCCTTTAAAAAGTCTTTTTTGTCCTTAGCTAAATATATAATTGGATATTTAAATTTTCTACAATATATTCTTTTCTAATTTAAAGTTGGGGTCAAAATTCTAATGATGAATTAAACTAAATAAGCATTAACAAAGTAACTTGATACAATGAGAAAAATGGTAATTAATTTTAAAAAATTACAAATTTAATTTGACTATATGACCTTACATCTAAATGTTCAATACAATTTCTAATCACTTTTCATTAGTTTGTATAACAATAATTATAAATATAACACTTCTAAAATTAAATTTAAATGAAATTTATAAAAAAACAGACCCAAACAATCGACGCATGCATCGCGTGCATAAAATGCTAGTTTCTTTTATGAAAAGGCTTCACAATATATTGGCATGGACCATGGTATATAACTTTACTCACATGCTAATGAGAGATGGGCATTTATGTAATTCAAGTAAGAATTCTCAAATTTCTTTTAACATATAGTTAATCAAAATATACATGGAATGACATTGGAAGAAGAATTATGAGAATATAATCTTTTTTATGGAAGTTTGGGTATGAACAACATGTGGGGGTAGAAGAATAGAAAGAGAATGGAAACTGGCAAGCAAAGCATCTGTAAAATGTTAAAAAGCAACACTGAAATCTTTAGTATTTTAATTCCAAAGTTTTCTAGTAGGTAGCTAGTAAAACGACAGTTTTTCTTTACAAAGTTTATGTTCTACAATGTGTTTGTGTTAATTGTTATGGTTTCTTTCGCTAATTTATATGTGTCGTGTTGTGGTGCCGTGTTGTAGGCTTGTGTTCAGTAATTTTGCAAATAACAATATTTTTTTGGGGGAAGGGGTTGCATACCACATTAAATTAGGTCAAGAAGAAAATTATCCTAATCGTAGATCAATAAACTTCATCATAATGGGACAAAATCATCGACATGCGCTGTCTCACTCTATAGATCAATAATTAAATACTCCAAATCGACCTATTAGCTAAAGTAATTTTTATTTTACTGGCATATCCCCTTGGTACATCTCAAACATCATTGAGCATATCTTTAGAGAAGTTAATCAAGCGATGGATTAAGCCACAAACGTTGGTCGGTTGGTCACTTAGTTCTTGATGTTTTTATTGTAGATCATTGTAATTCGTCTTCTTTGACTTCTATCATTGTAAACGATACATTAGGTCTTCTCCTTGTGAGGAGGGCGTCGTTCTACTGTTTTTTCCTTACCTTATTAAAAAAATATCCTAATTCTATCGTATATAGGACATTAATTTAAATAATTTAAATAATTTAAAATTGATTTTGTTTAACTTATATTAACTTATCGAATTTATTTGAACTTATTTAGCATATTTGAATTTGCTTAAACTTATTGAAGTTGTCTTGTAAAGTGTTAGCTTTATTGAAATTTATTTAATCTTAGCTTATTAAAACTAATTAAAACTTTTTTACTTATCATATATAAGCTATCTTAAATTACTTTTTAGAAATAAGTTAAAATAAGTTGAGTTAAATAGAGCCTAGCTAGTTGGTAAGATTTTCAAAGTGTATTTGTGATTTTGAAAATTCTTTCTAAAGATCATCTAAGTTAGTCAAACCGACTATATAAACATTAAAAGCATAATTATTAATCCAAAATTCATATATACCCAAAAACAATATTGATTAACCACAAGACAATAATTATTAGGATCATATGTCAATTACTACCTTTTTAGTGAGTCCAAATCTTTTGTCTCATTTTTTTATACCATTATATGTGCTGTTTAATATTATTAGTCCACATCAAATTCAAACAAACATTGATATATTAAAAAAATAAATAAAGTAAAGAATAACAGACATCAAGCGATAAAATTGAGTACCACAGATAATAGTACAAATGATAAGTGAGACATAAGATTTTTTTTTTCCTTTTCAATAGTTCACTTTGTAATTTACGACCTTATTCAGAAAATAGTTGTAAATCCATACCTCTGAAACAATTTATATTTTATAATTGCTACAATTGCCAATTGTCAATGGATTTTTTTGGGGGCTAGAGCAACATTTTTTTTTGAGGCCGCTAGAGCAACAATTTGGGTCCAAAAATCCCCACACTAATAGGAGTACTTACTATTATGAATGAATATTTAACAATTGGTATGAATCAAATGATAGGAGTAAGACCTGTTCTTTCCAATTTATTTTCAGTTTAGTTCAATTGAGTTTAGTTAAGTTCAATGCAGTCCAGCTCTGGATAATAGTTTTACTCTCACATATCTCTATTCTTTTCATTTCAGTTCAGTTTAATTTAGTTTAGCTGTTTTATACAGAAGAGAACATGCTCGTATTGAACCTTCACAAGTAGATGTGCTTGTTTGGCAATCGAGTCAGGTAATTATTGGATCTCTCTGATAGAGTATAAATCTATTCCTGGGCCCTCAACCATCAGCTTAAGCTTTTGGTTGAGTTGGTCCCTTGACATGGTATCAAGAGCCAGCGTGACAAAAAGGTCACAGGTTCGAATCTCATCTACCCCTCCTTTCTTAGTGGAATATTTAGTACCAAGTATGAGGGCAACTTGTGTTGCATCCACACTTCAAGCCCAAAGGGCTCTTGTGTGAGGGGGCATGATAGAGTATAAATCTATTCCTGGGGCCTCAACCATTAGCTTAAGCTTTTGGTTGAGTTGGTCCTTTGACACTCTCTATTGTGTGGTAATATCCTAATACAAGATCGTGCCAAGCGAGACGATAAAGGGTAAGCTAATGAAAGAGTAAGTATATAAGGAATAAGAAAAAGACCAAATTAAAATTCCCTTAAAAAAAAGAGAATTAAATTAGTACAAGTAAAATTTTACCACATAGTGTATGATATTTGGCCTACAATCATGGCTTTGTAATATTTCGCCTACAAATCATGACCTAGTAATGATCATATCCAATAAAATTCTCTTAGCTTGATCTAACCCTTACTTATAAAGTTAATGGTTTTATATGCACACAACGTGTGCGAAAGAAAAAAAAAATCTGCCTTGAAATTTAATAGTATTGTCGCGTAATTTAATCTTTTTAATTTATTTAAATGAGTTTGATTGGTTTTTAGTTAAGAGTATATTTGTAACTTAGAGAGGAGACCAAGTCCTCCCTACTACCTCCACTTCTCAAAGGAGGATCAAATAGTGTTCCTTTAAACTTTACTGTCGATGTGATTAATTGTATTGGGTATCAGAAGTAAGGGTACACAATCATTTAATGCTTAAAAACTTATCAAATAGGAGAATGTTGCATTTGATGTGAAATATTACAAAGAGGAAAGTGGTTCATATATTGAGATCTAGAGAGAATACAGATCCATTAAAAGATTTAACAGTTAGTACCAATTACAATAGAAGGAAATAAGATGCATTAATTTTCTGAATATCCTATATATAAGTCGACTTTCATCGTCATACACTCGAGTGTATCATGAACATGGAATACTCAATGCTATTTTGCTCATTGCTCACTTAAATTCCAAACAATTCAAACAAAATATACACAAATAGGAGCGTCCTAAATAAGCAACAAAACAAGTGCATAGTATACTCAGATTTATGATGAATGTGCTAATTTTTATAATAATTTAAAAAATTAGTAAAATAAGAAATTCATGGTGTGAATATGAGACAACATATATATATATTAAAAAAAAAAACTAATCATAATGCATGAAATCATATTATATAGTTTACCACATGTAGCCTATGTCGTATCTATAGTGTAGCATTATGATGCCAACTAGGATCAAACTTAACGTAGTGATTATAATAATAATAATAGTGATCATCAGATTGCATGAAACAAAATAAGACTAGCTGTTAAGTATAATTAACCATATCTTATCTTATGTTTAATCTAGTTTAAAATTTGAATGAATGTGGCAAGGTTGTTGAATTGCATGAAACATACGAATTAATGGGTTTTTGCCAGCCTTTGGTGTCACGCTTACAGATTCTATTTGAGCTTCAACTTAGAAGTGCGTCTTTTTTTTTGGGTCACTTTTTACCATTTGTTTCTTTTTGGGCGTGATTATAATTTTCCCAGCCCCCAAAATTTGTGCTTGAAATTTAACCCCCTTTATAGCCCATGAACTCTTTTGTAGTTTTGGTTATTGCATATTTCTAGATTAAGGCAAATGGTGTTTCATCTTTTTGGTAACTTTATGGTTTTACCTTCGACTTTATTTACCCCTTTTGACCATTTTGGGGTTTAAGACCTCTTTTCAAACCTCAAACTCAAAGTTTTAACTTTCAAATTACTACTGTTGTCAACTAGTATTTTTTTGGTTCAGTTTTTTTGTTCATTTTGCCTTAACTTTAGGGTTTTGGTTGTCCAGTACTTGATCATCTATCTTAAGCTGTAAAAAACTTAAATAAATACTTTCACTATAGTTGCAGACTTGCAGCAGCCAGTAGGGTTATGGTACTGTGAATTTCGTGTGTAATTACGTGTAATACTTCCTCTGTTTAGAAATAGTTGCACCATTTCCTGTTTTCACGCTTGTCAATTGCATCAATAAGTAAAAATTATAAGAAAGTTGATACTAAAAAAACATACATTGAGATGAGTCTTAAAAAGATCTTATATGACTGTTTTTTCTAGAATATAAATCATCATAGACATTCAAAATATAAGATGTGAATAGTAAACACTATGCAAATGGTGCAACTATTTCTATAAAGGTTTTAAGAGATGAAGTATAAATCAAAGTCCAACAAGCAAATTTACAATAATCCTGACCAATTCAGACTCTTCATTTCACCTTAAGTACCCGTGTCGGATGCTCGATATTCGAACATTGATGGAATAGTTACACTTAGTATAAAATTTCCACACAATAGCCGAGCCGAGTTGCAAAGTTGGACATGAATACTTGAGTTCGAGCAACATAGACCATTACATTGAAACGGAATCTGTTAGAGGATATTGGACCATAGGTCTATATCTACGGGGAAGGCCCATTAGGTTAAATTTATTAGGTTAAGTTTATGTTATGTTTTATATATAAGTAATGTAATTGTAGTTAAAGGGGGCACAATAATACATCTCTCTAATTTATCATGGTATCGGAGCCTAAGATCTAGGGTTCCTCTCAATTTTATTTTATTTTCTTCTTTCTCGCGCCGGTGGGTGGTGGTTGATTAATTAACCCCACCGGCAGGATATTTCCGCAGTGCTCTTCTGTTGTGCTTTTATCTCTGATCTTCTTAATAATTTTTTTTTCTCCAAAAAAAAAAACACTAAGTACAAGTAATGCGTGATTTGTTATGTCTTTTTCATCTTCATTATTTTGTCTCATGCGAGACTTCTAATGGATTAATTAAAATATTGATGTTCGTTTATTTTTATTAAGGTGTGTTATTATTACTTCATTTTATTCATCTCTTCAAAATGAATCTGAAAAAAGCACCATTTTAGTGGTATTGTTTCATTTAATCTTCATTTCAAATCTGTTTCAAAACAGATTAGTTTCTTTTTAAAAATATCGATGATGTTTATTCCATCGAAAATTTGTTCTTTTGTTTATGTGATGATGATCATTCTATCACAACTTTCACCAAAATTGATTCTTTGGTCTCAATTTCAGATCTGTTTCAAAACAGATTATGAGACATGTTTTGGTTCTCCATTTGTCGTGAGACACGGTTTATGGGTTCTCCTTGTACCTTGAGACGAGGTTTGTTCATTGAAGAATTAAAGAATTGAAAATTTGAAGATTTTAAGAATTGAAGAATTTGAGTTCGATTTTATTTTTAGTGGTGTTTTTTTATTGTTATTTGTCCAATTGTAACGTTCGTTTTATTGCCGTTACAATTGCGGGAGGGTGTTAGAGGATATTGGGCCATATGTCTATATCTACGGGCAAGACCCATTAGGTTAAATTTATTAGGTTAATTTTATGTTATCTTCTGTATATAAGTAATGTAATTGTAGTTAATGGGACACGATAATACAACATCTCTCTCTAATTTATCAGAATCATCGTCCCATTTCATGAATTATCGGATTTGACGCCATAGGCCATAGTAGTTATACGGGCAGTTGCATAATAACTGTTGCATGGCTTAGCTTCCTTCAAACTTCATAATGCAGAAACAAAATTGTGACATTTACTTCAAGATTAAGCATTAAGCTTCTTTTTCAGATTGATTAATTATGGCGAATTTGGTTAGTTCTGCATGCCCAAATTGCAACAGATTATTGAATTCGATATCTAACTGCAATCAATGTAGTTCTAACTTCTAAATTCCCAAAAAACTTAAGAGGAGTATTAGAATGCTCATATAATATAAATGTAATATTATCCTCAGTCTCACTGCGTCAGGTGTCAGACCTTACTTAGTTGATGTTGACCGATTACTACTACGACAGCCATGGAGTTAACTATTCTCATCAATACTTTACCTGTTACCACAAATTAGAGTCAGATTCTCACACATATTCCTTCATTTTTGCCTTGTTTAGTTGTTTATGATACCCTATCCGACTCTATTTAATTGTTACATTTTCCATTTCTCGTTTTATGAGTCCTAAACAAGAGAATTTCTCTAGAAAAAGAAAAAACTTTTGAGATTTTGCGGGTTTATGGACAAAGAACTGGCAAACCCGTATGCTTTAATTTGTTTCCAAATATATGGAAAGAGATGTTTTTATGTCAACAACAGAAGTCCAAGCTCATAAAATTATTGATCTTGTAACATCATTAAGAAAACATGGAAATTTAGTTACCTAACTACATTTTAGACATTTAGTATGTCTCACTATAATTAGGCAGTATGAGGTTACTGATTAACTAAATAATATATAAACATACATCTCAGATATAATACACGTAATATGTTATTCTTCTTTTTACTTTTGTAAAATGAAGAGCTCTATCGGCTCATAATCTTTCGCAGGTCAATCCGCTCGAATGAGTGGGCTAGATACTTTTGAGCGGAGAGGAGGGGAGAGGTAAGAGAAACGGAAGAAGAGAAAATGTTGAAAAAAACACAAGTTTAGCACTTGATCAAGTTACTTTATTTTCACTTGATATCATGTGAGAAGCCAAAAAAAATTACTAAATTAAATTATAGTTAGAATTATTGCGGAACAACATGCATCTGTTTTCTTCCTCTTATTAAACTTGATTATTCACAGAGACGGCTAAGGCCATGTTTAGGGTGAGCAACTGCATAGGCCCCGAAATATAAGGGTCCAATTCTATTAGTTGTCCGTTCAAAGAAAAAAAAAAAACTAAATCTAATTACAAATAGAAGGATATTAATTTCTATTTGGTATTTTTCTGCTTCTCTTATCGTCCAAAAACTCTCATTTATAACTCTTCCTTCTCTTCTATTCACCAAAAATTTAATCTTTATAATTTATTTTAGCACATGGCCCCTAATTTTATGAGACGGTCCTAATTATCCATAATTTCGATCATCTTCTTTTATACTTTATTGAATTTGATTAATTATAAAAATTATTTTCAAAAAAAAAATGGAGGTAATAAATTAATGAAATGGAAAAGCATTAAACACATGATGGTAAATAAAGATGTTGAAGAAAGAGCAGAAAGGTAGCAATAAATGGCTCTTTTTGGCAATAATGTGTGAGATGAAAGAGATAGCATAGCAGACACAAGTGAAGTGATGCAAAAATCACTAACAAAAAGATAGAAATGTAGCCAAAATTAATATTTTTACAAAGGAATCAGAGGTACAACTGACCATAAGTCATAACTTGGACTGCTACTGTTCACAAAAACCATACATCATGTGAATCTGATCGATGTTGTCCCCTTTTTTTTTGTTAGTTTGGGTTTGTATTTGCAGTATATTGTCAATGTCTCTAAAATTATGTTGCTCAGATCTTGGTGAATGAAACGCAATCAAAGCATTTTCAGTGGTCCAAAGTTTTGGATATACCTGTTAGGAAAGTGATGCTTTGGAATTTGGAGCTTCATCTCTTCTTTCAGCTAGGTCCTCCAAGTCCAAAGTTTTAATTTCGTAATATTTGTGGATGGGTTGTAATGTTATATTTGTCATGACAATAGTATATTTGATTATTTGTCTTGAGCCTGATGTAAAATAAGATCGGAAATAGCGTTAGATACAATCTTATTTCAATTTATGTGTTATCTTAGATTTAAATATTTTTTATTTCATAATGTCATCCATATTTATCCAAAAAAAATTATCAAGCAAAAATGTTTTACTCAAATTTTAACTATGGAATACCATTTTATGAATAATCATGAAACCATTTTAGAACTTGGAACACCATTTTATGAATAATCATAAAATCATTTTATGTATACTGTAATTCTCATGAGATGTGGCTCACAAACAGGGATACAAAAGTTGAACTCTGCAAAATTGCCCCATAACTTCGGGAGAAGGGGTGCCCCCTCACAAAGGGGGTTGAAGTGACCAGGCCCAGACGACTGTTTACCAAAAATACAGGTCTCCGCAAAGTCGTAAGACCATATATAGGGGCTGACGCCTGCCCAATGCCGGAAGGTTAAGGAAGTTGGTGACCTGATGACAGGGGAGCCGACGACCGAAGCCCGGTGAACGGTGGCCGTAACTATAACGATCTCCAGGTAGCGAAATTCCTTGTCGAGAGTTTGAAATTATAATTTAAGCCTAATTTGATCCTTTGTACTATCAAAATTTTTGGACCTGATTTAAAAATTGAGTGGGCTGAGCTAACCCAATTAGATATAACTTAGCTTATCCAACATTGAAATATGGCCATGTGGGCCTGGATGATAACAAATCATCTTAGTCCATATTACAGCTGGGTCAATCAACTAAATAGAACTATAGGAGCATATGCTCAAATTTGCCTCAATGTTTCAATTTCAAAAAGCACACGAGGAATGATAAACCATAGCTGATATTAGCATATGTGTCCAACAGTATCGTATAGCATGATATAAAATTATAGCATACTTCTATCACCTTAACATTAGATTTACGACATTTACCCATGGTATCATTAGACCAGAATTACCAAGCTATGTTTGACCTAGTAATTAGGATTATGCTACCAATCTTGACATTGGAGTGTTTGACCTAGTAATTAGGATTGCGCCTACCAATCTTGACGTTGGAGTTTAATGTCCACCAGGAGCACTTTGACAGTAGGGATTTACCTTACCATCCCCCTTTAGACCCTTACTCTCAAAGTGTCTAATCCACTAACCCCGGCCGGATTTATTTGTATGAGCTTCAGATGCGATAGCCGATAGGGCAATTGTGCAACTTAATTTTCATTAATTCAGTCCCAAAAAATAGTCTTAATATCTATTTCATCATCTCATTATCTTATTATCTCATGACCATACCTATTCTCGAACTCGAAATTGTGCAACTTAAGCCACTCCAATTATCACCATTGTCCATTGGGCTCTTTTAGTTTGATAGCATCCTGATAACAAAATTTGTATCATAAATCAAAATGACTACCAAAATCCCCATTGTGGGCTTCAAGCCTGGATCATAGATTCACATAATATAGAAAAAAAAAAAAACCCACTCCAAACAAACCCAAGACGCACACACACAGAAACAATTGGGCTCATTCCTACACAAATACTAGAATCTTAACTTTCCAAATCCGACCCATGTCATTCCAACTACAATTAGGCTCATTCTTCCACCATCGCCCATATATACTTTTGATCTACAATATTTTCTATTTCGTACTCATAAATATAAAAAAATTGATATTATTAATATATATTGAGACAAATTTAACAAGATAATATGTTTTTTTTATACAATAATGAAATACTCTCTTAGTTCTTTATTAGTTTACCCGTATTTTTTTGGGATGTCCCTTATTAGTTTACCCATTTTTTTGTTTCTATTTTAGGAATAAGACCACTAGCTTTTCATCACACATACATTCAACTTTAATGTAAAATAATAATTCCCATCAAAAAAAAAATAAAATAATATTTCTCTTTCTTTCTATGACCCACAATATTATTTCTCTTAAAACTCTCTGCAAAAAAAAGGGTAAACAAATAAAGGCCGAAAGGAGTATTTGATTAAAGTCGGTAAAATTTGTCGTTTCCTTAAAACTCTATGAAAAAACAAAAGAGTAAACTAATAATCATCGGAGAGAGTATTTGATTAAAGTTTGTAAAATTTGACGTCCAGAATAGAAACAAGAACTAAAAAAAAAGGAGGAAACTAAACTAAACTTCCTAAAATATTCACTCCAAACCAACCGAAATCTCCCTCTCAAAATCTCCACCATGACTAACCCCAAAAAACCACCACCACCACCACAACCATCAATTCTCCACCACATATTAACCCTAGACACCACACTTTCCCACAACATCCACTCATTATTCCAACCAATAATCCCACGCGCCACCCTTAAACTCCTCGAAATCACCGGCGATGGTCGTCTATGGTTTCCTCTCTCAATCTCTCTCCTCCTTTCTCCAATCTCACTCCACTCTCCCACTCTTTACTCTTTCTCTCTCTCTCTCCTCTTAGGTCTCATCTCCGACATTCTATTCATCGGAATCCTCAAACACCTTATAAAACGTCGTCGTCCTATGTATAATCCTGTTATGGGGTCCACTCTCCCCGTTGACCATTGGTCTTTTCCTAGTGGTCATGCTTCTAGAGTCTTCTTTATTGCTTCTATTTTCTCTCTCTCTATCTCAGCCGTTGATCAAGGGATTCATCATTTGAAGATTTTTCATCGGAGTGTTATTGACCGTTGGATTGGTGGTCGTGATTCAGGTGAGATTGTTGCGGTTTTTTTTGTTTTGGGTTGGGTTTGGGCTGCGCTTACTTCTATTTCTAGGGTTTTGTTGGGACGACATTTTGTTTTGGATGTTGTTTTTGGTGCTTTTGTTGGGATTTTTAATGCCTTCTTTATTCATCGATTTTTGTGCTTTTCAATTTAGATTACAGTTATTTGACTGTTAATCACATTATTGTTATTAGGCAAAATTAGCCTCTCACCACTTGAATTATAGCTCGTGTGCACCCAACACTACCAACTAGGAATTGTAGCCTAAACATCACTAACTGTGGAGTGGGGTGTATTTCGTACCATAAATGAGGCCGGAAGCCTAATATGTTGTCGAAGACCGTGGGTTTTATAGTAGAGACTCCACCCCATTTTGTTGTTGGTAGTTGGTGGTAAGACGTATCAGTGGCGGATCCAGAATTTAGCAGATTTAAAAACATTTTGATAAGTTTTATTGGGATCAAGTGATCCGTTCTATAAAGAACAAATTTCAAAATCCAAAATTTATAAAGAAAAATTTTTATATTCAAGTGGGTGGAACTGCATGTCTGCATCCTATCCCGTAGTTGGTGGTGTTTACACTACTAGTCATAGTTGGTGGTTTTGGATGTACTCAAGCTATAGTTTAGGGTGTTGATGTCAATTTTGGCTTATTATTATTATTATTATTTATCAAGGCTGTATGAAGTCGGAAATTTTATAATGGAATCATAAACATTTGTTCTATTGTTTATGATTGTTCAATTTCTACATTTGAGTACCTCGTATGACATTTGTTTTTGTTAGATGTACAATTGACATTAAGTATTCAAGACTCCACAAAAACGATTGCTACTCCTTTTGAGTCACCATTATTTGACTGAATCTTGGTAGCGGTTACACAAGAGGGCTCTCATAGTCCTCTCGGATCTAATTTAATTGATTATGATTTAGTTGTGGGAACATATAGCATATATGCACTCGTCATTTGAATTAGTTGGTAAAGTTTTGGACGATAATGAGCAGATTTTAGAACCAAGGGATGATGATTGTAATGGTGAAGGAAGTATATGTTTAGGACTATATAGAGCTTGTCATCTGGTGTGGAAAAAGTTCTAAAACTTTGGAGAATGGAGAAATTTGAGCTTCAAGTGTTTGTAGCTTCATGGTGCTGATTTGTCTGCTGGTGCTAGAGAATTATTGAAAAGCTCTTGTGTTTCTAGTCAAGCATTAGGAATAGTTAACAGTGTAGAATTGCAGTAAAACAGTTAGAAATTTAGAATGTAGTCACTGGCATTACAAACTCAACTTACGATTTAGAATCACAATTTTACATCGAATGTAGGACGACGTATCATATGACTTCGTGTCTTCACCATGGCCATATCTTAGGTGACATTCACAATCCACATACAATCGCTTTTGACACAAGCGTGTTCTGTTTATGGTGGTACAATTATTTGTTGATGCTTGGTGGTCCAGTTGTTGTCAATTCATTATTCATGAGTTAAGCTATGTCTTTCATATGTTTCACAGTGTCTTTTTATTGCTGTGCTTCTGTGAACTTGGACCAATTGCTGGTCTGTCTTTGTACTGGGATGCATTAAGGATTTATTGTTTAGTTACTAAGATTATGAAGTGAACCATTGTTATGCTACTCTGATATCGGCTTCAAGGAGCCAATCTCACCTGCATAATTAGGGTTGCTGAACTGACCTTTCTTTAAGAATGTACTGTTTCTTCTACCATAAATATTGTGATTTGGTACACTAGTTCATTATCAGGTGTTGAAATATAAACCTTGTCTGAAACTTTTTCATGGTTTTGACCTAGATAATGCCTACTAAGACGATGAAATGCGTGTTTGCTATGTTACTCGGGCTCCGCTACAAAAGTCTGTAGGATGGGTATGTAACTATGTATGTACTATTAGTAAATTTTGGGGACTTTACATACTTTAACCCCACAAAACATTAGGATATGATGAGTGTATCTGTGTATAGCAGGAAGCTTATGCATTTGTCTCAATTGTAGATACTTATTTGGGTTATTGTGGTGTAGAGTAAGATTGGAGACCCCAAAAATTGACTGTCATGAAAAAAATCCAGAGCTCTGAATCAATTTGACAGTGAAGCTGAAACAGTAAGGACTGGAGTACTGTACTCTTAAGATTCAAAAAACTTGGATCAAATACACTGAGCTTATAATTATATTAAAAACTATGTTACTTGGACACGAATTGAGTGTCTACTCTGATACGGGTGTCCAAGTGTCCGACTTAGCTTTTTTTGTAGAAAACAGTCAAGTTTTTAGTTTAAAATGAAGTATCCAAGTAAAGTATCGTGTCTGTATGATACGACACGACATCTTATTTTTGAGGTAAATGAAGGTGTCGGAGTAACACTGATTAAAAATACACACATGATACACCTACAAATTGATGCTTTGGGCTGCTGAAACTGAAACTGAAGTTGAAGCGTGTGTGTGCTTTTCAGGACCAGTCTGAGATTGAGAGACTGAGGCCCCCCATGATTAGGACCTAACCTTGGACCACAGTTAATCTTTAGATCTGTTTCAGTCTGCAAAAGCCCAATTTAATGTGACTCACTCACTCACTGCCCACCTCTGTCATTTACATATGTTTTGGTCAAACTTTTTATTGTGTTGACTAGGTTTATTACTTGAAACCTTGAACCTATCCTCACTTCTTCTGCTCTTGTTAATTGCTCATTGCCCGTGAACTTGAAGACATTTGAATGAAAGATCGGTTTTCTTCAACTTATTTTTGGTTGAAAAAAATAAGAAAAGTTTAGACGAAGTAAGGATAGTTTAGAAAAGTTAACAAAAGTTTAAAAAAAAATTAGAAAAAATAAAAGAAGTTCAGACAATATAAAAAAAGTTTAGAGAAAATAAGGAAAAATTCAAAAAAAAAAAAAAAAGTTGAAGAGAATAAGATCTTATTATTGAGATAAGTTATGTAATGACTAATGATAGATAACAATCTTATAAACTCGATTTTTTTTTCAAATGACCATCTTAGGATGTTTTTTCTTAAGTAACTACCTTATATCATATTTTTAGAAAAAAAAAAATCACCATCAAATGGCAAATTACGTCTTAATTAAGTATAGCAAAGCCAAGCCTGATACAGCTAACCCTATGAAAATATAAGACCATATGATCTTATTAAACGTAGCATAAGCATGTGAGGAATTGCCAGAACACAAAAACTATTTATATTTATAGTCTATAGATCAACATATGTTCATGAGTCATGAGCACACATTAGACTATTAATAAAATCGACAGTCAATGTATGCTAATAGATAATATTTTAATCTATTAAAACAATTAATGCAAAGTTTTTAAATCTATATATACATCTAAAACTCAAGACAAATAAATGTCATGCTGTCAAATGCACTCTCCCATCTTCCACACAATCAAATGAGATATTAGACCATAAAAATATGTGTTTCAAGATTCAAACACATGACCTCTCATTTGTTATACTAATGCACTAACCAATTACACTACAATGCTCAAAAGACATATATTTCTATTTTTGAAGATTTCAAATGCACGTCATTAAATCATCCGCAGCTTATGGTCCGGGACAAAAATTAGTTTTCCTCTAAAAGTCTAAACTCTAAACCTGCGTGTATTTTATGTGACGAAACAGTGGAAGTCAAGCACATTTGAAATCTTCGTGCTAACTGCTAAGCGTGCAATCAGTCGCAATTAGTATATGGTGGTAATAGTAGTAGATGATAAGAAAGGAAAAGTCTTAAATTTGGCACAGAAGATTTAAGTCTCATATAGTTATAGTAGCAGAACATGTTAGCAGTGGACTATTTTCCAGCACCATAATTGGTCCCCGAGAACATTTCTGAAACAATCCTTTAATGTCACTTCTAGATCTAATGCCGTTCATTTCTTGTACTATTTCAGCTAACGGATGACTTCTTTAAAGTACTAAAAGCAACTTTGAATTCAATGCCACCTTTCATTATTAATAGAAGAATTTGCTTTATGCTCTCCTATTTCAAATTTTTTTTTTTTATGACATTAAGCCAAATCTTCAAAAAAAAAAAACACCTTAAAATTAGTAGGTAGTTCGAGCAATGTCTCGAGTTTTTATTTTGAACTAGTTATTAGGCCCGGACTATGCTCCGGGTAAGAAAAAAAATTCATTTATTAACATAATACTTTATAATAATAACACTAAATACAGCTTAGCCTAGTGGTTAAGACATTAGTATATGTACTTGAGGTCTTGGGATCAAACCCTACATTATGCAATTTCTAAATTTTTTTAGTTGTTATATTTTACTATTTAGACATGTAGTTGCTACATTTGCCAATTATTTCTATAAAGTATGTGGTACCTACGTATTATTTACCTTTATACCATTATTTTTGCATTCATAACACAAAATGACAAGCATTTTATGCTTTATTGCTCTATTTTGTAATGGTCCCCATATATTTCTGTGTGTTAAAAGTAAATGTAGCAACTAAAAAAGACGAAGGAAGTAATATTTATTGTTGCTACTTGGGTGTGAAGTATCCTTATATAGTTATATTATTGACGTTAAATCACATCAATTTATATAGTTATATTATTGACGTTAAATCACATCAATTTCATTGTTGATACTATGTGAAGTGTAATAATGTAAACAAGTAAGAACTAAGAAGTCAAGGGAATAGTAATAGTTTGGAAAGTAATAAGCTTTTTATAATCTGTGTGGGATTTGGCAAATAATGGTCATAGATTTGCTGATTTGATTAACGACTACTATGGTATGATTAGGGTGTCAACTATACCACTATCGCATCATTATTGGAGATTATAAGTGCCAAATTTACATAATCATTGGAGATTACTACTATACAAAAAGTTAAGATCACAAATAATTATATATCTCCAATCAAGCTAATTGAAGTGAAAAGTTGGTCAAGCTTGATTCCTTTTGCTTTAGTTAATAATCAATCAACTTATTTTCACTTGGGAGAAAATCGTTTTCAAGAGAAGGAAATTAGGCCAATATGATAAGGATGTAGAATTAAATTTTTACTCCAATCTCGAATATGGGAAGTTTGGATTACTTTTGTGGCTTTTTTTTTTTTTTTTTTTTTTGTAGTGATAAGGATTAAGGAGTAATGATAATTTTGGAAAAACATACCAAGGATGTCTTAGCCAGTTGGTCTAGTGGTTAAGATTGAGGTGATGTGAACAATAGGTCAAAAGTTTGAATTCCCCCTCCCCTTCTTTGTACTGTGTACCACCTTTATGGCTCATATGGATCAGAAAATTTTGTTTTTTGGAAAAACATGTTCATGGCTCAATGACGTGTATTGATACATCATGCGAAACGTGTGTTTTTCTTTTATATTCTCGTTACCATTTCATACCATCTTTAAATAATAATATTAATGTAGAATCTTGTTAGATTCGTCTCATTGTGTAGTTTTATAATATCAATTTTTTATTATTAATAAGGAATTGAAGATATCAAAGGTCAAATGTTTAACTTGGAGACCGTGTAAAAAAGAAACAAGCAATATATTATGAGACAAAGGGAGTAATAAATGGTTATAAAATAGTGATAAAAAGAGGTGTTATCTATGTATATATATTTTTTGAACTGATATCTATATTTTTATTACTACCATTATATTCCCTCCGTTTCAAAATATAAGGCATTCGCGCTTTACGAAAATTTACTGACCACAAATATCTCCCATAATATGATATTTAAAAATTAGGGTAATGTTATATGTAGCCCTTAGGGCTACATATAAGCATTAAATACATTTCTTTAAATGGAAACAAATTAAGAATTCAAGACACATTTTCACATCAACTGAGGTAATAAATGCTTGATTCAATATTTTATTTCCATTTTAAGCACCTTATACATAGCCCGGGCTATGTATATCATTTTCCTAAAAATTATACCATTTGATTCGTCTTGAAAAAGACTATAATAACATTATTTTTTAAAATTTTCCATCCACATATATTGAAAGCAATTGATGGTCAAAGTTTGACCTCGAATATCGTGTGTGCCTTATATTTTGAAACGGAGGGAGTAACATATTAACGCACACCAAACGAGCACTTACGTTTAAAGAGGAAGAAAATTAACAACCCGTGGAAATTAAAAATGGAATGGAACATCAAGTTAAAGGTACGTAGAAGAATGTGATTCGAATCCTTATACCAGGATGTTTTATGTTATGCAGTTATTTATAAATTAGGCGCATCTAGAGCTATATTTTCAAATTATTCGACATAAATTCCAATGAAAAATTAAAGGGATAGATAAGCTACAAGATTTGGTGAACAAAATGAAATGGTTAGGCTGAATCATTAGGATTTGATGACTTCAATATGAATGCGACTTTCTGGTCTTGGATGACGGTGGTAGTGATTGGAGTGACAATTCATTGCCTCTCTCTTTTTTCATATGTAAAAGTTCCTAGTGATTCCTCTAGGAAACATGATTTTCATACCTTTTAACTAGTATATGAACTAGTTTAGGCTGGCCCTTGAGATAGTCGTCCTTCTAGTTTTTTTCTCCTTGGTAAAAAAAAACTAACCGTATATGAGCTAGGGCGATTTCTGAACTCCATTAGGAGTAGGAGTGTAAATGATGTTAGTCGAGTTCGATTGAGCTAGCTCGACTCAACTTGTTAGCATTTCGAGTCGAGCTTGAGTTGTCAAGCTCACTTGAGTCGAGTTTTGATCGAGTCGAACTTTCGTCGAGTAGATTTCGAGTAGCTTGCAAGTGACTTATGTTAATTAAAAGCAACCTAAGGTAGAAATATGTCGAATTTAGGTATTTTGCTATTGATATTAATTGCGTATTATTCGAGCTTGTCAATAGTTTTCGAGTCGAGTATCAAGTTGCTCAATCCGACTCGCCAACATTTCGAGTCGAGCTCTCTCGAATCGAACTTTGATCGAGCCGATCTCGAGTAGCTCGAGAATTGTCTCGTGTCATTTACACCTCTAATTAGGAGTATATTTTGATTCTAATGATGAGAAATGAAAAGTTTCAATCAAATGTCTTGTTTTATAATCGCGTTATATATTTCGAGCTACTAATGGTCCATGGATTGATTACAATCTAAAGTCTAAAATTAGTGACCTCTCACCAACTTCTACTACAAGCTAAAAGTAATGATATAGAAACATGTTGTAGATGATATTCGATCCCAAATTATAAAAGGTTATATCAAGAGAAGTAGAGAACCTTACTTCATTCACAGGGTCTAAAGATGCGCATAATTGAACAAGTAGAAATTCCACTTAGAAAGATTTTCAATCAAAAAGACATGGTATTAAAATGTGTTATGGGCGTGCACATGTTCGGTTGGAGAGACATAAGAAGTTATTATTTTGATTTAGATTGAAATGATATATAGTGGGGGCAAACCAAAAGAAATTTGTTTACCTAAGCAAAAGAAAATAAAAGTATGTTATGACTTACTAATAGTAAGGTGGGGACTTTAATTACTCCTCCAAAAATGAGTTGTTTCCCAACTGGAGGTGGTGTAAAAGTGACCCTCATTTGTGCGATACATGCCTAACAATCTTGTTTATTTAATTTGTTGACTGTTGTGTACTACTCAAACATGGATTTGATGGTGCACCTTGATTGTAACTTGTAATTTCTTACTATACTACTTTCGTTTTGTGCCTAATTAGATTTGTTTTTCCTTTGGTTTATGCATGTGGACGAGCTAACCCTAGCAGCCTAGCTAGCTCCCTTTATACTAAGAATTTTTGCTTATGCTTGACGTTTTGGATGACTAAAACAGCTTACATAACGACATATTCTCTATGTTTTTTTATCTGTCCCATATTAATTGATATACTTCGTTCATGGAAAACCCAAATATAATAAAACATTATTCGATCTACACTCATAAATCTCATACAATGTTGTACATATCGGTCAAATTGTGTCGATTAATATGGGATAGATGAAGACATGAAGTATGTATGTCAGATGTTTATATCGAACTAATTTTTACATATGTATTGAGGTTTTTAATTTCAATAAACAATTTAATCCTAGAACATATATATGATATGTTTCATTAATTCACAAAAAATATATATTTATTTTTGAGATAACTTGATCATAAAAACTACCTTGAAATCTGATTGTGTTTTTCGTAGTACTTTAGGGGGTTGGTTTACTTTTGGACATTTGAGTATAAAAGAAGAAAGAATGAATGTTTAATAGAGTCCTATTTTATAAGCGTAAAGGAAATAGTCAATCAAAAATAGAAATTCCTTGACTTCGGATTGATTGAAGCTATTTAACCTTTTCTATTAGAGCGGCCATCTAAAGTTACAGAAAGGAAGAAGTCGCCAATAGATCTTTTTTATTAGAAGAATTAGCGAAAAAAATCTTTTATAAAGGTATAAAGATATTGTCTAAGATGTGTTGCACAACATACAATCAAGAGGACTCATATTGAGATCTAGGAGCAATTAGGACGTTGTGTGACATCGGGCCTATGCCCTACATTAAGGTTAAGTTGGAAGACGATTGTTAGACCGACATTATTATATGGCCCGAGGTGTTACCTTGTTGGACACATGAGAATAATCTATTATCAAAATGGGGTTAGCAAAGATGTATATGTTGAGATGGGGTCTAGGATTCCTTAAGGTACAAAATTTGGCATAAAGATATCAATAATAAGGCCAAGTTAGAATTGTAATTAGATATTGAGAATATATAAGATAAGAGAGAATTTGTTAAGTATGGTCATGAGACATGAGACATGAGACATGAGACATCGGCCAAATGATATGCATGTAATTAAGGTAGTGAAAGTTAGGATCATGCATATATGGAGCTTTTAGTAGAAGTCAAGGGAGGATGGACTTTTAGTTTATATGAAAAAATTGGGTTTACAAGAACATATAGGCTATAGTACTTGACATAATATAATGGAGGCAAATGATCTTTGTAAAGGATCATAACAGATAAACGATTTCTCAATTAGATCACCCCTATTCTATCAATATTAAGATTTTGTGTGTTTGTCATTATAATTATCGTTTGCAAGTGAATCCGCAATAAATCAAGTGCGACAAATAAATAAAATTCTACTTGATATTGCATATATATATACACGTTATGATCGGCTCATACGTATGAAGGTCGTTGAGTATGTCATGCCGGTCTTGTAGGGATATCTTAACGGTGTTCTCCTAACTTGGGTCATCCTCAGATGGGCCTGGATCTGATCTAATACTCACTCAAATGTGCCTATGGGCTTAAACATAAGTATTGGAGAGGATAAAATTGTATCCAACCAATAGGAGCAGTGTCCTATCTTAATCAAGACACTGCCGGCTCCTATAAATACCCATGATTTTAGTCATAAGGTACGTATACACATACTAAGATACTCTACTTGAGATATACCAGCCATTACCCTATACTAACTTAGGCATCGGAGGGGCGTTCCTCGGATCAACCCCGTGAGATTAATTTACGTGTTCTTTCTTGCAGGACATCAAACCGACTTACGTAGTGGAAGGATATCAGTCCACTCCCATAACACTTATTCCATACCGAAATAATATATATATATACAAAACTAGAGTAGTAATTCAAAAATATAATAAAATAAACATATGCTTCTTAATAACATGTCAACCAAAGCGAGAAGTTGGATTTTGACGGTAGAGAGACTAAAACTACCACAAATTTAGATATAATGATTCATTTTGCAAATTGTGGTCCTGTGGACGATCTGCGTCGGGGAATTTATTTGATAATACCATTTCAAACATGACACTTGGGATTTTGGGGAAAAAAAAAGAGTATATTACTTCTACGAGAAGACTTTTGATTTGGACTAATGATAATACATAAAAACACAAAATGCCTAAAGCTTTTTTACGACCCACGTGATTTGGAGTCTTAATACACGTGATCAAGTTTATCTAAACATTGTTTTTGTCTTTAAAAGGGCTGACAAGTAATGCCATCACTATTTGCTCTTGAATAATCGTAGTAGAAGGTTATGTCATTGTATATGTAATCTAAATCATGAAGGGCCTCTGGATAAGTGAGCCTCTGCGAAGGTAATTTAGAGGAATTTCATCTTATCACGAGTTTTTGAAAAGAAGATAAAAAAAAAAATCTAAATCATGAAATTTAAAGTACTCCAAGTCTCCAATGTCATTATGTTGGGTATACGGTAGTATATGGAGCTCATGAAGGTGTATGGGTATGGAGATGAGGTTGCGTAAAGGGAAAACGTCATATTGGGCATAAGGCGAACTTTGAATGGGCATATCTTTCAATCTAGAAATTATTTTGATGTGATTCAAAGTGGAGGTGATAGCTTGTTCCGAGAGCTTTCCAACGATAGGTCATATGTCCAATTCCGATGAGAATCGAGAAAGTTATGACTGTTTTACGAAAACTGACGAAGCTAACGGCAGAAGACTCAGGTGCGCCCGCACCTGAGGCCTGGTGCGCCCGCACCAAAGGCTGGTGCGCCCGCACCTATCGAGGACGCGTTTTTTCCGGTTTTGCTTAGTGGGGGTATAAATAGGTGCCCTAATTACGAGATTAATGTATTCTTCATCTTTAAACACATATTAAAGAGAGAAAAAGCAATAGAGAGAGTTCTTGGAGTGCTTTTTGTAATCTTTCTTGAATATTCATCGATTCCTAGTGCAGATTCGTGGTTTTTCTCCCAGTTCTTGGGTTTCCACGTAAAAAGTTCTGGTGTGTTCTTTCCTGCTTTATTATTTGATATTCTATTATTGTTTGCTATTATTCTTAGATTGATAGTCAATAGAACTTACAAGTGGTATCAAGAGCTAGGTTTGATTATTGTCTAGATCTAGAATAATTAACAATGGAGGATTCAAAGATTAGAATTGAGAAGTTTGATGGGACAGATTTTGGATATTGGAAGATGCAAATAGAGGACATCTTATATCAGAAAAATCTGTATCAACCTTTGTCTGAAAAGCCTGCTGAGATGGAGGAGGCTACATGGAAAGTACTGGACAGACAGGCACTAGCGGTGGTACGTTTGACATTGGCTCGGACTGTGGCGTTCAATGTCAAGGATATCAAAACAACGGCTGGATTGATCAAAGCACTGTCAGATATGTATGAAAAGCCCTCTGCAATGAATAAGGTATATCTGATGCGCCGTTTGTTTGGTTTAGAGATGAATAATGGTAGTTCTGCTGCTGAACATATTAATGAATTTAATTCATTAATAAGTCAGTTATCTTCGGTTAATATTGCCTTTGAGGATGAAGTGAAAGCTATAATTTTGTTGTCCTCTTCACCTACTGCTTGGGAAACTGTTGTAACTGCTGTTAGTAATTCCTCTGGTAAAGAGAAATTGGTTTATGATGTTGTCCGTGATCTGATTTTGAGTGAGAGCATTCGAAGGAAGGAGAGTGGAGAATCATCTGGAGCATACAAAAGGCAGGGCTAGTGTTACTTGTTGGGGGTGTGGTAATGAAGGACATTTAAAGAGAGATTGTCCTAGGAAAGAGAATGGGAAAGGGAAGAAGAAGGTTCAAGAAAGTGATGATGAAGAAGATGCATCAACTAACTTGATTTCTGAGTACGATTCCGATGCTTTATGGTAAGCATGGATGATCAGGAAGAGTTGGTTGGGTGCTCGGGATCATGGGTCTTGGATTCGGGTTCTTCTCATCATTCCTCACCATGCAGGAGTTGTTTCGGAATTTCAAATCCGGAAAACTTGAAAAGGTCTACCTTGCGGATGGCAAGGCAGTGAAGTCATGGGGAAAGGTGATGTGAGTGTGAAACTCACTCATGGTGGCTCGTTGGAGTTGAAGAATGTCAAGTTATCCCAAGGTTGAAGAAAAGCTTGATATCGGTAGCCCAACTTGCTACATCGGGTTACAAGGTTGTGTTTGATGGTGGTTCTTGGAAGATTGTCAAGGGAGCAATGATCATAGCTCGTGGGACAAGAAGTGGAACACTTTACACCATGGGGAGCACAGTGAAGAGGCCCGGGATTGGGATGAGAACTTCATGTAAGGTGTCGTTTGGTCGGAAAACTATCGATAGTGGGCCAAGGGATGAGAACCGTGGTGAAGCGGTATCCCGGTGGCAAATTGACCGGTAAGCGACAAGGTGAAGACGCACACAGATGATGTGTGCCGGAAATCCTAAGTGGAACAAAGGGTGTATTGTTCGAGTGGGAGCAATGTGAGTTTGCTTTTAGAACAATGAGAAGCTTCTTTGGCTTAGGTGGTAATTGGTTTTATTGAAGTTTGATGAGACTTCTCAATGTGCTTCTTTGGTTGGAGAGGAAGTGATTATCTTCTTTAGTTGTAGAGGAAGGGATCTTCATTTGGTTGTACTTGTCTCTAAGGTGATCCGACCTCCGGGGTAGGAGGGTGTGTAGGTTCATGGAGTGATGGTGCAATGATTTGGAGGTTAGTTATTAAGAATCAAAGTCGGTGTAGATTTTGATGTCTTTTGATTGGAGTTGGTGCAAACTTCAATGTTATTTTCCTTGGTGTAGAGGAGATGTTGTCATGGGATGCTTGATGTATGTCATGGATCTTATGAGTCATGTTGGACACGACTCGAGATTGCTTTTGCAGTGGGAGTTGTGTGTAGGAGTTGAGATGAATGAGAGGATGATGAAGGTATGAAGTTTTCTTCACTTCACCTATCTCCAAGTGGGAGATTGTTGGGTATATGGTAGTATATGGAGCTCATGGAGGTGTATGGGTGTGGAGATGAGGTTGCGTAGAAAGAAAACGTCATACTGGGCATAAGACTAACTTTGAATGGCATATCTTTCAATCTAAAATGATTTTGAGTGATTCAAAGTGGAGGTGATAGCTTGTTCCGAGAGCTTTCCAACGATAGGTCATATGCTCAATTCCGTGAGAAACGAGAAAGTTATGAATGTTTTACGAAGAACTGACGAAGCTGACGGCAGAAGACTCAGGTGCGCCCGCACCTGGGGCCTGGTGCGCCCGCACCAAAGGGTGGTGCGCCCGCACCACGGGATGGTGCGCCCGCACCTATCGAGGACGCGTTTTTTCCGGTTTTGCTTAGTGGGGGTATAAATAGGTGCCCTAATTACGAGATTAATGTATTCTTCATCTTTAAACACATATTAGAGAGAGAAAAAGCAATAGAGAGAGTTCTTGAGTGCTTTTTGTAATCTTTCTTGAATATTCATCGATTCCTAGTGCAGATTCGTGGTTTTTCTCCCAGTTCTTGGGTTTCCACGTAAAAGTTCTGGTGTGTTCTTTCCTGCTTTATTATTTGATATTCTATTATTGTTTGCTATTATTCTTAGATTGATAGTCAATAGAACTTACACATTAAAGGTGGCATTTTAATAAATTATTACATATTTTCTAACCCCTTTATTTGGAGAAGAGCACGATTGAGCTTGGATCGTGTATCTAATGAATGTGAGATTCAATTCTTGTGTTATTAATAGCATTATATATTTGTATCTTCCGTACTTTAAAGTCTAAAAAGTTGATACACAACAGATTATAAAATGACATCATACATAAATCACACAACTTGAAAAAGGACATCATATATATATATAGTCTTAGGAAAAAGGAGACTGACACCATATAAATTATCCTCAATACATTATGAAATTACATCTCATGAAAATAACATTGAAGTTTTGAAAAATGACATCTACACCATATAAATATGATATACAATGCTTTAGAAAAGACATTAACGTATTGTAAAACCACATGCAACTTCAAAATGACGTCGAAAGTAATTGGAAAATTACACATACAAATGACATAGGCATAATAACCCGTATATGAAATTGAGTTATAGTCTTTGTCTAATAATTGAATTTTTGAAAGCAAAGAAAACGTACCCTTAAGTAAAGTTATGGGATTAACATAGTTTTTCTCTAAGGATTAACATGGTGGTTGTTATAATGAATGAACAATCTAAGTTGTATAGTTCTTCTAGTTATTTTGTTGTAAATTATCTTCTTACAGCAAAATATAGGGAAAAAAAGAGTATTGATCAATAAAAAGAAGGAATAAAATATTGAACAAAAGACATAAGGAAACAAGTGCTAAACTTTTCCTTTCAAATCAAGAGTAATGCAAATTTCTCATTTTGTGCATGGCATATACCAAGCTAAGAAAAAGAGAAAACTTATAATTGAAAGAATAAAAGTATAACAAAGTCTTATTTCCATCATAATGTATGTTACTTTGGAGTTTATGGAGGAAGTTAATGCGGGGTACAAGTAAGTCAACATCATCAAGTAAGTGTCAAAAACTCAAATCAAACCCTCTACTTCTTAGTTCTTACTTAATTTGTTTCTGCTGATTAATACACGCCTTTGAGTGGGACAGATCTGTCACATTTAAATCCCATGACAACAAGAAAAATGTTCAATAGATTGCCGACGTTTTGCTTTCTTGGATCATGAATGAGTGGAGTTGGATGCTTTTTTGTGTGTAGGATAAGTATTAAGTAGACTTTACAGTTTACTCTAATCTTATTAACCTACCCCATCAATTTTCAAATATTCTTACTACTTTGACCTATTCGATCTCACATAAATGTTCTAAATAGAAACAATGATAAAAGAAAACGAAAGTGTATGGGGGCTAGTTAAGTTCCATACCGATTTTAAGGAATAGCTAAAGATCGTACGTCCTGGACAATGTATTTGCTAAAGGACCGTTGGCTATGTCATACCGATTTTATGAGGTTACCTTGGTGGTACTCCTAACCTGGGCTATTCTCATATGGGAGTGGACTTGATCCAGTTATTATCTAATGTGCCTACGGACCTAAAAATAAGTATTGAAAGAGAATAACGTCATATCCGACCAATAGGAGGAGAGTCATATCCTAACAAGGACATTATCGATTCCTATACATACCCCTTGATCTGAGTCATAAGGTACGTTCACATATATTAGTATACTCTACTTGAGATATACCGGTTATTACTCATTGTTGATTTAACCATCGGAGGGGAGTTCCTCGGATCAACCCCCGAGGTTAGTTTACGTGCTTTGTTTTGCAGGACACCAAACCGACTTACATCTACAAAGGATGCCGGTTCACTCCCTAACAATTACTCCATACCGAAACAGAAAGGAGTATGTATTAGTAGTCGCAATATAATGTTTGCTATAGTTGTTGATTTCTTGCTTAATCTACATCGTTTCAAATCCTTATGGTAAGTTAATGCTTAATACTAGAAGGTGCTGGTTTAGCACACGGAAAATCTATACTAATATATTAAAAGGCGTGCGTAAACCAGGAACGGTGCCACGTGGCGCTCTCCCTAGGGAGTTTTAGTTCATGTAAAAATCCATGTACAATAAAAAAATTAGAAATTGCATGGTATAGGTTTTGATCCCATGACCTCAAGTTCATGTACTAAAGTTTTAACCACTAGACCAAGTTGTATTTAGTGATATCATATCAAAGTACAATATTAATAAATGAAAATTTTCTTACCCGGGGCATAGCCCGGGCCTAATAACTAGTGAAATACTAAAAGGCATTGCCTATAATAACTAGATTAACTTAGGACAAGTACATATAATCTTTTAGCCTAGCTATGACAATCAACTACCCCTAGCTAGGAAGTTTGCAAATAATAGCGACCTAGTTCGACACATCACACGTAATTAGCACAATCATATGCGGAGGAAACACCAAAACAGATTGGAATATATTAAAAAAAAATGTCTTTATAACATAGCTTTATTCATATATATACTTGTAAATTAGTCATAATTCCATTTTTTTTTTGTTTTTTCAAGGTTATAATTCACACAAAAAGTAAGCATTTTTTACTTGTATAAATATGAAACTAAATATTATTAGCAAATGTGATTTTATTTTATTCATTTCAAGTTTAATTATGCAAGTAAATGTCACCAACATGAAGTTTTTTAATCTATCTACATGTAAGAAAAAAAAACCCATTAAATCACGCCTCTTATTTCTTAGAGAAGTTAGAGGTAGGTCTACTTCTACTTGTAACTCAAGCTAGCGCATTAACCTATAATACTAGGTATGCTACTTTCTAGCTACGACCTTGTTCCTTGGCGAGCTATATATACTACACTACTTCTATTTTGTATGTCTTCATATATTTAACATTAATAATCCGACTTTATCCATTAATTTTTTTCTACTTTCACTATGTTTTAGTAATTTATGTTTCAACTTTTTAAACATTAAAACCAGATAATTTTGTGTGCTATTGTTGAAGTTATAATGTATAGCGTACTACACATGTAAGTGTCTCACATCAATAAAATAAGAGAGGTGAGTTCACTTTATAATGCAAAGGGGCTACTCTACTCATCGTCATATGATTTAATTTTAAGGTGGAAACTCCTTAGTCTTATGAGTGGACTAACTTTCCTTGTAATGAATGCGGCCAAATCCATATTTAAAAACTATTTAACTTAAAAATTACTAGATATTTAATATAATATTAAAGTATGTCGACTATCATCCTAATTAATTAAGCCAACCTCTTTAGTAGTCAAAGATATTTTTTTTGTCTAATGGTGACGATTGAGATGCCGTAAATGATAGGTCACATATTCGAATCCCTCTTTCTTTTTTTATATTACCTTCGTAACTCATATGAATTAAAAAAATGGCCTCTTTATTTTTAACATGGACGTAAGGAAAAGAGTACACTAAAATAGTTTGCCGCTTTACCACATGTGGCACATTAACACAAAACCCAAGCTTAAATTAAGGATTTCTTTGTTCTCCTTTTCTTTGTTTTAAGAACAAATAATCTACTTTTATCCCCCTTTTCTTTCATATTAAAAGTACATTAATTAATTAAAGTGTAATTAGCTTTTTGCTGAAGCAAGGGGGTCCTTTTGGGGGGAGAATTTCATGGTCTATGGTTAATCTGAGTATTATTTATTCAATTTTACTCAATTGGTATGCATCTACTTTAGCATACATGGCCCTCGATGATTCTTTGCCCCAAAGTTCTAGGCAAATATTGTCCGTGCTTTCTACGGTTCTTAATAAGATGGAGTAACTATTTATTTGCTGCATTATTACCATAAAATTTAATTATGAATTCTGGATGGTATAGGTAATAAGATTATTGGCCTGCGAGTGAGTGACGCTATGCGACGGCAATTTAGAGGAAATTTTTCTTGTCGTGAAGTCTCGAAAATGGTAAAAAAAAAAAGCAACGAGATTATTGGCACCATATCTTTTAAAAACAGTCAAACTCACTCTATGTCAATTCTTTTATTCTATGATGGCTATTTCATCTTTTCTTGTGGAATAATTCTACAGTTTTTTTTGGTTAGTTACTGTTTAATAATTTTGAAAGGAATAACTAAATAAGATGACCCTTTTATTCATAGGATATAAACTAAAATTTTGAAAATACACCTTGTAAGAATAAAAACTTTTACTACTGATACTCTAGTTGCATCTTATGTCACCCACAGGCAATAATAGCAATCTCGTTTGGTACAAAATCTTATAAATTTCATGGCGTATGATTTAGTTCATGTTTACTCGACACTCCTCACATGTTACCATGAACTAATGCTTGAAATTAAAGCAATATAACTATAGTGAACTGTGTGCACCTATTTTTATGGTCTCTATATATATGTTATAGATTCATATGATCTTCTCCCTTGATTGTGTTAGTACTTCGTACATTTTATGCACTTCAAAGAGATATTATATATGATTTTTTTTATTTTGATATTTATTCAAATTAGAAATTAAATATTACTTTTTAAAGAAAATAATGAATACTTGCATTTCGAGATGGTTAGGGCCGGTTTAGCTCGACATGAACCTGAATTGGACCAGTTAGCTGACCAGCCCGGTTCGGTTTAGATTCGTGTTTGGGTTTTTCCAAAACCTGAGCCTGTTCGTCCTCAATTCAATATTGTTCATGGCTCGGGTATGAATGGGCTGGTTCAGATTTGACCCAGCGGTTCAGATTGACTCACCGGTTGAATTTGTTTTTTGTAAATGAAATTGCGTTTTGATTTCTAAAATTTTGATTGCATACGCACTAGTAATTACAATAAATAATTTTCGATATTGTCCACATACAATAGTGTTTTTTATAACTAGGTCGAGGATGTAGTATGTTTATGCATCTTCGACCAGTTTGGCAAGCTGGTCCAGGTTTGATTACAGTTAATGGTCACTTGAGCGTTGAGTGCGGTTCAGGATCCAATCCAGGGCTAGGATCAGACTGGTTTCCTCACACATCTATATGGCCCAATCCTTGAGTTCCTGTTTTGGTTGTCCGCTTCCAGGCCGGTTCAAGCCATGCCATATGACAGTCTAGGCTAGTCTTCTTACGGGTCGGTTAGGGTCCAATTGGACTCATCCAAATGCGAATAATATAAGAAACTAATCAGTTCACAAGAAACTCGAACCCGACTCGAAACAAGTCGATCTAGAGAAATTCAAACCCGATAAAAAAATAGCTCGACTCGATACATTAACGAGTTGAGTCAAGCACAAGTCAGCTTGTGACTAATTCGCTTGATAAGCATCCCTAAATACATCTCATCACTGATCGATAATTGTTATACAACTTACTATTAGTATTGCATTCTCTCCCAAAAACTCAAATAAAGAAGTTTAATCTTAAACACAATGTAAAGTAAAACCAATAAAACTTACATATATTAATAAATGATTTAATGAGAAATAATGCTATATTGTCAAATCTAATTCACAATTATCATAGATACAGTAACCAAATAAAAATTCATCTAATTGAATTAGATTACGCTTTATATTTATCTAACAATCCTATTTTATATTTTCCAAAATAAACACTCCTATTTTATATTGTAGATATTGTATAACTTCTAAAGAATGAAAAAACGAGTAACTTTCCGCTTTTGCTCTTCATTTTTATCCAACAATCTTGTTCTATATTTTCTAAAATAACCACTCCTATTTTATATTATAGATATTGTATGACTTTTAAAAATATTATAAATATTGTATGACTTTCAAAAGAACATATAAAATGAGTAGCTTTCCGCTTTTAAGCTTCATTTTCATCTCACTCTCCTATTTTATATTGTAGATATTGTATAACTTCTAAAAAACAAAAAACTGAGTAACTTTCCGCTTTCACGCTTTATTTTTATCCAACAATCCTATTTGATATTGTAGATATCGTATGACTTTCGCAAGATGCAAAATGAGTATCTTTCCCCTAAAACAAAATAATATTCAGAATCATATACCTTTCCCACAAAACTTCCCCTTTCTCGTCGCCCCCTCTTTCTCTCTCTCTCTCTCCAAAAATGACTGACTTCATCAACATTTATGTTGCTGCATAAATAAGATCCCCTATAACTCCCCCAAAAATAACCAAAAACCACATTAATTCCCATTTCTCCTCAACATTCATCTCTCTCCTACATAACAACATTCATCATAATCATGGGGTTATTACTTATTAGTTTCTCATAAAATCAACATTATAACATAACAAACATTATGTCAATTCTTTAAAACCAAACTTCATACACATACATACATATATATCATATCATATCATATCACGATCAAACCCATCATGCGGATAGAAGATATGCATCCTTTATGTTGCATATCATTAGAAGGTGGTGGTGGTGGTGGTAGCAGCAGCGACAGTAGCCCAGGCCCAGGCCCAGACCCAGGCCCACCAGAACCTGCCCTAACTAGAGCGGGCAGCCTGAAAAGGTGTTCTACACTGCCCGGATCCATAAAGGGTAATGTCGTAAGTTTCCGGCGAGATGACGTAAGCGTCGCCGGAGCTTTGTTTAAATGGACAAATTATAGTAAAGGGTGGAGATCTAGGTGGTTTTTATTACGTGGGGATGGTTTACTTTCTTATTGTAAGATTCTCTCTCATCATAATCTTAATTCTCTCTCATCAAATTCCGGCGATGACGTCACTATTATCGGTGATTTGACGTCACCTAGGCTTATTCGTTTGGATAGTCGTGGTAGGAAGAAGGATGCTAAGAAAAACGTCGTCGTTCATCTCAAGGTAATCACTTTTTTTTTTTTTTTTTTTTTTTTTTGATGGAGAAAATAATAATATATTTTTTTTTCTTTGTTCTTGATTTCTGGTGTTTTTTTTTTTTTATGAATTTTTTGTGGGGTGTTTTATAATTGTAGAAAGAATTTTTTGGGAACATTATTTTAGTTTGTTTGTTTTGAGTTTTGTTTCGCTTTTTACTAGCTTGAACTGGGTGTTAATTTGGAGTGGGTCACATCAGCAGGTGGCTAGGACATGAATGATATCAGCTTTTCCCAAATATAAATATATAATACCATATTATAGACATATTTTAGGAAAAATTACACTTTTTCCTGTTCTGAAATAAGCTCTCGCAAAGAAAAAAGCGTTTCATTTATTTTAGAACGGAAAGATGAGTAAAAATTTCGCAAATGATAAGTTGCCAATGTGAGATACTACTACTTTCTCTATTTTTTTCTATGCATTATAATCATAATTTTTTTGACTAATAGTAATAGGTAAACATTGAATTTATTTTAATGTATATATTTTTATAAAAGATCGAAATGTTTCAATTTTTTCGATAATTAGAGATATTATGATCAAAGTTGTACCTGAGCAAACGTGTACACCTATGGTTCTATGATAACAAAGCTAGAAAAAGTTTGGTGGAAGCCTAGGTTTCTAGTGTGGGTCATGCCATCTATCAGTCATCTCTATCACCCGCAACAAAAAGTTTTGGTCTTTCTTCCTTTTTTTTATTTTTGTTCTGTTTGGCCTAATTATATGTTGGCCTTTAATTGGTAGTACTATAAATTTCATTTTTGCATGCCTTTCTTGCTTCCTAATATATCCAACCTAGTTAAAAAATTATGGCACTTTTGAAAATTTAGTAGATAAGTAAGTTCCAATTTGTCTGCAAAAATTATAAAAAATGGGAAGTAATCAATATTTTTTGTTATTGTTATTATAATGATGTGTTGAAATCTTCAAGTAGAAGTTGCGTGGATTATTAGATTTCTCTCCTGTTGTTCTACTGCCTGAGAATAAAAAGTTGTAAGCTAAATTGGCTTCTTTTTTTTCTTTTGACCTGCAGATCTGTAAAAGCTGTATTTTGGTGTTTATGAAGTATAAAGAATTAGTAGTAGATTTTACTAACACCCTTTTTTTTGTTTTTACAATTATATTATAAAGTTTTGAGCTTTTGTTGTTTTTGAGTATGTTCTTGAGTATTAATGTGGGTCTTTATTGGTGTTAGCTTGAAGATTTATGGTTCAACAAGTTGGAGTTTTAGGCTTTCTGATTGGATAAGTTCTACCATTTGCATAGTATGGTTTCATTTCACCATTATAATTATTTATATTTAGTTTATTCCAAAATATGCAAATGAAGAAGATCTAATTAGATACACTAGAATCTAGAAATAGTTGTTGAATTTTTTTTTTTGTTCCTTGAATGTTGTGCTATAGCTAGAGTTTTGATTAGATTTCTTGCTTTCTGTTATTCTGGTGTAAACTGAACTTCAAATCAATGTTAATGCTTCTGTGAACATCTCAAAGCTAAGGGTGTTTTCTCTTCCTGCTCTTTGGTTATAAATCTGATTATGTTACTCACATTTTTACACATTGCAATTTGCAGCCCCCATGAAATTTAAAGTAGTATTTGGTAAAATCTTCTGTTTCAGCCATTTATAGGGTTCATTAGCATGAAAGTAGTATTTGATAAAGGTTGTTTAAATTGAGGAAGATATGTAACCCAACTGTTATCCTATCAGGCTATCACAATGACCACTCTTAGCTGAATAGATGTGCAGTTGATTTTGTTGTTGATTTGCTTGTTCGTGTTGCGTTTAACCTACGTATATTTTGTTAATAATTGTTTTAAGCTAGCTACATTCTCTAAATTGACAATTCAGATAAAAACATATTATTGCTAGAGAGGTGTTTAAGTCAAAAATTTAGCATGACTTTAACCCCGGTAACCCTAATGCAAATTTTGTTTCATCTGACATTCTAGACGTGGGGTGATTTCGAAAATTATATTTTTCCATCTTTGTTATTTTACTGCTTTTTATTCTGATGGGATTATTGCTGTGTTGTTCTTGCTGGTGGTGCTGTTCTATTATATGGCTCTTGTGAGATTGATTTCGCATTAGCGGAAATCATTTGAATGCAACCTATATGTAACACTCTAGATGATGCATGGATCTTGCTGGAGGAATAATGGTGTCATTGAGATTGTTCAATTGATTGCAGAAATTTGACTGTATATAAAATTTAAGCAGGTCACGTCATTTCGAGAGAGCAGGTCTGACGGTAGGAGGTTTTACATATTTACAGCTACAAAGACCCTTCATTTGAAGACTAATACGAAACGTGAAAGGGGATTGTGGCTAGAAGCTTTGGCATCCTCAAGAAGTCTCTTCTCCTTATTAAGACCATTGCATGATAATCCTCCTCTTTCCCCTGACAATATTCCCTTCTCAACTGAAAGACTAAAGCGTCGTTTAGCTGAAGACGGGGTCAATGAGTCTCTTGTAAAGGACTGTGAGGAGATTATGCTATCAGAATTTTCAGAATTACAAGGAAAGCTAAAAGTCCTTTATGAGGAGAGATCAAATTTGCTCGACACATTAAGGCGGTTGGAGGTAATTTCTACAATTGATATTGTCTCTACTTTGTTTTGATTTGTGTTCATTGCTGCTCCGGGTATCTATATAAGACAAACTGATTAGTAGTCCTCTTTGATTTATTAGCCCTTACCCGAACCTACAAGCCCTTGTTTGAACTTGTGTGATTTATCAGGACTTACATGAGCTTATATATATTATAAGTGAAAATAGTGTATGGAGAACAGATACCACATTCCAAGCTTTGTGTGTGTGTGTGCGTGGGCGCACATTATGGTAAGGCGAGCCTCCTGACTGAGCCCCTAATTCAGGGAGTACTCAGTTGGAATAACAGGGCAGCCAGGGGAGGGGGAATGAGGACTCGAACCACAACAGGAGTTTAGGAGATGTTGAGTGCATTTCCTATCCCTAAATGAGTAATTTACTCCTTGTTTACTTAATTATATGTTTCGCTTTCTGAATTGAAGTATTACTCTTCAAAAGCATTGTTTTTTGTAAGAAAAGTGGGTAAATTTCTATTAGTCTCCAATTCTTAGAAAGAAAGATCAGTGTAGTTACTACTTACTACTTTGGATGCTCTAGTATCTATAGTACTAGTAAAAACCACTGTTTTTTCACTCTAAAGAATTACAATTACACATTGCCTCTTTGAATTTTCACGATTTCATGCGTCAAAGACCCTACAAATTCCCCGCCCCCTAGACGAATTTGTACTAAGGTTTTTAGCCACAACTTTTTATTTTAATGCATCCGTATTTCACCAAAAAAAAAAGACCCTACAAATACTATATATGGGGAGAGGAGAGGACACAGGTGATCATGATTGATGAGGGAACAACCACAACCTTCCAAATGCATCTGATCTAGGTCTGAGGCCCAAAGCCCAAACATCAAAAGGAGACATCTTTATACTTTAAAGTTGTTATCTATCTCTTTTACTGTTCTACACATCCTTCTTTAGTGAACAGTGATTAGTCCCTTTCTTTGAATTTTTGTTATTGACTGCTTCTTTAGTCTTCATCTCCAAAGGATACATGATAGTAATTTTATATTGAAACTGCCAATTTGAAGCACTGTACCCTGTTGGCAATTTTCTTCATGGTGTTTAAATTTTGTATGTGGCAACTGGTATGTTATTCTTGTTTTCAGTTGGAAGTGTTAATTGAAGATTAAAGCTTTTTATTGGGTATTTGTAGAATCCTCTTAATTGTGCTAGATCTAGGCAAATATAATAGCATCTCCAGGCTCCAGTAGTAATGTTTTATGTTTGTGTTAAACTTTAAAATGTTTCAGTGTGGCTAGACTGTTGGAGCAGAAAGATGAAGTCTGCAAGAATATACTTATATACCATATTCATCATTCATAAGTTCATCTTTTTTTGTGTTTTTGATAGCAATGTTTCTGTTACTATGTAGGGACCAAATACTGATGCTGATGCCCCAGGAATCAATGATAAAGATCATCAACTTTCAAACAAGGAATTTTCCAGCTTAGAGCGTGCTAAATATAGTGGTATTGATGCTACGGTGCTCCTTCTATCTACTCTTCTCTCTCTCTTTCTTTTTTTTTTTTTTTTTAAAATATTATAAAAGCACATCAATGAATGAAATAGCAACAATTTATATTCTAGCTTGTGAGCTTTTCCTAGTGTAATGTAGTATCGGATTGCTTGTTAAGGTGTAGCTTATGATTAGATATCCCCTATACTCCTGAAAACTAGCTCAATTGTTTTCACTATCTTGAGATTGTATGTCCTATCCCACTTGCTTTATTACATTGATAAGAATTTACAAACAATATCTATGTTTGACAATAGAATATGGATGGGTGCAATGATTTAATATTTGGCATTTCATTTTGTTTCTGGTTACCTAACTATCATCTTAACTTTAAGCTTTGGACGTTTGGTGGTTGTTTGTTGTACAATAACAAGAATGGGGTTCAGCTGCATGAGTCAAGATGATGGCTGTTTGTTGTGCATGAGTTACAAATTTAAATGTCCTGTGGAAGATTTTTTTAACTCTAGAAAGTTGAGAAATTGCCCATTTTCTTGGATTCTTTCTGTCTGGAAATTTGTCTTGTTTGGCCCCATAGTCTTCCCATCCCCCCGATGTTTCTGTGGAACTTTGTATGAAGTCAACACTTGACAGCACATGGTTGGTAGAGTGATTGGTTATGTTTGGACTTGTGAACTCGCATAATAGAAGTGTGGCCAATATGGTTCTTGACTCTAGTCAGCCATTAGTTTTCTCTTGTTAGAGGAAGTTGTTTCAGTTTTGTGGCAAGTATTATCTCGCTAATTTTCGAAAATTGTATAGGTGTAAGGATTAATTTCCTCTAAATTTTTAGTTTGATGCAAAGGGATTGAGTTAATTATCCCTATTTGTGGTAATGTGATGTGATTTAACATACCTTCTTACGGGGGGGTGGGGGGTGGGGGGTGGGGGGCAGATGGTTTCTCACAAGTTAATCTGCTGGCTAGAGTTCAGATTTAAATTGTAGAGTATCACAATCTGATGTTGAGATTCTTATAAGCTACAATCATTTTCACTTCTATGATTGTCATTATTACTTTTTGATATTTGTTTGCTTTCGGATGTTTAGAATGTAGTACCACTGCGTCATCTGATGACACTGAGAAACAAGACGTGGAGGAAGCATCAGACCGAGAGGAATCTTGCTATTATGATACAAAGGACTACTTTACTGAATCTCCATCTCATCTTATTGGCAGTGGTATGGACACCAAAGGCCAAGGTGGTGATCTGAAAGGTGTTTGGTCTATGGAGGCACCAAGTGACACTCTATATTCACATATTGAAAGGCGTAAAAAGCTTCCTGATCCAGTTGAAAAGGAAAAACCTGTCAGTCTCTGGTCTATGATCAAAGATAATGTAGGCAAAGATCTGACAAGAGTATGTCTTCCCGTGTACTTCAATGAACCTATATCATCTCTTCAGAAATGCTGTGAAGACTTGGAATACTCCTACCTTTTGGACCGAGCATATGAATATGGTAAAGCGGTAAGTGAAGTATATAACAGTTTGTCTTACTCATCAATTTAGGCTCCTAAAGTGGGGAATGGCATGTACTATAGATAATCTCTGTCCTCTTTCAACAGAAAGTATATAGCTCTGCCTTATTCTTATTTCTCTCATTAGAACTAACTCAAGGCAGACCAGGATGCAGTTGAAATTGAAATGTGTTGGTGTGAGGAGGTTCTGTCTGAAAGACCAATGTTTACTTTTGTATCTTGCATGATATAATACTGAGTATTGCCATCAGCCTAAGTCTTGCTTGGATCTCAGATTATTGCATTTTGTGTAGCCTTTGCATTGTGATAAATCAAGCATTCCGTGATAGCTAGAATTTCTCAAATGCTTTATGAGGTCGCCTCTTCACTTCCCCTCCAAGTACCCACTCTGGATAGGCAGGCGTAATGGTTGTTTGGATTTTTTTGGTGAACAGAGTATATAATAAGGTCAAGAACTTTTGTTTATGGTAATAGCTGCACTGTAAAACACTAGGCTCTAGAACATTTGTGAAAACCTATATTGCGCAGCATAGCTAAATTGTGCAAGTGGAGCATAAATGGTGAATTGAATGCTTGTCGTCTTTCTGTCATGTTCTTTGATGGGTGTGATTCATGCATGTAAGACTACTCTGTGCTGCTGAATGTGCTTAATTGGCACTATTATTTTGCATAATCCATAATAACTTATTTTCTTACAGGGAAACAGTCTTATGAGAATAGCGAATGTTGCAGCTTTTGCTGTTTCTGGTTATGCATCTACCGAGGGCCGGCTCTGTAAACCGTTTAATCCATTGCTAGGGGAAACTTATGAAGCTGATTTTCCTGAGAAAGGAATTCGTTTTTTCTCTGAGAAGGTTAGTACCTGCGAGGAGGATATGAGCTGGAGTGCTAAACAGTCTTTGATCTTTCTAAAATCTAGTCATTGTTTGTGAGTTCTTATTGTAAAACTACTTGTCCTTTTAGTTTGCTTCCCTGTAGTGTTAAGCTGCAACATTATCAAATTTCTTGTGTTGCCCTTTAATAAATTATCAATGGAGCATAGATGGGCAGGGCATAACAGCGTGTTTGTCTAACCAGAAAAGATGGGACTTTTTATTTTATTTTAATACCTTCACATATAAATTCAGTGTTACCTAATTCTCTAAATGCCCGGCGAATTGCGAATTGAGAAAAGCGAATTATGGTCGTTTTGGTTCATTTTTGGCCCATTTTGGGCAAATCGGCGAATTCAGAAGGCGAATTAGGTAACATTGCATATAATATGTATTAGATGGAAAGCATTAGCAAAGACAAGATTACATCTTCACTTTAGCTTCTCCTCTACTGAAAAGGGATTTGCTAAATGTTGGAAGCTATTTGAGAATGTTGAATTTCATCTATTTGGTGCCCTAATTGTTTGATCATTTGTTATATTCCCAGGTCAGCCACCACCCTACTCTCATAGCATGCCATTGTGAAGGCAGAGGGTGGAAGTTCTGGGCAGATAGTAACTTGAAGACGAGATTTTGGGGACAGACAATTCAACTTGACCCGGTTGGAATATTGACTCTTGAGTTCGATGATGGAGAAAGATTTCAATGGAGCAAGGTGTGATATTTTGTCTTTATGATTCTGGGATTTACTTCGCTTTAATTTTCTTCTCATGTATTTAACATAAACTTCTATGTCCTATAATTCTGTTTTCAGGTTACAACTAGCATCCATAACCTTATCATTGGCAAAATCTATTGTGATCATCATGGGATGATGCACATACGTGGTAATCGTCAGCACTCATGCAAACTTAAATTTAAAGGGCAGACTTTTCTTGATAGGAATCCGCGCCAGGTAAATTATCTTTTTTTCTTCCATCCTTTTCCGAACATATTGTTAAGAGTTTGATAGAGGGAGAAATGACCTTCCTATGTTAGTAGGACTTGAGTTCCCAAGTTGAACACGAGTAAGTGGCTAAGTGACCGACTTGTCTATTTCATGAAAATTTTCCTTGATTTTGGACCAAAAGGTGACTTAGTGACCTTTTTATTATCAATATGGAAGTATTCTGCTGTGCTCTTGTTTTCTCATTGCTGTCTTGCATGTATTGTGTGGAAACCTGTACTTCTAAGTGATATAAGTTCTGTTTATTGGTCTTAGTAGTGCACATCACTTCACATCTTTATAACGAATTTCCCTGCAGGTTCATGGTTTTGTTGAAGATGGCAACGGGAGCAGATATGCAACAGTCTACGGGAGGTGGGACGATAGTATCTACTATATCAAAGGCGATGGGAAGAACAATCGGAAAGCTTTAAATCCATCCGATGATGCTTCCTTGATTTGGAAGAGGACCAAGCCTACCCCTAATCTTACTCGATACAACTTAACGTCATTTGCCATCACCCTCAATGAATTGACGCCAGGACTTGAGGTTGATGAGATGCAATTAACCTGTCTCTTTGTGTATTCTCTGCTCTTCTGTTTCTCTAATTGTTTCTGATAGCTCTATGGTTCTTGCTATTTGATCACGTATTAGGAGAAGCTTCCTCCGACAGATTCAAGACTTAGACCGGACCAGCGGCATCTAGAGAATGGTGAGTATGATAGGGCAAATGCTGAGAAGCTACGTCTGGAGACAAGACAGCGAATGGTAGGCATTATCCTCAACTATGGTTTTTGCTTCTTATTTGAATGGTATGCGTAATGTTATCTTGATGCTGTTTGAGATAGTATTGCTCCCTTGGTGAGAATTACTGTGTATTTTTATGACCAACTCCATATTGGCTTCTACCATGAGTTGATCTCCTTTTCAAAACTGTTTCAGTGGGTTTTATGTGAGTCGTTGTTCTTCCACAGTAAATCTATACTCCGTACATCTTTTCCAGTTTTAACTTTGAATATTGTTGTCTTCCTTCTATATTGGTCGTAGATAAGTGAAGATAACAGACTCTATATGTATGTTGAATTAGTTTATGGTGTATTGAGTAAAATGACTTGTCTGTAATATCCCCAAGCATCTTAAATGGTCTATCTGCATCCCATTAACTAGCCTTTTGGAGATATTTTCAGTTAGGAGCCGAGTACCATACTGTCTTGCTGGCTATTTTGTGACTTGTTAAGATCGCTGAAACTATAGAGGTTCACATTTGCTGCTAAAAAAACCACCCATCTCCTTCAACTTTTCTTTCTCTTCCATAATCTCTCATTGATCGAAGGAAGGGGAATCTCGAAAGACTTAAAACTTTTGAGTTTCCTCATTTCATTAATTTCCTCATGCGCCTTTTGGTTTCCTTCCCCTACCTGTTTCAAATTCTATGAATGTCTATTAAGAACACCTTCAAAAAATTTCGTTATAAAAGAACGTAAGAAACTAACATTTGAATTTTTCATTCAGGTAACCTTTTACTACAATGTGGATTTTTAGCAATTTTTTTTTTTTTTTTTCTATGTATAAAAACCCAATACTTGAATAATAGCCAGGGCATAATAGAGGAAAGTTTCATCAGAATTGCACTTGAGATTGGCTTTACTTTCTCATTTTGATATTATTCTTTTGGTACAAATTGTATATGTTCCCTAACTCTTGCTTTAAATTTTTACCTTCATTGTTTGAGTGATTCTAGTTGATTTTACGACAAGCCATATCATCACCACTAAAATGCATTCTCAAGATAAATATCTCTATCTGTTTTTCACAGCAATCTCCAAATAAATGTCTCCATTTATACTTCCGCTGTTCTGTTTTAGTTGCAATGTAGGGGAAGAACATTAATTTAGGTAAGGAGAGAGGTAGAGAGAGATAAAAGGGGGAACCATGTGACGAGGAGAGAGATAGAAAGAATATCCTAAATAGATAATGTTGCAACTAAATTGAAACAGCCTAAAATAGGGTGTGTTGCAACTAAAAGAGAACGGAGGAAATATATTTTTAGCTAAATAACATCACGTGTAAGGTTCCGCATGAGCCAAAAAACTAGTTGTCTATTAGTATAAATTATAAATCTTTGTTACTCTAAATATACATTGAGAAAAGTCGAACTGGAACAATTATTAAGGAACAGAAGTTGTATTGTATGGTTTGAAGTTTTTGCTTTTCTTCACCTTTATATCTGTTTCTCAAGTTTCAGCTTTAAGCTCTTCTCGATCATATAATTTATTTTAGAAGGGCCTAATGGCAACATTATCCCTTTTATTATGGGGTAAGCAACTCCTTTTTCATGGCATTGAGGTAATTTCGATTTTGGTCGTGATGATGGGTTGTATAGTTCAATTGTTTGTGGAATTTGCTGTGAATCAGGTTTTGTTATTAGAAAGTGTTAAAGACTTGGATAATAAAAGGTGTATCTATGTCATTGTTTTCTATTATCGCCAATTATTTGTTTTATAGAATTCAGAAAAGACAGTTTAATTGTGCTGAATTTCATCGTCTTGCATTGCAGTCAAGGAAATTACAAGAAGATGGATGGCGACCTCAATGGTTTGAGCAAGAAGGTGAAGATGGACCTTATCATTATAAAGGCGGATATTGGGAGGCTAGAGAACAGGGAAATTGGGATGGTTGCCCAAACATTTTTGGAGAAATTATTGAAGATCCTGACAGCTTAACTGAAGATAGTTAACTAAGGTGCAAACCCTTTCTGCAATTTTGTTTGTTTTGTTTCCTCTCTATCAAAGTTTTGACTTACATAATTTAACTTGTCTCCACTCTCCAGCTTTTTCCAATGAATTCAAGTAGATATGCTGGTGTCTTTTTAGTCCTTTTCTTTTTTTTGGAGGGAAGATGTGCTAGTTCTCACCTTTACATTGTGCTAAAATGCTAGACTTCGCTATATAGTTAAGTGGATAAATCGACCCATTTATCGACCTAGTTAGTTCGAATTGGCCTCCCCCTCTTGAATAATGAGTCAGAAAGGCTTAACACTAACCTACTTATTTCGTGTCCAATTTGTGTCGATTTAACTTTTGCTAGCTCTAATGTTTGGTTCTGAGAATTTCCAGTCTGATACTCAATTTTTGTCTGATTTCCCTGAATCCCAGAAGCTGTCCACACTCGGTGGAAGTATTCCATAGGGTATTAAAATCTGAAGCAACTGAACAGATTTTACTGCTACCATTCAAAGCGACCATATTTCTCGATAATGGGTGATTTTCAATTCAACCCACGACTTACAGATCGCCATGCACGGTGATTTCATGGTTTCAGCAACCAGAAAATGACAGTAAGGTCATCAAAATTTTTCTTGTGGAGCCTTAGAAAGGTAAAGTTTGTAGTCCTTCCTGTTATGATTAGATGATTATTTGTATCTTACAGAGGAATAAATGTAGAGGGTTTTGTTTCGGGCGAAAACACAAATGTATTGTAGGAAATTGTGGTAAATATCTGCAGCTCATGCTTGATCTCCATCAAAGCGTCAACTAGTTAGTTCTCCAGTACCTTATTGTATTACCCTTTTGTTTCTTACTCCCCTTTTTTTCCCTCCTTCAACCCTGTACATGTAATATCTATGTAGTGAAAAGAAAGGTCGCATTGAAGTTTATCATTAAAGCATAAACTAGTTTAGCGAGTAAAAAATCGTTGATGGTAATTACCAAAAACATGTCTCAGAGTTATGTTTGTAACATTATCCTATGTTGCTCCATTGATCCAAAAGAATCAAAAGAAAATTCTATACTTACTCTTATTTTTAC
This sequence comes from Beta vulgaris subsp. vulgaris, assembly GCF_026745355.1. Classification (NCBI taxonomy): domain Eukaryota; kingdom Viridiplantae; phylum Streptophyta; class Magnoliopsida; order Caryophyllales; family Amaranthaceae; genus Beta; species Beta vulgaris. Next base: position 789,696 of record NC_079206.1, on the reverse strand, counting down.
TATATACAACATATTCCTTGTATGGTGGATGTTTTGATGTGCTGAAATTTACTTCCATGGTAACTTTTTTCACCCGAAAAAGTGTCACATAATTCGCAGATCGCTTTAAAATGCACGGATTCGCTCTCTAGAGTCCTGAATTGAGGGGAAGCCCCCATTCTGATGCATTGGAATTGCGTAAGTGACAACATATTCAGCTGATTACATTGTGTCATACAACAATATAATCTCATTGAAACCCTGAGAAGAGGGCTCCTAATTGTATATTATCTTCTCCAAGTTGTCGCTTGGTTCACCTTAAATTCTACTAGAATTTGGATTTCACGGGAATACAAATTGGGTAATTGTTTGGTATGTAGGAATTAGGGAATTCATAGAAATAGAATTTCCTAGGAAATGGAAATTCCTATTTGGTGTACGAAATTAATCACTAATCCCTCCTTGGTGATTAGAAATTACTGTGTTAATTTGAAATTTATATGCTCAAGCTCAACCAAACACTCAAAGTCATTTCTCGAGAAACAGACAAGGAAATTTACTTCTGATGAAAAGGAATTTAACCAATTAGCTAGTATAAACAAGCCTCACAGGATGAAAGTTGGGTCAAACAAGCACATGTGAAATTAACAGACCTTATAATAAGTCCTTTGCACAACAATATGAATTAATTTCTTCTGAGTTGGGCCTTCTGTCCAAGTCCTACTTGTGAAAAGAAAGAAGGGAGGGTGAAGAAGGCCCAACATTCAACTTTTTTTTTTTTTTTTTGAAAGGAAGCCCAAAATTCAACTTCATCAATATGAGTAATGCATTTTATGGATGAGAATGATTGCATGTTGAAATTGCGCCTATGCATCACCCACTTTCACAATTTTTTTTTTATGAGAATCATATGCTTTTTCACTTCTCAACCAAAAAAATACTAGAATTTTATAAAAGATAACATTTGAGCTATTACTAGAGCAATAATTATTTTAAATGCAACAAAAGGGTATATTTTGTGAGATATAAGAAACCGAGGAAGTATAAAAATTATATTATAGAAATATCTGTCTTTTCTTACAAAACATATTATACTTTGTAGTTCTGTAATATACTCATTTTATTGCAGTTTAATTGTTTCATGTCTCACATAATTAATAATGCATGTTTTACCTTAATGACCTGTTTTTTGGGGACATGAGTGGAGATGCTCTTAGCAGATGTCCTTGACATGAATGGAAAACCAAGAGGAAACGTCAAGAAAAATAGTTGGAGTATGATTTTTGTAAGAGTTAGCATGAAGATCAAGAAATTTTGCTAGCTATTCGTATAACACGTTTTATACGTTTATGTGTATTTAGGTTGTATTACAAAATCATTTAGGTTGTGTTTGGGAATGATGAATTCATTTCAATTGCTTGATTTAAAATGCAGGAATTCAAATTCTTGAATCCAATTCCAAATACTCTTATTTGGGAAAAACTAATAAATTCAGATTAGTAGGTGGAGGAGAGAAAAAGAGTGATAATGTGGGGGCTTTTTAAAGGGGGGAGGGAGAGAGAGAGAGAGAGTGATAGATGTTTTGAGAAGTAAGCTAAGTAATTTTAAATGACAAGAAAAATCACATCATTTCAATTTCCTCATTTAATGGGTTTTCCTCAATAAATCTTGAATTTGTGACAAATTCTGAATTTCAAATTCATACTCATCCAAACAATGGAATTGATCAAATCTAGAATTTGAAATGTATTTCACCTATTCAAACATACCATTAGGTAATAGTTATAGCAGTTATTAGATGGATATAATTTAACACACATTACAGCTTTTAATTAAAGTCGTAGAGTTGTAATTATCACACATTTAGGAAACTCACTTAGAAAAAGGAAAAGCAATCTAATTGCAGAATTAATTGGATGCATGGATAAACAATGATATAGTGAATTTATTCCGAAGAATAAGTGAGATAATTAATCAATGATGAGATCGAATTTATATATTCAAAATGAATAAGATTTGTTAAGTTTTACCATTAGATCATTAATATCCTTCAATCAAATATGTTAAGATTATAAACACTAGTCTCATATATAAGCGATGCATGCAAAATCATATAAAATTCTTTACATATAACAAAGATAGAGATATTATGATCTTAATATTTTTTTGTTTAATTAAAGTTGCGAATTAGCCTTTTTTTTCTATATTTTATTTTTGGTATCCCTCATGTGTTGTTATATATAATAGAGATTCAAATTGATTTTTTCGATATTTCGTGCTAGTTGGGGGTATTTAAATAATTAAGAACGGACACTAAAAGGTCAGGAATTCACATATAAAATTGAGATATACAAAGTGATATACATAAAAACATTAATGCACAACCCATATATTGCACGAGATTTGGGTAGATAAGATGAATGACAAACTTGGATGAGATTGAGTTCATCAATATTTTCGCATATATGTCTTTTAAATTGCACCATTAAACTATTAAATATTTTTAAATAGATTTAAGATATTGAATTATGCCAAAAGCACAACTTATACATCTTGCTTAATTTTTAATATTAGATGAGCAATATAAGATATAATTATGTATCATACATGCTTTATAACTAGTATCAGTCAAAGTATCAACTTTAATGCAATTTGCTAAGTATGCATTATAAGATGATTGTTGACGTAAAGATTAAGAGAAGGTATTGTGTCAGACCGTCCGACTATAATCTTTGGTCGGACGACTTTCAGTTGGTTTCAATTTTTTTTTAGTTGGTTTCAAAAAAATTTCAGTTGGTTTCAATTTTTTTTCAGTTGGTTTCAATTTTTTTTCAGTTGGTTTCAATTTTTGTTCGTTGGTTTTAAATTTTTTTCAGTTGAATGTAAGTTACCTCTAAATGAAAGTAACTTACGTCTAAATGAAAGTAAGTTATATTACCTCTAAATGAAAGTAAGTTACCTCTAAATGAAAGTAACTTACCATATCAAGTATCTTGGATTGGTATTGCAGGTTTTCTTCTTGTTGTTTGAATGTAGGCCCGACCCGAATTCTGGCCCATTGTTTATCCTCTGATTTCCATAATAAAACCTCATCCCTTCTTTCATCTTCTGCAAGTTGCACCAAGGCAGTAAATTTCTCATCACCCGAGGTTCGATATCGAACCCACCCGCCCACAACTTTCTTGGATATAGGTATAGTTGCATAATACAAGTTACGAACCAAACAGAACGATTTAACAAGTTCAAGAACCCGAAAACCATCAAATGGGTTGCCTGAATTTTAGGAAAAAGTATCAAAATTGGGGCTTTTCAAATGCTTCGGTTTCTTTGCAATTTAGTAGGATTGATGAAGTAGGTTGTGACAAAGAGTTGAAATTGAAGCGTGAGTACGGTATCTGCATCAGAATCACTGCAGGTATTAAGTTCCAGTGGAAGTGATGAACACAGAGAGAGGAGTGGTCGTCCGACCAAATGTATTGTGTCAGACGGTCTGACACAATACTTTCACAAAGATTAAAATTAGATTTGTAAGTCATGAAGGAAAAAACAAAAGCTAGTAGAGTGCTTTATAACTGGTAAAGGTATGCTAGGAGCCTAGGAACAAGCCAATTTGAAACCACCCTCAAAGTACATCGGACACTTGTTGAAAACGCATTCCTCGGAAGAAGATTTCATATCATTAAAAATTGCTTAATTTGTTTTATACTCCTAATTAAGAAGCATAGTGGATAAAAATTAAACATAGTGCTCATGGAAAAAGTATATTGTCCTTTACCTTGAGAATAATTCGTATCTTCTCATCATATTAAAGCCATAATGACCAATCTAAACCTTCATTATAAGCAAATTTTCTTATAATAGAAAATCGAAAGGTGGATTAATAGATATAGTGGATAACTATGTCATTATACCTTAGCTTGAGATTTTTTTATAATTAGCATATTTGTATATGCAAGCCAACTCAATTAACATGTCATTATGTCAATATCAATAAGACTCCATTACTTTTACAGAAAGATATAGTATAACAAGATATAAGAAGTTAACCTTAACCTTATTTAACGAAAATATATTGAATTGTTTCCACTTAAATATGCAGCATTTAACTATTGTTTTTGTAACAAAAAGAATGAGTAATTTTTAGTTGAATGTATTTAAAAAGAAGCTAAAAGGGAAAGTTTGTTACCTAACCCAACTAAATGACCACTTTGAGCATACATGCATGCATCTATACGGCACTCAAAATAACAGATCAACAAAGCACCTATTGTTCTAGTACGCAGTTTGTCTCTTGTCAGTTGCCAGTGAAATGGGATAATCATAAGGGAGACATAAAATAATTAGGCAACAAAACTCTTCTTTTTTTCAATTCCAACTCCAGTGATATATATCATCTACCTTTGCAACTTGCAAGTGGGAAGAAGAATAAAAAATCTACGCAATATAACAAAATTTATGATGGATTATTTTATGTGAGATTAAGCTTCAAGTGAAGTTGTGTTCTTGTATTTTTTTTTTTGGTTAAATGAAGCAATATAGTGAAGCTAAAAGAGTTTAACAGATATCAAGTAGCAATATAGTGAAGCAATGTATCTCTGGTGCTTTGTACCCTCTACATGTCCCCAAAATTACCCATTTATGATTTTGTGATGCAGCCATGGAATGGTCTCGAAAAGGTCATAAAAGTTGATCTTATGCTCGATCAAAATCCTGATAGTACCTAATATATCGTCCCATGTCCCCACGAAGCATGCCATGGAATTCGGTGCACGGACTCTCAGGACGTCCAAAAGCGTGACTTGTATCCTTCAATTTCGACCGTTTTAGGGCTTTTCCAGGTCTGGTCATATATTTCGCGAAAAACCTACCTACGGGGTGCGGCACGACTAATAATGCATCCCAGGTGCTTCGCACCAACTATATCGCCCCATAATGCCATTAAATCACCCATTTATGATTTTGTGGTGCAGCCACAGAATGGCCTCGAAACGGTGTAAAAGTTGTTCTTATGTCCATTCAAAGCCATGAAAGTTCTTAATATACCATCTCATGTCCCCTTAAGGCATCCTATGACATTCGGTGCAGGGGTCCTGTGGACGTCTAAAAGCATGACTTATAACCATCAATTTTGACTGTTTTAGGGCTCCTCCGATCCCGGTCAAATTTTTCACTAAAAACCTTCCTATGGGGTGATGCACGACTTATAATGCATCCCAGATGATTCCCACCATCTAAATTGCCCCAGAATGCCATCAAACCACCAATTTATGATTTTGTGGTACAATCACGTAATGGTCCCGAAACGGTCGTAAGAGTTGTTCTTATGCCCGCTCAAAGTCATGGAAGTTCTTAATATATCATCCAATTTACCCTCGAGGCATCCCATGACATTCGGTGCACGGGTCCTGAGTTTGTCTAATAGCATGACTTATAACCTTCAATTTTGACTGTTTCAGGGCTCCTCCGGGCCCGATCATATTTTTCACCCAAAACCTTCCTATGGGGTGCGACACGACTTATAATGCATTCCGCGTGCTACACACCATCTAATTCCCCTAGAATGCCACTAAACGACCCATTTATCATTTTGTCGTGCAGCCACGGAATGACCCCAAAACAGTCGTAAAAGTTGTTCTTATGCCCATTCAAAGCCGTGGGTGTCCTTAATATACCACCCCATGTCCACTCGAGACATGCCACGATATTCGGTGCAGGATCCCGTGGACGTCAAAAAACGTGACTTATAGCCTTCAATTTTTACCGTTTTAGGGTTCCTCTAGGCCCGGATCTCGATCATATTTTTCGCCGAAAACCTTTCTATGGGGTGCGACACGACTTCTAATGAATCCCTCGCAAGCATGAGATATTGCAACATCCCTCCCCCTTTTTTATGGTGTTCCGAAATGCTCAATCACCCTGTAATATGCGCTATATCAGTGAAGGATAAACATTATCCCACTACTACAGCTCATCTCTTCCGAGAAGGAAAGCTGAACGACGAACAGCATGTTAATGTAGCTAGTAATCTAGTTTAGATAGTTTTATGCTCCTCTTTAGTATCTTTAGCTTGTTGCTTATTCTTATCTTTATCTTTGTGCACATAAAGGCCCACTTATCTTAATAGTATATTATATGTATATGTAATGTAAATATTTGATCATATAAACACTTTAGATTTCCTACCGTTATGCCAAAGGGCCAAGAAAAGAGCTGTGCTAGAAAACTATGAATATCCAAACCTAAAGAAGTTGACAAGGAAGTATCAAAATCACGTTTTCTCTATTTTTTACTTGCAACTGTTGACTCTCACGCTTACCAATCTATAACTTTAACCGTTGATTTGGTATTTGATACATTGCGGTCAATAATGTAAGTGAATTAGGATAAAGCAGTACGAAAGAGAGGGATTAGAACCTTCAGTAAACAAAACCCTACAAGCAACTCCAATGCTACGGGTTAAACCACCCGCCATCATCTCTCCTAAATAATCTTACGAGTATGACCCAGAAACCGAAAGAATTAAGAAATTAAGAAAATCCTTTCAAGTTTAAGATTTCTCAACAACAACTCTTCCTATGAGCAACCTCATAGATCTATTACAAATCGTCCATAGCATAGATTTTTTATTTTATGCCTCTGTTCCAACCAACATCCTTGAATTTAATTCATTCTTCAAAATCCCCTTACTTTGTGTTGCTACCTTCCCTACGAGAATGTTTAGTCATTTAGATAGCAACTGACTTTTTTTCTTAGCTAAGGCAGAGGAAAAATCCGTTGTCTCAGGAACCATTATTATCTATTAAGAATGTGAAGAGATAGACTGACCTTAGGAATGAATTTATACCAAACAAAAAGCAATAGACCTAGCTCTATATTGTATCATTAGTGTTCCGGGGCCCAATCATAGTCAAAAAGAAGAGTTTGGTCCTGGCTCAGAAGGAACGCTAGTTAATTAGCTCTAACCCAAGAGCTATCATAAACAAGTCCGTCTTCTTTAGCAGCATATTCAAATAGCGATCAGTATCTTTAATTATAGATGATTAAAAATTATAAAAAGAACATATATTTGAAGAATATACATTGAGACGAATCTAACAAGATTACACATGAATGTGTTTTTGTGTATTAGGATTCTTCTCACACAAAATAGTTTAAACTTTTATAATACACAATAATAAATAATTGGTGACAAATCCATTTCGACAGTTTACCATCGCAAAATAGACATGATAAGGATGAATTCCATCACGATGCTAATAAAATAGAATGATTCGTAAAGTTTAACGATAAAGAATAAAGGTGATTATCAAGCAATTAAAGTGATACGTGATTACTGTATAGTGTATACCTACTACCATAGTTGAATTGATAGAAATTCTTTGCAACGGATGTAACCACCTTTAACTATTTCATAATAAAGGATTAAAGGTGTTGCATTGTTACCACATAATTTGTTTGTGTTTAAACATTAGCGGAAGAAGGAAGTGTGTCGAATGCATGTCACGATTTGATGAATAAAAGACCACTTTGACGGGGCACCCCATTTACCACAAAATCACACGATTTCTGGGTTTGATTTATGGGGCCAATTAAACAGTTTCATCCACTTCATCATTACTTGGTTCTCATCACTTATAATAGACATGAATGGATCTACACGAAGAGAGAAAAAAAGAGCGATAAAATCAGAGAAAAGTCAATGTATTCCATTTGCATGAAAATCGTCCAACTATCAAAAGATTATAATTATGTCCTCCGACATCAGCTGAGATTTGTCATATCTATTATCTAATGTGCTTCGCACAAAACATTAACTTGTGAGCAGTGCTAATGTCAACTCCATAAAAACGAATAGAAGTAAAGCAATATCTAGTGATCTTGTTGCATACACGTCAATATGGTCTCACTAATTAATAAGGTCGACGAAAACTAAGTTGTGGCCTGGCATAGGAAATCATCCTTCCCACATTGATAAATGTTCTTCGGCCTTAAACAAGCCCACGTTCGAGGAGAGTTTGACATATACAAAAGTTGACATGGTCCATCCTAAAACCAATTCGTAATAATAGATGATTTGATACAGTAACCCACTAATCTATATGTTAGTCATTTCTCTTTCTTTTTCATCAATGTGAGATAACTATTCTCAGTTTCTCACCGCATATCGGCACATGTGGGTTATACTCTTATCTGATATAATTGGTGCAAATCTATTAATTTCGGAAATTTACCATACTAATGTTACCTATTGGGTCCTTCGTCACGTAATAATTGCAATTATAGATTATTTTAAGATAATTTCAATTACGGGGGCTAGCATGGGAATACCTTTCCAAACTTATCATAAGTTATCAATACCTTGTTTAAATGATATTTTTTCCTTCATCTCTCGTGTACTTTCCCCAACTTGTATTAGATAGGTATATTTTCCCTTTGTCCCCTAAGAGACTTCTTATATCTCCTTGTCATATTTACCAATGCATGTATTTATATCATTAATATATTTAATTACATATTAGTAAAAATTATAAAAGTCTGATTTTCGCAATGTGAAAAATGAGACGAATCAATAATTAAGAATCCTCATAAATGTGTTTTTTCTTCTTATACTGGAAAAATAGAAAGATTTTATTTACTTATATATGAATAGTGTAAAAATTAGAAATGAAAATTCAATTAGGGAATGGAAGGAGTATCAAACAATAATGAAATTGAATAAAGAAATACAGATCTGAGAAGTGAAAATTAAAGCAATGACAAACTCAAATTTTACGTGGAAACCTCTCCTTAACAAGTAGAGGAAAACTACCAACCGTTTCAGTAATTGTTCAACGTATATTAGCAAATTAAAACCCCAAACTCACAAATTCCGTGAATCACAATCTCTCGCAAGAACTCTAATAACTAGAAACCTAAGAGTTTTTATAATCTCTCCATATCAAATGAGCATACAAAATAATGATCTCAATCCCTCTATATATAGAGGATAATTTCGTGTCCTTAGTAGAATTAGGCAATTAGCATCTAACAAGATCTAATCTAACTTGCTTTAGAAAACTAATTATTTATCTTCCTAATACAATTATCAATTTATCAGAAAATAAATAATCTTTAAAGAATCCAAACATAGCAAGACTAAGAAAATTAAAACATAAGAGATACGAAATTGGGAGCAGGTTCCACCCAGCGAACGCGAGTTTTACCCTGCACGCAAACAAAAACTTTCTTTATTCGTCAGCAATTTTCCCTCAAATACTCTCGAAACCTACAAAGTGTCTCCAGAACTTATTAATCGTGTTGAACTATGGGCGTTACATAACTAAAAATCTTATCTACTTTTCCATTAAATAGATATTTAACTACTTTTCACAACTATTTCTTTATATTCGTATAACAATATATCAGCATTTACCACTAATCTATCTAGAATCTCATTCAAACTATGGTATAATGAACATACATATTATAATAATCACATTCTACAATATCAACATGACATTCAAACCTCCTTCAACCCAAACTCTCTTATCCAACTCAACATAATTATCATATATACTTAATGAGAACGTAAATAACGATACTTTTGGCCACTCTAGACGTAATTGAAGGAAATCAAGAAGATAATTACAATACATCATATGTGACCAGTGACAATCAGTATATAAAGAAAGAAGGCTCTCATTGTTACCATTGAAATATAGCTCTCTGCTCTCAAGCAATTGCTTTCAATAGCAACAAATAGTTCTCGCTCTTTGGCTCCTTATCTTTATAGTTTATACTCCCTGTTTCCTTAAAACACATTTAAGTTCCATCCACTTAAACAAATCATTCTACCAACACTTAGCTTGGTAATGTGTGTGTTATGGTGCACAATATATCTATGTTGAGACCAATTCACTTATAGCCAATATGAATCATGTTTTATTTCAAAAGAGGTCGTTTTTAGATAAAGGATAACTTTTTAACTTAAATAAGTCATCACTATATAACTAAAGCTAATAGGACTAGTCAACAGATTAGGATGAGTCGAGTTGATGATAAACGAGTTAAACATGTCTCAATCCAAATCTATGAAATGAGCTGAAAAACTCAGCCCTAACCCGACATATTTATTAACAAGTTGTACATTTAACTAGTTTAACCCATTTACATATTTCTTACTACTAAATTTTAATTAGACTATTATTTTACAGCAACAACTCATCTAAAAGTATGCATGATTAGAGCAATTAGAGCTTCTTTTCAGTAAATGTGTTGAACAATTAGTATTTTTTTTTTTAAAATTTTCACTAATTTCAACACAACTTTTAGGAAACTTTATATATAAATGAGTTAAACAGGTTAAGCAAGTTGATTTCAGTTGGAAATATCAATATTAACCTAACCCATTTGGTTAAATGGATAAGTTATTGTGTCAACCTAATTTTTCAAATGGATTGAAAATCCCAACCCTAACTCGCTATTTTTCATTTAGATTCGGGTGGGTTAGCAAGTCTAGTCAATTTTTCCCAACTCTAAGTGATAAGGACCCTTTTAGGAAAAAAATGTTATCCTCCCTACACGAGTTATGTAATCCTAAGATAAAACTAAAAGTTGTGATTGTCTTATTATGTATTATCTGTCTTGCTTGTTTGTTGTAACAAGTAATAAATGGTAAATCACGTAAAGTGGAACTTCGATAGTATTAAACTTTAGATTGGTGCACGTCTGAAATTGGCTGCACGACAAAATAATAAATGGATCGTTTGGTGGCATTCTTGGGTAATTCAGATGGTGCAAAGCACCCGGGACGCATTATAAGTCGTACCACACACATAGGAAGGTTTTGGGTGAAAATAACAACGGGCCCAGAGGAGCCCTAAAATGGTCAAAATTGAAAACTATAAGTCACGCTTTTAGACGTCCACGGGACCTGTGCACCGGATGTCGTGGGATCGCTCGAGAGAACATGAAATGGTATATTAAGGACTTCCACGGCTTTAAACTGGCATAAGAACAACTTTTTACGACCGTTTCGGGGTCATTTCGTGGTTGCACCACAATATCATAAATGGTTGGTTTGATGGCATTGTGGGGCAATTTAGATGGTGCGCAACACCCAGTATGCATTATAAGTTGTGACGCACCCCATAGGAAGGTTTTCGGCGAAAAATATTATCGGGGTTGGAGGAGACCTAAAACGGCCAAAATTGAAGGCTATAAGTCACGCTTTTAGACGTCCACGGGACCCGTGCATCGAATGTCGTGGGATGCCTTAAGGGAACATTGGATGGTATATTAAGGACTGCCACGTCTTTGAACGGGCATAAGAACAACTTTTACAAAAGTTTCGGGATCAATCCGTGACTGCACGATAAAATAATAAATGAGTCGTTTGGTGGCATTCTGGGGCAATTTAGATGGTACGAAGCACACATGATGCATTCTATGTCGTGTCGCACCCCATATGAAGGTCTTCGGCAAAAAATCTAACCGGGTCGGGAGGAGCCCTCAAACGGTGAAAATTGAAGGCTATAAGTCACGATTTTAGACGTCCCCGGGACGTGTGCACCGAATGTCTTGGGATGCCTCAAGGGGACATTGAATAGTTTATTAGGAACTTCCATGACTTCGAACGGGAATAAGAACAACTTTTACGACTGTTTTGGGCTTCTCCGTGGCTGCACCACAAAATCATAAATGGGTGTTTTGATGGCATTTTGGGGGCAATTCAAATGATGTGAAGCACCCGAGATGCATTATAAGTTGTGACGTACCACATTGGAAGGTTTTTGGCGAAAAATTATGATCGGGTCCGGAGGATCCCTAAAACGGTCAAAATTGAAGGCCAAGTCAAGATTTTAGACGTCAATGGGACCCGTGCACCGAATGTCGTGGGATGGTTGGAGGGGACATCGGATGGTATATTAAGAACTCCCACAACTTTGAATGGGTATAAGAACAACTTTTACGATAGTTTCGAGGCCATTCCGTAGCTCCACCACAAAATCACAAATGGATGGTTTGATGCCATTCTGGGAAAATTCAGATGGTGCGAAGCACTCGGGATGTATTATAATTCGTGCCGCACCCCATAGGAAGGTTTTCGATGAAAAGTATGACCGAGTGCGGATGAGCCCTAAAACGGTCAAAAATTGAAGGCTATAAGTCGACGTCCACGGGACTCGTGCACCGAATGTCGTGGGATGGTTCGAGGGGAATGGGATGAAATATTAATAACTCCCACGGTTTTGAATGGGCATAAGAACAACTTTTACGACCATTTTAGGGCTATTCCATGGCTGCACCACAAAATCATAAATGGGTGGTTTGATTGCATTCTGGGCCAATTCAGATGGTGCGAGCACCCAGGATGCATTATAAATCGTGTCATACCCCATAGGAAGGCTTTTGGCAAAAAATATTGCCGGGCCCGGAGGACCCTAAAACGGTCAAAATTGAAAGCTATAAGTCACGCTTTTAGACGACGTAGGGTTTTTACCTTAAAAAAGGTTATTTTTATATAAGTAATCCATTTGAGGTAAAAAAATTTCAACTCGTCTCTCAATAATCTATTGTGTTCCGGTCTGATTTAAGTATTTGTGTTCTACCAAATAATTCATTCTACATCCATCAATAAGCTTATAAGGCACGCAATATAGTTATCTTGCTGCCTAATCAATCGGGTTATGTTCTCATCATCTTGTTTTTGCTGACCTTAATATATATTTGTTGTAAACTTTTCTGATTTTGCTGAATTTAACTTAATTTTGTTTAACGGAACTTTCTTTTGTTGAACTATTTTTTGTTGAATTAGACTTATAATTGCTAAACTTGATTTAGATTTGCTTAACTTAAATATTATTTACATAAATTAACTTATTTTGCTAATTTAAGATTGTTGATTTTTTTTTTGTTTTACTAAATTAAACTTATTTTTGCTGAACTTACTTTTAAAAAGTTGAGAAAACCAAAGATTTTAGTGCTATATAATAAATTCAACCTCTTTTGAGCTAGTAACTAGTTTATGGTCCTAGGCTATGCATTCTGGGAGAATGATTAACATATTGATTATAATTGTAGCAATACCGTTATAGTTGCAAATAATTTTTTTGGAAAGTGATCATTTGATCCTATGTTTTTAACAGTCCCTTCTTGTAATTGCCATATAATTTATTACTCTCTCCGTCGTCCCAAAATAGTTTGAATATTTTTTTTCATTTGTCCTAAATTAATTAGTTGACTTTTAATTTATTTTGATATGGTCCCACAATTATTATATTAGTTTTTTGACAACCTATTTGGTCCTTACTCTACTGCTATCAATAAAAAATACTCGAGACTATATATCTCACTTACAATAAAGAAAATACCCCACTAATTTCTTTATATCTTCTTTTGAATAAAATAATATTTAATAGTCACCTTACGACATATCTTCTTAAACTACGTGTTCTAATAATTCAAAATTTTTTGTTCAGAGGAAGTATATTTATTTTATTTTGGTGGGCGAACCATAAGATAGTATTAGAATAGTGGATAAATCATTTATGTTTATAGATTAGGTTGTAGCTTTAAGACTTGTAATATAATGGCCAAGTGTTTCATTTTTTGGGATAGGGTTTCTTATGTACGAGGATGAGGAAGACATGGATAGAGTGAAATAAATCAAATGAGGAGAGTGCCATAATGATAGAATAACTTGACAATGCCTCTAATATATACACTATCTATCCACTAGTCTGATTGAAGGAGAGTACCATAAGGAAAACAACAATTGCCAATTACAATGCTTCTATCGGCTAGTCTTTCTTACTTCATCTAATTAATTCCATGTTCAAGCCTTATTGCTAGCATTTTTCACCTATTCAAATAATATTAACCTTGGTAATTAACTGATATGGACAATAATACTTGGCAATTTCCATTATATAAAGGAGGTGTCACGTGATAAATATTTTGAAATTAAAACGTCTATTCATATACTTTTTCCGTTTCTTTTTACTTGTAACAATACAATTTGAGTTTCACACTATTTACGTACATACTTTATTTAATTTATCTTCACTGGTTTATAGTTATAGAAAAACATAATCATTTGGAATATGTTAGATTTGTCTTAATGTATATTTTCGGAAAATTTATTTTTATTTTTATTTATCAATAATTAAAATTATGTATTGACAAGCATAAAGTCAAATTATTGCGAGTAAAAGAAACTGAGGAAGAATATGTATAGATTTCAAAAGGAACCTCATGGACTTATCTTCAACTTCACTGACATGAACCTCGCTCCCAACTTGCTTGAGCTTACTAAATTATTGCTACTCAAAATTAGCCCCAATATTATTGATCTTATTACCCCCCACATCCACATGTTATGTCCATAAATTTCGGCATCACAGTCAACGTAACCTCACACAGTCCCTACGCCAAACTCTAGCGCACACAGCCACATGCACCCCATCTATACTATAATTTCTCCCTTTTTAACACATGCAACAATTTGACATGTATATTGTTAACTACGTGTTAATACTAACTAAGATATTGAAAACTGGTGTTAATTACTATGTAAAATATAATTGGATTACCAGCCTTAATTTCCAGTATATGGACTTTTTTTTAATTTGTAAATTTTAAGTAACATATATTTATAGATCTTACAGACAAAGTTGTGTGACAACACTTGCAAAATCAAAGAGTCTCAAGTACTTAACAAATGGAAGATCAGAGAAGTTCAAAAGATAGAAAACAATAGTTTTTGTATTATATATATATATATATATATATACAGTGGCGGATTTACCTCATACCACGCTGGTGCACGTGCACCAGCAATAAAAAAAAAAAAAAAAAAATTTCAAAAAAATCACGCACGCGGACGCAGTCACAACCTTCTTTTCTCTCACTCACAATTTTCACAATCGCAGACTTCTTTCTCTCTCATAAAACCTCAAACGTTTTCGTTGGTGGCTTGACTGGTTTCGTCCGGCGACCTCACCGGCGGCGCCTTCGTGGTCGATTCGCGTGGCTTCGTCACTGCTGGTGGGCTGGTGGCTTCGTCCTTCGTGGGAGATTCGTGGCTTCATTGGTGGGCGTCTGGGCGATTCGTGGCTTCAAGTACGTGGTCGGAATTCGTGGCTTCAAGTGGTCGGAAATCGGATTCCTTGGTGGACGACAGTGGCAGGATTTCTTGTTTTACTCTAGGTACATCTTAATCTACTCAATTTGCTTGATTTCTTGTTTTACTTTATAGATTAGGGTTTATCAATTTCATGAGAATTGAAAAATAAATTGCAATTTCAGTTGTTATAGGTGTTTATATATCAGATTATGTAATGTAGAATTGTTATAAATGTTGATTTTGTTGTTGTATTTTGATTTGTGTGTTATATGTGTTTGATTATTGAAATTACATTATATTTAAATTGAGTGTTATCACTTTATTGTTGATTTTGTTGATGATAGTTTATGGCTTACGAGTTATGATAAATTGACATATGTTTCATTTGGTGAGATACATCAAATTTAGTTCAATTATTACTTGATTTTCAGATTTGATAATGAAGAGAAAACGTACTCCAAACAAAATGCAAAACATTGCTAGTTTCTTCACTAAGAAAAATTCAACTCCAAATTCTCCTCCACATCCAACACAAAGTGAACAAATTTTGTCTCCTCAACTAGCAAGCGAACAACATTCCTCTCCATCACACAATTCAATTCAAAATTCCCCTCAAAATTCTCCTCAAAATTCCCCTCATAATTCCCCTCCAAATTCCCCTCATAATTCCCCTCATAATCCTCCTAGCGCTCCGGTCTTTGGTCAAAGACTAAGTGAAATTGATTGCGCCAATCTTCCACAAGACCCAGGATTAAGGAGAAAGATGAGTGATTTTCATAAAAATGATAGAGATTTAGTGAGGAGAACTTACATTGAGAGATTTATTGGTTATATATTTATTTTCTTTTCGATTGAAATTTAGTTTGGAGTATTTTTTATTAAAAATTATTTTGATTTAGTGAACGGTAATTAATGGTGAACCACCATTAAAAAATTCCTGGATCCGCCACTATATATATATATATATATATATATAGATTAGAAAAGATAATCGGTTCGAAGATCAACTCCTGCGCTAGGCTACTAGCCTGTCGGAAACACCATCTCAGAGGTTAGGTACAAGGATAAATAGTCCAGAAGTAAATGCCCAACATATTGTTGGGATGAGAATTCGAACCTTGGGCAATCCCTGAAATGTGGGGTGGTACTCCACTAAGCTATCACCTCTCCCTCTTGTATTCTAGCTATATATGAAAGCAATTTCATTATTATGAGAATAACAATAATGTCCAAGAAAAGAGTAACAAGCCAGAGTTCTGAGGTTATATTTGCTTGAAGAAACATTTTTTCTCAAAAAAAACATAATAGCAAATGTTCTTTTCTCACCCAATTAATTACACCTTAAAAGGTCAATTATTCTTATTTTCACCTGAACAAAGGAGATAGACTACTCATAGTAGGCACTTCCATTTTAGATGGCTCTATGAATATCATTTGATTCTATAGAATCATAGTAGTACATCTTTCCCCCCACTTATTACACTCCCACTTCCACCGCCCCCTTCCCCCACCAAAGAAAAAAGAAAACTAACACATGGAAGATGGTGACAAAATAACAAGGTCATGATTTTTCGCATGTTCCCTGACTTTTTTTGAGCTTGTCAAACACTGTAGTCAATGCCTTCTTTGTCCTGTACTGTTAGTGATGGTTCATTTTCATGAGAAGGAAACACAATGGATGGAACTCCACTTTCATTTACACTCCACTTCTAATGCATACAAGGAATATTTTCTTCTCTGGGGGGATTTATTATTTAAAAGTCAACTAATAAGTAAGCTACATCAATCATCAATTCATCAGTAAACATCTTTAACTCATAAAGCATGTAAATTTGTGTTTGAGTTGGGAGGGTGCTTTAGGTAGATCTCCATTCTACAAATTCTCTTTGATATCAATATAGGAAAATTGAATTTTAATAATCCAACTTGTAAGCATTCTTCTTAAAACAATTATGTTTTTAATTTATTTTTGAATAATCCAACCTTTTGGTAATATCTTCTCATAATGATCCTTGACATGTTTGTAACTGCTATAATAGGTCAAATATAACACGTGTCATACTATCATTGGTCAGACCATTTTCTCCCTTCTCTACCTTTTTTCCTCAACAACCACCACCACTACCACCACTCCATGCCAGCCCCTACCCCTACGTACCGCTGCAACCCTACCCCCATCCAAGCCCCACAACAATCCCCCCATGCAGCTCCCCCATCACTCGCAAGTGGCCGACCCCCTTCCCCAACCTTTGTTCTGCCCACCCCTACCACCCATCTCCCCTTCTCCCTATTCCCCCGTTGGCCCATTCCCCCATCGCCCCTCTCCTCTCCCTTTGTCTTTTTCCACCCCGCCACCCCTCTCCCCTTTCGCCCAACCCCCACACTTCCCTGACAAGCCTCCCGAGCTTTCCCGGCACCATCACTGTTAACGACGATCACCACCATATACAACGAACGTAACGTTTGAAGAGAGAGAAATTGTACAACCACCACAACGAATACCACGCAATTTGAGGAGAGAAAAAGAAAGAGGTATATTGTGTCATTTATCATTGCCTCAAGCCTGGCCAAGTCCATGAAGATCACCTTTATGTCATATAGATAATTCTAAGAATGATGTGAAGAAATGGATCTTGCTATAAATTACTCCCTCTATTTCTTACGAAAAGCATCAATCTATATATTTATAAAGCGTCATCAATATATACATTTTTAACCACTATATAAGAATGATAAAGTTTGGTATTTAAAAATATATATCAAAATGAATGGATATTACCACGATATACACATTACTCTTCACGAAACTAAAAAATACAAAACCACATGACAATAATAGGAGGAGCCTCTTAGTCTAATAAATTTAAACTATCTTTTTTTTCTTCTTATAGCAGTAAGGGAGACTCGTATGTATTGTTTGAGGATACACTATAGACATATGTTATAAGCTCCTGCATAAAGTTACCACGAAAGTTTCCAAAAGAACTCTAATTTAGCAAAATTTCAAGGAAATTCGAGCTTTCCTAAAGAATAAAATTTATGAAGTTTTCTTCCCCATATATATGTCATAACTCATATATAAGGAATTATCTTTTAAATGACTATATATATCGGGAGATTAATACTTTTAGGTTAATTTACATTTCCCTATCTTTTATGGCAATCCTTTGTCCTTGGCAGATTTTGAATCTACATTTTTGCTAAATGATGTTCTCCTGAGAATATGCACCATGCATATAGCAAAAGAGATGTACGTAACTCGGCTAACTCTTGATAAGGTGGAGCTTCACTTGCATCCATCTCAATGGCTTCCATTTGCTTTATCATCTGTTACCCACATCACATATTTACCAATTACCCATCATAATTCACAAGTGAGTTATACATAGAACGAATGATTAACAAAAAGTATTGAGATTTGAGGGTGTGATAAGGTTTAATATTTAAATGATCACTAACAACTAGAATAATGGAAATTAATGGAAGCACGTAATAAGTTAGTGAAAGGCGTGTCGCGTACCTAACAAAAATAACCTAACTATTCCTCCTAACTAATGTAGTCGGGCAAGTAAGGATCGAATCCCAAGAGACTAACTGATTCAAAGTAGTTAAATTGACTCTAATTAATACTAAGCAAGTAATCAATAAAAGTGATGATGAACTAATCTAAGTAACTAAAGCAAATGAAATTATCAAGAGTGAATCAAAGACTAAAGACATCTAGGTTTAAGTATCCCCACTAATACGAATTAATGCCACAAACAATCCCTTTTCCCTTAATTAACTAATAATAACTCATAGGATAGACGCGCCCTAATAATACTAAGGATTTCTTTCGATCAATCAATAGCTTCCCTAACAATGCAATCATGCCTATTTTCATGGAGTCATGCAAATTAAGGACTTTAGACATAGCATCCTAACATCCTAATAAATTCCATCAACTACTTTCGTGATGATTTCCTTTATCTTAAATTGGGTTCTAGATTCGATTAAGATTCAACTTTCGTTGCAAAAATAATCACATTCAAAATATACTATTTCTAGTCATAAATTGATAATTAAAACCAACCCTAAAATAAATGAATCATAAATTAATCAAAGTTTGGGAATTGGGAATTAAACAAGCATCAATTCATATTAGGGTTCAACCTAACCCTAGAATAGAAAACTACTCACACATGATGATTGAATAAACAAAATAAATATTAAAAGAAAGCATGATTAACAATAAATAAATAGAATAGAGAAGAGAAAATAATACTTGAATTAATTGATGAAATTGCAAACTTGAATGTCGAAAACAAAGACTTGAGGAGAACAATGGAGAAAACATTGAAAACGTGAAGCCGCCAAGAAGAAGAAGTAAAAACCAATCTCACGTGATTTCTCTCTAAAAAAAATCTCCCTTTCCAAATTAATTCTATCCAAAACCTATTTATATCTATCCAAATACAAGGAGTTTGACTAGGATTTGGACTCCTAAAACACTCTAAAACTAAGATTACGTAATATTGAAATTGGAGACCGCCATGGCCTTGCGGTAAGCTTGAAAGGACCGCCAAAGGGTGGCGGTTTATGCTGTTTTTTTGTTCTCTTGCTATCAAAAGTCCATTTTGTAGCTCCTTAGGCATGGTAATTAATGGTTACCAAAGCCATATCGCAATATATCTTCAAAATCATCGCCAGGATAAAGCTATCAATCCATCTGAATGCTCCGCAATCATCCAAGCTTTCGTGCAAATTCCAATCAACTCCAATAAACGCCATAATCCTACAAAAACAAAACAAATACACCCGAGGAGAGCAATAGCGAAAAAGTAAGAATAATAGCTCTAAGAGATTAAATATATGGGAAAAATATGATGGAAACACACAAATATATCACATAAAAATGAGTATATAAACGTGTTATCAGTTAGCTACTGCATGGAAATTTTAACTTCAATTGCATTCAACAATACAAGTGATAATGGTTTTCATTTGCATTCTCACATAGCATATAAATTGTAACTTGGCAATTGGTATACAACAATTCTCTGCATCCTATCTCATGTTTGGAGGTGCTCTAATACTGCCACCCATTAATATTTATTTCCAATAATATATCTTTCGGTGCAATAGTACGTCTAGCCGCCAGAAACCGTGAGGCCATGGGCCATGAAATTAGCAACTAATACTGATAAATTTATCAAGCTCCCTCAAATCTACCTAAAGTACACTTCCTCCGATTCGAGGCTTTTACTACCTTTTCAAGCCATTTCGTAGCTTCACCACAAAATCATAAATGGGTGGTTAAGGGAATTCTGGGGCAATGTAGAGGGTTCAAAGCACTCGGGATGCATCATAAGTTGTTCCGCACCCCATATGAAGGTTTTCGACAAAAAAATATGACCAGGCCTGGAGGAACTCTAATACGGTCGAAATTGAGGGCTATAAATCACGCTTTTGGACGTCCCCGAGGTCCGGGCACCGAATTCCGTAATATTCCTCGTGGGCACATGAGAGGGTATATTAAGGATCCCCACGATTTTGAACGAGAATAAGAACGCCTTTACGACCATTTCGAGGCCATTCCATGGCTACACAAAAAAATTATAAATTGGTCGTTTGATGGCATTCAGGGGCAATGAAATGGTGCTAAGCACCCTAGATGCATTATAAGACGTGTCGCACCACATAAGAAGGTTTTTGGCGAAAAATTTGGTCTGGCCCAAAGGTGCCTTAAAACGGTCGATATTGAAGGCTAAGTTACGTTATTGGACGCCCCTGGGATCCGTGCACCGAATTTCGTGGGATGCCTCGTAGGGACATGGAACGATATATTAAGGACTCCTAAGGTTCTGATCGGGCATAAGAACAGCTTTTATGGCCGTTTCAGGGTCATTCCGTGGCTGCACTAAAAATCATAAATGGGTTGTTTAGTGATATTTTGTGGTCTTGCTGATGGTGCGAATCACTCGAAATGCATTATAAGTTGTGCCGCACCTCATAGAAATCTTTTCGGCGAAAAATATGTCCGGGCCCAGAGGAACTCAAAAACGGTCGAAATTGAAGGCTATAAGTCATGCTTTTGGACATCCCCGGGGTCTGTGCACCGAATACCGTAAGATGACTCGTGGGCACCTGGGAAGATATATAAAGGACCCCCAAGGCTTTGAATGGGAATAAGAACCCCTTAACGATCGTTTCGAGGCCATTCCATGGCTGCACCACAAAATCATAAATGGGTGGTTTAGGGCATTCTAGGGCAATGTAGAGGGTGTGAAGTACTCGCAATGCATTATAAGTTGTGTCGCACCCCATAGCTTGGTTTTTGACGGAAAATATGACCGGGCCCGGAGGAGCCCTAAAGCGGCCGAATTTGCAGGCTATAGTCACACTTTTGAGCGTCCCTGGGGTCCGTGCACTGAATTCAATCAAATGCCTCGTGGGGACATAAGATGGTATATGAAGGACAGCCACGACTTTGAACGGGAAAAAGAACGCCTTAACTACCATTTCGAGGCCTTTCAATGGCTACACCACAAAATTATAAATGGGTCGTTTTGTGGCTTTTTGAGGAAATGCCAATGGTGCGAAGCATCCTGGATGCATTATAAGACGTGTCGCACCCCATAGGAATATTTTCAGCGAAAAATTTGACCGGGCCCGAAAGCGCCCTAAAACGATTGAAATTGAAGGCTATAAGTCACGCTTTTGGGCGCCCACGGGGACTCTGCACCGAACTATATGATATGCCTCGTGGGGACATGGAACGATATATTAAGGACTCCCAGAGCTTTGATCGGGCATAAGAACGACTTTTATGACCGTTTTGGGGCCATTCCGTGGCTGTGCCACAAAATCATAAATGAGTGGTTTAGTGGCATTCTGGGGCAATGCAAAGGGTGCAAAGCACCTGAGATGCATTAAAAGACGTGCCACACCCCATATAAAGGCTTCGACAAGAAATAATACCGGGCCCCAGAGCCTTAAACATTCTAAATTGAAGGAATTATGTCACGCTTTTGGACGTCCCTGGGGTCCGTGCACCGAATCATGTGGGATGCCTCTAAGAGACATGAGACGATATATTTTGGACGCACAGGGCTTTGAATGGGCATAAGAACGACTTTTACCACCGTTTCGGGGACATTCCGTGCCTTCACCACAAAATCATAAATACTTGGTTTATGGGCAATCTGGGGCAATGTAGAGGGTACGAGGCACCTTGATGCATTATATGTTTTGCCGCACCCCATAGGATGGTTTTTGATGAAAAACATAACCGGACCTGGAGGGGCTCTAAAACGGTCGATATTGAAGGCTATAAGTCACGCTTTTGGACGCCCCCGGGGACCGTGCACCGAATTCTTTGGGATGCCTCGTTGGGACATAGAAAGATATATTAAACACTCCAAGGGCTTTTATCGTGCATAAGAACGACTTTTACGACCGTTTCGGGGTCATTCCATGGCTGCACCACAAAATCATAAATGGGTCGTTTAGTGACATTATGGGGAAAAACAAAGGGTATGAAGCACCCGGGATGCATTATAAGTCGTGTCGCACCATATAGAAAAGTTTTCGGCGAAAAATATGACCGGGCCCGGATAAGCACTAAAACGGTCGAAATTGAAGACTATAAGTCACGCTTTTGGACGTCCCTAAGGTCCGTGCACTGAATTCTGTAAGATGATTCCTGGGGACATGGGAGGGTATTTTAAGGAGTGCCACGGCTTTGGATAGGCATAAAATTGTATTTACAACCGTTTTAGGGCCATTCTGAGGCTGCACCACAAAATCATAAATGACTCGTTTGGTGTCATTCTGGGGCAATGCATATGGTTCGAAGACCCTGTATGCATTATAAGACGTGCGGCACCCCATAGAAATATTTTCGAAAAAAAATTTGACAGGACCCGAAAGAGCCTTAAAACGGTCGAAATTGAAGGCTATAGGTCACGCTTTTGGACGTTCCCGGGGCCCGTGCACTAAATGTCGTCGTATGCCTCGTGGGGACATGGGAGGGTATATTAAGGACTCTCAGGGCGTTGATCGGGCATAAGAACCAGTTTTACGACAGTTTCGGGGCCATTCTATGGCTGCACCACAAAATAATAAATGAGTGTTTTAGTGGCATTTGGGGCATTGCAAAGGGTGCGAAGCACCCGGGATGCTTTTATAAGTCGTGACGAACCACACAGAAAGGTTTTCGGCGAAAAATATAACCAGGCCCAGAGGAGTCCTTAAACGGTTAAAATTGAAGGTTTATAAGTCACACTTTTGGACGTCAACAGGGTCCGTGCACCGAATTATGTAAGATGAGTTGTGGGCACATGAGACGATATATTTAGGAATGTCGGGGTTTTGAACGGGCATAAGAACGCCTTTACGATCGTTTCGGGCCATTCCATGACTGCACCACAAAATCATAAATGAGTGGTTAGGGGCATTCTGGTTTAGTAGCCTACTTGCTTGCTTTTCATTATGAAGAGATAAAAGCTCTAAATAGGCACAAGAATAAACCGACTTAAGCTAAACGTACATCACCCTTTTGTGCTTCTCTATCGTGATAATGGTCATATCTATCACTTGACCGTCGGATGGGATTTCCTTGACAACCTCGAATAGTAGTTTACTTTCGCTATCTTGCAGAGTTTCTATTACGGCCACACCAAAAAAAATTTATTTGTAGTCGCAACTCCAGCACAAGTTGGTCACTTGTTGTTGTTCCATACTAGAACAAGTGGTACGGTCAGATGGATCATCTACAATAATAGCAACCATTTCGATAGTGAAAAAACAAGCGCATATACTCCGATGACGGTAGCTAGCCAAGCTAGGGTGCATAGTATTTCAAACCTTGTTCATTAACTGCAAACGTTTGATCTTTTTTTAGTTCTTTACCCTGGTAATAAAGTAAGAAACTAAATAGGTATTACTACCAAATTATGAGAAAATCTGATTGTATCGCACATATTTGAAAACTAGTAGCTTACTAGTTGCATGAGATGTATGCTTTAGAAAGTTTAAATACTGTTACATTTTTGCGTTCTTTATCCATATGCTCTTTTTTTTTTTTTTTCCTAATGCATATGCTTTCATCGACTTGAAGGCGTGAAAGACGAACGTATTTGATACCAATTCTAAAATTATATAAGGTCTCCCTTTCGTTTTGTTTTGCCAATCGAAGCACACTAGTCAAATTATAAGAAACAACTAATATATTGTACGTTATCCCTTTTGTCCCTTTTGTTCCTTTTGTTTAGAAAAGGTAAGATCCCTTTTGGTGTAGCTTGACAAATCTATATTGGTTATAAGTTTTATAATACGCCTAAGGTAAAAGATCAGATCTCTAATATATATTATCACCATGATAGATACTCCGACACTAAGAGAATTTTCAATCCAATGAAGGGGTAATTTAATGATGGAGAGATTACCAGAATCTATTTTTTCTTAGTTTGTAAAGGAACTTGATTTGAACTTAATTTGAGGCTAAAATTGAAAAAAAAAAGACTAGAATCACCTTGGTTTGCGTGGCATAAAACGCATTGGATTGGGTACTGTAAATTTCATTCAAGGTTTAGGGGGTCATTTTTGTCCTTTGGAGTCAAATTTGTGGCCGAAATTGACAAAAAAAATAGATTC
This sequence comes from Beta vulgaris subsp. vulgaris, assembly GCF_026745355.1. Taxonomy (NCBI): domain Eukaryota; kingdom Viridiplantae; phylum Streptophyta; class Magnoliopsida; order Caryophyllales; family Amaranthaceae; genus Beta; species Beta vulgaris. The sequence goes on along the minus strand of NC_079206.1, from coordinate 764,975 downwards.
ACCTCGTTTTGCGTGTCCGAAAATGTGTCCCAATTTGCATGCCATTAATTCTAACTATAACGAACAATTTTTTGCTTCATAATAGCAATAACTGAGAGTTGATTTTTATAAGTAAGAACATGATTTACCATCGAAAATCAGAAATAGTTTAGGGTTATCAGTAGAAATTTTCATTTTTTTCAAAAGTGTTGACTTAGGATTGGGCACAAGCTTTAAGGAGAGGAGAGAGATAAATAAATAAAAAGAGAGACCCATGTGATGAAGAGAAAGATAGAGAGAATTCAATGGCAAATAAAGTAATAATATAGCACTTATTTTGAAATGACTTAAATTGTTAAGCTAAGTTTAACACTTATTTTAGAATAGAGGATGTATATAATTAATTTTTTCATTTGTAGTATATAAAGACTCACTGCTTCAATCATAGCCCACATCTTAAAATAGGAATTTATATTAACATCATTGTTTTAGGAAGATAAGATGAAGGGCTCCTACTGGGTCAAAACCTCTTTCATATCAACCCAATCTAGTTTTACGGGAAAGACAATTTAGGAGTGGGGAAGGGGGGAGGAGGAAGGGAAGGAGAATCCCATCCTGTTGTGCATATGCATGTTAAGTTTTGATGATGAAAAATAATATAGTATGTTAAAGTATGAAAGTTTGTGACAAATGTTTGAGAAAGGAATAAATAAATGAAGACTTTGAAGAAATGAAGAATCAAGATTGCAATCCAAATTTATATTGAATTCCAAGTTTAGTTACTATATGCAAATTGTAATATGCTGGAACCAAATGATATATTCTGTACAAAATATAAAAATATAAAATTAGGATAATTATTATTTTCTAAAAGTTAAGGGAATAAATAAATTTGTTAATTTTATATATCTATATAAAAGGAAAAAGATATTCGAAAATCAAGTTTTAATAAAAATGATTTAGGAAAGAATTTTAAGTAAAACATGTTATGATAAAAACGAGTAAAACAAGTTTTTGATAAAAGTAAGATTTTCGAAAACAGTTTTGGGAAAAAGAATTTTCGAAATAATAAAAGAATATGAGATAAAAAGAAAATCCATTGGTTGTCAAAGATATAAATAAACATTGATTTAAGGAAAAATTATCTTTTTAGAATTAAAGATAAAGATGAAAAGGATAAAGTTTATCTTCTAAAAAGAAAAGGTTTTATCCCTTAAATTAAGGAGTAAAAGATAAATATTTTTGAAGGATTTTCGACCAGTCCTTGTACTATAAAAGGGATTATAATTCAGTTTTACAATTCACGTTTTCAGAGAGAGAAAAATTGGAGATATTAAGAACTGAAAACAATTAACTAAGGCACAAAGTATAGCACTATTCGAGTCAGGTTGAGTAACTATTCAACGATTGTAATTGTCCTCTAAATTACTTGAATAAGAATAAGCACACATTTGAGGATCTTTTCTTTCTGTAATTTCATAATTATAAAGAGTCGCAACACTTAGAGTTAAGTGTTGGGGAGCACTACTAGGGTTAGTAGTGGGGGAGTCTTATTGTATCAAGAGGTTGATATTTTAGGATTCAAAGAAATAAAAGAGTTTAGTTTGTGTGGACGTAGATCTCAGAGGTGAGATTGAACCACGTTACATCTTGTGTTTGAGTGTTGATTTCACATAGTTTTAGTTTTAGTTTTCGCAAAAACTCAAATTAGAGATTTACGATTGTTTCGCACAGTGCCATAACTGAGATTTTGCGAAAATCGATTAGATTTCGTCATTCAATTCAACCCCCTTCTTGAGTGTCACTTTTTATTACAACACATCCCCTAAATACCACTAGTGGAGATTAGACTCGTATAACCTCAAGGTTGAAAAGTATAATAAGAATCTTTACCAACACACCAAATTTAATTTAACAATGTATTTATACATCATATATAAGTTCATAACATGTGCAAACTCTCCATGTATCCAAGCATTTTTATGTAGCATTACTTCAACTTTGCGTCAACATGCATGTGCAAACTCTCCATGTATCCGAGCAATTTTGACTAGCACTAAATTTTTAAATTGATCTATTGATGAACGATTTTTGTTGATTAATCGCACATCACATCTTCAACAACAAAATTACAAGAACTATATCTCCATGAACATATATATCAATACTAAATCACAAGACTGGCTAGAACTCTAGTTCCTTCAATGCGTTTTACTATAATTTTTTTTTTTTTTTTTGTGAACTATGGATGCATTAAGTAAAAATAGTATGGCCAAACAGCCTATTACAGTCCGATAGTAGCAATTTTATGACAATAGTCAAGCATGAGGGGGATAAGCCTAACTACATTAAAGGGTTCATTCCCACTCCAATACTTTTTAGTTATTACATCCGCAACTTGATTATCATCACGTCTAATGAACGATGAACGTGATCTCCATATGTTTGAAGTAGTGCCTGAGCTCCCTACAATAATTTATAATAGCACTATAGACATCCAATAGAGTTCTACCCGAGTTAATATTGTCATCCGCTTGCTTGCAATCTACATTTTACTAGAACTTACTGTCCGGTGGAACAGCCTACAAAAATATTTTTAATCATGAAATCGAATTCCTACTAACTCAGATCATCATATATGACTTTTAGCTCATTTTTCTTTGAGTGGAATTTGTTTGAAACCTGAGAATCAATGGAGAATTACGTAGTTTTGCACATAAACCTAGCTTAACTGGTTGTGTTGCTCTTACTAACCATTACTAGCAGATTGGAGGGTGCATGTTGTGATCTGAGCAATCAAGTCATATAAAAGACAAGGCTATAGTGACATCTCCTATACCTAGAATATTTTAGTTTGCACCCACATCTTATATACTACTACATCCTTTTTATTTTAATCTACTCACTTTGTAATTTTGAACTATTTACATACTTCAATTTAACAATCGTTTGTGATTTATGATATAAAATATATTAACGTTTGAAATCATGTATCGACAAGCGTGAAAACATGAAACAGTGCAACTATTTCTAAACGGAAGAAGTATACCATTGGAATGAAGAAATTCAATTGCTAAATATGAAATGTTTGACTAGCACTACTCACACTACAAAAATAAATCAATTTAGCAACAGTAAAAAATTGTTGGTATTCATGAGAAATTTGTTGCTAACTCGCATTAGCAACAAATTGGAAACAAAAAATAGTTGTTGCTAAAAGGCTTGTTTCCATATGATTTTAGCTACAAAATCTGAAACATTTTCGTTGCCACATAGCATCCATTGAAATATTGTTTCCATGTTGGTTTCTATATTTGGCGAATTTGTTGCCAACTCTAGTAACGAGTTATAAATGATTGTTGCGACTTATCGCAACAAATTATTAATGCTTTGTTGCTAGACATTAGTAACAAATTATTGATATTGGTTGCTAAAAATAGAAACAAACTTTTGATTGTTATAGAGTTACACTTTGACTAATGCACTCTTCATATAACGTGGGTTAACCGGCCTTATAAATACATTTATGCAAATCAATAAAGAGAAGGAGAGTCACTCCACTTACAATTCTGAATGATATTTGCATACTGATACTAATAGAAATTGATAATGGTGCTGTATGAAATTTCTTGATATATAAAGTGGTAGTTTGGCTAATCTTTCTTCGATGTGGGACACATTTTTAGGAAAAAAACTGATGTTATTTCAGCAACAAATAATAAAATATATTGTTTCCAACGATAACAAATCAAATATCTATTTTCATATTTGTTTCTAAATAGCAACATAATGAAAATATGATGTCATCTATCAACAAATCATAAAATTAATTGTTTCAAATGTGATCAACGAATGAAATATTGGTTTTGGTAATTTGTTGCTAAATGGCAACAAATTGGAAATATGATGCCATCTAGTAACAGTTAGTAAAATTAATTGTTCCTAATGTCAATAGAGCCACAATTGGTTGTCGTAATTTGTTGCTAAATGACAACAAATAGCAAATATGATGCCATCTAACAACAAATAGTAAAATTAATTGTTTCTAATGACAACAAACCAAATATTTGTTGTCTTAGTTTGTTGTTATATGACAACAAATTGAAAATACGATAGAATACGCAACAAATAGTAAAACAACTAGTTTCCAATAGCAACAAATAAAAAATATGTTGCTTTTATTTGTTGAAAAATTAGAGTAAAAAACGTCACTTTATAATAGGTAACAAAAAAATAATATATGTTGCTATCTATCAACAATTCAAATTTTTGTTGCCATAATTTGTTTCTATAATGCTCTAATTTTTGTAGTGTCATCAGGCAGCAAGCAATCACCTTTTCTTCTTCTGTCGTTTTAAGTTTTTAAGTTCTTTAAGTTCAACAACCATCAACCTTTATGTTTTAAATATTGTTTTATGGAAAGTATGTGAACGAAGTTTGCACTAAAGCTCAATGTATTTTGTAGCTATCTCGATCGCTCCTCTTCCATGACAATGATCATTAGATCATATTAGGATAGGTTGTTTTGTCTTTTGACATGGTACCGGAATTAGCGTTAATATAAAGGTCTCGATTCAAATTTCATTCACCCCTTCTTTTTAAGTGGAATATTTAGTGTCAGGTAGAGCTGATCATTTTGGCCCGGCCTGGTCCGGCCTGATTTTGGGCAGAATTCGAATTTTTTTGGCTTTGGCAAAGCCAAAAACGACTTGTAAGTCTATTTTTTGGCCCGGCCCGAAAAGCATGTTGATTTCGGCCCGAAATAGCGGGCTTTGGGCACAAAAATTCGGCTCGGCCAATGGGCAAATTTTTTTGCCGCGGCCCGGCCCGTCCCATGATCACCTCTAGTGTCAGGTATTAGGGAGGTTTGTGTTGTATCCACACTTCAAACCCAATATGCTCTTGCGTAAAGGGACGTGATCGAGTATAATCCTATTTTTAGGACCTTAATCATGCTAAAACATTTAGTTGAGTTGATCTTTTGACAATAATGGTACCACCTGTTTGAGCAGTATTATTTAATCCTTTTCAATTGTATACATACACATGTAATAACTCCTTGGGTAGAAGTCCATGCATGTGTGCTTAAAACCAATCAATACCACATCTTATCCTAGAGGAACAAGTCGCATGTACGGTTCTTCTTAATAGTAATTTTTTACACCGAATTTACTGTTTATGTTCTCAATCTAAATTGGCCATAATTTATTAGTGGGGGTTGAAATTCAATTATGATGTCAAATTGCGCGTTCTTGGGACAAACATCAATGTAGGGCATTCATGCTATATTTAATTTTCAAAATCCTTTTTGAGTTTAGCAGTTACTCTATTTGTCACCAACAACATGCAAGATCTATCTTAGCAATGGGCCTCACAAAAGCCCATGCAGAATTTGAAGAGTGTTCCATCACATATATGTTGAAGGACTCCTTTACTTATAAGGCTATATGAGATTCCATTCGAAAATCAATTAACAAATGATGGCGCAATGTTATAGAAAATCCATGATAGTGATCTTTCATATTATTATTTCATGACATGGGGGTTTCTCTTAAAAAAAATTGGAATTAACTATGAAGGGGCTAATCTAATTGCAACAAAATTTTATTTTGTTAGATTTTTATCATAAAACAACTTGAAAGTAACTTGATGAATTAAGCAATAGGCTATGGCCAATCCAAATTGATTTTGTGAGTTGGGAATTCGACCCGTGATCTATCCTTTGGCTAGACTTTCTAACTTAGATGGTTGGAAGTTAAGTAGTCTAAACTAAATCAACACATTACTTGTGCATTTAATTGAAATAGGGAGTTATTACAACGTCAAAGCACCTTTTTGCTTAGACATATATTTGATCGCATTATAACTACATATTCTTCCTTTGTTTTTTTTGTTGTTTTTGACGAAAATATCGAAGCAAATTTAAGAAGTTCGTAATTAAAAAAGCAACCTCAAACTTAATTTTGAAACTCCTAACATATATTTTTAAAAGTTGACTTAATATCTCCAAAATAATCTTGAATCACATACTAAATGAAAAAATTGTTAACTCGTAAGTTACTGTTGAAATAGATAGTAGATAAAGTCATACAGATACAATCCATATTCATCCATGATTCATGTTCCCTTTTTTTTTTTTTTTTTTTCCTTTTTGGCTAATCAGCCTATCAACTGATCACTATCCTTGTGGCATTGGTAAGAGTTCTTTTTTGTGAAAATGACCTTGCATCGACATCCCACTTTTTTTTTCTTACTCCCATCCATAAAAAGGTAGCCTGGAACTCCACTATAACTGAACCAACCATATCTACAGATTTATGTCGAATGCAGTCCACAAATTAGATTAGAAAAGATTCCCACCCTACTATCTAGTTATTGTATTGAACACTTAATCTCGGATTGTAATATTTTCAATACTATTAATTAAGTAATGGAAGTCTTTGTTTACCAAAGAGAAAGAAAAGATAAGTAATTATCAAATTCGTGAGATGCTGATCACCAACTTGATAATAATGCTTTGAAGTATATACATATATTGTTTGAAATACTCATATCAACTAAAAAATAAGACGCTTTATTTCTTTAGCAAAATGAGAGCATTAGTACACGTTTAGGACCCACAAGCTAAGAATAATGAAGTATTCCCTCCGCCGCAAAATATAGTTTTCATTTCCCTTTTTTTACGGTCATTTATGTAAGTAGAATCTAAGAGGGATATTAAATATTTTTTGTTTATTTAAATAAATGTTGTATGGAAAAAGATGATTTTAAGATAGAGAATGGAGAATAATTGGTGAAAGAGCATTAACGGTATCTAGAGATGGCCAACAGTGCGGGACAATCCAGCCCAGCCCACCTCGTGGGCCGTGTGGGCCGGGCTAGCAAAAGCCCGGTCCAGCCCAGCTCGAACCGTGAAATTGGTGGGTGGGCCGTGGGACAAATTTCTTGAACCCAGCCCACTACTGAAAGTGCCCAACCCGGACCATGAAACCGGTCCAACCCGACCCATGAACTAGACCAGCCCAATCCACGTAAATATTGAACCAAATTGTGTATATTTTAATCAAATTGTATATATTTTAATCAAATTGCATATATTATAATTCAATCAAATTTAAAAATAATGAAATTATTCATTAATATTAATATTTGTATATATTTTTAATTCATTTATATTAAAAGATTTTATGTAACAATAATGAACAATTTCAATGATTAAATAATTTTGAAAAAAAATTCTCACGCCGGCTAGTAAGCCCGGTCCAGCCCACCAGACCCACGAACCGTGAAAACCGGTAACAAACCGATGTAGGCCAGGATTTTTCAGCCCACGGACCAGCCTGCCCAACCCATGAATTTCACGGTCCGGTCCTGGGCCATGAAATCTTAGCCCATCCCACTACGGCGCACGGTCCGACCCGCCCAGCCCGCACCAATGGCCATCACTAATGGTATCATTTTAGTTTAATAAAGAAAAGAAAAAATAAAATTCAAGAAGAAAATAAATGATGGGACACAGTTTTTCTAAATAAACTACGAAAAAATATGGAACTAGATATGGAAATGGGAACTATATTTTGGGACGCCCAAAATGAAAATGAGAACTATATTTTGGGACGGAGGGAGTATAAGCTAAGATTAGGTGTATGACGACTGATGAAAAAACTTTCTTTATTTCCTTGTATCTAATGTAGGTAAATGGTAAATGAATTTTGTTCAAAGCATATTTTTAGTTACATTAAGTATTGATTTGTCATATAGCCAAAATTTATATCTAATTTATAAAAAAAATTATGAATTATCTATTATTAAAGATTACACTGTACTTTTTTGAAATCTCTATATCATAAATAAAATACCATTTTAAAACTCATTTTATTTTGTTATATGACACACTTAGAAAATTAAAATTTGTTCAATCCCAAAATTTAGTTCATATTACCTCTTGGCAATAGTACTAACTAATGATTAGAAAATTTTGAAATGGGTGAGAGAGCCCAAGATTTGCCTTTAGTGGAGAAAAACAACTTGATTAGTGTTTTATGGAGAGTTCAAATCTTCTTTTTGAACTTTTTTTACAATTATATGTGTCACTTAATATTATTGGTCATTATTATTAGGATTAAACAAATTTCTTATTCTAAAAAAGTAAATAAGGTAAAGAATAATTAACATCAACCAATAAAATTAAGTGCATATATGGTACAAGTAAATTAATTATACAAATTAGTGGGACAAGTTTTTTTCAGTTTTTGGAATTCCCCCCTTGATCATTAAAAGTTTAAATTTAGGATGTGAAGAGTATAACAACTACTCATTGATCGATTTCTTTTTGGCGTATATGAGCAATTAATTAAGCACAATGATATAAATGGAACACAATGATGTAAATCAAAATTCGATCCTATATCATGGGTACAATCTAGACAGGACTTAACCGATCAAGTTATTAATTGAACCTATGATCACTTTCCATAAAGGGTTTAATCATTCATAGGGCTATAAGAAAACTTCAAATATATATTATAGAGTTGTATTAGTTTGATAAATTTTTATGATAATATTATGCATTCGTCAGAGTAATTACTGCTTGTGCACAAAAAAAAAAAGTTTTTGTTGCTTCTATGTTGAAAATTCGTTTTCTAGAAAAATACTGCAAAGCTAGTAAAATATAAGGGGTATATATTTTGTTTTTAATTAAATCCAAACTAAATATTTGGGAACTTGTCTAACCAAAGTTTTGAGGGGGACTTGTTCATGATCCACGAGTCATACGTATGTAGGAGAATAATTGAAGACTTTTGATATCCCCTTAAAATGTTTAAAATGCTCCTGCGTAATTTATATATATAATTGAAAAATGTCATTATTTTAGTGATGAAGTAATTTTTTAAAAACTACACCAATTATGTTAATTAGTTCATCAAGACTCGCATATATAGTTTAGCATACAGAATAGTAACTAGTGGGTGAACTAGGGTGATGCTCCATGTATATGTATCCTGTGGAGGAATAATCTATAGTGATAAGAATATGTAGAAAATGTATCAAATAAAAACTAATACTTCATATAAAAAAAAGCTTAAATTGTTGGTCGAAACATATCTTTATGCATGTACCTATAAGGTAAGATAGTATAAAATTAAAACCCTAGCCTCCTCCCTTCTCTTTTTTTTTTCTCTCTAAAACCCTAGTCTTCCCAACCCTTTATTCATCAGTTAGGGGCTGCCATGGATGATTTCATCCATGATAAGCTCTTTTATTCCTTTTATTTTTTATTTTTTAGTTCTTTTTCTTTTTTTGTTGAATAAATTAGTATTTCTTCATGAGATTTCTTCAAACCTTGTCATGGGGTTTTTAGTCTCTGTTATGCAGATCTCCTTCTCCCCTATGGGAGTTGTGAGTGTGGTTTTTTTTATACTTTTAAGTATAAGAAATTGTTCTTATTGGTTAGTTCAAGACTCAACATGAAAGTATTGGAGTCTCGGATGCGATTAACATGGTTCGATCAAGAATGCTCTTGCCAAACTATTAGATTCGCAATCTTCCTTGAGAGAGATCAGATATGGAAATAATAATGCAAACCATTAAGCAAACTTTTAAATTTTATTTATGTGAAGGCTTAGGGCATTATTTGCCTTTGCACTCGTCATTCTTCCCAAAAGTACAAAGTCTATGAAATAAAGAGGTCAAGCCAGCAGATTTCATCTGCTGATTGCAACAAAAGCTTTACATCATCCCACTTTCACGAAATACATATATCTACCATTACTTTTTGGTGCACCTTTTTTTTTTGTTGCACGGGCACCACTTCTACGTACATAGCAAAGTTTTACAAAAGCAAAAATTAGTAGTATGATTTCAATATTACAAGAGCACACAACGTAAAAATCTAGATAAGAAAAAAAAAACCCCGCAAAAATTATGTGAATCTAATACGTTGTGCCACCCTTTTTTAAGGCATGACACTAGTGACAAGCAGGACCATCATCTTCTTCCACTTCATACCCTTCCTCAGCTAGTCGTGTTTCCTTGTAAATGTACCACTTAGCAAATACCAAATACACTAGAAAATTTACCACACTCAATCCTGCTAGCAACCAATAGAAGTAGTCAAGCCTTCCTTGGTTCAAATTATCAGCTATCCATGGATGCTTGTCACCAGTAATGTTGTGCACCACTGTGACAAGGGCCGAGCTAACGAAAAACCCTAGGGAAAGTGTTGTTAAAAATAGCCCTGTACTCATAGTCTTCATTCCCTTAGGACACTCCCTTAAGAAAAAATCAAGTTGGCCTATGTATGTGAAAGCTTCCCCAGCACCCACAAAGAAAAATTGTGGTATAAGCCAAAACACACTTATTGGGACAACCTCGTAAGGGTTGTTAACCAACCCTGCATCTTTTGCAACTTTCAAACGTCTGATTTCAACAAGGGCAGCTGATACCATGGAGATTATTGAGAAAACTAGGCCAACCGCGATTCTTTGTAGCGGAGTTAGTCCCTGACGGTTATGAAGGAGTTTTGAGGCGATTGGTACAACCACACGGTCATATATTGGGACAGTAATTAGAATGCTACCCACAAAGAAAACTGTGAGTGATGCAGCAGGAATTTGGAAAGATTTTCCAATGTGACGGTCCATTGTTGTGGCTTGTGAGACTGAGAATGTACTCATCTGAGCATAAATTGTCCAAAATATTATGGTTGTAGCCCAAATTGGAAGCATCCTAATGACCAACTTCACCTCCTCTACATCAGTTGATGTTAGCAAGTACCATTTGTTCACCTTAGTAACTACTATTGGCATTTGAGGATCCTTTATTGCTGCCTTGTCCAAAAACCTGAGATACAAAAGTATAATCCTTAGCTTATTTCATACTGATAGATTGACATGGTATCGGAGCCAGCGTGATACAAAGCTTAAGCTGATGGTTGGAGTCCCAAGAATAGTTTTAATACTCTATCACATACTAACAACTAGTACCAATAAATAGATGAAACTACGTACAAATTTTGGGTGATACATCTAAAATATTATTAGATTGGAGATATAATAAGAAATGTATAGGAGTATAATTTTTTTTCACCATGAAAATTTTAATATGTTTAGAAAAGTAGCAGTAAATCTACCAAGTTAGATCCATCCTTGATGATAGATTATTGATAATATAGTCTAGGGGGTATGGTTCGAATTGCTCTATCCTCTAAAAAGGGGCCCTCTAATCATACAAAAAAAAATGAAGAATCAAAATCTTGTCCTCATTTAAGGGTGATTTGTTGCAGTCTAGAAGATATATATGATATATTGCACAATTTAATTAATGTATAAGAAACATGCATATTCGGTATGAAGCTAAGCACACCATGTGTATCTACTCTTAAGATTCCAAAAACTCCTTTCATCAACCATGTTTGTGTATGTCACAAAAGTTGTTGATTCCTTGTGTCTTTATTAGGTGTGGGCTAAAAAGTCGGTTATTGGGAGGAGGAAGGAAAAAGACAATTACATAGTCTACCCCCTCAAAAAAAGACAATTACATAGTCTACCCCTCATAAAAAGACAATTACATAGTCTTTGGCTTGACTTAATCATATGATAGAAGTACTATCCATTGAAGAATTTGATTATGGAGGAAGGATATATAGAAGGATAATAATTAGTTGTAGGCACTTAAGTTTTTAGGGTTTATAAAAATCAATAAGGAATTTCTGAATAGGTCTATATATTCGATAGGTAATCCAATCACTTGAAGTCGATATTAAGCTCATAAAACACTTTTGTTATTATTATTATCGTTATGTATTATATTATATAGGTGATGAATATTTTCGAAAGAATATCTATTATTAGTTAGATAAGTATTTTTCTTTTTGGCATATAATAAATTATAAAAAAAATAATATATATTACAGTCGATACTGAATTTCGTTTTTTTACCAACTAAATTAGTAGAAATCCGCAAAAGTATAGGATTAACTAAGATGGTGACTTCCATATTCGAAACACCTTCCCGATTACACGGCGAGGCAAGCAAATAAGTGAAGTTATGATTAATGAGTGCAATCAATCAAGGCACAATAATGTGTGAATAGTAATTCTAAGCTGGCTGACCAATGAAAGATAGCTATGCAATAATCATGGGATAGGGCCAATGTTGTCTACTATGGATGGTGCTCTTGATAAATTGTTGTATAGAGTAGTCAAACTTAGAGGCAATCTTCTAAATCAAGATGGGCCCGTAAGATTCGTGTAACACATATACTACAAGCAATTGTGGACTAATATAGATAATCAGGTGTGATCTTATAGTATATATATACACATACATCCATAAAAAAATCAGGATATTTTTTCTCAACTATCTATCAAGTAAAGTGATATTAAAAATATTATAAAGATGATTGGGATACTCATGGACTAACTGAAAGGGTATAAAGTGATTTCATAGTGATTTAAATATAGGATAAAACTGATTTGCACTGATTGGAGTTAATCAAATTCGCGATTACTAATAAAAATTAATTAATGCTACTATTGAGTAAAAAGGAGTTTATTTTACTAATTCGAAATTATTATTTTGCTAATTGAAAAGTAACTTTTCTAATTCCAAAAGATTTTGAATTACTTTCCGATCATTTTTTATGAATATTATGTTCACTGTTGTGATTAGTCCTTTAATAGTATACTAGACTATAACTATAAATGGCCACTTAATTAGTCGGAGTAACTTATACAATTCAATTGAAACATTCTTAACCATCAATCATGCACCAAATCGTGATATAGACTACAACCATCTAACTAGTATAGATAAGAAAGTATTTTCCATAAAAAGTCACATGTGCTTGCAAATTGATGTTTGATTTGAATGTTTGATCAATCAACATTAACCATGTTACGTCTTATTCAGTCTTATCTACGGGGCACAAACTAACATGCAAGGAGTTCATAATTCAAGATTAAATCATGGAGTATTTTGTGACTCATAATCGTTCCTTAATGGGTAGGTTTATTAAGTCTCATAAAATCAAATCACGATATATGTTTGATTGATTTAAGGCGACTTATAACAACAGATAACATGTTAAATGAGTTACTTACTGTTGTTAATATAAATCATTATGCAACTCTTTAGTACTATATTTTCCTATCATATGTCTGTCTTATCATATACCATTTAAATACAGACGAAACGAACTATATATTAAATTAGAGAAGAAAAGACGTTACTGACCTATATTCTTTGCTATGAGGCAATCTTTGCTTCTTATGTTTACCACCATCAGCCAAATCATCAATATTGAAAAGAAGTGATGAATCAGAGGGTAATTCCATGTGCCTTTTCCTCCAAGCAGCAACAAAAACAGCAGCAATTTGAGTCAAGGGGCTGCCTACAAGCTTCTTAAAACGGTAACGTCTTGTGCCGCATAGGAAGACCACAAGAGCCAACATGATAGCGCAAGCACATATGCCATATCCCCACTGCCTACCCATATTATCTTGGATGTACACCAAAACTGTCACGGCTGCTAGTGACCCTAAACTTATGAAGAAAAAGAACCAATTGAAGAATTTTATCATTTGGCCTTTCTCTCCTTTGTTAGTCTCATCAAATTGATCCGTCCCAAATCCGGAAACGCTAGCCTTAACGCCGCCTGTGCCTAGCGCCGTTAGGTACAATGCTAGGTAGAGCACCCCTAGCTGCGTGTCCGAGGCCGGAGTACACGAGCCAAACTCAGGCTTGCATGCCGGTGGTCGGAGACTTGGGATTATGGTTGATATAGTCAATACTGTCACACCCTAATAAAAACAAAGAGTAACATAAATCAATTTGTATGTACTAGTACTATACTATAAACTTTTATATGTCGACAAATTAAATCATCAATCGGTCCTTTAACTTTATCTGTTAAAATAATTGACCCTCCATACTTAATTAGCAATCAATCCTAGTAAAATATTCCTCGTGCAAAGACACTTGACGTATTCTTTATTTTCTTCCGTTATGGTAACTTTGAATTTAATGATGCCAGATTGATAGGAACTTCACCAGCATGCACCCAATAATTATTCCTTGTTAATATACTCCTAGTTCTTAATCATATTATACTTTGTAGTATTTTCATTGGTCTATATGTACATCTATGCTTTTAATTTATTCATAGTCATTAAATATTCCAATACAGTGGGAATGTGGGCCTAATCTCTTTTCCTAAGGCTAGAAGAAAAATATTACGAGATGTAGTAAATATTTTTGAAATTTAATCCTTGACATGATGCAATCTTAATAGTGACTAGGATAATTTCTTTCGGGAACTAATTTAATGACTATGTCTACTTTTATATTAAAATTAGACCGTTTCTTTTAATAATTTTTGTCAGTTGTTATGATGGTGCAATGGCACTTGCACCCCTTTTTCTTGCCCTCATGATAACTTTACGCCATATTGGTGGGAACCTTATAATATAGTCATGGATCCAATGATTTTCTAATTACCCATCATACATACATAGCCCTTAAAAATATAATTAACTAGATCTAGCATATATACATCCCTTGTGAAATTAACTTTGTATTTGTACTTATTAGCGCATTAGTAGTTCAGGGTGATGTAGATTGTAGAAATAACTAGGTTTTAATACAAGGGTTGTGTTCCTAATCCAATAAAATGTTGTCATAGTGCACTTAATCTTGACTAGTTTAATTTGTTAAGAAGACTAGTAGTAGTAGTTTGGTGAAACAAAGAAAATTATACGTAGAATAAATTGCAGTGTTAGAAACGTGTGAGCAATAGCTTGATCGAATGAAAGTTGTTCCATTTACTTATAAAAAAACTAGGTAATATAATAATTCGTATAAAATGTGTTTTAATCAATCAAAAAAACTCTATACTTGTTTATTTTGCCAAACACTTCTATGAATATGTAATTAACTCTTAATAATTTATATCGAGTTATCAAATAGGTGAAATAATATTGTTATCAAATCGATAATTTATTATTCTTATATTAAGGTAATTATTATTATTAATATTATTAAAAAGAAAGAGTTGGCTTACCAATGCTTGCACCGTGGCGAAGATAGCAATGGTTAGATACCTGTCCAATACAAAGAGAAGAAGCTATTCATTAATCATTAGTCATCACATCAATGTCATGGGAAATGAAATAAGTAAAACCTAAGTTTGCCCCGTGCATTATTATTCATAAATTACATACGAAAGTTTTTCGAATACGAATTTAATTTAAGCTTATTTGATTGTATTTTGTTTTTTTTTAATATATTATAGATGTCGTTTGACTGTATATTAATGAAATTTCTCCTTAAAAAAATAAGAATTTTAATAAAATAAATGTTCATTATCCAATAATTTTTCGTTAATTAATTGATAAACTAGAACTACTCCGATTATCAATTTTTGACAAAGAAAAGGTAGGTGGGACTTGGGAGATAAAGCAAAATTAATTAAAGACTAACCGTCCAAGGAAGGTGTCAGCAATAAAACCGCCAAGAAGGCAGAGCATGAAAGAAGTGCCCATAAAATTAGTCACGGTATTAGCAGAAGCAGCATTACCCAAATGCATGACTCCTGTTAAATAGGTCACCAAATTAACAGCTATTCCAAGTGTTGTTAATCTTTCACATGCCTCACCTCCTGCAAAAAATCACCATTTAATCAGAACATTTTTTCACTTCCTTGTATAGATTATTAGATTTTTCCAACATTTAAGTTAGATAGTATACTTCTAAACCTGTAACGGTTATAATATACTTCCTCCGTCTTTTATATTTGAACATTTCCGTATCTTTAAAAGTTTTTACACTAGTAGTAACATGTTAACCATGTAATATATCTTAATCATCTTAAGATCGTTTCAGATCCCCAATACTTAAATATAAGTATGGACACTTCAAATCTTCGTTCTGTGACAAAATTACGAAGAATTTCATAAATTAGTTGATTTTGACACGTAAAATCACACTCGTTTCCAACATGAGTACCAGAGTCCTAGTAACTTAGATTCGTAGCAACTCTTCATATACCAATCTTGATCATATAAAATCCTTGAAAAAACTGCCGAAAATCTTGTATGAGACGATCTCAACAACCCAAAAATCTCACTATATACGTGATGCTAACACTATTTAAACAAAGTGTTTAAATTTCTAACAAGGTCCAACAAAAACAATAACTAAGAATTGAACGTTTGTTAAAATAATGAGGTTAAATGAGGAGAGAGAAAAAAAAAGACCTAAGATCATGGCAGCACTTTTCCAGCCACCAGTCTTGGATCTATCAGCAGGACGACCTTTGTAATCCCATGCATCAAAAACACTTTCTTTACCCATTTCCATATCCATATTAGAACAGTTATTAATTTCAGGTTGAGCCATATTTTCTCTCTATATATATGTTTTTTGTTTACTTCCCCTGTTTTTTGGAAGAGATAGTAACAAGATTAAGAGAAAGAAAGAGAGAGAAAGAGTATGTTTGATGTTTTAAGCATGAAGAGTGGCAGAAGAAATGGGGTTATATATATAGGTGGACTACTAAGGGTGTTGAGGTGGGTTGGGCACTTGCTATCCACGTCTGTGATTGCATAACCGTTGGATAATGTTTTTATGCATCGTTACATGAACATGACCATATAATATAAATCATATATAATTTTTACTTCTTTATTAAAGTTAGTTCTTTTAGAATTGTTTTCATAATGTTTTTCTTTTTAACTTTGATTAACTGACTCCTAATGATCTTAATGGAGATTAACTGACACCTGTCCTCTTTTGATACCTGGAAGGCTGGAATAAATAACTACTTTGGAAAATTTCAATCATCTGATCAATTATATGCTGTTGTATTAGGATCATCTCTCTAATTTTATTTTATCTCAATTAAAAAATATATAGATGTTAAAATTTCAATTATTAATGCATGTGTTTTTTCAGATGAGGATGCACTTCAACCTACAAAATTGACGATTTGCGCCGGATGCGAGACGCTCATTTGAATCGGATATGGGTCCGACGGCAAAGTTCTCGAGGCAGATCAGGATACAGGATCTGCGTCAACGACACGACGCGGTTGATAAGCTATCTGCGTCGGACCCTGCCTAACATGCGACGTAAATGGTCTATCATCTGCGTTGCACATTGATCAACATGTGATGCAGATGGAGACAACAACCCAGCAAGCCAGACTCATTTGCGTCGCACGTTAGTCAACGTTTGACGCAAATTAACTTTTTTTTTTTATTTTGAAAGAGTCCATTTGCGTCGGACTTTGTCTTACATCCGATGCAAAATGGGTATTTTTTGTTAAAATTAAATAAATTCACGTATACATGAATAACGACAAAAATGGAATACAAAATTTGAATCTACACAAAATTAATGCTAAAATACAAGAATTGAAATGAAATGGAAAGGATTTGGATAAGGAGGGGAAATAAATAAAAATAGTGATTGTCATTTTTAATAGTTGTTTGGTATATTAGTGGAATAGAAACAATTTAGAGAGGTTTATGATTGAGTAAGGAAACGTAATTATTTCCACTAGCTTGATAAGGGTAACATATGAGGGATCATGTCCTTGTTTGACACTAGCGTTTTAGTTAGCGGTTGGACAAGATCAAAACGCTATTTAAGAAAATTATGAGTGTTTGATAAAGTATTGGTTGCAGTTGCGAGTAGCGGTTGGAGTAGATTATAGATAAGTTGCAAAATGTTACTAAAAGTACGTTTGAGATTTATAGGTAGCGGTCTAGCAAATAGATACTATATAATAACATAAGGTAGAATTGTTCACCAATGTTTTTAATTTCTTATTCTTTATGCAGTTTAGTAATTGCTTTATTCTCTGGCAATTCATTGTTTTTTCTTTACAATAGCAGACATATAATTTAAATATTAATTTTAAATATAAGATTTAACTAATATTTCACAATATTTTTTACTCATTCCACAAGAATTTTAGTTAAAATAGATAATATAAACTTATTTAGGATTTAATATTATCATAAATTTATACATTATTTTGAGCAATCCTTTTGTGTAAGTTCTTTGAAAAAATAAATATTGGATTTAACTAAAGAAACGAACATATCAAATTGTTGTAGTTCATTTCATATTTGAATAAATGTCATTTATTGTCTTATATACAATTTGAACGGCTACTTTTGACAAACACGTCTAATTAAACAACTACTTTAATCGCTAATCGCCAACAACTACTAATAAATAGCTAGCAGCTACACCCAACTGCTATAGCTAATACAACAACTAACAGCTACTAGAACCGCTGGTTTTGCCAAAAATGTATATTTTCATTCGAAAACGGTATTTATTACTTAGCACGAACAATTAGAAAGAAAACACTTATTTGGGAACGTTTCATACATCACATTTTCTCATACCAAATACCTTTTTAAAATAATATTAGAAAGAACTAAGAATTCGTATACTTCTAATGGCGCAGGAATCTGGATAGCTCATGTACAGTATCTTCTGGTAGTTCTAGCGCAATTAGGTCGGCAATTCTTTTGATTTGGTACAATGATGAGCTTATTTAATAGGAAAACTACTGTTTATGTTCCTAAGAGTCGTCTATCTATTGATATTCAATGTATAGATGATAATTTTGGTCTCACTGATTAGTTCTTTCATTGTCAAATTGTGTTTTAAAGGCAAATAATTTAGGAGTGCTATAATGTCATTACAATAATCATTATAGTTATTATTACAGCCATAATGAATTAATACAGGTAAGTTTACTCATATTCATTAACACAAAAGACTAGCCTTCAAAAGAAGCGTAGCCTACGAGTCCAAAAAAAAAAAAAAAAAAGAAGGGTAGCCTAACCTTCTCTTTGAAGCTTATAGCTATTTTTTTTAAAAAAATAATATAGGACAAAATTAACCTTTTTAAGATGTATTAAAACCTCTCACTTTTTTTTTTTTTTTTTGAGGGAGATTAATACCTCTCACCTACTTTATCATTAAAAATCATTTAATTGAAAAATAAAACAATAGGTTAAATTAATCATTCACTTCTTTTCTCCATAAGTTTCACTTATATTTCACAAATAAGCTTAAAATATGTCACTTTTACCTTATTTGAGGTTTGGCGTATTTGTTTATCTCTCCTATTACACCGGTTCTTTTTTTTCCTATCTATTTCTTTCCTTTTTGTTGATATTTGTGAAAGAAAATTCAAATAGTTTGAGACATTGGCAACAAAATAAATTAAAGATAAAATATATAAATAAACATTAGAGAAATTGTACAATAATAGAGTACACATAATCTAAATTAAGATTTTGTATTACTTTGCAAGTGAGTCATTGATGTTCAGGTCGTTTCCATCACATGTCGAGTTAATTAATTTCATCGAGTCAACACCCCAATATGGGTCATCCAACTTTTGTTGATTTTTATAACAACAAATTAAATTCACATCAAGTCAACACCTCATAATCGATCATCCAACTTTTTTTGATTTTTATAACTACAAATTTCCGACAATGTATTAACTTTGATTTTTTTTACAACGAGAAATCGTACATTAATTAAAAGAGAAAGTACAACCTAATGCTAATACAACCAAACCTAAACCACACAAACAAACCTAAAGAAGCTTTATGAGCTCGTACATTTCATTTTAAAAAAATAAGTAAAACCGATAACAAGTCGCTTAGGAAGGGGGGTAAGATATTGCGTGTCAGTGCTTGTAATTGTGGATTCAAACATCGGACGACTGGTGGAACTGGTAGATGAAACGAATGACATTTACGATGCGGACGATGAACAACCAACGTCGAGCGTCACGCCTCACCACATGAGCAATCCCAACAACCTGCTATTGCTTGGGATTTTAGGCTCATGCATGATCTTTTGAATAGTCACGTTCCATTGTGACTCATTACTCTCGCTCGAGAGTATTTCAGGGTTTTCCCATGAGGTAGGAGAAACGCAGATGAGTAAGCGTACTGAAAACCTCCAGATACAACTGGGGTGCCGCCTTCAAATTTGAAGTTGTCAAGGCAAGGACTATTAAGGGCAATGCCAAGCTAGATTGAGACCAAACAAAATGAACTCTCGAACACACCTTCGGTTGCAAAATCGGAAAACATACGTCACAACCATGAAAAGTTTTCAACGCCTCTTCCATGCTCACAAACATCGTGAAGCACCTTGTCCCTCAACTCATATTCCCAAAAAACTAAATATTCAACTGTTACAACCTTGAACCACCATCTGGATCAGACCTAACTGACAAACAATTGTAGATGGCCACAACCAACTACAAACAACATTTTTAGCAATTCGAAAAAAACAACACTCAATTATTTGGAGATTTAACAAGCATTTTAAGAAATATAGCAAGCAGACTAATAGCAAACCTAATTGGTTGGAGAGTCCAATAACCAAGGGGGAAGGGAAGCCCCACACTAACGCGGGGGGGGGGGGGGGGGAACCCGACATTGATTGTAAATAGAGGATCGGGGAAGAGAAGCCTAAAACCCAAAACTTAAAGCACCAAAAACGTGAAGGACAACACTACTGGACGAAACATCACGACGGTACCTTGTGGTGGCGATGCAACTACGGGAGTGGGGAGGGTGCTACGACAGAAAAACAGGGGAAGGAAGCTGCGACAAAAAAACAAGGGAGGGGGAGGTAAAGGAGAGACCCACTAAACACGGAAAGGGAGGGGGAGCCAACGACCAGGGCCTGGAGAAACCTTCGGCGATGAGATTGCAGCCACCATCAATAACCGGAAAGAGGGGGAGGGGAGACGGGGTGGGGAAAAGATCCATACCCCCCTTAATTTTTGTTTCCCTTGAAAGAGCCATAATATTCTACCCATATCATTTCTCTTTTTCCTGACAAGTGATGTATTGTCAATATTTCAGTAATAGTGTACATTGGGATCGGAGGTACTAAAGTGTATTTATTGGAACTAACTAAAAAAGATAAACACCTCATCTCAAAATTGAGACACCATGATACTATCATTGTCCAAAATCGATAGATATCTAAAACAGGCGTGATGAGTTATATAGTAGGTATTGAATCCAGGGTTAACGTCTCCGCGCCAGTAGATGGAGTGGGTGGCGCAGCGCACAAGAAATTGTAAACTATCTCTTCCCTAACATATTCACCACATTATAAATAACATTCCTCTAAATATATTAGGGTAATACTATGTTCTCCACAATTATTAGACAACAATATATGAAGTTAACTAACTTTCAAGTATTAACCAAAGTACCAAACTATTCTAACACTATGAGTATAGCCTCCCACTCGGCCACTAGTAAATTTGCAACGAAAATAATAAATAGTGACTTCAGCTTTAGTAGGCAATATTGCCAACATAGATGTTTTAGAGGGAATTACGTATAATAGTGTACGTCATATTTTACTATAGTTGCTGTATTGGTTTACTGCCTATAAATAGAAGTAGTTGTTGGCCGCCGTATGGAATGTTAATAGAAATGTTCGTCCAGTTGTTACTTGTTACTTACGCTGCCACACTCTCCCACACAGCTAGCCTGTCTTCAACAATCGACACTTTGCAGCAATACACCGCTTATGACTTATCTGTGTTCTCTGTTATTCTTAAAATTCTATAGGTAAAAATGCACCGCTAACAGTTTATAATGTGTGTTTATACTGAGCTAAGGCTTGGTGACGACAAGCCCATGCATCTTTCATAATAAAAACAAAAGTTCTTTAACAAATTGATCCTCCTCTTTTCATTAATGAGCCAATATATAGGCTGCCTATATGTATCATGTATGTGACAGAAGACACAATATCATGATAAAGATGGAAATGGATGGGAATATATACGACAAAAGAGTAATTAGAGCTAGAACGCACTAATGTTTTTCTCATGTACAAACATAATATAATTCGGCTCCTTTAAAATTTTAGTGAAACTCTAAGAGGTAGAGTTGTATCCGAGTCATATATTTTAAAATTAAGGGCTTATATTGATGGAAGGGAAAGATTTAGAAGTGGAATTTGATGAGATAAAATAGGGGATTTTTAGAATGAGAATATATGAGTCATTGATTCTTTATTCAATGGTTGATATTGCTCAATCTCTACCTTATAGAGTTATTTTACAATTCTAGAGGATCCAAATTGAAGCCTCAACCTTGTCATTTTGTTTTCAGATTTTCCTTAAAACGTAACTATGAAACTAGATATAGTATTATATCAACATTCTATTGATAGTGTTCAAAATAAACATGCTGATGATTGTTAGTATAAATAAGTTTATGTTCATTATACTAATATGGTTCTTAATATCGAAAACCAAAAAGGGAAGATTTGTAATGATACCGAACTGAGTTCAAACTAATGAAAAGTACGTTTTAAAATGCTTACTTCAGCGATCCTATACATAAATATTAGTTGCATTAAGAATCTAGCATAATGTTCTTTTTTTTAATTATAGTTAAATTATTAGAAAACAGAATTATTAGAATACAAAGTAAGTGAGATTATGGATACGGTTATTGAAACAACTAATGGTGTTAAAGCAATACAAGTATCATACATACATACATATATATAGAAGTAAGTTCATATGAGAATGCATACTTACATGAGAAATGAGAATGATATTTATGCGCTATAACTCTTATGAATAAGTGATGTAACTCTACTGAAAAAATGATGTAACTCCAAAAAAAAGTATATTAGAAACAAAAATTCAAAATTCAAATTTTTTGTTTTGGCTCTAAATTTTTTTAGGTGGGTATATACCTTGAATTATCTGAGGTCGAGAATTAACCAAGCATAGGGATTTTGGTTTATGTTGCATTGTTTAGTACTTCCTCCGTTTCTTTTTAATCTACACACTTTCTTTTTTAGTCCGTTTCTTTTTAATCTACACACTGTTGCTTTTTCTATATTTGATAACATATCACATCTACTTTCTCCTCTTTTTCCACCCATGTCATTCACTTTTTAATATTTTAACCCACTCTTTTGTTTCTCTTTTTCACTTTTCAGTTTCTCTCTCCACCTTTTCAGTTTCTCTCTCATACTTTTGTATTTCCTCCTTGGTTCTCCCCCAAAGTGAAGTGAGTAGATTAATATGAAACAGAGGGAGTATATATCAATCATGTTTTATTTTCGGATTTAGGCTCGTTAGTTTAGGTTAATTAAAAGGGAACTATATATAACTTATAATTAACTTTTGTCTCTAAATTCTATAATTTATATCTCTTTTAAAAATAACAAAATCTTTTCACCTCTAATTATGAATGTATAGCTAACACATTATTAGTGAACTACGTTAATTTTGTTTCAGTTGTTGTAACACCCCAGAATTTTAAAGCAGAAACTAAAGAAATAAGTCAGTGTTTACTTTCTTGTATTGCTGTAATAATAAGTTGTTACACTATGTAACAGAAACTCAACTACTATAAGTAGTCTTTATGGGTTTCTTTCTCTGTAATGAAGAACTCTCTCTCATTCTGTTAATAACAAATTTTCCCTCCCTTTCTTCTCTCTATTCTCTCTCTACATATCCATACATGGATTCATACCTATGTTAATTCACATGGTATCAGAGTGAAAATTACGTGGTGTTACAATTGTACTTTTCTTCTTTGTTATTTTATTGTTTCTGCTATATATAACAAAAAGAAATAAATCATTTTATGACTTTGATAAGTCACACTATTATGTTGCCAATTTCTTTAGAATGAATAATTTTTTTGAGATTGTAAATTTGTAAGTGGTCCAAATTATTGCTCACTAACAGGTGCTCTCGCAAATTTGACAAATTAATCAATATATTAATAATATACCATGTTCCCACTTGATCCAAAGAATTTAATCTCTATAGAGTATATAATCCATTTCCGATTCCAATGTCTCTTGGCCTTTGCTGGCATTGTCGCCTAGTTTGTTGTTCTCCTCTGTTGGTATAGTCTTTGTGCTCACTGCCAATGGGGAACATTACAACTTCCAAAAGTTAAGTAGGGAGTAGTAGGCAGTATTTCTCCCATGTATCATGTATCAAAAAAGGTGCTTTCACCGACTAGTCGCTTACTAAACGTGATCTATGAAACTTTCACTGTGACCATTTTTGTCTTCGTCAAAAAATAAATTGTATGCACTCATCATATAGTTTCTTTTTTGACATTATATTTGCTCGATGCAAACAATCAACTAATATGAAAATACCCATTAACACACCAAAGACAACACCCATTAACATCAACTAGAAGCTAACAAGATACTTTAATCTGTTTCACACTCCAAGCTATATTAGGACTACACTGAGACCAGTGTGACTATTCTAGTTTATTGTGTTGTCTAACATAGTTAGTCTGTCTATTCACCTTATTTTATCTTATTTTATCCTATTTTATTTTATCTAGACTTATATTATCTTATTTGATTTGAGATTATCTTATCTTATCAGAACTTATTCTATTTTTTTCTAAAACAAGTTAAAATAAGTTGAACTAAACATACCCCAAGTCATAGGAATTTGTATGAATTCCAACATTACTAGTCAAATGGAGAAGATAGTCCGCATGATTAGCTTGGTGGTGTTAAGTAGGATGGGGATGGCTAATAATAGCAGTGATCATGACTAGTGATGGTCTAGTAAGGAGGCAGTTTTAATTCTATAGTTTAAGTAAGGAACAGGTGATCGTTTCAAAAGGCAACTACTAAATTTGAGGTTGCTCATAATTGAATTGTATTAATAAATAAAAACACCTTAAACGTAGGTGCTAATGTGCTATTGTGTCCATTTCTCCAAAAAATTTGTGATGGTTAACATATTATAACGGTCCATCAAAAATTGTTATAACCAGACACCAGTCGACTTTTTGTTGTTGTTGAACAAAGCAGCTTTCTTACGTTATCATATTAAAAATATTTTTATAATATTTCAGATACACATCCATACAATAACTAGGGGGAGTTGGGAAAATCCTAGTTACATTCAAAGTACAATTTGCCTTACTACAATATTTCGCCATCACATCGACCGTGTCATTGAGCATCTTGCCACAATAAACAATCCTCGCTCCCGGAATCTGCTTCCGTAACTTTTTGTAATGGTACTATATTTGTTAGTATTATTTTCAAGACAGCCTAGGAGAGCAACCATGTGGGAATATATGGCTAAAAATTAACCATATCATATGTTTCTCTAAATTGAGAATAGATAACTAATGTGAAAGGAAAAGAGATTTTCTAGGAGAGGAAAATGGTTGTGTGATGGCAAAATGCAAAATGAAAGGAGTATATTTTGCAAACAACATGTTACGTTGTTTCTTTAGTTTAATAGTTTTAGCCGTTCGTTGTTTAGCATTAATTGATTATATAATGCTTAGGTTGTAATGTAGAATTTAATTTTATTATTCACATCGAAATGCAAATTAATATTTATCTCACAAATTCCCCTCTTAATTTGCAATGTTCAACATAGTCTTGAATTTTTTGTGTTCAACCAGAACTTTACAATCTGTAGAATATATATCGTGACATTCGTATACTTATGACAAATTACAAATAGCAATGGATAACCCGAGAGAAATGGCCATAATTTCCGACATGATAGGGTCTAAAGCGAAGGATAACCAATCGACTTTAACATCAGATATTATACTCTTACATTTCATTTGTCACATACATGTTGAATAGTTTGATTAATTATATTCATGTTGAAACATTCTTCTGATTATGTTTATAGCTGTAAGAATTTAGCTACAGTTTGAAGAATTAATGTATGGGACTCAATATAGAAATATTATGGAACCTGATCTACAAAGTCAACTAGCTAGCTAGTTAAGTCGAATTTTACGATTAACGATTAAGTTTTAAGATATTGTCTTATACGGATTAGAATTTAGCGAGCTAGTATATAATACAGATGTATTACAAAGTTGGTGCAAAAATCATCTACAACATCATATCATGATATGGCATGTGACAACAAAATAAAATATCAAAAGGAAAAACCACCGGAAACTTCATTAATATTAGTTAGATTATTCACTTGTAGCACAACAACAAACAAATACTACATCAAAATTCTCTCGTGAATAAAGTTTTGTCAAAGGGAAGGTTTACATATTCGGATTGGCTTTCAGTCAAAATATACTACTTAAAGTTTTTTTCCCCTCAAATCTCTAAAACAATATATAATTCATCTGTTCACAATGCATGTAACTAGGATCGTGTTGAAGATTTTGGGGCCCCGGTTCTAACATGAATATTGGACCCCTAAATATATATATAGAAAATAAAGATGGAAGGTTACATTTCTAAAGATGGAAAGTTGAAAATCTAAAGATAAATCATTGACAAATTTATTAAGGGTGGAAAACAAGGTTGATTTCCTGAAATATAAAGTAAAATTTTCAAAATAATATATTTTAGGGCCTTTATAATTTTGAGGGCCCTGTGCTGTTGGGCTCCTTGCACACCCTCATCTACCCCTCTGCATGTAACATTTACTTTTTCACATACTCCAACATGTGTCTTTAGACATTAATATATAAGATTACGTATAAGTAAAAAAAAAATACAAAAAACTGATATTTGAAATCCTTACATACAGACGAATATAACAATATCTCACTTGAGTATATTTTTTCATGTATATAATGATGAGAGAAATATTATCAAAGTTGGTTGATTAATACGGTTAAAACGAGAGATATTACACGTAGTGTGAAACGGAAGTAGTACATGCTACTAAAATTAATTAACACCAAATATTCCATTTGCAAGGTCTTGATTAGCAACAAGGAATATGTCCAATTGCATCAGGTTGTCATTAACCAAAAAAAAATTAGTAATTATGTTGCTTGGTTTCCTCAATAATTATCAGATCATCAGAGTGCGTATGTTAGTATATAGTTGTTTTTTGATACGTATCCATGTATATATTTAGCATATAATCTCTACTATCTAGATATTTTTGCACGTGACCAAGAAACTTTAATGCTAAACTCCGAAAAGTAACCTGAGCTCTGACTTTTATTTTGATTCCGCTCATAATTTGATGAGATTGTAGCATTATTCAACAAGTAGTAGTATTATACAGTAGAGTAATAGCAACTTCGAAGCAACTTGAAAGAATTTATCCATTAGATTTGGGGAACGAAGTGCCGTTGCTTCTCTAGGTAGATATCTATTATTGGATAATATGGAATCTCTGACCATTTTTTTTACGATAGGGTTGTAAATTTGATTTTACAACATCTTCCCTAAATAATTTTACCATTTTAAACTCATTCACAGTGGCGGAGCCACGTGGTAACAAGGGGTAGCACGTGCTACTCCTGTTTTTTCAAAAAAAAAAAAAAAAAAAAATCAGAAAAAAAACCCTAAACAAACAGCGCAGCTTTCCTCACTCTCTCACCTCTCAAACAAACTCAGAAGTGAGCACTCGTCGCCTCCTCTCCGTTCGTCGCCTTTTCTCTGTCGTCGGCGGTCGTCGGCGCTTCTTTTCAGTCGTCGGCGGTCGTTGTCGCTTCTTCTTAGTCGTCGGTCTTCACCTCCTCTCAGTCGCCGGCTTTTCGCCTCCAGTGTTCGCCTCGTCGCCGTCGGTCGTCCTTTCATTTGATTCTCAGAGAAAATCCGAAAATGGTGAGTTATTCTAATTTCGTGAATGAATCCTTAATTTTCTTAGGATTCAACCGTTTAGGCCTTTAGAATTAGGGTTAACTTTCTTTCTCTTTCCTCTAATCCTCTCTAATGGGCCATAGCAGTTTGATTGTTTGAAAGTTGAATAAACCAGTCGAGTGCTCTGACTCGGAGCCTCCGACAGTCCGAGTCCGAGCCCGGAGCCTCCCACAGTCCGACTTCGTCACTCCGATTTGAAATTTGAAGTTGTTTAGGTAACTATTGAAATTTGAAGTTTCTTTAATTTGCTTAACTATTGTTGATTTTCAATTGTTGGAATTTTGAATGTTGGGCTGAATTTTGATTGTTAGTTGTGAATTGTGATTGTTGTGAAGTATGATTCTTAGTTGGGTTGAAATTTTGATTTGTTAGTTGAGTTTTGATTGATTGTTGTCATGTTTGAATTTGTTGAGTTGAAGAATAAGTAAGATTGTTATTGAATATTCGAATTTGTGGAATTTGAGAGTGATATTTTACATGTTGAATTTGTGGAAATTTGGTAGTAATATCTCATATGTTGTTAAAATTGAGATTTGTTTTGTGATATAGAAGTTGATGTGATTGTAAATCGGTTCCAAAATTTGAGAACCCGACGTGAACAATTGTAATTTTTTTCATTATTGATTTCAAGGTTGTATTTGGATTTTGTAACATTTTGAATTGAGTAAATACGATTTTTTTTTTTTTTGAGTTTCTAGTAATGTAAAGTTGCGCTACGCCTAGTTTAGAATCCTGGATCCGCCCCTGCTCATTCATTTACACCTTATTAAATAATGCATACAACGGTTGTACCTAGATATTTTAATTAAGCTTAGAGCACACACCCTAGGAGGGATTTCTCACAGCAAAAAAGACAACAAAACAATGATCATTGTTGTACAAAGCTAACATTACTAATTATTATCACTAAATATGAAGAATAGCCGGGAACAACTAAAGCAATGCAAATGCAAAGATTTTTGGCGCAAAAGCTCCTTAATTTCACCCTATTTGTATTATCCTCAATAACTAACAACACAAAAGCACACATTTGATAACTGTAATTATCGATCTCACGAGGCTTAGACTTGGGATACGAATATGAGCAGCTAGTATAGCATCGCATTTTATTGAGAAAACTACAAACCTAGATAATTCTACATACTGGAGCAATCACGAATATTAAAATATATTACGAGGAATAATATTAGGAAGATAATAATTGTGAAACAAGGTATGTTAATTATACTTGACTTGCACTTTAATTACTATCAACTAATAAGAGGAAATTAAGATCCAAGGAAATTCGTGAATTAATCTCCTTGACTACATGGAAATTCAGTTTCTCAACTACCTGCCCAAGCAACAAATTGCTTGCTCGATCGAGCTGAATACCAAAAGTCAACCAAATTATATAGAACCCTAGTTTTTGATGATGATAAACTGACAAAGATACAAATTGTTGAGTAAATGGAATTTGCAAGGTATCACTATATTGTTGAACAAAGAGAATACTAAGTCTAAGGAAGAAATCAAGTTTGATTTTGAAGACTAAGTGAAGATACTCAATGATCTGGTATTGTAGTTGCATTGGAGAAAAAGAAACAAGCAAGAAGTTTATCGTTTAGTTCTTGTGTAAGGAACGAGTAAGTTTTGGTAAGGAACAATGGCATTGTAAAAGAGAATGTATGTATGTTCCTTTCGTTAATCTAAGTCAAAGGAACTAAGTAGCAGTCAAAAGAGAATATTTGTCAGTCTGTTGCTATATAAGTCGTGTATCACCCCATAGAAAGGTTTTTGGTGAAAAATATGATTGGGCCCGAAGGAGCTCTAAAATGGTCAAAATTGAAGGTTATAAGTCACGCTTTTAGACTTCCATGGGACCCGTCAACTGAATGTCGTAGGATTTCTCGAGGGGACATGCGATGGTATATTTAGGACTCCCACTGCTTTGAACAGACATAAGAACATTTTTTACGACCGTTTCAGGATCATTCCGTGGCTGCACGACAAAAGAATAAATGGGTCGTTTGGTGGCATTTTAGGGCAATTCATATGCTGTGAAGCACCATGGATGCATTATAAGTCGTTTCGCACCCCATAGGAAGGTTTTGGGAGAAAAATATGAC
The DNA here is from genome assembly GCF_026745355.1 of Beta vulgaris subsp. vulgaris. Taxonomy (NCBI): domain Eukaryota; kingdom Viridiplantae; phylum Streptophyta; class Magnoliopsida; order Caryophyllales; family Amaranthaceae; genus Beta; species Beta vulgaris. The sequence continues at coordinate 735,207 of NC_079206.1, read as the reverse complement.
CGGGCCCAGATGAGCCCTAAAACGGTCAAAATTGAAGGCTATAAGTCACGTTTTTAGATGTCCATGCGGCCCGTGCACCGAATATCGTGGGATGCCTCGAGAGGACATTGGATGGTATATTAAGGACTTCCATGACTTTAAACGGACATAAGAACGACTTTTAAGACCGTTTCGAGGCCATTTTGTGGCTGCACCACAAAATCATAAACGGTTGGTTTGATGGCATTCTGGGGTAATTCAGATGGTGCAAAGCACCTGGGATGCATTATAAGTCGTGCCGTACTCCATAGAAAGGTTTTCGGCGAAAAAAATGACCAGGCCCAGCGGAGCCTTAAAAGCGTCAAAATTGAAGGCTATAAGTCACGCTTTTAGATGTCCACGGGATCCGTGCACCGAATGTCTTGGGATGGCTCGAGGGTACATGGGATGGTATATTAAGAACTCCCACTGCTTTGAACGGACATAAGAACAACTTTTACGATTGTTTCAGGGCCATTTCGTGTCTGCACCACAAAATCATAAATAGGTCGTTTGATAGCATTATGGGGCAGTTCAGATGATGCGAAGCACCCGTGATGCATAATAAGTCGTGTCGCACCCCATGGAAGGTTTTTGGCGAAAAATATAATCGGGACTAGAGGAGCCCTAAAACGGTCAAAATTGAAGAATATAAGCCACACTTTTAGACATCCACGAGACCCGTGCACCTAATGTCGTAGGATGCCTCGAGGGAACAGAGATGATATATTAAGGACTCCCACGACTTTGAACCGGCATCAGAATAGCTTTTACGACCGTTTCGGGGCATTCCGTGGCTGCGCGATAACATAATAAATGTGGCATTTGGTTGCATTATAGGGCAATTCCAATAGTGCGAAGCACCCGGGATACATTATAAGTCGTGTCGTACCGCATATGAAGGTTTTGGGTGAAAATATTACCAGGCCCAGAGGAGCCCTAAAATGGTCAAAATTAAAGGCTATAAGTCACGCTTTAGACTTTCTCGGGACCCGTGCACCGAATGTCGTGGGATGCCTCGAGAGGACATTGGATGGTATATTAAAGAACTCTATGACTTTGAACGGGTATAAGAACAACTTTTACGATCGTTTCGGGGCCATTGTGTGGCTGCACCAGAAAATCATAAATGGGTGGTTTGATGGCACTCTGGGCAATTCAGATGGTGCAAAGCACCCGGGATGCATCATAAGTCGTGCCACACCCCATAGGAAGGTTTTCAGCGAAAAATATGACCGGACCCAAAGGAGCTTAAAACAGTCAAAATTGAAGGCTATAAGTCACGCTTTAAGACCCGTGCACTGAATGTCGTGGGATGGCATGAGGGGATATGGGATGGTATCTTAAGGACTCGCACAGCTTTGAACGGGCATCAGAATAGCTTTTACGACCATTTCGGGTCATTCCGTGGCTGCACCACAAGTCGTTTGGTTGCATTCTAGGGTAACTCCGATAGTACGAAGCACCCAGGATGCATTATAAGTCGTGTCGTGCCGCATAGGAAGGTTTTGGGTGAAAAATATGAGCGGGTCCGGAGGAGCCTTAAAACGGTTAAAATTGAAGGCTATAAGTGATGCTTTTAGACGTCCCTAGGACCCGTGCACCGAATGCCGTGGGATGCCTGGTTATATGGAGTCTGTTGAGTTTATGAAGGATAAATTTTGGGAAAGATTCAGTTAATGATTTTACTTGTTTAAAATTTGATTTTAAGGAAAATCTTTTAAGGAAAAGATTTTATGTTATTCGAAAATAAAATCCTTTTTTTTTAAAAAAAATTAAAAAATATTATTCGATAAAAAGGATTTGAATTTGGTTTTATGAATTAAAATAGTTTTTAAAAGAAAATCGAATTTAAGAAAATGTTGAAGTAATTGCTAGGTTTTAGATGCATTACTACACATTCTAATTGAACATGGTGTTTGTGGAGTTAACAGAACATGTTCCTTAAGTTAAGAAACTTCATGGGAAAATGGTTAAACCACTAATACATGTTTAATCCATGTTTCACATAATGAATGTTATAAATATACAAGGCTAATTAAGTTTCAATTTGTGTCTAACTAAGTAATTAAAAGAGTCTAACTAATTAAAGTGTGAGTACCAACATTCCTTTATAAGTCATATGTTCATTTGCCTTGTTACTCTATTCCACTAAGTTTGATGATCATTGTAATTTCGGTTTTGGGGTAAGGGAATTTTAAGTGAATTCCTATATAAGAGAATACTTTGAGTGAAACAAGTTAAAGTGAGATAACTTTGAGTGAAGTTGAGAGGAATAACTATTCAAGAAACAATTGTTCATGAACTTGAGTTTGGGAACTCAAGTTGTGGCCTTGAGTAAAATTAGTGAAAGAGTTGAGTTTGGCCTAATTAATGAAATAGTTGAGTTTAAAATCCCTAGTCTTCGATGTTGTTTTTTCTTGTTGAGCCCAAGAAGTTTTTTCGCATAAATTTTTTTTGTGTTCCTTTAGCTTGTTTTCTTGTTTGAGTTTTATAATTCTACAAAAAGTACGTTTATTTCTAGACATACAATTCACCCTCTCTTATAGTGTTTATATTGAAATAACAAAATCGTACAAGAGTTACCTCCCTAGGCCTTCTAGTTGCTTGCTTGTGCGCCTCTTTGGAGCATCTATGCCTCGAACTCTGTAATTTTTGATATATTCCTAGTCAATACCATATGGGGCTTAGCTTAGCTTGCCAAACTTAACTGTAAATTTCATCAAAAATGAATATGTTCCTTGATTATAATAAACTCGTCAAAGTAACCATAAACTTGTAAAAAGTGGTTTCCTTTCGGAAAAAGATGCTACCTTATTAATATTTGTTTTGCAGGTAGTAAGTCACGTAAGACTAATTGGGAAAGACAACCCCAGTGTTAAGACTATCAAAGTACATCAAAATGATCACACAATATATTGATGTAAATTTTTCTTTTCATTGTTAGTAGTTGTAGCTATCAGTAATTCAGTGATAAGTATGTTTTTGTGATCATCCGCCAGATTTTTCTAAAGCTTTTCTATCCTTTCTTGATTTGTTTTACCTTCGATTAACTTCAAGAAACTACGAAGAAATGGTTCAATTTGAGTCATTTTCAAAACTGTGAAAAGCAAGTTGCCAACAAATCAGTTATTTCATTTGCTGCTGCTCCTAGCTCTTTTACACCACAAGTCCATAATAAGCAAAGTGATATTCTAACTAAATTCGTGACATCTTGTGGAACTTTAAATCTTTTTCACACAGGTTTTTAGAGAAGCAAAAGCTTTTTAGAGTACTAGCTAGTGGCTGGGAAGTGAAGGTTTTCACATGCAAGAAATCCTCAGCAATGAAATCAGGGCACGAGCTAACTAGTAGCTACCATGGTATGACAGAAATATCTAGCCAGATACTCACTTTGCGCTTTTTTTTTTTCTCATTACGATTTTATACCATTTTCTAAGATATTGAAAAAGTAAAGAGCGAAACAAGTAGGGGTGTTTATCAGTTGATGAGATTATCACTCTGTAAGGGCGGATCTAGGAGATGGCCTACCCGGACTCGGCCCACCCCATGATCTAAAATAATTATAAGTAACCTATCTGGGATAGTAATGCAATTAGGTATGATGGAGCAGGTGGTTTTCAAAGAAATTAATCAATAAGTTCGGCCCACCCTATATAGAAATCCTAGATCCGCTAGTTAATCATTTTGAAGCGATATTTTAGTGTGGTAATCGAAAGTTTTGACTGAACTGTAACTGTAACCCTTTAAATCGATCCCGCTGAAGCAATTGACCAATTTTCCTCCGTTAATTTTTAATAGTAATTCGAAATTTAATATAATAGTATTCCTTAGCTCATAAACAATACTTTTTAGGTTTTCTACTTTTCGGTGTACTCATATAAATTGATATTATATATATTTTTTCTTCTTTTCTACGTAATGTTTATTTATGCCTCTTCGTCATGCTTCCTGTTGATCCCACGCTTGAGAATTGAGATAGTCTAAATTTTGACTAAATGAACTAAGAATTTTTCCGATCTTATTCTCAGCCCAACGATAAGTTTGTTTAACTAGTATTTTGCAATAAATAAGAAAATAACAAAACTAATAAATACTAAAGAAAAAACACAAAATTGAATAGATTAAAATATTTTGGTTTTTCAATTATCCTTTTTATAGTATCATGACCATAATTGTCACGTTTAATAGTTATTTTTATAGATACGGTTACCAAACCAATCACACCAAATTTTTGCAGTATAATTACCACCCATTTAGACCAGTTTTTCAAAATAGTTTTTTCTATTACGATTACTTATGAACACCCTTAAAGAAAGAGTGAATGGGCGGAGACTTTAACCTGTATAGAAGTCGTTGTCATATAATGAGATCAAACAAAAATATTAAGACATTTCGAAAAGAAATGGGACAATAGAAAAAGAAAGGTTAGTTTGTTGTGGGAAGTTGAAGGAACGAGCACGAGCGAAAACATACTTACTAGTTACTTCATTTCATAGTAATTGCAATGTTTCTTTCATGATTAGTGCGCAAGGAAAAACTGCATGGTGATGTGATAATTTTGGTAATACGCCTCGATAGATAGTTTATAGATATCAATCAACTTTTATAATTTCTATTGAAGATAGATGAAAATATGAATGGTTAAATAAAGTTCTGCATCCAAGGTGTGAGATTTTACGTGTTCAGATTATATACTCCCTCCATTTCTATTTAATTTACTTATTTTATTTTGAGGGTGAATCAAGGTGTAAGTTCAATTGTCTAAAAGTATGATCGAGAGAAAAAGTGAAAAGCTGGAGGGAAACTGAAAAATAAAGGAGAGAAATTAAAAAGTGGGTTAAAATATTAAAAAGTAGATAATATGATGGAAAAAAAAGAAAATAGATGAAACATGCTACTAAGAATAGAAAAGCAACATTGTATAAATTAAAAAAAAAAAACGTATTAAAAAAGAAAGTGTGTAAATTATAAAGAAATAGAGGGAGTAGACCAAATGAAGTATATAGTAAATCAAAGTTTGAAAAGATTGCTTCAATTATCACCTTTAATATGCATTTCTATACTGTTTTCCACATCATAACGCATATAAAATTATATTGTACTTACGAAATGACTTAGTTAAGAGATGCCATTCTCATTAACAGAACGGACGGGACAAACTATGCACCTTGAAAGAGCTACATATGCATGCTTGCTAGTTTAGTTTCACATTTTAAGAAAAGAACTAGATGTTGGCTCCAAGTTATTTGTTAAAACTCTATGATATATTGTTTATATTTGCACAATTGACATTTTCTCACATTATTTTTTTTGATCCATATGAGCCATAAAGGCAGTACAAAGTACAAAGAAGGAGAGGGGGGGATTCGAACCTGTGACCTATCGTTCACAGTACCTCAATCTTAACCACTAGGCCAAGACATCCTTGGTTATTTTCTCACATTATAACTTGCGAATCAAGAGTTTGAAACTTCTAGTTACAGACATTAAGGGAAGAGTAGGGGTGACGTGTGCATGGTAGTGCCTCGATTCTCTTTTTTTGTTTGTATTAGCAAAATCGAAATAAGTAGTCATTTTATTTATATTACATACACATACTGAACATCATAGTTTCATTTGATCTTATTGTTGAGCTATTCCTTACCTTTCTTTGGTAACAAAAAAATTGTAATGAATGCATTGATTTGTTTTCTTAGGAGCAAATGTGCATCAGCTAATTGGTACGAGCTCGACCAACTGGGGTTGGCGTGAGTGGTTAAGGGCCTCTCGCTCCTTAACCAAGGTCTCGGGTTCGAGCCTTGGGTATGGAAAAAACCCCAGCTGGGAGGGATGCTGCCCTTTGAGGTACCCATGCAAACTCCCGCGGGAGATTAGTCCACTCGCCAAAGGCGGTGGGAAACTCCTCGTAGTAGAACCAAAAAAAAAAAAAAAAAAAAATTGGTACGAGCTCCATATTTTCTGTACAAAGTCGTGGATTTAAATCTTATTACAATAAATTTTGTTTTTAAATGTAAAGTGACTTTTGCATGAGAGATAGAGAAGTTTCATGTAGTGGACATATACTTGCCGTGTGAACGATGAGACAACGTCATGTCAGGGTTTGTAAAGAGGGACACAAGTGTACCCTGTAATGCTTGCTGATACGTTTATATTAATTCTTGGTGTATGGTTTTAACGTAATATAACTGGTGAATGTCCTAGGCGATACTCCGAGTTATTTCTTTGCTTAAATTTTTTCTTGTGAGGAAAAAATTGACCTCATAATTTGAAGAATACAAGAAATTGGTGTTAGAGTTTATGTCTACAATAATCTATTCATTACCATTAATGTATTAGGTATCTAACTACTTGTATAGTCTTTTAATGAGATATAATTACAAGACCTTATTATATTTTATTTTGAAATATTAATCAATTATATTATGTTGGATTAATGATTAAGCTCTCACTTTTCGTTTCAAAAGTCACGTGTTTGATACCTTCTAACCACAGAACATTATTTTTTTGTTTGAGGGGTTTAACACGAAAATATATAGAGCATATGCATTAGAGCCTTAAAGAAGAGTGTCACATGACACATAGACATTTTTATGAACGCCTTTTAATATATTAGTATAGATGTGGTTCTAATACATAATACATAATAATTCAGAATATGTAACATCATCTACTCTATAAAACAATTTAATTTATTAACCCTCTCTAATCCAATAACCAACTTAATAATGGTAAGAAGTAACGGTATCAATCTAATACTAATAAATTTTACATGTGCATTAGGTGTTTGATGTGATGTGTGCTCTATTTCCGGCCTCCATTTATTCCACATGTGCTATAGCTTTCTTCCATAAAGTTCCTTAATTAGCAAAAATTGAGAAGTTATCTACTTTGAAAACCAAAAAATCCTCTATCATATATGAGTTTTAAATTATGTACATCTTAAAACTAATTGGTAAAAATTGAGTAATCCGCTAAACTTATATGTAAGTTATTTTTTTTTCTTTTATATAGAAGTGGATCGGAATTACTAAAATCAAATATTAGGATTTTTTTTTACTTTCATCGGCCATATTTGTTGAGAGCGTTCATAATAGAAGGAATAGAGATAATATCTACACATATTTAATGTATAATCCAGTCTTGAAAATGAATCGGAAGTAAGTTTTTTTTTTTTTTATATAGAAGTGGAATTACTAAAACCAAATATTATTGTTCACTCCTCATCAACCTCTAACTTATTGACGCCTAATAGCCATTCCTTTCTTTTACACTTCATCCACCACACAAATTTGACAAGTTGCTCATCAGCGGTTGGACAAATGTATTTTCATAGAATAGTTAAATGAATTATTGGCCGTCCGACGACCAATCAAACTTTAGAAAACATAGGTTTTAGGGTAATTATCAAATCCATTATTGGCTTGCGGCTACGTCAACGTGTACGTGGCATACAGAACACAGCATAGTACTTTGTATTAGTCATTTTTCATTACTTCATTATTCATATTTTTATAGAAACTACATCTACAACGTTAATCATACCTAATTAACAATTCAATTATGCAATTACATAGCAATGAAAATTGCTATAAAATTGTCACCTGTTTTATCTGGACTACGATGAGTCAACTCCAATGAATAATTTGAGATCTGCAACAAGTACACGTGACCAGCAAGAACTACAGGATGGCAAGACAACATTGTCGTAAGATCTGTATCAACTTTAGCAATTATAGAAGGTCCAGATTTTGAGTTGATATTACGTGCAATTAGTTTGCTTGATTAACTGGTAAAAATCTAAAGTTTTATTTGGAGGAAAATAACATTAATATGCCTTTTTCGAATCTCCGATGCCCTATACCGTAAAATAGAGATGGCCACTGGTGTGTGCTGATCCGTGAGCTCTAGTGGGTCGGGCTGAAATTTCACGACCCGGGACGAACTGTGAAATTCACAGTTTGGGTGGGCTGATCCATGGGCTGGAAAATCTTAGCCTACGGCCCCACACCGGTCTGTTATAGATTTTCACGGTTCGGGAAGCAAGTCTGGTGATTCGTGGACCTAGAGAGCTAGTGGGCCGGCATGATTTTTTTTTCTAAAGTTATATAATCATTTATTATTGTTACATAAAACCTTTAATATTAATCAAAATATATAAAATTATTAGTAGTAATGAATAATTTCATTATTTTTGTATTTGATTGAATTATAATATATGCAATTTGATTAAAATATATACAGTTTGATTAAAATATACACAATATGGTTGCATAATTACTTGGACTAGGTTGGTTCGGTTCATGGGTTGGACTGGTCCAATTCATGTTATGGGGTGGACAGTTTTGTGGACCGCGATGAGCGGTTTTAGTAGCGAGATTTCGTGGACTGGGCTTAAAAAATCCGGTCCACGATCCACCCGTCAATTTCACGATTTGAGTTGGGCTTGATCGGGCTTTTCGCGGGCTGAATCCACACCGCCCAAGAGGCGGATTGAGTTGGATGGACTAGATTGGCCCGTGCTATTAGCCATCTCTACTGTAGAACTTAGGAACTCAAGGATGTAATAGGTAGTTTAATGTTTATAAAAGACAATTTCCCACTGTCATCAAGTCATGGACGGCATAAGTTTGCTTTTTTTATGACGAGATGAAGTTTATACTGTGGATAACGTTATATAAACTTATAGCAATAAGTTCATTGGCACCGGTATCAGTATTCTATTTTTCAATAAATTTGGAACAATGGATGTTGTTTAGTGTGTCTACTTTTTTTTTTAAGTATTATAAATCCATTAATAAGAGAGTCATCTGATTTATAATATAATTAAAAATTCATTATAAAATTTTAAAAACTAACGAATATGAAACTATATATATCAAATAAAATTTTAATTTCGCAGAATCATAAATGTTGTAGATGAGCCTTCCACAAGAGCGTCTTTCGATCCATTGCGATTTTGAAATTGGATTAAATTTAATGCAATTGATTGTAGTGTATAACTCACATATCCCACGACATCGCACAAATTTTTATCAAGAAATTGTTTTCCTAGTGAAATTAAAAGTCAAACTCCCCAAACCCTCAATAGGTAAAAGATAGATAAATCCCGATATATGAGTAGAAAATTATTCAAAATAATCTACCTAAGAACTAATAATAGTCGAGAAAGAAGGCCTTACCATCATCCAAAAAGGATTGGGATATCCTTTGGTTCTAAAAGAAAAACTAGGATTTTGTTAAAAGTAGAAAGCAAAAATAAATAAAGAAAGAGAAAAGAGGAGGTGGCACAATTTTCAGGCTTCAAACATGAAGATTTGCCATTCAGATATCTTGGGATTCCCATAACTCTAAGAGATTGAAAGCTAGTGAGTGTGATGCTTTAGTGGAGAAGATGACTAGCAGGATCAGATGTTGGAGTACCAGAAACCTCTTCTTTACTGGTAGAGCTGAATTGATTAATTCTGTATTACTAAGTATCCATAGCTATTGGGCTCAAATTTCATCCTCCCTAGTTCAGTCTTGGATGTTGTAAACTCAGTCTGTAGGCACTTTTTTTTGGAGTGGGAAAGCAGTAGGGGAGAAGGCAGGGAATATTAAATGGGATGATGTGTGTGATCATAAGAAGGTAGGAGGTTTAGGGTTCAGAAGTATCAAGGAGTGGAGTAAGGCTGTTGTTGGAAAATTGGTGTGGCATATATATGAAGTTAAAAAGATGAACTCTGGGTGAAATGGGTTCATACAGTTTATGTGAAGAATAATAATTGGCGATTGGCAAGCACCACCAGGAGCAAGCTAGATCATAAAGCATCTGTGCAAAATCAAGAATGATTTGGTCCAGATAGGAATGTCACATTGGAATAATCAGCACCATTATTCTAACAAAAATGTATACTCGATGCTCATGGAAGGAAAGTCTAATGTTCAGTGGGTAAAAGCAGTTTGGAACAGATTGAGTTTACCAAAGCATAAATTCATTGCTTGGATTGACATTCAAGCAAGACTGAGAACAAAAGATAATTTGTATATCAATATCAGCCCTGATTATAGGTGCTGCTTATGTGGAGCTGAAACAGAAAGTCATGATCACTTGTTTTTCAACTGTTTTTACAGCAAGAATTTGCTCAAGCAGCTTCTCACTTGGATGGGAGTTAACTATGCAAATAGGTCTATCCAACAATGGTTTAGGTGGATCAGAAGCAGCTATACTGGGTCCAAAATGAGAAAGAGTATTTTGTGTGCTGTGATTGCTGCCGCAATTTATTAGATATGGAAGAATAGGAACACTGCTTATTGGTACTCCAAAGTGTATAGTATAGATTACATACTCAAAGATACAAAATGCATAGTGAAACACAGAATTAATGCTTGTAAATCTGCAAAGTGGAGTAGTGTAGATGTCAGATGGGTGGATGAGTTGTAATTTGGCTCTTTAAGGCCTCTTGTGGCCTGTTTGTGCAGTCCTCTTTCTAGGGGATCTAGTTTGTACAAAGGTTATTTTGGTGAAATACAATTACTTACTTACCAAAAAAAAAAAAAAAGAGGAGGTGATATGTGCCCATTTTTCTCGTCATATTTCTAAATTTGATAAAAAAAAAAGGTTGTCAATCCCTCGGTTAGTCAAATTTAAGAACTAAAATTCATTTCCCTTATTATCTACAATTAGCCAAGAAGTCGGGTTCTTTGAGCCAATATTACTTGGATGGAGAATCATTCAAGCCAAACCTAACCCCTTTAAGAATCGGGTCGAAAATTCAACCCTATAATGACTATTTTGTAAACAATATATCATATAATCCACTTATCTAATAATCTAATCATCATTATTATCATCAATATTTACTTGTATATCTCAATCATACTAAATGAAGACAAAAAATTAGTAAAAATGAAAATTTGTGTTTAAGTTTGTTTAGTAGTATTATTCTATTTTATTTTTTTGGTAAAAAGGAAATGAAGATTCTTATATATAATCTTACCACTTTCACATTTAGCATATAATGTATTGGGGATATTCTATATAAATGGCTAAGAAAATTGAATAAGTCATAGTAGCATCGGATTTTTTGGAGTTTTTTTTTTTTTTTTTTTTTTTGGTGAACAAGGAGCAATATATAAAAATTAATAGTCAGTTACAAACCTATAATCAGTTACAAACCGAAGAGACATAGTCCATACAATAACTAGGGGGGTAGGGAAACATCCTAGTTACATTGCATCCAAAGTAGCTAGGATTTTTTGGAGTTTGAAAACACCAAACCTAATTTGATATATTGGGTAAACAGATTAATCGATTCTGGGGTGAAAATCCCAACTCGAATCTAGTCATAATGAGCTTATCGTTAATCGACCTTTATCCGAATCGAATTTAAACGGTGAATGAAACATGAGAGGCTTATTATCACTACTACTAATGATGACTGTAATTTCGTCCACTATTCGTGATTAAACTTTTCTTGAGGTCTTCTTAGACAAATATACTCGATGATGTATGATATGTCAATTTATCATAATATTAAAACAAACTATTAGTCTAATGTACATAGTTCCGATTATCCATACATCTTACTGATCAGGCATACAATGCACTTATCTCCATTCGTGACATCACACTATGGACACACGTGCATATGCAGCAACAAGTAAAATGGTTAATTTATGTCAATAATTGTAGACACCTTTCCATATACGTACGTTATACTTGTGTATGACCCGTCTCTATTTAATTTGCATTACTTAAGAAATTTCTATGTGAAATGTATAATATAATTTATCTCTTAAAATTTTAAATTCCTAAATGCCTTCAATTTGTTTTTAGAGAAATGGAGAGAGGATAATTGAGTGATTAAATTTCTCATTAATAAAATAAGGTAAAAAGGAATAATTAGAGTTTGATTTTTATAATTTTTTTATGCCATTGGAGAGTGCTCCATTGAAAAGTGCTAGAGATATGCTTTGAAATAAGATGAATTTACAATATAGATTTACAACTTATGAATTTATCTATTTAATTAGATGAATAATAACATATCATTTACTCTAACTGAATGTGATTATAGCATTCAAGCATTAGGTATAGTTTTATAGGAATAAAAAAAATATTTCTTTCGAGATCTTAGGCCTTACTCAAATGAACCAAAAAAATAATTTGCAATAAGAACCATCAAGAAAACTTTGTTGCTACAATATCATTTATAACAGTTTTTTTAAGGAAGATCTTCTAAAACATTTACCATAGTTATGTTCATATCAATTATCCCGTGTCATTATATTTAAAAATCATAATTTTAAAATGGAGTTATATAGAAATAAAAATACATACCTATTATTTTGGATAGTGAACAGTAAGAGCTTGATTATGACTACACAAACCTAAAAGGATACTACAACATAAATCAAGTATTACTTTTGCTACATCAATAAAAAATTATAACTTTTAGTAAAGAGTGCTTACATACCAGTCGTGCATTGGATCATATAAAAAATGAAGTCATAGACTATGAATCTAATATAATAAGAATTAGTAGAAGAATTATGGTAAGAATAGGGGTTTTAGAACTATTAAGAGAAATAAGTTTGATTTTAGTTATATTATCTTAAAAGTCAATAATATGATTGATATTATAAATTTTGCTATAAACTAAAAAAACAATACAAAATCTCATTATAATTGAGTAAATTACAAAAAGAAAAGTGTATATAATAAAGTGTTGGGTCAAGATGGCCCAAATTCCATTAGCCCACAAGCTAATGTCGGTTTATATCATAAACCATCAATCTTTGGTAGTATGAAGATCAATATTTTGATCATGATTTGTCATGATCCCACTAGAATTCTCCAGCAACATGTTACGTGCTCTTGGAGAACAAATGCATCAAATGGAATTCTAGAGCATTCTAATGATTTTTTGTTCCTAAGCCGACATTGAACACCTATAAATAGAGGTGTTGAACCTCATTTGGCCAACCATAAAAACTACAAAAAGCCATTTACAAAAAGCCATCCACACAATATCTTACTCCACTATTCACTCTAATTTTCTCCTTTGTGAGTTTGTAATTAACAATTGTGGGAGTTGTAATTTTATCTTTACCCTATTAATTTGGGGTACTTGTACTCTCATAATTTTATATAGTGGATTTTGGGTACTCGTCGTCCGTGGGTTTTTTACCTCTATTTGAGGATTTTTCCCACGTTAAATATTGTGTGTCCCTTATTGCATTTCTTGCATTATTTTTCTTATTAATTTCTCGTTCTTATTACGTTTCCGCTACGCTCTTATACCTAACAAGTGGTATCAGAGCTAACGGTTCAATATGTCGACTGTCACTAAGTTCGACATCGAGAAATTTGATGGCAAGATAAGCTTTAGCATCTGGAGGATCCAGATGAAAGCCGTTCTTACCCAGAACGGATTAAAAAAGGCTTTAGAAGGAAAATCTAAAAAGCCGGCAACAATGACTGACGAGCAATGGGAAGAGATAGATGAAAAAGCAATGTCGGCGATCCAATTATGTCTATCCAAGGAGGTGTTACGCGAGGTCATCCATGAAGAGACCACAGCCGGGTTATGGTCAAAGTTGGAGTCTCTCTATATGACCAAGAGCCTCGCAAATAAACTCCGTCTCAAAGAAAGGCTATACACAATTCGTATGGCGGAAGGTACTTCCATTCAATCTCATTTAAATGAATTTAATTCTATTCTTATTGATCTTGAAAATTTAGAAATCAAGATTGATGATGAGGATAAAGCTGTTTTATTAATTGTGTCCCTACCTCCCTCTTACAAGCACTTTAAGGAAATTATGTTATATGGTAATAATGATACATTATCTTTTGAAGATGTTAAATCTAATTTACTCTCAAAAGAAAAATTTGACCTTGAAGTGCATACTAATGATAAAGCTGAAGGTTTAAATGTAAGAGGGAGATCACAAGAAAGAGGAAGTATCCATAAAAAGAAATTTAGATCTAAATCAAGGGGACATAAATCAAATATAACCTGCCGTTATTGTAAGAAGTCAGGGCATGAAATTTCTGAATGTTACAAATTGAAAAATAAAAAAGAAAAAGAAGAAAAATCTAAACAACCTCAAAAATCCGCCGAAGCCAGTTTCATTGAAACTGACTCTGAAGGTGACTCAGTATTATTGGTAACTTCTGAAAAGAAGGGTCTTCATGAATGGAATCTTGATTCTGGTTGCACCTATCATATGTGTCCTCATAGGGACTGGTTTACCACTTATGAATCTGTAGATTGTGGTACTGTCTTAATGGGAAATGATACTCCCTGCAAGGCTATTGGAATAGGTTCAATCAAAATCAAGACTCATGATGGCGTTGTCAGGACTTTAACTAAAGTTCGTCATATTCCTGACTTAAAACGCAACTTAATTTCATTGGGCACTCTTGAGTCCCTTGGTTATAAATTCTCAGCTCAAGGTGGAGTTATGAAGGTTACTAAAGGTGCCCTGATTGTCATGAAAGCCTGTAGATATGGCAGTCTGTACGTCTTGCAGGGACATATATACAGTGACAGGTTCAGCAGCTGTTTCATCCTCACTCTCTGATTCTGATCTTACTCAGTTGTGGCATATGCGCCTTGGCCACATGAGTGAGAAAGGTATGGAAATCCTGAGTAAACGTGGTCTTCTTACACCCGGTACTGGTAAGCTGGAATTCTGTGAGCATTGTGTTTATGGGAAGCAAAAGAAAGTAAGTTTCTCTACAGCTACTCACAGTACCAAAGCTATTCTTGATTATATTCATTCTGATTTATGGGGACCTTCAAGGGTCACATCTTATTCTGGCAAACGTTATATGATGACCATTATTGATGACTTTTCTCGTAAAGTCTGGACATATTTCTTAAGACAGAAAAATGATGCCTTTCCTACTTTCAAAAAGTGGAAGGCTCTTGTCGAAAACCAGACTGGCAGAAAAGTCTAGAAGCTCAGGACTGATCGGGGCTTGGAATTCTGTGATGGTGAATTTGAAGAATTTTGCGCACAATCCGGCATTGCTAGACACAAAACATTGCCCGGCAAGCCTCAACAGAATGGTGTAGCAGAACGTATGAACAGAACTCTTCTCGAGAGAGCTCGTTGTATGCTCTCTAATGCTGGATTGTGGCATCGCCGTGATCTATGGACGGAAGCTATCTCCACGGCTGCTTATATAGTTAACCGATCTCCACACTCTTTTATCGACTTCAAAATTCCAGAAGAAGTATGGTCAGGTACAACTGTTGACTATTCTTCTCTCAAAGTATTTGGTTGTACCGCTTATGCTCATATCAATGATGGGAAATTAGCTCCTAGAGCTGTGAAATGCATTTTCATTGGTTATTCTTCTGAATCTAAAGGTTATAGATTGTGGTGTCTTGAAACTAAGAAAATTATTCTTAGTAGAGATGTCACTTTCAATGAAAATGCTATGTTAAAATCTTCTGGAACGGAGTCTTCTATTTCTTCTCCGAGCACAGGTGATCAGGAAAGTGCAGGCGAAAAGGTGGAGTTGGAGACAAGTAGCCGTTCTCCCATGGTTGATGTTCACTCTTCCTCGACCCCACAATCCAGCCATGATGCACACGATGATGATCGTGCTCCAGGTACCACAGACACTATCCAGCCACAACAATCAGATTATAATCTCGCACGAGATCGTCCGAGAAGGCAACAAGTTAGATCCACGAGATATCCTGAAGAGGAGTACGTGGTTGCCTATGCTCTCACAGTAGGTGAAGAAACTCCAGTGGGGGTCGAGCCATCTACTTATTCTGAAGCCATCTCAGGACCAAACTCATCTAATTGGCTCGTAGCTATGAATGAGGAGATTGAAAGTCTCCACAAGAATGGCACTTGGGATCTGGTAGAGCTACCTAAAGGCCGAAGGGCGCTTACATGTAGATGGATTTACAAGCAAAAGGAAGGAATTCCCGGGGTCGAACCTGCAAGATGGAAGGCACGCCTTGTTGTCAAAGGCTGTAATCAAAGAGAAGGTATTGACTTTAATGAAATTTTCTCTCCTGTTGTACGTCATACCTCTATTAGAGTCCTTCTTGCATTAGTAACTATGTTTGACATGGAGTTAGAGCAACTCGATGTCAAAACTGCTTTTCTCCACGGAGATCTTGAAGAAGAGATATACATGAAGCAACCCGAGGGATTTGTTGTTCCTGGAAAGGAAAACCTTGTTTGTCGCTTGAAGAAATCCTTATATGGCCTCAAACAAGCTCCCAGACAGTGGTATAAGAAATTTGACTCTTTCATGATTGGACATGGCTACACACGCAGTCAATATGATCACTGTGTTTATTTCCAGCAGTTTGATGAAGTATATGTCTATTTGTTGTTGTACGTGGATGACATGCTGATAGCATCTTGTGATAAGTCTTTAATCAACAACTTGAAGTCTCAACTAAGTAAGGAGTTCGAGATGAAGGATCTTGGCGCAGCAAAGAAAATTCTTGGCATGGAGATACGTCGAGATCGACAAGCCGGAAAATTATACTTATCACAGAAGAATTATATCAAGAAAATTCTTGATAAATTCAGCTGCTCATTTTAAATTATCATCTACTTCATGTCCACAATCAGAGGAAGAAAAAGAAAAAATTTGTAGCATTCCCTATGCTAGTGCAGTTGGTAGTCTCATGTATGCCATGGTCTGCACTAGACCTGATCTTGCATATGCCGTTAGCATGGTGAGCCGGTATATGCACAACCCCGGAAAAGATCATTGGAATGTCGTTAAATGGATATTCCGTTACCTAAAAGGTACAATAGATCTGGGGTTGGTCTTTGATAGGACCCTAACATCTTCAAGTTATGTTGTTGGGTTCGTTGACTCTGACTATGGTGGAGATCTTGACCGTCGAAGGTCACTTTCAAGTTATATCTTCACTCTATGTTCTGGTGCAATAAGTTGGAAGGCTTCTTTGTAGTCTAAGGTTGCTCTCTCTACAACAGAATCAGAATATGTTGCAGCTACTGAAGGTATAAAGGAGGCTACATGGCTGAGAGGCCTTGTTATAGATCTTGGAGTTCCACAAGGTGTTACTGCAGTATTCTCCGATAGCCAAAGTGCTATCTTTCTCACCAAGAATGATGCATATCACTCCAAGACTAAGCACATTTCAGTTAAATACCACTATGTCAGAGATACAATTGCTGAAGGTGAAATTATTGTCAAAAAAGTTCACACTTCAGATAATCTAACAGATATGCTTACAAAGTCACTTCCTACCACTAAGTTCGATCATTGCTTAGACTTAGTGGGAATTCATGCTTGCTAGGCTCGTTGGGGCTCAGACGACGAGTGACCTACGGAATTTGTTCCAAGGTGGAGATTGTTGGGTCAAGATGGCCCAAATTCCATTAGCCCACAAGCTAATGTCGGTTTATATCATAAACCATCAATCTTTGGTAGTATGAAGATCAATATTTTGATCATGATTTGTCATGATCCCACTAGAATTCTCCAGCAACATGTTACGTGCTCTTGGAGAACAAATGCATCAAATGGAATTCTAGAGCATTCTAATGATTTTTTGTTCCTAAGCCGACATTGAACACCTATAAATAGAGGTGTTGAACCTCATTTGGCCAACCATAAAAACTACAAAAAGCCATTTACAAAAAGCCATCCACACAATATCTTACTCCACTATTCACTCTAATTTTCTCCTTTGTGAGTTTGTAATAAACAATTGTGGAAGTTGTAATTTTATCTTTACCCTATTAATTTGGGGTACTTGTACTCTCATAATTTTATATAGTGGATTTTGGGTACTCGTCGTCCGTGGGTTTTTTACCTCTATTTGAGGATTTTTCCCACGTTAAATATTGTGTGTCCCTTATTGCTTTTCTTGCATTATTTTTCTTATTAATTTCTCGTTCTTATTACGTTTCCGCTACGCTCTTATACCTAACATAAAGTAAATGGAGGAAATATTTAAATTTCCTTGTTTATTACCATACCTAATGAAATATGAATATAATTCTACTACATGACAAAATAACTCATACAAAACAAGATCCAGGTTCAGATTTCGAGTAGAAATCCAGGAATTGAGGGAACACCACAAAAAATGAATCAACGGGCCAACAAGTGCTTACAACCTAGCCCATTATAACACCAATATCTAGCATGCCCACATGAATGTTTTACAAAAACACAGCCCACTCCAAAGCAACACAGCCCAATTCTATTTGTAACATTACAAGTTACCACATAACAGGCTCTACTTATAAATCAACAAAATTAAACCAAAAAACTATCAATAGAATTAATGGCAATCAAGTCGGGTCAAATTCGGGTTAACCTGTTTACATAAGCGGTCAATAGCTCTAAACATGAAGCCGACCTGTTTACTTAAACAGGTCAGAAATTCCAACATAAACCTAACCAATTTATAAATTGGTAGACCTTAACCCGACTTGTTTAACTTGATTATTTTTTCAAAGTTTTTTTTACTGGGTCTAAAAACGAGTTAACCCAAAATTGATCCGACCCGAATTGAGATCATTAGAAGAGAATTTTAGAATTTTTTACTCTCCAAACATTGCATTCTTATAAAATATAACATTTAATACAAAAATTCATAATTAAATGAAACATCAGTATTATAATTTCATTACACACTAATACTATATTGTACACCAATTTATTGGGCTTGGCCCAAAATTAAAAATCGAGGTAAGCCCAAAGACTAAACACATATTTAAAGGGTTAAACAGGTTAGGTGGGGTGCTTTCGGGTTAGAAATTCCAATCCGAACCTAATCCATTTAGTTTTCAGGTCGACCCATTTACTTAGACAGGTCAAAAATCTTGACTCAAATCCTCTTAATTCAGATCAGAATCAAGCCGGATTCACTTTTTACAGTCCCTAAATAGATATGCCAATGGAATAGGCACAGAGGTTTGAGCATACCTTAAGTATCATCCCTATCTCTATCCCGGCCACCAACCATGGAGGAAATACATCTGAATCTATCCTTACCTCAACAAGTACACTATAGAAACTATCCCCGTCCCACCACCTGCTTAGGTACCTACATTCTCCCGATAACTTCCCGATCACTTGACGTACCGCCCTACCACATACCAACTTTACTCTATATAATACAATGAATTGATAGAAATTTGTGACAGGCGCATGCGGAAAGTTAATGGACCAATTTTGTAATTTATGAATTTTCATTGAATGGAATAATTTGTTACAAACTTGGGGGAGATACATATGATATGTGATATGCAAGGTTCCATAAGAGAACTCTTGCTTATGAATGTGGTAGGAAGTACATAATATGACTCCACACTCCTACGTACAAGGATAACATATATTTATAGGAGTGTTATATCTTAATCTACAATATTTTAGACGAATCTTATATGATCTAATAATATCTAATGCTGGATTATTTTAGATTCTTCATTCCTAGAATTTTCTATAATATGCCTTAATTACAATAGATATTTGTTTAGATATCTCTAGAATTCATCTTGATTTTTACACTAGATTTTTCTAGATTACTATTTCGAACATGAATCTCTATTTTTGAAATTAAAGAATGAATTCACAGTATTAATTTCAAATATAGAGTAATTATATTCATCAAAATCTAACGTAACAAGTAGTGCACGATGGAGATCGATAATTGAACCAAAAAGGAAAAAAAAAAAAAAAAAAAAAGCACTCATGGAGTTGTATATATTGATATATTTTATATGATACAAAAAGGTCACTTATTGAAGCTGCTCTTACGAGCCCTTAGCTTATGACCAATGTGCTTTGGTCATGTACAAAATTAAGTCATCCTATTGCTTATGGTACACCATAATTTCTTGCTCCTTTCTGTGCAGCAGACTTATGAAATTTTATGATCTTTTTCAAAGACTGAATTAATATAGTTACAAAGGCATACACAAGATCAACAAAAACCACTTTTTTTCTTGTAAATTAGGCTTATTAATGGCAAGCTGGCCCTGGTGTTTCCTCCATTTCAACTTCAAATCCTTCAGCAGCAAGCCATTTATCCTTGTACACATACCATTTAGCACAAAACATGAACAATACAAAATTTACTAAGCTTATGATGCCCAAAAGCCAGTAAAAGTTGTAAAGTCGGCCTTCATTGAGGTTATCAGCTAACCAAGGTTTCGAATGAGCAGTGAGCGAGTTTACTATAGAAACAACCAGAGTGCTAAAGAAGAACCCTATGGAAAGTGTGCTTAAAAACAACCCTGTACTTATAGTCTTCATTCCTTTAGGACATTCTCTTAGGAAAAAGTCTAGTTGTCCTGCATATATCATGGCCTCCCCTGCACCCGTTAATATAAATTGCGGGATTAACCAAAATACAGTTATTGGTAAAACCGCATTTTGGTCATGGACTAATCCATGTGATTCAGCTACTTGCAACCTTTTGATCTCCGTGAGGGCGGCCACCACCATCGCGACAGTGGCAAGAAATAGACCAACTCCTACACGGCGAAGTGGTGAGAGGCCTTGTGGATTTTTGAACAATCGGGCTGCTATGGGAGCCACGAGACGGTCATATATAGGGACTGTTAATAGAATGCTAGCAATAAGGAAGGCTGTCATTGAGGCTGGTGGAATTTGGAATTTAGAACCAATATGACGGTCCATAGTAACGGCTTGTGACACAGAGAATGTTGTCATTTGTGCATGTATAGTCCAAAATTCAATGGTTGTGGCCCATATAGGAAGCATTCTTACTATCATTTTTACCTCTTCTACATCTGTTAGTGTTGCTAAATCCCACTTGCTTACTGAGGCCAAGTCTTCACCCATCTCTGGAGTCTTTATAGCTGCCTTGTCCAAGAACCTATAGTAATAACATCAATAATTGTGATTAGTAAATTAAAGGGCACGCATAATCATGAGAGCTTTAATTTGCTGACAAACATATGATTGCCATTTGAGAATGCAGAAAGTTATGGAGGGATCTCCTACAAGTGATCGATAATTGAGCATTGCAGCCTAAAGGATAATCAAGTTGCAAATTTGCTAGCTAAGGAAGCTAGAATTAAGGATGATAGTTGTAATGTAACTAGGATGTTCCCAAGCCCCCTAATTGTTGTAACATGACTTATATTACGGATTGTAAAACTCGTTGACCATATAATATGCGGCTTACTGCTTTTTAACAAAAAAAAAAGGCAATTATTTTTTATAATATAATTTGACATTTAAGTTCTCACCTCATAAAAGAAAAAAAATGGTTTAAGAGGCCCAAAAACATTGAAAATAGTACTCCAGTAATCCAGTTTAATTTGATCTAATTTAAGTAAGAGTCGAATTTCGAAAACCACATATAGGTCAAGGTTTGCTAAAGTATAGAAGTCCACATATAGGTCCCGCCAAGTCGAAGAATTTTATATTCATGGGTAAACTACTAACCGCAAAATAGAAATTTAGGTACTTCTATTAATGTATTGCTTCATTAACCCAAAAAAAATAGAAGTGGCCGAGTTGGATATAGATATATATTTATATCTAATCCCTTGGTTCTTTGAACATCCCTCCTACATGTGTGTTTATGTTGTCTTTAGTGTTGGCCAATCATATCTCTTATAAAAACAAATTATTAATATTTACATTGACACGAATCGAACAAAATATTCTATGATAGCATTTTTCAAATACATAATTACCACATACAATCCAAGTTTTTAAACTTTAACTACTGGAATAGTAAACTCGGAAAAAAAAATACAGAGGAATTACTTCTAAAGATATTATGGATCAAGTTTTTTTCCGCTCAAGCCTAAAAACCAACCCAACATGTCACAAATATCTATGTCAAAGTCCCTTGATTTTTGAGGTATATATTAATTATGAAAAAAATACAAATCTAATGGGACCAAGAAAAAGAATAGAAATCCAATACAATAACACCTCCAATAATAAGTGAATGATTTTCGGGATGTATTTTTTTTGGAGTAGATGGAAATTAGTAGGTGTAGAATAATACGCTCATTACCGTAAAAAAATTATATTGCACATAACGGAGGGGGGTTCGGGGGATGTCTCGTTTGTAATAGGCCTCTGGGTAGGGTCCTTGTGGGACGGCAGCCAGAGAATATCTTCTTACATATTATATATACTTCCTCCGTTTCGATTTAATCGCAACTATTTACTTTTCACGTTTGTCGAGACATAACTTGACGGTTAATATTTACCATAATATATATGTAAAAATTATAAAAAGTTGATATTACGAAAGTATTTAACGAGACGAATCTAACAAGATTCCACTTGACTATGTTTTTCATTATGTATAAAGTTCAAATCTTAGTCAAAGTACATATCGTGAATAGTACAAAATGTTGACTGTTGCGATTAATTCGAAACGGAGGAAATATATATAAAAAAAACTCTTCTCAAAATTTTTTTTAAAAACAAAATCATGTTGCGTACTTGAGGAACCAAAAAGAGAAAAAGGACTCCTTTAAAAGAAAAAGGAACTAAGAAGAGAAAGAGGAGATCCAATGAATCTGTGGGGGAGAGTGGAGACTTATTGTTATCGAAGAACAGTATAATATTTGGTAATTAACAGTAATTTAGATTCCAAAATAAGAATTGTCTACGCTAGGATACCGCCTACAGCTAAGAGGTTTGTCTGTTGTCTCACTCACTCCCTTTGTTTATCCATCTGGGGGAGGTCATTTCTTATGCTACTTATTGCCTTTGGCTTCGCCTTCATTTCAGCTGTTAAACGTGAGTTTTACTTACGTGCTTACTCGTGACTGACACAATATTCTTTAATACAAATTACAACACCTTAATATTTGTCATTTTTATACTTCATTATTGTTTCCGAAAGTTGTAACTTAGAATGATATTCTTGTCTACAGTAATGAAGTACTATTAATGCTTTACACTCATAAAGTGTTTTTGGATGATTGATATAAAAACATTATTCAAAAAGGTATACTATAAACTGTTTATAGTTAGGTTTTTCAAGACCTCAACTTTGATTTATTTAGTGAAATTTTTGCTAGGAAAGGCTTATTAAAATAGCTAATTTTTTGTGAAAGACTTAATAAAAACTTTTTTGTTAAAAGATACCTATACTTCGTTTTGTTATTTAAGACCATCTTAATGTTTTCCGACCAAAAAGTCAATTTTACGCAGTAACTTTTCTTCCCTTCCCTTTCTCATTAAATAGGACCAGCCTATTTTTTCTTTCCTAATCTCTTAACCTTACCAAACCCTTTCCTCTTGCTCCTCATTTTAAGGAATTAAAATAGAAAAAAAAAGGTTGGTCCCATTTGATAATAAAGGAAGTGGAAGAAAAGCGAATGTTGAAAATTTGACTTGTTGGTTAAAAAAACGTTGAAATGGTCTTAAATAAGAAAGAAAACTATTACAATAGGTCTTTTTAAACAAAGAAGTTTTATTAGGTCTTTCCTAACAAAATAGCTATTTTAATAGGTATTTTCCAATAAAAAGTTTTTTTAAATCATTTAGATTGACTATAATTATTGTAAAATGTTATTTATTTTGTTGCATATATCAGTTATTTCAGCTTGTTAAATTTTGCCGATAATGTTCGAGATTTAAGATTGAAAATTAATCATTGGTCTCGAGATTTTTTTCGAGAATTATAATTATTTTGGACTTACAAAGTACAAGAAAAACTAATTAGAATTGTTCCATCATTAAGAAAAAAAAAAAAAAATGAGATGTTTCAAGTAAGAATTTCAATGGCCTTGCCTTTGAATTTTACCAAGCCGCCTATGAGATTTATGTAAGAAAAGTAGGTTTTGAAATCAAAATCAACATCATTAGTAGTACTTTTTATCATAGTTACGCAAAAAGAAACCTTAATTTATGGACTTTTATAAAAAGTAAAAGTACAAAATTTGGAACTTTTGAAAAATTTCCCATCTTTTTCTGAAATTTTTTGCGTTTGATGATGATTGTTGAGTTGGGTAGGAAATATCTAAGAGGCAGCCAAATTAGTCATAGACATGGAAAATTTTCATGCTTGGGAATCTGATCTGAATCTTTTCCAGTGTATGGGGGAAAGAGAATCTTCGATACGGTGCCTCATAGGTAAACCAATTCCATTGAACTTGGTAACTTAATTATTTCGTCCAAAAAGTTCTTTTGACATATTAGGTTGAATCAGACAACTTTCATATTTGTGGTCACAACAACCGCCAAATTTTTCCTGGTGGTCACATTCACAGATTGGGATGTGTATGTTTCTCACCTTTAAATTTGAGCCTTGCACCCACTTCATGAAATCACGAGGACTAACTTCTGTTTTTCTTTTTTTTGTCTTATTTTCTCTCACTTTCATGATACATAACATCTAAGATTGAGACTGTTTAATTACATATTGAACTTTGTATAATTAAGGATGTCTTAGTCTAGTAATTAAGATTGAGGTTTTGTTAATAATATGTCACAGGTTCGAATCCTCCTCTCCTTCTTTGTATGTACTTTGTACTGCTTTTGTGACTCGTATGCATTAAAAAAATATCGAGCTTTGCATCTCGAAAAAAATTATATATGCATGGACCTTTTTTGTTTTGGAAAACACTGCATTAATAATTTCATCTTTTAGAATGGACTCAGCTCAGATGATGAGCTATAACGTTCAAATATCAATGAAAGTTAAAGTAAACCTACGATAACTGATAAACTTTTCTAATCGAATGATCTCAATAGAAGACATTCAAATTCAAAAAACGTGGTATAATTAACAAGTTGATATATGATATGATCAGTTAATTGGTCTCTCTTTTACTAGACTGCTAATTTTATTTTTCTCGGCTTTAAGTACTTTTGTATAACTTTTCAACTTTCATGCGGCTTATTTGTATAACTTATGTTAACTTTTGAGTTATTTATTGTAAATTTTGTTATCTTTTGTTTAACTAATAATGATATTGTTAATCTTTTAATTGTTTTAGACAATCTGATACATAAATTTGCGCAAACAACAGTCATAGTTTTGGCTAGTTGCTGATGAGATGTTGATGTTGAACTAATCTAAATAAGAAATACATGGTAATACTCAGTCGTTGTGTCACCTAAAATGGTCCATATACTAGTCTACTAGGATATATGATGTATAACTACTTGCCACTTGCGAGGGAACTAACTGCTCCTGGATCCTACCCAACTTGGTGTAAGAGATAATCAAATACCACCCTTCAATTAACAATTTTATACTGGCTCACCAAACGAGTACCTTAAACCCTTCATGTTTGTGAGAAGCTAAGTTTGGTAGGATAAACAATATGAAATAGAATTCAACAAATAACAAATAACACATACTGCATCTAATTTGGAAATAACCATAATATGTGTCTAAC
The DNA here is from genome assembly GCF_026745355.1 of Beta vulgaris subsp. vulgaris. Lineage (NCBI taxonomy): Eukaryota > Viridiplantae > Streptophyta > Magnoliopsida > Caryophyllales > Amaranthaceae > Beta > Beta vulgaris. Next base: position 709,827 of record NC_079206.1, on the reverse strand, counting down.
TTTCATTCTTTATGTGCTTCTCACTTAAAAAACACATGAATTTAGCAGAATCCAATCCAATCCTATCCTATTCAATAATATAATAAACAGCGCAGCTACCTCATAAGTTTCAGCATTGTTTTACCAGTTTCAGTTAACTTATCAGTTTCGGTTAATATTCGCAAACATAAACCAATAGGAAAAAGCTAAAAAGTGAGGGAAACAAACCTGAATTGCTTGCTATGAGGGAGCTTTTGCTTGTTCTTAACACTAGTCTCTGCCATGTCATCAATGTTAAAAAGTTGGGACGAATCAGCAGGAAGTTCCATCTTTCTCTTTTTCCACGCCGCAACAAAAACGGCTGATATTTGAGAGAGTGGACTACCAGCTAGCTTCTTGTAACGGTATCGTTTAGTACCAAAAAGGAAGACCATTAGGCAAACCACAACAGCACAAGCACATATACCATAACCCCATTGCCTACCCAAATTGTCTTCTATGTACACCAACACTGTTACTGCTGCTAGTGATCCAAAGCTTACTATAAAATAGAACCAATTGAAAAATGTTGTCATCATAGCTCTCTCTTCTTTATTCTTGTCATCGTACTGATCCGATCCGAAACCCGATACACTCGACTTCAGACCGCCGGTTCCTAGGGCTGTCAAGTAGAGTGCAAGGTGAAGGATGCCGAGTTGGGTACCATTGGCTTGCACACACGTTGAGGAGTGCTCGGCGCATGGTGGTGGACGTAGATTTGGAATTATAGTTGATATGGTTAATACTGTCACACCCTAGGAAAAACAACAAATGAACAAACTCTATTTCAGTTTTAATGTCAGTGATCAAATGATAGATGGTATCAATTTCTTTACTTTTTTGTTGTTTTTAACACAAATATGACCATTAACTATATTATGTTAAAAAAGCATGGTTTCAAGCTAGAATTTTATAGGTTTGTCCGAAATAATATGAATTTTTTTTGTTTATATAAGTTACATATCATAAACATGTAAATACTAGATATTTTGTTGATATTTTATATTTATATTTAGCTTAGTAAAAACTACCTCTTTTTTCATTTCAATTGCTTTTGGGAACAAACCAATAAATAACGGTTAATGGTGCGTCGTCGAGATCATATGGGATAATTATTGTGAGTGAAAAAGTTAAAGTCAGAATAGAAAGTGGGATAAACAAGAAAAAATAAAGGTAGTATTTTCTATTCCTGATTGACGTTGTATATAAGTCATCCATACTTTTTTATTCTCTTGTTGACATGCACTAGTTAGAAGTAATGAAATTATTATAAATTCTTTTAAATATATAAGATAAAATATAGTCAGGTGGGTATCTTACTTAATTCGGCTTCTTCTCTAATACCCAATATTTGTAACTTTTACTAATATGTAATTAAAGATATTACTAATATATAAAGTGTCATGCATTGACAAGTATGGAAGAAGAGATACATATCTTTTAGGTGGATTTTTTTTTTTATAAATGCGACAGCTGAGTCGAGCTGTCTGCTGTCTTATTCATTGTCAATTCTAATTATTTATAGAAGTCCCCTCAAAATTTGCAAATGTATATATGCCATAGAAGGGCTTTACACTTTTAAAAATTCCTTATCTTTTGTTAATCATTAAGGTTTTGATGATCTATTATTATTTCATATTAAATTATTTGTAGACAAAAGTTGCTATTGGTGAAAGGGAAATTTTTTTGGACATCCCACTAGGTTTTATTTTGAAAAACTGGAATCTTAATTACCAGTGCTTGAACCGTGGCGAAGATAGCAATGGTCAAATACCTGTAAGCAAGATCAGGAAGATAAATTAGAAATTAAATATGGATAAATTAATATTTGTAACGAACATAAATCTTATTGGGTTGGTAATCATGACACCTTCATGTTATCTGTCTAACTATGAGGTGACATGCAAAAATGACCTAAAATCGAACAAGAATTTTACCATATATATTCTAATTATGGTATCTACTATAGTATTATTAGCATATGACATAATAATCGCAATATGTTAAGTAGTATTAAATGCGCAAAACAAATCCAGCTTGAGTGATCGCGAACCAGATTAAGATGGGCAGTGGTCACAACACATATCAATCATATATATGTCTCGTGCATCTTTTGTTCTTTTCTAATTTTTTATTCTGGGTGTGTTATATGATATTATATTGAAGTAAATAGGATAAAGGTTTCAAACTGGTAAGTATACAGGAGAAAGAAGATGCTTCCTTTGTCTTGGATTTAGGTTAACCTTGTTTGTGCACTATTAACGAGGGATAGTAAAAGATAGAATATTACAAATTCACAGATTTGCTGTCTTTCTGAATATATATCTAACTCAATGTGTACTATATACTATCTTATTTTACTAATTTCTCATTTAGCTCCCTTCAAAGTCAGCAAGAGATATAACTCAATTCAGCAACAAAAGAGTCTTTATCATAAAATATAGATAAAATTGGTCTCAACATCCTGAACTATAGCTTAGGTGCACGCAATACCACCAATTATGACTAGTAACTTAAACACCACCAATTACGGGATGGGGTGTAGTGTGTACCATAAAAAGCCACCATCTTCGATAACATATTAGGCTTTCGGTCTCATTTATGGTACATAATGCAACCCACCTTATGATGGTGTTTAGGCTACTAGTCGTAGTTGGTGTTGTTGGGTGCACCCAAGCTGTAGTTCAGAGCGAGGGTTGATGTCAATTTTGCCTAAAATATATAGCCATGTTAACAAGTTATCGATATAAACGAAATTTGATCATAAATTCTAGATATCTTTATCGGGAGACTTTACCAACTAATCAAATTCATATCAATAATAGATATTACTATAATTGATATTTTATATTAATTTTCTATCTAGATCTATGGTACAGACATACAGTATGATTTATTATTATTTTTTTTCTAGCGACTGAAAATTATATATCTAAAATAAAAACTTGGAGAAAGAGAGAGAAACAAACCGGCCAAGAAAGGTGTCAGCAATGAAGCCACCAAGGAGGCAGAGCATGAAGGAGGTACCAAGGAAGTTGGTGACTGTATTAGCTGAGGTTGCATTCCCTAAATGCATTACCCCTGTTAAGTATGTCACCAAATTGAATGCAATTCCCAAAGTTATCAACCTCTCACATGTCTCAACACCTGCTCCACAAGAAAGAACAAAGGGGGAGATATTCATTAGACGTACACCTTGAAATATATGAAAGTATGTGCTTTCATATTACGTGATGACAATATCCATTTCGTCAATATGTTACTACTTCTGTTTTGCAATACATGCGCCATTTCTCATTTGGATATTATTCATCAATTAACTTTGAACATCTTTCTTTCACCATCATATAAGAAAAACATATTCAAGTGAGATTTTGTTAAATTTGTCTCAATGCAAGGATTCCAAATAACAGTTTTTTATAATTTTTACTTGCACGCAATTAAAGACTTTAATATCCAAAGAAGAGCTTTAGGAGTATAGTGTGAAAAAGCAAATGACGTATGTATTGTGAAACAGGGTAGTATTTCCTTACAGTTTTCAGTTAATTACGTTTTGTACTTTCAAGTGATCAAAATCATAGGTAGCAAAATCTCCTGAAAACAAATTAGGAGAGAAAGAAAGGAAAGAAATGACGACCTAAAATCATGGCGGAGCTGATCCAACCGCCAGTTTCGGAGCGATTAGCCGGGAGGCCTTTGTAGTCCCAAGCATCATTCAACGTTTTGCCAAAATCATCGGTTACAGGAAGAGCCATTTTCTGTTGCACTTCTCAGAGTACACCTTTTATCTTTATGTGTTTTGAGGGGAAACTAAAAAACAAGTATAGAGCAAAATGAAGCTAAGGAAGTAATGGATGAGCAAAAGTATGTGTGGGATATATTCACGTTTAGATGGATCCCCTTCCTTTTTATAGCCAGTGGCTTACGGGAGAAACATCACAGGCCTAGCAAAATGTATCCTAATGCATCGTGTTAGAATCTGGACCCACTTTGGTGTAGAATATACTTTACTATATTACTTGTAACTAAATGAGTATTGGTTAATAATTTTACGGCAAGGAGCCAGCTAGTGGACTCAAGGGAAGACAATTTAATTTAATGATCATTTCTTTTATTAGATGTGAGAGGGGTTTTGTTGACCAAGTAAGCTTCACTCTTGGTATATGTACACAAATGTTGATAGATGTCTATAATGTAAGTTCTATTGACTATCAATCTAGAAATAATAACAAACAATAATAGAATATCAAATAATAAAGTAGGAAAGAACACACCAGAAATTTTACGTGGAAACCCAAGAACTGGGAGAAAAACCACGAATCTGCACTAGGAATCGATGAATTTCAAGAAAGATTACAAAAGCACTCAAGAACTCTCTCTAAAGCTTTTTCTCTCTCAATATGTGTTTAAAGATGAAGAATAATGAATAAACATAATTAGGGTTTATATTTATACCCTCATTAATACCAAAAACCGGAAAAAACTAGGCTTTGCGGTTCGACACCCCGCGGCCGCGCTCGACAACCCGCGGCGGACAGAACCCCGTCAGTTTTGTCAGTTCTTCGTAAAACCGTCATAACTTTCTCGTTTCTCACCGGAATTGGACGTATGACCTATCATTGGAAAGCTCTCGGAACAAGCTATCACCTCCACTTTGAATCACCTCAAAATCATTTATAGATTGAAAGATATGTCCATTCAAAGTTGGCCTTATGTCCCAAATGACGTTTTTCTTCTACGCAACCTCATCTCCACACCCATACACCTCCATGAGCTTCATATACTACCATATACCCAACAATCTCCCACTTGGAGATAGGTGTAAGTGAAGAAAACTTCATACCTTCATCATCCTCTCATTCATCTTCATCACACAACTCCCACTGCAAAACAATCTCGTCGTGTCCAAACCATGACATACATCAAGCATCCCATGACAACATCTCCTCTACACCAAGGAAACTACATTGAAGTTTGCACCAACTCCAATTCAAAGACATCAAATCTACACCGACTTTGATTCTTAATACTAAACTCCAAATCATTGCACCATCACTCCATGAACCTACACACCCTCCTACCCCGGAGGTCGGATCACCTTAGAGACAAGCACAACCAAATGAAGATCCCTTCCTCAACAACTAAAGAAGATAATCACTTCCTCTCCAACCAAAGAAGCACATTGAAGTCTCATCAAACTTCAATAAAACCAATTACCACCTAAGCCAAAAGAAGCTTCTCATTGTTCTATAAGCAAACTCACATTGCTCCCACTCGAACAATACACCCTTTGTTCCACTTAGGATTTCCGGCACTACATGCTTGTGTGCCGTCTTCACCTTGTTCGCTTACCGGTCAATTTGCCACCGGGATACCGCTTCACCACGTTCTCATCCCTTGGCCCACTATCGATAGTTTTCGACCAAACGACACCTTACTGAAGTTCTCATCCCAATCCCGGGCCCCTTCACTGTGCTCCCCATGGTGTAAAGTGTTCCAGTCCTTGTCCCACGAGCTATGATCATTGCTCCCTTGACAATTTTCCAAGAACCACCATCAAACACAACCTTGTAACCCGATGTAGCAAGTTGGGCTACCGATATCAAGCTTTTCTTCAACCTTGGGATAAACTTGACATTCTTCAACTCCAACGAGCCACCATGAGTGAGTTTCACACTCACATCACCTTTCCCCATGACTTCCACTGCCTTGCCATCCGCAAGGTAGACCTTTTCAAGTTTTCCGGTTTGAAATTCCGAAACAACTCCTGCATGGTGAGGAATGTGAGAAGAACCCGAATCCAAGACCCATGATCCGAGCACCCAACCAACTCTTCCTGATCATCCATGCTTACCATCAAAGCATCGAATCGTACTCGAAATCAAGTTAGTTGATGCATCTTCTTCATCATCACTTTCTTGAACCTTCTTCTTCCCTTTCCCATTCTCTTTCCTAGGACAATCTCTCTTTATATGTCCTTCATTACCACACCCCCAGCAAGTAACACTAGCCCTGCCTTTTGACTTACTCCGGTCCCCCTTTGACTCCGATTTCCTGAAAGTTCCTCCCTTTTCCCCTCCCTCTACCTTCTGCACTGTATGCTCCAGATGATTCTCCACTCTCCTTCCTTCGAATGCTCTCACTCAAAATCAGATCACGGACAACATCATAAACCAATTTCTCTTTACCAGAGGAATTACTAACAGCAGTTACAACAGTTTCCCAAGCAGTAGGTAAAGAGGATAACAAAATTAGGGCTTTCACTTCATCCTCAAAGGCAATATTAACCGAAGATAACTGACTTATTAATGAATTAAATTCATTAATATGTTCAGCAGCAGAACTACCATTATTCATCTCTAAACCAAACAAACGGCGCATCAGATATACCTTATTCATTGCAGAGGGTTTTTCATACATATCTGACAGTGCTTTGATCAATCCAGCCGTTGTTTTGATATCCTTGACATTGAACGCCACAGTCCGAGCCAATGTCAAAGCACCACCGCTAGTGCCTGTCTGTCCAGTACTTTCCACTTAGCCTCCTCCATCTCAGCAGGCTTTTCAGACAAAGGTTGATACAGATTTTTCTGATATAAGATCCTCTATTTGCATCTTCCAATATCCAAAATCTGTCCCATCAAACTTTCAATTCTAATCTTTGAATCCTCCATTGTTAATTATTCTAGATCTAGACAATAATCAAACCTAGCTCTGATACCACTTGTAAGTTCTATTGACTATCAATCTAGAAATAATAGCAAACAATAATAGAATATCAAATAATAAAGTAGGAAAGAACACACCAGAAATTTTACGTGGAAACCCAAGAACTGGAGAAAAACCACGAATCTGCACTAGGAATCGATGAATATTCAAGAAAGATTACAAAAAGCACTCCAAGAACTCTCTCTATTGCTTTTTCTCTCTCTAATATGTGTTTAAAGATGAAGAATAATTGAATAAACATAATTAGGGTTTATATTTATACCCTCATTAATACCAAAAACCGGAAAAAACTAGGCTTTGCGGTTCGACACCCCGCGGCCGCGCTCGACAACCCGCGGCCGGACAGAACCCCGTCAGTTTTGTCAGTTCTTCGTAAAACCGTCATAACTTTCTCGTTTCTCACCGGAATTGGACGTATGACCTATCATTGGAAAGCTCTCGGAACAAGCTATCACCTCCACTTTGAATCACCTCAAAATCATTTATAGATTGAAAGATATGTCCATTCAAAGTTGGCCTTATGTCCCAAATGACGTTTTTCTTCTACGCAACCTCATCTCCACACCCATACACCTCCATGAGCTTCATATACTACCATATACCCAACATATAACTATTAGATGTTTATCATTTCTCGATGAATCATGGAGAAAAAGCGTTGCAATTTTTAAGTGTGGGGATGATTGGAAGTGATTAGAGATGTTGAGGGTTATACATGTTATTATGTTGGATTCAAACACGTATTTACCAACCATACGAGAAAGACACTAAAGAGGTTTTTTTTGTTGAGTTGTGAAGTTGTAGTAAAAAATGACATTAAAGACAGGAGGATATTTCAAAAGACAAAATATACAAAATTGTACAATGATATCGTAAGGGGATTATATTATCAATTCTGTAAACTCTTGCTATGATAATTTTGATAGTTACTCTCTCGTCCCCCTACACATTCCCCACGTTGAACTTAGAAGAGACAGGTCCAAAACTTGACTCAAAAAGTTGATGACTCACTTTTAAACCTCCAAATTTCCTCCTCCTCGTTACTCTCTTAATAAACCCTGCAACCCTTAATTGCATCCCACTACGTGACCCTCCTCCGAATCCCTCTTCCTTTATTGACCTACATGCTTGACTTTTCTTATTTCATTTTGCCAGTCATATATTTATATGCATGGATTTACACTTCTCAAATTCTCACCTTTCACATTCTTTCTCCTTTTATATTACCAGTTCTCTAACGCTAAGAGAGTTTTTTTTTATAAGTTAAAAACTCAAGAACCTATACAACAATGGAGGAGATTATAGAATGTAAAAGAAATATTAAACATCATAGAAGTCAAAAAAAACATAGAAATAAAACTAAGGAATAAAATGGTGAAAGGGTAGTTTTGACAATATGAAGTTAATTCAAATCAAGCCATTTTTTTTTAATTAAGTAAGATATATTGAGAACAAAAACACCATTACAACCAAACAACTAGACTTTGAGGAGTCCTATTCAAGTAGCTTATCTAGTACTTAAAAAAATTCTAGAGAGAGGAAATGCTCTCTACCCCTCCCCCCACTAACTCTCCCACAAAAAAAACCCAATAAAAATGATGAAGCACTAAACCTACCACCACAGGAAAAACCCCCTAACCCTCCCCCCCTCCCCTTTTCCCTATCTAACTCCTTGTTTTGCGCAGATACCCCCCAGGCTAGCAGTGTTCTCTCGGAGTTCGAAAGGCAACCTTCAAGCGGCCCTAAAAAATCGTTCAAAGACACCCTAACTTCCACATCAAAGTTCGTTGGCGATACTCCTTCCGCCAACTCTCCACCCCCCTCATTCAATAAAGAAAAAGACATTTTTATTAATTCCACTGCCATCTGATGTATACATGAATCTATGTTCCCCATGGGCTAATGTGATCATATCTAAGGCCTCTGGTGGGTCTTTTTCATCAGAATACTTCAAAAGTTCCACAGCCAAACTATGGAAAATCCTTTCGAGTCAAACTTCGTCATTAGGTAAAGGGTTTTTTGTCTCAAAATTAGCATCTGAGGCGGATGTCACCAAAATCCTTTCGTCGGGTCCTTGGTTCTTGAACGGTACGTATATTTTGGTGCAGAAATGGCGTCCGGGGTTCAGAGCTTCGGAAGAAAAAGAAAACCGATTCCCAATATGGGTTGAGCTCCCGGGAATACCTGTGGAATTCCTTGTTGAACCAGTATTGAAGAGCATTGGTAATACCTTGGGATGCTTTATAAAAGCGGATATGAAATCCATATCGGAAAAAAAAATTCAGGTTTGCAAGGATATTGGTTTTAATGGATATTGCATTGGGGAAGAAAGAACACGTCTGGTTGGGAAATGTAAAACAACCAATAGTGTTCCATGAATGGCCGGTTACTTGCATGGAGTGCTCTGCAATAAACCACCATACAAAAAATTGCTCCAAGATGATCTCAAAAAATCAACCTGTTACAAACCATCCTACTCCCCAGGATAAAGCGGAAAAATCTAAAACTCCAACCCCAATAGACACGAATCCCGATAGCCTCCAAAAAGTTATTTCTATAAATGCCAAAGGGCAAAAAGAAATAAACTGGACTATTATACCACAAAAAAATCACAAAGCCCAACAAAATGAACCCACACTAAAATCCTACTTAGAAATATCAGAGAAGGAAGTAAATGAAGAAAAAGGAAATAGGTTCCTAGCTCTTTGTCAGGAAGAGTCTGAAAGTATTATGGGAAAAGAAAAACCTACTGCATCCTATACCATCACTCTTAACAATGACCAAAATCCACACCAGAAGATTTTCGATACTACTTTATCTGAAAATGAACTCTTCCAACTTGTCAATATCAATCAATCAAAAATAAAAAACCTCCTATCCCCCCCTTTATTACCAAAGTTCAAACCAAGGAAACAAGCAAAACAGCACCTCACAAAAAAAAAAAAAAAACCCAACTCCTACCATGGCATCCCCATTTCCACCCAAAGAGAAAGAAATTCCCAATTACCTAGCGGATCCTACATTCAACAGAGGGTTTATCATGCCACCACCACCCCACCCCAAGCCAATCCATGCCATTCTATCCCCAGCAACATATATAGTCACACGAACGCCACTACATATGACTTTCCCGGAAGTTTGGCTAAACAAGTTCAGCTTCTTCTACCAAGACACACTAGGGGCATGGTGTCGAGTGAGCCCCTGGCTACTCAGAGATATACTACTGAATCCTGTAGTAGTCCCTCCCCAATTTGCCCAACTGAGGATGATAGTCCCAGTGGACCCGATGAGTTTGGTTCCAGCTCACATTCCGAGCTTGTCGGATGTAGAGAGTGTTTCGAAAGTGGTCGGGATCCTACTACGGTGGTGGCTCCAGCAAATGATGAAGGAGTTCAACTTCACCCCGGTTCCTTGGGATTTGGAATTCATATGCGATCCCGTACCCGTTCTTCCACAAGAAAGAAAGGCACTATCTATTACAAAGAACTGGCTTACGGTTCAAGCTCTAAGCGGAACAGACAACGTCAAGTGGCTCCATCTAGCAAAACCTTGCAACCAGATGACGTTAAAGTGTGCATGGGGATATTCCAAGAAGGAGGGAAGGATGTCGGGAATAAATGTCAAGATCAACTCAGACATCATCTGCAGCACTCTAGCGGAACAAATGGTATCTCTATCCAACTCAACTCCGGTTGCGATTACGGAGGAGATACTGAACATGCCAAAAATTAATCCAGGTATGTCAATTCTCCTTTGGAATGCACGAGGGGTGGCTAGAGAGGGTTTCCGCCGAAATATAAACCAGCTAATCCGGGACCATGATCCAATGATGATAATAATAACCGAAACAAAGGTTGGTCGTCAACTCATTGAGGGTATTGCGGAAACGTTGCCTTTCAACTCTTTTGAAACTGTGGAGCCTGTGGGGTACACCGGTGGTATCCTTATTTTATGGAACAAGGGCCTCCATTCCTTCACCACCATATCTAAGGAACCCCGCGCAATTCATGGAGTGATCTAGGTTAGTCACCATAAACCGTTCGTTATTTCTGTACTTTATGCAAACACAAAATATAAGGGAAGACTAGAAATGTGGGAAAACTTGAAAGATATTAGTAAAACTATCTATCATCCTTGGTTGGTACTTGGGGATTGGCGGTTTATGCTGTATTTTTGTTCTCTTGCTATCAAAAGTCCATTTTGTAGCTCCTTAGGCATGGTAATTAATGGTTACCAACACCATATCGCAATATATCTTCAAAATCATCGCCGGATAAAGCTATCAATCCATTTGAATGTTCCGCAATCATCCAAGCTTTCGTGCAAATCCCAATCAACTCCAATAAACGCCATAATCCTACAAAAACAAAACAAATACACCCAAGGAGAGCAATAGCGAAAAGTAAAGAATAATAGCCCTAAGAGATTAAATATATGGGAAAAATATGATGGAAACACACAAATATGTCACATAAAAATGAGTATATAAACGTGTTATCAGGGATTTCAATGAAATCTGTCATGCGCATGAAAAAATAGGAGGTAATAAGCCTAAAGACTACAAAATGAGAAAATATAGAGAAACAATGGATTTCTGTATTAGAGATTTGGGTTTTATAGGTAGTAAATTTACTTGGTTTAATAAAAGGAGAAACAAGCCTATCTTTGAACGGTTGGACAGGTGTTGGGCCTCGCCCAGTTGGTCTCTTGAGTACCCTTCGGCAGTGGTCCACAACCTCCCAAGACTCTCTTCAGACCATAACCCAATTCTTTTAACTTTAAAAACAGCTAATGTAGCCCAGACCAAAAAATACTTCAAATTTGAACCTTTTTGGATTGCTGAACCAGGCTTTGTACCGTGGGTCCAGAGTAGGTGGGGAATAAATACCCATGTGTTTCCACAAAAAATGAAGGGCCTCACCTCTGAAATTAAAACTTGGGTTGAGGAGCACTGTAACATCTTTGCAAAGAAGAAAAAAATAATGGCTAGGCTTAATGGAGCCCAACTGGCGCTCGAAAATGATCCTACTAATAATTTTCTCTTTGACCTTGAAGCTAATTTAAATAATGACTTAAACCAAATATTAAACCAAGAAGAAATTTACTGGCAGTCTAGAGCTAGATCAAATTGGCTCCTTCAAGGAGACCGAAATACAAGATTTTTCCACCTTTCAACAATTCTTAGGAGAAGATCAAACAAAATAACTATGCTCAAAGATTCTAGTGGTAACAGTACAACAGACCAACAAAAGATTGAAAACATGTTCCAAGACTATTATAAAAATCTCTTTACCTCCGAAATTGTGAATACGTGCCCAGACATCATGTCCCTAAACAAAATTGATTGTGTAAAAATTCCTACAATGGAGGAAGTAATGGACGTAATTTTTTCAATTGGGAGCAATAAAGCTCCAGGTGACGATGGTTACCACGCAATTTTTTACCAAAAATTTTGGGATGACATTAAATTGGACCTATATGATTTGCTAGTGTCTATTTTCCAGGAATGCAATATTCAGAGATCGCTCAACACCACGCTTGTAGCACTCATCCCAAAAATTGAAAATCCTCTAAGAGTCCAAAACTTTAGACCCATTAGCCTTGTTAACACAACCTATAAAATTATAGCAAAAACTCTTGTCCAAAGAATTAGACCACACTTACAAGATTTAATCTCACCAAATCAAAGTAGTTTCCTCCCGGGCCGGGGATCAGAAGTCAATGTGATAATTGCCACGGAAATTCTTCATTCAATGAAAAAGAAAAAAGGGAGAACGGGTCTTTTTGCCCTAAAATTGGACCTCGAAAAAGCGTATGACAGACTTGAATGGCCCTTCATAGAGCACTGTCTTAGGATGTCCCATTTTAATGAAAACTCAATAAAGATGATTATGAGTTGTATAACTTCATCCTCCATCTCCCTGCAAGTAAATGGAAATAGAACACCTACTTTCTCCCCCTCGAGGGGAATTCGCCAGGGAGACCCCCTCTCCCCTTATATCTTCATTATCTGCCTTGAATACCTATCTAGGAAAATACATGAAGCCTGTGCTAGTAAAGCTTGGACCCCTTTCAAAGTAAGAGGGGGAGAAACTGAGATCTCCCATCTGCTATTCGCAGACGACCTATTATTATTTGGAACCGCAAATCAGAAAATGCTAGAAACCATGAACCACATTTTGAAGGAGTTCTACCATATCTCGGGTCAGAAAGCAAATGAAAATAAAAGCATGCTCGCTCTACTTCTCGCCTAACACCCCTCTAAACATAAAAGATGACTTTGAGCAAGAACTAAATATCATGAGTACCATTGATCTGGGGACATACCTAGGTTTTCCCTTGTGTCATAGGAAACCTTCAAAAACAAAACTGAACTTCATAATTGATAAATTGGAAAGCAAGTTGGCGGCTTGGAAGGGCCGTGTTTTATCAAAAGCTGGTAGAATAATTCTAATAAATTCTACTTTACAGGCAATACCTTGATACTACATGCACCTACTCCACTTCCCAAAGACTATCACTAACAAACTGGACTCAATATGCAACAGATTTTTCTGGAATGGTAATACTGAAATTAGCAAAATAACGTGTGTGTCATGGCAAAATCTGTGTAGGCCTAAGTCGGAGGGGGGATTGGCTGTACCTCGAACCAAAACCTTAATAAAATTAGCCTTGCTCGCCTGTGCTGGAAACTGGATAATAGCACAATGTGGGCGGCAAACTTTTTATTTGAAAAATATGTTAGAAACAAAAACCCACCTACAAACTTCAATAAAGGGTCACATATATGGAGAAACGTGGGTCTGGGTTGGTGCGAGTATAGTAAAAGCCTTGCGTGGAGGATTGGTAATGGTAATGACATAAATTTATGGGGTGATTTGTGGTTAAATGGTCAATCCTTAAATGAACTACTTATTGGACCTCCAAATTTTAATGAAGCAAACCTTAAACTAAACGAGTTAAAGAGTAAAGACATCACCCATTTGATTTCGTTTCCAATGGAGGCTCACATAATACAAAGAATACGAGCCATACATTTCAATGAAAAAGATGATAGTACTTATTCACTCTGGACGGATGTTAATAAATTCAACTCAAAACTAGCCACTTCTCATATAACTAACGCTAATACTTTGGATGCCGTGAGCTGGGACTGGGTTTGGAGGGCCCCGGGTCACCCAAAACAAATCCTCTTCATTTGGCAAACTTGGTGGGGAAGGATGCCAACGAACGAAAACCTGAACTGGAGGATTAAAAACATAAGCCCTTACTGTACCTTCTGCCCAGGGGTTGTAGAAAATATGGATCACATACTTAGAGTGTGCCCACGTGCAAGGGAAGTGTGGAGTCTTTCTAATAAAGTGGACATCCAACCTGTTATCCCTTTCAAAGCCTGGTTTAAAAACAAAATTTCAGACCAATCTTCAAAGTCTCACACTCCCTGTAATGCAATTTTTATATTTACAGCTTGGAATATTTGGCTAAGACGTAATGCTTGGGTATTCTCTAAAACAAACGTGACATCTGATGTCCTTATTAAAAAATCAACTTGGGCCGCCACTGAATGGTTCTTCACCCAGAACCAACCTAAGGTGGGAAAAGCACCCAAAACCACTACATGGAAACCACCACCTTTAAACCACCACAAAGTAAACACAGATGCCTCATTTTATGCCAATACAAAACAAGCCACCTTAAGCGGAGTTTGTCGTGACCATAATACCGAATGGGTTGAGGGATTTAAAATGTCAACTGCAACAAATAATGCCATGGAAGCAGAAATATATGCCATCCTACTAGCTTTGAATTGGATTAAAAGGAAAAACTGGAAGGAGACTATTTTGTCTTCGGATTGCCTTCGCGCAGTACTAACCATCTTGCAGGATAAAGTGTTAAATGATATCTCCTCGGAAATGATTACATCTTGCAGGGAGTTGCTTCAAGAACTCAGAGGCGTCAAACTGGTTTTTGAGGGAAGGGGATCAAACAAACTTGCTGATAACGTGGCAAAGCAGGCTAAAGGATTATCGGATGGGTTTAATATTTTTCTGTACTTTAAGCTCCCCCCCCCCCTAATGTGTAATGAAATTTTCTTAGCTGACAAACAAAACTTGATCACTAACATTTCGGAGGGAGCTTCGGAGGGAGCCTTGGATGAAGGCCATTTTGTTTCTGGACTCCATGGGGATGTTGTTTTGTAATAACTATTAATATATAGTAATGGTATCTTTATTTCCAAAAAAAAAAAAAAACTAGACTTTGAGGGGGACAAACCAACTAGGTTAGACGTTCCCCAACAAAGCTAGGTCAACTAACTACAAACTTGAAGAGTGATTTGTGTCATCCACGCTCTATCAACATATAGTCAAGCTTTCCACTAAAATACTCACCAGTCCATAGGTTAGCTCTACAAATACTTTACACTTCATTTAGCACCTTCTTAGGAATGATAAAGACTTGTGACCAGTAAACCTAAATACTTAGAAGAATAGAATTCACCAACACTAGCCTTCTGTGCTATGCAAGATTTCTACTCTTCCAACTTCTTATTTTGGCAATGATTTTCTCAACAAGGTTCATACATTCCTTCACTAACATTTTCTTGAAACTGATTGGCCACCTAAATATTAAAGGGAAAGAACCCACTTTAAAGCCGGTAATATTCACCAATCTTTGAGTCACATCATTTTTCATACTAGAGGTGTACATTTCATTTTTATTCTCATTAACTTCAAGGCCTGAAACTTCTGAAAAATGTTTAAAGCCTTGAAGGAAGGAATAGACAAACATAAAGTTCCCTTTACTACAACGAATAATATGGTCAACAAAGCATAAATGATTCAGCCTTACCCCTTAGCATCTAGGATGAAATTTAAATTGTGTTTTTCTCCCACCATCCTTGGAGTTCTGATCAGATACTTCATACAAATTAGAGGTGATCATGGGTCGGGCCGGGCCGCAGCCAAAAACTTTTGCCCATTGGTCGGGCCGGGTCGGGCCTAAATTCGGGCCGAATTTTTGTGTCCAAAGCCCGCTAATTCGGGCCTAAATTAGCGGGCTTTTGCGCACAAAACGGACCGAGCCAAAAAATAGACTAAAAAGTCGTTTTCGGCTTGCCCAAAGCCAAAAAAAATACGATCGGGCCCGATTCGGCCCGCAACCCAACCCAAAAGCGGGTCGGGACAAAATGATCACCTCTAATACAAATGACAAAAAGCAGAGAGGAGATGTGATCCCCCTGTCTAAGCCCCCTTTTACCCTAAAAAAAGCCACAACAATGGCCATTAATCATCAAAGTGAATCTAGATGAGCAGACACACTTAAGAATAGGATCAATAAATCTCCTAGGGAACTTAAGACCTCTCAACATTGATCAATAAAGTTCCAGTTTATTGAGTCATAGGCCTTTTCCATATCCATTTTAATTATCATAATTTCTAATTATACTCTTTTACCATAATTTCTAACCAGATCCTGACAGATTATTATGTCGTGACCAATAAATAAACCTTCCTTGAATGCAGGCTCCTTGGTTCTCAGCAATGATACAAGAAGAATTAGTTTTAGTCTAGCACATATGACTTTTGTGATGCATTTATAGATAGTATTGCAGCAGGCAATAGGTCTAAATTTAGAGACACTACTAAGACATTTCACTTTAGGGATCAAAGTTAAAATGGTAGTGTTCAATTCTTTCAAGAGCTTACCAGAGTTAAAGAAATATTCTATAGCTCCAATTAATGATGTCAGGACCAATATTGCGGGTGTTTTAATTGATTGTGCAGGTCAATGAGTCACCGGTTTCCAGAGGTCACTCTTTGCAAACTCATCACTTCACGCTGAATTATTAAGTATCCAATGGGGGATGGTCATCGCTCAAAATTTCAACGCCGAGCACCTAAAAATATTCACAGATTGCGAGAGAGCAGCCCAATTACTGAACAAACCCGATTAAGCTGAGCCACTCATTGAAAAAACTGTTGTGTTGTGCAGGGATCTAAGCCATGTCTTCCAAAGGATGAAGGTCCAATCGTGCCCAAGGAAGCTTAATCAAGCCGCGGATAAACTAGCAAAAGATGGGAGAAAAAACTCTAGAGACTTTAATGTAACTAAGCCTATCCCCAACCCTCCAAGTTACATACTAATCATTTGGGATGATTTTGTACTAAGTCTTAATTAAGCCAAAACTACTTAATTTATGCATCCATATTTCACCAAAAAAAAAAAGTAGACCAAGCCGTCTCAAAAAAATAAGTCCCAAATCCTGGGGACTTGTCACCCGAAATTGGGAACATGAAAATTTTCAGCACTTCCATTCCCTAATTTCTTAAAAAAATCTTCTCTTGTCTCATTCTACACTCATAACTTCCATGCCCCAGTTTCTTACATTTAGAACAAGAAATTGGTTTCCACTCATACTTAACACCTATAACCATATCCACACCTTTCTCATTTATAAAAGATATTTGATTAGGGAAATCCTAATTAATTTTCAATTCCACCATAATCCTAGCAAATTGAAGTTTCTCACGCGTCTCTAGCTTGATCAACCTTAACAAATTTACCAACCTAGGCAACAAATTTCTCCACACATCTCACATTCCAGTACTTAAAGTCCACATTCAATTGGATCCAAGTAGGAAACCCATTACCATCTTCCTTATAAAAGTCAGTATCAGGCTCCCAAGCCTTAACAATAGAGGTGGGGATGGGCCCGACACGGCACGAGCCCGCTCGAGGCCCAGCCCGTTGTCCGCTACGTGGGCCGCGGGCCTGTCACGGTCAAGAAATTTTATTTCCGGCCCGCATCGGCACGAGCCCGCGGGCCGAACGCTCCTTTCCTTTGTTTTTTTACCCTAAAACTGTCAAAAATACAAAAATACAACATAAAACATGGGCCGGCCCGCGAGCCCATGGACAAAATTTTAAAATTTCAAGCTCGGCCCAGCACGACCCGCCAATCATGGGCACGGGCCCGGCCCGACCCGCCATTTACTCAAGCCCGCGGGCCGAGCCCGTGAACAGGCACGACCCGGCCCATGCCCACCTCTACTTAACAATCAACGACTTGTTATAAAAAAAAATGTCATACTACTAGCTAAAACTTCATCTCTTTTATCAATGGCAAAAAATCTGACTATTTAGACACGCTTCTTAATCATTGCAACTCTATCATCAACACCATGACTCTTCCAAATTCGATGAATAAATCCATCCATAACGTGATTTGGTGGATTAGCACCAATAACATAGCAAATCACCGGATAATTCCAAAAATCTATCTCAGTTTGGATATCATCTAACTCAATTCTGACCTTTTTTTTGGTAAGTAACTCAATTATGACCTTATTACAACCAAATTCATCAAATTTCTCAATTTCAGAATGATCAGAAAGATATCTCACCTTACGATCAAAAAATTGAAGGATGGGAACAGGTTCCACTTTACAAACACTCCGATCCGCACATGAATTCATCCTCCCTTGCTGAGAACCACCTCTATTTCTAGACAAATGTACCGTAGTTCACCACTTAGAGAACATTCTATGAATTTGCTGATTGTGTTGAATGTCTCTGGTTATCCTCTTCAGATTGAATAACAGGTTCAATCTCCATAGCTGATATTCCAAGCAACTCATCCATTGTTTTTGTCTTTTTCGCTACAAAATGCATGTTAGGCCCCTTTACTTTTGCATGTTTTACAACTGATTTTTGACTTCTCAAATTTCTTGCCATGACTATGATGTAGTCACATCGAGAGATATTTTAGAGAGAGAAAGTTAGCAGCTCCGTGTATTAATAAGCCATCTTTAATAACATGATCACTATGTAGATTGTAGCATAAGAATTGTGTGAGAAGAATGATAAATAAGAGAAAGTTAAGGAAGGGTGTTTCCATGTTTCCCTTTTCTCTCAAAATAGATTACACCAAAGAGATAGTAAGATACTATTTTAGATGCATATAGTTTTTTTTTTTTTTTTTGAAGGGATTTTAGATGCATATAGTTGAAATTAAGGAACTATCAAAATAAGAACAAAATATAAAATTAAAAGATTCTACTAAGCAGTAAAGATATGGAGCAAATGGCACTATTTCTTAGATTCCTCAAAATTAGCAAACATACGGGAATTAATTTATTCCTCCACTAGTGTTGGAAAAGCGATTCTAACTTTATTAACTTTTGGAAATCTCCTCCATATTGGGGTCACAAACGTCCGAGGCTGAAGGAAAAGTCAGAAAGTACGCGCTGTAATAAAAAGGTGGTCAATCAATTAGGCCTCAGGCACCGCTCATGGTGCTTCATTTATCATGATGCACAACATTGCTATGCCTGCATGTTCTTGCATGATATAATATAAATAAATTTAGCTAAACTTTTGGAAAGATGATCTACAACTTAGAGATGGTTAACTTATGTAAAATGAAGTATACTATTGTGTAGGAACAATTTATTTGAAATGAGATACATATTCACGTGTGATCTTGTTATATTCGTCCCAATGTAGTTTCATGATATCAACTTTTTATATTTTTTTATTAATACGAAATTGAAGATATTAAAAGTCAAAGTTACATTTTGGAGACCGTGTAAAAAAGAAATAAGCACTATATTATGAGACGGCGGGAGTAATAAATAGCGATAATAATGAAAATTTAATATAAAATATAAGAGAAGTTCTACGTCGATATTAATAATAGCTGGTAAAGTTTCATAAGCAAATTGATTCATCCCAAACTACCTATTAGTAGCATCACAATAATCTATATCTATTTCATTTCTTTTTATTCAGAAAATGACCGTCCTTCAATACTTTAGTTGAAATTCTAACAAAGACGAATTTTCAGACTTAGGATGTAATGATACGAATTTTCAGATGGTGAACTCATGCTATCATACTATTTGGATTGAGCCTAGCTACATATATTACACTTCCTTCATATCATTAATAGCCTTATATGCACGCTAGGTGTGCGAAAACAAATAGAAAGCTCAATTTTGTAATAGCATGTATGAAAAAATTTTCATAACATTCATTGTATTTTCTTCCTTTAATTTCTTTAGATTAATAAATTAGAGATGTTATAAATGTGATTGTTAATTGAGGGTATGATGATGAAAGAGGAGTAAATTTGTATTTTGTTAGTTAAGGATCCGATGGAATTTCTAATTTTTAGTTTTCCTCCTCTTTTCTTATATAATGGAGATAGTTGACCATTCTTATTCTTATTAAGTATCACATCAAGAATTTAGAGATCAAATTAGGTTTTGCACCTATCGTCCTATCCTAGTGTTAGTCAGGTACTGTAGTATATGCCAAGTTAGGTTTTACCGCATTAATAATTTATTTAACATCAAATAAGAACGCTAGTCCATTTTTCTTTTCGCAAAAATCAACCCCTAGCTAGCTTCCTATGACATTCCCCGTTTAGCATATTATTCTAGTTGATGGCTATTAAAATAGAATCCGTGCATGTATCTTGCTACTTTAATCTAAAGGAAAAATTCACAAGAGAGAGCTCAACTATTACCCGTCTTCTTTTATAAGTCCTAACTATGGATTATTCTCTACAGGTCCCAAGTTTACTATCTTGTGATTTTCATAGGTCCTGAGTTACTTATAATCGCTTTAAAAGGTAAGATTTTTAAATGTTTACCATCTTCGAACACTTTCAGCAAGTGACAAAGTTCTATAAAATGCGGCGAACATTTAAAAATATTACCTTTTAAACCGTTTATAATTAATTCAGGACTTATAAAAATCACAATATGGTAAACTTGGGACCTGCAAAGAATAATTCATAGTTGGGACCTATATATAAAAGAAAATGGGTAATAGTTGGACCCTATCTTGTGAATTTCTCCTAATCTAAATTCAGTTCTATTTTACTTTTTATTTCATTTTAACAACAAATTTACAAGGTCATTTATCACTAGTAAAACAATTATATGTTATTGTTATTAAATTGTCGCGATTTTACTCATACGTAGCAATAAACATCAATAAAAATTAAAAATGTGTGGAAAAAAATTCTATTGATGAGGATTTTACGAGAACTGCAGCAATAAGTTTTCGAGTTTTTCACACGGCACTTATAATCCTTCTCATGCCTCACTCAATAAACCTCAACGCCTCTCTCTCCTCTTTCTCCTCTCTCATCCTCTCTCTTCTCTTTCTCCCGGCCCTTCTCTCGTCCTCACTCTCTCCTCACAACCTCTTTCTCCTTTGTCCCCTCAGAATCTCTCTCCACGCTCATTGTCGTTGGTGGCCAAACACTAGTACCAACACTCACGAACTCGCAAGTGGGCAAACACAACAGCCCCACAACGCCACATCCTCAAATTCACTCATAACTCGTGGCTCCTGCAACGTCGTCACCCGTCACTCGTGGCTCGTGGGTCTCTGTCGCTCGTGGCTCGATTTTCTCAAGTGTTTATGAAATTTTTTACATAATTTTTTTCATTTTTGTATGTAATTAGTTTTAATTAGTTCTTTGGTTATACTTCCATTTCCTCATTAGGTTATCTGATTTTTTTATTTTATCTTTTAGATATTATAATTTTTTTTTATTTTCATTACTTCTACTTTTCTACTCAATGCATGAACTCAATGTGTACTAGTTAGTTTTAGTTACTTTTGGTTTTAATTGCATTTTAAAGTTGAAAATAGTATGATGATTTAAATTTCAAAAAAAATTAAAAACGTGCACTAATTGCTGCGGTGTTTAGATACAACCGCAGCATTAGTGAAACAATGTTGTTGTGGTTTTAAAATCGCATCAATTGATTACTTATTGTTGCTCCTTGAATTGCGACAGTCGAAAAAATGCAGCAATATGACCCTAAAAAATTGCAGCAATATACAATTATTCAACTAGTGTATCAACAAAAAGTAAAATTATTTTAACTGTTTCTAATGTCAATAAATGAAATTTTGATTGTCGTAGTTTGTTGTTGAATGGCAACAAATTGAAAAAATGAAGTCATATAGCAAAAATACCAAATTAATATTTCTAATGTCAACAGATTACATATTGGTTTCGTAATTTGTTGCTAAATGGAAACAAAACACAAATATGATGTCATCTAGCAAAAATTAGTAAATTACTTATTTCTAATTATAACAAATCAAACACTTGTTGTCGTAATTTGTTGTTGAAATGACAACAAATTAAAATTATAACGTCATCTACCAATGAATAATAAAAAAAACTAGTTCTCAATAGCAACAAATCAATAAACAAAAAGAAGATCTGGCTTGAATTTTTCGAATATAATTTAATATGATTTATTTTCAACAAGAATGAGTAGTAAGATGATGAAATAAGGTGTAGATGATATAGCGTTGATCTTTGCAAATGCAAGAATCGTCATACATGATACATTCCCCATGTATTGCCGAAATAATGAAAAAGGAACATATAGTATACGATTACTCTAATAGGGAGTACTCCTTTACGTCAGCGACTGTAAATTAACGACCAAAAACGCTGAAGTCTCAATGTTTCAAGCCTCACAGACCTTCACAACTCGACATATGTCAAAGGCCTATAGATTATTAGAAGGCACAAAAAAATTGCCACCACAAATTTATAGTAAAAGAAAGCAAACATGAGATTTTGAATTGAACAGTCCAGTAGAATAATCCGATATTGTGGACTTAAGAATTATTTAACATTTCTGATTGGTCGGATTAAGTGACCCTTAGCTGCTGATGGCGATATTTATATGACTAACTACTACGTTGATGAGTTCAGATTCTTTGCAGACAATGGAAAGGGGGAAGACAAATTGAAACAAACAAAAAGGAGTCATTTGTATGCCAAAAAAGTTAAAAACGTAGTAATTTGTTAGACGTGAACAATCAAAAGAGCAGACAGACTTATAATTATTACATATTTCAATGTTTTTATTTCAGCATTGTAATTAATTACACAAAGTCTTAAAAAGAGACGGTCTCACGTTAGTCTTAACGTGAGACCTGATCAGCCCAAGAGATATATATTTTTAGAAAACGGATCGCGTCTCAGAAATTCTCACGATAATATTTTGGCGAATTAGTTAATTATTTTAGCACAATAATTTAGAGCTGGTAATCTTTATGTAGACTTCCACTGTTTTTTAGTTAACATATTCAATACACTAGTTAGTGTTGTTCTATAATTAGTTAAGATTAATTGAGTATTATTTTGGTTACTAATATAAACGAAGGAACAACTTTTTTACAAATATAAAATGTCAAATACAAAAGACAACCTGAAAAAATAACTTAAAACAACCTAGCATTTGGAGTAATTATTGTACCAATTTCTCAGTTGGGTTCTTGGAATATATTGTTTTAGTCTTCTCAAAATGACTTTTCTTTCTTGCACTTCCTCTCTTTGTTTTTGAACTATATGAGTATAAACTAACCAATGTAGTTGTACTTGATGAGCATCGTTCGTCTACGATTGGTTTTGCAGTTAAGACTTTGTTTATAATTGCAGTGTTATTTTCGTAGACTTTTTGGAGTGTCTTTCTTGCATCTTCATTATCTTGACTTTTTCGAATGAGATTGTAGAACTAATTTTCTCGCGGTTTCATATCGCTATGCGGTTACATTGGTTTATTTATTCATTTTTCTTTTCCGCACGTTCTTCTTTACATATCTAATCCATGTTTTGCACATATACTTATTTAGTATTTTGTGATTGAACGCATGTGCATGATTCTCAACGCATGAAAATACAACAATCCTAGCAGCATATACTTATTTAGCTATTACGAATAAATTAATAACTAATAGCATTTAGCTATTAGTTATGTTTTTCAAATAAAAAGTTAAACTTTCAAATGCAAAAGTTAAGTTTTCGGTACCAAAGGTGATCTGATCTGTTTCTTCAAAGTTTTTGAAAGTGCAAGTTATAATCTAACAATGAGCAGTATATATTACCCTTTGTGATGAATATGTGTCAAATCACTTCAAACATGATAAACATCTTACCAGGTGAAAAAACAAAGTAAGTGTTTGTGGACATTGTCATTGCAAACTCGTGCTCAAATATTTTGCTTACATCCAAATTAAACCTCCAATGCAGGTTGTATGTAGAGAATGGATGAGGAAAACAATACAAGTTTTAGAGCATCTCGATGGATTAGATAAGAAAGAGAGAATGTTTATGTGTGATACTGAAGTTAGGGTAAATAAAATGCATTATAATCTGGAATATATGATATAACTAACATACTAGAGCGCTTAACTAATATACTTCAGCACTTAACTAATTAATCTAGAATCAATTTAAGGCTAGCATAACTAATAGGTGCAAGCGCTTAACTAATTCTACTGCTGTTTGATGCACGTGCGTGATGTCAGCATGATATCAGCAGTCTCACGTTGGCACTAACGTGAGACCGTCTCTCCAAAAACGGACTCAATTAATTATGAGGAGTACCTCAGGTATAAGCGATTAAGGATCCATATGATTCCAAGGTAATAATGAAGTACCTCTTGTTCGAGAAGTGAAACAGGTAGCGATAATCTTCAGCGTAAGTCCACCAAAAGTGGAGTGGGCGACTACCAATATAAGAAATTCCCGAAAAGGTCTTTTATTTGCCTATCATTATAGACAATTCTTTCTATATTATCTACGAAAATAGAAACCGCACTCTAACCTATATTTTTTTTAATGATTCGTAATTTCTATCGGATTGAGACTTAAAAAAGCTGCAAATTAAGAAACAAAGGTAGTAATATTTTATGGTTAGAATTTTTCTAATGCGACATATTCCAAGTAAGCGAGGGTTCATAAGATAAAACGATAAAGAGGGGTAATTGGATTATTATGTGTCTAAAAAGATTAAAATTCTATCTATTTGTTCAGTATATCATCCTTCTAAAATCGCATATCAAAGAACTTGGCAACACTTACTAAGAAATTACGTAATATCATATCACCAATGATTAGATGGGTTACAACTGTTAAACCCTGTATTATCCACAAACAATTCGAATTATAAGAGAAGTATTGAAAGATTCTGCTGTCTAAAATGAGAAAACTAAGAGGGAGCACAGGTTATTAATTCATTGATGAAACATAAGAGACATCCATGAATGTACTATTACTCTTATTAAAGTCAAAGGGAATCGAGCAAATTAAATTATTTACTAAAAAAAAATTCACATTGGTGGTTCTTTGAGGAGATCCAAAAGGCAATGGGATTCCATCGGCTACCACAAGACAAGTGAACTCATCATAGGCTTTCATTACATATTTTATTGGAGATCTGTATTTAATTATTGAGATGTTTTTTTTAATTAGCTTTTTTGGTTTGAGTTGTTCATTTCTTACGTGATTATGTGTGCACCAGAATAATAATTTCATAATTTGGACAAACATTGGGTAGTATGCCTGATATAGACACATAAATAGTCAAATTTACATATCGCATGTCTTATCCACTTTTCTTATTTTTCGTTGGTCATGACTCATCTACTCACGATAGAAGTGCAAAAATAATTTACTCAAGATCAACTAACAACCAGTTGCAACTCTGCCGTTTTGGTGCGCCCATCCATGTAAATAGATCTTAATATATGACATCATAATAAACATTACATCTTCCTCAACCAGTTAAAGCTCCAATGTAAACACGAAGATGAAATGTATCTATTAGAGTGATGATATAGTTATGGTATGTTATGTTTATGAAACTAGAATATGTGCTATTTTGGATAATTAATGATCTAAACCTAGAGATGGACATGGGTCGGGTCTGAGACGAGTCATACTAGACCCAAACCAAGACCTGCAAACTATTTAGCTATAATATTTTAAGAAAGAGTGTGGATTATGTTTTAAGAAGTTTCCTTCAGATTAAGATATATAGACTTTAATGATATTGAGATGCCCAAGCATGAAAAAATAAAGCAACAAAATAAGAGCAGGCTTTGGTTAGATGTTGAGAAGCCCTATTATTCTAGCCAGTATGTATTGAGTCTGTTGTTTAAGGCCTTAGGCCTAATTGGTGTCCCATCTTTATGGAAAGCTTAGTTTGTCTATTTATGCTTTATTCATAGGTTGGAGTCTTGTCCTTAGTGGTCAGTGTGGTATTCTAGGGGTCCTAATTATTGCCATCAATATATACACTATAAGTAGGAATATTTGTAAGCAACTTTTACACAAATGAATGAAAGAAGAGCTGAAGTTGCAAAGAGAGAAATATGGTTGCTGCTATGACATTCTTAGTTTATTAACATGGTATCAGAGCTTTCCTGGTTAGAATTAATATTATTTGTTCAGCTCAACTTCATTAAATTCCTTCTTTCCTAATTCGAAAGATAGTAACTTTATTTTATGCTCTCGTAAAAAACCTGGAGAGAAAAATCTCATCTTTATCTTACTAGTAGTAGTGCGTGCACCCTTCTATTTAAAGCTCTTTGAGTGAATATAAAAAATGATTCCTAGAATAGACTCATCCAGCCCATTATATCTACACCCATATGATGGTAGTAACTCCATTGTGGTCGAAAAACTACAAGGATCATCTAACTTTAGATCCTGGAAAAGATCACTGGAGATAAGCCTTGCATCCAAGAGGAAGTAAGGTTTTGTGACTGGAGCTGTAAAAAGAGAAGCTATTGATGGTGTAAAGCAGGAGGTTTGGGATACCTGCAACAATATGGTTATATCCTGGATACTAGCAAGTGTAAATGAGCCTCTTAAGACGTCTGTCATGTTTTGGACTAGCTCTCACTTGATCTAGAGACAATTTAAAAACAAAGATTTTCTATGAGCAATGACTCAAAAAAATACAATTGTTGAACAAGGAGGTTTAAATTATGAAGCCAAGCAAGAAGGGAAGAGTATCACGGAATATTGCACTCAAATGAGGGTGTTATGGGAGGAACCGGAGTCCCTCTATAACCTACCACCTATCACCACAATGACAACTGAGATATATGAGTTTATTACAGCTCTAAATGCCTTTCAACAAGGGAAAAGGTTATTTCAATTCCTCAATGGACTTGATGAAGTATATGGGGGATCAGAGGAGCCATATTTTGATGATGAATCCCCTACCTTACCTGGAAGTGGCTTGTAGCTACTTAATTCAAGAAGAGAGCCACAGAGGTGTTGAAACCAGTAAGGAGGAAAGTGAGAGCCTTGCAATGATGAGTACGTAAAAACACAGAACTCACCCGCAGTAAGTGTGGGAAGTATGGTCACACTAGAGAAAAATGTTGGAGGATAGTTGGTTATCCACCCAAATATCCTAGGTACAACAAAGTTGGGAAAGAAAAATCAAGAGAGTATGGAACCCTCTAGCAGAGGAGGAAGATGGAATAGAGGTGGCAAGCACTCTAAGGGAGGTAGGATTCCTGCCAATGCTAAGAGCAACAACCCTGAAACTAGTTCTATGCTGGAAGCAGCACCACTATAATAGCTCAGCCATTGGAACAACTAATGAAGCTCCTTCCAACTTCATCCAAAGGTGGAGGTTATGACGCTGAGGAAGAGATGGATTATGCTTGTGCAGACATGGTAAGCTGAAATTATGCAAGTCCAGAATAAGAAGGGTGGATAATAGACTTAGGGACTTCAGACTATATGAGTGAAAGTATGGATGTGCTCACTAATCCTACTTAGAGTGGGAGAGAGTAAAAGATAAATCTTCGTACTAGTGAGACTAGTCTAATATCTCATAGTGGAGATGTGAGGCTTGATAGTGGTCTGAAGTGGAGAAATGTGCTTTATATCCCCACCTTTAACCACGGTTTGCTTTTAGTCCAAAAACTCACCAAGGACATCAACTACAAGGTGGATTGGCTTATGTGTTCACTAAACCTCTGCCCCTCAACATCACAACAGGCTTATCTCCAAGCTGGGTTTCAGTCTCACTCTTCAATCTCAGAGGGAGGGGGAGTGTTGAGAAGCCCTATTATTCTAGCCAGTATGTATTGAGTATGTTGTAAGGCCTCAGGCTCAATTGGTGTCCCAACTCTATGTAAAGCTTAGTTTATGTCTTCTTATGCTTTATTCCTAGGTAGGTGTCTTATCTTTAGTGGTTAGTGTGGTGACCTAGGGATTCTAAATGTTACCATCAATATATATACAGTAATCAGGAACATTTGTAAGCAACTTTTACACAAAGAATGAAAGAAGAGCTGAGGTTACACAGAGAGACATATGGTTGCTGCTACTATGACATTCTTAGTGTATCAACATTAGACTGATGTTTATCAAGCTTTTTCCTATGGGCATCGAATATTTGGATGCAAAATTAACCATTTAATTAAATGCATTCAAATTACTCGCATTATACAAAGAACTTTTGTCCACCTTACAATAACTAGGGGGAGGAGGAGTGGGAAAAATTAACCATTTTGTAAGGAACTTTGTCGACATTCTTTCGCCACCTTATCCGTCAACAAATCCTGACTTATATGTTTTTTAATAGTCTCGATCTCACTAAAATGATGTAATTGTAGAAAAACAATTAATGCGGGAGCTTTTGAGATATCAAAACCATTGCCTTATTAATTAGCTCTCTCAGACTATAAGTGGTATAAGCAGCTAATAAATTTCGAACTATTATTATTAGTTAGATCGTCCCCCCCAAAAAAACCATAATAATTGGGGTAATGGACTATGTACCCTCTGCATAGTCCATTACCCGAATAATAACATACACCAAACCAATTTATGCAGAAAAAATTATTTAAGTTCATGTCTTAGTAGGGTTCGAGACATTTAGTTGAATTAATAATATTATCATATAAGTTGATATATTTCTATTGTAAGTTTGTAACTAGTATCTTCTAAGGTAGGACTAGTGACTGGAGTGAAGTCGTAATAAGATAGTCATATTGGAAGGTGCAGTTAGATAACCTCCAATAGTAACATAGACAAACTTTCAATGCCATAAGGAGCGTCTTTCTGTCAACAATATACAACAAGACTAGAAAATTGAGTTATACCCTTCACCTTTGACTTCAAGTTTTTTTTTTTTGGTGAACAGAGCAAGCTTCATAAATACTTAAAACATGTCCTTACAATCCTTGAGATAAATATACATACAATAACCGGGAGATGGGAAAACACTCTAGTTACGTACATTACGACTATAATCCATCTTACGACACTGCTTAACTATAGCATCCGCGCATCTGTTATAAGTCCTACTATAGTGCTCAATCTTCACTCCCGACAGCTTCTTCAAACAGATTTCTGCAATAGTTCAAAATGCTCACATATTTGTTAGAATGTCATTCCACAGATCATAAGATTAACGCCAAGTTGACAATTAGAAAAATATTGGCGTGCGTGAACCCGTGAATATTAGCAAAAATTAAACCTTCATACACTGTACTAATTTCAGACACAAGGAAGTCTATAGCATAGCTTTGTTTCCCGAAACCCATAACCTATGGTCCATCCTGGTCTCTAACAACACCACCGTGTGCCCATAGGTTCAATCTTTTGTGATACTTCAAGTAATTATTTAGAGACTCGAATACTACTTAAATAATTATAAAAGGGTAAAAGGAATTCAAAACTTCGTATCATACGTAAAGTGAAAGGTAGATAGGCCACATGATAGTTAATTTTTTGTGCCACTCGAAATTAAGCCCTAATTAAGGTCGTCTAAAATGACTGGTTTAATTGCGAAATCCACATGTAGCGTTATAATTGGGCCCAAAGGGGTTGGAGTGCTTAAGTCAAATATCCTACAGTGAGACGTGAGCTAAGGGAAAGATTCTTTGTACTAGTGTTGGAATAGGACATTTAAGGCAAGTGAATGAATCAAAGCCAGCCTTTTTCATATTAAATAAAATCTCATTAATTTTTGCCCTTTCCTTTGGCATTATATGGGCCCCTTTGTTCATTTGGAAAAGAAAAAAAGCCATAAATAGGAGGGAACTATATGGAGCCATTATTGCTACTTCTATACGATATGCCACCATAATTATGTGTGATCTTGTTAGATTTTATCTCGATATATAATTTTAATATATAAATATTTTATACTACCTTTGTCTCTTAAAGATTTAAACACTTGTTGAGACACATAATTTAAGGTGATAAATTGTAGCTAATGTGGTTATCAAACGTTATTTTATTAAAAAGCAAATGTAATAGGAGTTGGTGGAGTATTTTATACCAAAATTTACGAGAGAGAAAGTTAGGTATTTTTTTTCTATTGATAGATATGTGTGAGGCAAATGATTACACTTTCACTTTTGAAACATACCAATATAAAACTTTGATGACTAATATCTCTAGTTTGTATTTGTAAAAATTATAAAAAATTAATATTCTAAAAGTAAATATTGAGACGAAGCAAACAAGATCCTACATGATCATGTTTTTTTCCTTACCCATAAATCACAAATGATATTCAAATATAAACTTGTGAAAAGTGTCAAAAGTCAAAATGTAACTATTAGAAACGGATGTAGTAGTAGTAGTAGTAGTAATAATAATAATAATAACAATAATAATAATAATAATAGTAACAATAATAATAATAATAATAATTATTATTATTATTATTATTATTATTATTATAATAATAATAATAGTAGTAGTAATAATAATAATAGTAATAATAATAATAATAGGTACATGTAAAAATGAAAGTGTTCAAACTAATTTTCAACAAACAAACAGAAGAGCAAAGTGTTCAGATTATTTTGGGATGGAAGGAAAAATATTTTTTATTGATAATTGAAGACATTAATTGTTGAAGTTATGCAATGAAAAGCGTTAAAGTATATATATTGCAAGTAAATTGGAACAGAGAAACTATTAAATTTCCAAGTTATTTTAGAAAAAACTATTGTGTAAAAGAATTAACGAGCTGACCGACTTGATAACTGAAATCACAACTGACTTCATTTGGGTTCATGTTCAGGGTCTTTTGGTTCAAACTTTTTCATTTCTTCTTGTTTGGTTAAACTACTCATCAATCTCTTACCATTACTTGATGATCATGGATCCCTTCAATTTGTTGCCTTTCCCTTCCCTCCCCCTCAAGTAACAAAATCCATTACTTAGCTTACTGGTAATAGTTACTATTCATTTTTATTTCTTTAGCTTGAGCCAAACACTCAATAAAGATAACCATTTCGTTACCATTTTCCTCTTATTTGTGTATATTCCCTTGACATTTCATATTTGAACCAAATAATCCCTTAATTCCTTAATTTTCGAACTCGATTAGACCAATGCATGTTTTGGTTTCAAATGTAGAAACCCTAACTAACCGGTTACTAAAATTTCGATCGTATACCTAGTCTCATGGTCTCAATTATCCCTATGAAGTACTCCCTCCGTTTCATTTTAATGTACACACTTAAACTTTTTACGCATGCAATGCAAAACTTTGACGATATGTATCTTTAGTTTTGTATTTGTAAAAATTATAAAAGTTACATATTAATAAAATACATGTTATGATGAATCTAACAAGATCCCACACGACTATATTTTCATCCGCGTATAAATCATAAATGATGGTTAAAGTGAAATTTGTAAATAATGTAAAATGGCAAAGTGTGTAGATTAAAATAAAACGGAGGGAGTATACTACTATGATAATAAAATTATACAAAATACTCAACTCTTCTTAGGGGAAGTAAGTCAACTGTATTCGTGGCATCTTCCAGATGATGATGTTGATATGTTTGCCGTCGGTGTAAGGAGCAACAATCAAGTATACAACTGCAATGTACATACGTAAGCCACAAATGTGATCATTATTGAGTAGGCTAAGATAAAATCTTATATAAATACATACTAATGAGTAATGATTAATCGTTATATATTAACAAAGTTGTGATTTGTGAAGAAACAAATAAACAAGGTAAAGAATACCATGCTTAATATAATAGTGTGACGTGAATATACGACCTCGATACTAACGTGATGTGAATATCCGACTACGATTCTAATACGTCTGTAATAGAAATTTTAATATTTTTCATAGATGCCTTTTCCTCTTTCTCTAAGGACAACAGACGTAAAGAGAGAGAAAAGGTAGAAAAAATTGTGAGATACAAAGAAAAAGTGTTCTGCTTACATGTTTGATGACTCTATGTTTTACTTCCTGCATTTCTTTTTAATAGTTATATTTTACCTTTTTACACTTGGTAATCTAAATTTTTGAACTTTAATATCTCTAAAAATGCATTTGTTAAAATTTTAAAAAGTTAATATTTCAAAATTACATATTTATAATTCTAAATTGTTATATGTAGAATATTCTAAAATAAGTCAAACATGATAGTAAGTCTAGAAATACTCAAGCGCAGCTTTTTAGAATAATGTTTTCGCTTCTAATCTATACATGAACATTTAGTACTCCTTCCATCCCATTTTATAGTTCCCGTATTTTATTTTGGATGTCCTAATATATTGTTCCCATTTCTCTTGTTTCCATTTTTAAACATCACTTTATTCTCTCTCTCCACCTTTTCACACGAGTTTTTGATACCATTATTTAATGTTACTCAACTCTTATTGGTTGGGTATAACAAAAACATGTTTTATTCTCTCTCCTCTTTTCACATGTCCACCCACATGTTCTCATTCTTTTTCATTTTTTTTGACAAAAATTCCAAAAAAAAAAAACAACTCTCCATGCAAGCACATAAATTACATTATTTCCTTAATTACTGTGTCCAAAATTAAACGAAAACTGTGAAATGAAACGAAGAGAGTATTATATATATAATTATATATGCCTTGACATGTCAAAAATCTGACCCGACTCCCTCATTTCTTGAGTTATGAATCAAATTTCGCTAGGTCTAGTAGTTGAGCTTGTACTTTCCCAATTTCGAAAATGTAAGACATGTAACAATAGGCATATCATTTAAGCCGATATAACTAGTTCAATTTGAAAATGCTAGGAATCCTTGGAAGCTTTAGAGTACATATGCATATGGCTTGTAAATTAGTGATCGGCTATTGTCCAACTTGGTAAAAATAAATAATTATGAACTTGATAAATTATTATGTTGCACAAGTAATATATATGATGCTAGAGATACGAAAATGACAATCTACTTAAAGCATAAAACAGAAAGTGACAAGATATATTTGACAAAGTTTTCAACTTTTTAGGAGTATATAAATAACATTAGAACAATTGATATTAGGTGATTGGTGGTTAGAAAATGTTGGGAAGTCCAAGTGCTTAGCTTGAGTTGATCATTTAAATTTTAAGTCAACAACTCAACAGTGTGATAAGGCAACATGTAGTATTGTAATTTGTATAGGCTGTCCCCTTTGAAGTATCCCATGAGCCACCTTGCAAGTAATTGTCATATTAACCACTTATCCCTTATCCTACCACTGCCTAGCCATGAACAATTCGTCATATAGGTCTCCACTAGAATGACCTTAATCAATTTGTTTATAATTTCATTATTGTATGTTGGTCATATGTTGAGAGAAGAAATAAATAAATGTACGACTTATGTTTGATGTGGAAAAGGTAAACAAAAAATAGTCTCCTAAATGTATATAATAAGCTATTCTCATGGTTGTCTATTAATTCCAAGGTGTTTGGATCCTCTAAAGTTGTAAAATAGTTCTACAAGGGAGAGTTTGAGCAATATCAATCATTGAATTAAAAATCAATAGTTCGTATATTTTCTTTCCAAAATCCCCCTATTTTATCTCATCAAAATTCACCCCTAAATCTTTCCCTTCCACCAATATGAGCCCTTGATTTTAAAATGTGTGGCTCATATATAACTTTACCTTGTAGAGTTTCATTAAAACTCTAGAGGATCCGGACTCTAATTTCAAGACGGAGCTCTACATAATTTAGCCAGCTTTGCTCCTTGGCTGCTTGTGTCATTAATTTTGGAGTTGTGTTTATGATTTATTGGGTAACTATTAGAACAATTTCTCGATTATTTTTTAATGTATATAACTATATGTATATGTATGTTAAATATAATTGTTGTTTTTTAGGCATTATTTGTAAGTCCTATTGAATATCAATCTAGTAAGAAATATCAAACAATAATAGAACAATGAAACAATAAAAGCAATAAAAGACACAAGAAAACTTTTACGTGGAAACCCAAGAACTGGAAGAAAATTAAAACTACGAATATGCACTAAGAAACGATGAATGTTCTAGAAAAGATTACAAAAACTTTCCAACATCTTTCTCTAGCTTTTGCTCTCTTGAAAATGAGAATAATAATGAATATTACACGTATAAACGCATTAGGTTAAATCTGTATATAACCCAACTCAGAAAACACATTTCCGCGTCAAAATAACCACCACTCGATCGGGCGACCAATTCGCCAAGCAGATTTCAGTCTCGCGCTCGATCGCCCGGTCGTTTGCCTGGTCGTAGTTCGCTATCACGCCCGATTGGGCTACTCTGCCCGATGTGATCGAGCGCTCATGGTTCTGCCCTGATGTACACTTCGTCTTGGGCTCGATCGGGCGGCACTTTCCCGACCCGATCGGAAGAGGTCTACGAACAACATTTTGACGAGCTTCTTCCTTCATGCAACCTCTTCTCCACACTCATACACCATGATCCCATATTAATTATATGTCCAATATTATTGTATACGTTTTTCAAAACAATTACTTTATGTTAAGGAGCATCAAGTTTATCCATGTAGGAATCCCAAAATCAGCTCATAACGAATAAATTTCAGCGGTTCAACTTGTAGAGGTTCTGTAGCACCTATGATGAAACAACTACCACCGCCATATCAAACTATAAACTTATGAATAAAAAAAAGTTGAACACACCATCACAAAGTCAACACCTTAAATGTGAGAGTTCAATCATTAAGCTCCTAATTTCTTATAAATCATTTATATAATTTTGAAAGCTTCTAAGCCTGATATATGGGGAAAATTATTGAATATTTGTTGAGAGTAAAGAACATGCATGATTCACAGAGATAGCCTAAAAGAATTTTCTTCGATATGTAACTTCACCAACTCTTTCAAAGGATCGTTTTCAATCAAAGTTGCTGTAAAGCGTTGACCAAATTAACAAAGTATTGGCTGGAAAAATTTCAAGGCCCACATTAACGAGCCCATCAGAAGATTGAGACTTAGCAAAAGCCATTGGTTTTGTAGTTCAGAGTCCGGTTTTGTGAGGCTACATTGTTCACAAAGGCCCAATAGTAACAATAGACGTTTTATGCGATTATCATGGAGGTGTGGTAAAAGTTGGCACGACCCACTAATCCGACTCGAATTCGACTCGATCCTGACCCGAAATTAGCGGGTTTGGGTCAATGTTATCATCCCGTAAATAAGCGGGTTAACCCGACACGACTCTTTTATCAAACGGGTTGGGTTAGGGCCGGTTGATTATTTTGACCCGAATCCGACACGATAACCCATTTAACTACTATTTTGCTATTAATATTATTCGTTTGTGCGCAGAAGGATGACACATGACAACCTGGAATCCTTTCCCACAAGTTCTATATATATATATCGATATATTTGGGCTAGGTTGGATTTATAAATATTAATGCATGTGCAAATACAACGAGATTTATGTGTAGAGAGAGGTGGTAGCTCACTGGACTACCCGAAATTTCATGGCATCTTCCTGTATTCGAATCCTCATCCCAACATATTATTGCTAGGGACTAATTATGTGGTGGTTGTGGGCCTTCAGGCCTATTATCTTCTGGGTTGTTTAGCCTTGAACCTAGCCTCTGAACTGGTGTGCCCTGCAGGTTAGCTAGTAGTCTAGCAGGGGTTGGTCTTCAAGCCATTTATCTTTCCTAATTAAAAAAACAAATAAATTTATTTTCTGCCAAACCCATTCTTTTCACCTTTTCAAAGATTTTTTATTTCAAATTTTTTCATAAATCAGAGTTTTGATTTATAA
Source organism: Beta vulgaris subsp. vulgaris (assembly GCF_026745355.1). Classification (NCBI taxonomy): domain Eukaryota; kingdom Viridiplantae; phylum Streptophyta; class Magnoliopsida; order Caryophyllales; family Amaranthaceae; genus Beta; species Beta vulgaris. The sequence goes on along the minus strand of NC_079206.1, from coordinate 674,200 downwards.
GTGTTATGTGATGAATTATGTTTTTTTTAAAAAAGAAATTGCATCATGCAACGGAACGGCACGTGGCGACCTGCAATTCTTGCTCATATGCATAGATAATTGTAGTTGATATATACAGTAGATGGCAAAATGAGTGTTTCTAAAATCCAAATCTCCTTTCCCTTCTAATTTTTGCGTGAATGTATACATCTCGGATTGTAATAACTTTAATATTTATGTTTGGTTTTATGTGAGAATTTTCCTTATTTCAATAAAAAAAAAATTCAAATCTGGTTATATGACGTAATATAATCAATGCTGCTCTTATTAATCGAACACCAGACTACCAGAGCATATGCTAATTACTACGGGATGAGTAGACTAATTTACATAGCAAAATCCTAGAATTTCATATGATTTGAGAGCTTCTAATTAATAATAATACCTCTATGTCATACCTATAAGGCTATAACACAACGTACAACTTGTACTTAATACCAATAAACAAGTATAGAACATATTAAACAAAACCAACTAAGTTTTACTGCATGTGATAAAGCTTACATGGGTACATTTGCCACTAAGCAAGCATAAAAACAGACTAATATGCTTACATCGATAGGAGGAAACTAAAACTTACCGAGTTACAACTGAGAATTAGTACACAACCGAATCAAAGTTAAAAATGACTTAAGACAAAACACCACAATACAAATATAACAAAAGTGAGAATTAGAAAGGACAAAGAATGCGATTAATCTTTAATATGATCCACTCTTAGGCGAGAATACGAATCATTAGTTAAAAATTGAATCTTATCCAACTTTTAATTGAGAAATTTATCAAATCCGAAAAATAGTGGATAATTTGATCCACTATCGGAGATTGATTTATCATTACTCGTATGTGATTAGAGTTAACCGCAAAGGAAATCAGATGGAGTAGACTTGCCACAAGCGTTGATTAGAAGGTTAAGAACAATAGGAATATTAAGGTTAATCCCAAGGATATTAGCCTTAATGGCAGTGCATAAACAAACAGCAGCTTCTAAATCAAGAAGGCCATGAATGATACTACAACAAGGTAGAGTTGGTGGTGTACCAACCACAGCATTGACAGGACCATCCAAAACTTTGGCACATATGCCAAGTTTTAAGGCATCCCTAGGGCAGTGACGACGACCACTATCAGTATTACCACTCCCTATTGTTGGTGTTGGGTAGTTTGGGTTATTAACAACTGGTACATTTGGGGTGTGAGGCTGCCCACAAACGCCGCAACTCGAAATCAAGGAAAATGAAAGGAGGAGGCTAAGGGAGAAAATAAGAATAGCAATAGCTGAGCTCTTGCTCTTCATGTTTACTTATTATTACTGTGGATGTTTTCTTTTGACACTCTTTTGGTTATTTAGGTGCATGCATATGGATAAGGTTTATTGGGGTATTTATAGTGTGGATTTACATACTATAAAATTAGGGTTAGTTAACTGAATCAGTGGTTAATAGTAGAATACACATTGGTGTTAATTGCAGTAGTACTCTCTTCTTTTTATATTACTAAATCCTAATCATATAATATTACAAGGCCTTATATGGAGAAGATGGGGTTGGAGGGTTTATAGAGGAGCTTTGATCAATTCATATTGGACATGAACATAAATTGTTTAGACCAACAATAACAGTAGCATGTTAGATACTACATGCATGTTTTAATCAATAAATAACATTTATAATTCAATATAAAATACGCTATTTTTTTGTTGAATAATGTACCATCGAAAATTGACATAAAAATTATAGCAAGCAGGTATAGACAAAGGAAGTATAATATACTAGGTATGATAAAAAAAAAATAAGCATGGCATAGGCGTGCTTTCCTCACTAAACCCTAGAGATCAATCTACTCACTTATGGCAAAGAAAGCAAAAACAATAACTATTGAAATATTCGTACTTTGAAGCAATTAAAAAATTATAAGACACAAATACTTAAAAGTAAATAAGAACTATGAAAGAGACAATTACCAATTGAAAGAAAAAAAGTAAGAACTTGAATAATCTCCAATGTGCAATAATTAGGGCTAAAGAGAGAAAACTAGTGTTTAGGAAAACTAATGAATGTAAATCAAAATCAGAAAAAGGTCCTTGCAAAATATTTCACAAAGCTATTTATACTAACTCCTAAAAGAAGATCAAAAAAGGAAATAAAAAAGTCAGGATTTAGCTTACGGGTCAAGAGCCCGATCTGGCGCCGGGAGACCGATTCCATCGGGCGGGACTACAACAATGTACTTCTCCAGCAGGCTAGGGAAGGCAAGGCAAGGCACCCGATCGGACCGGGTGGGCAGCCCCGATCGGGCGTCCGATTCCATCGGGCAGGACCCCAACAATGTACTTCTCCAGCAGCCTTGGGAAGGCACCCCGATCGGCCACCAACAGCGAAATGTGAACGGGAGATCAATGCTCGATCGTGCCCGAGACTTCAGTTGATTTGAGGAAAATGACCGCTTGATCGGGGGGATGTTGCCCGACCAGATCGGGCGTCCCTTCAAACAAGACTCCTTTGGCATTTGACGCCCAGTCTTTAAATATCTTCTCACCCGAAGGCTTTGGGAATCAGCTTCAGGTCTCGGGAACTCATATACGTGCCTCCAAACTCTCTCCAATGCATTGTGGCGTCAAGAGTAGCAGAAAATAGGGATATAATTCCCTAAAACCTGAAGACTATCATAAAACACAAAACCACAACTAGATGGAAGATATTAGTATAACACAGCTCCTAAGAACACTATTAGCACGCATTTCAACAAAAAAGTGGGGAGAAAAAATAGATATAAAACCATAACATCAAAACACATCCTAGGACTGAAACAGGAGCAACACCACACAACTATACAACCATCATGACTCACAAACTATACAACCATTGAATCTCTCCTTCTGTCATATGTCTAGACAGTCAAGAATTTACTCCATGCTTCACATTATATTGTATGTCTAGTATAATTTTCTCTACAGTATGTATACTTTGCATAGGCGGCTAAGGCCATGTGCAGAGTGAGCAACTGCATAGGGCACCCTAAAATATAAGGGGCCCAATTCTATTAGTTGTCCTCATAAAGGGAAAAAAAAACCTAACTCTAATTACAAACTATTCATTTCCAATTTTATAGAGTGTAATAATGTTGCATGCAAATTTTAAATTTTTTTTATTTGGTATTTCTTCTCCTCCTATTTTTCAAAAAAGACCATTAATGACCCTCCCATCTCTTCATACTCACCAAAAAAATTTAATTTTTATTATTTAATTTAGCACAGGGCCCCTAATTTTATGAGACTGCCCTATTACTTTGATTCCACAGCGCATTGTTCCTTTCTGCCGTAACTTTATATATAGTAGCTAAAATACTAGCAATTACAATGTGAAGATAACCTAAAGATATTAACAAACTAAAAAGATGTACTGATTAGCATTTAATACGAAAAGATAATTTTCCAATAGAAAAATTATCCTAAAACAACAAACTAATAAAAACTAAGATTTTATTTTTGTATTTACAGAAATAAAATCTTTTAATTACTCAATAGTGATCATGCTTAACTGAATGACATCCTAAATTAGTTTTATTTCTTAACTTGTTACTCATAGGGTCGTGCCATAATGTTCGTTCCAATAAGCTACTGTTCCTTTATATGATCATGGGGAACTCTTGTGTTCCTCATCTTAGGGAACAAATCAGTTGTTTCATGCTACTGCCTATTCTTTACATAAGATCCTAGGAATATCATAATGTTCGATAAAGTTTCACCAAAGTTTTCAAGAATTTAACTCCTTTTGGTTTCCTTAAAATCCTTGAAATACTTATATTACTTCAACAACACTTATAGATTATTAGAATATAGTATATTTTTGACTCTGTCCTATGTCATCGTCTAAGATTTAGGGTCAAATCAAACTTTCTGCTCGCTGGAGAGATTTATGTTAGATGCTTGTTGATCCAATTGCTGCATTTTAAAGACGCACCAGCAGATAAACTAGAAACTTAAATATAAACGTACCAGTAACTCGGGTACACCAGCATGTGTTGCTGCTGCTTGGTATATCATTGTAAGTATATTATACATTAAGAGCACAAAGATTTTCTTTTAGTTGGTTTTCCAACCTAAAGTTGTGGAATGTCATTAGGCTGTTTCCAGCTTTGTATTCGGCATTATCTACTTTGTACTCATACGGCTCCAACATCTATGTTAAGTTGTCCCGTGATTGAAAACCATTTGAAGATCTAATATTGGTGAATGTTCGACTAAGAAAACCACTTTATCTTGCCCACTGTTTGGGATTTCACTCTCATATATAACAATTTTCTACTCTCATATAACAACAACTTTGCCTTTAATAAAATACTTGTGTCAAATTATAGGGCAAAAAAAGGTGATCATGTAGTAGAAAATATACGGCTGCGGGGCACGGGCTGGGGTATCATGTTTCTATGCATGCTCTTGAGATGAGGAATGATAATCATCTAAATGCTAGATGCATCTAAAAAAAGTTTTGTGTACACATTAAGTAGTGTCTGTATAAAAAACAGTGTTTGTACATAATGATAGTGTTTGTGTTATTTATCCCTGATTTCGCTACTTTACAAACGCAAACACTATTAGTTTTTATATATTTGTTACATACATAAATTTTGTTAAATATAACCACCGGTTAGATACCTAAAATTACTCCTCTGAAAATACTCCAAAATCCAAATCCTACTCTATCGGTTAATCTCGTGCATTAGCACAGACATAAGCTAGTATAAATATAAATTAAGCTCAATAGATTCATCAATAATCGATATTTAGCTATTTCAAATGTGAATTGTCCCTACTTTCTTAAGGAAACTAAATAAATTATAATATAGGAACAATATATAATCTTTTTCATAATATTATTTGTAATCTTAGTAATTAAACAGGAACCCTCAAATTATATAGAAAGTATAGTTAATAATACAAATCATATGCAAATAAAATCTTTCCATTATTTATTTATATGTTGGATTAATTGTTGCGTTATTTAAGAACTGTTTGTGATCTGATTAATTACTTTATTTCAAAATTTTAAGTATATTATATAATTTAGCTATCAATTATATCCTTTATACAACAAGTATGTATGATACATGTCACTTGTCTACTATTAGAGTAATCGCCAAGCAAAATTTTGACCTAGCTAATGGTATAAGTTTAGAATACTGGAGATCGAACCCCATTAGATGGCTCTTTGGAGGTGACTTTTTCTTATTGTTCTCCTATCACCCCCAATGAGTCAGACTTACAAAGTTGATTGATAAACACGAGAAAGATACCATTTTTTTAAATCTAAACTATTTCTTTTATAAGTACCAATTTGACGGTGAGAGTGGTTTTATTTTCATGGTGAGTAATAAGTACTACCCTTGTTTTTTTATCTACACCCGTTTGACTTTCATGATTATCAATGCAGAACTTTGACCATTAATATCTTCAATCATTAACAAGTAAACATTATTAAAAGAAATAATATTATAAAACATTATATTGAGACAAATCAAACGGAATCTCAAATATATATATATGATTATATTTTTCCTTATAACTTATCACAAATTATGGTTAAAGTGAAATATATAAATAGTGCCAAATTACAAATTGTATAGATCAATAAGATATTGAAGGAGTAATTGTGTTTGCTTCATATAATCATTATATCCTATTTTTTTTAAAGCTAAGAAAAAGAAAGATCATGGGGATCGAACAGACTGAAAAAGGCTCTTTATTTGTTTTTTTGGTAGAAAGACGAAACTGGGTCAGTCTCTGTGGCTGTACAAAGTAACCCAACTTTTTAGAAGCTATAAAGTTCCACATGGGCCTGCAAATATCTATATCTACTTCATGGATATGCCAGCCCTTTCCAATCCCCTTCCCCCTCCCCCCGATCCAAAAGATGTGAAAATGCTCATTCAATTTCCAGCGCCCAACAGTGAGTGACTAGGCTATAGTAAGCCCATTTACTGTCTTTATAAGCAATTACTATATCTATCTGACTTTCAGACTGGTAGTAGATAGAGGTGGCCACTAGGAGGGGCTGAAAACTGAAAAGCCAGGCTGCATTGTAAAAAACTGAAACTTCGTAGTAAGAAGAATTTTTTCTGAGTTGTCTTCGCACACAGTCATGCATTCAGAGCCTTCCAACAATATTGAAATATTTGCTTCTACTAAGATTTGAGCCTTGATCGTCCATGTAGGAGCTAGGAAGTCATACCATTGAACTCAAGGGTCATTGATTATGCCAAATTTATATACTTATCTGATTTTAACTAGTATTACCATTATTATTTTCACATTTAATGATGTACATCTTTTATCTTTAATATCTCTAATTACGGTCTGATTAAAAATTTTGATATTGTGAAAAATGTACATTGCAAAAAATCATCTAACAATATCTTACATAATAGTATTTGTTCTTACATGTTAACTACAAAAGAAAGGTCAAAGCGAGTTATGAAAATAATGCAAAACTCAAAGTTAGACGGATTGATAAAAAACTAAGGGAGTATTAGTTATTATATAAAATTGGCTTAGAATGAATAAGTTTATAACTAGTTACTTTTGGAATTGTTCCTTTTTGAGTGGGCAATGTTGGGCTTTCCATTATTTTGTGGAGGTAGCCGTTTATGTGTTAATTGACTATTTGTCTTTAAATTAATATAAGCACAATTCCTTAAAAAAAATACATGAAATTCTCTTTAACCAATACCCTAAGCACTTCTCTTTTAGAATTCGAAAATAGTAATTGATAATCAATTGGTAAAATAGTATATGCACACACATTCATTAAATACCTAGAATAACCCAGCAACACAACCAATGATTCGTGAGCTCATTATTATAGATCATGGGATAATGATCAGCATAAGAATATGGGAACATGCACACGTTTCCTTCTTAATATTTATGTATGGAGTTTTTCTTGTAAGAGACCGTCTACTTTTAAAATAAAATTAGGCAATGATAAGCCTAATATTAAAAAATAATTAGATCAATAGTGACTGAGTTAATTTCTTTCGGTGACTTTTTTAATCCATTTAGTTACTAGGTTTTATCACTGTTTCGAGGGCATTCCATAGCTGCACCACAAAATCATAAATGGGTCGTTTCGCGGCATTCTTAGGAAATTCATATGGTGCGAAACACTCGGAATGCATAATAAATCATGCCACACCCAATAGGAAGGTTATCGGCGAAAAATATGACCGGCCAGGAGGAGCCCAAAAACAATCGAAATTGAAGGCTATAAATCACGCTTTTGGACGTGCTCGGGGTCCTGCACTGAATGTCGTGGGATGACTCGAGGAAACATGGAAGGGTATATTAAGGAACCCCACGGATTGGAACGAGCATAAGAACAACTTTTACAACTGTTTCGGGGACATACCATGGCTGCATCAAAAAATCATAATTGGGTCGTTTGGTGGCATTCTGGGGAAATTTAGATAGTGTGAAGCACCCGGGTTGCATCATAAGTCGTGCCACACCGCATAAGAAGGTTTTCGGCGAAAAATATGTCCAGGCCCCGGAGGTGCTCTAAAACGGTCGAAATTGAAGGTTATAACTCACGCTTTTGGACGGCCCCAAGACCCGTGCATCGAATGTCGCGGGATTCTTCGCGGGGACATGTTAAGTTATATTAAGGACTCCCACGGCCTTGAACGGGGATAATGACTACTTTTACGACTGTTTGGGAGTCATTCCGTGGTCGCCCCATTAAATCATAAATGAGTTATTTAGTGGCATTCTTGGGCAATGAAAATGGTGCAAAGCACACGGTATGCATTATAAGTCGTACCGCACTCCATAGGAAGGTTTTTGGCGAAAAATATGATTGGGCCCGGAGGAGCTCTAAAACGGTCGAAATTCACACTTTTGGACGTCCATGGGGCCCGTGGATTGATTGTTGTGGGATGCCTCGTGGGACATGTGAGGGTATATAAAGGAGTCCCACAACTTTTAGCGAGCATAAAAACGACCGTTTCGATCCCATTCCGTGGCTGCACCACAAAATCATAAATTGTTTGTTTGGTGGCATTCTAGGGCAACTCAAATGGTGCGAAGCACCTAGGTAGCATCATAAGTAGTGCCACACCCCGTAGGAAGGTTTTTGGCGAAAATATGACCGCGTCCAGAGGAGCTCTAAAACTGTCGGAATGGAAGGCTATAAGTCAAGCTTTTGAACGTCCGTGGGACCCTTGCACCAATTGCAGTGGGATGCCTTGATAGGACATGGGAGGGTATAGTATATTAAGGACTCCCACGGCTTTAATTGGGAATAAGAATAGCTTTTACGACCATTTCGAGGATATTATGTGGCTGCACCACAAAATCGTAACTTGGTCGTTTGGTGGCATTTTGGGGAAGTTTAGATGTTGAGAAGCACCCGGGTTGCATTGTAATTCGTTTCGAACCCCATAGGAAGATTTTCGATGAAAAATATGACCAGGATTCGAGGAGCCCTAAAACATTTGAAATTGAAGCCTATAAGTCACGCTTTTGGGCTTCCTTAGAGGTCATGCACCGAATGTCGTGGGATGCCTCATGGTGACATGGGACGATACATTGAGGACTCCCACAACTTTGAACGAGAATAAGAACAACTTTTACGGCCGTTTCTGGGACATTCGGTGGTTGCACCACATAATCATAAATGGGTCGTTTGGTGGCATTCTGGGTCAATTAAGATGGTGCGAAGCACTCGGGTTGCATTATAAGTCGTGTCGCACCCCATATAAAGGTTTTCGGCGAAAAACTATAACCGGTCCCGGAGGAGCCCTAAAACGGTTGAAATTGAAGGCTATAAGTCACGCTTTTGAGCGTCCCCGGGCCCCTGCACCAAATGTTGTGGGATGCCTCGTGGGGACATGGGAGGGTGTATTAAGGACACTCATGACTTTGAACTGGGATAAGAATGACTTTTACTACCGTTTCGGGACCATTCCGTGGTCGCACCACAAAATCATAAATGGGTCTTTTGGTGGCATTCTTAAGAAATTCAAATGGTACAAAGCACCTGGGATGTATTATAAGTCGTGCCACACCGCATAGGAAGGTTTTCGGCGAAAAATTTGGTCGGGCCCAGATGAGCTCTAAAATGGTCGAAATTGAAGGTTATAAGTCACGCTTTTGGACGTCCTCGGGCCATGCATTCAATGTTGCTGGATGTCTCGTGGGGAGCATGAGAGAGTATATAAAGGACTCTCATGGCTTTAGACGGGGTTAAAAACGACTTTTAAGATCGTCTCGGGGCCATTCTGTTGGTCCACCACAAAATCTTAAATGGGGTTAGTACGCCCGTGAGGCCGTGACATGTCCAGCTTAACAAGCAACTTGACTTCAACAACATGCCAAACACTTGTGGATGACATTGCTCGATTATTTAGTTTATTTCACTTAAAAAAAAAAGAGTCAACAACTTCATTATAGCTTCAATAAAACATCAAACATGAAAGGCTACATAAAAAACTATAGTTGCAATAACACCAAACAGATGGAACCAATCGATCCTACCTAAAAGGCTAATTGCCAAACGTCACGTACAATGATGTGAATTACAATATGAATTTTCTGCGTGGGGAACGCAGTGTCGCAGTGTATGGAGAAAACTACCTTTTGCCATTCTACGTATATATCTTATATGTTACTATGAGGAAATTTTACTATAGTTTACAAACGACCAATGAGATAAATTATATGAACGTGTTTTGTTTAATTTCCACAATGATCGTTTGCAAAATGTTTGACAATGTATATAAACGTACTTATAAACTTATACATCGAAAAGTTCGGCATGTATATACATTAATCTGCACATACACTATATATGTGATTCGTGTTACATACATGTCTCAAATTTTGTTTTTTTTTTATTTTATTTTAAAAATACCATACCTCTTTTTCGAAAAAAGAGGTAATATAAATTCAAATATATAAAAAAAAACATGTAAAAAGTAATTAAACACTATAAAATTTTCTTAAAAATAAATTTTAGGGAATGATAATATAATGTAAGATGTGTAATCTTAGCTACGTTCCGTATTATCTTATTAAAATCTATTGATGTGATTCATCAAATATGAAAAAAATTTATATGATATCTAATATCAAATCTTATACTTAATATCTAAAGATTCCTAGCTACTTGTTATATATGTGTACATGATATAAATTACATAGGTTATTGTTTTCAAAATAAGGTAGAAACACTTTGTATTCGAAAGAGGTACCAAGTATCAATTCCTAAACAAATCTATTTGCGCATACATATAAAGAATCGAGATCCAATAATAATGATCTTGAAATAAGAAGGGTGAAAGAGAAAGTACAAATTCATTTGTTATGTGGTCAATGTTAGAACATCTTTTTACATAAATAAATACTAGATTTATATGTATGTAATGCGTACAAAATCAAATAGAAAGCTTTCAGCACAAATATTTTTTTATTTTTTTTTCGAAAAAATTAAATAAGTTGTAATTACGATTCTTTAGTTCGCTAAAGTTATTTTTATTTTCTTCAAAACAACCCATTCCAAATCACAGAAGTTACTCTTTTTTTAGTTGGGCTTTAATGGTAAAAGTGTGTAAACACCAGAGGCAAGGGAAGGGAAAAATAGACGAGTTGGTAAATGTGACTTAACAAACAAACTGATTATCAACAAAGCCCATTAAAAGCAAAATCTCCCGGAATGTTGCATTATTCAAAAATAATAAAAGATTAACTTATTAAAAACTAATCGGTGAAAGGTTATATTATTAGAATAAATTATTCCTTTTTTTTTCTGTTTGTCAAAGTAGTAATTAGATACTCGTTTTTGTCTATATAATATATGGACACGGTATGTGTTACTACCTCTGTCTTTATATGTCCTTTTCTTGTTTATCCATTACGATGATTCAATAAGTTCTTTCTAAGAAAATATCAGTTTATTACGACAGCAAAAAGTACGTGAAAAGTATGAAAATGTGAGAGAAATACTAAGGTAAGAATAAAGTTCTAAATGAAGAGAGAATAAGTTTCAAAAAGCATTATCGATGGTAAAATGTGGATTTTTCTTTATTTATTCTCACATTTACAATAGAAAGCTCATACAGTAATGGAGGGAGTAAATAGATTATCACTATATTTTTTAAAAACTTTTTGTAGTGTCACAATAAGATATAGAGGGCTCTTTGGAAGAAGAAAAAAGAATTACTTTTTTAAAATAAACATCTAGCAATATATATACCTAACGCGTACGTAGTCTATATCTGGACGTTACGTCGATCCATGGATAATGGATTGGATGAGTTTTGTTCCAACTTCACAAAACTCCAATAAGAATTCTGTCAGCGTCCATTAGTCAAATAAGTCAGCTAATCTTCCCTAAAATCATACTTACTATTAAGTTAACTTCAAGCATCTACTTTCATACAAAACTCGCTAAGTGTAGAATTGCCATCATCATCGAAAACATTGTTAAAATACTTTTACGAGAAGGTTTTATCGAAAATGCGAGAAAACATCAAAAAAGAAAACACTTTTTTTCTTTGTTTACATAATCTTCTTTTGTCCGAAGAAACGATTCATTGAAATAATGAGTCACCATTGATATGGACACATTTGGGATCTCCAAATGTTTGGGAGTTCTTCTATTCAATCCTTTTCCTTCTTCTTGTTGCTGGATATATCGTTCGTCCATAATGGTATGCAACAATAATATAATTGAAGTAGATACGCAAATCACTTTAAATACAAGAAGCTGAGTAGGCGGAGTGGTCCGAGTGGAGATATGTTTGCTCTAGTTTTTGTTGTTTTTGATGTTGAAACGGTTTTTCTTTATCCATTTAATAGTCAAGGAATTGTTAGGTGGTTGCCATGTACATTTGTATATATATCTAAAACTCAAGACAAACAAATGTCATGCTGCCACATGTACTCTCTCCCTCCCCCATACAATCAAATGAGACATTAGGCAATAAAAATGTATGTTTCAAGACTCGAACCCATGACCTCTCATTTGATATGCTAACGTACTAACCAACTACGCTACAATACTCATGTTGGTCTTTGTAAGGGAAAAAATCATTTAAAGACAATAATATTTCTATTTTTGAAGACTTCAAATGCATGTTGGTAAATATATAGGGCTTATCTCCTGAGACAAGAACTAGTTTATAAGACAAATCTTATCTTCATGTTTATCGTAATTCTACTAATAATGCAACTTCAACTTTATAGGTGTGATTTAGTCATAATTTTTCATTCTTACTCCATGACCTTTTTTTAGTGAATTGACTTTAAAGCGGAGACAATACGAGTAATTAAAGCGGAGAAAATATTACTTTTAGACATTTTTACACACCTATAACTAGTACAAATCTAGCTTTATTTGATATTCAAAGTATGTGATGGGGACCATGTGTTTTAGTTTTACAACGGGATTATTTAATGTTTTTTTTGTACATTTCTCATTATGCCTTTTTCTTTAACTTTAAAAATCGTGCATTTTCTTACGGTAACAAATAAATAAAAGCGAAGAATATATATATATATATATATATATATATATATATTATTGTAAATGATGTATGAACTCTATAGTTTAAAAAAAATTGCACTTCCTCACACAAAAATGTGAAGCAATGTTTAGGCAACATGATTTGGCAAACCATTCGAACTCCATATTGTTTTCTTATAATTTAACATTAGGTATAACCATTATAACATCGGCATCATTAGCTCTATAAAAAGCCTTGTTTAGCTTCCCCCTTTTAACATCCCAATCCATCTCTCTCGTAATCCTACTCAAAACACAATGGCCTCCTCTAAGACCAACACAACACTAGCGCTATTTCTTTTTCTCCTCTTCTCCACCATGACCACCCATGCATGGAGTCCTTACACACCCAGTGTCCCTTCTGGAGGCGGTGGGGGTTCTTCGTCTAGGGGTACTTGTCCAATAGATACCCTAAAATTAGGTGTATGTGCCAACTTACTTGGCAACCTTCTTCATCTCCAAATAGGTACCCCTCCAGTTCAGCCATGTTGCTCCTTGATTCAAGGTCTTGTGGACCTTGAAGCTGCTGTTTGTCTTTGTACTGTAATTAGAGCTAATGTATTGGACCTTATCAATCTTAATTTGCCTGTTAATTTAAGCTTGCTTCTCAACGTATGTGGGAGGCAAGTTCCAAGAGGCTTCGTGTGTCCTTAATTAAGGTATACATGGTTAGCTAATTAATACACTATTTAATCTACAAATGGTGTGTCGATGAGTTTAAAGTGTGTGTGGTTCAATTTATCATTAGTATAATGCAAGTTTGGATTTGTTGTAAGGTGGTTGGTTGGAGTATGGTTTGATAATGGTGCGTTACGTTACTTTTGGATGCAAAGAGAGTGCACGTTCAACTATGAGGGTAACCGAATTGTTTCTTCGTACACAATCTTGAGAATAAAATCAGAAGAGATGTAATCTGTAGAATTAAAGCTCATAGTGTTACTAAGATAAATAGTAAAGATAGTGTATGGTGGGAAAGCCTATGTAGTAGTGTGTAATGGATGTAACTATTTATTTCTAGCCTCCTTGTGAAGAAGAGTCCAACCTAGTTGGTTTGTTCTGAGCTTGGAGGTTGTAGTGTGTATTTGCATTGATGAGCTTATATATTTCTCTTCTTACTGGTTCAAAAAAAAAATAAAAAAAAATAAAAAAATCTTGAGAATAAAATGGAAAGGAAATTTGAAAATCACATTATTGATACATCTCTTTGTTTACTGATCATCTTTTTCTTACAATACAGTTGCTTATGTGCTTCACTAGGCCTTACCCTCTCAAGGTATGCTATTTAATGTGCTTCAACTTGCAAAGCGAAGTCTACTCGGCTATAATTGTTTGTGCCATTGCTCACTTCTCTATTAATTTATTAACTGGTTATCCACTTAGATACTACTTCAATTCCTCTGTACTTAAGGGTTATTTGTGATACTCCCTCCTGTAAGTCCTATTGAATATTAATCTAGTAAATAACATCAAACAATAATAGAACATCGAAACAACAAAAGCAATAAAAGACACAAGATAATTTTTATGTGAAAACCCAAGAATTAGGAGAAAGACTACTAATATGCACTAGGAATCGATGAATGTTCAACAAAGATTACAAAAGCTCTCTAAAAAATCTTTCTCCACCTTTTTCTCTCTTCAATATGAGAATAATATTGAATTATACACTTATAAACACATTAGGTTAAATCTATTTATAACCCAAATCGGAAAAACGCGTTTTTGCGTCAAATTAACCACCGCCCGATCGGGCGCCAATTCGCCAAATAGATTTCAGTCTCGGGCCCGATCGAGCGAAGATTCGTCCGGTTGTAGTTCGCTATCACTCTCGATCTGACGACCCTACCCGATGCGACCAGGCTCTCCTACTTCTCCCCTGATGTACACTTCGTCTCGAGTCCGATCGTGCGGCACTTGCCCGACCCGATCAGGCGAAGTCTACGGACAACATTCGGACGAGCTTCTTCCTTCACGTAACCTCATCTCCACACCCGTACACCACATTGAGCGCCATATTGACTATATGTCAAACACCTCCGTCCCATAATATAGTGCTCACATTCCTTTTTGGGTGTCTCAAAATGTTGTGCCTATTTTATTTTTTATCAATTTATTTGGACTAAATTATACTTGATTTTTACACAAAATTTCCAAAATACTCCTACAATTGTTTCAAAATATGTGCCCTTATTTATTTTTTTACACTATTCCAAGTAACATTTATTGTTTTTTGATATTTTTTTAAAGGAAAATAATAATATTAAAAAATAGTTCCAAAATTTATAAGTACTCAAAAAGCACTTCATCAATTCTTTTTTTTTTTTGAAATCCTAGAACTCCCCATTTACCTACTTCATCAAAATAAAACTAGTACTCAAAATAAATAATATAGTGCCTACTTTATTTTTGGTAGGTCGAACTTTAAAATGTTTAACCGAATATTCTCGATCATTTGTATATATAAAAAAACATATTCACATGAGATCTTGTTAGATTCGTCTCAATGTGAAGTTTCATAATATCAATTTTTTATCAATACAAAATTATAGATATTAAAGGCCAAAGTAACGTTTTGGAAACCGTGTAAAAAAGAAACAAGCACTATATTATGAGATGGAGAGAGTAGGACGGAGGGAGTATAAAGGACAAATGTAGTTAAATACTTTACAACTTGTTAGATTAATAGTCAAAGTTCTAAGTTGGTAAACATAAAAATTAAAGTATACTCCCTTTGTCGAATTTTATAGTCTTCGTATTTCATTTTGGGTGTCCCAAAATGTTGTTCCATTTCTTGTTTTCATTTTTGAACATGATTTTTTACTCTCTCTTTCTCTCCACCTTTTCACATGGTTTTTGACACCCTCATTTAATGTTTCTTAACTCTCATTGATTGATATAACAAAAAGCATTTTTTACTCTTTATCTCCTCTTTTCACATGCTCGCCCATTTAATGTTCTCATTCTTTTTCATTTTTTTGACAATAATTCCAAAAAAAACAACTACCAATGCAAGTACATAATAATAATTATTTTCTTAATTCCCGAGCCCAAAATAAAACGAAATTTATAAAATGGGATGGAGGAAGTAACATATTAAAAACTACACATATTTTTCCCGAAAAAACAGAGATTTTACACATTAAAAAAGAAAATAAGTCATTTTTGTTCATGATATGCCTTTTTGAAATTTTTGTTTAACTCTTAGTTTCCGCAAAAAATTCATGATAACATCATTTATAAAGTTAATGAAGCAATAGAGTGTAGTGAAGTAGGGGATAAATCTCTACATTCCATGTTTGAGGTTTTGGACTCAAAATTTCACATTGACAATGTTTGTATTTTTTTAATATATGAAAATTATATGGATAGAATGCTATGTAAAGAGGAAAATGTGACATGTGGTTCAATACAATTATCCACATATATCTTTATTTTCGTTAATGTATGAAAATAATGATGTCGATCGAATACTACAGGGAGATAGGGGTGAGCACAACCGGGTATCCAGTAAAAATTTCGAGAATTGGAGCCTGACTCAGTCATAATCGATTCCTAAAATTTGGAATCATAATTGAAATTGGTTGGACCAAGTCTTCATTTACAGGAATTGGTCTTCGAAACAATTGGGACCAGTTCCAATACCGGGTACTCGGTTCTATGTAATGTAATGTGGATTTTGACTGAAGGTGACTTTCTAGAATTGGTCTTGGAATCGATAGGAACCGATTTTAGTATTGGACATGCATCCAGTATCCAATGGTATTCAAAAGATAAATTGTTTTATCATATTGTTAAGCTTAGTAAACACTAAAATAAGAACTGTAGCATATATGTATTGTTATCCCTTGATATAATTTCGGTCAAACTTCTATTGACGAGCTAATAACTTTTAAGACTAAATTATTCGTCATACATAAAACATTCCACTAGATACTTAGTCCAAGACCTGGTTTCGTCAAGTATCTAGATTTACCGAGTACCCAGTGGGTATCGGGTCCAAAATTTTACTACCCATAATTGGAACCACTTGCAACGGGTCCTCAAACTTGAATCCAGACTCGATCCTAGCAGGATCAGTTTCAGTTCTGGACCCACCTAATTCATCTGATTCTGAATTTGAAACCGGATACCTAATTTTTCTGCTCACCCCTACTGTAGAGAAAAATGTGATAATATTCCTTAAAATAAAAATATGTGATATGTTGTAAGTTACAATTCTTCAATTAATTTCCTTTTTCCCTCTTGTGTCTTATCTTGTTTCTCAACCCCTTCTAACATATCACCAAATTTCTTAATTTGTTAGATAAGAAGGATTTGCAACACAAGATGAGATACTAAAAAACCATGAGATCTCAACTCTGACAATTTACCTTATCCGCGGATTGTAAACAATAATTATTGATTTTGTTTGATAGATCAATCAATTGTACCTCCTTTTTTATGGCAAGAAAGGGTTTTAATTGGTACATGACTCTCCAACTAGCTTTTCACTTTCTCTCATCTATTCTCTTTTCAAGCTACTCTCGAAAATCTATACAAATATATTAAAAGACGTGCATAAATAAGAAATTGTGCCCCGTGGCACTCTCCCTAGGGAGTTTTAGTTCATGTAATCCATGTCAATAAATTTTTTTAGAAATTGCATAGTATAGGGTTTGATCCCAAGATCTCAAGTACATATACTAAAGTCTTAACCACTAGGCTAAGTTGTATTTAGTGTTATTATCATAAAGTATTATTATATTAATAAATGAAAATTTTTCTTACCCGGGACATAGCCTGGGCCTAATAACTAGTTATATCTAAAAATAGCCAACAACAATAAAACTCTTCAAAGAGCTCTCTATTCAACTTTTTATTGTTTTGGGGTCCTCATATCAATACATTTCATACTATGATCAAAGTTATTTAAATAATGTTATTCATGTAAATTAAATGTAATTACAAAAAATATTATCTATTTTATAATTTATGCATTGTGTATTTTTTTTAAATCTTAATTTTTAATACTAATATGTAATTTCATAAATTTAAAAAATAGTAGATTTTGTGTATGAACTATATCCAATATTAGGCTCATTATATAGATAAAGAAAATTTATAGTTTTGGGATAGTAATAATTACCACCTTTTTTATTTTATAAAAAAGATCAATAAATGGTTGCAAGAAGAAAAATAAAAATTAAGAAATTGCAATAGTATGTGGACTTCACACATTGGAGAGTGATCTCCCCTTCAATCTAAATGGTATCTACCCCAAGAGCCACTTTGTAAAGTGTCTTTATGGAGAGATACCCAAGACAAACCTAAGAGCTCCATCATGTTGAGGAAGAGGTGGCTCTCCATTTTCTCTCTCCTTAAAAAGCTAGTTGGAGAACTAGTTAGAGAACCCAATTATACATGTTCTAATAGGCCAACTGAGCCCGAGCTTATGGTTTTTTGATTTGAGTCGGCTCATGACGCTAGCTTGCACTTGAACTCAAGACGAGTCCCGAAATTTTTGTATTGTTCATTTTTTTATGTGTGCCTAATCTTAACTCAGTTAAGTTGAAATTCATGTTATAATATTTACATTATTAGATATTTCCAGCTTAATTGGATTTGTACTGGTAACGTGCAAGTTCATATAATTTTTTTTCTCGTTTAATTCTATAGGAAAAATTAATAGGAACAGTTCTAATTATATGGGCGTTCCGCCATTTTCGGTCCCAATTATGCATCATTTTTGCCGAAATTGATCCTATGACCTGCTACAACAGGTAAAATACTTTTTTTCTTTTTTTTTCACCACCACCTATTCAACATCATCCCACCACCCAACACATCACCCCGGCCACCACTCAACACATCACCCTACCACCCAACACCACCAACACTTTCTCTCTCCACTGTAGAAACCACCACCCCTCTCCCTCCCCCTCCCCTCCACTCCACCATCGCATCCCTCACCCCTCCCCCAGCCAGCCTATCCCTACCCCGTCCTCATTGATTTCCCCAGCCCCTCTCCCACCCCTTCACTGTCGATTTCGCAGTCCCCACCCCTCCTCTTCGAATTCGCCTACCCCGACCCCTCTCCCCCTCCTCCGCAGCCGGCATCCTACAGCCCCCTTCCACGAAATTCCGTTCTTGACAAATTTCCGCAGCTCCCCTTCCTATTACCCCCTCCTCGAATTTTCGCAGCTCAAGCGATTGATCTAAAACCATGATTTTTAAAATTCTACAGGTGTAGAGAAGAAGATTGAAAGGCGCAAGGACGAGAAAGAGAGAGACTTGGAGCATGTGAGGGGGTAATTCGAAGGGGGATGGGTGAGGGTTACTTCAGTTTGTTGGAGCTCCTCTTTTCCGTTCGTGATACTGGTAAGGGGAGGGGGGATGCGGCGAAGGGGAGGGGAGGGGGATGGGCTGGCGAGGGACGACGTTGAGAGCTGCAGCGGTGGAGGGGAGAGGGAAGGGGTTGGGGTGAGGGGTTGGGGAAGGGTGGGGGGCTGAGGGGGGGTGGGGTGGAAGCAGATTGGAGAGAGAAAAAAGAAAAAGGAAACCGAGTGAAGAAATTCAAAAGAAATTTTTTTAACCTGTTTAACAGGTAATCAACCACCTGGAACAAGTTTCGACAAAAATGATGCCTAGTTGGGACCGCTCAAAAATAATTTTTAGTTGGGACCGAAAATGATGGAAAATCCAAAATTGGGACTATTCCTATCAATTTTTTCAATTTTATATAAAACCATTATAGAGCTAATATACATTATATATGAACCTATTCGTGATCGAGATTATCGAGTTAAACTTAGGTATGTTTGATCGACTCATGAGATATTTGAGCCGTCCAATAAAGTGAGTTAGCATTAAGGGTTTGTTCAATTCAACTTAATTTTCCTCAACTTATCTTGTTTATCTAAACTTTTATTAGTTCCATAAAATTTCTAACCTTTTGCAAGATTTCCTTTAATTTTTGAATATTTTCCAATATTTGTGGACTTTTTGAATGTCTCTTTCTGTAATCCTTAACACTTTACCAAAATTTTCAGATTTATTTGAAGTATACTTAAGTCTTGAGAATATAAATAAAACAGGTTGGACATACAGAATATACTCTAACATCCCTAGTATAATGACAAGAAGCCGAAATAGTAAAGAAAAATGATGAGTGGAAATGTACAATTGACATGTACATATTTGATCGATTTGTCATTGGTAACCTAAATTGATTTTCCTAATTTGAATTTAAACTTTCAAGAATTGCATAATTTGAAGTTTTGGGCATTATAGTACCTGTAGCATTATTCATTCTTTATTAACCTTATCCTAATGTTAGTTTCAGTTAGAAGTTTCAGTTTACATACATTACGCTCAATGTATAAACAGAAGTTCAATAATTTCTTAAATAAGGTTATAAGCAAAACATGCACTAGAATTTCATCCATCACACGAAATCCAAATAACATTACAACATTACACTATAATTAAAACGACATTAAAATAAAACTTTTGAGCTCCATTAAAGCAAATTAGCATTGACTAGTCAAGCTAAAGTGCCTGTATTATTTGTTGGAGCTCGATCAAAGCAAATAAAACATCACATTACATGCATATTCATGGGGTAGGTGGAATGATCAATGAGTGATCAATATTGAAAGATGGTATGTATATAGATTAGATGCATTTGTAACCAGCTGGGTAGCCGTGTCCACACTGGTTAAGAAGCAAGATCAAGGCAGCATCGAGGTCGACGATGGTGCCCAAAATATTACCCTTAAGGGCAAGGCATAGGCAAACTGCAGCTTCAAGATCAGCAATGCCAGCAATGAGTGGGCAGCAAGATAGTTTGCCAAGGGGTAATCCATTCAACAAACCAACACACACACTTAATGAAGAGGTAGCCACCATTGATAGAGCAGGTGGGTGTGTTGTTAGCTGAGGCAAAATTACATAAAAGAAGGCTAAATGCGAGGACCAAAGCAAGAGGTGCGGAGCTCTTTGAAGCCATGGCTTTCAAGAAGTGTATTTTGCGATGAATTTGTAGCTAAAAAGAGAGGGGGTTTTGTTTGTTTTGGTTGTGATAAAGGTTCAAGGAAGATGTAGTATTTATAGGCTGCATGGAGGGTATAAACGTCATTCAACACTAGTACTAAGCTTGGGGTAACACGTTACAAACTTACAACTTGATTCACCTATAATAGAAAATTCGCCTATGACTTGCTTGGAAGCTAAGGAGCTCCTGACTCCTGAGCATGGAATTGCATCCATGTGCTAATGGAAGGAGATGTGATTAACGGGGGAAATTGAGGAGTTAATGTGATCAAAACTTACAATTGACGGGAGGGGTTTTGAAAATGGGTAATTAACTAGGAGGGTAGGTTAGTAAATTAGGTTTTAGTAATGGGTTAATCAGTTTTAAGTGGATTAAGGTCACTAAATATAATTAATCATAATACAGTATCACTTTATATGATATTATTTTTGCCTTGCCATCACATAGAAAAGTCTAAACTTGAAGGCTACCAAGTAGAATTTTCCTTGTTTTTTTTTACTACTAACTCTTGTATCAATAACCCTAGTAAGTATTCTGAATTGCAATCAATCAATTATCGACGTTGTTAAAGTTTGATGCCTTGAACTCGTCAAAATTCGTCATATTCTGTTTTTGCAGGCCCGCCCGATCTGATCGTGCGGGTACGCCCGATCGGGAGTCCGTCGCGAATTACAATCGAGCGGACGTCCCCCAATCGGGCCCGTGACGTTAGCAGATTTGGAGAAGTTGACCGCCTGATCGGGAGGATGTCACTCGGCTCGATCTGGCGGCTTAGCGGCTACACATTTTGACTTATTTAGAATTTCTGATTTATCTTTTAGGGTTTTGTATGAGGTTCCTTATGTTATAAAAGCGCTTCCTGGTGTTCATTATTTAACATACAACTTTAGAAACACTTTTAGCCTCTAGTATTTAGGACTCCTTGTATTATTCTCTCTGATTTTTCCTCCATAGTCAAGAAGCTTTAATCCCCCATCTGTAGACGTAGGTCAAATTTGCCTGAACCACGTAAATCTTTGTGTTTTATGTTTGTTCATCTTTATTGTTTTTTCACCTATATTATTTCATTGATTTTTTGTTCCGTACGTAATAATCAAACTACAACACCCTGTTTCCTAAACAACTGATATTAGAGCTTGGTTATTTAAGATCTTAGGTGTTTATAGAACGAGTCTGTTTTTTTTATTATGTCAATGAAATTTGATATTGAGAAATTGGATATGCAAGTAAAATTTTGCTTATGGTTATCAAAGATGAAAGACGTCCGAGTTCAAAGTGGTTGTCACAAGGCTCTTGAAGGTGCATCCAAAAAGTCTGTGATCAACCGTCTACTACTACAATCTAGACTTCATGATCTCAGCCTAGAAGAAGGTATACCACTTGAATCTCAATTAGATGAATTATTCTCTATAATTATGAATTTGCAAAACATCGATGTTGAGATCGATGATGAGGATATTACTATTAGGTTGTTGTATTTTTATCACCTTTAAGCACTTTCGAGATACCTTATTATATGGTAAAGATGATTTGACTTTGCAGGATGTAAGGAGGCCTTAGCTTAGAGAATTTTAATTGACAATGAATTGGTTAATAAATCTAATAATTTTGCTCATACAAATACTATGGAAAGAATTCTGGCAAAATCTATAACTATTGTCATGTGAAGAGACATATTAAATCTGAGTGTTGGAAATTAAAGAAGAAAAATGGAGAAAGGTCCAATGAGGATCAATCTGTAAAAATTGTCGACGCTGTTCTTAATGATGATCTTGCACTTTAGGGTTACAAGATCTCAGGTTGCAGTTTCTACGATCTCCTTATTTTTGGTGCCCTCTTGAGATCTCTTGGTAAAACGAAAAGCTGTATGGATTTTCTTTTTTGGAGTCTATGATAGATTGCTTTTGAGTTTGTAATAAATTAGCAATTTTGGTTATGCATTAGATTTTTTGTTCTAACTATGCTATTTCTTATCTCAAATTTGGTACTTTGTTGTTATTAAGTACAATTGCATTTTGGAAATTCTTGTTGTCATTCTATTTTCTAGAATTGTCTTTTGAGTTTGTTGTTGAGATGAAGAAGTTTGAAGAGAGTTTGGTCGATTTGAGGAAGCATGCTTGGCATTGGTGACTTTATACTCTCGATCTAGGCCATGTGATGGTTTTGTATACGGATTATGTGTTCAAAGACGCATTGGTTCACAATTATAGAAGATGTCCGTTTTCTAGATTGCCTACAATGGGTAGTTTTATGAAATTTTTTTTAAGGTGGAGGTTCTATGATTTTTGAGTGAGCATTACTTCTTGGTTCAAGGTGCAGTTACCTTGTTTGATCGAGTTCAAGTCAAGGTGAAGATTTGTTAAAGTTTGGTGCCTTGAACACGTCAAAATTCGTCAGATATGTTTTCGCATGCCCGTCGGATCCGATCGAGCGGGAGCCCCGATACCCGCCCGATCGGGCGTCCGTTGCAAATCACGACCGGGTGGACGTTGCCCGATCGGTCCCGAGACGTTTATCAGATTTGGAGAAGTTGACCGCCCGATCCGGCGGATGTCGCTCGACCCGATCGGGCGTCTACGCATTTTGATTTATCTTTTAGGGTTTAGTATGGGGTTCCTTATGTTATGAAGGGCTTCCCGATTCATTATTTAACATACAACTTTAGAAACACTTTTAGCCTCTAGTATTTTTACGATTCCTTGTATTATTCTCTCTGATTTTCCTCCATAGTGAATAAGCTTTAATCCCTCATATGTGGACGTAAGTCAAATTTGACTGAACTATATAAATCCTTGTGTTTTTTGTTTGTTCATTTTTATTGTTTTCTCATCTTTATTATTTCATTGATTTTATGATCCGCGTTAATAAAACTACAACATCATGTTCCTAACATACGTACTGGCGGATGACCGTACGTTTTTGAAAAGGAAACCATTGACCATATCTTCTTGAACTTTTGCTACTATATTTATTTAGATTCTAATAAGAGCTAAATGTGTGTTCATTGACTGTGCTGTTGCACAGGTGTTAGTTAAATACAAGTCTGACGCAAGGTTTGCTATATATGCGGCTATACGCCATGAATTGAGCCAAATAGCCAATCCCTCTGTCCAGAAAATAACAAAAAAAACATATCGAGCCAATCCGCTGACTTTTAACTTTTAAGCATATTCGTATTAAGGTACCCCGCCATACTATTTTAAATTTCCAACTGTTTGTACTATGTATGATAAATATGGCTATTTGACAAAATAGAGTTTAGAGTTTAGAATTTGTTGTTAGAGTTATAATTTTTTGTTTATTCGATCTGACTGTTGATTTGACAGCTTTTTTTATATAAATTTGTTAGGCAAAAATTAACTGATTGCTATAAGTTTATTGCCATTTGTTTATGTGAAATGACTTTTATAAACATTTTAATACATATGTTTAGTATTATTATTAGAGGCAAAAAAGTCTTTGAACATATTCTTACCTAATTCTCTAAAGAAAAAGCTCCTAATAGGAGTTTTTTAATTTTGAGAGTTTTATTCCAAAACTCTCTATAAAACTCTCTTTTATCAAACACCCCTTTTAGAAATTTTGACTAGTCAAAACTTTAAAAGTGGCCCAAAACTTCCTTTTGCTCCAAAAATCTAATTGTCAAACACCCTCATAGTGTTTCCTCTATTCAATTGTACTTCTTTTTAGAACACTACGTTTTTTTTTATCATTTGGCGGTGGTGGGATAGTGGGAGTGGACGATTGGTGGTTGATGGTAGGGTTGAAAGTTCGGTGTACAGTTTTAATTTAGTCCTAATTCAATCTGATCCGAATAATATTTGAATTTTAACTTCCAATCCAAATCCAAACCAATTGAAGTTTGAGTCCAAACCAATCAAATTCAAATTTTTAAACATTAGATTATATCTGGTCCAAATTATCCAATTTTTTTTTAACTTTCATTTTTGGATGAAAGAAATTTGGCGCGAGTACCAAGATAAAGTGTTCGATAATATAAGTAATTTGTACAATCCTGTAAAAACTCATTAATAATCTAATAACAACTAATAATTCGTTAACAATTCATAAATTCATTATAATAATAGAAGGTTCAACAACAACGATAACAACATGTCAACTACACAATATGTTCAACTTTAAAGCACCAAGTTAGGGGATACCTTTTAGGGGAAGGGAACAAAGTTACTGAAAATCACTTAAGCCAAATCATAAATATAAAATATAAGGCCTAATTACTATTTGATTATTTTGAATTTTCTGATGCAATCACCATTAATCCAATCTAATCCGAAAACAGTGAGAACCATTTAATCGATCTACCATATTATAATAATTTAACATGTGAGAATTGGTTGTGACATCAGGGCCTAATCCTCTAAAACTTACTTCATCATTGATCCTTTTTACTGTTAGCTGAAATCGATCTA
Organism: Beta vulgaris subsp. vulgaris; assembly: GCF_026745355.1. Classification (NCBI taxonomy): domain Eukaryota; kingdom Viridiplantae; phylum Streptophyta; class Magnoliopsida; order Caryophyllales; family Amaranthaceae; genus Beta; species Beta vulgaris. The sequence goes on along the minus strand of NC_079206.1, from coordinate 649,139 downwards.
CCAGTAATGAAGTAAATAATTCATTATTTTAGACTTTGAGACTTAGAAACAGGAAAATATTATATAATAAGACCGTATTATAATAATTTAACAGGTGTAACTTTTGACATAAAAGGGTCATTTATATTATAAGTGATCCTCTAAGGTAAAATGTGAACCTTATTTAAAAGTGATTCTTTTAAATTAAAAAGTGATTTTTTTCAACAAAAACTGATTTTTTAATGACAAACAGTGAGGTGGTCCTACAATGAGTTTTTCTAACCTACATACTTGGTGAGGTTTGGCTATTGTTTTTACCTTTGCTAAAAAAACTAAAAAATAAGTTAATTAAGGATATTGTTCTCATAATTAATATCTAATTTCTTATACGAATTTCTCATCTTGTTCCCTATTTCTTAACCATTAATTATTAGCTAGATATCTTTAATTAACTATACCACATATATATATAATCAGTTTTGTTGAGAAAATATGAAAACAAATAATTTATCGTATGCATTTAGTGCATAGGTTAAAAAGACCCTCACTTAACTATAAGAGACTCTCACAAATGAATACATTCTGTGATTGTGCTTAGGTATTCCACAATTCCTGCAGTATTTCACTTAAAGAAGTGAATATATGGCTTAAGTAAATTAACCATCTAGGTAGGGATGGCAGTAGGACGGGTCAAGTAGGTGCCCTGCCCCATCCTCGCCCAACTGGGACGGGGATGGGTCTAGTTTTGACGGAATGGGGATTATATCATACCCGCAATGGTGGTGGAGCGGGTGTGGATTTTATGTTATAGCCGCCCCGTCTCCACCTACCTCGCCCAGCCTGCCCTATACCCGCCGGCTCCGAATTTGTATTATTAAAATCCTATTTATATACATATATTTTAATAAATTTTCTTGCAAAATATAAATTTATGGGTTTAATCTAACGTGGGTATGAAGCGAGTGCTAGTACATATGTGGGTGGTGAGGCAGGGATGAAGTTGGTAGACGCGTGTACAAAGCGGTGTGAGTACCCATACAGGTGGTAGGAAGGGATAAAGTGTAAATACGTATCCGCTAAGGCGGAGATATGTCTAGAATTTACCTCGACAATGGATGGTAGGATGAAAATGAAGATTAGAACTTTACGCAAGTGCGGGTGTGGAGAGACCATCCTCTACAACCGTCCCGTTGAATTGGCATCCTAAATGTAGGGGATGGTATATGCGGGCCACCCACGGGATGACAGTAAATTTTTGGAAACGAAATAGTTGACCTAGATATGAAGATTAGCTACTATAATTAGAGCTTAATCACTGAGCTGTTGTGTTTTCATTGGCGACTGCTGAATTGTTAAACACAAGTCTGACGCAACCTTTTGCCATAATTGTGCCATGAATGCAGCCAATCCGCTGAGTTTCTAGATAATACGAAAATAAAATACTAAATATAGTAGTTTTACATTATTCTGACTCTTTATTAATTCATTTTCATAGGTTTGTTGTTTCGATCCATATCAAATCTATGTATAATTTACATCTGATGCGGCTCAATTGTCTCCAATAACTTGATTTATCAATCACTTTCTTTAATCTATAAATACCCCCATATTGCTAATTCGGGGAACATCAAAACGGGAACACGTACAGTTGACTTGATAATAGCTAGGAACCGCACACGCATGGCGCACTACGCTTGTATACTAGTTGTCGTTAAAAAAAGAAATCATTTCCATAAGTGAATAGTGAACACCAATACGACTTATCTTTTTCTGTTATGACCTCAAAGAGTTTAATTAGATAGTAACAAATTAAATATAAACTATTTTGTTTCATATTTCATATACATTTGTATACTCTTATGATGCAGATTGTATTAAGGAAATTTAGTTATTTAATTGAAGGATTAAAGTTCAATAGTAGCTAGGATTATCTTTTAGCAATATCGTAATAGTAACTATCCTAGCATTATCAATTTGTGTGTATTAATTAGTGAAATAGTTATGTATAATATGCTTAATTATTATAGTTATATATTTATATTTGTTGAAACCCATGAAATGCCCACTTGTGAGTGTCCTACATTGGAGAAAGAGAAGAGAATGAAACTACTTTATAAGATTAGGAGTTACCCCTCCTATCACCAATTGGTTTTAGGATGGAACCTCCTGACTTGTAAGTGGGCTAAACTCTCCTCCTCCTTATTGGGTTACCCAGGCTCATTTTCATATCATCTGAAAATTTAACATGGTATCAGAGCCTGGGTTGCGGGTCTCGTCTAAACTGGGTATTTGATCGCTACTGGATAAGTGTTTACCTCGACAAGATGTCCAGCCCCTAAAAGAGGATTATTTCTGATTACCTTTCCAGTTAGCTCTAAATTCTAAAGACACTCACAAGTGAGGGGGTGTGTTGAAACCCATGAAATGCCCACTTGTGAGTGTCCCACATTGGAGAAAGAGGAGAGAATAAAACTACTTTATAAGATTAGGAGTTACTCCTCCTATCACCAATTGGTTTTCGGATGGAACCTCCTAGCTTGTAAGTGGGCTAAACTCTCCTCCTCCTTATTGGGTTACCCAGGCCCATTTTCATATAATCTGAAAATTTAACAATATCTAATAGCTATATAGTATGCATAATTATATTATGGTAGTAATTTATTGATTTGTTTTGAAAATATGTTTAATTGAAAACAATCTTAATGAAATAACATAATATATTTGCAAGGGCGAAGCTACAAGGGGCTGGATGGGACCCGACCCCTGTAGCCCAACTTCTTACTTGTCTGGTTAGGACAAGCTTATTTGTCTTATAGTTTGGCTGCTTTATCTGTCTCTGGTTTCATTGCTTGTTGCTTTGTCTGCTTCAATAATACCTCTTATCCTATTGAGTTTTATGGGCCCACTGAACCAGAAGCTTCTCAAGCTCAAGCACTTAATTTTTTAGTTAGAGACCAACGTCTTGGGGATAACGTGAGATCCGCTCAAGGACCTACCGATTTAGGTAAGCACCTAATGCGTTCTCCAACTGGAGAAGCTAAGTGATTTTTGGGGGAGAAACTATGCATTTTTGGGATTTGTGTACTCCCTAGTTAGAAACCCTAAGGGCTCGTATATATATTAACATGACCCCTGCAGGATTTCAAGTTATATCTTATTAGTTTATAGGCTCTACGTCAAATGAACAATCTTTCTTTAGTGGTAAAGTATAATAAATGAAAATAGTTTTTCAATATGAGGTCAAGGAATCAAACCATGGTAAACATTAAATTGAGTTTTTTTTTTTACCAAGCTTCTAGAGTAAGCTGTAGAATTCTCGTGTAATTATTGCATCCAACTGGCAGCTACTTTAGCCATTTTCTTTGTCATTTTCACGTCTATTATAGTCCTATAATTTTATTTCTACCTTTCTACGTCTTTTAAGTTTCCTCATCCTCTTTTTTTTAAAATCTTTTTCCCCCCTTAATTTGTACAATTCTACTACTTCCTTCCTTCCCGAAATCAGTTTTGTACTACCAATTTTTTCATCTTCTTTTGTTCTTCATTTCTGATTTATTATCCCTGCTTTCTGCTTTCAATCTTTTTACCTCTCGAATTCACTTTTTATTTGTTTTTAAATTTTGTTGAATACATTAGCAATTTCCCTATTTAACACTTCTTTTTGTTAATTGTTGATTCTTTAATTTGTTAATTATTGATTGTCTAATTTGTCTACTGCTTTTAACTCAAAAAAATATGTAGTGGAGAATGATTTTCTTAGCGATATTCTAGTAGTGTACAAGATTTGATGTAGACTATTTAATTGATGATTTCGCTTGTTTGGAAGTATGTAGGGTGCAATTTAAATAGATTTTATTTGATGTTGCTTAGTTGACATTTAAATTAAGAGAATTATAATTTTGCTTTAAATATTCTTGGCCCGTTAACTTTTAATTTGCGGCTTCGCAATATTGGGAAAAGTATGAACTCAAAAACGGATAGATTTTGTGTATACATTTTATCATATTTGTTAAAAAAAGAAAATTTTCATTGAAAAGATTTTCATATTATGTTGTATGATTTGATCATATCTTTCAACAAGAGAAGAAGATTTGAACTTGCTAAGACCATAAAGGTATGCTCCGGTAACTAAAAAATTAAGTGCTTGAGCTAGTAGTGGAAACTGGTACCTTGAGTGAGGTAATAGGGAATTTACTATTAGTTGGTTTGGTAGACCTAAATCTCTGAAGAGCGATTCAACCACATTAGAGTTCTAATGCATCTCTTTTGCTATTTATTGTTCGTTTATGCATGTGTTCCAACTCAATTTTGAAATCTCTACTTCAGTTAAGACGCGATGTATGTTGCGATGTCTATATATATAGATAGTTTTAGTGACTGAATGTTGGGTATATGGCATGATATGAAGCTCATGGAGGTGTATGGGTGTGGAGATGAGGTTGCGTAGAAGGAAAACGTCATTTGGGACATAAGGCTAACTTTGAATGGGTATATCTTTCAATCTATAAATGATTTTGAGGTGATTCAAAGTGGAGGTGATATCTTGTTCCGAGAGCTTTCCAATGATAGGTCATACGTCCAATTCCGGTGAGAAACGAGAAAGTTATGATGATTTTACGAAGAACTGACAAAACTGACGGGGTTCTGTCCGGCCGCGGGTTGTCGAGCGCGGCCGCGGGGTGTCGAACCGCAAAGCCTAGTTTTTTCCGGTTTTTGGTATTAATGAGGGTATAAATATAAACCCTAATTATGTTTATTCATTATTCATCATCTTTAAACACATAGTTTGAGAGAGAGAAAGCTTTAGAGAGAGCTCTTGAGTGCTTTTGTAATCTCTATCAAACATTCATCGATTCCTAGTGCAGATTCGTGGTTTTTCTCCCAGTTCTTGGGTTTCCACGTAAAATTTCTGGTGTGTTCTTTCCTGCTTTATTATTTGATATTCTATTATTGTTTGATATTATTTCTAGATTGATAGTCAATAGAACTTACAAGTGGTATCAAGAGCTAGGTTTGATTATTGTCTAGATCTAGAATAATTAACAATGGAGGATTCAAAGATTAGAATTGAGAAGTTTGATGGGACAGATTTTGGATATTGGAAGATGCAAATAGAGGACATCTTATATCAGAAAAATCTGTATCAACCTTTGTCTGAAAAGCCTGCTGAGATGGAGGAGGCTAAGTGGAAAGTACTGGACAGACAGGCACTAGCGGTGGTGCGTTTGACATTGGCTCGGACTGTGGCGTTCAATGTCAAGGATATCAAAACAACGGCTGAGTTGATCAAAGCACTGTCAGATATGTATGAAAAGCCCTCGCAATGAATAAGGTATATCTGATGCGCCGTTTGTTTGGTTTAGAGATGAATAATGGTAGTTCTGCTGCTGAACATATTAATGAATTTAATTCATTAATAAGTCAGTTATCTTCGGTTAATATTGCCTTTGAGGATGAAGTGAAAGCCCTAATTTTGTTGTCCTCTTTACCTACTGCTTGGGAAACTGTTGTAACTGCTGTTAGTAATTCCTCTGGTAAAGAGAAATTGGTTTATGATGTTGTCCGTGATCTGATTTTGAGTGAGAGCATTCGAAGGAAGGAGAGTGGAGAATCATCTGGAGCATACAGTGCAGAAGGTAGAGGGAGGGGAAAAGGGAGGAACTTTCAGGGAAAATCGGAGTCAAAGGGGGACCGGAGTAAGTCAAAAGGCAGAGCTAGTGTTACTTGCTGGGGTGTGGTAATGAAGGACATTTAAAGAGAGATTGTCCTAAGAAAGTGAATGGGAAAGGGAAGAAGAAGGTTCAAGAAAGTGATGATGAAGAAGAAGCATCAACTAACTTGATTTCTGAGTACGATTCCGATGCTTTGATGGTAAGCATGGATGATCAGGAAGAGTTGGTTGGGTGCTCGGGATCATGGGTCTTGGATTCGGGTTCTTCTCATCATTCCTCACCATGCAAGGAGTTGTTTCGGAATTTCAAACCCGGAAAACTTGAAAAGGTCTACCTTGCGGATGGCAAGGCAGTGGAAGTCATGGGGAAAGGTGATGTGAGTGTGAAACTCACTCATGGTGGCTCGTTGGAGTTGAAGAATGTCAAGTTTATCCCAAGGTTGAAGAAAAGCTTGATATCGTAGCCCAACTTGCTACATCGGGTTACAAGGTTGTGTTTGATGGTGGTTCTTGGAAAATTGTCAAGGGAGCAATGATCATAGCTCGTGGGCAAGGAGTGGAACACTTTACACCATGGGGAGCACAATAAAGGGTCCGGGATTGGGATGAGAACTTCATGTAAGTGTCGTTTGGTCGGAAAACTATCGATAGTGGGCTAAGGGATGAGAACCGTGGTGAAGCGGTATCCCGGTGGCAAATTGACCGGTAAGCGAACAAGGTGAAGACGGCACACAAGCATGATGTGCCGGAAATCCTAAGTGGAACAAAGGGTGTATTGTTCGAGTGGGAGCAATGTGAGTTTGTTTTAGAACAATGAGAAGCTTCTTTGGCTTAGGTGTAATTGGTTTTATTGAAGTTTGATGAGACTTCAATGTGCTTCTTTGGTTGGAGAGGAAGTGATTGTCTTCTTTAGTTGGTGAGGAAGGGATCTTCATTTGGTTGTGCTTGTCTCTAAGGTGATCCGACCTCCGGGTAGGAGGGTGTGTAGGTTCATGGAGTGATGGTGCAATGATTTGGAGTTTAGTCATTAAGAACTAAAATCGGTGTAGATTTTGATGTCTTTGTATTGGAGTTGGTGCAAACTTCAATGTTATTTTCCTTGGTGTAGAGGAGATGTGTTGTCATGGGATGCTTGATGTATGTCATGGTTTGGGCACAACTAGAGATTGCTTTTGCAGTGGGAGTTGTGTAAGGAGTTGAGATGAATGAGAGGATGATGAAGGTATGAAGTTTTCTTCACTTACACCTATCTCCAAGTGGGAGATTGTTGGGTATATGGCAGATATGAAGCTCATGGAGGTGTATGGGTGTGGAGATGAGGTTGCGTAGAAGGAAAACGTCATTTGGGACATAAGGCTAACTTTGAATGGTATATCTTTCAATCTATAAATGATTTTGAGGTGATTCAAAGTGGAGGTGATAGTCTTGTTCCGAGAGCTTTCCAATGATAGGTCATACGTCCAATTCCGGTGAGAAACGAGAAAGTTATGATGATTTTACGAAGAACTGACAAAACTGACGGGTTCTGTCCGCCCGCGGGTTGTCGAGCGCGGCCGCGGGGTGTCGAACCGCAAAGCCTAGTTTTTTCCGGTTTTTGGTATTAATGAGGGTATAAATATAAACCCTAATTATGTTTATTCATTATTCATCATCTTTAAACACATAGTTTGAGAGAGAGAAAGCTTTAGAGAGAGCTCTTGAGTGCTTTTGTAATCTCTATCAAACATTCATCGATTCCTAGTGCAGATTCGTGGTTTTTCTCCCAGTTCTTGGGTTTCCACGTAAAATTTCTGGTGTGTTCTTTCCTGCTTTATTATTTGATATTCTATTATTGTTTGATATTATTTCTAGATTGATAGTCAATAGAACTTACACTGAATTCATTTTCTTTTTTATTTTATATTCTACAAATGAATTTTTTCTTCAATTTTTTTAATTTGTTAAGTATTTTTTTGTAACAGCTTTCATAGAATTCAGAATGCAAGTTTTTTGGAACTTTGGGGTTAAATCCTAAATAGCATGAAAAAAATAGCACTGCACTATTTAAGAAATTAGAGAAGAGACCATTTCGAAGCCCTAATGGGAACATATGCGGATATAGTGTAAACTTATAATGGAATAATTCAATTATCATGGCCATATCTAAGGTAAGGGACCTGCATCCCCAAACAATTATTTATTTCTAAAATTTCATTACATACTATTACCAGTTAGGAAGATAGTATTAAGTTGTCAAAAAATATTTTGAAAGAAGTGATCTGACAAGAAAATTTTATTACCCTGAATATTTCCGTAAGACTTCTAAAATTGGCACTACAATTTTTTACCTTTAACATAATTTACAACTGTCTCTTAATTGGACCACATAACAAAGAAATTCTATTCTAGAACTAATTGAATATGGCAGGAGTACCTACTCATCTCTATTATATAAGCCAAGGGAGGAGGTGTGGTGTCCTCTTTTGAAGTGACTAAAATACCCTTAATGATCTAATTAATAGAATGAAAAATAATACAAAAGCAAATCATTTAAAAATTCTCATTCCAACTTGCCATTTAAAACAAGTTTAAAATGGTATATGCATCAAATACTTTAATCAAAAATTAAATGGACAAAATATTTATACCTTATAAAAAAAGATGGCATACATAACGTCGTGCACATGAAAAATTCTGAACATTCACTACCTTTGATGCTCTTTAATTCAGTTAAACCAACTCATTATTTTTGTTCTTTCTGTTCAATATTCATTCACAAAAAATTAATGTTAACAATCACTCACAACCTTTTTATTTTTTTACATTAGGGAATTAATATATCTAAATTCATCTAACTATTGAATTATTCACATTTAAGTTTAATCATAAATAAAGTACGAATGGAGTATCTAATAGAATAACAAATTTTGAAATTAACGCACGCATCGCGTGCATATGAAGGCTAGTACTTATAAAAATTAAGGAGTTTAAAACTACTCTTCATACGCAAGCGTATTTATTTAGAGTTAGAGTATATTAGCAAGGCACGCTATAATATTATTCCACAATGGGAACGAACTTTCAATATATTATGCCCCTATTATTCAAATATTTGGTGAATGCTCATTTATCAAACACCCAACACATGGGTAAGGTTCTAGATTTTGGTACCATGTAAAATTCAGTACCAAAAAAATTAGGCTTAGATTACCTAAGAAAGATAAGGGGGTGTTTTTACCATTAGAATTCGAAAGAGGTAATTAATTTGAAAATCACTTGACACTGGGAGCCATGGGAGGAATTGTTCCTTAAATTTTTTTTGTTAATGTGTTTGTTATTATCTATTCTTCAATGTAGAGCAACTACATTACGTACATTAAATTCAACACCTTGACCTTTCAAGAAATGGCCAAAAGTTTTGATTGGGGTGGGGTTGTTTTAAGTGTTTAGGGCCAATGATCAGAGCATATAGAAGCTTAATAATTTTCTTTGGTGAAATGTGGCTGAAATTCAATCAGAAAACCAATATTAGCACTACTGAGTGTTGGAGCTATCGAAAATGAGGCATATATATGTGTAGGCCAGGTTTGCTTATACGATCATGCAGCTAGGCCAAATCGAGCTTAAATTGGCACCAGTACTGTGCCATGCATGGGTTGGCATTACCAGTTCCTCTCTATTGTTTACGTAATCTGGAAGTTCAAGATCAGCTTTTAGCGTTTTACCTCTACCATGCCACTCGACATCTTGGTGCATGTTAATTGAATTTAATCATTGATGGACATAGACACATTACACATACTATTATTCTTAAGGTAAGAATAATGTTAATGAGGAAAAATATATCTGTATGATATATTTTCCGTATTTTTTTTTTTTGGTGAAAAGGGTCTTAAATTACTTAGTTAAAACATTACATACCATTATGGTCCATACTCACATCCGGCCCTGGAATACATTCTGCACGATATAAATCCATACAATAACTAGGGGGGAAGGGAAAAAGCCTAGTTACATTGTTACAACCATATAAATCATCATCCCGTCGCCGGGCCATACAATCCGCTATGCTGTTTAGATCTCTACTGCAGTGCATAATCTTGATCTCCTGGAACATCTGTCGTAACTCCCTGCAAATATCAATGATATGAGAATATTGGTTAGTCTGAGAACTACCGTTGGACACGAGGTACACTGCCACTTTACAATCGAGAAAAGGACCAATCTTTGAAATCTATGGCTGATAGCTAATTGAAGGCCTTCCCAAATTCCTAACAACTCCGCTAATAATGCATCTCTCACAAAGGAGTATCTCTTAAACCCTACCATCCAATTGCCCCTATGGTCCCTAATTACCCCTGCTATCCCGCTCTCTTCTCTCGCATTCAGGAAGGATGCATCTGTATTAAGCATCATCCACCCCGACGGTGTATGGTTACTAAGCTGACCCGGGGTTACAGGAATGCTATTCATGTTGATTGTTTTTGAGCATTGGAGAAAAGTTCTAGTATGGTTTTCCGTATTGATGTGATTTAGGGCCTGTTCTCCCCAGCTTATTTTCAGTTTAGTTCAGTTCAGTTCAGCTCTAATAAGTTCAGTTCAGTTCAGTTCAGCTCCAATAAGTTCAGTTCAGTTCAGTTCAGCTCCAATAAGTTCAGTTCAGTTCAGATCAGTTCAGTTCAGTTCAGTTCAGTTCAGTTCAGTTCAGCTCTATTTTTTTATAACCATTTTGTTAAATATTATTATTATTATGTTGGTATAATTTATTTTACTAATTACTATTATTATTATTATTATTTAAATATATATCATTACTATTAAGTATTATTATTATTATTATTGTTGTTTCTATATATTTTTTTTATTGTAGCTATACTAATTATTATTACTATTATTATTAGGAGGAACATGGTTTAGGTCAAAGCACAAATAAACCCACCTTTTTTAGCCCATAAACCAATCAAATCGCGTCAAGACGGTTTATTGTATAATTTTCGCGGTCCAACCCAATCATTATTTTTATTACTAAATATTTTTAAGTTATTAAATATAATTATTAAAATAGTAATATTAATTTACTTCTTAGATATTATTGTTATTATATATCATCGTCAAGTATTAATATATTAATACAAATAATATAAAATAATTATTATTAATTATCATTACTATCATTAATTATTATTATTATTATTAATTTATGATTATTAATATTATTTATTTATAACTATCATTTAAAAATATTCAAAATATTACTATTATTATTATTCATTATTATTACTTATCATTATAATTATTATTTAATATTCATATTATTATTGTTTAAAATATTATTTATATTTTATTACATTCAATTTATTTCAATGTAATATAATTCAATTCAATTCAATTCAGTTCAGTTCAGTTCAGTTCAGTTCAGTTCAGTTCAGTTCAGTTCAGTTCAGTTCAGCTCTGATAAGTTCAGTTCAGTTCAGTTCAGCTCCGATAAGTTCAGTTCAGTTCAGTTCAGCTGTTTTATGCCGAAGAGAACAGGCCCTTAGTAATCATATCTTAGTATTTATGTTAGGATATATGGTGGGAAGATTGTTTCCCATCTTTAGTTAATCTTAGGTTGTATTAATACCTTACCTTTGATGAATAATGAACAAGACAATTCAGCCTCCTCTCTAATTTATCAATTATTGACTCAGTTCCTTATCAAAGTTTAATTTTCTGCAAGTTTATGACGATGTTTTGCTTATTGTACTTATAGGGTATTTGGTTACGGTTCTGTTTAAATTTGCTCAAAGTTTTACTGTTTTTGTAATTTCTACCCATAGAAGTAGTACTTCACTAATTGTTAAATTTGCCTTAACTTTATCCTAATGTTAGTTTCAGTTAGTTTCAATTTACATACATTAAGCTGAACGTATAAAGAGGAATTCAATAATTTCTTAAATAAGGTTATAAGCAAAACATGCACTAGAATTTCATCCATTACACGAAATCCAAATAACATTACAACATTACACTATAATTAAAACGACACTAAAGGAGCTCCATTAAAGCAAATTAGCATTGACTAGTCAAGCTAAAGTGCCGGTATTATTTGTTGGAGCTCGATCAAAGCAAATAAAACATCACATTACATGCATATTCATGGGGTAGGTGGAATGATCAAGTGAGTGATCAATATTGAAAGATGGTATGTATATAGATTAGATGCATTTGTAACCAGCTGGGTAGCCGTGTCCACACTGGTTAAGAAGCAAGATCAAGGCAGCATCGAGGTCGACGATGGTGCCCAAAATATTACCCTTAAGGGCAAGGCATAGGCAAACTGCAGCTTCAAGATCAGCAATGCCAGCAATGAGTGGGCAGCAAGATAGTTTGCCAAGGGGTAATCCATTCAACAAACCAACACACACACTTAATGAAGAGTAGCCACCATTGATAGAGCAGGTGGGTGTGTTGTTAGCTGAGGCAAAATTACATAAAAGAAGGCTAAATGCGAGGACCAAAGCAAGAGGTGCGGAGCTCTTTGAAGCCATGGCTTTCAAGAAGTGTATTTTGCGATGAATTTGTAGCTAAAAAGAGAGGGGTTTTTGTTTGTTTTGGTTGTGATAAAGGTTCAAGGAAGATGTAGTATTTATAGGCTGCATGGAGGGTATAAACGTCATTCAACACTAGTACTAAGCTTGGGGTAACACGTTACAAACTTACAACTTGATTCAGCTATAATAGAAAATTCGCCTATGACTTGCTTGGAAGCTAAGGAGCTCCCGAGCATGGAATTGCATCCATGTGCTAATGGTTGACTTCATTACAAGGTAATTAGAACATACCTTGCACACTCGTATCTAGTTACTGTGTATTATCAACAATGAATATTAAAACATGGCAATGCAATCTCAATTATGGAGAACGGAGCGAAAAGAAGAGTTGCAGAGATGATGAATGGAAGGAGATCAGATGTGATTGACAGGGAAAATTGAGGAGTTAATGTGATCAAAACTCACCACTGATGGGAGAGGTTTTGAAAATGGGTAATTAACTAGGAGGGTAGGTTACTAAATTAGGTTTTAGTAATGGGTTAGTTAGTTTTAAGTGGATTAAGGTCATTAAATTTAATTAGTCATAATATAGTATCACTTTGTGTAATATTTTTTTTCCTTGCCACCACATAGAAAAATCTAAACTTAAATGCCACCATGTAGAATTTTCCTTATTTTTTTTTACTACTAAATCCTGTATCAATAACCCTTACAGTAAGTATTCAGAATTACGTTCAATCAATTATCAACGTTGTTAAAGTTTGGTGCCGTGAACTCGTCATATTTAGTTTTCGTAGGCCTGCCCAACCTGATCGGGCGGGTACACTCGATCGGGAGGTTGTCGCGAATTACAACTGGGAGGACGTCGCCCAATCGGGTCCGAGACGTTAGCAGATTTGGAGAAGTTGACTGCCCGATCGGGAGGATGTTTCCCGACTCGATCTGGCGGCTACATGTTTTGACTTATTCCAATTTCTGATTTATCTTTTAGGGTTTTAAATGGGGTTCCTTATATTATAAAAGGGCTTCCTGATGTTCATTATTTAATACACAACTTTAGAAACACTTTTAGCGTCTAGTGTTTAGGACTCCTTGTATTATTCTCTCTGGTTTTTCCTCCATATTGAAGAAGCTCTAATCCCTCATCTGTGGACGTAGGCCAAATTTGGCTGAACCACATAAATCCTTGTAATTTTTGTTTGTTCATCTTTATTATTTTTTCACCTTTATTATTTCATTGATTTTCTGTTCTGCATTAATCAAACTACGTAAATCACCCTGTTTCCTAAACAGCTTTATCAGAGATTGATTATTTAAGATCTTAGGTGTTTATAAAACGAGTTTGATTTTTTTATTACTTCAATGAAATTCGTTATTGAGAAATTTGATAGGCAAGTAAAATTTGGCCTATGGCAATTAAAGACGAAAGACGTCCTAGTTCAAAGTGGCTGTCAGAAGGCTCTTGAAGGTGCACCCAAAATGCCTTTGGGTATGACTAGGGATGACAATGGGTAATGGACCCAGATCCGTTTTTAACGGATCTGGATCCTCTTTTTTTGGACCCAACGGATCCGGGAAGGATCCAGATCCTTTGTTTAAAATACGGATCTGGATCGGGTCGTGAGTTATTACCCGGATCCGGATTTGTTTACCCGCTTTTTAAAAAAAAAAAATTAAAATATAAAATAAAGGGGTGAAAATGAAAACCCTAAAACCCTTTGTTTCATTTTTTCACCCCAGCCATTTCTATTCCTTCATTTCTCTTCAGTCTTCAGTGACTGAAATCAGTCAGAACTTTGTTTCTCTTTAGTCTTCATTTTTCATCGTGCAAGAGGAGCCGCCAGCGCCAAAAATCAGTCGGAAATTTCGATTTAGTCTTCTATTTTTCTCTCATTCTTTCGTTCTCTGTTTTGTTTTTGTTTTTCATTTATTTGGGTTGTGATTAATTCGGGGTTTTCATTATCAGTCGGAACTTTTGCTGGAATTTGTTGGATTTTTTGCTTCTTTACTCGATTTTCTACTTAGCTTGTTTGCTCGCCGAAAATCAGGTTAGTCTTCATTCTTTCGTTTCTCTCGCTCTCTGTTTTGTTTTAGTTTTTCATTTTTTTGAGTGGTGATTTTATCGGGGTTTTCATTTTTTTGGGTTGTGATGTTTTTGTTTTTCATCTTAACCAATTGTTGCTCGAATTTACTCGATTTTTTGCTTCTTTACTCGATTTTCTACTTGTTTGCTCGATTATTTACTTGTTTGCTCGAAATTTATTTACTTATTTGCTCGATTTTATCTTGTTTGCTCGATTTTTTTGCTTGTTTGCTGGGTTGTTGTTGGCTTCTTTTTCTTGCTTGTTTGCTCGATTTCATATTCTAGTTTGTATGCTGATTTCTTTTGTTGTGTTTTTTCAAATTAGGGTTGTTTGTAAATCATAATTATGGATGGTAAAATGTCATTTAAAGATAGTGTGTCATCATTTTGTTGTTTGTTTTATATTTGTATATAATTTTTTAACTAATATTCGTATTTGGTTGCTTGGTTATTGTGTTGTTTTTTTCTTTGTTTTAGGATGTTGATGATGTTAGTAGTGATGAAGAATAGTCCTCTTGGAGTCTTGATAGATGGACCAAGTGAAGAAGGGAAGATGTAACATTGTAGCTTGTTAAGAATTGTAGCATTATTGAATTTTGTTGAACTCTTAATATTATTGATGTTGGATTTGTTAAACTTAATTTTAGTGAATGCTTGGATGGACAAATGGCGTTGTTAACTTGTTATTGAACTTTGGTTAAACTATGTTTTCATGTTATAATGTAATTTAGGGTCGTTTGAAGAAAAATAAATTAGGATCCATTTTGGACCCGGATCCGTTGGATCCGTTGGATCTGGATCCTCGATTTCATTACCCAGCGGATCCGGGTAGAATCTGGATCCTTGCCTAAAAAACGGATTTGGATCCTAGAGGATCCTACCCTAGGTATGACTGATGACAAGTGGCAGGAGATAGATTTGAAGGCACTCTCAGCGATTCATTTAAGTCTGTCTAATGAATTTTTTAGAGAGGTTATCAGAGACGACTGCTGCGGGTTTTTGGTTGAAGTTGGAGTCACTTTATTTGACAAAGTCTATGACCAACCGTTTACTACTAAAATCTAGACTTCATGAACTCATCCTAGAAGAAGGTAAATCGCTTGAGTCTCATTTTAATTATGGATTTGCAAAACATCGATGTTGAGATCAATGATGAAGATATGGCTATTAGGTTGTTGTGCTCTTTACCACCTTTATATAAGCACTTTCGAGATACCTTATTATATGGTAAAGATGATTTGAGTTTGTAGGATGTTAAGGAGGCCTTAACTTATAGAGTTTTAATTGACAATAAATTGGTTAATAAATCTAATAATTTTTCTCACACAAATGCTTTGGTTGCTCGTGGTGGAAAGAATTCTAGCAAAATCTGTAACTATTGTCATGTGAAGGGAGATTAAATCTGAGTGTTGGAAATCTAAGTGTTGTAACTATTGTTATATGGCTATTGTCATGAAAAATTTAGAAAGGTCCAATGAGGATCAGTATGCAAATATTGCCGACGCTGTTCTTGATGATGATCTTGCACTTTAGGGTTACAAGGTTTGGGGCTGCAATTTCTACAATCTCTTTATGTTTGGTACCCTCTTGAGATCTCTCTTGGTAAAACGAGAAACCGTATGGACTTTCTTTTTTGGAGTCTACGATATATTGCATTTGAGTTTGTAATATATTAGCAATTTTGGTTATGCGTTAGTTTTTTGTTTTGCCTATGCTATTTCTTATCTCAAATTTGGTACTTTTGTGTTTATTAAGTGCAATTGCAATTTTGAAATTATTGTTGTCATTCAGTTTTCTAGAATTGCCTTTTGAGTTTGTTGTTGAGATGAAGAAGTGTTTGAAGAGAGTTTGGTCGATTTGAGGAAGTATGCTTGGCATTGGTGACTTTATACTCTCGATCTAGGCCATTTGATGGTTTTGTATACGAATTTTGTATTCGAAGACGCATCGATTCACAATTATAGAAGATGTCCGTTTTCTGGATTGCCTACAATGGGTAGGTTTATGGAATTTTGTTTAATGTGGAGGTTCTATGGTTTTTGGGTGAGCATTACTTGGTTTAAGGTGGAATCACCTTGTTTGATCGACTTCAGGTCAAGGTGGAGATTTGTTAAAGTTTGGTGTCTTGAATTCGTTAGTATTCTATTTTCGCAGGCTCGCCCGATCCGATCGGGCGGGTAGGCCCGATCAGGCGTCCGCCACGAATTACGACCGGATGGACGTTCCCGATCAGGCCCGAGACGTTAGCAAATTTGGAGAAGTTGACCGCCCGACCGGGCGGATGTCGCCCGACCCAATCAGGTATCTTAGCGGGTATGCATTTTGACTTATTTCCGGTTTTTTGATTTATCTTTTAGGGTTTTGGATGGGGTTCCTTATGTTATAAAAGGGCTTCCTGGTGTTCATTATTTAACACACAACTTTAGAAACACTTTTAGGCTCTAGTATTTTTAGGCTTTAGTATTTTTAGGATTCCTTGTATTATTCTTTCTGGTTTTTCCTCGATTGTGAAGAAGCTCTAATCACCCATATGTGAACGTAGGTCAAATTTGGCTAAACCACCTAAATTCTTATGTTTTTTATTTGCTCATTTTTATTGTTTTCTCATCTTTATTATTTCATTGATTTTCTGTTCCACATTAATCAAACTACAATATATTGTTTGGTAACAGACGTATTGGAGGATGACCCCTTTTGTAAAAGGAAACCATTGACCATATCTTCTTGAACTTTTGCTACTATATTTATTTAGATTGTAATAAGTGCTTATGTGTTTTCATTGACTGTGCTGTTGCACAGGTGTTTAGTTAAATACAAGTCTGACGCAAGGTTTGCTATATATGCGGCTATACGCCATGAGTTGAGCCAATCCCTCCGTCCAAAATATAACAAAAAATTATATATCGAGCGAATCCGCTGACTTTTAAGAATATTCGTATTAAGGTACCCCGCCATACTAATTTTAAATTACCAACCGTTTGTACGATAAATATAGGCTTTTTTTTTGAAAAATAGAGTTTAGAGTTTAGAGTTTAGAGTTTAGAGTTTAGATGTTAGTGTTTAGAGTTTGATGTTAGAGTTTTAACTTTTTGTTCAGTCAATTTGACTGTTACTTTGACAACTTTTTTTTTTATATATGTGTTAGGCAAAAATTTACTGATTGTTATAAGTTTATTGTCATTTGTTTATGTGAAATGACTTTTATAAGCATTTTAATATATATGTGTAGTATTATAATTAAAGGCAAAAAAGTATCTGAACATATTCTTACCTAATTCTCTAAACAAAAAGCTCCTAATAGGAGCTTTTTCATTTTGAGAGTTTTTATTCCAAAACTCTCTCTAAAACTCTCTTTTACCAAACACCACTATTAGAGTTTTTTGACTAGTCAAAACTCTAAAAGTGGTCCAAAACTCCGTTTTTGCTCCAAAACTCTAATTCTCAAACACTCTCATTGTGTTTCCTCTATTCTATTGTAAATTTTCAACTGTCTGTTTTAATCTATTTATATAAAAAAAATATTGTTTTCATACTGAATATCTTTTTAGAACACTACATTTTATTTTATCATTTGGCGGTGGTGGGACGATGGGACTGGACGAATGGTGGTTCATGGTAAGGTTGAAAGTTCGGTGTACAGTTCTAAAATAGTCCTGATTCAATCTGATCCGAACAATATTATAATTTTAATTTCCAATCCAAATCCAAACCAATTGAAGTTTGAGTCCTAACCAATCAAATTCGAATTTTTAGGCACTAGATTGGATTTGTGATCCATATTATCCAATTTTTCTGAACTTTCATTTTTGGATGAAATAAATTTGGCGCGAGTACCAAGATAAAGTGTTCGATAATATAGGTAATTTGTACAATTCGGCAAAAACTCATTAAAAATCTAATAACAAATTATAATTCATTAACAATTCATTAATAGAAGGTTCAACAATAATGATAACAACATGTCAACTACACAGCATGTTCAACTTTAGAGCACCAAGTTAGGGGATAACTTTTAGGGGAGGGAACAGAGTTATTGGAAATCACTTAAGCCAAATCATAAATATAAAATATAGGGCCTAATTACTATTCGGTTATTTTGAATTTTCTAATCCAATCACCATCAATACAATCTAATCCAAAATCAGTGAGAACCATTTAATCAATCTACCATATTATAATAATTTAACATGTGAGAATTGGTTGTGACATTAGGGCCTAACCCTTTAAAACTTACTTCATCAGTGATCCTTTTTACTGACAACTGTAATCGATCTACCAATATGAAGTAAATAATTTTTTATTTTGGATTTTGAGACACTTGAAAATTAGAAAATATTATATAATAAGACCGTATTACATATAACAGGTGTAACTTTTGACGTAAAAGGGTCATTTATATTATAAGTGGCCCCTCTAAGATAAAATGTGAACCTTATTTAAAAGTGACTCTTTTAAATTAAAAAGTGATTTTATGTAACAAAAACTGATTTTTTAATGACAAACAGTCAGGTGGTCTTACAATGAGTTTTTCTAACCTACATACTTGGTGAGGTTTAGCTATTGTTTTTACTAGTGATGGCCACTGGTGCGGGCTGGGCAGGCCAGACCGTCGGCCGTAGTGGGCTGGGCTGAGATTTCACGGCCAAGGATCGGACCGTGAAATTCATGGTTTGGGCGGGCTGGTTCGCGGGCTGAAAAATCTTGGCCCGCATCGGTTTGTTACCGATTTTTACGGTTCGTGGGTCTGGTGGGCTGGACCGGGCTGACGGGCCGGCATGAGAATTTTTTTTTTTTCAAAATTTTTTATTCATTGAAATTATTCATTATTGTTACTAAAATCTTTAAAATGAATTAAAAATATATACAAATATTAATATTAATGAATAATTTCATTATTTTTAAATTTAATTCAAATATAATATATGTAATTTAATTAAAAAATATACAATTTGATCAAAATATACGCAATTTGGTTCAATATTTACTTGAATTGGGCTGGTCTGGTTCATGGGTCAGGTTGGACCGGTTTCATGGTCCGGGCTGGGCAGATTAAGTAGTGGGATGGGCTCAAGAAACCTGGCCCACGGCCCACCCACCAATTTCATAGTTCGAGTTGGGCTGAACCGGGCTTTTTGCTAGCCCAGCCCACACAGCCCACGAGGTGGGCTGGGCTGGATTGGTCTGCACTGTTGGCCATCTCTAGTTTTTACCTTGCTAAAAGAAACTAAAAAAATGAGTTACTTGAGGATATTATTCTCATAATTGATATATAATTCCTTATACGGATTTCTCATCTTGTTCCCTATTTCTTAACATTAATTATTAGTTGGATATTTTTAGTTGGATATATTTCCTCCGTTCCATAATAAGTGAAACACTTCTCTCTTTTATGTGAGAGCTTTTTTAGAGAAGTGTTTCACTTATTATGAAACGGATGAAGTATATATCAGTTTTGTTGAGCAAATATAAAAACAAATAATTTATCGTATGCATTTAGTGCATAGGTTAAAAAGACCCTCAATTAACTATAAGAGACTCTCACACATGAATACAGTATGTGTGACTGTATTTAGATATTCCACAATTCCGGCAGTACTTCACTTAAAGAAGTGAATATATAAATTAAGTAAAGGATTAACAATCTAGGTAGGGATGGTAGTGGGACGGGTCAAGTAGGAGACCCGCCCTATCCTCGCCCAATTAGGGAGGGGATGGGTCTAGGTTTGGTGGGAATGGGGATTAAAATCATTCCCGTAATGGATAGTGGAGCGGGTGTGGATTTTATGTTATACCCACTCCATCTCCACCTACCCCGCCGGCCTTCCCAATACCCACCCTCCCCGAATTTGTTTTATTAAAATCCTATTTATATACGTATATTTTAATAATTTTTCTTGCAAAATATAAATTTGTGGATATGACGTGAGTATGAAGCGAGTGCTAGTTCCTATGTGGGTGGTGAGGCAGGGATGAAGTTGGTACGACGCGTGTACAAAGCGGTGCGGGTATCCATACGAGTGGTAGGACGATATTAAGTTTAAATACGTATTCGCTGAGGCGGGGATGTGTCTAGAATTTTCCTCGACAATGGATGTTGGGACGAGAACGAAGATTAAAACTTTATGCAGGTGCGGGTGTAGAGAAACCATCCTCTACACCGTCTCGTTGAATTACCATCCCACAATGTAGGGGATGGTATATGCGAGCCACCCACGGGATGACCGTACATTTTTGGAAACGAAATCGTTGACCTAGATATGAAGATTAGCTACTATAATTAGAGCTTAATCACTGAGCTGTTGGGTTTTCATTGGCGATTGCTGAATTGTTAAGCAAAAGTCTGACGCAACCTTTTGCCATAATTGTGCCATGAATGCAGCCAATCCGCTGAGTTTTTAGATAATACGAAAATAAAATACTAAATATAGTAGTTTTACATTATTCTGACTCTTTATTAATTCATTTTCATGGGTTTGTTGTTTCGATCCATATCAAATCTATCTATAATTTACATCTGATGCGGCTAAATTGTCTCCAATACCTTGATTTATTAATCACTTTCTTTATTTTATAATTACCCCCATATTGCTAATTCGGGGAACATCAAAACGGGAGCACGTACAGTTGACTTGATCGCTAAGAACCTCACACGCATGGCGCACTACGCCTGTATACTAGTTGTTGTTAAAAAACGACTTATCTTTTTCTGTTATGACCTAAAAGAGTTTAATTAGATAGTAACAAATTAAATGTAAACTATTTTGTTTCATATTTCATATATATTTGTATACTTTTATGATGGATTTAGGGGTGTAAGTTCGGTTTTTGGTTTGGTTTTAGGTCAAAACCAAACCAAACCGAAATAAATTCGGTTTTGAAATTTCCAAACCAAATCCAAACCGAAATTCGACTCAATCCAAACCAAACCAAACCAAAATATGAAACCAAAAACCAAACCAAACCAAACCAGATTTTTTTATCTTTCAAAATCCAAACCAAAACAAACCAATTTTTTTCATATTCCAAAATCCAAACCAAACCGAAATGAAATTAAATCAAACCAAGATAAAAACCAAACCGAATTTAAACCAAACTTTCTGATAATTTGTATTTTAAGTGACAATATTTTTGTATTTTCGTAATTAATATTAAAAAAAAGAAACACAAAAAAATTATAGACAATAATTCGGTTTTTTCGGTTTTCCAAAACCAAAACCAATCCAAACCGAAAAACCGAAAAAATAATTTTTTTGAATCCAAACCAAACCGAATTTCAAAAAAAACCAAACCAAATTACTAATTCGGTTTGGTTTGGTTTGGTTTTCGGTTTTTAACCAAATAACTTACACCCCTAGATGGATTGTATTAAGGAAATTTAATTATTTAATTGAAGGATTAAAGTTCAATAGTAGCTAGGACTATCTATTAGCAATATCGTAGTAGTAACTATCCTAGCATTATCACTTTGTGTGTATTAGAGAAATAATACCTCCGTTCTTTTTTAGTTGCAACGTTTGACAAATTGCACTATTCATGTTCTCTTATTTGACCACATTTATTGATTTATATGTTAAACAAAATATAGTCATGTGGGGTCTTGTTTGATTCGTTTCGATGTAAGCTTTCATAATATCAAGTTTTTATAATTTTTACTTACATACAATTAGAGATAAAACGATTTGAAATTGTACATTGGCAAGCGTGAAAGTCAAAACGTTGCAACTAAATAAAACAGAGGTAATAGTTATTTATAATATGCTTAATTATTATAGTAACATATTTGTATCTAATAGCTATATAGTATGCATAGTTATATTATGGTAGTAATTTATTGATTTTTATTTGAATATATATATGTTTAATTGAAAATAATATAATATATTGGCATGGGAAGCTACAAGGGGGCTGGCAAGGACCTAACCCCTGTAGTCCAACTTCGTACTTGTCTGGTCAGGGGAGGCATATTTATCTTATAGTTTGGCTGTTTTATCTGTCTCTGGTGTCATTGCTTGTTGCTTTATCTGGTTCAATAATACTGCTTATCCTAGTGAGTTTTACGGGCCCACTGGACAAGAAGCTTTTCAAGTTCAAGCATTTACTTTTTTAGTTAGAGACCAGCGTCTCAGGAATAACGTAGGATCCGCTCAAGGACCTACCGGTTTAGGTAAGTACCTAATGTGTTCTCCGACTGGAGAAGAGATTTTTGGGGGAGAAACTATGCGTTTTTGGGATTTGCGCACTCCCTGGTTAGAACCCCTAAGGGCTCATATAAATTTTAACATGACCCTTGCAGGATTTTAAGTTATATCTTATTAGTTTATAAGCTTTACGTCAAATAAATAATCTTGCTTTAGTGGTAAAGTATGATAAATGAAAATAGTTTTTCAATATGAGGTCAAAGGAACAAACCATGGTAAACATTAAATTGAGTTTTTTTTCTTTTTTTTTACCAAGCTTCTAGAGTAAGCTGTAGAGTTCTCGTGTAATTATTGCATCCAACTGGCAGCTACTTTAGCCATTCTCTTTGTCATTTTCACTTCTATTGTAGTTCTATAATTTTATTTCTACCTTTCTACGTCAGTTAAGTTTCCTCATCCTTTTTTTAAAAAAAAATCTTTTCCCCCCCTTAAATTGTACAATTCTACTACTTCCTTCCTTCCTTCCCAAAATCAGTTATGTATGACCAACTTTTTCATCTTCTTCTGTTCTTCATTTATGATTTATTACCCCTGTTTTCTGCTTTCAATCTTTCTACCTCTCACATTCACTTTTTATTTGTTTTTGAATTTTGTTGAATACATTAGCAATTTTTCTATGTATATAAAACATTTTTTTGTTAATTGTTGATTGTTTAATTTGTTAATTATTGATTGTCTAATTTGTCTACTGCTTTTAACTCAAAAAAATATGTAGTGGAGAATGATTTTCTTAGCGATTTTTTAGTAGTGTGCAAAGATTTGATGTAGACTCTTTCATTGATGATTTCGCTAGTTTGAAAGTACGTAGGGTGCAATTTAAATAGATTTTATTTGATGTTGCTTAATTGACATTTAAATTGAGAGAATTATAATTTTGCTTTGAATATTTTTGGCCCTGTTAACTTTTAATTTGTGGCTTCGCAATATTGGGAAAAGTATGAACTCAAGAAAGGACAGATTTTTATTTGTTAAAAAAAAGAAATTTTTCATTGAAAAGATTTTCATATTGTCTTGTATGATTTGATCATATCTTTCAACAAGACTATAAGATTTCAACTTGCTAAGACCATAAAGGTATGCTCCGGTAATTAAAATATTTCAGCTTCCATATTGTGATTAGAACTTTTAAAGAGAAAATCCAAAATGTACACAATGTTAAAGATTGGAGGTCGCAAACATGATTATTGCTTAGGGCCAATTGATCAAATTGATTAAAATAGTGACTCTCAACGATAATTTGGTAAAACAAACTTTCTCTAACGATACATTGGTATAAAAAATTTGGCTCCAACGACAAGTTGGTAAAAAAAATGAGCTCAGACAACATTTAAATAAATAAAATGAGTTTTAACAACAATTTAATAAATAAAATGGATTCCTATCGACAATTTAGCCATATTTTAATTTCTATCATTTCCGTTTTTTTGATCAACATTCAATACGTACATGCATTTATATATTTTTCGTGTTTTTATCTAGTTAACTTCTCTTGTTACTACACATTATTTACCCAATTCGAAATAAAATCTTGCAAAATACACGTTTTGATCAAATTAGAAAATTATAGAAAAAATGTGCCCTAAATGTTGCCGGAGCTGATTTTTTTTTTTTTTTTCCAATTTGTCGCTAGTGTAAATTTGTTTTATCAATTTGGTCAATGGGCCTATTGCTTAGAATATCTTGAGATGTACATCGGCTGAAAAATCTTTTCCGAATTTTGCATAATTACATATAGCATGGGGTTGGATACATGAGTGTATATGTGATTGAACTGAGCAACATTTATAGCAAAGTGTTGGGGAGCACTATTTGAGTTAGTAGTGGAAAATGGTACCTTGAGTGAGGTAATAGGGAATTTACCATTAGTGGGTTTGGTAGACATAAATCTCGCTCTGAAGAGCGATTGAACCACATTAGAGTTCTAGTGTATTTCCTTTGCTATTTATTGTTCGTTTATGCATGTGTTCCAACTCAATTTTGAAATCTCTACTTCAGTTAAGGCACGATGTATGTTGCAATATATATATATATATAATTTTAGTGACTGAATTCATTTTTTTTTATATTCTACAAATGAATTTTTTCTTCAAATTTTTTAAATTTCTTAAGTATTTTTTTGTAACAACTTTCATAGAAGTCAGAATGCAAGTTTTTTTGAACTTTGGGGTATTACTTAAATCCTAAATAGCATAAAAAAAATAGCACTGCACAATTTAAGAAATTAGAGAAGGGACCATTTCGAAGCCTTAATGGGATGTTTTATATGCGGATATAAATGGTGATACGATAATTTATTTAGTGTAAACTTATAATATCAATTATCATGTCCATATCTATGGTAAGGAAACGGTATCCCGAAACAATTATTTATTTCTAAATTTTCATTACATATTATTACCCGTTGGGAAGATATCTTGAAGGAAGTGACAACAAACTTTCATTACCCTGAATACTTCCGTAAGACTTCTAAAATTGGCACTACGATATTTTACCTTTAACATAATTTACAACTGTCTCTTAATTGGACCACATAACAAAGAAATATTATTCTAGAACTAATTGAATATGGCAGGAGTACCTACTCATACTTATAGAAACTAAGGAGTTTAAAACTACTCTTCATACGCAAGTGTATTTATTTAGAGTTAGAGTATATTAGCAAGGCACAACATAATATTATTCCACAATGGGAATGAACTTTCAATATTTTATGGCCCTATTATTGAAATATTTGGTGAATGCTCATTTATCAAACACCCAACACATGGTAAGGTTCTAGCTTTTGGTACCATGTAAAATTCAGAACAAGAAAAATTAGGCTTAGATTACCTAAGAAAGATAAGGGGGTGTTTTTGATCATTAGAATTCCAAAGAGACTAAGTTGAAAATCACTTGACACTATGAGCAATTATTCCTTAAATTTTTTTGTTAATATGTTAGTTATTATCTATTCTTCAACGTGGAACAACTACTATATTGAATTTAACACTTTGACCTTTCAAGAAATGTCCAAAAGTTTTGATTGGGGTGGGGTTGATTTAAGTGTTTAGGGTCAATGATCAAAGCATATAGGAGCTTGATAATTTTCTTTGGTGAAATGTGGCTGAGATTCAATCAGAAAACCAGTATTACCACTACTGAGTGTTGTAGCTATAGAAATTGAGGCATATATATGTAGGCCAGGTTTGCTTATATGATCATGCAGCTAGACAAAATCGAGCTTAAATTGGCACCAGTGTGCCATGCATGGGTTGGCATTACGCTCAATGTATAAACAGAAGTTCAATAATTTCTTAAATAAGGTTATAAGCAAAACATGCACTAGAATTTCAT
The DNA here is from genome assembly GCF_026745355.1 of Beta vulgaris subsp. vulgaris. Lineage (NCBI taxonomy): Eukaryota > Viridiplantae > Streptophyta > Magnoliopsida > Caryophyllales > Amaranthaceae > Beta > Beta vulgaris. Next base: position 623,363 of record NC_079206.1, on the reverse strand, counting down.
CCATCACACGAAATCCAAATAACATTACAACATTACACTATAATTAAAACGACATATAAAATAAAATTTTGAGCTCCATTAAAGCAAATTAGCATTGACTAGTCAAGCTAAAGTGCCTGTATTATTTGTTGGAGCTCGATCAAAGCAAATAAAACATCACATTACATGCATATTCATGGGGTAGGTGGAATGATCAAGTGAGTGATCAATATTGAAAGATGGTATGTATATAGATTAGATGCATTTGTAACCAGCTGGGTAGCCGTGTCCACACTGGTTAAGAAGCAAGATCAAGGCAGCATCGAGGTCGACGATGGTGCCCAAAATATTACCCTTAAGGGCAAGGCATAGGCAAACTGCAGCTTCAAGATCAGCAATGCCAGCAATGAGTGGGCAGCAAGATAGTTTGCCAAGGGGTAATCCATTCAACAAACCAACACACACACTTAATGAAGAGTAGCCACCATTGATAGAGCAGGTGGGTGTGTTGTTAGCTGAGGCAAAATTACATAAAAGAAGGCTAAATGCAGGACCAAAGCAAGAGGTGCGGAGCTCTTTGAAGCCATGGCTTTCAAGAAGTGTATTTTGCGATGAATTTGTAGCTAAAAAGAGAGGGGTTTTTGTTTGTTTTGGTTGTGATAAAGGTTCAAGGAAGATGTAGTATTTATAGGCTGCATGGAGGGTATACACGTAATTCGACAGTGGTACTAAGCTTGGGGTAACACGTTACAAACTTACAACTTGATTCAGCTATAATAGAAAATTCGCCTATGACTTGCTTGGAAGCTAAGGAGCTCCCGAGCATGGAATTGCATCCATGTGCTAATGGTTGACTTCGTTGATAGAGTATAAAGCCTAGGCCTTAACCATTAGTTTAAGTTAATATTGGAGTCCCAGGAATAGTTTAATACTCTATCACGCCTCCTCAAGCAAGAGTCTATTAGGCTTGAAGTGTAGATGTAGCACATGTCTCCCTCATACATGGCGCTAAATATTCCTCTTAGAAAGGAGGGAGTGGATGAGATTTGAACCCGTGACCTTTATGTCACGTTGGCTCCTATATCATGTCAAAGGACCAACTCAACCAAAAGATTAAACTGATGGTTGAGACCTCAAGAATAGATTTATACTCTATCAGATTCAAATGATTCTGATATGAGATATGAGTTTCGAAGGAGCAAAATACGTATTTAGTTTTTATATAATAAACTGATAGATCTTAAACTTATATCTCAAACCCTTAATATATGGGGATTAGAAACTCAATGGAGGAGGTGGGTATGACTCATACCAATACCTCTAGGTATCAAATAAAAAAGAGAAAAATTTCATTCCTAAATAAAAGTATAAAACCAAACACATGGTGTTATGTATCAAGTTCCAACTTATACCACCTCGATTTCATTTCTAATCCCAAACACATACCACTATATGAACCAAATGTCCCCTAAGTGATCTAAAACCTTGATATCATTTGTCGTGTTGTAATATTAACTTTTTCCTAATTTGAACTTAAAGTATTCATGGTCAAAATGAACTGAAAATTGTGAAATACTTATTGACCATAAAAAGCTAAGGGAACGTATACTTAAGAGAATTCTAAAAAATGAATTTTTTTTTTCCTTAAGTAAGAGAGTTGTATATTAACTTTCAAAAATGATTTACAACCTAAACTATCTGGAAGAGACCAAACAACAATCAAACCAACATATTATCTAACCATGTCGTCTATTATCAAGTAATATACATTATGTCTCACTGTCTCAGCAGCTCGCTCAGCTCATTATTTGAACAAGGGACTTGATATTTTGGCATTGGGGCTTTTTTTTTTGCTAAGTAATTAAGTATATTAAAATCAAACCCAAATTTACAACCTAAAGCCAATCAAGGAGAAAGCAAACCAATTAGGTTGGACCCCTCACACCCAAGACAAGCAAAACAACACAGAGACATGCCTCTACTAACCACCACCAAACAATTACTTACAAAATATTAAACCAATTTATATCATTCCTAGAAGTTTTCTTAGGCATCACTAAAAAGATACTTCTCCTAATATTATCTCTAAGCCAGTTAAACAAATTAATATTGAACAGTTGGTACCTTGTGATTCCATTTGCCGTCATTTCTTGCATGCCAAACCCCGTACACTACACATACCTGTTGGAATATATAGTTTAGTATAAGTTTGTTAGTTAGTTTCCTTAATTTCAGTTAGTTTGTTATTAGATTAGTAGTTATAAATACATGTATTTGTACTCATTTCAATATACATCAGAATAATAGAATCTCTGTATTTTTTCCTTTCTCTCTCCTCTCTTTGTTCAAAGTTCAACAACATTGGCTACTCTTTTCTTCTTCTTCCCTCCTTAACCTCTCAATTTTAACATGGTATCAGAGCGGGAATGATCCTAGCTCGTAAATTTCGCACAAATTCTTGTTCAAATCAAATCCCTAATTCATCATCATTTTCCCCAAAATTTTTCTATTAGAAGTTTTCTGAATTCATGCTCATAATTAAGCAATTAGGATTCGATTTTCCCATTTATCATCTAATTTCGTTCACAAATCATCTTTTCGAACCTCGAATCGAACAATTTATCGATTCTTGAGGGTTTCCCCGATTTCTAGGGTTCTTTTGCGATAATTGCTGATTCGCGTACCTAAAAGCATCATATTTGTCTAATTGATTCTGATAATTCGTTTTCTTTCGAATTTCTTTGAATTACTGGCATTTTGGTGGTAGTTTGATCTATGATTGTTGTTTTCACTCGGAATTCTTCGCCTCTGATTGATGATCTTTGACATCAGTCTTTCTCACATTCTTCTCTTCAATTTGGTCGACTAATATCGTGGCTTCAAGATTTGTGGGTATTCTTATTCAAGCTTCCCACAAATTAGTTTGTGAGTTAACTTCTTGGTGTTGCTACATTGATATGGGTTTAATAGTTTTCTACCGCAAACATTTAACTCTCTTAAATTGATATGGAAGCAAAAAAAATCTTGTCTAAGTTGTCCGGGTAATTGAGTTTCTGCTTCTTGGATTTATTGATGGATTTTCGTGACTTGTGCTTGTTAGCTGGGTTTGAAATGTGTTTGGGCAGAAGTAACAGAGGTTTCTCCAAATAAATGACATTGTTGGGTTCTTGTGAGAGGTACATATGGAAGCTTTATTCTTTCATTTTTTTCCCATTGGACTGGAGTGTGGGTTTATTGTTTTGAAATTTGGTGTATACTTGCAGTAATCTCGGTATTTTTCTTATGATGATGTTTGATGTATGTTGTTGGTGTGAATTTGGTGGTTAGTTAATTTGGTAGTTGGTGGTTAGTTTCATTGGTGATGCTTGTTGTTATGTGATGTTATTATGTCTCCTCTATTTGATATCCATTCTTTATTCCTTTTCTAATCTCATAAATCCCTCCATTTTTTTTTCTCTAAATCTCTTAGTTTACCTTGTTAGTTACTAAAACTTCTGATTTGTTTGATGTTGTTTCCAACCAAACTTCTATACACATCTCTATGTTTTGTGATAAGACCCATAGTTGGTCCTTTGTTGTGCCCATTAGAGGCTTTCTTATGACCTATTAGAGGTCTTTTTGTAGAATTATTTAGGTTTAATTTTGTGTTGACTTTCTCATTGCTTTCACAAGAATATATATGATACAATAGTAGTAGGTTACATCAAGGAGATTTAGTTTCCTAAAATATCTCAACACCCCCCCTCAAGTTGGACATGGGGATCATGAATGCCCAACTTGCGAAGAAGAAGATCAAACTGTTGCTTGCCAAGAGCCTTAGTGAAAATGTCGGCAAGCTGATCTGTAGTATGAACATATGAAGGAGCAATGAGACCATCAGTAATAGCGTCACGAACAAAGTGACAATCCACCTCAATGTGTTTGGTGCGCTCATGGAAAACCGGGTTTTTGGCAAGATGAAGTGCAGACTGGCTATCACAAAATAGACGAATAGCTGCAGGATGATGAACCCCTAAACTCAGGAGTAAGCCCTTGAGCCATTTCAGCTCACAGGTAATGGCCGCCATAGAGCGGTATTCGGCCTCAGCCGATGATCGAGACACGGTTGGTTGCTTTTTGGTCTTCCAAGAAATAGGGGAAGCACCAAGAAAGACAAGCCAACCAGTGAGAGAGCGACGGGTAATGGGACATGCCGCCCAATCCGAGTCACACCAACCAGAAAGAGTCAAATCACAATCGGCACGTAAGAGGATGCCCTGACCAGGAGTGCCTTTCAAGTAACGAATGACACGTAAAGCAGCATCCCAATGATCAATGCGCGGAGCCTGCATAAACTGAGAAAGAACATGAACAGAATAAGCCAGATCAGGACGAGTGACAGCTAAATAAATGAGACGACCAACAAGGCGTCTATAGGGCTCAGGATCCTCAAGATGGGCACCAGTAGCAAGAGCAAGCTTGTGATTCTGCTCAATAGGAAAGCCAGCAGGCTTAGAACCCAATAATCCAGCTTCGGAAATGATATCCAAAGTATACTTGCGCTGACACAAAAACAATCCAGAGGCACTACGAGCTACCTCGATGCCCAGAAAATATTTCAAAGGACCCAAGTCCTTCATTTTAAAACAATCAGACAAATAGGCCTTAAAAGCCTTCAAAGCAGCGGAATCGTTACCAGCAACAATGAGATCATCCACGTATACCAGGACATTAATCTGAATGGCACCCTGTGTGAGAGTGAACAGGGAGTAATCGGAGTAAGATTGAAGAAAGCCGTACCCCTTCAATGCAGAGACGAGTTTGGCAAACCAGCAACGAGGAGCCTGTTTGAGACCATAAAGAGACTTGCGCAGACGGCAAACCATGTTCGGCTGTGAAGCCTCAAACCCAGGAGGTAGCTTCATATAAACCTCTTCCTCCAGATCACCATGTAAGAAAGCATTATGAACATCCATCTGATGGAGTTCCCAATTTTTAGCAGCCGCAATAGCAAGAAAAGCACGAACAGTGACCATTTTGGCCACAGGAGCAAATGTGTCAGTGTAATCAATGCCTTCTTTTTGATGGTTGCCAAGAATCACCAAACGAGATTTTTGTCGATCTAAGTTGCCTGCAGAATCAAATTTGTTACGAAAAACCCACTGACTACCAAGAGCGCGTTTACCAGGGGGTAAAGGCTCCATAGTCCACGTACCATTATCTTCCAAAGCACGGATCTCATCATGCATAGACTGGCGCCAACCTGCATCATGCATTGCCTCTTTAAAAGATGTGGGCTCTTTAAGAGAAGTAACATTAGCAATAAACTTTCGATATTTATCAGAAAAACTGTGACAATTAATGTAATGAGCTATAGGATAAGGCGTACCGGAGGAAGGCGGAGGAACAGAAGAAGGCGGAGATGGACTCTCTACTGTAATAGAATTAGTAACATAGTCACGCAATCGGACCGAAGGAACCCGCGTGCGTAATCCGCGGCCCAAGGCAGTGGGCTCAGCTGGCGGGTCAGAGATGGTAGCAGTAGTGGGCGGAGAGGACGAGAGGTCCGGGTTTGTGGAGTTGGGCCGAGGAGAGGTAGGAAGCGCGGAGTCCGCGTCAGGGGGAGTTGGAGTAGTGGGCTGGGAGGGAGATGTAATGTGGGCCTGGTCAGGAGAATGGGGCGCGGGAGAGGATAATATAGGAGGGGGCTCCATTATGTGAGTGGTAGGAGTGGGCTGGGAGTTAGTAGGAGAAGGGGGGTTAGATGATGTGGGCTGGGCAGTTTGTGGGGACGAAGAGAAGGTAAATGTAGTAGAGGATGCGGGCTGGGTAGATAAGGTGGGCTGGGCAGTATGTGGCGTAGGAGATTCAGCAAAATCCAGATGTACATCGTCAGATTGAGGGACAATGGTAAATGGGTCGATGTTGGCAGCTTCGGGGTCAGAAAAAGGATAGGTGCCCTCAAAAAATTTCACATCACGAGACACAAAAAACTCCTGAGTATCAAGATCAAATAATTTCCAACCCTTCTTACCGAGAGGATAACCCACAAACATACATTTTCGACTCCTACTAGCAAACTTATCGCCTTTAGATCGATGATTATAAGCAAAGCATAATGAACCAAAAACTTTAATAGCCTCATAGGAGGGAGAATGGCCAAACAACAGTTCATAGGGAGTTTTGTTATTAAGTAAGGGGGTAGGAGTGCGGTTAATGAGATGAGCAGCTGTGAGAACACTTTCTCCCCAAAAATAAATAGGAAGATTGGCCTGAAAACGGAGAGCCCGACCCACATTTAAGATATGTTGATGTTTACGCTCAACCCGCCCATTTTGTTGTGGAGTGTGAGTACAAGAGGTTTGAAAAAGAATACCAACAGCAGTAAAATATTCTTTAAGACAATTGAATTCAGTGCCATTATCACTTTGCACAATCTTAATAGTTTGAGAAAATTGACGATCAATCATAGCAACAAACGCCATAAACATGGAAAAAACCTCAGTTTTATCAACCAACAAATAAACCCAAACTGCTCTAGAATAATCATCCACTAAAGTCAAAAAATATCGAGCACCACAAGAAGATACATGTCTATATGGGCCCCATAAATCACAATGAACCTTTTCAAAGATGCGACTAGCTTTATGTTCACTAATGGGAAATTTAGTACGAGGATGTTTAGCACGAAAACACACCTCACAACCCTTATTCAAACTACCCTGTAAATGAATAACAGGAGGAAGTAACTTGATAATCTTTTCTGAAGGATGACCCATGCGTTGATGCCAAAGCTCCAAAGAAGGCACAACATCACCAACCGAAACATGATGAACAGAAGAGCCACCTTGAAAGTAGTAGAGTCCATTCCTCCTAACCGCTGTTCCAATCAGATTCCTCGACGGGTCCTGTATAGCACAAACATCAGAATCGAATTTAACAACACAATTCATTGCCGCAGTTAACTGAGAAACTGAAAGTAAATTACAATGTAAATGTGGCACAAAAAGAACATGAGTAAGAGTGAGAGAGTCCGATAAATGAACAGAGCCCTCTTGCTGAGCCATAACAATAGCACCATTAGGCAAGCCGACAGGACAATCAGGAATGCAAGTAATGTCAGATAATAAAGAAATATCACCAGTAACATGATTGGAGGCCCCAGTATCAATGATCCAATCAGTAAGAGTAAACATACCATGCAACCGGTCATCAGAAATTTTAGTGTTACCAATGAGACCTGCTAATGCTTTCCATTGATCAGCAGTAAACAAGGAGGAGGCATTAGCAGTGCCAATAACAGCATGCGGACCTGCAGCAGGGACGACGGCAGTGGCATGGGCGCGGACAGGCTCGCGGGGGCGAGCTGTAGAAGTGGTAGGGGCTCGGCCACCCCCACGACCTGCAGCAGCAGCTTTGCGCTCTTCCCACCAAGCTGGGTAACCATGTAATTCGAAGCATTGAGTGACCTCGTGACCTGACTTATGGCAATGTGTGCACTGAAGATGGGACTTATCCTCACGAGGGCGAGGACGAGTAGTAGAAGAAGACGTGGAGGTGCTGCCACGAGGAGCAGCCCTCAACGCGAAACTGACCACATCCGGTGGTTCATCTGCCACGGCCCTAGCCAAACGGACACGTTCCGCTTGCACAACCAATTGGTAGGCCCTATCAAGAGAAGGTAAAGGCTCCTGGGAGAGAATATTAGATCGAACCGTGGCATAATAATCAGAATAAAGCCCCATTAAAAATCCATGTAATTTGCCGTTTTCACGACGTGCCTCATGAAGTTGGCCTGCCGAGCACGCAGAACACCCTTCAATGAGGGGCTCATGATTATGAAGCTCTTCCCACAAAGCAGATAACTTACCGAAATATACGGCGACAGTCATCGTTTTGGTTTGCTCACAACGAGCGAGGGAAGACTTTAGTTGATGGATACGAGGGCCGTTAGCCATAGCAAAGCGAGACTTTAAAGAGTCCCATAATTTTTTAGCATCACGATACTTTGAAAGCGTACCTTTAACCTCCGGGGAGATCGTATTCATGATCCAAGAAATAAGCATGGCTTGAAGAGTACTCCAATCGGATGAAGTACACGGAGGAGAAGGAGAAGTGATGGTGCCGTCAAGAAACACCCACTTCCGGCGAGCTTCGAGCGCCATTTGAACATCCGACGCCCAATGATCATAATTGTATGTAGTAAGACGGGACGGAGTAATAAAGTCACCGGGCCTGTCCTGGGGGCCGAGGTAAAAAGGAGAGGTGGGAGGAATAATTAAGGGCGGCGGTGGTGTAGTGTTTGGGGAAGCTTCACCAGTCATGGTGAGCGACGAAAGGTAGGCGGCTAAACCAAGCCTGATACCATGTAGAATTATTTAGGTTTAATTTTGTGTTGACTTTCTCATTGCTTTCACAAGAATATATATGATACAATAGTAGTAGGTTACATCAAGGAGATTTAGTTTCCTAAAATATCTCAACACTTTTCACTGTGATCCTTAGTGATCTTTGATAGTCTTATGACTTTAACCTCCAACCCATAGTGGTTATTTTCTTTGTTTTTCACCCATAGGGTGTGTTTTGTGCCCTTAGAGGCTTGTTTGTTGCCCATAGTGGTTTGTTGCCCATAGAGGCTTTTATTGTGATCCATAGTGATCTTTGCTGTGACCCATAGTGGTCATTGTTGATATCGTGATACTCCATAAGAATCATATCACATTTCTCTTTGTTCTATCTCTTTTTCATCCTTCCTCTTGATCTTCCTTTTTCATTTTCCTTCATCTCCTCCCAATTTTAATTTGGATCATATGATCAGTTTTTGGATCCTGTGCATTTTTTGTTTAGTGGTTGGCCCAATTGGTGTAGTTGGAGGATTGTAAGTTGTATAATATTTTGGTGGTATCTGGACTTGGATTAGTATCGGTATAATTGGTGTGATTGGAATGGTACTTGACAAAGTATTATGGAATTCTACTTCGACAGTCAGAAGAAAAATTTTAGCAATTGATGAGTTCCTATTCTACTCGTTCCTTCTAGCCGTTCAAAAGCTAGTAAATGAGACAAGAGGTGGTGGTGCATCATTGTGGTGTTTCTGGGATTTGCGTTCTTGTTGATGCATTTTTGAGAGGTGTTTCCTGCTGCTGCTACATTGTCCGTTGTATGTTGTGTTCTTCCCGACAATATCGCAACAAGAGTTCTTATACTTCAAACTGGAAATGATTGTCAACCATTTCCAGTTTGAAGGGAAATGTTGGAATATATAGTTTAGTATAAGTTTGTTAGTTAGTTTCCTTGATTTCAGTTAGTTTGTTATTAGATTAGTAGTTATAAATACATGTATTTGTACTCATTTCAATATACATCAGAATAATAGAATCTCTGTATTTTTCCCTTTCTCTCTCCTCTCTTTGTTCAAAGCTCAACAACAATGGCTACTCTTTTCTTCTTCTTCCCTCGTTAACCTCTCAATTTTAACAACTGTTGCATTCCATGTTGCTCACTGAAGTTTTCTCATACGGTTTACTATCCATCTTAATAGTGTGTTAATATCCTCCAACTAAGTATCCATGCCCATCTAGTGCTTGATGTCTTTCAAAATTGGTTTGTTGTAACAGCATTGGAACAACAAATGCCCATGAGTCTCAGGCATCACTCCACATAGCCAACAATCAGTCTAAGTGTTGCTTTCATACACAACTATTCTATCTTATGTGTGTAATCTCCCTCTCATTGCCAACCAGCTAATGAAATTATGCTTGGGAATATTAAGTCTATTCCACACAAAAGCATCCCAATGAACACTTTCTCTAGGATCAATCAACTGTTGATACACCTCTTTAATAGAGTACTCTTAAAGCCTTTGGATCTCCTGCATGCTACACGAAAGCTTGATCTGCTCTATATTCTCACACTCTTTTCCAGTACCAACTGCTACCACTAGATGACTAGTAATCCCACCAATCTGCTTCCTTTATATACACATTGTGCACCCACTTCACCTACATATTGTCCTTTTTGTTGGCTACTGTTCACACATATTTACCCAGGCTCGCTCTATTCCAACTTTTTTTCACATCTCTGAAACCCAAACCACCTATGCATTTGCTCTTGCAAAGTTCCTGCCAAGCCACATATCCCCCTTTAGAACTAAAGTAATTTCCAGTCCACAAGAAGGCTCTACACACATTCTCAACATCATGTATGACTCGTTGAGGGAGAATAAAGATTTGAGCCCAATAAACATGAATGCTCATAAGGACACGGTTGATAGTTTTTAGAGTAGAGAGGAGATTGAATAAAATATGGAGAAGTTTTGCATTAAACTTGCTCAATTAATCTCAATACAATAAGTGCCTTTTATATGCTTATAATAAAAAGTAACTAACCTAAAAGTTAGCCACACTACTAAGTAGTGGAAAACATGTCCTATACCATATCCTCCATAACTACTATTCACTAATCACATTTTAATTATAAAATAAATTACCCACTAACTTACTACTAGCCACTAATCCAAATTGTTAAGAAAATCATTTGATTACTTTTGAAACATAATCCAACAACGGTTTCAATTGTTTGACAGAGCATATGCCCTAAAGACATAACAGTATACTCATAACTCATAAAGTATACACCGACTTATAATCTCAATAATGAGGTTCAAGTTTGTTATAACAATATAAATCTCCAAATACATACTATGAAAATATGAATAGATTCAGTTGGTATGGGAATGGGATACATAAAATTTTGACGTATGTATGCCTGTATCCTAGATATTTCAACATACATGGTCGAAAAAAATAATTTCTTTTCTTTTTTATCAGTAAGGAAATATATTTCTAACCAATAAAGGATATAATCTAAGGTCTTTTCACTTTGAGCAAACCAAAAACTAGCTAGGTTGGATTTCTCATAAGAGAAAAGAAACACACTAGAGCACCGATGCACATTCTAATGCTATGAGTCATTCTATATATCTTTCCTTATTATCTTTTTAGGAATTATTGTATATTTTGTAGCTATAACTTTTAAGATAACCTTGTGTTATCTTATAGATAATCAAATTTACATTTGTGAACCTTTTTTATACTTAACTAAAACCTACCAATAAGAAATAATATTTAAATTTAAATTTTGAGACACTTCTAGGAAAAACATCGCAAAACTGTTTCTTTGTTTGAAATGTATTTCCTGCAATACTCCATTTTAAATTTATCCATATTATATTATTTTCTTACTACTAACTTTCGTATCAATCCTTACCATAAGTATTCATAATTGCAATCGATCAATTATCGCAAAAAAAAAATCGACGTACTAGAGGATGACCATACATTTTGAAAAAGAAACCATTGACTTGTCTATAAACGGTGGAAGAGATCGGATATCTTCTGGAGCTTTTGCTTCTATATTTATTTTGATTCTAATAAGCGAGCTAATGTGTTTTCATGGATTGTGACTGTGCTGTTGTACAAGTAATCAAGTATTACTTAGTTAAGCACGAGTTTGACGCAAAGATTGCGATGTATGCGGCTATACGCCATGAATCGAGTCAATCGGCCAATCCCTCAGTCCGAAAAATAACAAGAAAAAGATATCGAGCCAATCCGCTGACTTTTAAGCATATGCCTGATTCCTAAAAGCTGAATAACGTGATAATTTTATAATTTTTTTAAAAAAAATCAATAAATAGGAGAAGTTATAATTGTTTTTGTGTTAGTTGAAAGTATAAATGTAAAAGATGGTGGACATTTGACACTAATCCAGTGTATAAGTTAAAAAGACCCTAACTTACTATAAGAGACTCCCACACATGAATAGATTATGCGTGATTGTGTTTGATGTAGGAATTTAAGTACTATAAGCGGAATTTCATGATGAATCAATATATAAACACTTAAATAGGATTACATGCATATACATTCAAGGATCACATAATAGTTTAGAATTAACCTTTGAAGCGTGATTATTTCCACAAAGCTCTTTGAGATCCGGAGATAGAACCGCAATTGAGATTCCTCTACTAAGTCCATCAATTCAAATCAACGCTCCACCAATGCTGATGGGAAGGAAGAGGGACTCTCTATTTCTTGGAGCAGTATTATGTAGCTTTTGAAGAGAGAGAAAATATTGGAAGAATACTGACTACGTTATTTTGTAATTCCTCCACCTAATTATAGGAACAAATTAAGTTAGGAATCCTCTCCTTTTCTTTCTCTTTGGCCGGCTACCCAAGAGTCCTTCATGGGTTCTAGGTCTTTCTATTGTAGATCCAGATTGTGTAACTGTGACCTCGTAGGATCCATCTAATTAGACTTCGGGTTTATTATTTAGTAAACTTGAAATTTTATAGTATTTTCTAACAACACATATAGACGATCCAATTTAATGAATCTATTATCTCCATAATATAATCGATGTTATACATAATAATTGCATTAAACTCGATGACATAATTTCTTCATTTGATAGTTATTCCACTATAATTCCTGCAGTACTTCACCTAAAGAGGTGAATAGATGGCTTAAGCAAATTAACAATCTAGACTCTAGAGGACAGTATAGCGAGCCGCCCAGGGGATGACCGTACATTTTGGAAACGAAATCGTTGACCTGACTATGAAAATATAGCTACTATAATTAGAGCTTAATCACTGAGCTGTTGCATTTTCATTGGCGATTGCTGAAGTGTTTAACACGATTCTGACGCAACCTTTTGCTACAATTGTGCCTGAATGCAGCCAATCTGAGTTTATAGATAATACGGAAATACAACTAAATATAGTAGTTTTACATTATCCTGACTCTATTAATTCATTTTCATAAATTCATTGTTCTGATGAATATCAAATCTATCTATATGTTACATCTGATGCGGCCCACTTGTCTCCAATAACTTTATTTATTAATCACTTCCTTTATTCTATTCCAACCTAATTTGTGTGGACCCGGTTCACATTAACATTAGTTTGCACCCGGTAAAACAATGTATCATTAATGAACAATTCACGTGGAAACTCACTATATTATGCAAAAACCCACTGTATCATTCACACCCACACTATATCATGCAGAAACTCAATATATTATTGAGACACACTCACTATATCATCCAAACACACACACTATATCATACATAAACATAAACTTACTACTCTCTCCATTTTATTTTAATTGTTATACTTTGATATTTTACACTATTCACAAATTTCACCTTGACCATCATTTGTAATTTATACGTGGATGAAAATATAGTCATGTTGGATCTTGTTAGATTCATCATAACATGTATTTTATTAATATATATTTTTTATAATTTTTACAAATACAAAACTAAAGACATATGTCCTCAAAGTTTTGCATTGGCATGCGTGAAAAGTGTAAGTGTGTAGATTAAAATGAAACGGAGGGAATATATATCATTTACACACACTATATCATACAGAAACTCACTATATCATTCAAACACACACTATATCATGCACAAACTCACTATATCATTAAAACGTTCTATATCAAGCAGAAATTAACTATATCATTTAGACAATCGCTACATCATGCAAAAACTAAATCATTCTATATGTTAGAGCACGTATCATGATATATACTACGCAACTTAGATCTTCCTGTATGTTAAAATATTTTAATTAATTCCTTCATTGTATTATTGTATATAATTTCACATTATGTTTTACATTAATAAAATATTACTATATTGTATATAGGTTCACTATATCTCTGTAGAACTCATGGGCCCGGCCCGCCATTTACTCAAGCTTGCGGGCCAAGCTCGTAAGCAGGCCCGACCCGGCCCATGCCCACCTCTATATACACCGGATTCCTTTGAGTTTTTTTTAATTCCATAATTACCCCATATGCAAAATTTAGGGAACATCAAAACGGCCGGGAACACTAAGCACGGTTGACTTGACAATAATTAAGAACCTCGCACGCACTACGCTTGTTAAAATAGGAAAACATTTCGCCCATAACTGAACGGTGAACACCTCGGGAATCATGATGAACACTTGTTATCTTTTCTGTTATGACCTCAAAGAGTTCATTTAGATAGTAACAAATATAAGTATAAACTATTTCGTATCATATATATTTGTATTTATGCTGCAGATTGCATTAAGGAAATTTAGTTACTTAACTGAAAGATTAAAGTTCAATATTAGCTAGGGCTAGCTTTTAGCAATATTGTAATAGCAATTGTCCAAGCAATATCAATTTGTGTGTATTAGTGAAATAATTATTTATAATATGTATTAGTGAAATAATTATTTATAATATGTATTAGTGAAATAATTATTTATAATATGGATCAATTATTGTAGTTATATATTTATATCTAAAAGCTATATAGTATGAATAATTATAGTATTATGGTAGTAAATTCATTAAAAAGAAAGATATTTGAAAATATGTTTAATTGAAAATAACCTTAATCAAATAACATAATATATTGGTATGGGTGAAGCTGGGGGGAGGGACCTGACCCCTGCATGCAGCCACTTTGCCACCCATATATTTTTAACGTGACTCGTGTAGGATTTAAGTTATACCTTATTAGTTTAGGCTTTATATCAAATAAATGATCGTGTCTTAGTGGTAAAGTATGATAAATGGAACTACGTTTTTGAATATGAGATCGAAGGATCAAATCATGATAGACATTAAATTTTAGGTTTTTTTTTTACCAAGCTTTTAGAGAAAACTACTGTATAGACGTATAGTTCTCGTGTAATTGCATCCAACTGGCAACACCCATTTTCTTTATGAGTTTAACTTCTATGGTAGTTCTACAATTCTACTCCTACCTTTTGACATTTGTTAAGTTTCCTCATGCATTCTCTTTTTCTTTTTTATTTTTTCCCCTTAATTCGTACTTCCATCGTTTCTTTTTAAGTGACACATTTGCATAGTGTCTGCTATTCACAGTTTAAACTTTAATTAGCTTTGCTGATTTACATTTTAGGAAAAACATAATCATGTGGGATCTTGTTAGATTCGTCTGAATGTGAATTTTTTTAATATCAACTTTTTATAATTTTTACTTATTAATAATTGAAGATATTAATGGTTAAAATAATACATTGGCAAACGTGAAAACAAGAAATGTGTCACTTAAAAAGAAATGAAGGAAGTACAATTCTACTTGTGTCGTCCTTCCCCAATTCAGGTATGTACTGTAAGTTCTATTGACTATCAATCTAGAAATAATAGCAAACAATAATAGAATATCAAATAATAAAGCAGGAAAGAACACACCAGAAATTTTACGTGGAAACCCAAGAACTGGGAGAAAAACCACGAATATGCACTAGGAATCGATGAATATTCAAGAAAGATTACAAAAGCACTCAAGAATTCTCTCTATAACTTTTTCTCTAATCTGTGTTTAAAGATGAAGAATACATTAATCGTAATTAGGGCACCTATTTATACCCTCATTAAGAAAAACCGGAAAAAACACGCGTCCTCGATAGGTGCGGGCACACCATCCCTTGGTGCGGGCGCACCAGCCTTTGGTGCGGGCGCACCAGGCCTCAGGTGCGGGCGCACCAGGCCTCAGGTGCGGGCGCACCTGAGTCTTCTGCCGTCAGCTTCGTCAGTTCTTCGTAAAACAGTCACAACTTTCTCGTTTCTCACCGGAATTGAACATATGACCTATCGTTGGAAAACTCTCGGAACAAGCTATCACCTCCACTTTGAATCACCTCAAAATCATTTATATATTGAAAGATATGACCATTCAAAGTTAGCCTTATGCACAATATGACGTTTTTCCTTTACGCAACCTCATCTCCACACCCATACACCTTCATGAGCTCCATATACTACCATATACCCAACATGTACGACCAACTTTTTCATCTTCTTTTATTCTTTGTTTATGATTTATTGCTCCTGCTTTCTGCTTTCAATCATTCTACCTCTCAAACTCACTTTTATTTGTTTTTGACTTTTTGTTTAATACATTAGCACTTTTTTTGTCTTTTGTTAATTGTTGATTGTTTAATTTAATTATTGATTGTTTAATTTATTAATTGCTTTTCACTCAAACAAATTTGTTAATTACTTCGGATGCGAATGGAGGATGATTTTCTTAGTGATATTTTCGTAATGTACATTGAAAAGCTGCTCGCAAAAAGATTTTGATGTAAACTCTTTAATTGATTTGATCATATCTTTCAATTTCAATCATTTTAACCGCTTAAAGTTTTATTTTAGGTGTTCCCAAACATTGTAATTAATTCTAACACCTGAATATTTTAGCACCTTATTATTTTAGGCAATTAAAATACTTCCCCAAATAAACCCTACCTAAGAAGGACAAGAGGATGTATTTGACCATTATAAATCCAAAGAGGCTAATTTAAAAACCACTCGACACGGGAAGGAATTATGGTCAAAAGACCAACCCAACCAAAAGTTTAAGCTGATGGTTGGAGTCTCAAGAATAGATTTATACTCTATCACTCCCCCTCACGTGAGAGCTCATTGGGCTTGAAGTGTGGATGCAGCACATGCCTCCCTTATACCTGGCGCTAAATATTCCACTTAGAAATGAGGGGTGTATGAGATTTGAACCCCATGACATTTATGTCACGCTGGCTTCGATACCATGTCAAAGGACCAACTCAACCAAAAGCTTAGGCTGATGGTTGGAGCCCAAGAATAAATTTATCCTCTATCAATTATTTCTTAAATTTTTTGTTAAGTCGTTAGTTACTCTCTCTTCTTCGATGTGAAACAACTAAGCTACGTACATGGAATTCAATACTTTGACCCTTCAAGAAATGTCCAAAAGTTTTGATTGGAGTGGAGTTGATTTAACTGTTTATTAGAATCAATGATCAGAGCATATAGGAGCTTTAAAATTTTATCTTTGGTGAAAAGTGGCTGAATTTTAATCAGAAAACCAGTAATACCACTACTGAGGAATATTGGAGCTATAGAAATTGAGTCATACCTATGTGTAGGTTTGGTTATACGATCATGCAGCAAAGCAAATTTAAGCTTAATTTAATTGGCACCAGTGTGCCATGCATGGGTTAGTTGGTATTTGGTTCACGGTTCTGTTTAAATTTGCTCAAAGTTTTACTACTTTTGTAATTTCTACCCATCGAAGTAGTACTTCACCAATTGTTAAATCTGCATTAACCTTATCCTAATGTCGTTAGTTCAAGTTTACAAACATTACGCTGAACGTAGGAAGAGAAACTCAATAAATTCTTAAAATAAGGTTATGCACTAGAATCTCATCCATTACATGAAATCTAAATAACATTACAACATCACACACACACTATAATTAAAGCGACACTGAAATAAAACTTATGAACTCCATTAAAGCAAATTAGCATTGACTAGTCAAGCTAAAGTGCCTGTATTATTTATTGGAGCTCGATCAAAGCAACTAAAACATCACATTACATGCATATACCATCTTCTTATTCATGGGGTTACTTATATATTACCCTAATAGATGGAATTTGATGATAATCTTATGATCAAGGAATTGATCAACATTAAAGATGGTATATAAATTAGAGGCTGCATCTGTAACCAGCTGGGTAGGCGTGTCCACACTGGTTAAGAAGCAAGGTCAAGGCAGCATCGACGTCGACGACGATGCCCAAAAGATTAGCCTTAAGAGCAAGGCATAGGCACACTGCAGCCTCAAGATCAACAATGCCAGCAATGAGTGGGCAGCAAGATTGTTTGCCGAGGGGTAATCCATTCAGCAGACCAACACACACACTTAATGCAGGGTAGCCACCGTTGACAGAGCAGGAGGGTGTGTTGGCAGCTGAGGCAAAATTACATAAAACAAGGTTAAATGCGAGGATCAATGCAAGAGGTGTAGAGCTCTTTGAAGCCATGGCTTTCGACAAGGAGGTGTTTTTCAAGATGGTTTTTTTTAGCTAAAAAGAGAAGGGTTTGTTTTGGTTGTGATGAAGGTTGAAGGGAAGATGATGTAGTATTTATAGGCTGCATGGAGGGTAAAAACGTAATTCAAGAATACTATTAAGTTTGGGGTAATACGTTACAACTTGATTCAGCTACAATAGAAATTTCTCCTATGACTTGCATGGAATCGCATCCATGTGCTAATTGTGGACTTTATTTACAAGATAATTAAAACATCACTCGTACAGTAATGTTAAAATCATCATCTTATTTGTCACACTGTACTCTCTCTCTTTCTCCCTTAGGCCTGTCCTCCCCAACTTATTATTAGTTTAGTTTAGTTTAGTTCAGTTCAGTTCAATTTAATTCAGTTCAATTCAACTGTTTTATGCCGAAGAAAACAGACCTAGTACCATCACTGGACCCTGGCGCAGTATACGTTCACATAATAGGCAGTGGCGGTGAAGAAGGGTCATTGCCGGCTCGCCGCCATTAGAGTGTTAAGCTTAGTTCATGTTAAAATAAACACAAGCAAACAAACCTACTATACCTATAGAATTAAGGAAGTATATGTAATTGAAATTAGACCATTATTTTATTTGATAAGAGTAAGTGATATTTTATACTTGTAACCGTTTATAACCTGGGTCCTTAATTACAAATTGAGCAAAAAGGGTAAGGAAAACAACTATTACCGAAGAAGTGTCATTTTACAGCATAAAACCAAAAACAACACTCAGAACAGTTTAAAATTGAATTGTAAAAAAAACTCGTATGAACCTCATAAACACTAATTAGTGTGCATCCAATAGTCTTGCGTTGACCTGATTTACAATAATATTATTGTGGACCAAAATCACTTATTTTATATAGTGACCCCTTTTTTCCATATAATGAACTTTTTAATTTTTAAGTTACATTATACAGTTATTATCTACTATTGTATCTGTTTTTTTATATATAGTAACTCTTTCTCACATCAGTTTATCATGATGAAATTTTTACTTTGTAACATAATAACCTTTTTTTTTTATAGTTAAAGTTCATAATTTAGATATATTCATCTTTTATATATATATATATATATATATATATTATATATATAATATATATTATATATATATATATATATATATATATATTTAATATATAATATATATATATATATATATATATATATTTATATAGTGATCCTTTTTTTTCATAAATCACATGAATTAGCATTAGGTCCACTCTAATTTAGTGTGGGCCAAGGGCCTGTTCTCTTCGGCATAAAACAGCTGAATTGAATTGAACTGAACTAAAATGAACTGAACTGAACTGAATTAAATTATAACTAATAGTAGTGATAATAATATAATATAATATTATTTAATTAATAATAAATTTATAATAATGATTTATTATTAATAATAAGTTATTAGATAAAATAATGATAAATTATTTTAATAAATTATTAAATTATAATAAATTATTGTGAGATAGATGGATTAGTCTGTAATAAACAGATAAACTAATAACTTGACGACAAAAATTTGAATATTGAAATACATAATATACTTTATCACCCAATGCTTAAAAAGAATGTTACAAATTTAATAGGATGAGTACATTATTTTCCATATTTTTTTACTGTAATTTTGCAAAGAGCTCAAAAGCTTTCCTTTTTTTTCAAATCTTTTTGCTTTGTCGTTGATCGGTTGCTTTGATTGTGTTAGATTTTTATTTTTCTACAGTTATGCGTCTTTACGCTTTATATTAGTTGAGATTTTGGACTCGGAAAAATAATCCTAATCGAATAAGTATTAGGTTATTTTTTTTCTTTCACCAAAATATATAAATATACGCACGTTATTTTTAAAAGCAATAGTAATAGGAGTAATAATAACAATAATAATAATATAATAATAATAATAATAATTGTAATCATGATATTAATATTTATAATAATAATAGTAATGATAATAATGATAATAATAATAATTATCATTGTTTTATTATCAGAGAACTAAATAATTGAACTGAACTGAATTAAACTGAACTGAACTAAAAATAAATTGGGGAGAACAGGCCCCAAATCCATATAAGTTTCTTACTTCAAAATTAGTTCTATAGTTTATGAAAATGTGATGTATTCCGTTAGCAGCTTATGATGATTTGTTGGATTGAGCCATTAGTGACATATTATTAGGAGTTTATGTTGATTTATTTAGTGGAGTTAGTAGGATAATAGTATGTTAGTGTTTTGTTATTTAAGGTAATATTCTTACTTCTATTTTGTACGCAAGTCTTTAATATAGTAAGAGTTTGAGTAGTATCGGACTTGTTCTTCTCTTTATCTTTTGCAATTCTTTATTTTCCATCATGGTATCATATCAAATGAAATGATATAAGCATATTCGGTTTTAAGGAAAGAATGTTGTTTATTTTCCTGTATGTTCAAGGACGAAGCCAGTAATTGAAATTTAATGGGGTCAAGAATATTTTAAGACAAAATTATTATTTATATATATATATATATATAATATATATATATATATATATATATAATTAATATATATATAAAGCAATTAACAAATTTTTTGGAGTGAAAATCAATTAACAAATCAAATAATAGTAATTACCAAATCAAACCATCAACAACTAACAAAAGACAAATAAAGTGTTTAGATAGAAACTTCTTAATGTATTCAGTAAAAAAGTCAAAAACAAATAAAAAAAGTGAATTTAAGAGGTAGAAAGATTGAAAGCACAAAGCAGGGGCAATAAATCATAAATGAAGAACAAAAGACGATAGTTGGTCATACATACCTGATTTTGAGAAGGAAGGAAGTATCGTACAATTGTAGAAATTAATGGGAAAAAATAAAAAAGATAAATGGAAAAAGAAAAAGAGTACGAGGATGGGTAAAGTAGCTGCCGGTTGAATGCAATTACACAAGAACTATACAACTTCTTCAATTCTAGAAGCTTAGTAAAAAAAATTCCAATTTAATGTTTACAATAGTTTGATCCTTTGACCTCATATTGAAAAAACCATTTCCATTTACCATAATTTACCACAAAAGCAAGAGCATTTATCTGATCGAAGTAAAACCCAAACTAATAAGATATAACTTAAAATCCTACAAGAACCATTTTAAATATATATGGGCCGCGAAATTGGGTTGCAGCATGATTTTGTCTCAGCTTATTGTTTGAACAAGGGACTTGATATGTTGGCTTTGGGTTCGTAAAATATTAAGTGGTCGATATGTTTGAGCATATGCCCTAAAGAAATAACAATAGACTCATAACTTAAAGGTATATATGGGCGTACAATCTCAATATAATGTGGTCCAAGTATGGTATAACTTATGAGATATGAATGAATCATGATCTGATTAGCAGTTTGTATGATATAGTAAATTGTATGCTATAGTAGATTTTCCATGGCGATCCTGTATTCTAAAGAAAATTCAATATGGTGGAAAGAAAATTGATTTCCTAAAATTTGTGTTTATACCGAGTACTCCCTCCGTACCAATAATATCGTGAAAGAGTTTCATAATGACATAAAGTAGTTATATAAGTTCGCACACGTGACATGTTGTTATACAATACGTTATAGTGTAACATGTTACACCTAAAAACGCACTCCATTAAATGACTATGTTTTCTCTTGTAATTTAAAAAAAATATGAAGATTTCCTCAACTTCTGAAGATTCCCTCAACATGTGACATGTTGTTACACAATAAGTTATAATGTAACATGTTGCACCTAAAAACACACTCCACGAAATGGCTATGTTTTCTCTTATAATTTAAAATAATTATGAAGATTCCCTCAACTTCTGATTGTAACAAGATGCCAAATAGAAGACATGTTTTTGACACAAAGTGAGTAATTGATTAACTTGTCATTAGTTACCCTTTTTGCAATCAACAAAAACCTACCAATATGAAATTATCTTAAAATTCAAACTTTGTGACGTTTCTAAGAGAAACAAGACAAAATTGTTTCATTGTTTGACATGTATTTCCTGCGTAATACTCTATTCAAAATGTAAATTCAAAGTGTAGAAGCTTTAGCAAATAAAATTGACAATCTAGGGGATAAGGATTCATTTATTGCAAACAATTAACTATCGAGATATGGGGGAATTGTGATAAGTGATTACCGTACGTTTTTTAAAACGGAACCATTGACCTGGCTATGCAGATTAGCTACTAATCCTACTATAACCTATGCAAATATATTAAAAGTACCTATCAAAGAGAATGGTGTAACATGACATTATGCTCAATTTTTTAATAAACATGTTTATAGTTTTATTAAATAATAATAACAATATGTAATTATTAAGATTTGAACACATGATTGTATAAATGTGATAGGTTAACAACTAATCCACTACATTTTGAATGCTTATATGCAATTATAAAGACATAGACATGCGTTTTGAACTCTAACACTTTTATTAAGTAATTACATTATCTTACCTTAATTTCATTGAGATTGTTATTTAATTTTTATACTTAAATTCCTTAAAAGTTTTTGAAACAAATTATCATGCAATAACGTCCAATTTTCAATTTCACAGTATAAAAAATATTACGAAAACGTAATAAAATCAATTATAGGATTTACGAATGATAATATATTTGATAATTGTAACTAAATAGGAACATTGTTCGGATTGAAATACTAATTAGAATTTTATTAAGCAAGCTAATGTGTTTTTATTGGCTGTGCAGAAGTGTTACCTACTCGAACACGAGTCTGACGCAAAGTATGAAACGAGCCAATATCCGCCTGTCCAAAAAAATAAAATAGAGCCAATCCGCTGAGTTTTTTTAGCATATTCTTTTTTTTTTGACATGTACTTTTTAGCATATTCTGGATTAGGATTCCGTTTGTTTTGGAAAAAAAGTTCTATATGAAAATTGATATTCCCATTTTTCATTATTTGGTTGAACGTTGATTTGATATAGAAGGATAACTAAGATGGAAGAGTTTTTCATCGTTTTGCAAACATTTTACTCCAAAATTTAAACGAAAATAATGTCCTCAACGGTTTCATTCTCAATATCTCCATTTTGCTCTTGTTAGCTTAATAGTTTTCCATCATTCCAAAGTTCCAAACAAAGGAAACTAATATCCATTCCACCAAAAATATTTGTCATGGACTATGTTTTCCACCAAACCAAACAGACCTTAGGTGCCGCACCATATAATACTTCCCCTTTTCCTCAAAAAGAAGAATCACTCTTTGAACTTCATGCATTTCAATGCATAAATTTGGCCAGTAATATTTTTGATTACATATTTGTTAAAATTATATAAAAAAAAAATCTATGAAAATATTCATTGAAATAAATCTAACAACATATTATCACTCTTTATATAACTAGTAAAATATTGTGATCAAAATGAGATATATGAATAATGTATAATCATAGTGTTTCACTTAGAGAACTAAGGAAGTAGTACATTATAATGCAGTATTAAATGCATAGAATATTTCCTCTATTCTATTTTAATTAATTTTCTAATGGTCTATCTAAATCAATTTTCAAAAGAATAATTAATGTGTCCAAACAGATTTTTAAAAAAAACGACCCTACATTTTTTTAGTATTATCTCACAAAGTAATACCTCGAAGCACCCGGGATTCTTTATAAGTCGTGTTGCACACCATAGTAAGGTTTTTGGCGACAAAACTAACGAAAATGAAAGCTATAAGTCACACTTCTGGACGTCCTGGGGGTCCGTGCACCAAATATTATGGGATGCCTCAAGGGGATATGGGAGGGTATATTAAAGACTACCACGGCTTTGAACGAGATTAAAAACGGCTTTTACGACCGTGTCGGTCCCATTCCGTGGTTGCACCACAAAATAATAAATGGGTCTTTTGGTGGCTTTCCGGGGCAATGCAAATTGTGAGAAGTACCAGGGATGCATTATATGTCGTGCTGCATCCCATAGAAAGGTTTTCGGCAAAAAATTTGACCGGGCCCGAAGGAGCCCTAAAATGGTCGAGATTGAAGGTTATAAGTCACGCTTTTAGACATCTCCGGGCCTGTGCACTGAATGTTGTGGAATGCCTCGTGGGGATATGGGAGGGAATATTAAGGACTCCCACAACTTTGAACGGGCATAAAAACGACTTTTACGAACGTTTCGGGGCCATTATGTGGCTGTATCAAAAAATCATAAATGGGTCGTTTGGTGGTATTCTGAGGCAATTCAGATGATGCGAATCCCTCGAGTTGTACTATAGGTCGTGCCGCACAGTATAAGAAGGTTTTCGGGGAAAATATGTCCGGGGCCCGGAGAAACCCTAAAACGATCGAAATTGAAGGCTATAACTCACGCTTTTTGACGGCCCCGAGACCCATGCACCGAATGTCGTAACGTGCTTCCAGGGAACATGGGAGGGTATATTAAGGACTCCCATGACTTTGAACGGGGATAAGAACAGCTTTTACGACTGTTTCCAGGCCATTCCGTGGTTGCACCACAAAATCGTAAATGGGTCGTTTGGTGGCATTCTTGGGCAACGCGAATGATGATAAGCACCCGCGATGCATTATAAGTCATGTCGCACCCTATAGGAAGGTTTTTGGCGAAAAATTTGACCGAGCCTGGAGGAGCTCTAAAACGGTCGAAATTGAAGGCTATAAGTCACGCTTTTGGACGTCCCCAGCGCCGGGGCATAGAATTTTGTGAGATGTCTCATGGGGACATGGGAGGGTATATAAAGGACTCCCACAACTTTGAACGGGCATAAAACAACTTTTACGACTGTTTCGGTCATATTCCGTGGCTGCACCACAAAATCATAAATGGGTTGTTTGGTGGCATTATGGGGCAATTCAGATGGTGCGAAGCACCCAGGTTGCATTATAAGTAGTGCTACACCTCATAGGAAGGTTTTTGGCGAAAATAGAACCAGGTCCAGAGGATCCCTGAAACGGTCGAAATTATTGAAGGCTATAAGTCAAGCTTTTGGACGGTCCCGGGACATGTGCGCCAATTGTCGTGGGATGCCTCGATGGGACATGTAAGAGTATGTTAAGTACTCCCACTACTTTGAATGGGAATATGAATAGTTTTTACGACCGTTTCGGAGGCATTCTGTTGCTGCACAACAAAATATAACTTGGTTGTTTGGTGGCATTCTAGGGCAGTTTAGATGTTGCGTAGCACTCGGGCTGCATTATAATTCGTGTCGCACCCCATAGGGAAGGTATTTTAAATACACAAACTTAATCATTAGTGTCTTTAATTGTTCATTAGCAGAAATTATCAAGTTAACATTTGTAGGACATACATGAAGACAATCACAATATCTTTTCATAATAACATTATTTTTATTTATTTCTAAACAAAACTTAATCAAAACTTAGTACATACTACTACTCCTTTTATCTAGTATGATTAATATATAAGCTTAAACATAATCATGTAACATGGTGTTTGATTCGTTTTGATGTATACTTTTAAAATATTAAGTTTAATAATTTTGCTTATAGATAATATATAAAAGATATTAATTGTTAATAATGTTATGCATTGGAAAACATAAAAATCAATATGTGATGAGTAAATTAGAATGCGAGAAGTATGTATGGATAATTTTTAAAGTCAATTTTGTATTTGTTTTAGGAAAAAAGAAAAGAGTAATTGCTGGAGACTAGAGTTGGACAATAGAATAAAACTACATACAATAGTCGCGTTTATTGCAAAGGACCGAAACTGGTAGTGTAACTTTAGGGGAAAGAAATCAAAAAAGGAGGAAAAGGGGAGAAGGTTAAAGTATCATAGTCTATTGAATTTTCAATTGGGTAGCAGTATCAATTTGACGAAATGGAAAAAAGTATACGTAGAAAGCAAGTATGGCAGCATCCAAAGTCGAACACAAGACCTCACGGTATATCTATTGTAGGGGAAATAACTATTGGGCTACCTCATGATAACCAACAACGGAACACGGAGACGTCTTTAAACTTCCGAAGTTAATTTGACGCAGGAAAAAAGTAATTTGGGGGTGCTGTGCCACTCAGGTCACTCGAGATGACCAACAATGTGGGCCAATCCAGCCTAGCCTATCTTGTGGGACATGTGGATCGAGCCTGTTCCAATTTGCCTCGAAACGTGACATTGATGGGTGGATTGTAGGTCGCTTTTTTGAGTCCAACCCACGAGAGCCCACTACTAAAACCTCCTAGTTTGGTCCATATATAAAATCAGTCCAGTCCACCCCATGAACCGGAATAGTCCAGCCCAAGTAAGTATTCAACCAAATTGTGTATATTTTAATCAAATTGTATATATTTTAATCAAATTGCATATATTTTAACCAAACAATCAAATTCAAAAATAATCAAATCATTCATTTTAATAATTATATAATTTTTTTTAATTAGTTTTAAAGGTTTTATGTAACAATAATGAATAATTTCAATGATCCAATAATTTTGAAACAAATTCTATGCAGGACCACCACACGGTCCAGCCCGTTAGGTCCCCGAACCATGAAAACTGGTAACAAACCGGTGTGGGCCAAGTTTTTTCATCTCATGGACCAGCCCGCCCAAATCGTAAATTTCACGATCCGATCCTAGGCCATGAAATCTCAGCAACTCACTAAAGCCCAAGAACTGGCCTGACTAACTCGCACTAGTGGCCTTCTCTACAGGTCACTAAGTAGATTGACCCATGCCATATTAATGATGATATGGCTTTATGTTAATGGTTGAGACTTGAGAGAGTGTAACACATGGAGTATTACAATTTTTCTCACGTGCTTTAGTTATATACTTGTTTTGCTTATTCGGGGGAACGCCCTAAATTATTTTGGTGCGTTAAATTTACTGTTTTTTGCGAGGATATACTAGGGTAATAGGACATTTTGTGGGAATATATACTTCACAGATTTTTTTTTGTGGGGATATACCAACCTAAATTTAAGTTATGTTAAAGGGTACCAAAAACACAATTTTCGACGAGAAAGTCAAATTTTCAGCCTTTGACTTGCTTAATCACTCTTTGTATAGAGTGTGATATGCAATTGCTTTTATTACATTAATTTTCCTCCAACTTCATCATATTCACTTTTGTGACTCATTTGCGAGTTCCTATCAAGTCAAATGCCGAAAACTTGACTTTTTCGCCAGAAATCGTGTTTTCGTACCTTTTAACATAACTTAAATTAAATTTGATATATCCCCACAAAAAAGTAGAGAGGTATATCCCCATAAAATGTCCTATTACCCTGGTATATCTCCAAAAAAAACTCTTAAATTTAATGTTATTTAGGATATTTTTTTTTTTTTCATTTGTCTATTTGTTCGAATTTTGATTGTGTTTTGTCTTTCTCTCAATTCTGAACGGGTGAAAGACATATAAATAAAATTGCTAGCCTTATTTGTTGCGACTTGAGCGTAAGATATTGACATACTCTAATTGCTAGCGATGCGAATTGGGATTATGAGTTACCTTACACTGTTGTTCATTATGTGCTCCTTCTTCGCCTTACATGTGTTTTCAACTTTTATGATCTTTTATCAAGAAAATAAATTGTAGATTACTCAACTTTACGGTTCATTCGGTGGTTTGACGTACAATCCATATATTTAAGTGCTTGAGCGGGAGAGAGCCAGAGAGGCGACACGTAAAGGCTTATTATCCATTGGGTTCCACAAGCTCGATTAACTTAACTTCATTGAAGCTCTATATTTTACAAATTTAAATGCGAACATCAAAACGGGATCGCTAAGCATGGTTGACAATGTTTAAGAAACAGCCTCACTTCTTTTTTAATTAGAAACAACCTTACGTTTCGTTTGTATCGTAAAAGACAAAAGAAGTATTTCCACTACGAGCACTATTATGCGATCTTGTTGTATCTTTCTTCAAAGTATTTTATTTTGGAGTATATTTCTTAACAACTTTCAAGAACATTCATGAGGCAAGCAGGCCCGTCTCGAACTATATAGAGGCCCTGCGCGATCTCGTATTTGAAAAATTCAATAATGTAATAGCTCATCCATACTTCACATAATCATATTATGAAAAAAAAGTAGTCCAATTAAGTAGATAAACTTTTTCTTTTACTACTTGAACTTTCTCTATTTTGGGGTCCTCACAATTAAGGGTCCCTGTTCCATGGAACATGTTGAACATGCTAAATTGTGAGGGCCCCAAAATAGAGAAAGTTCAAGTAGTAAAAGAAAAAGTTTATCTACTTATTTGGACTACTTTTTTTAGACCTTTCCGGGTACGTTTTGACAATAAACATAATAGAAAACATAATTATTAAAACAATAATATATAAAGAGAAAATGAGAGACTAAACTTGATTGAATTGAAGATGAATATGAAAGCTTGAATCTTGAATCTCCAAAGTAGTCATAGAAAATAAACTAGGGCATAAATTAGAGAGAAAAGTAGATAGGAAAAATAATGTGATATTGAAAATGAGTAAAAATGGATGTCCTACCCTAATTAGAAAACCTCTAATATATAGTTATAGCTCCTAATACTAGTAAGGAACCAAATTACAAGATAAGGAAGCCAAATAAATCATTAAACGGCCAAAATTATTAAAATCGCGTGTGCGTAAGAAGTTTCTAGCAGACTAGGCCAACTTTTAAAGCCCATATCTCTCAAAATACAACTCGCCTTGGGCCATGCGACCTATCGTTAAAAAGCTATTCAAGCCTACTTTACAAAGCCATTGAAATCAACCCAATATCAACATCAAGTCAGAAGTTATGGATAAAAGAGTGAACTTGACTCAATTTTCACAATTCTATCAATGAATTCCAACTCCAATTTAGCTCCAATTTGCACTGAAATACATCCAAAATGATCCTTATCAATGTATCTTTCTTACAATTGCTCCTAAGTAATCAAGCTTGTCCAATAATACTCCAATTATGTTCTCGATGCCTGAAATTTAAAGAATACCATAAACGCATAAGAGGAATAATATTTCGCAGATTAATTAATAGCATGCAATTTTGAACTACAACGCACCTAAATGCTCCTAGAATGCAACCTAAATGCATCTAAAACCTATATAAAATACGACACATCAGCGAAGAAGCAATAATGCGCATATACTTGTAAACAGGACTGACATTGATGGATAGGATGATTTTTTGGAGTGTCAGGCGGATAAACAAGACTGATAAACAGAAGGATCTAAATTTATTTTTGAAAAACAATAAATGTCGTCTTGTTTGTCTCCTTGAAACTAAAGTCAAGTCCAAAAACTTAGGGGCCTTGTACTTGGATTGTTTAGTGGGTGGGCTTTGACCTCAAATAGCATGTATTATCCTGGTGGAAGAATAGTTCTTGCTTAGAATCCTTCTGAGTTCCAAGTCAGTCCATACTTGTGCTCAAGTCAATTGATGCATTATAAGATTTTCCCCAAACATGGTAAATAATTTGACTGTTCCTTCATTTATGCTCATAATTTGCATAATGACAGGAAAGTTTTATTGGAGGATTTGTGTAGATTGGCTACTGGTATTAAAAGGTCCTGGATATTAATAGGGGACTTCAACAGTGTCTTGAACACATAAGATAGAATTGGAAGTGATGTAAGGCTTCATGAGATTCAGCAATGTGTGAATACTTGTGATGTGGAGGATGCTAAAATTTGTGGCAATTCCTATACTTGGAACAACAAACCGTATGAAAATCTTAGGTTTTTTTTTCTAAGCTTGACAGGGTGCCTGTGAATAAATCATGGAGTACAAATTACCCTACCACTGAGGTGTGCTTTAAAAATGAAGGTCACTTTGACCATTGTCTAGCTGTAATCTCTATTTACCCAGAGATAGTAGCAGGTAAGAAGCCTTTCAAGTTTTTCAAGATGTGGCAAACAACTCCTCAATACATGGAGATTGTGACTCAAGCTTGGAGACAAAATAACTAAGATGTATCAACTGGTGTAAAAGCGGAAAATACAAAAAGGGGATTCAAAGAAATACAATAGAGAAGCGTTTGCGGATATATTGCAGCTCAAGAAACAAAAGCTAATCAGATAGAGTTACTCATAAGATTAAACAAGGTTACTCATATGATCAAACAAGATTACTGATATGAGGTCTATTATTGTGTACCTCAATAGTGATTCTAATTCTAAGTACACTCACATGTGAGGAGGAGTGCTGAACCCATATTTGTTGTGCACATGTAAGTTATCCCACATTGGAGAAAGAAAAGAGAAATAAGCGAGAAGAGTTACTTTGAACTCTCCTCCTTATTTGATTGCCCAAACCCATTTTCACTCCTACTAGATTTAGAGAAAGCGTGATCATGGAGGAGATGGGCATGGTGGTTGGGAGTTTGGCAAGAAGAGAGAGAAATAATGTTCGATGATGAGGAATTTACGCCTGGTTTTTAATTTATAGGTGTGGCGGGAAGGTATAAGAGTTTGCATACATCCAATGAAAAATCGATAAAATTTCGGTGTAACAATAATGGCAAACAAAAACATGTGTTAATTATGACTTGAAATCTTGTGAATGACATAAGGTTAACTTTGAATGCACATATCTCTAAATCTATAAATGATTTTTATGTGATTCAAATTGGAGGTGATATCTTGTTCAAAGAGCTTTCCAACGATAGGTCATATGCCCAATTTCGATGAGAAACGAGAAAGTTATGACTGTTTTACGAAGAACTAACGAAACTGTTTCGTCCCGGGCCCGACCGGGCGGATTTCGCCCGACCCGGTCAGGCGGTGCGCGGTTTTGAGCGCTGAACGCGTTTTTCGATATATTTTTCGTTTTAAAGTTATCTTTTAGGGTTTGTACGAGGTTCCTTATATTATAAAAGGGCTTCCTAGTGTTCATTATTATTAACACAACTTATGAAACACTTTTAGCCTCTAGATTTAGGACTCCCTGTATTATTCTCTCTGATTTTCTCCATTATAGTGAAGAAGCTCTAATCCCCCACCTGTGGATGTAGGTCAAATTTGACTGAACCACGAAAATCCTTGTGTTATTTGTTTGTTCATCTTTATAGTTTTCTCACCTTATAGCTTCATTATTTCATTGATTTTCTGTTCCGCATTAATCAAACTACCACACCGATTTCCTAACAACATGTTATTTTATTATCAATCTCGTACAACGGTACAACATAACCAAATACAGAAAATAGAAAGAATTTCAAAACAGGAATTAAATGAACCATACATGGAGATAATACGTATATCAAATAATACAACAGTTATCAGATAAGAAGGTAAAATTAAGCACGGCGTGGAGGGCATTGGAACCCAGTAGGTAGCGTGCATCCACATTGATTGACAAGAGCAGTAAGATCAACATTGAGGTTGAGGTTAAGAAGGCCTAGAATATTGGCATGAACCGCGGTGCAAAGGCAAGCGGCAGCATCAAGGTTAATGAGGTTACCTATAAGGCTGCAGCACTGCTGTTTTTTAGGAGATCCAATGCGAAGATGAACAAGATCAAGCACATCCGCGCACACATTCAACTTAAGGGTATCAGAGGGGCATGTCTTAAGAGGTCGGGCTACATATGAAGAGAAGGCGAGGTTAAACAAAACAAGGTTCAATGCAAGAAAGAGAGCAACTGAGGCTGTGTTTTTTGGGGCCATTGCTAGTTATAACTTATCACTAATGCTTAATTTCTGTGATATATTCTACAAGAAACCAACACAAATAAATCAGTAAATGTATGTTTGGGTTTGATGGTGAAAAGTACAGGAAGTTTGAGCTATTTATAGGTTGCAAGGATGTGATAATGTGAAGGAATATCCTGCGATATTTAGCTGGATGAACATGAATTATGATATTATTAACTAATAATGCTCAGCACATGGTTGGTATATTGAGCTAGCAGCCCGCGGGATCCGAATTGAAATCGAAATAAACCATTGTTTTGCTTGATAAATGTATAGATTTTTTTAGTCATACATGCAAATGGGAGCTATGTTATCATTTTCAAAAATGATAACAAAAGCATTCAGTTTTGATATGATATTCCAAGTCAATCAATTTGCGTTTGTAACATTTCGACCAAGATGCATGGAAACTCTACTCTATATAATATCTAAGGGCCCGTTCGTTATTGTTTTTTATTTTCATTTTTCAGTTTTTTTTAAACTAAAAACCAAAAACAGGAAATTTAAAAAATGGTTTTCACTTTTCAGTTATTAGTTTTAAAAATAATCATATTCCCAATAAATTTGATTAATTTTTTTTTATTTATTGGACATATATTATATGACTTTGAAAATCAAAAAACCAAAAAATAGAAAATCACAGTAATACCGAACGGGCCGTAAGCTGCTCATTTCCACCAAAAAAAACATCTTGACCCATAGCAAGCTGCAAGTAGCTAGGGATGGTAATCTGTGTGGTGTATTGTGATCCAGCAAGATTTAATAAACCAAGACTGAATTTTTTTGAAGTGGAACAAAACCAACCCCATATAACTTAGTTTGCGGTAGCGGATCCAGGAATTTGTGTATGGTTGGTCACAGTGACACAAATCTGCAATACAACCAATGACCAATACAATAAAGAAAACCTTGATAGAAGTTCAATTTTAAAGCAGTAAATATTATGTTTGTAATATTAGAGAAATGATAATTATTCAATCAATTTTCAAATCATATAACATGCTAGTTGCACTCCAAACCAAGTTTCTCCAATTTTCATTACAATATTCATTCACTCAAATCGATCATTCATAGCCAAGATTTTAAGCTGCTTTTATAAATGAAAAGTTATTATGATTGTTACTTCAAATTAAAATTTTACATTTATCTTGGCATTACTGAGCTTAATAATAGAACTATGATTGGAAACAACATTAAATTTTTAACTGATGCCTTGAAACTACAAAACAGCCCCTATCATTTCTTCTTCTTAAGAAAAAAGACATAGAGAACTTCAAGAACTCTCTAAGATTTTCGATTAGAACCACAAACTAATTAAATTTCTTAGTTTTCACTTGCGATTATAAGTTGACCATGCATAATTCATTGATGATTCATGAGATCCCGCCTATGCCGGGATCATCACAACTATTATTACTATTTTAGTATGGCGAGAGATGACATTTTGGTGATGATTTCATGCACGACACATATTCTAACTTTATGCGTGCACCGCCTGCTTCAGATTGTATGACGACGAATTAAGATTTCTCTTTAGCATTGATCCACTATATTAAATGTGGGGTACAAGTCATTAATGCACAACTTGATCACTACGACACAAAACATTCTATTTATTTTTTTGCTTACTCGCAGTTTAGTCTCTTCCTTTGACACCGTAATAATACAGTCAATGCACCAAAATATTAATAATGTACGACAGCACATTTTGGAAGGTAGGAGAATCTTAAATTTTTTGAAAATACATATGATACAGAAGCCTAAAATGATCGATCCAAGTTTATGCATGTAAAACTTATACTTCCGTGGTAATTTATTACTCGCATCTTTTACCAATTTTGGCAATTCCTTATTATTTGCAATTTTTCTATTTTTGACAATATATTCTCTCGTTCTCTCTTCTAGCAGATCGGGTCTCTTTTTTAATCTCTCTATCCGTCTCCTCAAATTGATTCTTGTGCAAAAGAAAACTATGTAAATAATAAAAGAACTAAAAAAGTATTTCAAAAGTTTTATTTGAAACCTAAAGGTTTTCATATCGTAAATCATCTAGAAGACTTGAATTTCTAAAATGCGGAAAACTCATGTTGGCTTGATAGGCCAATGTAGACATATTACAATTCAAACAAACACTCAGCAGTAGTCCTTCAAACCAATCACTATCAAATGCAACAATGCTGGAAGATCGTAGCATCTCAAGGTGTCAATCAGAACAACAAATTAGAGTTGATTCGAGTCCCCCATTATTTTTAGGTAGAATTTATTTGAAGACGTTGTAAATGTGGCCATGTCACGCTTTGTCCCCCAGTTCTTTGTCTTGTCTGAGGTCTTATCTCTCATTTTGCAACAACATAAAATACTTTGTTTTCTTTGCCCTTATAGTTTATAATACTATCAAATTTTGTGACGTAGGCAGACTAGCGGAAAAGTTCGAAAAGGATTTGCGGAAAAAGGCCTGAACTGTTTTGCGGAAAATGGGCCGACGGAGTCCGATTGACTATTATAATACCTTTTCGGAAGCGGAACGGCCCAACGAGTCAAACTCGTTGCTATGCTGTGATGTACAGGCGTTTTAGGCCATCCGGGTCCGTTTAAGGCCCGAAATCAGCTTTTTAATTATTTTCGAATTTAATTATTTCCTTAATTTCGTTTTAGGGTTTTGCTTAACGTATTTAAACATTATTAGGTCAATGTTTGGAGGCAGTTTTTGACTTTTAATAATATCACAGAGTTTATACTCTTTCTGGTGGATTCCGGAGTTTTTACAGATTCATCGCTTGTGAATCTGCTTGTTCTTAATTCGAGATTAGTGCTTGCTAATCTCCATAGTTTCCGACTGCGTCATTTTGTGTATTACGGCATGGTTAATTCTTTCATCAAAATTTATGCACACAAGGAATTTAGTGATTTCATAACACTTCATTACTATGTCATATAGTCAATGAAAGTTATAGCGTGCTCTCCATAATCACCTGCTTTCTCAATCTAGAGTTCTTACTTTCTTTCTGACGACCCCTCTTCACTCAAAGGCATCTTGTGCCAAGTTCCATGAGAGCTTCATATGTCTCCATATAAGAATTTCACATATAGTTCCATTATGACGTACTATATATTATGTTATAATTAATCAATATCAATGCATTTCAGACGAGGCTAATGCTTAGAGTATATTTGATCGATCACATAATAAAACACTAGTATTTGGGCTAAACTTAATTATAGATGTACCAAATTCTTTTACCTTACAATCAATCCAAGCTCACATTTACTTATTTAGATTTGAGATCTTGCCGGCCGCAAGCTAGCTGAACCTACCGGCCATGTGCTGGACAGTATTAGTTAATCATTTCATAATTCATATTCATCCAGCTAAATGTCACAACATAGAATTATTCCTTCACATCATCAACATGCTTGCAACCTATAAATATCTCAATCTTCCTGTTACTTTTCACCATCAAACACAAACTATTTATTGAATTCTCTGTGTTAAGCTCTTTTTGCATATAACACAGAAATTAAGCATTACTAAAAACAAATTATCAGCAATGGCCCCAAAAAACACAGCCTCAGTTGCTCTCTTTCTTGCATTGAACCTTGTTTTGTTTAACCTCGCCTTCTCTTCATATGTAGCCCGACCTCTTAAGACATGTCCTCCTGATACCCTTAAGTTGAATGTGTGCGCGGATGTGCTTGATCTTGTTCATCTTCGCATTGGATCTCCTAAAAAACAGCAGTGCTGCAGCCTTATAGGTAACCTCATTAACCTTGATGCTGCCGCTTGCCTTTGCACCGCGGTTCATGCCAATATTCTAGGCCTTCTTAACCTCAACCTCAATGTTGATCTTACTGCTCTTGTCAATCAATGTGGATGCACGCTACCTACTGGGTTCCAATGCCCTCCACGCCGTGCTTAATTTTACCTTCTTATCTGATAACTGTTGTATTATTTGATATACGTATTATCTCCATGTATGGTTCATTTAACTCCTGTTTTAAAATTCTTTCTATTCTCAGTATTTGGTTATGTTGTACGAGATTGAAAATAAAATAACGTGTTTTTGTTTGCCACTATTGTTACACCGAAATTTTATCAATTTTTCGTTGGATTTACGCAAACTCTTGTATATTCCTGCCACACCTATAAATTAAAATCCAGGCGTAAATTCCTCATCATCGAACATTATTTCTCTCTCTTCTTGCCAAACTCCCAACCACCATGCCCCTCCTCCATGATCACGGTTTCTCTAAATCTAGTAGAAGTGAAAATGGGTTTGGGCAATCAAATAAGGAGGAGAGTTCAGAGTAACTCTTCTAGCTTATATTGTGGTACTTTCTTTTTTCTTTCTCCAATGCGGGACAACTTACATGTGCACAACAAATATGGGTTCAGCACTCCTCCTCACATGTGAGTATTCTTAGAATTAGAATCACTATTAAGGTATACAATAATAGTCCTCATATGAGTAATCTTGTTTAATCATATGAGTAACCATGTTTAATCTTATGAGTAATTCTATCTAAACATTAGAAAAACCTCATTTTTTCATATCATAATAACCTCGTTTATTTTACAAGTAACTCAAATTGTTCAAAAAATTAACTGCATGTATTCATAAAAGTGAATTGATTAGCTTCTAACTTTGTTTATAAAATTAACCTCATTTTGTTTATAAGAGAACCCCATTTATAGTTTTGCCTAACCTTAAAATATTATATGATCGAGTAATTTACCCTATTTTTTTTAGAGTAACCCTTTAATTATTTTATGGAGTACAATTGTTTAATTATATGAGTAATGTCAATCATAAAAAAAAACCTCATTTATTCATACCAGTAACTTCATTTAATCACACAAGTATCCCTTATTATTCACAAAATTAACCACATGTATTTAATTATAAGAGTAATCCTATTCGTATATAAGAGTGAGTTGATTAGTTTCTCACTTTGTTTATAAAAGTAAAGTCATATTTTTTTGATAGACAAGGTAAGATACTATTGCATCAAAAAAACAGAACCACTGGAGTTCAAGCTTTGAAACCAAAGCCAGAACACATCAGAAACAAACGAGTTAGTAGTAGCCAAATACACCTATCTCTCTTTGAGATTTACAAACCAGCTATGATCACTATGACTTATACTTGTAGAAACGATGCTACATACTCTATTATATACATGTTTTATACTACATGTGACTCGATCTATACATCTCCTTGATAGTTCCAAAAAAAAATATTTCTTTCATGCCATATATGGTATACTATACACAATAAGGTTGTATAATGAACACCCCTTTTGAATTTTCTTGTTTGCTTCCTCTGTAAACTTCTCGTCATCTCTGAAATGGTCTTTGGATTCTTATCCATGTCCAGCGAGTTAGACACCCTCTCAATACATCTCTTGCTGAAATGACAGTTGAAAAATAGGTGTTGGCGCTTTCCTTTTCCATACCACAAAGCAGACACTTAACATCTTGGGAAGTACCTATTTTCAACAATCTTTCCTTTGTATTCAATCTCTCCCAAACAGCCAACTAGAGTATGAATCTGTGTTTGGGTATTCCTAGTCTACACAAAACAACCTTTGCCCTCTGTTAGCATTAACTAAGCTTCTGTAGCTAAGTTTGATTGCATATTGGGCCATGTTTTTTATTATCTCTTTCACCTTGCAAATGGCTCTCTAATACCAACTATCTCCACTTTTTGGTCAGTAATCCCACCAATTATGGTCCTTCAAATAGATGGAGTGAATCCATTTAACCCGCAAATTCTCTTTTTTTGTAGCTATCATACATACATGCTTTTGCATGGCAGCCATGTTTCACATTTGAAGATTATTAATGCCAATCCCTCCCTCTTTTTTAGACTTGCAAATTTCCTTACAAGCCACCTTCCCAGGACAACCTGAATCAGCCCTGCCACTCTATAAGAATCTCTTGCATTACGTGGGATGTCTCGAGGGGACATGGGACGGTATATTAAGGACTTCCACGGCTTTGAACGAGTATTGGAACAAATTTTACGACCGTTTTGAGGTCATTCCATGGCTTTAAGACAAAATAATAAATGAGTTGTTTTGTGGCATTTGGAGGCAATTCAGATGGTGCAAAGCACCCGCGATGCATTAAAAGTCATGTTGCACCCCATAGAAAGGTTTTTGGGGGAAAATATGACCAGACCCGAAGGAGTCCTAAAACAGTCAAAATCGAAGGCTATATAAGTAAGGCTTTTCGACGTCCACGGGACCCGTGCACTGAAAGTCGTGAGATGTCTCGCGGGACATAGGATGGTATATTTAGGACTCCCTCGACTTTGAACGGGCATGAGAACAACTTTTACTACCGTTTCGGGGTCATTCCGTGGCTGGAGGAAAAAATAATAAATGATTCCTTTGGTGGCATTCTGAGCAATTCAGATGGTGCAAAGCACTTTGGGTGAAATATATGACCGGACCCGAGAAGCACTAAAACGGTCAAAACTGAAGGCTATAAGTCACGTTTTTAGACGTCCCCGGGACCCGTGCACCAAATGCCGTGGGATGCCTTGAGAAAACATTGAATGGTATAATAAAAACTTCCATGCCTTTGAAAGGGCATAACAACAACGTCGACGACCGTTTCGGCGTCATTCCGTGGCTGCACAACAAAATCATAAATGGGATGTTTGATGGCATTCTGGGAAAATTTAAATGGTGCAAAGCCCCCAAGATGCATTATAAGTCATGCCGCATCCCACAGGAAGGTTTTCGGCGACAAATATGACCGGGACCAAAGGAGCCCTAAAACAATCAAAATTGAAGGCGATGAAGCACGCTTTTAGACATCCACGGGACCCATGCGTTGAATGTCATGGGATGCCTCGAGGGGACATGAGCTAGTATATATTTAGGATTCCCATGGCTTTGAACGGGCATAAGAATACATTTTTTTACGACCGTTTCAGAGTCATTATGTGAGTGCACGACAAAATAATAAATGGGTCGTTTTTGGTAGCATTCCGGTGCAATTCAGGTGGTTCCAAAAACCCTGGATGCATTATAAGTCGTGCTCCAACCCATTGTAAGGTTTTCGGCGAAAAATATGAACGGTCCTAGAGAAGCCCTAAAACGATCAAAATTGAAGGCTATAAGTTACGCTTTTAGACGTCCACGGGACCCGTGCACCAAATGCCGTGGGATAACTCGATAGGACATGGGATGATATATTAAGGACTCCCACGGTTTTAATGGGCATAAGTGCAACTTTTACGACCGCTTCGGAGTTATTCCGTGGCTGTACAACAAAACAATAAATGGGTCGTTTAGTGGCTTTTTGAGGCAATTCAGATGTTGCAAAGCGCCTGAGATGCATTATAAGTCGTGCCTCACCCAATAAGAAGGTTTTCGGAGAAAAATATGACCGGGCCTGGAGGAGCACTAAAACGGTCAAAATTGAAGGCTATAAATCACGCTTTTAGACGTCTCCAAGACTTGTGCACCGAATGCCGTGGGATGCCTCGAGGAGACATTGGATGTTCTATTAAGGATTTTCATGACTTTGAAAGGGCATAAATGGGTGATTTGATGACATTCTGGCGGATTTCAGATATGTGAAGCACCCGGGATGAATTATAAGTCATGTCGCACCCCCATAGGAAGGTTATCAAAGAAAAATATTATCGGGTCCGGAGGAGGCCTCAAACGGTCAAAATTAAATGCTATAAGTCACGCTTTTAGACGTCAACGGGACCCGTGCACCAAATTTTGTGGGATGCCTTGATGGGACATGGGATGGTATGTTAAGGACTACTACGTCTAGGAACGAGAATAAAAATAACTTTTACGACCATTTTTGGGTCATTTCGTGGTTGCACGACAAAATAATAAATGGGTCGCTTGGTGGCATTCTGGGGTAATTCAGATGGTGTGAAACAGCCAAAATGCATGATAAGTCGTGCCGCACCCCATATGAAGGTTTTTGGCGAAAAATATGACCGGTCCGGGAGGAGCCTTAAAACAGTCAATACTGAATGCTATAAGTCACGCTATTAGACGTCCACGAGACCCGTGCACCAAATGTCGTGGGATGCCTCAAGGGGACATGTGATATATTAAGGACTCCCACGGCTTTGAACGGGCAGAAAAACGTATTTTACCACCGTTTCGGGGTCATTCCATGGTTGCACGACAAAATAATAAATGGGTCGTTTGGTGGCATTCCGGCGCAATTCAGATGGTGCGAAAAACTCGGGATGCATTATAAGGCCTCCCCCACCCAATAGGAAGGTTTTCGGCAAAAAATATGATCGGGCCCAGAGTAGCGCTAAAACGGTCAAAATTGAAGGCTATATGTCACGATTTTAGACGTCCACGGGACCCGTGCATCAAATGTCGTGGGTCATATACTATTTATCTTCTTGAAAACACTTTTGGGTAAAATCATCCCAATAGGTTTGCAAAGCCATTAACACTGAATTTTTCAAAGTGAGTCTCCGAGCAAATGACATATTTCCAAAGCTCCACATTTTGATTCTTGCACACATTTTCCACAAATTTGTCACAATCAGCAGCACAAATGTAAGCCATTAACACTCTAATTTCATCGAAAAAAAAACACCAAATGCGAGATGAAAAATAGGGGTTTTTACGCATGCGATTGAGAAGGAAAAAAGAATCGAAAATAAAAATGCAGGAAATAAATGAGAAGAATGATTGAGAGTCGTATTGAGGAGAGAAAATGTAAGCGAGCCGTTGGAGAGAAGGGAGGTGAGATATTAGGGATTTGAGGGTTTTCAGTGGGTGAAGAACGGTTGAGAGAGAGGGTCGATTTAAGAAGAGAGAAATTTGGGGATGCGGGGAAGTTTGGAAGAATAGCCGGCCCAGGGGCTAGGGGTTGCTTTTTATTTCAAGTTGTTAAATGACTCAAATGCTATGGTTAACTGGAGCATTTGACTCATTTTACATTTTTTTAAATTTTGTTATTTTTATAATTCCAAGTACTCCGTTTTTATTTAAACCGTAGCATTTGAAATGTAGCAAAAGAGTTTTTTTTTCACTAGTGCTCGTGCAGTTCTTGTGTCGCAGTGGTGGGTTTATTTTACAAGATGTATTTATTGAGTTGCAGCAGCCTAGGTTCGATTATTCCGCGTAGCAAGTTTATTGCTAGTTCTTGTTGTACTTTTTTATTTATCCATTATTACTACTATAAAATATACGGGTAACAATTAAACATGGAGGAAATTATAGTAGTTTAGATAGGATATTAATTTTAGTTTTGTTTCCCTTGTTGGTTGCTGCTAATGAAATTAGTTAACATAACCTAACCCTTATTAAAAAATGGTTCATGGTAGTTACAATGTCATCAGTAAAATGTTAAATATGGGATGTCAAAGTTGTAAATGGACCAAATTTAAGTCATCGGAAATAATTTTCTATAATAGTTTATAGAGTGTCGCACCAATTTTTTAAAAGAGGGTTATAAGTGTTTAACGTGAATTATGTTTCAGTATCATGAATCGTTATTTAGTAGTTTTTAATGCTATCCCTAATTAATAATTCTGACTCCACCACTAATCTGAACCAGCAAGAGGTGCAGAAATTAAGGATACATGTCGTGCATGAAATTATCACCCGAAAGTCATCTCTCGCCACACTATAAGAAAGTAATAATAGTAGTGATGATCCCAGCATAGATGATATCTCATGAATCATCGACGAATTATGCATGGTCAACTTACAATCGCAAGTGAAAACTAACGATGAGAAATTGATCAACTCCGTATAAAGATATTGCCATTAAACAAAAACAAGTAATTTTATTATCAATCTCGCACAACATAAACAAATACAGAAAATAGAAAAAATTTTAAAACTGGAGTTAAATGAACCATACATGGAGATAATACGCGAATAAAAGGAACCGGAAGCCCATATATCAAATAATACAACAGTTATCAGATAAGAAGCTAAGGTAAAATTAAGCACGGCGTGGAGGGCATTGGAACCCAGTAGGTAGCGTGCATCCACATTGATTGACAAGAGCAGTAAGATCAACATTGAGGTTGAGGTTAAGAAGGCCTAGAATATTGGCATGAACCGCGGTGCAAAGGCAAGCGGCAGCATCAAGGTTAATGAGGTTACCTATAAGGCTGCAGCACTGCTGTTTTTTAGGAGATCCAATGCGAAGATGAACAAGATCAAGCACATCCGCACACACATTCAACTTAAGGGTATCAGGAGGGCATGTCTTAAGAGGTCGGGCTACATATGAAGAGAAGGCAAGGTTAAACAAAACAAGGTTCAATGCAAGAAAGAGAGCAACTGAGGCTGTGTTTTTTGGGGCCATTGCTGATAATTTGTTTTTAGTAATGCTTAATTTCTGTGTTATATGCAAAAAGAGCTCAACACAGAGAATTCAATTAATAGTTTGTGTTTGATGGTGAAAAGTAACAGGAAGATTGAGATATTTATAGGTTGCAAGCATGTTGATGATGTGAAGGAATAATTCTATGTTGAGACATTTAGCTGGATGAATATGAATTATGAAATGATTAAGTAATACTGTCCAGCACATGGCCGGTAGGTTGAGCTAGCTTGCGGCCGGCAAGATCTCAAATCTAAATAAGTAAATGGGAGCTTTGATTGATTGTAAGGTAAAAGAATTTGGTACATCTATAATTAAGTTTAGCCCAAATAGTAGTGTTTTATTATGTGATCGATCAAATATACTCTAAGCATTAGCTTCGTCTGAAATGCATCGATATTGATTAATTATAACATAATATATAGTACATCATAATGGAACTTAGGACCGTCTTAAACATTTTAGAGGCCCTGTTCTAATCTTAAAAATTGGGCCCCTTATATTTAGAAAATTTTTATTTTCTTAATAAAAAAATATGTATTAAAAAAATTATCAAAATACGATTATATTTTTACAAATTGAATCCACGAAAACTTAAACTACTTTATTAACCTTGTAAATAAAATCTCAATACAACTTAAAACTATTATTAACCTCCTACATAAAAGAAGCTATTGTTCTAATGCTTTTTGAAGCAAATTATAATACTACTTCTACTCTTATAGTACAAATAACATATACTGAAAATATAAAACTATAAAGCCACTAAGACACTATGTGAGTAACAATTCATATGGTCATAACTGCTACGGTGCTGCCACTATGCCACATGCCACATCTAGCAGACTTTTTTATTTTTATTTTTGAGGGGAGCCACATCTAGTAGACTAGTACAGCTGTACAGTAGTAACAGTACTAATCGTGTTCTTCCTTCAACAAGTTCATATGAAGCAAATGTCCATGAGTTACTGTAAGAAAATTCTAACCATTTCAAACCAAAAATTAAACACAAAAAATTGATAATTGATAAAAACAATCGAATACCTAGTGAATGATAATTAGTGTAGATATTTAGAATTTAGGATTTACCTGTCTCATACTTTTATCTCTCTGCTTCAATTTCTTCGAAGTTCGACGGTCGACCGCAAATTTCACGAATCTTCAGTTCTTCAGTTCGACCTCAAATTTCACGAATATTTAGAAACAAAAGGTATATTCAGTTCTTCACAAATTACGACTTCACGAATCTGGTTTCTTCTCCTTCCCAAATTTCTAGAAATCAAAAAATAACAAAATTTTGAAGGTATGAATTTCAATTTCTTTTGTCTCATAACTAATTGATAATTAATGAAACAATATAAATGAGTTAGAAATATATAAAGAGTAAAAAAAAAAAGTTGTTAATTGAAGATTAAATGGAGAAATTAGAATTGATATTTTCACAGGTTACGGTTAATAAGGAATGAGTTAGGGAATTTTGGAAAGTTGTTAAGAGAAATTGAGAATTTAAGAATTTAGAAGATTTTTAAAAGATAACCAATTTCTGAAAATTGGAAAGAGAAATTAGGGAAAGTTAGAGAAGAACGTGGTTTATTTCATGTTTGCAGTTTACACGCCGAGATGGAAGAAGGAAGACAGAGAACTGTAAGATTTTTTTTTTTAAAAGCTGGGCTGCAATATTTGAGAATTGGGTCCTCAAATATTTGGGGCCCTGTGCTAATGGTCTGTTTGCGCAGGCCATTGGCCGGCCCTGATGGAACTATATGTGAAATTCTTATATGGAGACATATGAAGCTCTCATGGAACTTGGCACAAGATGCCTTTGAGTGAAGAGGGGTCGTCAGAAAGAAAGTAAGAACTCTAGATTGAGAAAGCAGGTGATTATGGAGAGCACGCTATATCTTTCATTGACTATATGACATAATAATGAAGTGTTATGAAATCACTAAATTGCTTGTGTGCATAATTTTGATGAAAGAATTAACCATGCCGTAATATACAAAATTTGATAGTATTATAAACTATAAAGCCAAAGAAAATTAAGTATTTTATGTTGTTGCAAAATGAGAGATAAGACCTCAAACAATACAAAGAACTGGGGGACAAAGCGTGACATGGCCACATCTACAACGTCTTCAAATAAATTCTATCTAAAAATAATGGGGGACCCGAATCAACTCTAATTTGTTGTTCTGATTGACACCTTGAAATGCTATATCTTCCTGCATTGTTGCATTTGATAGTGATTGGTTTGA
This sequence comes from Beta vulgaris subsp. vulgaris, assembly GCF_026745355.1. NCBI lineage: Eukaryota > Viridiplantae > Streptophyta > Magnoliopsida > Caryophyllales > Amaranthaceae > Beta > Beta vulgaris. The sequence continues at coordinate 579,223 of NC_079206.1, read as the reverse complement.
AGGACTACTGCTAATTGTTTGTTTGAATTGTAATAAGTCTACATTGGCCTATCAAGCCAACATGAGTTTTCCGCGTTTTACAAATTCAAGTCTTCTAGATGATTTACGATATGAAAACCTTTAGGTTTCAAATAAAACTTTTGAAATACTTTTTTAGTTCATTTATTATTTACATAGTTTTCTTTTGCACAAGAATCAAGTTGAGGAGACAGATAGAGAGATTAAAAAAGAGACCCCATCTGCTAGAAGAGAGAACGAGAGAATATATTGTCAAAAATAGAAAAAATGCAAATAATAAGGAATTGCCAAAATTGGTAAAAGATGCGAGAAATAAAATACCACGGAAGTATAAGTTTTACATGCATAACTTGGATCAATCATTTTAGGCTTTTGTATCATATGTATTCTCAAAGATTTTAAGATTCTCCTACCTTCCAAAATGTGCTGTCGTACATTATTAATATTTTGGTGCATTGACTGTATTATTACGGTGTCAAAGGAAGAGACTAAACTGCGAGTAATCAAAAAAATAAGTAGAATGGTTTGTGTCGTAGTGATCAAGTTGTGCATTAATGACTTGTACCCCAAATTTAATATAGTGGATCAATGCTAAAGAGCAAATCTTAATTCGTCGTCATACAATCTGAAGCAGGCGGTGCACGCAGAAAGTTAGAATATGTGTCGTGCATGAAATCATCACCCAAAAGTCATCTCTCGCCATACTAAAATAGTAATAATAGTTGTGATGATCCCGGCATTGGCGGGATCTCATGAATCATCAATGAATTATGCATGGTCAACTTATAATCGCAAGTGAAACTAAGTAACTTAATTAGTTTGTGGTTCTAATCGAAAATCTTAGAGAGTTCTTGAAGTTCTCTATGTCTTTTTTCTTAAGAAGAAGAAATGATAGGGGCTGTTTTGTAGTTTCAAGGCATCAGTTAAAAATTTAATTTTGTTTCAATCATAGTTCTATTATTAAGCTCAGTAATGCCAAGATAAATGTAAAAATTTTAATTTGAACTAACAATTATAATAACTTTTCATTTATAAAAGCAGCTTAAAAGCTTGGCTATGAATGATTGATTTGAATGAATAAATATTGGAATGAAAATTGGAGAAATTTGGTTTAGAGAGCAACTAGCATGTTATATGATTTGAAAATTGATTGAATAATTATCATTTCTCTAATATCATAGTTTTAAAAATTGATTTGTTTAATATCATGGTCATGTTTGTAATATAATAGTTACTGCTTTAAAATTGAACTTCTATCAAGGTTTTCTTTATTGTATTGGTCATTGGTTGTATTGCGGATTTGTGTCACTGTGACCAACCATACACAAATTCCTGGATCCGCTACCGCAAACTAAGTGATATGGGGTTGGTTTTGTTCTACTACAAAAAAATTCGGTCTTGGTTTATAAAATCTTGCTGGATCACAATGAACCATACAGATTACCATCCCTACTTGCAGCTTGCTATGGGTCAAGATGTTTTTTTTTTTTTTTGTGGAAATGAGCAGCTTAGGGCCCGTTCGGTATTACTGTGGTTTTTTATTTTTTGGTTTTTTGATTTTCAAAATCATCATATATATATCCAATAATGAAAAAAAAAATCTAATTTATTGGGAATATGATGATTTTCAAAACTGATAACTGAAAAGTAAAAACCACTTTTTCTAATTTCCTGTTTTTGGTTTTTAGTTTAAAAAAAACTGAAAAATGAAAATATAAAACAATAACGAACAAGCTCTTAGATATTATATAGAGTAGAGTTTCCATGCATCTTGGTTGAAATCTTACAAACGCAAATTGATTGACTTGGAATATCATATAAAAACTAAATGCTTTTGTTATCATTTTCATAAAAAAATGATAGCATAGCTCCCATTTGCATATATGACTGAAAAAATCTATACATTTATCAAGCAAAACAATGGTTTATTTTGCTTTCAATTCGGATCCCGCGGGCTGCTAGCTCAATATACCAACCATGTGCTGAGCATTATTAGTTAATAATATCATCATTCATGTTCATCCAGCTAAATATCGCAGGATATTCCTTCACATTATCACATCCTTGCAACCTATAAATAGCTCAAACTTCCTGTACTTTTCACCATCAAACACAAACATACACTTACTGATTTATTTGTGTTGGTCTCTTTTAGAATATATCACAGAAATTAAGCATTAGTGATAAGTTATAACTAGCAATGGCCCCAAAAAACACAGCCTCAGTTGCTCTCTTTCTTGCATTGAACCTTGTTTTGTTTAACCTCGCCTTCTCTTCATATGTAGCCCGACCTCTTAAGACATGCCCTCCTGATACCCTTAAGTTGAATGTGTGCGCGGATGTGCTTGATCTTGTTCATCTTCGCATTGGATCTCCTAAAAAACAGCAGTGCTGCAGCCTTATAGGTAACCTCATTAACCTTGATGCTGCCGCTTGCCTTTGCACCGCGGTTCATGCCAATATTCTAGGCCTTCTTAACCTCAACCTCAATGTTGATCTTACTGCTCTTGTCAATCAATGTGGATGCACGCTACCTACTGGGTTCCAATGCCCTCCACGCCGTGCTTAATTTTACCTTCTTATCTGATAACTGTTGTATTATTTGATATACGTATTATCTCCATGTATGGCTCATTTAACGCCTGTTTGAAATTCTTTCTATGCTCTGTATTTGGTTATGTTGTGCGAGATTGATAATAAAATAACATGTTTTTGTTTAATGGCAATATCTTTATACGGAGTTGATCAATTTCTCATCGGAAGTTTTCACTTGCGATTGTAAGTTGACCATGCATAATTCGTCGATGATTCATGAGATATCACCTATGCTGGGATCATCACTACTATTATTACTTTCTTAGTGTGGCGAGAGATGACTTTCGGGTGATAATTTCATGCACGACATGTATCCTTAAATTCTGCACCTCTTGCTGGTTCAGATTAGTGGCGGAGTCAGGATTATCAATTAGGGATAGCATTAAAAACTACTAAATAGCTATTCATGATATAGAAACATAATTCATGTTGAACACTTATAACCCTCTTTCAAAAAAATGGTGCGACACTCTATAAACTATTAAAGAAAATTATTTTCGATGACTTGAATTTGGTCCATTTACAGCTTTGACACTCCATATTAACATTTTACTGATGACATCGTAACTACCATGAATCATTTATTAATAAGGGCTAGGTTATGTTAACTAATGTCATTAGCAGCAATCAACAAAGGAAAAAAACTAAAATTGATATCCTATCTAAATTACTATTAATTTCCTCCATGTTTAATTGCTACCCTTATATTTTATAGTAGTAATGGATAAATAAAAAATAACAACAAGAACTAGCGATAAACTTACTACGCGGAATAATCGAACCTAGGCAGTTGCAATTCAATAAATACATCTTGTAAAAGAAACCCACCATTGCGAGACACGAACTACACGAGCACTAGTGGAAAAAACTCTTTTGCTACATTATAAATTCTATGGTTTTAATAAAAACGGAGTACTTGGAATTATAAAAATACAAAATTTAAAAAAATGTAAAATGAGTTAAATGCTCTAGTTAACCATATCATTTGAGTCATTTAACAGCTTGAAATAAAAAGCAACCCCTAGCCCCTAGGCCGGGTATTCTTCCAAACTCCCCCGCATCCCACATACTCTCTTCTTAAATCAACCCTCTCTCGCAACTGTTCTTCACCCATTGAAAACCCTCAAATCCCTAATAACTCACATCCCTTCTCTCCAACTCCTCCTTACATTTTCTCTCCTCATCAATACGACCCTCAATCATTCTTCTCATTTATTTCCTGCATTTTTATTTTCGATTCTTTTTTCCTTCTCAATCGCGTGTGTAAAAACCCCTATTACATCTCGAATTTGGTGTTTTTTTCGACGAAATTAGAGTTGTCTTTGGGGGGAGGTTCGACGAAGAGAAAACTGGAATCAACAATGAAGAGAAGAGAATGAGTGATTTAGAGATAAATCCAGTTTCAAATTCGGATTCATTATCTTTTGGGTTTTTATTTCAATCGGTTAAATGACTCAAATGCTACACGGTTAACAGGAGAATTTGGCTCATTTTACGTTTTTTTTTAATTTCGTTATTTTTATAATTCAAAATGATTCGTTTTTATTAACACTGTAGCATTTGTAATGTAGCAAAAGAGCTTTTTTTTCCACTATAGTGCTTGAGCAATTCGCGTGGCGCAGTGGTGGGTTTCTTGTACAAGATGTATTTATTGAATTGCAACACTCTAGGTTCGACTATTTCGCGTAGCAAGTGTGTCTCTAGTTCTTGTTGTTCTTTTTTTTTACCCATTACTAGTATAAAATATGAGGGTAGGAATTAAACATGGAGGAAATTTATATTCCCTCCGTTTCATTTTAATTGTTGCACTTTGATATTTTACACTATTCACAAATTTTACTTTGACCATCATTTGTGATTTATACGCGGATGAAAATATAGTCATGTGAGATCTTGTTAGATTCATCATAACATGTATTTTATTAATATGTACTTTTTCTAATTTTTACAAATACAAAACTTAAGATATATGTCAAAGTTTTGCATAGGCATGCGTGAAAAGTGTAATGTGTAGATCAAAATGAAACGGAGGGAGTAGTAGTTTAGATAGGATATCAATTATATTGTAGTTTTTTTCCCTTGTTGGGTGCTGCTAATGACATTAATTAACATAAGCTAACCCTTATTAATAACTAGTTCATGGTATTTACGATATCATCAGTAAAATGTTAAATATGGGGTGTCAAAGTTGTAAATGGACCAAATTCAAGTAATCGGAAATAATTTTCTATAATAGATTATAGTGTCGTACCATTTTTTTCAAAAGAGGGTTATAAGTGTTTAACGTGAATTATGTTTTGGTATCATGAACCACTATTTAGTAGTTTTTAATGCTATCCCTAATTGATAATCCTGGCTCCACCAATGATCTGACCCAACAAGCGGTGCAGAAATTAAGGATACGTGTCGTGCATGAAGTTATCACGCGAAAGTCATCTCTCGCCATACTAAGAAAGTAATAATAGTAGTGATGATCCCAGCATAGGTGATTTCTCATGAATCATGGACGAATTATGCATGGTCAACTTACAATCGCAAGTGAAACTAATGATGAGAAATTGATCAACTCCGTATAAAGATATTGCCATTAAACAAAAACATGTTATTTTATTATCAATCTCGCACAATATAACCAAATACAGAGAATAGAAAGAATTTTAAAACAGGAGTTAAATGAACCATACATGGAGATAATACGTATATCAAATGATACAACAGTTATCAGATAAGAAGGTAAAATTAAGCACGGCGTGGAGGGCATTGGAAGCCAGCGGGGAGTTCGCATCCACATTGATTGACAAGAGCAGTAAGATCAACATTGAGGTTGAGGTTAAGAAGGCCTAGAATATTGGCATGAACCGCGGTGCAAAGGCAAGCGGCAGCATCAAGGTTAATGAGGTTACCTATAAGGCTGCAGCACTGCTGTTTTTTAGGAGATCCAATGCGAAGATGAACAAGATCAAGCACATCCGCGCACACATTCAACTTAAGGGTATCAGGAGGGCATGTCTTAAGAGGTCGGGCTACATATGAAGAGAAGGCGAGGTTAAATAAAACAAGGTTCAATGCAAGAAAGAGAGCAACTGAGGCTGTGTTTTTTGGGGCCATTGCTGATAATTTTTTTTAAGTAATGCTTAATTGCTGTGTTATATGCAAAAAGAGCTCAACACATACAGAGAATTCAATAAATGGTCTGTGTTTGATGGTGAAAAGTAACAGGAAGATTGAGCTATTTATAGGTTGCAAGGATGTTGATGATATGAAGGAATCATATGTCGATACATTTATCTTACCCGGATGAATATGAATTATGAAATAATTAACTAATAATGTCAAGCACATGGCTGGTAGGTTGAGCTAGCTGGCGGCCTGCAAGATCTCAAATCTTAACAAGTCATAAAGTATGACATCTATATATATTTATGCATATATAGCAAATGGGAGCTTTGATTGATTGTATGGTAAAAAAAAAAAAAAGGTAGATTTATATGCTTAGCCCAAAAACTAGTGTTGTATTATGTGATCAAGTATACTCTAATCGTTAAGTAGCATTAAATTCATCTGAAATGCATTGTATTGATTAGTTATAACTTGTAACATTATACTACAGCATAATGGAACTATATGTGAAATTCTTATATGGAGACGTATGAAGCTCTCATGGACGATGACACAAGAGTACAAGATTGAGTGAAGAGAGGCCGTGAGAAACAGAAATAAGAACTCTAAATTGAGAAAGCAGGTGGTTATAACCAGCACACTACAACTTTCATTGACTCGGCCATATGACATAAATACATAATGATGAAGTGTTATGAAATTACTAAATTTCTTGTGTGCATAATTTTGATGAAAGAATTAACCATGCCGTAATATACAAAATTAGATAGTATAAACTATAAAGCCAAAGAAAATTAGGCATTTGATAGTGATTGGTTTAAAAGACTACTGCTAAGGCCTAAGTGTCTGTTTGAATCTTAAAAAAAAAGTGTTTGCTTGAATTGTAATAAGTCTAATTGAACTTGTAAAGCCAACATGAGTTTTCCGGGTTTTAATTTGCAAATTCAAATCCGCCCGATTTACGATATGAAAACCATAGGTTTCAAATTAAATTGTTGAAATACTTCTTCAAATTTTTTATTATTTGCATCATTTTCTTTTGCACATGGAACAAGTTGAGGAGACAGATAGAGAAAGATAAAAAAAAAGGAACACCATATGTCAGGAGAGAAAACGAGAGAATATATTGTCAAAAAATGGAAACAATGCAAATAATAGAGAATCGCCAAAAATGATAAAAGATGCAAGTAATAGAAGAACACAGAAGTATAAGTTTTTAATTTACATGCTAACTTGGACCAATCATTTTAGGCTTTTGTATCATACTCCTTCCGTCCCATAATATAGTGCTTATTTCTTTCTTTTCACAAGAGCATATTTTGAAAGAAGTATATGAACATTTTGGATAGTTTGTGTAAAAATTGAGGATAATTTACTTAAATCAAAATGATAAAAAATGAATTAGGCACAATATCTTAGGACACCCAAACTAAAATGTAAGTACTATATTATAGGACGGAGGAAGAATATATAGTTTCAAAGATTTTAAGATTCTCTTACCTTCCAAAATGAGCTGTTCTACATTATTAACATTTTGGTGCATTGACTGCATTATTACGGTGTCAAAGGAAGGGACTATAATGTGGGTAATAAAAAAAAAATACTAGGTAGAATGTTTTGTGTCGTAGAGATCAAGTAGTGCATTGATGACTATACCCAAATTTAATAGTAGTGGATCATCCTCGTCATACAATATGAAGCAGGCGGTGCACGCAGAAAGTTAAAAAATGTGTCGTGCATGAAATCATCACCCCAAAGTCATCTCTCGCCATACTAAAAAAAGTAAAATAGTAGGGATGATCCCGGCATAGGCGGGATCTCATGAATCATCGATGAATTATGCATGGTCAACTTATAATTGCAAGTGAAAAATAAGCAACTCACGTTATGTTTGAGAACATAAGTTGAAATAGAGCTGAAATTATAAGATAGTTGAAAATTTCAACACCTTACATTGAGATGTTATATTTTATAGCAATTCAATTTCAGTCAATTTTGAGTTTAAATAAACACAACTGTTTATTTTAGTTGACTTAAACTTTTAGCACCTACTCATTTAAAGTTACTTAAATGTGTTGCCAAACACAACCTTAACACAAACTGTTGGATGCGTAGTCTCGACCACAGGCGACATGTAGCATGTCTAATATGGGTGACATTATAGAATTCACAAAATTTTAGGGTCCCCAAACTACTTTTCATATGCCTTTTATAATTCGAATAATTTCTTCCTATTATTTAGGACATCCCTAATAATCCGATCATGACACTCCGTGTAATCGTGCGGTTTTGACATTAAAAATGACGACAATCGAAATTCTTAACAATCAGCTAAACCAATATCTAATGATGTTTCAAATCCTAATAACATATCCAGATCCTATTAGACCCACCCGTTTATAAGGGTCGAGGTCAACATATGCTTTTCAAACTTAATAAATCTAGGTTGAATCTAGATGTAAAAGTTCTTTTGTCGTATCAGGGTACGTGTTTCAATGATTTTGGTACCAGAGAATCTCAAAATTCGACCCATGAACCCATTTATAATTTTTTTTTTCAGAAATAAATATATTGAAATTTCGTAATTAATATAACTTACATGCCCACCAGTAGTCTTAATTAATTCTCTAAAATAAATAAAATCAATGAAGAATTGGAAGAGAACGATCAAATGAATTTTTTTAATATTCTTATTATGTAATGAAGTATATGATATACTTAGGTAAGCATTTCGTACTATGGATATTAATAGTCTTGTGAACTAAACTTTTAAATTGAACTTTAAATAGTTTTTTTCTAGAGATGAAGTACTTTTATTCATTCATTCACTTAGTAGTAGTTGTGCTCCAGGTTAACTTTGTTATATGTTCATAAATTTAGAAGGAAAAAACGTATACATTAAGGATCAATGGATGGTAAAAAAAAGAAAAGTATCTTAAGGATTGAGGACCTCCTAGACCAAGCGGATCTGGGCAAGGTTCAAAATTTCTAGATCCAGTGGTATGGGTTGCGTTTAGTTCCACTTCAAAAGATACAAGTCTTAGCTTGTTTTAGGTCTTAATGGACCACACTAAACCCAACTGATTACCATTTCTACTTGCAGCTTATTGACTTGGAAAATCATATGAAAGCTAAATGCTTTTATTATCATTTTCATAAAACCATGATAGTATAGCTCCCATTTGCATTATATGACAAAAAATTTATTTACAATGATCAAGCAAAACAATGATATATTTAGATTTCCGATCTCGCAAACTACTAACTCCATATACCAACCATGTGCTGAACATTATTATCTAATCATTTCATAATTCATGTTCATCCAGCTAAATGTCTCAGGATATTTTTTCATATCATCAACATGCTTGCGACCTATAAATAGCTCAACCTTCGTGTTACTTTTCACCATCAAACACAATCCATCTACTAAATTACTTGTGTTGATAGCTTTCAACATATATCACAGAAATTAAGCATTAGTGATAAGTTATAATTAGCAATGGCCCCAAAAAACACAGCCTCAATTGCTCTCTTTCTTGCATTGAACCTTGTGTTGTTCAACCTTGCCTTCTCTTCATATGTAGCCCGTCCTCTTAAGACATGCCCTCCTGATACTCTTAAGTTAAATGTGTGCGCGGATGTGCTTGATCTTGTTCATCTTCGCGTTGGATCTCCTAAAAAACAGCAGTGCTGCAGCCTTATAGGTAACCTCATCAACCTTGACGCCGCCGCTTGCCTCTGCACCGCGGTTCATGTCGATATCTTAGGCCTTCTTAACCTCAACGTCAATGTTGATCTTACTGCTCTTGTCAATCAATGTGGATGTGAACTCCCCGCTGGCTTCCAATGCCCTCCACGCCGTGCTTAATTTATATGTGCTTGATTTTGTGCATTATTGTTTTGCGCTTTCCAATCCTGTTTTTCCTCGGTCATGCACGCTTTCGGTGTTGAGTTCATTTCATTCATGTTTCAATTCTTTATAAACTGTATTTGATTGTGTAGTAATACCACGTTCATAATAAAAATTTAATATACCATTGTCTTGTTGTATACTTAGCTTGTATTCCACTAGACATTGCATTGGTTACTCTTGATAAGTTCTCATTGTACTCCGTACACCTAGCAATAAGTTCTCTTATTGTCGGAGCAAATTCACTCAGCTAGGGTCCGTTCAGCATTACTGTTAGTTTTCAGTTTTTGGTTTTATGAATACAAAAGTTATATGATATCATAATAATCTTAAAATTAGTCATACTTATATTAAACATTACAATTTTGAAAATAGAAAACTAGTTTTTCTGGTTTCCATATTTTGTTTTTGGTTTTTTTAAAAGAACTTGAAAACTGAATAGGAAAAATGATAATGAACGAGGCCTTAGTTGTTTGTTTTATATAGTGGGTTGCTAAACGTTGTCCTAAATTAGTGTATTTAACATTAAATATTTATTGAACTTCAGTTTTTACCCTTATAATAAACATTCCTTCACTTGTTATGTTCTACTACTCTTTCTCGTACAATTCTATAATTTTTGGAATTTTCTTTTAATATACTATCTTCGTTTTTAGATAAGTGTTACACGTTAAGTGATAACACTATTCACTAGCTAATTTTGAATCTATTAACTCACTTTTATATATAATAAAAAAAAAAGTTAAGTGGGTTTCTTGTTAGATTCATCTCAATGTATATTTTTCAAATATCAATTTTGTATAATTTTTACTTGTACGCTATTAAAGATATTTATGATCCAAGAAGTGCATCAAGTTATGCTCAATCAAAATTTGCGCATATCTAAAAATTTATGCGCAAAGTGATGCCCATTTGAAGTTTTAATTATACTTGCCATTTTTTCCAACTAAAGGTCATCTAATTTTTGCTAATCATCTTAACATTGTATTAAGAATAAACATTCATTACAAAATCCACAAGAACATGTAATTAAGTTGTAAAAGAAAAAGTCAAATGGTTGGAATGCGAGTGATTTGCAAACCAGACTAGTACCTCTGGTGGGTTGGTTTTTGGTCAAAGTCTTTCCTGACTCATTACATAGGATACTCGTTAGAAAGCGAGCTTTGGCAATACTAGAAGCAAGAGGGATTGGAGCACTGCTATGAAACACACACTCATTTCGTTATTTTTAGATCTCATGACATAAATATGAACATAGCTCTCGCCATCTAAGTCCTCTAAACTCTACGTTCGAGGTTAGGTTGTCCTGAACCCAAGGGATAAAGCCAAGGTGAATCAATGGAGGGATGTCCACCAGAGTCCATATACGCATGGAGTACGGGCAAAATCTGATTATATAGGTCAAATCTTCTTCTTAGGCCGAACATCTAGGGTTGAGGCTAGAGTTAGTGAGGTGCCTTTGAGTGAGGAGCTTGCGGGAGTCTATCATGCCAAAAGAGCAAAACATAAAGAACTTAATTTTTTGGTTCCATACATGCATCCTCTCCAAATTCACTCGAGGTTAGGCAAAGTGTCCACGGCGGGGAGCTGCGCTTGGTAGGCAAGGAGAGGGCAAACCTTTTATCACATGTTGTTTGAGTAAAATTAAAGGATAAACGCAAAAGATCCCAAGTATCAAAGGTGACTAGGGCTGCTACCACAAGCTTTTCCTCCTCCGAAGTCGAAGGGGCCTCAATAGCCTGGTGAAGGGTGAGTGACTCATTAACCAATTATCATACCAGACCATAACAAATTTCCTATTTTTCATGTTCCAATTGCAATTTTTCTGTAGTAGGTCCAACCCTTTTCGAATATTTTGTCACGTGACAGACCCATTTTTTTTTATCAGTTTGACAGGGTCAATTTGGATATACTTCAATCTGATACAGTCCTGACCAAGATTGGACGAATCTTGAAACATTCTCCATCCTAACTTTGCCATATAACCCATGTTCATTCTACCTTGATCATGGATGCCTATACCTCCATGATTCTTAGGGAGAAACATAGTCTCTTTGAAGAGAGGGTAGAATTTTTTAAGCACAATCAACCTGCCTTGGAAAAATATGAAGTTTTTTATATAGCAAGTTTTTCAAAATCGAAAAAAAAATTGTAATCTCGCCCAATCTTTTAACACTACAAATTGCACTTGAGTTCTCGTAGGCCTCTTATAGGATATGGGTAAACATAAGTATAACCTAAATCCTCACTTTCTTAACATTTAGGGTATCCTGAAAAAGAGCACGAAGGTATATCGGGGTATTGTGCGAAAAGGTTAACTTACTCTTACTTTCATCATTCTTTTGGCAAACATAGCACAAAACTTCTCCATGGGTTGTCTTACCGAGAAGGTTGTAGATTCAGCAATTCGATAAAAAAACAATAAGGTCATCTGCAAATATAAGGTGTGACACATGAACTTTTTTCCATCCAACCCAAAAAGAGTGTCCCCACATTCCTTGTGGATCATTTGACAACAGAGAGCTTACAAACATATGTTGAAAGGTAAGATGACATGGAATTACCCTGATGCAAACCCCTTGAATGATTTAACTTATCAGATTTCCTTCCATTAATTATTATAATAGAGGTCAATGCGTCCTTTACTCTATACATAAGAAAAAAGGGAAGTGGGACGATATGCATTAAAATTCGATCTTAAAAAGGCGTATGATTATATTGAATGTAGCTTCATACGCCAATGTCTTGTGTGTACGCCATTATTGATCCCTCTCAAAGGTCTCATTGTAGCCTAGTGCAAATTGGTGTATGATTTCTCTCTAAATCTCAAAAAAAAAAAAAAAAATTACACATGCCATATTTTCAATATGTTCTCTTTTTATTTAGTTGTTCTGTAACTTTTTATCACAGATAGATATATAATTTTCCTTTTTAAAGACTTTTCGTTTTTATTAAGTTGCTCCATTGTAATATTTGCACTATTTGCAAATCTCACTTTGACCTTATTTTTCACCAAAGACATTTAATTAAAATATGTTATTTGATTATTTGTATTTCTAAATGTATATTTTTGTAGTATTAACTTTTTGAAAAAAAATTCAGTAATTGGTAATAAAAGATATAAATGGTAAAAAAAATTGTAAATTGCTAGTGTGAAGGTAAATGAATAATTAAAAAACAAGTAGATTAAATTTAATTGTCAATAAGACTTACACCCAATAAAAATAGTCCCGTTGGCTATCTCCAACAGCTAATGATCAACCATATTATTAAATAAACCTTTCCGAACAGACCAATAATAGATGACATATTCAGTGAGAGTATAGCATCTAAGTATCTAACACAAACAATAACTTTATTACTTGTGTTGACTTCTTTGACTATACACCACTAACTTAAGCACTAGTCAATGTTATTAGCAAGAAATAGTTTTGAATTCCCAATTATCAGCATATCATTTTCACACTGAATGCGCACCTTATTATGAATAATGTAATAATATTAAACAACTATGGTAAATTTCATACTTTAAAAAGAAAATATTACGTTGGAACTAACACAAAAACTTGTAAATTGTTTTAAACTAGAGCTGTGTACCATACATTAACTTACATACTCATCATAATGACAATGTTCAGTTGTCACCTTTTAAGTTGATTGTTAATGACAACATGCAGATAAGGCCATTGATTATTGCTATTTGCTTGAGATGTGTATCTCTCATGCAGAATATACAAATTTATTGGATTTGGGATCTCGATGGTTCAACGTTCCAACCATGTGCGAACCCGCAATGTGCTGAACCTTATATGACCCTTCCAAGTTGTTCCTAAATCTAACACATCCAGCTCAGTGTCTCAGAATATTATACGACCTTGCAATCTAGCTATAAATAACGTAACTTTCCAGTATACACCACTAACAATTACATAATCAATTGTTTTGAGCTAAATAATCAAGGTTATTAGAAATGGCCCAAAAAAACACAGCCACAGTTGCTCTCTTTCTTGTTTTAAACCTTGTTTTATTTAACCTCGTCTTCACTTCGTATGTAGCCCGACCTCTTGAAACATGCCCCCCAGATGCCCTTAAGTTAAATGTGTGCGCGGATGTGCTTGATCTTGTTCATCTTCGCGTTGGATCTCCAAAAAAATCGTCGTGCTGCAGCCTTGTACGTAACCTCCTTAAGCTTGATGCTGCTGCGTGCATTTGCACCGCTATTCATACCGACATTCTAGGCTATCTTGCCCTAAGCCTCGATGTTAATCTTACAGCTCTTGTTAACTATTGTGGATACAAGCTCCCTCGTGGCTTTGAATGCCCTTAAAGCCCTCCCTAAATCATTTCTTCTTCTTGCATTATTGTTCTTCTTTATTCTTACTCTTTCCATGAAGGTAAATCACAAATGACCTGCTTGGTGATCGGTAATAGATATGCATGATAATGACAACATAATTCGTTTATACTTTCTCTGTTTCGTTTTAAATACAACAAAGAAATATTTTATATCTCACAAAAATATCCTTTTGTTGCATTTAAAATGAAACCCGATAATATAACTTCATATCCAAACATTAAAATTTACTTCGTATTTTTCTATTACCACTCTAGAGTCCATAATGCATGTTATGAATTGAGTGGTAATAGACAAAAATGAAAATTGTGATAAGGAGGTTTATTAGGTGATGGACAAGGATTGCCAAATATTATGATATGAGATTTTGTTCATAATATTACTTCTTGAAATGTTATCTTATCATCATTTAATACCGGTTACCAAACAAGCTCTAAATTTTATTTACCATTTTACTTAGCTTCCTCGTTTGTATTTAGTGTAGTTGTTGGAAATTATTGGTAATAATATAGTTTTTCTAATTAGTCCGTTTCTCTTGGCAACACATGATAGTGCATTATTTTAAACCTTTATATTTCTAATTACCAATAAGCAAAAATTACAAAAAGTTGATATTATGAAAATATACGTTGAGACAAATTTAATAAGATCTCACATGACTATATTTTTCTAAAGTACAAATCACAAAAGTAGTCAAAGTTATATATGTGAATAGTGTTAAAAGTCAAAACGGGTAAAAAGACGGAGGAAGTACGACTCCATATGTTATTAGACTATGGACACATATGGCGTTGGTTATTTTTATTAATCTCTCATCATTTGACTGTTGTTTAGAGCAAATGTGACTTAGTTATTAATCTCTTAGTTGTTTTATATTTTACAGCTGTTTTCTTTTTTCGTAACCCTTTAAAGCGTAAGTGACGATAATTAAGATTCTGAAAAATGAATCCATTGCAAAAGCAAATTTCAATTTAGTTGCAATATCAATTATTTCACCACACGCATTTAATAAAAAAAAAATTATTTAGAATAGTCGTAACTTGTAAAGTGTGAAAATAATATTGTTAGATTCATAATATCATATCCTCTTAAGATTGTGTTTTAGCAACTTTTACAAGGATATAATGAATAAAATATAAATCTAAAAGGTTGACTAATATGGACATATGGTCAAGGTGGCCAGCTCTTTTGAACGGAGATCATAAAAAACATTTATACTAATATATTAAAAGGTGTTATTATCCAAGTAACATCGCTACATGACGCTCTCCTTTGAGTGTTTTAGTATACTTGATCCATACTCCCTCCTTTTTCTAAAAAACTTCCTTGTTACCGTTCCTACATATACCAAGGAGGATCCATTTGTGTAGCCGGGGTGTGGGATGGGTAAAGTGGAAGAGAGAAAGGGGTTAAGATAAATAATCAAATAAAAAGGGGTTAAAGTCAGGGGCGGATTTACTATGGGTTCACTGGGTTCAGGTGAACCCAGTGATTTTTGAAAAAAAATTGCCCGGTTTTTTTTAAAAAAAAATTTAAAATATTTTAAATATCAGATATATACTATATGTATGCAAAATAAAACATTAAACAAGCATGTGTCCCAGTGATTTTGTATCTCTACACATGTGCGCGGGCCGCGGGACCAGAAGGTCTGGGGTTCGAAACCTCATAAACCTGTTTTTTTTTTTTAAACCTTCTCATTTCTTTTCCCCCACAACCCAGCCAACATTTTTCGGTTTTCTCCCAAACCAAAACCCTAACTACTAACTCCCTAGCAACGAGCCAAAGCTAGCGACGCTGCGACGGCCATAGGCCACCGTGACGGCGTGAGACCTTCTTCCCCACCGCGACGGCCGACGGCGAACCAGAAGGCAGGCGGCAGCAACTTTTCCGGCCGTTTGAAAGCCGAAAGGTAAAGCCCAAACCCAATTCTTCAATTTTAAATATGAATTTTACTATTTCAGATTTTAGTCTTTTACACATTAGATGATTAAAAATTAGAAATATGTATTTGTCTATTTCAGATTTTAGTGTTTAGTCTTTTACTCATAGAATGAATTTGTTGCTTTATGAATTTAAGATTTAAATGTTGAATGAATGAATGTGGATTGTGGACTTTGGAGTTTGGATTGTGATTTGTGAATGTTGAATAAATTTTCAATGAATGAATGTGGATTGTGGAATGTGGATTGTGGATTGTGGATAAATGAATGATTAATGTGATTGAACTTTGTAGTGTCTAGAGTCATGGAGTTGAAATTTCTTACTTGTGTTATTGTGTAGATTGTATTGTGACTATGAAGGGTTTAGAATTTTTTCGGAAAGATCGTGCGGGAAACAAGTCACAAAAATCATCCGCTTGTTCTTCTCCTAGTTCAAGAGAACCTCTAAATCCAATATAAGAACCCAATACAAGAACCCATACAAGAACCCATAGGATCGCGCGGGAAACAAGTCACAAAAATCATCTGATTGAATGTATTTTTTTTTTACCGGCTCCGAACCCATAGGGTTCGAATCCTGGATACGCCACTGGTTAAAGTAGGAGAGAGAAGAAGTAAAATTGAATTAATAATGTAATGGTGGACCATATGATAGGGACATGAGAGGGTAAAAAGGGAAAAAAATTCCAAATAAGGAATAAAGTAAAAGAGGGAAGATCTTTTGGAAACGCACTTAAATGGAAAGAGGGAAGATCTTTAGGACACACGGAGGGAGTATACAACAAAAAAAACAATAAATGCATTGTATAGGATTTGATCCTGTGGCGTCAAGTTTATATACTAAAGTGTTAACAACTAAACCAAATGATATTTTGTGATACCATTTTAAAGTAAAATATTAATTAATGAAAGTTATAGATAATCGGGGAATAGCATGGGCTTTCAAACTAGTTTCAATTTAAAAAAAGTGCCCAAGCATGGGCTATGTCCCAAGACAATTTCCTCATACGTCCCATGTTGTGTATGCACTCCGATCAGTATTTTATTTTTAATTTTGATTATTGTTCTTTTTAAAAAAATACTAATATTTTCTGGGCACAATAATACAATTTGCGATCTGCTTTCTACACAATCTACAAAATACAACTTCTGCATTATTATATATATATATATATATATATATATATATATATAATATATATATATTATAATATAGTGAAAGTATTGTGTCAGACCGTCTGACACAATACATTTGTCGGACGACCACTCCTCTCTTTCTGTTCATCCCTTCCCCTTTCCTACCTCTCTCTAACTATTCTGATTTCTCATCATCAACCTTCATTTCTCTCTCCTCTCCTTCTTCCATTCCAACAAAAAACTCTTGTTCAGCTTTCTTTACATAATCCACTTATTGGTTTACACTTTTGCTCTGCCATAAACATCATAACCCAACTCAGTTCCTAAAAGAAATGGAACACCATAACACCGTAAACACCATAACACCATAAATTGATGCAAATTTCTCAGTTGCTCAACTGTCAGATTTTGGGAACCATGGAGTTCAAGTGTTCGCGTCCAACACAACTACTCGCGAAAATGGGACATCTAGATCTGTAGCCTCTAACAATGGCTTTCAAGTATCTACCATGGATGTTGAAGGTCATTGGTAACCAGATTGAGATTGAAGAACAAAGGAAGAGAAAGAGAAGTGAAAGGTGCGCAAAACATTGGAGTTTTAAGAAGAGATTTAATCCATATGAATATATGATAATGAGATTGATGACGATGAATTGGTGATGATGATCGTAAATGGTGATGAATTGATTTTGTTGTCATTATTAATACAACATCTCTTCTGCAATTTAGGGGTAAGAAGAGGAATGAAGAAGAAGGAGAAAGTGAGAGAAAGCAGAGGTTAGTGTTTTGTTTTCTTTTCAGTTGGACTTTGTTTTCTTTAGTTGGACTTTGTTTTCTTTCAGTTGGACTTTGTTTTGTTTCAGTTGGACTTTATTTTCTTTCAGTTGGACTTTGTTTTCTTTCAGTTGGACTTTGTTTTGTTTCAGTTGGACTTTGTTTTTTTTCAGTTGGACTACCTGAAAAAAAAACGAAGACTACCTGAAAAAGAATGAAGACTACCTGAAAAAAAATGAAGACTACCTGAAAAAGAATAAAGACCAACTGAAACCCAAAGTAAGTCTAACTGAAGTACAAAAACCAACTGAAAAAAAAGAAGACTAACTGAAAACAAAATGAAGACTACCTGAAAAAAAATGAAGACTACCTGAAAAAAAATTAAGACTACCTGAAAAAAATTAAGACTAACTGAAAAAAAATTGGAACCACCTGAAAGTCGTCCGACCAAAGATTATGGTCGGACGAGTCCGACACAATACGTTCTCATATATATATATATATATATATATATTTATTTATTTATTCATGTGAAATTAAAGGAGTTCGATTTTTGCTCTTTGCAAAATGAAATTCCCCTTTTCTCCAAATTCTGAAAAAAAGTGAAGGGAAGTTTTCCAAACCAACTAGGAAAACCTTAATTCTTACATAAGTACTATATATATACAATAAAAAGTTAATATATTTTTAATATACATTTTCAAATGAATGTACATAACAAAATCCCAAAAAACTGTTGATTTCGAGGCACTGATAGAAATACATAATTAAGATATATGACGTTTTTCATTCATGACATTCACGAGAACTTTAATGAAAGCCTTTGGATTCTGGGCGTATTTAATTTTTTTTAATAATAATAATAATAATAACAATAACAGTAACGATAATAGTAATTATTATACATGTATGTATGTATGTATGCATGCATGTATGTGTGTGTTTTTCCTTATGTACCTTGTCAAATTTGCTTCATCGTGTATCTTGAAATTATTGGATTTTATAAATCTGTTAATACACAATGATATAATGGTTCAAAATGGCTGAAATTGACGATCATGAAAAGGCACTAGTGCTAGCTATTAATAATTATACACACTAACTTTTGGGCAATACATTTGAGTCACTATGAGTAGGTGTAAAAAATTTAAATCACCTAAAATATATAGTCATATTTGGGATAAGAGATTAACTAGAATTTAAGTTGAAAAATTGACTAAAATTGAGTTGCTATCAAATATAGCATGTCAAATACAGGTGCTGAAATTCAGCTAACTTATCAGTTCAGCTCCTTTCAGCTATCAGTTTCAGCTCTATTTCAACTTATGTCCTCAAACATAGCCTAAGAGATCACTTCTATGCAACCATGTCCCTTGAAAAGAAAAATTATCACTAATCTTGCTCGTTTCATAGCAGAAAATCTTACAATAGTTTGAACGAAAGTTGAGTAACAATTTAAAGACAAGTAAATATTCATTTCACATAATCAATAAATAGGCCACAACCAAACTTCATGGAACACGATTATTAACAAGCCTCCTACCCGAGACTTTTCTGAGAAATAATCCTTTTAGTTAGTAAACAAGAAGAACAATAATGCACTTAAAAATCAATATGACAAATTGACAAAATTAAACAATAAGTTGACCATCTCATAGCTGAATATAAAGAAAATCAAGAATCAAGAGAAAAAAAAAAAGTTGACATGCTGCACTGCCATGGTTTAGGGACACTGGAACCCATGGGGGAGTTGGCATCCACAGTAGTTAACGAGTAAGCTAATAGAGAGCGGGATCTCCAAGTTAATGCCTAAAACATTAGCCTTAATGGCAGTACAAAGGCAGACAGCAGCCTCGGCGTCGATGAGGCCTTGGATGAGGGGGCAGCAAGGGCTCTTAGGAGGAGTACCGATGGTAAGGTCGAGCAAACCATTTAGGACATTTGCACAAACCCCTAACTTAAGGGCATCAATGGGGCAAGTTCCTGAAGATGAGGTCGAACCTCCGGTTGAGGGGGAGCCTGAATATCCAGGGGTAGGCCTAGGCTTAGGCTTGGGTTTTGGCTTGGGGTTTGGGCTAGTACCACTTCCACATTCTCCGCATGCGGAGACAAGTGAAACAAAGAAAAGGTTTAGGACTAGGAAGAGTGCAAGGGACTTGAACAGCTTCGAAGCCATGCTTGGAACTCTAGTAGTACGTAGTATAAGAGTTTTGAAAGAATTGAAGATGAAAAGAAAGTGAAATCGGGATGAGTTTTTATAGGTTGCATGGTCACATGGGAAGGACAGGATAATGTCCATATTAGTAGTTTTCGAGACATGCATGAATGTACTCCATGTGTAAACTTGAGATTTTTAGCTGGCGGTCATGTCTAGATATGGCAAACTTTTGGACCTTTTTGGGTATCGGGTGAATTATTGAACAAATTGCTCAATTAGAGTCATGGATAGCCTGTGAGTCTATGAGCCCAACGTACATGGGTGTCCATTTGGGTTATCGGGTAGGTTTGGGTTGGCCCGAGGTGGGTCGAATGTGTTTGGGTCAAATCGTATCTGATCCAATCTTTTCTTGGATCGAGTGTGGGTTGGGTCGGAGCCACTTAGGTCGGTTTAAGACCGACCAACGTATACTCGGGTGCGGATTGGGTATGGGTCAGACCATTTCGACTCGGCTCAAATTGATTTTAGGTGGACATAAGTCAGGTTCTAAATGGATTTGTGCAGATCATGTTGGATTCGGATTAACTTAGGTCGGCTCAGGTCGTGTTCGGATGGACTTGGGATAGCTCAAGTTGGATTCGGACGGAGTTGGAATGATCCAATACATGTTTGAGTCCGTTCGTTGCAAGTCATTATCGATATCGATATATTCATATTATCAAATATGTCAAGAGATTTTATTAATAATAATTTTTTAATATTATCTTATATAGAAGTATTTATAAGAACATAAAATAAAGTTATGACCAAAACATATTTGATTGACAATGTCGCGTCTGTAATGGGCTGGATTGACATGGGCCGAGTTACAATGGGTTGGGTCTAAATGTATTTTCTCGGATCCACTTAAATTCGGGCTGACTTTAGTTCGGATGCAAATTGAGTTCATATTTTGGCACGGACCTAAATGGGTTTGGATTAAGTTTGGGTCGGAAACAGATTGGTCTGAATTTTGATATGCTCGAATATAACTAGGTTGGGTTGATTCCGGATGGGAATGGATAGGCTGGGAAATTTGATTAAATTGGATCGGAACAGATTGGATACAGATGGACTCATGGGCCGGGTTTTTTTTGACACCCCTACGTACAGTACTTGACATACCATATGTGGCTGGCTCTTGTTAGCTTTACTAAAAGGGTGTTAGTTCGAGAAAAAAATTAGACGAATTAGCAAGTTTATGCTCGTGGGTGAAACCCGCCTCCTTGGGGTTTTGCATGTTTTTTCGTTTTTTTTTTTTTTTTTTTTTTTTTACAGTTTGGGGTTTGCTAACATTCATTTGAAGATTAGTGAAACTTTGGTGGTTGACCCTTCTGTTATTAGGGAAAGATTTTTCCACGTTAAATACGCACTTGTCTTTACTTTAATGTTTGCTCTTTAGATTTATTTAGACTTCCTACGTGACATAATAAGTGTAATAAATGGGTATTATTTGTAAGGTATAAATATTTATTTGTTGCGTTTATTTTATTTTGGAGGAATTGTTGTCTTGTTACTACGCTTTCGCATTAGTTCTATCAATTGATGCGACTATTTATTGAATGATTCGATACCGAATATTAAGATGAATTAATTATACTCTCTGGCCATGTTAGGCAGTGCTTTGGTGGCCGGTGATATATTGTGGACTTATTGATGGCTGTCTGTGTGAAAGTGGTTGCTGAAGAGCGGAAAGTGGTTGAATAGTTAAGTTGTTGTTGAGGATACCAAAAGTTATAGTTTTTTAAACTTTAAGAAAACAAAATTTAATAATTTAAAAAGTTTTGGATATCCTAAATAAAAAAATTCTAATCTATATGGAGTCCCATTTTTTCGAATATCCAATCCGAAAAGTCCAAAACCTCAATAGGATCGGATAGACCGGATCACATATCGAATTAATCGGATCGAATTTTCTGAACATCCCTACTTAAAATCATATTTCTGAAAAGTCAAACAGCAAACTAATTATATTTTTGTTATTATTGGAATATATCGGATATTTGTTCTTGTTTTTGTAAAACGAAAATAAGTATCTAACTTTGCTCACCCCAATTCCCTACCAAATTAAACAAGTCACTAAGAGATGCATCAAAATTCGGAGTACTTAGCAGGTTCGCTGCTTTGTATATATATTATCATGAATGTCTTCATAGTTAGAGAAGAAAATAAAAAGAGACTAAAGTAACTACTATCTCCTTACTATTAACTGTTGGATTATGCTCCAAAAGTAGTCAAATGATTTTCCTAACAATTTGGATTAGTGGCTAGTAGTAAGTTAGTGGGTAATTTATTTTATAATTAAAATGTGATTAGTGAATAGTAGTTATGGAGGATATGGTATAGGACATGTTTTCCACTACTTAGTAGTGTGGCTAACTTTTAGGTTAGTTACTTTTTATTGTAAGCCTATAAAAGGCACTTATTGTATTGAGATTAATTGAGAAAGTTTAATGCAAAACTTCTCCATATTTTATTCAATCTCCTCTCTACTCTAAAAACTATCATGGTATCAGAGCTCCAGGTTAGATCCGGAAAAGGGAAAGAGATGAAGCAAAAAAAAAACAAAAAAAAAAAAAAAGAGAGAGAGTAAGAAGTAAGCCACTGCAGGCCATCTTCTGTTTTATGAGTGAAAAAAAAATTTAAGGCAAACCACCATGGCAAGAGTGGTTGAAAAAAAAAATATATTTGTGATTCTATGCAAAGTGGTGAAGAGAAGTGCTTCACAAAGTCGTGGTGAAGAGAAGTGCTTCACAAAGTCGTGGTGAAGAGAAGTGCTTCACAAGGTCGTGGTGAAGAGAAGCGCTTCACAAAGTCGTGGTGAAGAGAAGTGCTTCACAAGGTCGTGGTGAGAGAAGTGCTCCGAAAATGTGACGTTGGTGAGAAGTGCATCAAAACTGTGAAGTTGGCGATAATGTGCATCAACAAAAAAAAGTAAAAATGTTGGTGATAATGCGCATCAACATATTGAAATGTTGACAAAGTGGGTTCGATATGAGGCAAAATAGGATGTTACAAATGGCTGCTACAACTTTTGGAGCAAAGGGGTGTTGGATTATGCTCCAAAAGTAGTCAAATGATTTTCCTAACAATTTGGATTAGTGGCTAATAGTAAGTTAGTGGGTAATTTATTTTATAATTAAAATGTGATTAGTGAATAGTAGTTATGGAGGATATGGTATAGGACATGTTTTCCACTACTTAGTAGTGTGGCTAACTTTTAGGTTAGTTACTTTTTATTGTAAGCCTATAAAAGGCACTTATATTGTATTGAGATTAATTGAGAAAGTTTAATGCAAAACTTCTCCATATTTTATTCAATCTCCTCTCTACTCTAAAAACTATCATTAACAAGTTCATGTTTTCTTTGGAGTAAAACTAATAGGTCTATTGTATATATGGTAGAGAAATCGGGGCCGACGAATGATAAAAAGTTGAAACGAAGAATCATCAATAACTTTTTGTTTCCGTCAAGTAAAACTCTTTGTTCTAGATAGAAAATAAAATAAAACAAAAGAGAATGACTTAAAGTAACCTCAAATTCCATGCGATTGATCAGCCTTAACAGCGTTAAAATCAATAAAAGTGAATATTCGAACACAATCTTAGAACACCAATTAATAAAAACCAAGCTGATGTAAGGTAAGTAACATTGTCTATAAAACTCACGTTACATAGAACACCAATTAATTAAATAGCGTCAGGCAGGAAAAGATTCACTCATCAAAACAATTCATACTAGTACATAATATAAACGTCCAATTAAAAAAACATTATGGCAACAGGAAACAAGTTGTTCACCATATGCCGCGCACACTTATTTTTTGACGTCAACTAGTCGGTCCATCAAGCTAAACGTGCGCAAATCAAGAATATATTGGTCTGCGAAAATATGGCTTAGGCACACTGGAATCCACGAGGGACTTTTGTACCACAGTAGTTAACAAGCAAGCTAAGAGAGAGTGGGATGTTCAAGTTAATACCCAAGATGTTAGCCTTAATGGCAGTGCAAAGGCACACCGCAGCCTCAAGATCGACAAGCCCTGCAATGAGGGGGCAGCAAGGTGTCTTTGGTGGAGTACCGAGGTTAAGGTTGAGCAAATCAGTGAGCACATTGGCACACACACCGAATTTAAGGGCATCAATTGGGCAAGCCCCGGATGATGAGCCTCCGGTGGAAGGGGTACCTCCAGTCGAGGGGGTGCTTCCGGAACCCGGGTAACCACCACGGGGGGATCCACTTCCAGGATACGGTGTGCTGTGCCTGGGTTTGGGCGTTGGCTTACCACCACTTCCGCACTCGCCGCATGCTGAAACGAGGGAGAAAAAGAGAAGGTTGAGGACGAGGAAAAGGACTAGGGATTTGGAGAAGGTAGTTGCCATTTATTTTGTTTAATCTCTACTAATTGTAGTTCAAGAGTAGAGATGTGTATGATTAGGAGTATTTTGAGATGGAGAAAATGGTATAATGAGGTGGGATTTTATACTTCGCTTGCATGAGAGGGAAGGACAATGTATTGTAATAGGTTTATTCATTTCAAGTTATAAAAAGAGAGAGTTGCATCTCTACCATGTGTGAACTTGGAAAAATTTAGCTGGCAGAACATATATATCTAAAAGTGGGCAAAACTTTTGTTCTTTTGTGAGACATGGTTGGAAGTATGTAGCAAATTGGTCACAAGTTCTTGAATTTAATTAAGTCATCCATCAGCCTTTCGTACCCTGCAATACAGGTATATCAACAGAGCAGGGATCCTCTTCTAATATGATAACACTATTAACATTTTTAAATCTACTTTTGATCAATATGCATCCCTTTTCCTTAAGGGGATATGAAATTCTTAACATAGTACTTTTATATACTTTACGTTTTCAAGTAAGAAAAAAACGCTTCTCTATTTTTTATTTTTTTAAAATGTTTCACTTATTTCATCGGGTAAAAGTATATTTTTTTTTTTTAAAAAGGAAGCAAGTAGACGAAGAGAGAGTTTTTTTTTCCTTTGAGATAAACAACCCCATTTTACCAAAATAATATTTATAGTATATGCTTCATTTTTTATAATATGCATCCCTTTATGAGCTCGTGTATTCCATCTAAAAGAAAGATAAGTAAAACCAAAACATACGTCCCAACCATAAAGAATTATCGTCGCCTCGTCCATACTCACAAACTTCATCAGTCACTTTTTCCCTCAGCATAAATTCCAAAAAACTGACATGATGATCTACTATTACAACCTTGAACCACCAATCCCGACCCAACTTACAAACACTTATCAATGGCCACAACCGACCATAGACATCTTTAACAACTCGAAAACAACGCACTCCTATTATTCGGAGAGTAAACACACATTTTTAGAGAAAACCCAAACATACTAACATCAAACATAACTAGTTTAAACGCCCAACAACCAAGGGGAAAGCCCGATACTAACAGGGGCGAGAGGAAAAGGTGAGACCGAACTAGACAAAAAACTCACGTAAGTGAGGAAGGGGAAGGGAACCGCCTAAAGCTAACACCACGAGGGGAAAAGGGAGGGTAAAACTCGACACTCAGGGGCTCTGACTAGGGAATAAGGAACCGACTGGGGACTACGGATGAGGGACCGACAAATCCACAGTAAAGGACGACTGGGACTGAGAATTGAGGCGTCGACGCACAGAGGAAGAAGAAACGATCGAACAAGGAAGAGAAACCCGAGTGGGGTGGTGGGACTAAAATTGAAGGTTATAATACATGTTTTCGGACTTTCCCGGTGCATGAGCTACGGACGCCACAGCATGCATCCGAGGGACATGGGAGCTTATTGAAAAGGAGTCATGTAGCTTGGAACGAATATGAGGATGGCTTTATGCTCATTTCGAGACAATTTTAGATTTTACGAGAAATGAACAAATGAGGTGTTCAGAGGCTTTTCAAGGCAACACAAATGGTACCAAACACCCGCACAAAGTTACAAGTCACGTCAACTTTCCTAGGAACATATCGGGAGAAAATATGACCATGTCCAGAGAAGTCCAAAAATGTCCCAAAAACAGCCAAAATTGAAAGTTATAATACACGCTTTCGGAGTTTCCCAGGGCCTAAGCTACAGACGCCACGGGATGCCTCCTAGGGACATAGGAGGTCATTGGAAAGGAGTCATGTGGCTTGGAACAAATATGTGGATGCTTTTACGTTCATTTCGAGGCAAATTTGGGTTTCACGAGAAATGAACAAATGGGGTGTTCACAGACTTTTCAAAGCAATGCAAATGGTGCCAAGTTCCCGCGCAACATTACAAGTCACGTTGGCACTCCTCGGAATGCTTCTGGAGAAAATATGAACAGGTCCGGAAGTCCAAAAATGTCCCAAAATCAGCCAAAATTAAAAGGTTATAATACCCGCTTTCGTACTCTCCCAAGGATCGAGCTCTGAATGCCACAGGATGTCTCCTAGGGACATGGGACGTCATAGGAAAGGAGTGATGTGACTTAGAACGAATATGTGGATGCGTTTATGTTCATTTCGAGACAATTTTGGATTTTGCAAGAAATGAACAAATAGGGTGTTTAGAGGCTTTTCGATGCAACACCAAATGGTGTCAAGCAGCCGCGTAACAATACAAGTCACATCGGCTTTCCTAGTAACGTTTTCGGGAGAATATATGACCAGTCCCGGAGAAGTCCAAAAATGTTCCAAAAACAGCCAAAATTGAAGGTTATAATACACGATTTTGGACTTTCCCGGGCCCGAGATCCGAATGCCACGAGATACCTCCTAGGGACATGGGAGGTCATTGGAAAGGAGTCATGTGGCTTGGAACGAATATGTGGATGCCTTTACGTTCATTTCGAGATAGTTTTAGGTTTCACGAGAAATGAACAAATGGGGTGTTTAGAGGCTTTTCGAGGCAACACAAATGGTGTCAAGCACCCGCGCAATGTTACAAGTCACGTTGGCTTTCCTAGGAACATTTCGATAGAAAATATGAACAGGTCCGGAGAAGTCCAAAAATGTCCAAAAAATAGCAAAAATTGAAGGTTATAATACACGCTTTCGGAATTTCCCAGGGCCCGAGCTCCGAATGCCACGAGATGCCTCCTAGGGACATGGGAGGTCATCAGAAAGGAGTTATATGGCTTTGAACGAATATATGGATGTCTTTACGTTTATTTTGAGACAGTTTTAGTTTCACGTAAAATGAACAAATGGGATGTTTAGAGACTTTTCGAGGCAACACAAATGGTGCCAAGCACCTGCGCAATGTTACAAGTCACTTTTCGAGGCAACACAAATGGTGCCAAGCACCTGCGCAATGTTACAAGTCACGTTGGCTTTCCTAGGAATGTTTCATGGAAAAATATGACCAGACCCGTAAAAGTCCACA